>NC_141691.1:1368799648-1371199648 GCF_964263255.1 Lissotriton vulgaris
ACCAAAATCGTCGTGAAGCGCTATGAGGGGCCAGTTGTGAAGCTCTCCATCATCCTGGAAAAAGGCAGGAAGAAATGTGCATAATACTTAATGGGCTGGCCAAATGGGTGAAGCTTCCAAGTGTTTTGCACATTTTCATACTAGTAGCCAATTAAAGGGAGAACCATGGACTTAGCTCTTACAAGGAGAAGACAAGAAATAACCCACTTGTCATAGTCACATACAGATTGCACTACAGTAGATCAACCATGCATTCACTGCAACAAAGCATTTCAGATAATTTTTTAATGTGGAATTGCCAAGAAAACACACTTGTTTTGTGGTTACCTAGTCCAGGAGTTACAATCATTTGTCCTTTACAGAAGTGGAGTTTCAGCAGAGGCAGCTGCTATGATTATATTTGTAAGGGCCTCCCGTTGAGGTTTCAATTCTGTGAAAAGTGCATTAGAGCCAAAAAGGCCTGCAAAAACCTAATGAGGGGGAGGGGCTGTATGTCCCCTTTCCTTGGCTGATATCGGCCCTGGGACTCCATTCCCCAGGGCCTGCCCATGTTCACCTGTGTGCCCAAGAGCCTACCCAGGGCACCCAATGTTAATCTTGGAAACTGCAGAGGGAAACACAAGGCCCCGTGGTCACAGTCAACTCCCGACAAAAGGGGGTGGTGATGGACGGAGCATCTGAATCAATCAAACACTCACACCCAGTCAAAAGATCTGGGTTTAATCCATCACCGTTCTTTAGCCCACTCTGCCACCCCAGTTCAGACATGGCTATATGCAAATCAGTCTGACCCTGTGCCTCATGGGAACAGTCCAGCCCGAACTGCCAAGCCATGTCTTCCCTGGACCAGAAACAAGCTTCCAAGGACCGGTTTCTGGCATTTCAGCCGTCTTCAGCCCGGCTTGCTTGAATCCAGTGGCAAAGTGAGCAAGGGACTCACGTCTGAGCATACCCTGCCACACTTATGGCGGCCAAAAGCGGTACAAAAGGGGGTGGTGATGGACAGAGCATCTGAATCAATCAAACACTCACACCCAGCCAAAACATCTGGGTTTAATCCATCACTGTTCTTTAGCCCACTCTGCCACCCCAGTTCAGACATGGCTATATGGAAATCAGTGTGACCCTGTGCCTCATGGGAACAGTCCAGCCCGAACGGCCAAGCCATGTCTTCCCTGGACCAGAAATAAGCTTCCAAGGACCGGTTTCTGTCGTTTCAGCCGTCTTCAGCCCGGCTTGCTTGAATCCAGTGGCAAAGTGAGCAAGGGACTCACGTCTGAGCATACCCTGCCACACTTTTGGCGGCCAAAAGCGGTACAAAAGGGCGTGGTGATGGACGGAGCATCTGAATCAATCAAACACTCACACCCAGTCAAAAGATCTGGGTTTAATCCATCACCGTTCTTTAGCCCACTCTGCCACCCCAGTTCAGACATGGCTATATGCAAATCAGTCTGACCCTGTGCCTCATGGGAACAGTCCAGCCCAAACTGCCAAGCCATGTCTTCCCTGGACCGGAAACAAGCTTCCAAGGACCGGTTTCTGGCATTTCAGCCGTCTTCAGCCCGGCTTGCTTGAATCCAGTGGCAAAGTGAGCAAGGGACTCACGTCTGAGCATACCCTGCCACACTTATGGAGATTAAACCTCTGCTTTCAGCAAGGAGACCACTTTAATATCTCTTCCTTGCTAAAAGTGATGTGCTTGTTTTTGTCTGGTGAGTGCTGTTAGCTCCTGTCAAGCAAAACAAGCATCTTTGTCCCATGGGCGGGCAGCCCAGAACATGTCAGTCCCAGGGCCATTACTGGCTCCAGGAGGGGGTCACGTGTCCCCACCCTTCTTCCGTTTAAAATGCTGACCCTGTGAGGTGGTGGTCCCCCCGCATATGTTTTTATAATTGCTCCAGGGTAAGTGTTGGTCCCTAGGGTGGTCTGTATGGCTCCCACTAATTAATACAGAAAAGCTCCGGGGAGTTAGTGGTTCCCGGTGTGCTAATGAGTCCATGGAGGGGGCCCCCTGGCCTCCTCCTTTTTGTAAATTAAGCTCAGTGGAGGAGGTGGTCCACGGGGCTCAAAGAGCATCAGGAGGCGAGCCAGTGTGTCCCAAATACCCTTGTGTCCCTCCTTTTTCCTTTAATGCCTGCATGCCCACTGAGCCGGACCCACCTGGGGGCTACAATTTAAACATGCATGGTATGCTGCGCTTTAACAAAAATACATTTTGAAACAAATTTGCAAATCCATCTTAATTTTGCAGCAAATTTCTTTCCTGGTTGTAGTGTTGTAAGCCAATCCGATATCAGCACGAGGTCTGTTGGATCCTCGGAGGATCCACACATCTAGATAGCTAAATTTGGATTTTCATTAATATCTCCAAAACTATTGAATGGATTTACACCAAATAACCAAAAGTGTGACCTGCGGAACAAATCTACTTTTCTGCCAAATTTGATACAATCACTGCTTATGACCTCACATATGACATAACTCATGACATATTTTAAGGCATCATTATGATATTACTGATGACATCATCCATTGATTGAGTGTTTGCTTTATAGTTTACAAAATGATGGGTATCTACCACATTACCTTTCTACCTAATTCTGTACAGCCTGTGTCCAGCTAATAGGTGGAAGTATTTACAAAACACATGTGCTCCTAATGCATTATAGGTGTGTAGAGGTATTGAACACATAATACATCTTTGTATTCTGGGTGCGTGTGACAGCATATTCCACTCAAGTTTTTGGTACTGCAGAAAAAGCTCAGCATGAGAATGTCTACTAAACAGTAAGCAATGTGTGCACAAGGTGCGAACCTATGTACATTTGCTTGTTATGCTTCAGAAGCTAGGCTATCTGTGAGGTTTTCATCACAGTATGACAGCTGCAGGTAGTATATTCTTAAGCACCTTCAGATCTTGGTTATTCTAAGTGAAAAGACCCTGTTTGGACAGGTTTGTACGCAGATTTACACTGTGCTCAGTAGATATTTGTTAATACTCTGTGGTATATTTATCATGAGAGTTCAATTTCTCCAAACAGAGTGTTACAGAGTAAAATCTCTCCATAGAGGAAACACTGTTAACAGTACCCACTTTTCTATTCATGTCCACTTCATTTCTCTATGTAGGTTCAAAGACTGTCAGGGGTTTGATACACTTATAGTGTGTCTGTAGTAGGACATTAGATTTTTAACAGGGCTTGAGTATCTTGAGGAATTTGGGGACCAATCACAAGTTTGGCGGTCTCACTACTATATTGTAGCAGCTGCAGTCCCAAGAAGGCTGCTAAGCTGGCAGTCATCTGCCCGCTGCATTGAGATTTCTGTGGGGCTGGAGGTCTGTGGGTGGTGGAGTCATTGCAGCGGCAGGCTTCTACTCTGTAATTGAGCTGGATGCCAATGCCCGACATACTGCAGTGCCTCCAGCCAGCCAGGTGCACTGTTTCCTTGCACTCTGTTGTGCAAGTGAAACATTGTGTACACCCGACCTGGAGGCATTGGAGAGCACAACATGGGCACATTTCCCCTCGATCTATTAATTTGGTACAATACCTACCTTTCTGCTGACTCTCTCAGGGTAGTGTCTCCACCAGGAACAGGTCGGCAGAAAGACAGGTCATAGTTGGGCTGGCGGTGAGCTGCACAGGACCACCTCCATGGAGTGCCTCTGCTGCTGGGGTAGCTGAAACATCGGCGGTGGCAGCGGTTTAGTGGTGGGATCACCGCACAGATTGTAATTGGGCGATTGGACCGGCAAGGAGGTGACAGTCAGGCTACTGAAAACACAATGGCTGTTCCCAGACAGCAATGATTGTAATCAGGCCTTGGTTTTCCCTGAAAAGTTGTTCACAGATTGAACACCATGTGCAGGATGGGTTACCCTTTTATCTGTGGTACATATTCAACATGAACTCATCTACCCAAGACATATATGGTATTGGGTCACTGTTACAAATAACATAAGCTTGCTTTACCTATGGGGTTGTATGTATAGTAACAGTAAAGACACTTCATATTATTCTGAGCTTTATTGCACTTACTTTCATAGTTCTACAGGTATACTTGTTAAAAGAGCAATGTGCACAAACAAAGCTTGAATATTGTCATCAGTGATGTCATGAATGATGCCATAGAACATGCTATGAGTGACGTCTTATGTGAAGTCATAAGCAGTGCATGGCCAGGACACATAGTATATTGAACTCTGAAAAGTATGGCTGGTGAATTTCTGTGTTATTTTTTGTTCAAAAGGTTAATGTAACTGACAAATTCACCTAACTATAACATTTTTCAGTGATTTTCTAAAGTTATTCAAAAATATTTTAAACAGCAGCTCCTTTTATCACACCTAACTTTAATGTTACGTTAACCTTTTTTTCAGTGAATTTCTAGGTTTTTTATGTAAATTAATATTTAGTTACCATATTGAAATGTAACCCCCGACCACTCTTGGCCTTCGGCTAGGCCTATGACCAGGGCCCTACATTCAACCCCCCACATGCAGCCAATCCCCCACTGTGCATGGCCAAAGGACATGCGCCATGGTGGTTGACCACAAGACATGGACTGCAGCCAGGCCCTTTTGCCAAACCTCTAAAAGGCAGCCAATGCCATACTGTGCAGGGCCTTTGAATGTGCCCAGCAGGGGTTGGCCAAAGGGCCTGACCTGTTACCTGTAACGTCATACATTCCCCCAGAGTGAAGGAGGGGTGGGGGTGCACATTTGCATACAGGAAGCAGCAGGCACAGCGCGGTGCCTGCCGCTTCGTGTATGCAAATGCATGCATACATTTTTAACTTTGTGGCAGGCGGTGCAGTGAGCACCGCCCGCCACAATGTTCAAAATGAGGGATGCGCCCACCACTGTGGCAGGCGCATCCTAATGCATACATGGGGACCCCCGCCCTTAAGGTGGGCGGTCTCTTTTACCGATGGGATGGCGGGCAGACAAAGTCCGCCCACCATCCTAATGGGGGCCTAAGTGTAGTAAAAAGAGAGAACACACTCATATCCATCTCCATCATAATGGATCATGGTGCTTATTGACTTGTTCAAGTCATCATCCTGGTTAGACCTTCAATTAAACTATATAATAATGTATATTCATTGATTAATCTGTACTTTCGTTAATTTGTAACTGACATATTTAAACATGTTAAATTTTTTATCATATTGAATTTTGTGTTTAATTAAAACATGCATTATATTTTAATATGAGTTGTGGGGTTAATTGGGCGAATGGGTGGTAGTAATTTTAATAAATTAGATTAATAAACATAAGTTAATTAAAAAGTACACTTTATAACATTTTTAAATCACACTTTATGTTCTGGGGAGTTAAAATAATTTCCATGACTGTAACAGTTTTATTCTTTTTCTTCGAGGTCTATGTGTTTTAAGGGGGGGATTAAGGGATACTGATATTTAAAAATATTTTATTTAATATTTAGCAAAAACATGTAAATATTTGATATATTCTTATTTTTGTTTTAATTATTTTAGGATATTTTCCCATTTTAAGTACTCTAATTAACATTTCAAGTTTTTAAAAAGTTTTTGCTTACATTTCTAAACTTTAAAACCTTTAAAGGAGCACTTGCATTATTCGAATGCAGTGAATCTGACCCCCATGTATGACCTTTCCCCAATGTTTATTAGACTGATGTTAGAGCAGTAAATCTGTCCCTCATCCCCTAGGTATGCACTTTCCCCAACGTTTATTAGAATGGGCTGGATTTAGAAGACCAAATGTACTCCCATGCATTGACTATCACCAATCATTACCAGACTGAAGTCTGAATAGGAAATATGACTCCCAACCAACCACTTTTTACTCAGTGTTTGCTAGGGTAGAGTTGGAGTAGTAAACCTGAAACCCCCAGTCCCATATATTTATTTTATCCAATCTTTTAGGACTATCGCAGTAATGGTGCATTCGATTTTTTTAAAATGTATTCATGTATTTATATTTAAATGGTTTTGGTTTACTTTAGATTACTACATGTGACTCCCTGCTTTTTTATACATTGAGCATATTTAATTAAAAAATATGCAAATGCTTTCTATTTCTTTTAATTTTTTATTATATTTTGTGTTTTGAAGTTATTTTACATTTGAAATTTAGTATCTTATAAATATCACCTTTTGTTATATATTTTCAGTAAATATTTTAAATAAACTTAATAATTTTAAAATGTTTTTATTTTCTAATTATATGTTTGCATTTTTCTTTGTTACTAAATATTAATTTACTTGTTTTATAGATTTAAAAAATATACTCTTTGAAAGGTGATAAATATATTTATGAATTATGTATTTACAGTTAATAAAGTAACATTTGTTATTGTTTATCTCATATATATTTTATTAAATATATTGCATTTTTTAAAGAATAATGTATATATTATTTTGCATTACCCCAAATATTTATACTATACATATGATTAACGATATAAAGTCGATGTTTTGGGCACAATATTGTGCTACAAAAATTTCACTTTACATTCTATGCATGTAAAGTCGATAAATCTTGTTTGCAATTTTTGGACAATGGTTGTTTGCACCATATTTTCACGTTTGATATTTTGTCATACAAACATCCATGTTCTTCAGGATGAGAATGACGAGCCAGTAAGTTTGTTGAGACCAAGCATTAACTCCAAAAGTCTTCATGCTGAATCCAAGAATGTTTTTGATTTTCTTTTAAAACTGCAAAATCAAGGAAAACATTCTCTTGAAAGAGAGAAAGATGCCATTTATTGACACCCTAGCAGGTTTTTCTGTTAGCTTATCATATTCATCAGTGCTTTAAAATATTTATCCGACTGAGCTTGACTGTCAGAGGGCAAGTTAACGGGTTAAAAGTAAACGATGTAAGCTCCTAACTCCAGATACAAATCCCTTTGGCGGTCACAAACCCTGTCATTTGCAAAAATCGCAAGGTTTGTGGCTGATAAGAGGCGACCATGAATTGATTCATAAAAGGGGTTTTGTGACTCATTCTGAATCACAACTAGGAAGGGGTTGAATGGGGTATCCCTTTTAATTAATTTGGTTCAATGGCTTGTGACTGCAATTGCAGTTGCAAATCAATATAGAATTACTGACTACTCAAAGGATGTGCTACCTGATAAACATAGGGGAATCTGTGTATGTGGAACAGTTTGTTCTTTGAATGTTATGTTGGTTGGCTTCAAGGGAGCAGGCATTGACTCATAGGACCACTGCCTGCTCCTGCAGGGCTTCCAAAACAAGTAAAAACATTTTAAGCAGCACAATTCCTTTAAGGAACATGGGCTGTTTTTCCTTTTTCAGAGAGTGAAAGCAGGAATGGAGGTCTGCATCCCTTTTGCAAGCCCCTTTCCCAGCCTGGGTGGCAAATCACAGAGGGCAAATAGTAGCCTGCCTAATTAATATTCATTAGGTAGGTTGTTTGACAACCTCCTGCATACTGACATTTTATGATTTGACATATCACTACATAAGTTGCATTTCAAAACAATAAGCATATAGCAAAACACTTTAGTGTGCAATTTGCACCTAGTATTTGTGACTTACGTCTTTGTACATCAGACTCCAAGTTCTGTGGGTATCAAGGCACTACCTGAGCTACTCAGTTTTTTAAGCTACTCAGTCTAAAATGTAGTAATGCTTTATTATCCATGTTGCATTACTGTACTGATTACAGTTTGGATCTTTATCCTCAGTTGGGTCTCTAAATGGTCTGGCATTTCTTGCAGATTCAAATATTAGTCTTCAACAAGATGCACAACAAAGCATTCTTGGGGCAGGATTAGGGTGTGTATAAGACTTGCACTTCCCTGTTCCTCAATAGAAGCACGATCAGTGCAAACAGAAGAATTGTTAAATAGAAGATGGATCTATGTCAATGCAAAGTAAGAATGTTACAATACTTATCTGCAGTAAGATGGGTACGGTGGAAAAGGTGAGTTTCTTTCAATACAAGCAAATAGTAATTTATTGATTGCATTGAATTGGTAATAAACTTTGACAAAACCAATAGGTTTTGTTTGTACGCTCTAGCAATTGGTATTTATGCCACAAAAGTTTAAAGGAAAAAAGGAACATTATACCTAAACGTTAAATTTTGTTTTTAAAAAAGTGAACCATAACATATAATTCCATAGAACATTATGAATGCTTCCAGGCAGGCAGTTACACTTATAAAAGCCCTTTTTAGTTTTAAAGCACCTAACAGGAAAATGTCAATGTTATTGTTAGTGGTGTTGTACACAACAGGAACATCACATCATGCACATTACAGTGTATATAACTTTGTATCACAACATGACAGAATAGCATAATAATGACTCCACTGGATATCACAGCACTTCATAGAACAAGATGTCACATTACATTGGATATCACAAAAAAGCAAAGCACATTGCATGAGGCACAGAACATCACACAAGCACAGTACATATCAGGAAAGCAAATCAGAACACCTCACAGCATACCCAAAAAAATGGAATCACACTACAGAATTGAACAGTGCATTGCAGCACAGCACTTCACATGACAAAAAACATTACAGGACAATACACCACACAGTACCTGCTTACCTAGGAGCTGATTTGGATGTTGGAGCCTTTCTGACCTACATCCACACTTTGATTTTCGACCACCGTATTATAAATGCTGCAGTCGTAATTTAAATTGGATTCCTGCTGGATTCTGACGGGCTCAAGGAGCCCGTCGGCTAGTTGGAGACCAGCCCATAATCCTGTAGGGATTACGACGTTTGTTTCCAACAGGCTTTCCATGTGGAGCTTTACGATATTGAAAGCCTGTCCGACAGCGACATTGGGGGCCCCTAGCAGGGCTCCTTCACCCTGCAGCCTCTGGTTGGGGGCTGAGGTGGCACCAATGGTGCCCCCCTGTTAATCCCTGTGCTGTGTTGAAGGCATACTGAGGAGCCAGCCATGCGGTGCAGGGTTGAACAGATCCTCCCATTTGTCAATGGGAGGTTGTGCTATGGCTGGATTACGGCTGCAGCACAAACTCTCATAGATAAATGGGAGCATGCGACTGCACAATATGTGGTTGCATTGTAATTGCGGTGTTGGGACCACCGACCGGAGGTTGGTCAGTCCCAGACCGCAACGATGATGGTCGGAGTCAACTCGGAGCAACATCATAATGAGGCCCTTATTTTAAAATAAAAGTACATAGCAGCAGAACACATCATGTCAGAGGACATACCGTACTCTACATGCTATTTTAGGGCAGCATATTAGAGAGCATAAAGCATATCATTGGACAACTCTTCAAATGCTCAAAACATCAACAATCATTGTCTTTATTACATAAACGTGTGTTCAGGACTTTGCTTTCCACCTATCTGTTGGATGACTGGTGTATGTTGTAGAACTTGGGAAAGCAATTGATTCTCCCTGTGAGACCCAAGTCTTGGATGACTGGTGTGCATAGTGCCTCTTTATCGGATGACAAATGTGTGTTGTAGAGTGCAGGAAGGTACTGACCTCTCCACGGAGACCTCTCTCTTGGATAACAGGTGTAGGGAATAGAGAGGGAGTGGCCTCTCCTCTAAGACTTCTCCCTTGGATGATGGGTGTACATAGAAGAGTGTGGGGAGGGATTGGACTTTCCGCTGAGACTCTCTGTTTGATGACAGGTGTGTATAGTAGTGTGTGGAGAGAGACTGACCTCTGTGCTCAGACCCCGTTCTTCAATGAAAAGTGTATTTGGAGGGTTTAGGGGACGGACTGGCCTCTCCATTAAGACATCTCTCTTGGATGATCGGTGCATTTAGTGTAAAGTAGGAATGGTATGGATTTTTCCGATGACCCTTTTCTCTTTGATGATGGGTATGCATATTAAGATGTGGTGAGGGACTGGTCTCTCTGCTGAGACCCCTTTCCAGGGTGACAGGTGTGAGTAGTAGGGTATATTAAGAGACCAGCCTTTCCACTGAGACCTCTCTCCAAGGTGACAGATGTGCAGAATAGGATGACCTCTCCACTCAGGCCTCTCTTGTGGGTGACGGGTGTGTGTAGTAGGGTGTGGAGAGAGACTGATCTGGTGGATACTCTGATGGAGTAGGTTCTTTTAATTTAAGGCTTAAAAATAATTATTCTAACTAAGATAAAGTGTCACAATAATGTAGCAAAAAGTGCAATTGTGTTCCTCAAAATGTAAATTGTTTTGCTATAGAAATTGCCAATCAATCCTTCAAAATCCTGGGAGGTCTGCTCAATGTCCAACATTTTCCAAATGTAGAGTAGGTTGGAGGGGAAATAGTGAATCTTAGCCCTTCAATGTCCAACACTTTTCCCAATATAGCTTAGGGCCTTATTACAAAGATGGCAGTCCATGCGACCACTGTTGTTGTGGTGGTTGTCGACTACCGCCACACCGCAGGACTGCCCACATTTTATAAGTGTGGCAGTTGGACCACCACTGAACCTCTGGCACCGCCAAGAATCAAGGATTCTGGGGTGGTCTGGAAGCGGTTCAAGGCCAAAATATGCTGGTGGTGCTGCAGCTGCCCAGCCGAGCATATTTTGAGTTGCCTCTCTACTGCCATTTTTTGGCGTTTGCACCACAATGAAATCGGTGGTGGTGAGGCTAAAAGGGGGCACTACAGGCCCCCCTCTCTCACCTGTACACTGGGTGCATGTAGGGGGGCACCTGTGTGCATGCCCAGTTCCTGCACAGGAAAGAATGCATGACATGGTGTATTCCTTCTTGTGCAGGAACATGCACTGGCAGTCCCGCACAGGTCCTGTTTAAGCATCTCTCTGCAGTGCAGGGACGCAGGTGGTGGCGTGCTACCCACTTCCGCACCACCAAAAGTCAAAATAAGCCTCTTAGATTGGAGTGGGAATAGAAAATGTTAGCCAGTCAATGTCCAATGTCAAATATATTCCCCAATGTAGGCCTTATTACGATGTCAAGCAAAAGGCCATTCAACAGCTCCACAGTGCCAGTCCACCTGGCATCTGCAACATCAGTCCGATCGCCATATTATGATACAGCTGGACTGGCCAATGCTTGTGGCAGAAATCAGCTTCACCTCTGACAGGCTCAAGGAGCCCATTGGAGTGGCGGGCGGATCGTAATCTCCTTATTGGAGACTGTACCTGCTCAGGTACCGCCATGGGTGTTGTGTTGTACCTTTCCAACAGCCTTTTCATGTTGCTACTTCTAACATGAAAAGGCTGTTGGAAAAGGTCTTTTGGGGCCCCTAGCTGGACCCCATGGCCCGCAGCTATGGCCCTGGGGGGAAAAATGTGGTTTCCCCTAAACAACCATGCATCATGTGTATGCCACACGTTTAAAAATAGCATTTTTCCTATTGCAGCTTGTGCACAAGCTGCAATAGGAAAAATACACTTTCAGACCTCTGTGAAGGGGGTCGCATCATAATTTGGGAAGTGGTACTGCTTCCTTCTTGTTGGGCGGTCCCAATCCTGACATGATGCCGGACAGATGCTTACCTGACTGGCCTGTACTTTAGATTGGAGGGCAAATAATACATCTTAATCCTTGCTTTTGACATTTTTCCCAGTGCTGCACCGATTGGAGTGGGAATAGTAACTAGTACTCTCTAGATGTCCAAAACCTTTACTGATGTATCATAGATTGGAATAAGAAGCCTAACCCTTAATGTCAAACACTTTTCCCAGGGCAGCTTAGATTGGACTGAGAACTGTAAATCTAACCAGGCCTGATTGGAGTTTGTGGAGTTGCACTACGTGGAACTCCAAAAAGTCACAAAAGAACTCTGCCACGCTATGCAGAGTTCCACTAGCAGTCAGAGCTTGCCAGTGCACCCATTAGCATTGTAATGGGAATGCAGAGTGTGTCCTCGGGATCCACATCAAGCGTGAACAGCAGAACATGGTTCTTATGTGCATTCTTCCGTTCTAATTCAGGCGCAAACGGTACACACAGTCTGCATGGAAGTAGCCTTCCTGTTTTCTGCTCTTTGTAAGGTGCTGGGCCTACAATGCAATCCCTCTTTTATCTGTGTAATCCTCCTCCTTTAAAACTAACCTACCCCTCATTTTTATTTTTTATATTAGCATGTGTCTTTATGTTTGTTTGTTTTAAGTTTTTGGGAATTTTTGGGCGTTTTTCGTGACTTTTTGTTAATTTCCCTTATCTTTCTCATCTTTCTTCTTTCCTTTTCTTTTTTTTCCCAAACCCACCCAGAGCCATGGAGGAGGCAGGGTAGCTATGTTGCGGGTGGCTCCCCAGCCCTGGTTTGCAGCCTTGGGCAATCTTTGGTGAGGATTAGGTGGCAGCCCTGGGTTTTTTGTGCAGCAGCACCTCCTCTTCATGCTGGCAGCAGGCCCAGTAGCAAATACCCCCTGCAAGAGCATTGACAGCACTGGGGAGGGTGAGCCAGTGTGTGCGGCGCACCAGCTAGGTTCAGTTCACCATCCAGCAGCTGACGCACCACTGTGCAGATGGACATCCTTGACTGGTAACAGTTCCTGCTTGACCTTCTAGGCGTCGAGATTCTGGGGCTCCATGAGTCTTAATTATTTGTTGCGTTTGCGTTTTACAATGCTGGCATTTTTTTCGGAATAACATGCTGCTCACACTCAGAGTTAAGTTACGTTGGTTTACACTGGTCTATTATTGTGTTATCCAGTTTCTAGTTTCTGTTAAGCAGGTGCTCACCACTACATAATCGTACTCATCACTGACGCTCGCTTTGTCAGCCTAATTAAGAATCCATAGCAGACAGTTCTCCAATCACTATAGTGAATCAGTGATATCAGTGAGTAGAGCATTATATCTGTGACATTATGTAGTTCATAAAATTGCAAGTAAGTTTTTTCAGAGAGATGTGTAGTATGCATATATGAATTGAAAAAAGGGAGATTGAGTTGGTCCATCAAGGGGGTTGAGAAATGGGAATAAAATACAAGATCATTCACTGCAATGCATTAGTACCAAATATGGTTTTTGTTAAGGATGTTTGAAAAAGGGATTTCAGGATTAGTATGGGCAACTCAACGATAGTCGCTAGACTCCAGTCGAAACTAGTACTGTAGACAATATAATTTAGAGAAGTACAATGTGACTACATTTGCTGGTCCTAAAAAATTTGTGGTGATTATTAACTCAATTACTAATCCATGTTTTGGATCTTTTTAATTTCTTGCATCAGCACCCAAGGGGGGCGTTCAGGAGACAGGTCCAGTAGTAGCTTGTCAGCTGGCGCTGAACACCGGTGCCATTGCTGAGGGCTTTGCTGACCCCAGTAAGTATTTCACTAATGTTGGGTTTTATGATTGTTGTAGAGCTATGGTAGAATCTTGGGGTATTGGAATGCTGGTGCTGTCTATCGTGAACTTTGCAGGCCCGAGTAACTAGTATTATAAATAAAATTCATGAGGCATGTTTGTTGAGAAGGAATTATTTTTCCTACTCACGCTCTACTAGAGTTGAGTTAATGGGAGAGTAGCCCTCAATGTAGCGTGCTGCTGTGTTGTTCATTTATAGAGTATGCGAGCCATTTCCTGTGATAGTGCAGGATGGCTGGGAAAACCTACAACAATTGCTTAAATAGTTTAGTTACAGCTGTTTGCATTTTTAAAAATGTTTACTTGTTAAAGCAGTCTTCCTTTCCTAGTTTGGTTGCTTTGGTTTCTGGCTGCTTTCCTTTTGTTTGGAATAGCTTTTCCTTTATGTTGGCCTTCTTTGCACATCTGTGGTGCTTGACAAGAACCTAAAATAATGCATTAGTTATTTCCTTAATTTTAGATTAGCAGTTTTATGTGTAGTAAATATTTTGACAGTGTGGTTGTTTGTTTTTCTTCTCTTTCAGGAGCAAACTGAAAGATAGTAGAAATGTTTCCTTTTTTATATTAATTTGTGTATTGTTTGTGTGAATTCGCTGATTGGTTTTGGTTTGTAATATTGTGATTGGCGTATTTGAATTGTTTGTTACTTTACATATTGTATTTAAAAGGTGTACTGTGTTTTATATGTATGTGCTTGTTTTTGAATGATGATATTGGGGGTTGCCGATATTTTTATGGTTTGCAATGTTGAATATAGGAATGTTTCTAATATATGTTTTGTCATTTTTATTGTCAGTATTGTGTGTTTGCGATATTTCAAATAACAATATTTCTTGTTATGATATTTTTGTCATTTTACATAGGCTCAATGTGTAGTGTAGTTCCTATATTCCCAATAGGCTCTGTGCATTGGAATAATATATCCTATAGATTAGACGTAGGACTGAGGTCGACAAGGTCTCTATCGAATATATTAAACTTAATAGTGAATGCCAGCCAGCTCAGAGGTCACTAGTAACTTTCTCGAATGTACAAGAAGGGATTAGTTTCTGACAACGGTATAAACATGACAACTTTTTTTCCGAAGAATAAGATATGTATCTCTAGAGTCGTGGAAACAATAAATAAGTATTTCACTTAGTCACTCGTGCATGCTTCGTTTCTACAGAGGTGCAGAGAAATAGAGAGACGGGCGTTTTCAATAAAAGGTTTTATTGAACAGTCTCCTTTCTCATGCAAGTAAAGTGAACTGCTACAATCGTAATGCAGACTGCAAAGTATAATGTGTACAACTAGAACAATATTATAAAATATTACTGTAAGAGCATTGTATGGTTTCTAAACCATATATAAATACATACATAAAACACAAAGGCTTAAAGTACACAACTGTTGCTTCTAAAATATGCCCACCCCAATGTACCTAACTTAAGTCTAGTACGCGGGAAGGAGTAAGTGTGGTGTAGCATAGGTTTAGTTTTTCTTTGCCAAGAATCTATCCACGGTTCTCGAGGTTCTAATTGGCTACATACCTGAAGTCAAGAATGAAGGAGGTCTGGTATCTCAGTCCTGGGAGTCGATTTCCCAACACCCCGCAAGGGGAGCTTGGAAACACTGGAGCTGGATTCTCACCAGGAAAAGGGCAGCCTCTCGATCAATGCATCAGCTGGAGGGTCGGCTTCCTTAGGCACTTGCTGTAGCGAGCTGCGTCGGGCAAGTAGATAGTCGAACTGCTCCGAACCACTGTATCTTGCTAGAGCAAGTGAAGGCATATTTAACCTTGAAGGTGTCTAGGTTGACGTAAAGTCGGGCATAATAACATCAGGAAAGAACCCCAAGGGAATAGTAGTTTGTTGCAAAGTACATGAGTTCTTGGACAAATCAATATTCAAGCAGGGGAAGGTCCCTGACTGCGTAAGCCGATTTTCCAAGAAATCATTGTGACGTTTTGGTACGAGTGGAAAGTAGCAATGCCTGAATTTGGTCTGCATAGGCTATGTCTAAATAAGGGAATGATTTCTATGCCTATATTAGCTCAGTGTAAATTGTACCTATATAAGGGCATGAATCAGGAAAATTCACTTAGATCCTAAAACGCCATACAACACCTCTCCACTTTAATATGTACAACATTACTAAGTTCTAAAACACATAAAACATATCTTAACATGATGTGTTAAAAACCCCACCCAAAATAAATAAAAATGCATTTGAAATGGTTGTACACGAAAAGAGAATTTGTGTTGTACGCATTTAAAAGCAATGTTTCATTCAAAGAATATAGATGACATTTAAAAAATGCTATCCGAATGAATCATGAAAATACATTTATGGAATCTTAAGTACAGAAGAAAAAAGTTGAGTCCCTTCCATGACATAATATATAAATTGTTTTGGTTTTGGACAAGGTCAAATATTGTCCCTTGGAAGTATTCAAATAATTCTTGTTCTCTAGGAATAGTTCTACTTTAAGCAGATTAATTTGTGCCAAAATAGTAAAAATTTGGAAAAAGTCTGATCACAGAAGAATAGAGTTCCAAAGTTAGAAGTTTGTTTTTGAAAAGTGAAGGTCAAATTCAGAGTCTCACAGAACACTGTGTGCTGACTTCAATAGTCAGTGTCATTGTTTCGAGAAAACATCAAATCTTCTAAGCTGGTACAGAATTTGTCTACTACTGTAGGTGAAAATTGGACTACCTGGTTAAGCAGATCAATACGTATAGATGAGAAGCATCGCCGTCAGCATCAGCCATATTAGCAATGTTCAAAGTAGATGGTACCTGTGTGCCTGTTGCTCTACGTATCTCACCGTCTGTAGTTTGCGTCTGTGAGATCTCAACGAATGCCATCATCAGGATTAGTAGCTGCTGGGGACAACACAGTGAATGAGCTGTTACCGGTTCAAGCAAAGCATCAACATCCGTTGGCAGGACTGATGGGAGTGTCAGACAGATGTCTAGCACTCATTCTTCTCCATATAGCAAGCATCGTAGAACAGGTAAGATGCAATCTTGCCAGATTGGTCGGAATGATAGAAACCATGTGGTATTTTGATCTCTTAAACGAGCCGAGCCCAAAATTTGTATCATGCGCTCACAACACTTCATTGCCAGGAGGGTGTTCTCCAAGTTGATCTGGGTGTCGATGGTGACTTGACTTGCCATATCGGAGCAGAATGAGTAAAAATAGTATTCCTGCAATGAGACCCAAAACGAGAGGCAGGCCGCCAAACACAGTGTGCACGAAGTTTGGAAATATCCCTAGGACTGCTTCAAAGGGTGCTAACAGTCCAGAAAAAATCTTAAATACATGTACAATACCACTCGTATTAGACATGTTTAAGATACAACCTAACATTTCTGATGTATAGGGCAGTTTGTCAATAAAAGGGCATGTATCTCTGTAGAAGTCCTTACAACCTGCAGATCATACGTCTCTTTGGCCGAGGTCAGTGGTACAGTTTTTTGTAAAAGAATGGCTTTCAGTCTGCTCAAAGTATCAATTCGAATAGAAGAGATGTTCAGTGAAGGCCATAATGGCGACTCCCCCTCTGACTTAGTTTTAGGAAACAATACTTGCATACAGCAAGTGACCCTGGCTGACACAGTAGCGAGATAGAGGGTTCCTGGCAACATGCCACAACAGCTGTGATCATTCAACATATTGTAACTTCCATTAGAAAGCTGCCTAAAAATTGGATCTATCACTGCAGCTGGAGAACCTTCCAGGTGGCAGGATAAGTTGTTCGAGGAACCGTCGCAGGCCCCATGTAAGTTAATACCCTGACATAAGAGCGAACCACTTAGTGTGTTTTCACAATTCGTAACCAGAAATACTTATTTTCCCCCACTCCAACATTTTTGTGTATATGGTAAATCCCAGGATGTCTTGATGTATTCTTTACCCAACCTTTCATATACGCCCGTTGGTATATGTTTTGAACAATACTGAAAATGGAAAATCGTCACAGGCAGAGTGATTGTACCATGTATTATCCATTCTGTCGCTGGCTTCTCAGAAACAGTTAATGGTAATGTTTACAGTTTTTCAATGCTCATCACAGTATAGTCTGCCCCTCTCTGTGCCAAAGTGATTTGTTTATCTGTAAGGTTAAACTCAGAAAACAATGATGTGGTGTTGAGTAGACGCCATGACACATAGCCAGAATGAAGGTTTTGCAACGTCCAGCCCAAAAGCATTATAGAACGCTATTGTGACTGACCATGTTGTAACATGACCAAGTCCTGTTCCATTATGTCAATGGCAGAGGATACTATGCTGTCCAAAGAATATATTCTGGATGACAGAGTCGTTAACCCATTGTCAACTATAGAGTGAGATTTCTCTAAATTAATATTATCAATTTATCGTATCCGTTCTGCAGTCTCTGCTTGCATTGTTTTCCATGCTTCATTATACATGGCATAGATACCGGCGTATATAAAATGTTTATGACGCGGTTTCGCAAGGTCCTTGTAAGAAGTCCGTCAAATCAATGGCATCTTTAAGTAAAGATAAGTGTTGTTTTACTTCCTTTAGTGTAGATTTTTGTAGCCACTCAAGGCACAGTTTGTATGATGTTACTTTCCCTGGATGTTCTCTCTGGACATATCTTGGATCTGGCCTAGTGAATGTGAACCCCTGTGTTTTATTCAGGAATCTATCTTGACAGTTTTTTGTGTACGTCAGCCAGATTAACCATTTTTTCCAATCAGGATCTGTTCTGCTCTGTTAAGTAAAATAGTCTTTACGCCCACCACCCGCTCTGAAGTGTTACTGCTTTCAGGTGTAGGTGTAGGTATGACGATTTGTTTAAATCTTTTATCTTAGCTAATCTAAGACAAGATGTCTGTTGAACAGTGTCATTCAAAAACATTATTTGTTCTGGGGTAATGCATGCTCTAAATAAAGCTTCCAAACCCTGCACCTGCCAGTCTTTTGTGCCCCAGACAGTTTTTGTCTCAATGGTGTCTTTCCAAAAGTCAAAACCTAATGTAGGCAGCCAAACATAAAAGGCTGCAGAATAAATTTGCTTTGTATTTGTCAACGTACTTTTCATTCCTGTCCTATTAAGAATTTTAAAGTAAAATGATTCTGCATTGGAAATATTAAAGCCTGAAAAGTATGTAAATTTGTCATAAAATGTTTTTGAGCTACCTTTAGGTGGCGTTGGACAATGTTTCTATTGATTATAAGTAAAAACATTTCTAGGATTTGTAGATTTATGCAAGAAATAGTGACTATAGTGATTATAAAAGTGCATTTATTCATAATCTGAAGAACCTTCTAAGTATTCATGATTTGTAAATTTTGCAGACATTTCTAAGTCTGACCATATTATTAACAGTCTCAAAGTCCCAATCATCAGAAAATGTGCTGGGTGAAACAAAATCACTCAAGGAAACCTTGAATTGGTGTGGAATCTTCAACAGCTCCGCCGGACCAAGAATGTCATATTCAGTTCTGTCCTAAGCTATACCACCTGGTATAGGAATGGCTATGATGTTTACTGCTGACAAGTCTCTTTGTTCACGATGGGATGATTTATGCGGCTTGAGGAGTAAGTTGATGTTCTTTCTTACTGTGTCCTTTGGACTATATTTCCCACTGATCAGCATTCCCAAGGTCAATACCATAGTCAGCCATACTAGAATAAAAAGTACAATCCATACTTCAACCCATGGTGAAACCAGATATGTCTTTTCCAGTTGTTGCAAGAGATCTGTTATTACTTTTTTGAAAGATTTTTTAGCTGGCGGCATTTCAGCTTCACTTGGATCCTCGGAAAACGTATCAAAGGTAATGAAGTAGCCAGAGGCAGTTCTGTCAATTGTAGGGATTGCTTCCGGATTCAATGAAATCGCTGGAATCACTTGATCACTTGTCATATTAGTATACTCGTATGCTATAACATTGTAGACAGGCGTTTCTTGACGAGCTGTTATTTGGGTCTCAAGTGGCACACGTTCCATGGCTTTGTTACATAGTCCTTTGTTCTGTGCTGTAGAGTCTTCAAATGTTATCAGTCTCTCAGTCTGAATCTCTTGGATTGTAGCCAGATTCAGGTGTCTGCTACATCTTTGAAGTCTACTTGGCCTACTACTTATGATTGGCCACATGATATGGTTTTACCAGGTCAATGAATACGAACCTGTTCTCCTTTCTTCCAGCAAGGGGGGGCAGTAACACTATTCTTGATCTGTGAATTGCTAAAACAGATACTGGTTGTCTGTATGAAGGCCCACATTCCTTCTTGCCCACGGTCTTTTCTCTGACTAGATCCCCAATCTTTGGAATCCAGGCAGGCCTTGCTGGGATGGGTGGTTTTTATTCAGTGGTCGTTGGCTTCAGGAATACGTTGCTTTGACTTTTTCTTGATTCATTTAAGTCCTGCAAAACCGCCAAACGGTCTTTGATATCAAAAGGTTTTTGTTCTACCACTGAAGTGTGACGATCAAGGTCCTGGACAATCATTCTAGTTCCAAAAAGGATTTCATATGGAGTGATTCCCCCTAGAGAACTTCTTGGCAGATTGTTAAGACTACCTTGGACACTTATTAGATGTTTGACCCACCTGTCACCCGAGCCTAGTACCCTAGCTGGTATACATTGCTTTATGTCCCGTTTTTTTCTCTCTACAACCGAATTTCCCTCAGGATGGAATGGACTCGAATACAGCGATGCAACGCCCAGTTTGGCCATGGCCTCCTTGTAATCTTTTGAGCTAAACGCAGGACCCTGGTCAGAATGTAGCGTGCCGACTGTGTATGTGCCGATAAAGACTCGTAAATCTTTTATGACAGTTCGGGCGTCAGCCGAGTGCTGGGGCCACATTCAAATGAATCTCGGGCATGAATCCACTGCAACCATGAAATATTTATAGTTACCAACCCTCTGTAAGGGACCGCAGTGATCCAGCTAAACGCAAGCAAATGGCTTATCTGAAATTAACAGGGGCGTATGCGACGGGCGTTTCACTGTAGAGACATTTATCTTTTGGCAGATATCACACTCCAAAACATAGTTTCTGGTCTGTTTCCTCATGCGTGGCCACCAGTATTGCTGCTTGAATAATGATACTGTAGCAGAAAACCCGCATGTGCAAAGGCGAGCTCTTCATGTGCTGCTAAGATTAGTCCTAATATATGTTCCATGTTTGGAATTACTCTATCCCCCACTCTAGGGATTCGAACAAACTGGACATTATTTGCATCAGTTATGTATGAGTATTTGAGTGGGAAGCCTTTTGGTAATGTTTTACCACTGTCTTTGCTTGAAGTATTGACAGCTTGCATTATTTCGCTATCTATTTTCATTTTTGAACGAGTGATTGCAGCTACGGAAGCCGTTTGCACAGCTGCCTTCGCGGCTTCATCAGCCAATTAATTCCCTGCAACGTGAACACCATCACGTTGATGACTCAGTGTATGGATCACGTGAGCTTTTTGTAGTTCTTTTCGTAACTGACCTACTTGTTCCCAAAGCAACTTATGCTTCATTGTGCCACCTTTCACATCTTTGAAACCGTTTCAATCCAGCTCTGCAAGTATTCATTATAAGATTGAACGCAATAATAGGAATCACACACTATGAGTGTGGGGAATTTGTGATCTGTATTTCCGAGCGCCATCTTGAATGCCTATAGTTCAGCTCGCTGAGCTGTACAATCTCCGAGAGATTGTGTTTTTGTGAACATAGGGCTGAATTTGCCATCTCGCCATCGACCTTAAAGGATCGCACATGCAGTACTATAAACTTGCTTACCCCCAATTGCGGGTTGTGCTCATCCATCAGTATAAATTATAGATTTATACTGTTCAGGAGGCAGAATCTCAGTTGGCAGAGGATATTCTTGTTCGTATTGTAGAAATTCTTGTGTTTTCAAATACGGGTCAAAAACTTATTCAACGTCTGTTGCAGCAGGAGAATTAACCCATTGTATCCATCTTGGATGTAAAGCCTTTGCATTTGGAATGCTTGCTTTTGTCACTGCTTCTAACACAGGTACAGGAGTAACAACCATTATGCATTTTCCCTGTGCGAGTGCTCACTTTTTGGCTACTGCAGTTTAAACCGCTGTCAGAATTTTTTCTGTAGAAGTGAATTTAATTTCTGCTTGTGTGTACAAGTGTGATTTATATGCAATTGGTACTTTTTCCCCTTCATTAAAGGTTAAGTACTTGAATACGCATCTTTCTGGAATGATTTGTATTACTAAGTTGCGTATGTTTACGCGTGTTTGTAAATGTGTGGTTGCTAACATGTCTGTTAGCACTGAACGCAACATTTCTGTGTGTTTTTGAGTCCAATTAATTTGTTTGAAATCTGGTTTGATTAATTTGTTGAGAGGTCTAACCCTTTCTTCGTAATTTAGAATGTAAGTTCTTCCAAAATTTAGGAAACCTAGAATTGACTGTACGTTTTTCAACGTTTTTGGAGTTTGGAGCAGCTCACATTTCTCTAGAAAGTTTGCTGCCAGGCTTTTGCCTTCACTTAATAATTCACATCCTAGGAAAAGGATGTTGAGGTGGGCCATTCTCAATTTCTTGAAATTGAATTCATACCCTTCAGAGGCGAGACCAAGTATTAGGGTGTTCACCCTATTCAAGTGCCTGTCCAAATCGTCATCTGTTAGATAGATGTCATCGACATATGATATTGTTTCATCATCATATGTTTGTAGTAACTCTGTTACTATTCTTGAATCCCTGGGAGAGACAACAGAATTGACGCTGTGTCCCCATATATGAGAAAGCGGTCAAATACCTGCTTTCCAGTGCAATATTTTGACAGAAGAAACCGTTAACAATATCTAATCTAGTTTTATATTTTTTACGCACAATGTTATTCATTAGTGCTGCACTGTGTGCATTCTGTACTGCAAAAGTTTTGCAACAGGAGTTTAAATGTCTGTAATCCAAAACTAGATGATATGTATTGTCTGGTTTGGATACAGGAATCATAGGATTGTTCATTGACAAGGACAATGTTTTAATCACCCCTTAGTATTCAAGTTTATCTAAAATCTTGCTTGTTTTTTAGTTTCTTGCTTAACAGGATACTGCCTTTGTGCAGTTGGTTGAGTTTTTAACTGGATTTTATGTTGAGGAGAATCCTCATCCCATCCCACATGATTTTTATATAATGCAGGTGCCTGGGCGACTGCCCATTTCCTGGAATATGTGTACTTTTTATGACTTGGAATATGGTTGCAGAAGGTTGGCATAGTGATGTCTTCACCATGTGGGCACTCCCTGACAAATTCAGGTGGCCAGTCTTGTTCAGCTAGAAGAATGTCATTACCCTTAGAGAGCTTCTCCCAAAGGAGTGCTCTCATTTTTCTAGTAATGTCCCCCTCCATCCGGAGTGTTACTTCATATAACTTGTATGGGACACTGACCCTGGTATCAGCAGTTTCAACTTGGATGTACTCATTCAAGTCCACTGTCTCTAGATAATCCTTCAAGATCTTGTGAGCTACGGTTACCTCTGCGCTGTCTAACATTGTCTGAGCCCACTCCCCATTCTTGAGTTGTGCCCACAAGATCCTCAGCATTTCTGATTATTAGAGCTGCTATCTTCTTTTTGGTGAATTGAGTTTTCTTATTTTTTGGAATGTGTTGATCGTCTTTGAACTTCACGCATTCTTACTTTTGTTCTGATCGTCCTCTTCTTTCCGATTTCTGTGATGAAGTCTGAAAGGTACGAGAGGAACGTGTATCAGTATCTTGATATCTATTAGGTTTTCTCAAATTATCCCTATTCCTGAGGTTATACCTCTTTTCAGAGGGCTCCTTTTGAGGAGACCTACCTCAGGATTGAGAATGCTTCTCTTTAGAAGTTTGTTTATTGTTCTCCCACTTCTTTTTAGGAACAGTGAGAGTGCTTTTAATAAAGACCTTCTCAGGACTATCAGTCAGCTGGGGTTTTAATGGTTTATCTTCCACACTGTCTCTACCTAGTTCTTCATAGGATTTTTCAATTATTCTGGCTAGTTCTTGAGGTTGCTCAGTTACATCAAATTCTCTTAACTTTTGGCGGATCGCCACAGATGCTGCTTCACCTTTAATATTAGCTAATATTATTGTTGAGACCTGTTTGAAATCTTTTAGTAATTTCATACCTAGATTCAAAGCAAGCTCTGCCCCGTATTCATTTTGAATCTGTTTCAGGACATCTGGTATTACCTGGATAGACGGAACACCATGTATTTTTGTGCAGATTGCAGCAAAGACTGTAACCCATGTGTCGCTGTCCTCCAGGAGTGGTGCGATCCCCATTGGTAAAGAGATCGTTAAAATTCTTGGTTTCTCATGAGGGGTAGTATCAGGAAATACTGCCTCGATTTGAGTAATTTTTTGAACTATCCAGAATGGAATTTGTTCCCTTTTTGCGGGTAATTTACCAATGACTGATTGTATAGTCTGTGGTGTTATTTTTTTTGTGTTCCCCTGGTAAGAGGTGTGTTGTGGAATCCTAATAGGCGGTTTGAATGTTAGAGTCTGCATGACATATTGAACCAATTGTCTATGTATTTTGATTAGTTGTGTTAGTTGAACTAATAGTTCTGCACCTATTATTTCTTCAATGTCAGGTTGTGGTGTATAGCTGGCTAGTACCGGCCATGTTGCTCCTGGTCTACCTAGTGGACCGAGCCTGGTAATGTGATTTTGATGTTGTAGGGCGCCTTTAAACCAGAGCGCATGCTCTTGGTAAGTTAGTGGAATTTCAATATCCTCGAAAGGAACATATTCCGTTGGATGTTCCTCTACTTTGTAGAAGTGAAACACATGTGTTACTGACTTTGCTTCAGAGAAGATAATCCATGAATAGAATACCTCTGTCTGCCGATATTCGTGTGCCTCAATAACAAAAATTACCCTACCACCTCTTGATGATAGGCCATTTGGTTTTAGTTTTATAGTGATGGTTTTCCTTAAATTTTCTGGGATGATTATAGCGTCCGGGTCATCTTGTTGGAAACCTGTAACGTCTAAGCCTGGTACGGTATTATTGCCTGTGGCTCCACCGTTCTCAGTGCTGTTGCCGTTATTCGAGATTGTTTAATGAAAATTGCAGAGCAAGTTTCAAGGAAACAAAGATAAGGTGCACAATATTTTGGAACACTGTATTCTTCAACATTGAACAAACCAAAAACTAATACATAGGATTTTTGTCGTACTCAGTTATGGTGGATATTTTAACCTTTTCCCATTCCAGACATCTATTGGAGTATTTTACAGGAAAAAGGGGTCTCTGAGAAAAGCATGACTGAGTTACTTTAGTATCTAGCGTTAAATTAGTGCCTTACCAAATGTTGGACGCCATATAGTGTAGTTCCTATATTCCCAATAGGCTCTGCGCATTGGAATAATATATCCTATAGATTAGACGTAGGACTGAGGTCGACTAGATCTCTATCGAATATATTAAACTTAATAGTGAATGCCAGCTAGCTCAGAGGTCGCTAGAAACTTTCTCAAATTTACAAGAAAGGATTAGTGTCTGACACCCGCATAAACATGACAACTTTGTTTCCCAAGAATAAGAAATGTATCTCTAGAGCCGTGGAAACAATAGATAAGTATTTCACTCTGTTACTCGTGAATGCTTTGTTTCTACAGAGGTGCAGAGAAATAGAGAGACAGGTGTTTTCAATAAAAGGTTTTATTGAACAGTCTTCTTTCTCATGCAAGTAAAGTGAACCGCTACAATCGTAATGCAGACTGCAAAGTATAATGCGTACAGCAAGAACAATATTATAAAATAATACTGTAAGCGGGCTCTCTTTGGGGGTAAGATGGCGGCCGTGGTTATGGCCGTGTGAGTGTGAGCTTCCTCCCCCTCCACAGTGGACGAAGCCAGAGAGCCGCTTATCCGCACCCGCATCTGTTGGATGTGCCGCGTTGATGGTGCTTGGCTCCGTGTGTGGAGTTTCGCAGGATTCGAGGCTACGTGAGGTTTTGTGAGCGGATTGTGGACTGCCGGTGATTGCCGGTGATTGCGGCTGCGGTGGACCCCGCCGGACTCTGCTGGGCTTTCCGCGCAGCTTGGAGGCGGAGCGGACTGCCATTTTCGGTAGTACTCGGCAGTGCTCGGAAACCACGAGGAGTCAGAGTGCAGTCTGGGCAGAGCGGAGTTGTGTATAGGTGACTGGCGACAGGGCTCCTGGAAACAGCGGGAGGAGTTGAAAACTTATCTTTGAAACTTTGTTGACACTTTGTAACAGGGGATCACGTAAGGCTGCTACATTATGGTGCGCAGAGGTGCAAGAGCGCGAGGAGCAAATGCTATTGCTGCCAATGCCGCCAATGCTGTGAGCCTGCGGAATCAGAGCCTAGGGAAGTGATTACAGCAGCTGGAGCCGTGACCCCATTTGTACCTACACCAACCATATCGGCGACTCGAGGTGAGCGGAATGGAAGCATTGGAGGTAGTTCGCTCCACATGGCTAACCAAGCTCCAGGTGAGCTTAATCTAACTGGGCACGAAAGCGCACCTAGAAACCCTACAGTGCATGCTATTTTTTTAAAGAAAGGCAACACTGCTAATGTTAATGCGAAGACTAGCACTGTGACAACAGTAAGTGGCACCACCGATACTGATACAGCTAGGAATGGTTCTATTCTCCATGAATGCCTCCCTGACGTAACGGGCGAGGTGCATAAAGTTCCTCACATGATCTGATTGACTCGGAATCTGCCACCTCAGACCGCAAGTTCTACTCAATGACAGACCTCTCAGCTGTCTCAGAGGATGATGATAATAGCTTGCTTGGTGATTGGAGAGATGAAGGTGAATTTACGGGGGAAGACGATGCTGTTGAGCATTCACCAACTCATACTAAGGGCCAGGTTGACGACCAGGACACTGTTAGACGGAATCAAGAAGCGGATAGATTGCCTCAGGCGATGTCACCTCTTGTGCAACCTACCTGGGAAGGAGAGGAAGGCGGGGTGCAAGAACAAGAAAGCAGTCAGGTTGTGGCTGTAGAGGAAGGAGATGGGGTCACACTGGACATAATCTATAGGAGCTTCATGGCACACCGCTCAGAGACCAAAGCAGAAAGTAATCGTACCCAGGGGGCAGTTCGAAAGCTCCAAAACACGATGCGGCGCATGGTCAAATCTTTTAATGAATTGACCACAAGAGTTACTGAAACTGAGGAGCGTATTTCAAGTGCTTAGGACTCGCTGATTAAACAGCAGGCAGCCATAGAGACTTTGCAGACAACAAGATCAGACGTAGAATAGAAATTGACGGATTTGGAAAACCGTGCAAGGCGAAACAATCTGCGCGTTCTAGGTATACCTGATTTAAAAGAAGGAAAAGACGTCTGCAAGTTTATTATTGAGGTATTTTCAGAAGCTTTTCCGGAGTTAAGTGCCTGGTAATGGGAGAATGAGGTCATCAGGGCGCATAGATTTCCTTTTACCCAGCGAAAGTTTCATGGAGACTCCAACATGGCAGGTGGGTCAACAGCACAGCCAAGAGCCATTCTGATATGTCTCAACAATTTTATTTTGAGAGAGGCAATATATGATCTTGCATGCCCTGACAGACGCCGCACAGGCAGTGGATGTGAATTTTTTGTTCGTCCGGATTTTTGTCCTACTACTGTGAGGCAAAGATGGCAACTCCGGCAGCTGATCTCGTTGTTTCAAGCCAAGGGAGCCCAAGTATTTCTTCTAAATCCGGCTAAATTGAAAGTGATTTATAAGGGCCAGACTAAATATTTTACATCCGAAATTCAGGTACAAGATTACTTGAAGTCTCTAGATGCCAATACCTGAAACTGCAACACTAAATAAGTAGAAGCGGTCCATCATGGTGTGAGCTAGGTGCCATAAGGAACTCAGCTGAATTTGGTGACTTCATTTTTTTTTTAACATCCATTTATGTTATCAGTTATCAGTCTATGTCAGCAGCACAATCCAAGATAACCTGCACGCTGCATGCTGTATAAATGTTATGTCCGTGCTGAATAACGGGACTATAACGGGACAATAACTGAAACAATAACTATAACTGAAACAATCAGACTGGCTGGTCAAAGTTATTATTATTATTTTTTTTTTCGTTTCATATTTTTTGATTGAATGTTAATTGCAATTGAGATTTTTGTGTAGCTTGATACCTTATATGGGACATTGGCCAGCCCAGTCTTGTTGGTTAAGCTAGAGATACTTCTTTTTCTTTTGTTCCCTGTGGATAGAAACGAAAAGGCAATTATTATGGGTGGCGGCTTGGTGGGTTTCCGGTGGAGGGGGAGCACTCAAACACTCTCATCACTGAGGACTATGTCCTTATGCCCTGCTGAGGGTGGTAGGGGAGGAAAGGGTGGAGGGGAGGGTGGGGTCTGCTGGGAGCAGTCAGGGTGGGGGGTTAAACATAAAACAGTTCATGAGCACATTTTTTTGTTGAGATTATGGAATGGCAGCTAGAATTTTAAGGTTAGGTACATTGAACGTTAGGGGTCTCAATGCCAATAATAAAAGACAGCGTGTAGCCAGGGAACTTCAGTGGTTGCGCTGTGACATTATCTGTTTCCAAGAGACACATGTAGCATGGTCGAAATGGAATTTTTTAACTGAATTGGGGTATATAACGTTTTAGCTTGTACTAAACAAACCTGCACGGCCCGTGGGGTTGTCATTCTGGCAAAGAAACACGTTACCAGCACTGGATGGGTTTTAGAAGATAGCAGTGGTAGATGGAGAATTATAGAATGTGTAATAGGCTCTTTTAAATGCATGTTATGTTCCATTTATGGCTCCAACTTTGATGAGTCAGTAGTGTTAGACTATCTTAATGTTGAGTTAGCAATGTGGCCAACCCCAGTAATAATGTGTGGGGACCTGAATATTAATCTCCAACCGGATTCATTGTGCAATGATAAGTACATGTATATAGGAAGGAAACAAAAAGTATTTAGGTCATTACAAGCACTTCTCACTGCACATGGGCTGGTTGATGCTTGGTCCTATCTCAGGGGGAGTAATCCTGGTTATACCTTTTATTCTGTGCCTCACCAGAAGCTAGTGCGGCTGGATTACTTTTTTGTCCCACAATATATACTTCCCAGTGCACAATTGCAGGTATATCCAGGAGTTATGTCAGATCATGGTCCCGTTGTCCTATCTCTAAGATCTAATTGCCCTATTAGTAAACCCCGGAAATGTACTTTTGATCGTAAACTGTTGCTGGATATAAAATTTCAGGAGTATATGACAGACTGGGTAGCAGAGTTTTTAATCATAACAGAGGGAGTACTGACGCGGGGGTTGTGTGGGACACGTTCAAAGCCGCTTTTAGGGGGGAAGTCCTCAGTTATGGGCTACACGTGCAAAAGCAATTACGTGCACAGCTGCAGGAGTTATATAGATGTCTAGGGAAGGCTGAAGAGCGGCTGGTGCAGGATATACATTTAAGTAGAGATATTCAGGCCTCGGTTACCGAGGTGGCTCGGTCTAAGACTAAGGTGAATTACCAATGGAGTCAAGAGGCGGACAAAACGTATTCTATTAAACGGCAGCTCCATTATGAGTACCCGGAGGCAAGTGGCAGGTGCCTGGCCCAGAAAATGAGAGCGAGGGAAGCCGCACAAAGAATCAATAACATTATGGATTCAGCTGGGCAATTGGTAGAGAATGAGACTGAAATAGTTAAAGTATTCAGGCAGTTCTATGCTAGATTATATACTGGAGAAGACTATGATAGTAATAAAGCCACTTCACTACTAGGACAATTCTGCAGACATGATTTGGATAGTGAAATAGCAGCTAAGTTAGAGGCCCCGATAACGATGTCGGAACTGGAAGCGGCAATTAAAGGACTCCCAGCGGGTAAGGCAGCGGGGCCCAACAAGCTTCCACTAGAGATATATAAATATTTTTTTGATGTATTGAAACAGGATATGTTAGCTACATTTCGGCTCGCGCAGATTGGATCATATCCTAGAAAGTGGGATGAGGCCAGCATAGTGGTCTTTAAGAAAAAGGGGAAACCGGCAGATCAGCCAGCCTCATACCGATCTATTTCATTGCTAAATACTGACAGAAAGATTTAATCTAAAACACTAGCGGCAAGGCTCTCAGAAGTGATTACCCCGCTGGTTTCTGCGCGCCAACACGGGTTTATCCCTAAACGCGGAACAACCGATCATGCTAACCGGGTGATTGCTTTAATAGATTTTGCAAACGGTATGGGAGTACCTCTGAATCTCATACTTCTGGATACCGAGAAGGCTTTTGACCAAGTTTTGTGGGCTTTCTTATGGGATGTTATGAAATATCGGGGGTTTGGGTTAAAATATATAAGATCTATACAAACATTATATCACCTACCAAGTGCACGGATCTGCACAATGGGGCTACAATCAGCATCAGTTTTGATACAAAGGGGGACAAGGCAAGGTTGCCCGTGTTCCCCGTTGCTATTCGCCCTCTTCATCGACCCGTTCCTAAAGATGATTAAGAAAAGCCACTTGATCCCGCCAGTCATAATACATCAGCAACAGTACTGGGTGTTTGCCTATGCCGATGGCGTTGCTGTAGTCTCTCCAAAGCCTGCTGTGGCGATGCCCGAGATTGAACATCTTGCAGATGTATATGGCTCGGTATCCGGGTACAAATTTAACACTGCTTAAACCCAGATCTTATGTGTAAATATTAAATCTTTCACAGATATTAGGGTTCTTCCAGAGGTTACGTACTTAGGGGTACAGATAAGAGCCTCGGCCTCTGCTATGGTACAATCTAACTGGCAATGGTTGCTGAGTGGTATCCGCAAACAGCTCGACCAGTCTGAATGTCTTCACCTAACACTAGTGGGTAGATGTAACATTTTAAAAATGATGGTACTACCCAAGATCCTTTATTTTTTTCGCTGTGTACCTTTAGAGATCCCCCTAGCCAATATTACACAATTGCAGTCGATTTGTATGAAATGTATATGGTCTCAGGGAAAGGCGCGGCGTGCAAAAAAAATGGTTTTACCAAGGGCTGTGGGTGGGTGGGCTGTACCTGATTTTGTTTTATACTACTATGCTTGCATGCTCCAGCATATTAATATTTTACTTACAGGGGTAGGACCCTCAGACCCAGCACTACAACCTTCAATATATAGCTTACTTCTTGGTACTGAAGCTAGGAATCGTCTTTTCCTCAATATGGACTGGAATTATTATAAACGTACTAGATTTAAGGTGGCTGCTGCTACCTTTAAAGTATGGAAGGCTATTAAAAAATTGTACAACACAGATAAGGTCTCTAGATATACCCCAATTGACTGACCCGATTTTTTTCCCCAGTAACTTTTGGGATCGTATAGTGGTGAGCTGGTGATTGAAATATTTAATTACTTTGGGTGACTTACACACAGGGGATGGGCTAAAATCGTTTGCCCAGTTGAAGGAACAATATCAACTCCCAAATTCAGATTTTATTAAATATCGGCAAATACGCGATTATTTGTCAAAAGTTTGTCCGTGTATGCTATCCAACCCTCTTATTGAGGCCAATAAGAAAGGCGCTCGCATAGGGGCACTCTATAACTTAATGTTGGATGTCATGCCTAATGATTTGGAAGTGCAAATGAGTAAATGGGAGAGTAGGCGAGGTTGCCATGGGATTTTGCTTGAGAAGTCAATCGAGTTAGCGGTACGAGTGCTCATGTCTGCCAGTCTGGTCACACAACACTATAAGACCCTATTTTATTTGTATCATACACCAGACACAATCTCAAAGTGGGGCGGTGACCCGGATGGGAAATGTTTTAGGTGTAGTGCCCAACAGGCGGACGTGATGCATATTTTTGGGACTTGTCCTAAATTGAGGGATCTGTTTGGGCATGTAAACAAGTTCCTATCTGAGATTATGGGTACTCCTTTTCAGTTGTCACTTATGCAGATTGTACTTGGTATAGATATGGGGGGTGTTGATGTGGCTTCCAATGATATTGTATATCTGGTATTTGTTGCCACAGCTGTTCTCAGGCTATGTATAGCTTCGTGTTGGTTGCAAAGCGATGCCCCTTCATTTGAAGCATGGCGTACGTGGTTTCTTTTTACCTACCATACTGAACACAGTTTGTATGTTTGAAAGGGAGGAGGAAAAGGATACTGGGACAGCAAATTTGGGGCATGGTCAATACATATATGGCAGCAGATGGGTGATTATCCCGGACTTTCTATGTACCTTGAAAGATGTTGTAGTATAATACCGCTATGTTGTATTTCTGTTTTGTATAACTGTATAACGTTTGCTTTAGCGGATTTCTCTCTCAATTAAGTTTATGATTCTTTTTTTTGCCCACTTTCTACATTATTGTATTATTTCATCGCTCTTGCATTTTCTGGATGAGAAGTATCAATGTCTGTTGTTTCTTTTTTTTTTCTGTGCTCCTGTACTGTACCTTAATAAAAAAAATAATAATAATAATAATACTGTAAGAGCATTGTATGGTTTCTAAACCATATATAAATACATACATAGATAACAATGGCTAAAAGTACTCAACTGGTGCTTCTAAAATACACCTACCCAATGTACCTAACCTTAGTCTAGTACGCGGGAAGGAGTAAGTGTGGTGTAGCATAAGTTTAGTTTTTCTTTGCCAAGAATCTATCCAAGGTTTCTCTAGGTTCTAATCAGCTCCATACCTTTATTTTAGACTGAAGGAGGTCTGGTCTGGGCGAAACTTTTGCATGCTTGCGGAAATTTTTACCTTTTCGCAGAACTTTGCAAAGTGCGACTACACATATTCCACCCAACACAGCACATCATGCATCACCACAACACATCTGTCACAGTTCCAGCAGACCAGAGTACAGCAGAGCAGCTCATGGAACAAAGAGCACAGCATATTATATACGAACATTATATCATGAAAGAGAAGAGAACAACACATCAAATCAGCAGTACACATCAGTTTAAAGTTTATTTTATTTGTGCATAGTTTGTTAAAACCATTGCAACACAAAAAATATTTAATCACAAACCCATAAAATCTCTATAATTATAAAAAGATAAAATAGTCTATTAAAAAGACTGTACATTAAAAGTTCGGATATAGACAGACACTTGATCAGGCAGGTTATATCCCGAAATGCATATCACAATTATTTACACCACAGTAATTCTTGGATATAATACTTTGTTTATAAATGCATAGATGCATATTAAAAGTTAGTTTTCAGTCAGTATTTTTTATTTCCGGCAATTTCTTAGTGCATGCTGTGAAAAATTTTACCAAGGCGCAGTTTAGTTGAGGATCACTTGGAGCAAGGCATGCCAGAACTGCTTGTCACCTTGTTCGAATTCCCAGCTGGTTGAATTTTGCTTTTAATATTTGTTGACGTTCTTGCGAGAGTTGTTTACAGGAGCATAATAGATGCAACAGGTCTTCCGATGCTAACCCGCATAGGCGGCACCTAGGGTCCGCCTTCTCCTTTAGCCAGGGTGGAGCATGTTGAGTACCAGGCAACAAGCCAAGTCTAAACTTCATAAACCTAATTTTTGTATGCTTGGCGTAACCTGTGTTAAAGTACTTCTGAACTGCTGGCTCACAGTACGTATTCAAAGTCATCCAGCCGTGAGACCTTTTTGCAAGTGAATCTTTATCCTCCAACCACGATAGATATTTGACCGATTTCCATGTCAATTTCTTGAGTATACCGGGCTAGTGGGAGTTTCCCACAGCTGGTTCAGTCCCAGTTTTTTTAGTCCTTCTTTGAGATATTCCGCTGCAGGTGAGGTAATATATCTGCTTATCTCTTTCCACAGCTGTGCATTTAATGTCCCTGGAGCGGCTCTTCGTATTTTGTCCCACGATATGATATATGCCCCATGTCTTGCCAGTAATTGCTTCTGGATACCAAACTCAAGCCTTATTTGCGAGGGGGACGTGTATTTGGGCAGTCCGAATATAATCCTAATCGTGTTTGTAACTGAGGATTCCAGTAATTTGGCGTCTCTTCCTTTCTGGGCTTCACTTCCATATGTTATTGCAGGCAATAACTTTGCACAAATCACCTCGACTATAGGCAGAATCGACGGGCCAGTTAATTTGGAGTTCAAAGTTTTTAAAGAGATTGCCAAAGCGATACCTTTGCACCTGATACTGTTTCTTTGTGCAAGCAATTGACCTCCTTTGTCGATCTTTACACCCAGATATTTGTATTCCGTGGTACTCTCTATACGGGTATTACCCCAGTACCAAGTTAAGGACTTTTCCCTTTTTTTACTCACAGTGATGGTTTTAGTTTTGTCGAGATTTATTGTTAGGCCATTTTCCTTTGAGTAATCATGAGTTGCATTTATAAGATGTTGAAGGCCTACTCTCGTTTTACTGATCAAGACTATATCGTCTGCATATAGAAGACACAGCACTAAGATATCTCCCAGTTTTGGGGCATGCGAGTTGCAGGCGTTTAGTCTCGGTACAAGGTCAGCTACAAACAGGTTGAAAAGTGTGGGGGCCAGAACGCAACCTTGCTTAAGCCCTTTGTCCGTTGGAATGCGTCTCGACAAGTGTGTTCCATCGCCCAGCTTAATCTGGACCCAGGTGTTAGTATGCAGGTTTATCAGGAGGTTTAGAAGGGGTTTAGGGAGCCCCCAGTTGTAAAGTTTGGACCACAATCTGTTGCGTTTTACACGGTCGAAGGCTGATTTATAATCAATAAAGCACAAATGTAGGGAGCTCCCAGTCGTTTCCCCTCTGTCGAAAAGCATTGCCATTGTTATTATATTTGTGGTCGTCCCCACATTCTTTGCAAAACCAGTCTTATTCAAGGGGATGATAGATTTTGCTTCTGCCCAGGCCTGTAGTTCTTCCGCAAAAAATGTTGCCTCATTATCCTGTAATGCCACTAACCGATAGTTCTGCGGCTCAGACCTATCCCCTGCCTTGTGGATTGCTGCAATGATGGATCCCCTCCATGACTCTGGCAGAATATTTGTCATCCTTATTTCCCAAAACAGTGGTTCTAATGCTTCTGCCCAGAAAGTTGGCTCTTGCTTATAGAGTACAGGCGGTATGCCATTTGGGCCAGGGGCCCCTTCCCTCCTTCCCTTGCCTATTTGCTTTTTTATGATCATAGTTCGACTAGTTGAAGTATTGGCAGTTAAGCTATCATTTTTAATTTTGTTTTGTATGATCAGGTTAGTTCCTGCATGTGCTGCGCTGAGAAAAGCATCATGGGAAGTACCCGAGGAGTATTCCCCTTTTATTCCTGACTCCATAGCTTCATGGAAGTGAGACCCGAGATATTTTGACCAGACTGCCTCAGAAATGTTAGAGGTAGTTCCCTGGTTATTTGGATGGACAAAACTGTTTATGGTTCTCCAAAAACGTGCACTGTTGTTTTGCTTTATATCAGCATGTAGTTTCGCCCACATTGCATTAACTGGGCGTTTTGCCTTCGCAATGAGCATACTCATCAGACCCCACGTCACAACGCAAAAGTAGCATAACGGAATAGCCAAGGATGAGAATATTTGAGCCACAACACAGCTATACAGTTCAAAATAGAAAGAATCATGCTGTGAGATATGTACAGAGAACATTTTGATGCTAAAACCTCAGGCAAAGACTCTGTGTGTGAGGCATCAAGTTGCCAAGCAACCCCATGCAAAACTTGCTATGGGTCTGCTCTGTCTCTCAGGCGGAGGTACAACTTGTACTTCTAGAAGGAGGGTAGATGCTTGAAAAGCACCGCATAGAGGCAATGAAAAGCATGCATTGGCAAATGCATACGATGTTAAAGCATTCTGCCAAAGAAATGCACAAGTGTGTTCATGTGAAAACCCTGTATTTGCATACTTTAGCACATTAAAACATGCAAAATGGCTCAAACAAAAAAGTTCTTTGCACTTGCAAGGTAAAAAACTAGCAAAGTCCCATAAAAGTTTCAGCGGCGTCTGCTTTATCAAATAGGTTAGAATATTCATGTGATGAATTAAGATACTGTGTAGAATGTCTGTAACGCCTAAAACGATACAACGCAGGGGCACTGTTGAGGATTCTAACTTTTCTGTACTCTGGACAAATATTGAGCCCCTTAGATGGTAGGTTATGCTTGTGATCTATGAGGTGGGTTGGTAAATTAGCACTTGGACCTTAAACCTCCCTTGCTCCAGCAAACACAAAACCGCAGTGTACTGGCAAACAAAGAGATGGAGTAAAGCAAGATGATGATACCTAGCATGACCAATGGTCAGTTTAAGTAAAATCTGCATGCAATGAAAGACCAGTGAAGTCCAGATTTAAAGTTAGTATTAAACCCAAAGACTCTTTTACCTAAAATAGAATGTGGAGAATAAGGAGGTTTCCATCAGTGCTTTCCCCTATACACCCAAGGCATTACATTTTAAATGCACATACCCACTTGATCATCCAACACTAGAGAAGTTGCTGTCACTGCATACTAACAACTCACAATATGCACAATGAAAGCAAAAACATGAGCTGAAACTGAAACCATAGATGTGGAAAGAGAACAAGTCTGTGGAACAACCTTCTTTAGGTGGAGACAGTTATTTAAGCACCAATACAGACTTTAAAAAACCGCAGTGTCTGTCCTACTATAGCCAACAACCATCACCATGCAGAAAAGAAACCCAAGATGAATATGTGTACAAAACCCCAGACGACAGTAAAGATAACCCAGTATATATGGGGAGGTGGGTGTTATGAAAGAGCATTTTTCTTGCTGATGAGATAGAGTTGGTGGTCCCTACTCTCCTGCTTACATGTCAATCACGCTGAAGCAGGTGTCTCTAAGGACAGGAGGCAAGCTTGCAACGAAAACCATTCAAAGATGGCCACTGTCTTAAAATGGTTTTATAACCATTTTGTAAGATGGAAACTGCCTGCTCTGTTAGCTTGACATGCAGTGCATGCGGTGCACCATAGGCAGCTGTAAGGACCCAGAATCACTGTCTTGAGAGCTACCTGCTACCCACAAAATAAGAAGAAGGGAACCAGTGGCTGAAGTGGGCTGACCGACTATTCTAGGCTGTATTCTGTGGTAGGTGGAAGCAAAATGTGGAGGGCACTACAACTGACAAATGGATGAAGAAGGCTTTGTGAAAGCCCTTGAGTGTATGCATCTAAGAATATGTGATTATTTAAAAATATTTGTTTGGCTAACACCAGACAAAAACAATATTGGCTGCAAAAAGCCCCAAAACAAGTGCTTTAGGGACAGATGTTCTATCATTTTTGAATGCGCAAACGGGTTTGCGAAACCGTTTGCGCATGCCAAAATAGCATAGGGAATGTACAAACCTTATTTTACGACTCGCAAAATAGGCATTTACGACTCGCTATTAGGAAGGGGCGTTCCATTCCTGATATCGTGTTAAACCCTATGTAAGAATATTTTGTGTCCGCAATTACAGGCATAAAACACTCGCAAATTACAACCTCCTTCAAGTAGGTGGTAATGTGGTCTCAAAATCGAAGGGGTCCCCAGGGGACCCCTTCCCCTTTGAAAACGCAGGGGAACATATTTTTTAAGGGTAGGCAGTGGACCCAGGGATCACTGCCTGCCCTTAAAAAATTAAACGAAAACGTTTTTTTTTATGCATCCTGTTTTTCTTTAAGGAAAAGGGACTGCATTTTTTTTAAAAAACTGCTTTATTTAACCAGACATGGTGGTCTGCTGGGCCAGCAGGCCACCATACGTGGGAGGGCTTGCCATTCCCAATGGGGTCACAAATTGCGAGAGGCTCATTAATATTCATGAGCCTCTCTATTTGCGACCCTATTGGGAATTGCTAACAGTGTGAAAAACACTGTTGTACATAAGAAATAGCAGCTCGCTAATTGTGAGTCGCAAAAGACTCACAATTAGTGAGATGGTATTTCCAGGGTCGTACATCTGGCCCTTAGTGTTTTAACATCCGAGGGCTGTTCTCGCTCTGTTTTAACGCAACCGGCACTCCAGCCAATCGCGGTTGTGGAGGGCGGGACAGGGGCGGCACCTTACGGAGCGTCGAGCGGTTAGCGCTCTAGACCTCCGCTTCCTGGAGGGTATTTAGCCACTCGTCGGCCCCAGCGCGCAGCGATGGCGCGCAGGGTAGGCGCCTCTGCCTGCGCCAAAGACGAGCCTAAGACCAGCCCGTCTGTGCCCGTCCGGGCCAGGCCGGGTCACGGGGCAGGAAACGCTGCTACAGGTATGATCTCTGCGGATCAGCTAAGGGCTCTTCGCCCTAGTAGCAACAGGAAATGTACCGTTTTAAACCCTTCCCTAACAGGTACACAAGCATGTCCTCACTGCGATTTTACTCTATCTAATGTTCAGCCCCACCCAGAGGTTACACGAAGTCGCAAGTTACCTACTCAATCCTCTGATCAAAACTCCTGTGTTTTCACTTTTTATACCGTCAACTGTAGATCTTTACCCCAGCATAAATCAGATGTTTTCCATCTATTAGCCGAGGAAAAACCATGTGCAGTGTTTTTAACGGAAACCTGGCTGCATGAAAGTGCAGGCCCGGATGTAGCCGCCGCCTTGCCTACGACCTATGCTATTGCTAGAGTAGATAGAGTGGGACATGTTGGAGGTGGCATTGCCGTGATTTTCAATAGGGAGTTTAAATGCGACCTTGAATTGGCTAATATTCCTGGCTGCGAAGCAGCATTTTTAAAAATTTCACTAAACCCAAATTTTATGTTCTCTGGTTTTTTAATTTATCGCCCACCTGGAAATAGTAATGCTTGGGCTGCGAACTTGGCCAATTTCATTTCGCCTTATTTTCTCAATGCCCAAAACTTAACTATACTGGGTGATCTAAATCTCCACTTGGAGGACAAATCAAATAGTACAGCTATGAACCTCCTGGAGGATTTCACCGCTCTGAATATGACACTGCGCAATGAGGGCCCTACTCATAGAGCAGGACATTTGTTGGACCCTATTATATCAAACATACAGGAGTTAAAATGGCTTAAAACTGACCCCATTTGCTGGTCTGACCACTTTCTAACTCTCTTTAGCATTACCCTCAGAGGACCCATGCAGCTATGTTCCACCCGGCCTCCGATCCTCATGAGAAATTGGAAAAGGCTGGATCTGACTGAGCTGCAGAATGCATTGAAGACATCCCCCCCTGTCATAGGTCGCGATATGGATAAAAATGCGTTTGGAACCCATACATGGTTGGAGAGGGCAGTTGTCACTTGTCTACCTATTGCCAGGTGTAGAGGGAATGTACATCGCCCACCTGCTCCCTGGTACACTGAGGATCTTAAATTAGAAAAGACTAAGTGTAAGGCACTTGCACGGAAATGGCGCAAACACTATGACCCTCTAAAAAAAGAGATCTACCGTAAGGCCAGAAACCTTTATCATTCGGCCTGTACGAGAGCCAAAGCCTGTTATGTAACGGAGACCATTAACACTGCTGCTAATAAAGCACGGACTCTCTTTAATACTGTTAAAGAACTAGCTGGAGCAAACTCTATGGCTGCTGCATGCCCCCTCACCACCCAAAAATGTCAAGACCTTGCCACCTATTTTGTGGAAAAGATTGAGACCATCATTGCCAATATCAATCCTCCTACGAGGGATGGCAGAGAGGATCCGCCTCCAGTTAGGTCAGTAGGGTGCCGGCTTGATTCCTGGCCACCCATTACTTTGGAAACTTTGAAATCCCTAGCTACCTCTATTAAGTCAGGCTCCCCATGTGACCCTCTCCCTATCAGCATTCTAAGCCAACTGGATGACTCTGCTCTGAATATCATTTCCGAGACATTAAATGCCTCTATTCATCTGGCAAAAGTTCCAGCGTCCTGGAAACACGCCATGGTCAGCCCTCTGCTGAAGAAGCCTTCTGCTGATCCTGAGGTGTTGGCCAACTACCGCCCCATCTCCCTGCTGCCTGCTTTCTCAAAAATTCTGGAGAAACATATTCACGGTGTACTTACCACATTTACGGAGAACAACAACTTGCTCCATTTCTCCCAGTCAGGTTTCAGGGCTGGCCATTCCACCGAATCCGCCCTCCTGGGAGTCACCGAGAAGATTAGGGGGCTCATGGACGATGGGCAAACGGTTGCACTTGTCCTACTCGATCTGAGTGCGGCCTTCGACACCATCTCACACGACAGACTGCTTACCGGACTGAGTGAGGATGGTGTCGGAGGGGCAGCGCTGGACTGGATTGAATCCTATTTGTGCAACCGGACGTTTCAGATCTCATCTTCACAGGCCCAGTCAGACACTTTTTGTTCGCCCCATGGCGTGCCTCAGGGCTCAATTTTGAGTCCGCTATTTTTTAATCTGTATCTCCGCCCTCTCGCCGATCTAGCGGAGCGAGTTGGTCTAGAACTAATGACCTATGCGGACGATTCGCAGATTATTTTTTCTCTTACTAATTCGGATCCTTCATCCCCTTCTGCGCTGAAACTAGGTCTTCATGAAGTCTTCAGCTGGATGTCAACGAACCAGCTGAAGCTAAATGGAGAGAAGACTGAGATCCTTCTCTTAGGTAAAAATAGAGATTTTTGGCAGGATACTCACTGGCCGCCATCCCTGGGCGCTGTCCCAATTCCAGCTACCCAGGTCAGAAACTTAGGGGTGCACATCGATGACACACTATCGATGAAACAACAGGTCAACAAAGTGGCTGGTACTTGCTTCACTATCCTCAAATGGCTGCGGAAGATTATCTGGATGTTGCCTGCTGATACCCAGAAGACCGTGGTCAATGCCCTCATTACATCACGGCTTGACTACGGTAACATCCTTTACCTGGGTTCCAACTTAGCCGTGATCAGATGGCTTCAGCTTGTCCAGAACTCCGCAGCCAGGTTGCTGTGTAAAATCCCCAGGACAGTGAGGATTTCTAAGTACCTTAAGGACCTGCATTGGCTCAGGGTGGAGAACCGGGTTCGGTTCAAAGCCCTGAGCTATATGTTCAAAATAAAGGCAGGAACCGCACCAAAGTATTTGGAAAAATTAGTCAGGCCCTACTTTCCTGCACGCAATCTCCGCTCTCTAAATGCAGCAAACTTTGCGGTACCCAGATTTAAACTGGCCAGAGTGGGAGGGAGATCCTTTTCCTATCTGGGACCAGTCCTCTGGAACTCCCTTCCCCCAGTTATACGAAAGGAGGAAAACTTTGCCAGCTTTAAGATAAGCGTTAAAACCTGGCTTTTCAATAAATAATTTGGTCTCTGGCCGTCTTGCTTTCTGTGCTGTTTGGTTCTTAGTCCTGGCGCCGGGAAACCCTTTGTGGGTATCTGCGCACATTACAAATGCAAAAAATAAATAAATAAATAAATAAATAAATCTCAAAAACTGAAACCAGAACTCTTTTACCAGAATCATATGCCACATCTGTGAGTGAGTCTTTTCTAGAGCCTTTAGAGATTATTTGTTTATCAAGATCCCCATCCTGTGACATATGTAAATAATGGGGACTGGTTATTTTTGGGGCATTCAGTTTCCGAGAATGCCTCAGGATAATTTTGACAGTTGGACAATAACAAGTTTTAAAGCCCTTTCAGAGACACAATGCATCCCTCTTTGGACTTGTATAGAATAGTCTTGACTGCCTAGTGATGGCAGGCATCTGCACCACCCTGGACAGACTTCATGTAAGTGAAAGCCAAACTCCTTATTTTGTCACCGGATTACTGAAATGGAGGAGAACTAAAATCTCGCTTATAGATCACAGGTCAGAGTCCAATTCACAAATAAAGTCGTAAAGTATAAATGCAGATTTAGAGTTCCGCTTGAATGTACTTTGACATTGTTTTGGATTTCCCTAAAATTCCTAGTAGTATGCCTAGACAGAGTTTTCCATGCTTATTGCTGAAAATGCCAAATGACAATTCCTGCAGCCTATAATCCCTGTGCAAAATTTCACCGGGCATAGAATTCAACACATGGGGATGATTCAAGCTGTGCAATTTATTTTTCTTCATGAGGAAAACAAGCCCACAACCCCAAACCCTGCAAAAAGTTATAATTTCAGCACATATAGGTGATTTGCTGCCTTTAAAAACGTGGAAGTTTTTTTTCCAGTCCTTGGGGTAAATCTCTAACCTCTTCTACTGTGAAAAAGTTGTATGTGTCTCTACATCCACCAGGATTCCTTTTTCCCCGACAGGCATACATTATGGGTTTTCAGCTGAAGATTTATGTTTAGGGCCCAAAAATACCTTTGTGAATAGGATCCCTAATGTCTTGAGTGTGACATACCTCCTGGTCAAGTATTTGTGGAAAAAGGTATATCTTGGATATATGAAAGATTTTTTTAACGTAACCTATCATTGAGGAATACAAATTCAAGGAAAGACGTCTAGAAGTCAAATTCACTGTATTAAACTTCCCTAATGAACTAATGTCCTTTGCTTGTAGAAATTTCTTTGGGTAAGTAGATACTTCTGAATTAAACTTATAAAGTATTATTAAAAGCAGTTGATCCTACACTGGCTACACACTTAATGACACTATCTCAATGCATCCCCAATACCTTCCTTTTTCTGCAGTAATAACATATATTTTTTCTATAGCTAGCAAGAATTTCCAATCACTGCAGTGCTCCCAGACACATCTTTTTCTCAATTCAGAATATAATATTTTAATGTTTCATACCATGTTTATTTTTTTAATAAGGATGTTGTGTTATTTTCCTCAATGTAACTGACCTTTTTCCAGGGCATATGCCATCAGTCTCCCATTTTGTTTCCAATGATGTTGAGGTTACAGAGAAAGAAGGTAAGCAGTTTATTTCAAAGAATGAAAAAATTTGTCTTACACAGGTTTTATTGTGACATTCCTACGTGCTGGGACACTCGGGGCATTTATACTAAAAAATATCAGACCACACTGTCACCTCAAGTCTGGCAGTGCCGCCCTCCAACATTTTAAAAATGCAGTGATGCGCTGTATTTACAAAAATACGTTGCACCCCTTGCATTTCTCATAGCTCTTTCACTTAAAAAATAGCCTAGCGCTAGCACAGATGCCTTTGTACCATGTTGCAAGGGTGCCTGCACTGCAGAGGCGATTGTTTATGTGCAGGAAGAGACACCTACCTGCACATAAACAATCAATAATGGTGATTTGCTCTTTGTATGTGCGCTGCAGAATGCAGCACACATTCAAAGAGCGAAAGACGAGGTGAAATTAAACATTTCTCCTCATAACGTCATTCTAAGACCACGTCTTAGTTTTCGAAGTTGCCTCAGCATTGTAAATCTGAGGCAGCATTAAAAAGCAATGAGTGTTGTGGTGGAACGCCCTCTGCAACACTAATTGCCTGCCCCTCTGCCACACCAGATTGCTGTGGGAAGGGCATATTTACAAGGTGGCGTTAAGCCGAGTTAAGTAGTTTAGCGCCACCTTGTAAATATGAGAAATGGCGCTACACCACTGGAGCATCAAAAGAAGTGACGCTTGTAAACGTACCCCCAAGTTTCTAAAGTTGTTGAAAATAATATAAAATGCACATATTTTCATAATAGGACAGTAACCCTTCTTTGGCAGACAGCATATGAAAGCAAATAATAAAATTGAAGATTAAAAAAATCTGTAAGGGCGTTCAGATCTCAGAACAAATAATGTTTTTGATGATCCCACAGTAATTTCTTTTCTGGAGACTTTCAAACACGTATACATGAAAGAGGAGCACAATCCACAGACTCCCAATTGCAAGTGCAGGAGATCACTAGAGGAGTAACATTCAAATGAACATCATTTCGAAAGCTATATTCAGGAGAAGCGCTCTTCAGAGGAACACACATCGTGAGCTGCAACGTAGAAGAGTACCATTCAGAATAGAAATTCAAATGGACGATGTCAAGGGAACAGAACTAAAAGTACACAGACTTGAGGAACATATTTCAGATGAAGCAAGATCAGACTAACGCAGATTAAGGAAGCAAAACTCAGATCAGCATATTTAAGGGGAGCACAAGTTAGGCATTTAGGGGAGGGTAATTCAGATGAGAGCCATTCAGAACAACAACCTGGAGAAATACAATCTGAGAAGCCTATTTCAAGGTGCACAATTTAGAATTATCACAGCTCACAAGAGCACAATTCTGATGCAGACATTCAGTAGCGACAAATTCACAGTGCCGTTATTCAGAGGTCCACAATTCAGAGAACTTCAGTTCCGCAAGGCTCAGTTAGGACTAACAATACAGAAACGCAAAATCCAGTCTTACACATTCAGGAGAAAACAATCTTAAAAGTGCTGTTCAAGAGTTTAAATGAACTCAATTTGCACCGGAGAGTACCCGAGGGAGTACACTTCAGACATAGCCGTTCATCAACTAGCTGTTCAGAGATAACCGTTTACAGAGAGCAAATGGGCAATTAGGTTGTGGGGTTTCGCTTAACTTTGTCAGGGACAGCATACATGTAACAGTTTAGGAACTGAGGCAAGAGCTACATTTTAGAGGTGTAGGTCAGGAATATAGAGGGAAAAATAGTGAATGGTAACAATATTGTGATCAGAATATCGATGAACATATATTGAAAGATAAACTTGTATATGTTTTTTAGACCTAATTCAGCATACATTTACATTGATGATTTATATAACTTTAAAGTACATAGCCGTGGAGTTAAGAATAGTAAATCCTTATCTCCCTCTGAGCATTTACCTGTTTGATATTTTGTCCCTCGATGTGGGTCACAATATGGTGACCATTCGATATTTTGTCCTCGATATTCCTTACCATAATCCAGTTTAGAGAAGGCACATCATTGGAGCACAATTCAGAGAAAACATAAAAGAGAAGTATAACACAGATGAGAACAATCCAAGAATGAGGATAAGAAAACAATTCTAGTGTGAAGTCCTCTCAGACACAACATTAGTTATCTAAATGGGAGGGGTAATTCAGAGATAGATCAAAGGAAACAATAGAAATTCAGAAGAGCAGAATTCAGTGTTTACACTCCAGAAGAATAGATTCAGAGACTTTTGGAAATTGGGTTACTGCTTGAGGGGGTTAAAACCCTACTCAAACAGCAACCACAATCTACGTCTGGGTAAGACACAAGCAAACCTCAAAGTAACCTGTGCTCAATCCTTGTGTATCTTGGCACGAACGCAGTCAAGATTAATTTAGAATTAATGTGCGAAGTATTTATGTAGCACTACAAACAGTAATAAAGTGAAAACACAACACAAGAAAAAGCCCACACCAATGTAGAAAAATTGAGTAAAATGTAATACATTATTTGGCACAAAAATGACAAAACTCCAACCAGCAGAACTGGAGTTGTGGATTTTTAAAGTTATTAGTAAAATCTAGCACCTAAAGATCAAAGCAACAACCGTGGACATCTAGTTGGGCAGATTGGGTGAAAGCCGAAAAATATGGCTGACCACATGGAGCGCGGGTTGGATGCAAAGAGTGGATTGGACCCAGTCAGCGTCAACCTTTGGACTTAGAAGAAATTTTGAATAAAATGTTCTGAAAATGTGCCACTGGCCACAATCACAGGGAAGATTTCTATGTTCGAACGTAGTCACTTGTTTGGAAGTCCAAAATCTTCAATGGGACATAGCTCGATGCTGTAGCCAATGAAAGTTCCAGGAGGCTGGATACCCATTTGCTGATGACATTAGAGGATTTTCTTCTGTGGAGACGAATGTAGCAGGAGCTTCTGTTAGGTCATGCTGACCAGCGATGCACATTGGATGGATACACAAGCAGCTTCGTCCCAGTCTTCCCTCACTTATCATAGCAGTTTTTAGCCATAAATACGAAGGGTCTCATATACAAACTTTTGACACACAGTAGCACAGCCGGCCTTCCTGCTACGCTGCCGCGAGTCAAAAGAAAAGGGCAGAAATGCATTCTATTTACAAGATACGGTGTATTCCTGTCCTTCTCAACAGCAGCCGTACTCCAATGCAGACATGTTGCAACGGTGCCAGCATTGCAGGGATTATTGTTTTTGAGCAGGAAGGGACACCTTCCCGCACAAATACAATCATTGATGGCATTGTCCTCTCGTATGCATGTTGCAGAATGCAGCAAGCATAGAAAGAGGAAAAATTTGGAGAAATAAAAGTATTTATTTTCGTTGCACGACTCTTGCGGCTCTTCTGGGGAGACTTCGAATCTGACGCATAAAGTGGCTTTGCTTGGCCTTGTACATATTGCACCACCGGGGCATCGAAAAAGTGAAATTTCGGTGGTGCAAAAGTGATGCTTGGGCCTCGTTTAGGACGCCCATATTTTGGATTGTAGCTACTTGCCACCTTTAGCACACAGTCAAGGGTCCAGGGCTGGAGGGACACCACTTAGGGGATTCGGACTCACTCAAAATAGGTCCAGGTCCAGGATCAAGACAGAGGGTGATGTGGTGTTTTGCACTTCTGTCATTTATATTAATTTTGGTTTGTATGTGATGTTGTAGGGCATCACAATTTGGGTGGTTGCTGGGTTGGAATTCAGAGTGTTATGAAAGGCTGTTGGACCTGACATTCTGGAGAATAAGGTATCTATACCTGTTACTCTTAATAAACGTCTGTGGCTACCAACTTGGAAGAGGAATCCTTCATTTATCATTGAGGACGACAAATGAAGGAAGACAAGAGTCCATGGGTAGAGTGATGAAACAGAAGTGAAGCACAGAGCTCAACACTGCGTCTTGATTTGTGAACGGAAGTGCAGCTTAGAAGTAACTTGGTGTGGCATTGCAGGAGTTTGAGTTTGGAGTCTCTTACTTACCTGGCTCTAGTAATCTTTTGGCATATTGCCTTTCCAAATTAAGTGGCACGGAGGCTGAGGTCACTGTAGAAAGTGACTGGCTTAGAGGTGAAGCAGTTTGAAAGGCTGGTTCAAGATTGTATAGAATGCATAAGAATTGATAGAAATTTGAAGTACAGGACACAACTATGATAATAAGGGAACAAGCTAGAGGCCTGTAGTCTGACATTGTGATTTACATTTTAGGTCCTGTCAAGTTGAAATCTCAGGACAGGTATGTATTAGTCTGTCTGGATTTGTTTTCTTGATGGCCTGAAACTAAGGTTGTTAACTCTGTTGAATTTGGGGTGGTCATTTAGTTTCTGGAGGAACTGTTTGAGTGAGAGGATTTCCTGTTGTCTATTTTGTCTGATAACAAGGTACTGTTTACCTCTAAGGTGGTGGAAAACTTTCTGAAAGAGAAGGGCATCATACATAAGAAGGCGGCGTTGCACCACCCTGAAATGGAGTAGTTACAAGGTTTGGGAAATTGCTTAACAAAACATTGCAGCAGGCTGTAGTGTCTGGAGAAAATTTAGAGATAGCCATGAAGAAGAAGGTACGTGAATATAGATTTACACCGCATTCCTCCACTAGTGTTGCTCCATTTCAATTGTTTAAATGCAGAATTGCCAACACTGAAGGGACCCCCCTCGTGTGACATAATTAAGAGAATGATTGTGTATGATGATGTGGGCGACACAGAGGGGTGGAAGGAAAAAGAGAAGGCACAAATGGAAAAAATGGAAAAAAAGGAAAGCTTGGTCTGATATGAGGAAGGCGGTGAAGAGGCCCGTAGTGGGTGTAGGTGATAAAGTCAGGGTCAAATATCCATGTAGGGATGTAAGGAAATCCAAATTGAGTCAACCAGTTAGGATTCTCATGTTGTTTAAAAATGTGGTAAAGACACATGACCACAACATCTGGAATCTGAATAGCAAATCGTACAAGAGGAGGTTGGTAGACTCTTCACACGAGAAAGGTTCCGCTTCGTTTGCAATACTATGTTCAATGAAATATGATTAGTATTCAGGGGAAAGGATCAGTTTTGTTTACTGGACTGTATTAATTGAAATCCGATTAGTGTTCTTTTTCCATATTGAATGTTCTTTGGGTATTTATTTGGGTTTTTCTTACTTAATTAATTTTGTTATAAAGGGGGAGATGATGTGGTGTTTTGCACTTCTTTTACTTCTATTAATCTTGTTTTCTAAGTGAAGATGTAGGGCATCACAATGTGGGTGGTTGCTGGGTTGGGATTTACAGTGTTGGGAAAGGTAATTGGACTTGACTTTCTGGTGGATGAGGTCTCTGTACCTGTTACTTTTAATACACTTCTGTGACTACCAACTTGGATGAGGAATCCTTAATTTATCATTGAGGACTCACATTTACAGGAGCCTTTTCTGTCCCTGAGGCTCTGAACAGGAGTCAGCCTACCAACTTTAGGAGTAACTCTGATGTTCCTGGGAGCAGGTGATGAAGCAGGGCTCAAGTAGCAAACTGCAAATTCTTTATTGTATAGTTAATAAAAACCATTACAAAAAATAAAATGCCGTAATATTTAAAAACTGATCTGGAGATACATACATAATTAGAAGTTAAAATCGTGAATGAAAATGTCCTTCGAACTTCGAAAAGCCGAGCCAGTTACAGAGGAAACAGTCACACAAGTAATGTAAGTTCAGGGTATGAATTGGATCTTTGCCAAAGTTCCTCTCTTTTTCTCAAAGTTGGTGATTAATTTGACTGCTTTACAGATGAGTTGAGGGTCCGCTGAGCACAGGACTTGTATGATCGTGGAACGACAGGTGCGCATCCATATTTCTTGAACTTCGCTTTTAGCCTGTTCTGGCATTCCTGGTCCAGTGCGGGACAAATACAGATCAAATGAATGAAATCTTGTTTTGCGGCACCACATAGGTCACACTCATTGATGTCTTGGGTCCTCCATTTGGGTTGATCAGCATTTGTTTGCAGGTCGCCCAACCTTAGACTAAGGTATTTATGTTTAACATATGATGAAAATGCGAGTTCTAGATAGGCTGCCGGCGTAGACTTTTTATATGATTGTATTGTCATCCAGGCATGTGAGCGATGGCTCAGGGTTGACTTGTCATTGAACAATGAGTGCCTGTTTGCAGCCTTCTTTACCGCCTGTTTGAACGTTGGTACAGGAAGCTTAGTTTCCCAAAGTGCTGCTAGTTTGGTGGTTTCAAGGGAGTGTTGTAAGAATTTGGCGTTCTGGGAATTCGGACTTTTATGAATTGCTTCCCACATGGCGCGACAGACCTCAATTTCCTGATTCATCCAGACATCATACCAGAATTTGACAGTCTCATATTTTTTCAGCAGTACTTGAGACTGCAGGCCGAAATCGAGTCGCACTTGCGCAGGTGATGCGTTGTGTGCTAAGCCGAATACGCGCTTGTAGACTTTTGTTTGAATTTTGTCTATAAGCCGTGCACTCTTTCCGTGATGTAACACGCTGACGTACGCTATTGTTGGAAGTAGCTTGGCTTTCATTACGGTTAATAGGGGGTTGAACAGAGGGCCTTTGAGTTTGGTAGCTAAACTGCTAAATGCATGTAACAGGGCGGTTCCCTTCTTTTTGATGGCGTTGAAATGCATGGAAACATTGAAGCGCGTGTCCAGTTGTATCCCCAAATACTTATAGTTTTCCACTACTTCCAGTTTGTTGTTGTCTATTACTAAGGTTGGTGGTGCTTTGCAGCATCAAGTTATTACCATGATCTTTGTTTTCTTGCTGTTTATTTCAAGCAGGTTCTGTTTTGTGTATCCGGTCAGTTCTTGCAGGAGACGCTGCAGGCCTATTTTCGTCTGGCTGAGTAGGAGCACATCGTCGGCATAGGATAGATGTGTTAAACAAAGGTTTCCTAGCTGCGGTGGATGAGCATTGATCCTGTCTAGCCTCATTGTCAGGTCAGCCATGAATAAATTGAAGAGATGGGGGCCAAAACGCAGCCTTGTTTTAGACCATCAAAGGTACTGATATTCCTAGTTAGCCGCTGTCCGTTGTCGATCTTTACCTGCATCCAGGTGTTGGTGTACAGGTCCATTATTGGGGTTAAGATTGAATCCAGCAGGCCCTGCTGCTTCAGTTTAGAGCAGAGTAGTTGCCTGCTGACACGGTCGAACGCCACCTTAAAGTCTATGAAGCAGGCGTACAGTGCCTGATGATTTTGTAGACTTTTTTCGGCTATTAAACTTAGCGCAATTGTATTTGCCATAGTGCCCATGCCACGGAGAAAGCCTGTCTCGTTTATTGGGATTTTGTTATTGACTTGGGACCATTGTGCAAGGTCAGTTAATACCAGGGATGCGTAATATTTGGCTTCAGCATCGATGAGTGCTATAAGGCGGTAATTAGCTGGGTTTTTACGATCTTCGCCTTTATAGATTGGATTGACGATTGCCCCTCTCCAACTTTCTGGGAGCCAACTTGTGTTGTTTATTGACCTAAATAAGAGGTTAAAGGTACGGGCCCAGTAGTGGGGGTCCTCCTTATAAACTGCCTGGGGGACACCGTTCAGTCCTGGTGCATTGTCTTGCCTACTTTTCTATATTATTTGTAGTATTTGAAGTTCATCACCTGTCCACGGGGTCTGGTCTGAACCTTCCTGTTGGTTGCCCGAGACGTTTGACCAAACACAGGCCGTGCCCTTCATGGACGCAATATTTGATGTTTTAAGTGCAATTGTTGCAGTTGTTATCGGCGGCGGCGGTGATTTTATTGAAAAGGTGTCAACTAGGTACAGGACCCATACCTTTTCAGTGATGCAGGTCATGCTTATTGTTTGCGCTGGTCTGTTCAAAGAATTAACTTGCAACCAGAATGCCCTGGAGTCTGATTTTTTTATGTTGTATAATATTTTGGTCCAGAAGTCAGTGACCCGGTTTATTTTTTCAGTCCAAATTAGATTCTTGTAATGTTTCCTTGTTGATCGAACTACTTGCCAAATATTTGAATTTACATTGCGACCTTGCGCTCGCCTTGTGAGCTTCCGCAGACGTCTTCTTAAGGAAAGTGTGGACTTTGTGAAATCGGCGTTGCTCATTGGGTGGGCCTTCTTTTTATTGTTGACACCAGTCCTGGGTAATTTGTTTAAGAAGTCAGACCAAGTTTCTGGGCACAGATCATTTTCTTACTCAAGTAGCAGACCTTTGGGGGTTTAGGCAGGCTCCATGCAGCAAAGCAGTTGTTCCAGGGACTGCAAAGCAGTCTTGTGGGAAACACAGAAGGCCACAGGAGCAGGCAATACTCTGAGAGTTCTTCTACAGCTGCACAAATGGAACTGAAGATTGGGTCTACTCTGACGACCTGCTTTTTATACATGGTGCATTCTTTGTAGTAGGGGATGTTTCTAGAGAATTCCCTTTGAAGTCCTTGAAGCTTCCTGCCTCCTCTGTCTTGGTTGCAAGCTGGTTGAATGAATAATGCAGTAGTGACAAGTAAGTTGTGTGAAAGCAGGGAACAGCCTATTCAGATACAAGTGGACTAGTGCCCAGCTCCACCCCCGTCCTGACATTTGATGGCCCTTCCAAGCACGCCTAATCCTATATTGATTAACTGTCTGGAAGGAATAAACAAAGTCCAACTGCAACTACACCCAGTCATGTGACCCAGGAACAGACAACAAATGATTGGGAAAATAAAATACAAACTTTCTAAAAGTTTAATTTTCAAAATTGTAACTTAAGCTCTGACTTAACCATTAAACTGGATTTTTTCTTACAATTTTTCATACACCAAAAATATATTGTTTACCTGCTCCCAATCAAATGATAGAACTTATTTAAATATGATAAAGCAGCCCAATGATATCCTATGGGAGAGGCATGCCTCACAGTAGTAAAAAACAAATGTATGTGTTTTTCAGCACCACCGCAAGTAAAACTTAAAAGTGCTTCCCCAACTTTTTTAATGAACTGCAGACTGCCTTTTGGGCTGTTTCTGGCCTAAAGTAGGGGTGACTTATATGTATCAAAAAGGAAGGTTTATGCCTAGAAAATGTTTATTTTTCACTATGTCAAAATGGCAGTTTAAACTGCACATGCAGGCTGCAATGCAGTGCTTAATTTGAGTTGGTGGTTTACAGTGCTCAGCACCAGCACTTAATTGTCAACACCAGCACGTATGACAGTCTGCCACATGGTGGCGCAGTCAATCTAATTTAGAGGTGAACACAACAGTTGATTATTACTTCAATGTACATTAATAATCACATACTTGCCACCCATGCCATTCTTATAGCTTTGGGAGTCCAGAATAGTCTGAATTGTCACACTAGAAGTGTGATGGTTAGTAGTTTTATTGGTAATGCCAATGGCAGCCCTGGCAGGGGCAATGTTTAGCACAAACTGCAGGGAACTCCTGAAGGGGGGCCCTGGTACTTACTGTTTTTAAAACTAAGCACCACTGCATTTGCAGGCCACATACATGTTTAAAGGGCTAAATAAGTGGGTAGGATAATCAGTGCTGCATGTCCACTAGTAGCATTTAATTTCCAGGCCCTGGGTACATGCAGTACCACGTTTCTAGGGACCTACAAGTAACTAAAAAGGTGACAATTGTGTGCAAGCCAATTTCAAGACATTTAAAGGAAAGAGCCAAAGCACTTTAGCACTTGTAAGCAGTGGTAAAGTGTGTTGAGTCCTCATAGCCAACACAAACGGGTACAGATAGCAGGAGGTTGAAGGCAGAAAGTATGGAAATGACCCTGCAGATAGGACCAAGTCCAACAAAGAAAATACATTCTGGAAGCATGTTTTAGTGGACCATACTAGGTAGTAAGGATACATGGCCTTCTCTTATGTGCTTTTAGCACTGTCCTCTACAACAGTTTCCATAACTGTATGATTCATGTGAAAATGTTTAAGAGACACTAAAATATGAACAAATTGTTGTTCAAATGCCAAAAATACTGTTCAGAAGTCATTGCTGTAAGATACTGTATTACGCTCGTAAGATGTGATGACGCATACAATCACTATCCTCATGTGAATGTGAAAAGAGCCCTAGATGAGTCAGGATAGTAAATGCTTCTGAAGTACTTTATCACAATTAACTGTGCTTCACATAGGGTTCAGTCAAACATATGAATGTAATCATTAAATCAAGATGTACAGGCAATCCAGAAGTACATACACACATTCAGAGAAGACTAGTGTAGGCCTACTGTATCTAATATGACTTCTGCTGACCATATCACTATATTAATTTATATCAGATAATGAGTAGTAAGGATTTTAGCCAAAGGGTCTTCCAAGCATGAACGTGATCAGACCAGAAAGTCACCCAGGAAGTTATCCTTTGCCTTCTTCCTTTTCCCTGGACATTGAAATAGGTGCTCTGGCAGGAGAGTTTTAACAGCGACAGGTTCCGTTCAAGTGAAGTTTCAAGCTGGCTACTACTCGAATCCCACAAATGTGGACAGGGCACAGAGGAGAAGCTTCAAAACAGAGGAGGAGACCTGCCCAGTACTTTTTAAGGTCGGCCTACAAGAGTTCCGAAGAATTATGTACCACTCTGAACCCTACATGAACATCTCACAGATAAATCAACACATTCATTGTATCAAAAGACAGTTTATTATAGATTATTATAGTTCATTCTTAAAAAAAAAAAAAAAGAATGACATCATTGTTTTTTTTCAGGTGGACATTCACTTTCAAAACAGAAAAGCTACTATTAAGCTGTACATATCTCTCAAAGGAGTGAATGTGTTAGGATGGTTTGATCAATAGAAATTGGGGATCCAGTTAAATCCTTGTTCTAAAAAACCTGTATCACTCTGTGATGATAGTCTAATGGGAACAATTTCAGTTATTGATTCATCCATTTGCAAAAATCTCACGAATGTCGAGAAAGGACATCATCTGGTTAAATGTTTCAGCTCTGTGTTTAGTGATAAGTTAGGTAAACTTAAAAATGTCTCACATAACATTGTACTAAGAATCATACCCCAGTTGTACAAAAACTTAAAGGTGTCCCAATTAATATCTGAGAGGAACTTAAAGGTATGTTGAAGAAGTTACTTGATGAGAGCATCATTGAGCCGATAGAATTATCGCAATGGGTGCCTCCCATAGTTTTGGTAAGAAAACCGGACCAAAAATTGAGGATATGTGTAGATTTGAGAGCTTTAAATGCTAACATTGTTATCGATTGTGACCCATTGCCAAACATCAATGAGTTAGTTTCACTGCTAGTTGGGGCAAAGATTTTTTCAACATTAGATCTCAGATCAGTTTACCATCAAATTGAATTGACAGAGGTATCTAGAAAACTCGCGCCGTTTATAACACCACAAGGTTTATTTCAATACATACGCATGCCGTTTGGCTTAGCGTCAGCTCCGTTGTTTGCGGCCCGAGGATAGAGAGAAAAGGAAAAGCCCCTCCCGTAGCTACTGTTTTCTTAATCCACTCCAATCCCCTCTATCTGGATGACCATGTGGTAGTTTGCAGGCAAAGAACCAACAGTGCCCAGGTGAAATCATTGAAATGCCCTCAACTGTTCCGCCATGCCACAAGGGCCGCCCCGATCTTACCATAGCTTGTGCTATCACAGGCCATGTCAGACTCGCTTGTGAAGATGATATGTTTCAGGCTCTCTGAAAAAGTGGGGGCATTCTCATCCTTCCAGGCCCTGCATATTTCTCGCCTTGCCAGGATGATAACATAAAAAATAAATGTGGACGTCATATCGTTAAGATGGTAATCTATGGCTAACCCAAACATAATCAACCCCGGGGTAACCACTAGTTGTATACCTAGTACCTCAGCCAGGAAATCTTGTATTTTAGACCAGTAATATTTTAACATTGGACATTTTACAAACTTGTGGAGATCATACGCGGCCAACAGTTTACACCTTGGGCAATAATGTTCTAGGCTTGTGATCTTAACTAAGATTTTTGGTAATATATACACTGTGCATTGTAAATTGTTTCTTTTAAGGGGGGCTGACTTGACAACTACATTGAGAATAGTGAAAGAGTCCACCCAACGGTCCTACAGGTTATTAAGGTTTAGACCCATAGCACTGCCCCACAATTTTTGGAGTTCGGATTCTGTCACTCCCTCTGCCTCAATCATGGCCCAGTACCAGAAGGATAGCTCTTTTTTCCATCCGCCAATTCTGCTTACTAAATCAAACTTTGGATTGGATGCGTTAGAATCCCATGACAGAGTTGTCCACCAACCTGACAGCTGATAGTACTTGAACCTAGTAAGAGTCCCGCCTGTCAGTCCAGATAGAGATTCCCAATCCAGAAGCAATGAATCCTTTTGCAAATCACGCCAGAGTGTTATTCCTGCTAATTTAAGAGGGCATGATAGCTGATCATTGAGACAATCTGGTGTCCCTGGAGAATGCCATATCGGGGCCTGGGGCGCATAGTAGGGAATTCCCAGCCTTTTCCTACTAAATATCCAATTTTTCAGGGCCGCACCCAGGATCTTTAACCTCACCTTCTCATAGAACCTAGGATCGCCGTCCTTAAACAAAAAGTATTCATTCCCTTGTGGGATACCATGGAGTAGTGCCTGGAACAGTAGACCTAAGGAGGATGCATCAGCCTTATCTGCCAAAAGTCTAAAGCTCATGAAGTGGAAAGGGTGACAATAAATAAGTAGGTCCGGCAAAGCTAACCCTCCTGTTTTTAGATTTCTCCTCAATTGTTTCCTAGAAATTCTTGGTGTCTTCGTGTTCCAGAAGAAGGAACCAATTTTTCCCTGTACTTTGGCTATGTCAAAGGGACTAAACATTAGTGGTATTGAATTGAAAAGAAAAGTGATTTTGTGTAAGATGATTTTTATTAGGTTCCCTCTTCCAAAGATGTTCAGCCGAAGGCCTGACCAGCGTTGCAGAAGGCCGCAAACATCCTTATAGAATCTATTTAGATTTATTTTCAATATCTCTGAGATTTTCCTGAGCCAGATGTATTCCAAGGTATCTCATACGCGACTTTACACCTGGGGCCACCACCTCCTGGTTCCATTGCATAATTAGAATTTTAAAGCTAGATCTGCGATGTTAAAAGATTTAATTAAGGGGTCTGATCTTAGCTGAACAAAGGGTTCAATGTACAAGTTGAACCAGAGCGGGGAAAGGGGGCACCCCTGCCTAGTTCCACGCGATAAACGGACCCAGTCTGTAAGGAGTCCGTTTATACGAATTTTTGCCCTAGGGCTGAAATAGAGTGATCTGATTGATGTTTTAAAATTCTCCAGAATTCCAAAACCAGATAATGCCGATCATAGATATGGCCAATTTACTTGATCGAAGGCCTTAGAGGCATCGACAGCTACAATAGTCAAGGGGAGTTTTTTATCAGTGGCGAAATCTATGGTAGCAATAGCTTGGAAAGTTAGTTCGTTCAGCTGTCTGCCGGGAATAAAGCCTCTCTGATCTTTATAAACTATAGATTTAATAACTTTAGCCAATCTCGCCGCCAGAACCCCTGCAAAGATCTTGTAGTCAGTGTTTAGCAACAAGATTGGCCTATAGGACTCAATAGTTAGCGGGGTCTTTATTAGGTTTTAAGATCAGAGTGACTGTGGCTTCTGACCAGGTTTGTGGAATAGTCTCACCTGACATATGTATCTTATTAAACAAGGTCGTAAGGGCAGGGACGACTTTATCGGAGCCTATCTTATAGATCTCTACCGGGAGCCCATCTGGGCCGGCTGCCTTTTCCTTGGCCATTTTTTTTATCTGATTATGAACTTCACTCTCTTTGATGTTTTAACTCAGAAATGCTCTGTCTGCCTCTGTTAACTGTGGTAGTTCAAGCTGATTTAGCTAGTCTTCTGCTCTTCGAGCAGGAGAAACATTCTCTTCTGTATAAAGATTTTGCATGAACAGTTTTGCCTACTCAGAGATCACAACATTGTCATGGGAGATGACCCTTGATCTGGTTTCTGACCCTGTCAGACCTAGCCTTCCAGGCAAGAAACCGTCTGCATTTTTCCCTGTAGGAGAAATTTTGCAATTTGCTTGAATCCCACCTATCTTTAATTATTTTATCAAGATTGGCCTGATATTCGGCCCGTAGGGAATCTAGCTCACTCTGTATAACAAATAGATTAGTCTGCTGGTCTAACGAGGCCCTCTGTAGCTGCTGTTCTTTTTGTTTTATTTTAAAGAGAGAATCTTCTTCCGCTTTTTTTATGGATCTATTTCTCCTAATCATTAGGGTAGTTAGGAATCCTCTCATACAGGCCTTAAAGGCCTTCCATACAGTTTGATCAGCTGCAGTACCACAATTTATCCTAAAGTACTCGGCTATCTGTATCTCCAGATCCACTTTCACGTCCTCTTTCAAAAGTATTGATCTATCAAGAGTCCATCTTCTTAATTGATCTCCCTGCTTGAGCTTGATCGTTAATTCCACCATAGAATGGTCCGATAGCAGGGCTGGAATGTATGATACGGTGTCAACAGCAGGTAATAATGCTTGATCTAGGAGAAAAAAGTAAATTCTTGAGTGGTGCCTGTATCTGCGACTATAAAAGGAATAATCTCTTCCATTGCCATTTTTAACCCTCCAAATATCCAGTAGATTGAAATCTTTCATGATATTTTTAAGCTCAATTTGTGACTTACGTGGAGGGGTAAATTTGGCCCTAGAAGTGCGATCCAAGGTTGCATCAAAGATAAGGTTAAAATCTCCTCTCATAATAATGGCTATTTCCAAATCCAAGAGACTGTTTTTTAGACTTACGAAAGCCCCTGGGGACTCTAGATTGGGCCCATAATAGACTGTGCACGCCAACCGTGAACTATCCACAACTAAGGTTGCAGTCAGTCATCTGCCTGAACAATCCGTCTCATACTTCTATACCCTAATCCTGCTATTTGCACGAATTACGATTGCCACTCCTCTAGTATTTCCTCTCTGATTGGAGCAGAGGAGGTCCTGAATCCACCTTTGCTTCCTAAATGCTTCCGTGCACTCTTGTGACTCTAAGTGGGTTTCTTCTAGAAGACAAATGTTAGCCTTTGATTTATTCAGAACTTCGCAGATTCTGGAGAGTTTCCTGGCTTCCATTAACATAACAGATTACTATTTTTATTTTATTGATTATGCTTGTCATGGATAGGGAAATCCTGAAGAAAACTCAAGACTATCCCGGATCTTTTTCCTACTGGGGTTGAGCCTTGTTTTTCTTAGCCTTCATGGTTACATGAGGAATATTTTTCCCTTGACTACTCCCACCCCCCTGCTCCCACCCGCCACCCTTGATGAACTCCCCCTTCTGAACCTTGGCGATCTTGTCGCCATCTGGGAACCCTTGGTTCCGGCTTGGGATCTGCCTCTGTGTCAAACAGAAGGAAACCTATCAATCTAACTGTGCCCCCTACCAGCTATAGGTGAAAAAAAGGAAACAAATAACACGAAAATGTTTCCCTTTTTTTTTCCCCCTTCTTTGATTTGGTTACCTAAGTGTATGGACTACCATATGTGTACTATACCAATATTTAGTCTAATTTCCCCTATTTGTGCTTACCATTCCCAGTCTTATCTCGCTTCCCCCATTTTTTTTTAACAAGATAGGGAGTGATGGACTAGGTGGGCTAGGTGCAAAATATATAATATGTGAAATCCTATTAGTAGCCCTTTCAGAACACGAAGTTCTAACGTTGAGTCTCCTTCATACTGATTAGGAAAGTATTGACTTCCTGAGGAGAGGTGAAATTATATGTTTTATTTCTCCACACCACCCTCAATGCTGCAGGAAATTTCATCATCACCTGGGCTCCCTGACTTCTCAAGTCTGACATTCGAGACCCCACTGCCTTTGTGCTGTAACTCTGCCTACATCAGAGCGAATTAGATATTTAGTGGAGTCTATCTGGAGAGAAGGATCCACGAGGGCCCAACCAAAATATCAGCTCTTTTACAGCGTAGGTGTGAAAATTAACCAGTATCTTTCTTGGAGCTTTCCTATCTGGGTATTGCCTAAATGGGTCCCTATGTGCCCGCTGGATTTCACCCTCAAGATCGATGTCTGGTTTATCTTTTAGCACTCCTTCTCTCAGTAGTCTACAGACCAACGATTTTACATCTCCAGTTTCCGCCCCCTCAGGTATTTTCAGAAATTTTCAATTGTTCCTTCTGGCATGGATCTTTAATCACTCCATGTCCATTTGCAATGACTTGTTCTGTGCTTTTAACTCTTTTATATCTCTTGAGTGGGCCTGGGAAACTCAGAAGAGGGTAGCAACTTCTCCTTCTAACACCTCCGTCCGGGTACAGATATCATCTAATTTATTCTCCAGACTGGTACACTTCTCGTTGATCTCCTTCTGGTTCCATGCAGAGATTTCAAATTTGGGGAGTAATTTCGAGAGCATATCCTTGCGTAGGGATTGAAGAAGTAGCTCAAGCTGGGACTGATTAGTTCCCTCCCCTGTCGCTTGAGCCCCCAGAGAGTCTAGTGCAGAATTATCACAGAAAGATCTAGCTGTGAGCTGGGAACTATGCCCTGGTGATGCCTGGGGTGATGGCTGGGATAGGGAACCTTCCTCTGCCTTCAAAGTAGGCGTAGGGTTTACACCCAAATCTGTGTCCGGCTCAGAAAGCAATGGGGAATACTTATTCTCAAGTGCAACTGATACATGAGGAGTTACGAGGGGGAGCACCTGCTTACCCACCTGCTTGCCCAACTTATCTGCCCTTGCCGTGGGTTTAGGGTTGTAGTAGTAGGAGGGGTCTTGGGGGCAGTCACTTTTTCCATTATTTTAAAATATGACTTGAGTGAGGGGGCAGGTTTTGATATATGTAGGCAATTTCTCCTTTTCTCCTTTCCCTCTTTTTCTGTCGTGGGGTTATAGGGACCAGCCCTCCTGTGCAGCCGGTAGAAGGGAATAGCTGCTCCTTCTTCTTTTAGAGACCTTGACACGTATGCTAAATGCTTTCAGGACGATATTTTGATGTTTTCAAAAGATTCTATTGAACATGAGAGGCATTTTCAAGAAGTGTGCAAGAGATTAGAAAGTAGTGGTTTAACATTGAAGGCACACAAATGTAAACTTTTCCAAGAATCAGTTGAATATTTGGGTCACACACTTTCGGGTGATGGAGTGATTCAGAGAAATCAAATGTGGAGGCTATTATTAAAACTCCCACTCCGACAAAAAAAGATCAGCTCCTTCCTTTCCTTTTGCTGGTATGTGTGAATACTACAGAAAATTTGTGATAAATTTTGCCACCAAAATGGAACCTTTAAGGAAATTATTAAGGCATGGGGTAGAATATATATGGACTGACTTACAGCAACAAGTTTTTGAGGTAATTAAAGATGATATTGTGCATTCACCTACACAAACCTTTTCGCATCAACAGGGAATGCATAATTACAGTTGATGCAAGTTTATATGGTCTAGGAAGTGTATTGTCACAGACAGAAGGAAATGACGAATGGAATGTGCCATTTGCATCTAGGACTCTCAATGAGTGTGAAAGGAAATATGCGGTAATAGAAAGGGAACTACTTGCTTGTGTTTGGGCAATTGAACATTTTAGATTATACTTGTGGGGTTCAAAATTTACCCTCATAACAGATCATAAACCCCTAATTAATATTTTGTATGTGAGTGGCAGATGGAATTCTACAGCTAGGATTGCCAGACTTACTTCGAGACCACAGGAACATAATTTTGTCACTGTTTATGTTCCTGGAAAAATAATGTCACATCTGATTGCTTGTCACGTCTTCCTTACAGTCAGAATGAAGTTAGTGTGATAAATGAATGTGATTTTGTGTTAACCATCCAGGATGTTTTCCAAGGTGAATTTTTATGGCATTTCTGAGTCGCAGTGGATGAAATGTGTACAGAAGGATTCCAAGTAGGAAGAGCTTGTGAGTTATGTTAAAAATAGATGGCCAAGCAAAGATAAGATTAAGTCAGAATTGTTGCCATTTTATAGTATTCTAGAGGAATTGGAGTTGGAAAGCGGTTTTATTTTTAAGCCAGGAAAATGTATTCCCCCGGAGGGTATGCAAGAGATCATACTTCAAATTGCATATAAATCTCATCCTGCTATATCTTCCATTAAACGCTTGGTTAGATCTAATTTTTGGTGGCCTGGGATTGACAGATTTATTGATAGAACAGTCAGAGAGTGTCAGGAATATGTATCAAGTGAAAGAATATTGAAGATATTTACTCCACCGCTCAAAATTGTCAAGTGGCCATCTGAACCTTGGGAGAAGATCGCATTTGATATTTCTGGGCCTTTCCACATGTTACCAGAGTCTTTACGTTATGCATTAGTTATTGTAGACTACCATTCCAAGTGGTTGGAGGTAAATTTTGTTCCCAAAGCTACTACTGAAGCAGTTATTCATTTTTTCTAAGACATTTTCACTAGGGAAGGTTGTCTATCGATAATGGTCACTGACAATGGAGTTCAATTAACGTCTGCAGAAATGGCTGCTTTCCTTAAAGAATGTAATATTACCCATAGGTTAACTTCCTTATATGAACCTCACGAAAATGGTCAGGTGGAGAGATTCAATCGTGTGTTGAAGAATTTTATTGTAGAATCTGTCAAAGGTGGAGCAAATTGGGTGAGTGCTGTAAGAGAACGTTTATGGACTTATCGTATTACGCCTCATTCCACTACGGAGGTGAGTCCTTTTAAACTTTTCAAAGGTCGCAAACCTGCATCCAACGTTTTACCATGGTGGTTACGGGAGAAATGTAACAACACATTTTTGGGTGTTAAAGAGAAGGTTGTTGACATTGCTAAACAAGTGGAAAACAAGCAATAAAAACAAAAAGGTGGTATGATAAAAAATGGAATGTCAAAACACAAGATTTTCAAGATTGAGAATGGTTTAAGATTCTAAAACCAGGTTTATTAGCCAAGGGTTCTGACAAATTTAGTGATCCCATTGTGAATAAAAAAGTGTTTACAAACAGTGTCGTGACTCAAGATGGTAGGATTTGGAATATTAAAAGATCGGCCAAATGTTCCAGAATTAATAAGGCTGACAATGGTATTTCTGACAGGAAGAGACATGTTATCAAAAATGATTCTGTTGCTTACAGGGTCAAAGATGCAAAACCTACCATCAATTTACCTAAAAGATATGCTGATTATGTTTAGAGTTTACTAAACTGTTCATTGCATTTTATACATAGTTTTTTTGTTGTCTTAGTTTTGTTTTGTAAAAAGGGAAATGTGTTACATTCTTTTACAGTACTTGGTCTCTTTAAGAAATATGTGTAGTGGCCACATGCCACTGCATGCAACATGTTGTTCTTTGATTGTGTTCTATATTCCACACGTCTGGTGGAATTGTTATGCTTTGCAGTTGAAGGACAGTTTATGTTGGACTTTACCATTACAAGATGTATATCGTGCTGCTGATAAAGAAGCACCAATTTAAACTCTAAATGAGTAATTATTCAACAAGAGTCAAGCTTGTGCTGTTTTTACTCCATAAGAGCCTCCTTTGGCTGTGCCACTGTAAACATCTAATCTGATGATCTGTTTGCAAAGGGTGGACAGGTCACAATGGCATTCATTCATTCAGATTAAGAGAGGGGTAACCATCACTCATTTTCCCTGCCTGTGTATGCCATGCAAGGCAAGGCAGACATTGTCAGGGAAAATATAGAATTACCTCCAGTCATAGGGAGAGAACCGATTACATTTCAGAGCGATTTTCGTTGCATTGAGAGAATGTGCTCCTCATATGGGAGTTTATTTTCTCAATACAAAAATGTTTGCAGAGCAAGTGCTTTAAAGTAACAAGGAGCCTGTGTGGCAAATCTTCAGTAGGGTGAATGGATCCACTACCGCAGCTACACACTTTCACAGAACAATAACTGGCTCCATAAATATGGTGGACAGGACTCCACACCCCTGCTTAACCCGTGAACAGTGCACCAGGAACTGAATGAACCCTCACTGTATTTTCTTCTATTATAAAGACCGCCAGTAGGTACTGTTGAATGTCTCATTTGTGAAACTAGATGCTGTAACTTTATTTGTATACAAAAAAGGGATGAATGAACTGCTTGAATTGATCTTAGCCACACTGGTAATTACTTGGGCCACATCCCAATTTCTTGTTATTTTGCACACCATGTGACATCAGTTTGGACCTGGCAATATGCAAATCAGACTTGACCCTGCTCCAGTGGGAACAGTCCAGCCTGAACTGCCAAGTTAGGTCTTCCCTGAACCAGAACACAAGCAACCTAGAACTGGTTTTGCCCTACCTAGGGCTCATTTCGGATGTGGTTGGGAGGCCTCTTAACAGCATTCTCACTTAGGGCCCAATTGCAATGTCGTTAGGGAGGCATCCTAACAGCATTTGCTCCTTCTGAATCGGATCTGGAACGTGTCAATTGAACTAAGCGACACCTTGGTGACGAGCCCTAAGGGTAACCCTGGGCGTAGTTTGCATAGTTGTGCTACGCAAAGCTACGCGAAGTGCACTTCGCACTACGCGAGCTACGCTTATCTACGCGAACTGCACAGTGCACTGTGCAAAATGCAGTTCGCGCTGATTGCACAGTGCCGGATGCTTGTCTTCCCTGTACAATCAGTGCAAACCGCATCTTGCACAGTGCAAGCAGTTGTTTTCTGCTGCTCTAGTTGATTTCTACTCGAGCGGCAGCTTCCTCAAAGCAGACTGGTAGTTTCTCATCACGAGCGGTCGTAAGCATACTCAACCCTTTGCAATGAGAAACCTGACCTCCCCTCATTGAGAATCTCGCCAGGAGGTATATTTTCCACGCTCGCTATCGGCAACTTAATGTTGCTGATCGCGAACGCGGAAAAAGTCTCACCGGGGTGTCATTTTGCTTGTTCTCGGTCACCAACTTGACGTTGAGGACCGCGACCAAGCAAAAAATGACCGCTATGCGTGTTTGCACTGTGCTACGTGCAATTTTCGTAGTGCGAATTAGCGCAAACTACTCGAGCGTAGGTTAGTACTTCGCCCAGGGTTACCTAAGGGCCTGATTCTGATGCAGTTTGGGCATTTTCCCAACCAAGGGCCCGATTACGATGCGGTTAGGAAAGCACTCCCACTGAGGGCCCAATTACGGCGTGGTTAGGAACGCCTCCTAATGGCATTTGCTGCATCCCAATCGATCGGGAACGTGTCTTTTTGACCGAATCGGAAAGGTTTACAACCAACTGACAACGATGCGAGTTAGGCATTAGGAATATCCCCCAATCCGAACCTGGCGGCATTCGGAATGACTGAGCCGTACGCAGCAGATTCGTATGTCTCTAAGTGCCATGTTTCCTAATGACCGATTCTGATGCTGGGTTAGGACAGTCTTTCTGAATCGTGCTGTCTGACTCTAAATGGCAGTCAGAATCAGACTTTCAGGGCCCGTAGCGGGCCCCTCTGCACCCAGAAACTTCCCAAGGTTGTTTCAACAACATCTCTCATAGCAACTATTCTTCCCATGCAACAGCTGTAGAAATAGTTGACACACTTCCATTGAGCACAGGGTTCTGTGAATCTTTTCCTGCAATAGATATGACACGTGTAACATGACAGGAGTGGCATGATGGTTGAAGAGCCTGACCTTGAAATAGAGAACCAAGGGCCAGATGTAGGTGGCCAAATACCGGCCGGTAAAGGCGGATTTCGGCCATTACCGACTGGTATTTGGAGTTTAAGATGTAGGGGGTTTAAAAATTACTGATTTGGTAAATTTACCAAATCGGTAAATTTACCGAATCTGTAAATTACCAATTCTGTAAATTTACCAAATTGGTAAATCTAGATGTAGGTGGCACTGAAAACAGTGCCACAGGCCCATAAGAATTCGTTATTTACCACAAAATAATATTTTGTGGTAAATTACGAATTCCAATGTACATGCACATCTGTACCATGTGGCACACATACATGCCCTAAGGGCATGTATGTGTGCCACATGGCACACAAGCCAGAATCAGGGGTGCTACAGGGTGTCAAAGTGACACCCTGTCCCACTTGGCAATTCAGTAATTTTACCGAATCGGTATTTACTGATTCAGTAATTGACATTGATTCCTATGGGCCTCAAGGCCCATAGGAATCAATGGCAATTACCGAATCAGTAAATACCGATTCGGTAATTACCGAATTATACCGATTCGGTAAAAATTACCGAATTATTTCCTACATCTCATTTATCGAATCTAGAATACCGAATCGGTAAAATTCGGTATTCTAGAGTCAGTAAATGATATTTATCTACATCGGGCCCAAAGTTACAGTCTGGTGGGGGCTTAAACATCCTGCGATTTTGGACAAATCACTTAATTTCTCTGCATCTAAAAATGAATATGTCCATCTGTAATGCATCTATTGCTCACGTAAAAATCTCTGATACCTTAAGGACGAGTTTGTGCTATTGAAAACTGCAAAAAAAAAATCTGTTCCCTCTCTTGGACATTACATATTTTGCTGGTGCACCATATGCTGCATACTTTAGTAAGGCTGAAGGCTGCTGGCTTGTGTTTTCTCATCTTCTTTTAATTTAATTTTTGTTTCTTGGTGGTTTCGGTTGAAGAATAAATATTGTTTAGTTAATTATTTGTGCTGTGTAGTGGTTTCTCTTTCATAAACTGTTTTTTAAAATTAATTTCATAGATTTGTTTTCAATTTTTATCAAAGGTTCTGTTCATCTATGCTGGTTTCTTAGAGAAAAGTGGCAAATCCACTCTATTCATCAATGCGTAGCTTTTAGAAATGTTGTATTTTGGGTCACAGGCTTGTGAAATTTCTGCTGCAGGTTGAGGATTGTTTTCAATGCAGAAGGATGTTTTATGGAATTTGACTGCCAGCAAGTTTTAGATAGCTGTTGGTTGGAGTCTTGCCCAATGATGCGTCTTCTGTTGAAAAATTTAAAATAAATGAAATTTTCACTTATGTTTGAAATACATCTATTGAAGTTAAAGATTTATATTTTTAATGTGGATGATGCAATGAAGTTGAGTCACAATATGAACTCTGCGGACAAATGTTTTTATATTGCTACTTTTATATGTAAATCTATCCAGTCTAGGAAAAGTATGATATTTGAAAACATTCGTCTTTTTTAATCTGTACTTGTTATATTGTATTACGTTCTGCTTGTGTGCTTTTATGGTCATTGTTTTTATGTACCGAATACAGCTTCATGAAATGAAAAATGACTTGTCATTCATTTCTAATTAGAAAGCACTTTGGTGACGCCTTTCTCCAGCTTGGACGGACATGTCTTGTCAGGACAGTGATATGTTCAGGAGTGTCGAGAATATGGTGAAAGTTTCTACATTTTGTTACATTTTACTAGTTTTTGATATAAAAATATGTATGCGTATCTGTATAACATATGTCACTGGAACCAAGCTATACCTGGCTGATGAGCCCCAAGGGCCCGATTCTGATGCAGTTTGGTAATCTTCTCAACCAAGGGCCCAATTACAATTCAGTTAGGAAAGCATTCCCACTGAGGGCCAAATTACTATGCAGTTAGGAAGGCTTCCTAACAGCAATTGCTCTGCCGAATCAGATTGGAAACATGTCTTTCTGACCGCATGGGAAAGGTTTCCGACTGACTGATTATAATGTGAGTTAGGCGTTAGGAATATCCCAGTCCGAACCTGACGGCAATTGGAATGACCGAATCGTATGGAGCAGAATCATACGTCTCTGCGGGCCGCGTTTCCGAACGACCGATTACGATGCTGGATTCAGACAGACTTTCGAATCATGCATCCGACTCGAATCAGCCATCAGAATCAGACTTTGGGGTCCGTTGCGGACCCCCCTGCACATGGAGACTTCCCATTTGGGCCTGTTTGGAAATTCATGGGTCCCCCCTTACCAGCCATGCACAGTGTAGCAGGCATCAGGCGGGTTCCTGCCTCAGGGTGCCCGATTTTCCCCAGCCACCCCTTTCTGCAATGGAATGCCGATGCAGCCAGTTGAAACATTGGCTCCCACTGAAGTCAATGTGAGCTATGCTCACAACTCAAAGTTTAACCACAGTGCCTCTGCCATAAATTTTAAAGTCAGATAACAGCTGAAAAGATATATAACATACTTAGCCCTTCAATGAGTCCTTGGGCTCAATCCTTAAATACACATCACTAGGCGCCCCCCTGCATAGCTTGATAAGTGAATAGAAATCACACAACTCAAACCAAAACTTTCTATATTGAACTCCCTGAGCATCTTTGATTAACATTCTCTAATGAGCCTTTCAATCCATATGATGATCACGACCCCCAAAATGTTCACTAATATATTCTACTGCATGATAACTATTAACCCACCAAGGAGCAATATTTCAATAATGACAGCATGTTCAAAACATGACCCCATCTATTTAACCATTATGTATAACATACATAGGAAAATAGATGGTTACCATCAACAAGCACTCTTTTAGCCACACTTAATCTGTAATTGTAATAAGTAACAGCACCAACAAGGTAAACACTGGGAAATAATAATTGACTTTGAATTAACAATGATAACAGTGATCATACATTTTAACCTGAATTTCAACCTAATTGATATTTTTCATTTTTCAAAATATTAAAAAGATAAGCTTACCAGAAGTAGACGTTTGAAAATAAACTCCACTTCAAACTTGAAAATCACCTTTGGTCTTTGTACTCCCCTTAACAAGTAGATACGCATTTAACAGCAGAAATACAGAGTGACTAATACAGTAACAATAAGGACACATTAGCCCCTAAACACAATGACTTTGAAGTCAACTGAATTGACCGTCAAATCAGAGGAGGGTACAGAATCACAGACTACTACCAGTGTAGGAAAGTCATCTGTTATGTCCTGAGATGTCCCATTTTTTTCACTGATACTAGTGGTTATTGACTCTGAGAGTGGCCGGGGCTCTGCTAGCCAGGCCCATGGCCAGTGGGCTGTCCTTAAAAGGTTGATGGTAATTGGTACAATTCTAATAGGCCAAAAGAATACCTGTAAGTTCCTAGTATATGGTAGGGCATGTAGGTTTAGCGACCACTGTCGCCTTAATGCACTTAAGTGTGCACTACTGTGGTGTCTGGTATCATTTGAATGTCAGAACTTCTTTGCAAGCTTGTTGTAAAATGAAACTGTTCCCAAATTCGACTTTGTAATTAAAAGCGCTGCTAAAGTCCACAATTTTCTTTTTTTATTACATATAAGTCACCCTCTATGGTATACCCTACGTGCCCCAAGGATAGGGTGCATTGTTATAAAAAGCAAGGACAATATAAACAATGTATTATATGCCTGGTAGGGAAAAACAGCAAAAGTAATTTTTCTCCCTTTGTAATGCTGGCCCTATAGGCCAACATGGGTAGGCTGTACTAAGCTTAAGCAAAGCAAAACTTTGATTGGAGTTAGCTAGCAATTGTTTCAAAGTATTAAAATAATTGTTACAACAAAACCAACAATTTGCCAAGGTCGGATTTCTTATAATTATTACAGGAAAGTGGTTTTAAAACTTACTATTCTGAAGCTACCTAAAATGACCCTGTAGCAGCCTCTTCTGATTGGCCACCCTTTAACAGCCTGAGCAAAGCTTCTCCCTGTGTGGGTATAAAGAGGACTGGGAATGAAACAATACAGACATTTAATGGAAGGAGATTTTCTTCGAGGTGAAGCCAGGGAGATGAAGGGGGATGGGGAGATAAGCTGGACTTCAAAGGCAGGAGAACAGACATCACAAGAGCCGTGCCGGCCCCCACTTCCTTTATCCCCAGCCGGATGAAAGCTCCCCTAATTAGATTAGGAGAGGGGCTGGAAGGAGTGTTGTGAATTGCTAGCAACACCTGCGGTTTGGTTTAGCCAAACACACATTCTAAAGAGAGAATTTTTCTAATTTGATTTTTGGAGAACATCACATTCTGGGCCAAAAATATGTCACGCTTCACAGGTAGTGGTCATAGCAGAGGGAGGCAACTTTTCCTTTATTGGTTGGAGTCCCCCCTCTTGACAGCTCAGAATAGAGCATAAAGATGGCAGTGCTGCAGGAGCTCCTCATATCCCTGCCTGAAACATCTGAAGAAGGACTGCCCTGCTGGACCCTTGCACTGCACCACAAAAGGCTTGCACACAAAAAGACTTCACCTACTGCACTCTCAAGGCTCCATCAAAGAAGCACTGTGCCTAATTCAAGCAAAAGAAGTGGACGCCCTGAGCAATAAGAAGTAGAAATGTGCTGAAAGAAGCCACCTGCAACATCCAAAGAGAGGACTATTCCAGTTGACCAGCTACAACTGGATTTTCCTGTCCTGACCAAGTTCATTATTGGAAATTGAGTATAGACCCAAGAAGGTAATCCAGAGCTTCCTACCCCTTGGCTGGTGCTGTGCTGCTGGACCCTTTTCAACACAAAGTACACAACTCAGAAAAAATTCTGAAAGTTTGTGAACTTTTTGCAAAGTTTTGGTAAAAAGCTCCATAAGAAGACCGACTCGACATTAAGAGTCAAGCCGCTGTCATCGACTCGAGAAGTGGCCTGGCTGCATTGGTTTGTCCCACTCAAATCTCCAGAGCCCCTCGCCAATAAAGCCAAGGACAAAGACTTCCAGGGGTTAATGAGGCAGTCTACCATCAATAAAGCCATATCTGTATTGGAGGAACCAGAGAGCTGCGGTTTCTGAAGAAAAGTTGCTCAGGAAGACTGCTGGCTACTGCATTTCTTCAATAGTTAATCAATAGGGAGGGAAGAGGAAATTGTAATGTTCGTTTTATTTCCCCGGGTGAGTATGCAATTAATCAAAAGAAAAAGGACACTTGTACCAAATCTAAACCATTGGTTAGATAAATGGAACACCCTCAAAAACCCAATGTTGTTCGTATTTAGCGGTATATATGTTTCATCCGCCCCACATTGGAGTTATGGCAGTTATCATTGGATGTACCAATTCGTGCTCTTTGCCTGCCTCATCCAGAGGCACCTTAGGTTATAGATTGCAGTGTCCAGAGATTGAGAGGTTATCCCCCAAAAAGAAATTTTTTGTGAACAAGACAAAAAAATTAAGTTAAAAAAGGAGAAAGTCACCTATGTACTTTAATGTGAGGTGAGATTCTGCTTAACTAAAAGTAGACTGGTACTACAGAAAGATCGAGTTACTGGATCTATTAGTATTTGTAACATTAACTTGTCGACATGTTTCAGCTCCTTTGGGCCCTGGAGGGTCTATGGAGCTTTCGTCAGGACTATCACACATTGAACAAATACTCACACGATTAGTGCAGTAATTCTAGAGTTCTCACTTTATGGTACTCTTTTATTTAATTCTCCACAATCTGTTTTGGGAGCGCTGTATTCTCCATCAGGGGGTTGTCGCTTCAATGAGCGCAGAGCCGCATGGTATAAGGTTCTCCAACTTGTGCTGACTCTGCCCCCGGATACAGGGGTTTTTGAGGGTGTTCCATTTATCTAACAAATGGTTTAGATTTGTTACAAGTGTCCTTTAATTGCATACTGCATTTCTTCTTCAGAAAAAAACCCCAATATTTGCTAAGTCTGCTAATGTGCAAAAAAGGAAAATAAAAAATAAAATATCCCTATTTCTAAATCTAAACACAAAATGTACCCATACCCTCTATTCCCTGCAATAGATATACCCAAAATACTGTGAAAAATTAAGAAATCAGTTTCTTACCCAATCACAAATGCCACACCTAAGATCTCTCAACCATGACTCATAAATGACTGAAGCAACAGATGCAAATCCATTTAAGTAAAAAATGGCCAAAAAAGAAAGGAAAAATTTACTTCCCTTAGAACATTATAAAAATTTAAAAAGGTATAATAAAAATGTATTAAGTTCCTTTGAAGTTATAACACTGATTACATCATGATTCAAAATGCCTCATCTTTATACTTTTTTAAAAATAAGAAATTGTAGATTCGTTTTTAAAAATGTCAAATAAATATATAAACGCTTGTTTATTAAAACTTAAAAATATTCATATATATGTGTGTATGTTACTTGAAATATTTAATATGTTATTAAATATATTAAAATATGTAATGCAACTTTATTGTGGTTCACAACATTTTAAAACAAATATTTCAAATATTATAAATATAAAGTGTGTTTTATTCATGTACTTCAATGTACTTCACAATCAAATATTAAACTAAACTTTTCTGCATTTTATTTATTGAAATAAAACTATTTCTAAAAGCAAATTCATGCTAATCTTTGAATTTATATTTATTGTAAGCAGGGACACGCAGTCAGAGTTGCTTGTTTAATCTTCTTCTTTATTTCACAGTAGTAAGTAGTACAGCAACATGAACACAGGACCTCCTCCGCCTTCCCCTCCAGTAACTGACTCCCCCTACATTCTACCAACAACCTTCCATGCACTCCACACTCGCACGCCATACACGCTCTACACTCGCATGCCATACACGCGCCACACACACACGCGCCACACACACGAGACACACAGCACGATACATGCACGAATACCACACACCCTTCTCCTCAAAAAACTAAGGAACTATCGGAAGAATTACCCTAACTTAAAATCCAAAAACCTTGCTGGTATCTTCCTTACTCTATCGCCACGGCGAAGGCATTCACCACTAACATCAACATTAGAGCGAGATGATCCGACACCCTCAACATCTATCACATCTCTAGCACCAGGAGGACCAACGTCACCAACGTCAACAACATCTCTAGGCTCACACGTGCCTGCATTGCCAGTCAGCCTCAAATCCTTAGTCAGACCAAAATCATCACCTAACAAGTAACCACTACAAGACCCACCATCAGAATGTACACCAACCACACCCTTCCTCTCATTACAAAAACTTAATTGACGAAAATTCCACCTTTTACCATCTTCCAATTCAACCGCACTACCAAAAACCTTAATTACCTTTAAAGGTTTGGACCATACACTTTCACCTTTCAATACTTTCCTAGGGTTCTTCACCCTAACCATCTGACCTATCTTAACTAGAGGCCAGTTACATCTGTTTCCATGATACTGCTGATTGCGGTCTTGATACCTTTTAACTTCAGATCTGACTTCTTCATCAACGTTCTTAGTGTTACATTGCATTTTATTATTTCTCTTCCTTAACCACCAGGGAACCAACCCCGTAAAAGGCTTCCTGCCTCTCAAAATTTCAAAAGGTGTCTTCCCAGTAGCTGAGTGGGGAGTTACACGATAAGCAGTCAACCTCTCTTGCAAAGCCTTCCTCCAGGGTAACCCTGCACTCAATGCTAATTCAATCACTTCCTTGACCACCCTGTTGAAGCGCTCAACCTGGCCATTTCCCTCTGGGTGGTACAGTGATGACTTAATGTGCTTAATGCCCATTACCAACAAAAACTCTTCCATTTTTTGTGAAACGAATTGGGGACCATTATCCGAAACCAACATTTCAGGTACACCCTCTCTCGAAAATACATCCTCTAAAAACTCAATGACAACATCCGTAGTCATTCCATTCAGCATTCTTACCTCGGGCCATTTCGAATAATAATCCACTAATACAATGGCATAGCAATCTGTAGAAGACAAAGCTGAAAATGGTCCCATAAAGTCAATGGCTACTTTCTGCCATGGGTATTCAGGAAGTTCCACCATGGTCAGTGGCACACTCAACGGCTTAGCCACTTTATCGCTGCCGTTACAGATTTTGCAATCCCTTACTAATTTGTCCACCATGGAGTCCACACCTGGCCACCAAAACCACTCCTTAACTCTTCTCTTTGAACTGGACATACCACCATGACCAAAATGGCTTCTCTCAGCAATGTCCTTCCTTAAACCAACCGGAGGCACAATCCTGTCACCTCTTAAGATGATATCATTGACAATACATAACTCATCCTTAATCTTAGAAAAGGCAATAGATTCCCCACGTAAATATGACTCTCTAGGCCATCCCTCAACTATGAATCGTTTAATTTCTTTCAGGACCACATCCTTCTCCATTTCATTCACCCAAGATGCTTCAGAAACACTGCTAACAACATTCTCAGCATCTATAAGAAATACATCCTTAGCGGTAAATGCCACTTCACAATCAGTGTTGGTCTTTGCATCAGATAAATCTGCATTGGGTAATCTAGATAGACCATCAGCAACAACATTGTCTTTACCGGGAATGTATTCAATATCAAAACTAAACATTTGCAGCTTTGAAGCCAAACGAGCTAATCTTGGCGTTAAGTTCTTCCTGCCCTCAGGCTTCAAAATGTTCACTAATGGTTTGTGGTCAGTACAAATTTTAAACTTCCTTCCCCATATATACATTCGAAACCTTTCAGCTGCCCATGAAGCGGCTAACAGTTCCTTTTCTATAACGGAGTAGTTCCGTTCCGCTTTGGTCAAGGTGCGTGAAGCATACGCTACTACCCACTTTTCAGACTTGACCCGTTGGGAAAACACAGCGCCAATGCCATACCCAGACGCATCCACAGACAAAACACATTCCGCCGTTGGTAAAAAAGGTTTCAAACAAGGTGTAGTAACTATTTCCTTCTTCACTTTCTCAAAACAAGATCTCTGTTGATCACCCCATGAAAATGTAACACCCCTCTTTAGTAGAGATCTTAGCGGTTCAACTTTTGAAGCATAGTTCTCAATAAATCGTGAATAAAATTCTGTCAGTCCCAGAAATGACATTAATTGTTCTTTGCTTGTAGGTTCTGGAACAGCTAAAATGGCATCCACGTGGCTAATTTTGGGTCGAATACCATCCTTAGATATGACATGACCTAAGTATTCCACCTCAGATTTCCCAAATACACATTTCTCATTTTTAATAGTTAATCCACTTTTCCTTAATGCTTCTAGAACTGCAAACAAGCCTTTATCATGACATTCTTTGTTCTTTCCAAATATTAAAATGTCATCCTGAAACACTTTAGCATTTTCGATCCCCTGTAAGACCCTGCACATTTCCCTTTGGAACACTGCAGATGCACTAGCAAGCCCAAAAGGCATACGCTTATACCTAAACATCCCTTCTGTGGTGATAAAAGCAGTGCAGTGTTTAGAATCGTCCTCTAACACAATTTGATGGTATGCACTAGTTAGGTCTATCTTGGAAAACCAAGAAGAACCACCCACAGATGACGTCAATTCTTGCAAATTTGGAAGAGGAAATGTGTCAACCCAAATAGCCTCGTTTAAACATCTTAGGTCTACACACAGACGCAAATCGCCATTGGATTTAAGCGAAATAACCACTGGCGAAACCCAATTGGAACTTTCAACTGGTTCAACAATACCATCACTACACAGTTTTTTAAGTATCTCACCCAATTTTTCTCTATAACTAATTGGAACATTTCTAAGTTTTTGCCGAATAGGGCATGCACCTTCCCTTAATATTATTCTGTGCTTGAATCCAATCATTTTGCCAATTCCACTTGAGAATACATCAGGAAATTTTTCTGGAAGATTTGAGTAAGCATCTTTTTCAACACACTCATCCTGAATAGAATAAACTGGGCATTCCAGTCTAGGATCAATTTTCATGCCTAAATCATAAATGTGTGGCCACCCCAAGATAGTCGCACCCTTATTGGCCGCATAAATTTTTCCCTGACAAGAGTTGCACCCAAAACTTATTTTGGCTATTATAAAACCTTCTAACGGTATTCTGTGTCCGGTGTAACTTCCAGGATGTATATCAGGACCTAATAATGGCCTGCTGGGCCACAGAGATTTGAATGAATCCATACCCATAATAGTATACCAGGCACAAGAATCTACCATGACTTTTACTTCTAATCCATCGATATTAACAAAACAAGATGGTAACTTTTTAACCCTACTTGTCCCTTTAGTTACTTCGTCGTGAATACTGCATATGTCACCCACTACATGGAAAACATCATCTTGATTCTCATCTTGGACACAATTAATGTCATCCTGCTCGTCATCTTGCAAATAATTGACTTTAGCTTTGAAATTCCGACATACTCTGGTAAAATGTCCTTTCTTTTTACAGTTGGTACAGATTTTATCAAGGGCAGGGCACCATTTATAATTTGCTAAATGAGTAGAAGACCCACATCTAAAACATGCAAATTTTTTCGGGTCATTATTCCTTTCGAAACCCTTTTCATTTCCTTTCTTACTGGGATAGGATGAATAATTTGTTATCTTATTATCACTCTTGAATTTGGACTTGTCACCCTTATTTACAACATTAATGGAATTAGGATCAGAATCATTCTTTTCATTCCTGACCTCGCGAATGCATTGGTCGGAAATTTCTACACCCCTAGCTACTTCAATAGCATTTTTTAAGGAAGTGCTTCCAGATGACCATAGTTTCTCTTGGATTTTCTTCGATTTGGTCTTCATAAGGATCTGATCACGCAAAACTTGGTCGTACGTCATGCTTTCAAATTCGCATGTGACAGCCAAACCTCTTAGAACTGATACATATTGATCAATAGATTCATCACTTTTTTGAGCCCTTGAATAAAACTTAAACCTTTCCATCACTACGTTAATTTTCCTCCCAAATCTTTCTTGCATTTGTTTAACGGCACATTGGTAAACCCCCATGTCACCAGCATTCTCAATTTTAGGAAGGTTTTTAAATTCCCTTAATCCTACAGCACCTAATCTATGTTTAAGCAATGACACCTTTCTTTCTTGTGAAGACTCTTCTTCAGCTAAAACTTCCACATAGGCTTCAAACATATCTAACCATAAGTCCCATGCAATAGGAGGTTCACCAGATTCTGCTAAAAAAAATGGTGGTGGATGAATTGAAGACATTTCAATAAAAATACAAGTTACACCATACAAAAGAAGAGAGAAAAAAAAATATTTCAAGGAATTCCTTTGTAAATACTTGCGCAAAAAGTTCACCAAAGTTCAAAATAATGTTAATATCTAACTTCCTTATAATTATGTTGCTCAAATAGTTGCAAATGCTTGCACAAATAGTTCACCAGAGTTCAAAATAGATGATAATACTTAACCTCTTATGTTTATGTTGCTCAACAGTTCACCAAGGTTAAATAATATTAAAAATGGTAATTCATAGTTAAAACGGCAACTGGCGTTAGAATCAGCATCCGGCAATTAGTATCTGTTGAATTCTTTTCAAAGCACGATATTTCCTTAACAGATTTTGCACTTGACGCGTTGCTCCGTTAGCGCGTTGCTAGGATACAAGGAACAACAACAATGGCCGCTGTACGTGAAGAGGACACCACCGAAACGCGAGCGTAGTGACGATGAGAAGGAGTCACGTGATGACGCTCAGCGTAGTGACGACACTCCGGAGTTCCACGCTTGAGAGACAACAGTTTGCGCGTGCCGATGCTGGCCAGGAGGCAACTTGAAAGATGCACTATGTAAAATAGTGTATTTAGAGGTAAAAAAAAATCTTTTAAAGTATACCAATTTATCGAGGAGATCGCCGCTCGTTGGGTAGTCACCGTTGTGAAGTTAGTTGAGCAAAATTTCATGAAACAAGTAAAACTTTAAAAATCCGAAAAAAAATCGTGCTCAATGTTGCTGTCGCTGTAGATCCCGCTCGTCGCCATGTATTGTAAGCAGGGACACGCAGTCAGAGTTGCTTGTTTAATCTTTTTCTTTATTTCACAGTAGTAAGTAGTACAGCAACATGAACACAGGACCTCCTCCGCCTTCCCCTCCAGTAACTGACTCCCCCTACATTCTACCAACAACCTTCCATGCACTCCACACTCGCACGCCATACACGCTCTACACTCGCATGCCATACACGCGCCACACACACACACGCGCCACACACACGAGACACACAGCACGATACATGCACGAATACCACAATATTCATATTTATTCTATGTTTTATTGCAACAGCAAAAGGCCCATTTCTAATGTGCTAAATCCATTTTGTGAGTCAGAAGCATGTTTCCAATTCATCAAATGGGTTTTCCGATCTATACTGAATCGCAGTTAGAAAGAGGGGCTATGAAAGGAGTGAGCCTTCCAACTTGGAATTCAGAACGTATCAGTGGTTTGCAACTGCAATTCCAGTCCAACACCATTGGCCACATACAGACTGCTCAAAGGATGCAATAACTGATTTGCAAAGGCGAAAAGCCCCTCCCCATTGAGACTCACACCGGCAGCCTATTGGAGAGGAGGAAATGGTCCATATAACCACTGGCCACGCCCCTTGGAGTTTTCCAAAATGGAACAAGTTTTTTTGTCAATGAAGCTGTACGTTCACTAAAAACGAGAAGATTTTCTATTTTGGAATGAAAATAGATGGTTAAAAATTATGAACTACTTAATGATCATTAATTCCGCAGGTTCTATGGTGAACCAATACTATTCCCTAATTCATGAACCGACCTATGAGTACATAGATCAGTTTGCAAAATCCTATTTAATTGACAAAATGTACAATGTGCAACCATGTTTTGCAAATGGAATAATAGTACATCCGCCCTTTAGTTCCATTTTGCATGTTTTTTTGCTCAGTATGGATTTTGTGATCCAACGATACATTTCTCCTCATTATATTTCTATCTGTGATTCTATTAACTTTTTGCAGTCAAGTCATACACACCTGAATTAAACTAATTGGGCTCCTACGAAGGAATTAATAAACTTGGCAGGCATGTTGCAGCATTACATTTAATGTAAAAAATCAAGAAAGGTTCAGGAAGATTTATGTTACTTAACATTGAAGATTCCCAATTGGTTCTTACATGTAATCTAAGGTAGTTCCCAGCATTATTCACTTTTTGCTGTGATTTCCTTTGCTATGGTAATCCGAAAACCGTCCTTTCTTTTATTCTATTTCAAACACATTGAATGCGGCATAGAATAAAGCTTTTTTCCAAGAATAGAACAAACAGTTTAATTCCCTTATTAACCTGCCATAGATCCAAGTGGGTTAACCACACATGCAGGTCGACGTCCCCCTAGACTAAACCTGATTAAGCTTTTTTCTATGATGTATTACAGCACATCAAAGTAAACCAATACTTGCATTCATTGTTAAACAGAGAAAACCTTTGTCAAAGCAGGGTTATCATAAAATCTCTCTGTAGAAGATAAGGCTATGATTTGTGCTGTTTTTATGCATTAGCTGTGATAGGATCAGTGTTAAAAATGCCACAGTTAAAAGGATATGTACACCTAATCTTCTGTCAAGTCTGTAAAATGTACTGCACCATGTTAACAGCACAAACTAGGTGCCATATTATCAAGAAAGGGTGATACATTATCGCCGCTTTTATCGTCGGGAAACTGCCGCTAACGCGGCGGTTATGGGCTTGATAATATTCCCTTGTGAATTCCCATAGAAGCCCAGGTTCTGGTGTTAACCTGGGCTTCTATGGGAATTCACACAGGCATATTATCAAGCCCATTTTCGCGGCTTTAGTGGCAGTTTCCTGCCGATAAAAGCGGCGATAATGTATATGGCCCTAGATCTGCACACAGATTCACAAACTTAGATTGGTGTGAACTATTTTCTACTATATAGTAGTAGTAGTAAAATCTTTATTCGGTTGTAATTTTACAAAGAAACCATGAAAAGCTTTCATACATTACATTTCATTATAACATTTCTAAAACATATTCAATTCATTTTAAAATTTAAAGTACCATTAATTTATCCAGGAGATTGAGGATTATTGTTTTGTAGGTTTAACCTGTGCTTAAAAATACATTTTAGAAAGGTGCTTACAACTTTACATGCATATTCAGAGCTTAAAAATTGCAGCCACAACATTGAAGGGCGACACCTTCGAAGGCCTGAATTTCGGAGCGAGGGGGTTAGCCAAAGTTTGCGATGTGCTGAATAAAATTTGCAAAACAGTACTGTGTGGATTGTTGTCTGCTCAGATAGTCCATCGCATGGGCAAGCCGTTAAACTTTCTTCCCAGCTGTTTCTGTTGGGAAATGCTACAACCCTATGGAAAATATTCAGCCTGAATCTCGCTGGTAGGAATCGTTCAAACTGCGAGTCAACATAAGTTAAATATGGTTCCATATCCAAGGTGGTCATGACCGCTAGGGAGTGCTGTACAGATGGTTTCTTAATTTCCACAGAAATACGTAATTCTTCGAAGTGGCTCAGCGCCTTTGCCTTTAGTTCTTTTTTGGTAATTTCAGCAATGGATTCAGGTTTAGAATAGAAGTCTGCCATTCCTAGATCGATAAAAAGTTTTTTTACGTATGTTAGCCAATCTAATTTTTCAGCACAGTCTAGGGTCATACAGTCCGCAATAATATCTTTGGTAAGAGTATTTTTTGTTGAAACCCATATTCGGCGCCATAGGAGTACAGGTTTGATTTGGCCAAGTCCTCAATGTGTGGTAGCCCCTGTTCTGCATGGCAGGCAAAAGTGGAAACTCTTTTTGGAACTGCAAGTAGAAATCTCGTAAATGTGTTCTCCGCAACCTGGAGGGCTTTCGTGTTTTTATGTCCCCACAGGCCCGCCCCGTAAAGTGTGATGGAATGGCCTTTGGCTCTATAGATCTGTAGAAGTTCGACCGGGGTTTTTTTCCCTAGCTTCTGTGCGAATTTCATGAGAGCGGCAGTGGAGCGCAAAAGTTGGTGTTTACGCGCTTCTATTGCCGCTTTCCAGTTGAGCCGCTCATCTATCATAAGCCCTAAATAGGGATACTGGGGGGTGGTGTCCAGTTTTTCGTTATTAAGGTAGATGTTTTTTCCCTGTTTCCTAGATTGAGCAGCTACCATGACGTAGGTTTTTTTAATGTTTATATGAAGATCCAAGTCACTCATAAATTTCGTGTAGCTGTTCCGGGATTTTTGAAGCTCGCGTGGGGTGCGTGCTATGATGACCGCGTCATCCGCGTACAGGAGCGCGGGGACCAGTCGATCTTTCACCCGGGGCAAGTCCAGGCCCCCCCTCAACATCTCTACCTCAAGACCATTGGTGTAGAGGGAGAAGAGAAAGGGGGCGAGGACGCACCCCTGCCTGACCCCATGCTCCATGGGAAAAGATTCTGACAGCTCGCCTCGTACTCCAAAGCGAACCCTGGAGGAAGCGTTGGAATAGAGTTCCCTAAGTAGGGTCAGAAGGGCCTTATCAATTCCCATATTAGATAACACCGACCATAATTTTGCGTGGGAAACGCAGTCGAAAGCCGCAGAGAGGTCGTCATATACCATGTAGAGCTTCTCGCGTTTTGCAGACACGTATTTCCCCATCAGCAGGGCCAGGTTCAGGGCTTGTTCTGTTGTTCTGAGTCCCTCTCGGAAGCCATACTGGATATCCGAGAGGGTCCCGGTGTCTTCGGCCCACTCCTGTAGACGCTGGAGTACCACTCTACCCAGTACTTTCCCCAGTGAGTCCAGAAGGGAAATTGGTCGATAACAGGTCACCTCCTCTCTGTTTCCCTTTTTAAATATGGGTACCATTATAGATTGGGACCAAGAGGGGAGTAAGCCACACTTCATTGTTGCGTCAAGTACCCTTGTTATGATGGGGGCCCACAGATCTAATTTAAATTTAAAAAAATCGACTGGCACCCCATCTGGGCCAGGGGCTTTTCTGCTCTTACTGGCATTGACTGCAGCTGTTACCTCAAGTAGGTCAACTGTCAATGGGATTGGGAATAGATTATCCTGATTTGGGCTATTGTTGTCTATGAGGGGTACTACTGGGGGTTGACTGAAAATTTTTACGAAGTGATTTACCCAAGTTTGTCCTTCAATGGCCACTTCTACGCTGGGGCGATCTTCTGTGTCCGTTAAAAAAGGTGCTTTTACCACCTTCCAGAATAGATCGCTATCTTTATTTTTAGAGCTTTCATGCAACTGATCCCATAAGGCTTTTTTGAGTTCTTCTTTTCGTGCTTTACACGTGAGCCTATACGTTTTTCTCAAGGTCCTAATCTCCTCTTGGTCTCCTATTGGTTTCGATAGAGCTCTCTTTAACTTTTTATAGGTGTCTGTACAATCGTGATTAAACCAACCTTTTTTCCTTTCCTTGGTCCCTTTCTGATTTACGGTGAGACATTCATTCACTTTTCCTAAAATTAAGTTAAAATGAAGCAGGACTTCCTCTTCGCTTGCCTCCATGTCTAAGCATTTCATTATTGCCGATTGTGCTCCAGTTACGACCCTATTTGTTAACTCATTTGGATCGATCTTCCCCCACCCCAAGGTAAAGCCATTTGTTTTTGTAAGCTGTATGTTATTCTGGGCGAGGGTGGACATTATGGTTTGGGCAAGTGGTTGATCATTGTCTAAGGATAATTCAACAACCAAAGCTGAGTGATCGCTCAACGTGTTGATTTTAACTTTAAAATTCATATGCCTATTAACAAGAGTCAGTGTTATAAGAATGTAATCAATAGTTGTTTCACTACCCCTACGGAGGTGTGTGGGATCCAATTTCCCGGATGAAGGGTTTATTTGATGTAGTATGACTAGGTCCAGACTTGACATAGTTTCATTTAAGAGATCCCCCACTACCGAGTGACTGAAGTGGGTTGTTTGCTCTTCTGTTTCAACCCCCATCCCGCAAACATTACTATTAAGCTTCTCACAGGGGTGATGGTTAAAATCGCCTCCCCAGAGAATACTTGGGGGTTCCAGCCCTTGTGTTACTTTCATGCCACTAAGCAATTTCTTGCGGAGGGCCCCCAGTATGTTTACTCTCTCATTTTCCGCTAGATTATCGTATAAGTTAACGAACAGAATAGTCCCCTTTGTCTTGGATACTAATCGTAGGATTTGATAATGTGGTTCTAGACTAAGTACAGTAACTGCCAAGCCTGCTATAGTATTTGATATGTAGGTTATCAGCCCACCTTTAGCTCTCCCATGTGTTCCTGCGATTCCTGGTGAGAAGTAGGTTTTATACCCTGTCAGGTGCATTTCTTTCGTGAACCAGGTCTCCTGGAGAGCCAGAACTTGGCATTCTTTAGTGAATTTGTGGAAACTCCCGTCCAAGATTATTTCTCGGAGGCCCGCAACATTCCAAAACATTATTTGGAATTTTTCTTGTCTACTAACAGGGGCCTGTCTTTTGCTTGCCCTATTTTCTTTATCTATCACTGATGTCTCTGTGTCTAGGTTATGTTCCTTATGGGTTGGGGTGGGTGGTATATTTATTTTTATTTTACTCTGTCTGATAAGGTTTTCCCCCTCCCTCGGACACGGTCCTCTAGTACTACAAGTTTCAGCCGTGGTATTTAAGGTAGTATCGCCAGAGGTAGTATCTTTTTCTGTCATGGGGGATTCTTGCATCAAAGAAGAGTTGCTATTGAGTCAATCTATTCCCTCTAGACCACACAACATTGAAAAAGGGTTAAATGTTGGTATGTTAAAATCTGGGAAAGTTGTTTGGTAGTTGTTATTCAGATTACTCCAGTATGACTGGGGATAGAGAAGTTGTGGAGGTTGGCTAAGGTAGTGATTCTGGGAGGATTGGTAGCCTACTTCTCTCCAGTCTGGACGTGGCCTTCTGTTATGGTGGTGTTTGGGATTATTTAACAATTCCCGGGGGTAGAAATAACTGATATAGTGTGTGGAAATATTATCCCCCCCTATGGCCTCATACCAATCTCCTATTGTTCTAACCACCCTATGGTCCTTAAAATTAATAATTATCACGTCCCCCCTTTTATCTTTTGGCCTTGAACCTACCCAGACAGCACACCTTATTGACAGGATTTCTCCGTTGACGTGTGCAAGGAGGGGTCTATTCTGCTTTAACCAGTAAATGGTTTTATTTTTTAAGGCGTAATAATTCTCTCTTGCCCCGTCTGTTAGTTCTGGTACTCCTGTCATGACAATTGTGTATGGGGCTGATTCAGGGGGAAAATCTACTATCCTACGTCTAGATCTTTTTTGGCGTTGTGGTGACTGCTCGCCCACCTCTCTACTTGGTATGGTATTCGTAGCTGGTTTAGGGTTAGTAGTTGGTAGGGGTGAATTCTTTCTACAGGGTTCTTCTCTGCTATGCTTTTCCTTCTTACATTGGTTTTTGCCCCATCTTTTACCTGGGTGTTATTGGGTGGTTTAGAGTTTACATTGTTAGTTGTTTCTTTTGAAGATTTAGCCACTGCTTTTTTTCCTGGAGCGTTTCCAGGTTTCAGCGATACGCTGCTAGTGGACGGTTGTTCTGATAGTATAACGTTAGGGGCAATGGAGTTTTGTGTGGGGTGTTTATTAAATTGTGGCATTAGGTTGGTGATAGCCACAGTATTTTCTTCAATTTGTTTACCCAACTTTTCTAAATGCATACTCATTAGTCTTGTTCTCTCCATAAGAGGAAGCATAAGTGCCTTGACTATTACTTCTACCCTGGAGAGAAGTTCAACCTCCATTTCTGGAAGTAGTCCTGATGTAATGTTCTTTTTCTGCACCATACTAGCCTTAGAGGGTGGTATGGGTGGAGGGGTTATGTTCAGAGTAGTGATTGTGTTTGGGTATGAAGGGGAAGGTTGTCTCTTTCTTTTCTTCGGATGGTTATTTAGTAATTCCGAAGAAGTTAGAGAAGAAACGGACAGGTTAGGAGAACTAGATATTCTGGATGTGTTAGGGCTAACTAGAAGGATTTCTGGGGGTGGCTCAGGTTCATTGCTTTTTGTGTAATTTGTCCCCTCTCTTGCCTCAATTCCCGGGGGAGTAAGTGAATCAATGTCAATGGGGGTTATGATGGGAGTCAGGGAATGTGAGACAGTCACGCTAGGTGAGGTAGCATTCCCAATCAATCCTAGGGAAGAGCGCTTACCAGTTAATAAGTCCATGGATAAGCGCTTTTCAGTATCCGCTATTTCTTTTTCTAGGACAATCGTTACCCTTTTAAAAAATTGATCAATAGTCCCTGTTACTGGCCCCTTTGAAGTGTTCACAGTTATGTTTCTGGGTTTTCCACAGTCTGAAGACATGGTTCCACGTTGATATATGTACAAGTAAATAGGACAGGAACAGCCGTACAACGATGCACGGTGTCTCGTAGTGCGTGAGTCAATAAACGATTCCTGACGGATGAAGGAGAAATGGATGGTATCTTACCAAGAGGTAATCAGTAGTTGTTAAGGGGGTGGCCCGTCCCGTCCTTGGTCGACCTTGGACGGCCTTAGATGGCCCGCCCTTTGCCCGGGCTTTGCCCCGGGCGCTCCCGCGCAGCGGTGCTTTAAGACAATAATAAGGGCGAGGTAAGGCGAGGGGCGGGGCAGGCAGGGAGAGCGACCCAGGTGTTGCGGGTCTCGACCTCATGCAGGGACTCCTGGTAGATCGAGTCCCTGCGGGTCAGCTCGCAGCCCTGCAGCTCCCACACAAAGGCACACAGAGGGAAACAGCGCAGTGGGACCCGCGCAGCGGGTCCGGAAAGGAGCTGGTGATAATCCGATGTTTCCTCCACACTTAAACAAAGGCAGGCTCTGTCTGTGGCACCCAGAATGGCAAAATCAGCTCGCAGAAGGTCCCAGCGAGGGGCGGTGCAGCAGGTCCTTATCTGCTGAGGCGAGGGGCGGGGCAGGCAGGGAGAGCGACCCAGGTGTTGTGGGTCTCGACCTCACGCAGGGACTCCTGGTAGATCGAGTCCCTGCGGGTCAGCTCGCAGCCCCGCAGCTCCCACACAAAGGCACACAGAGGGAAACAGCGCAGCGGGACCCGCGCAGCGGGTCCGGCAAGGAGCTGGTGATAATCCAATGTTTCCTCCATACTTAAACAAAGGCAGGCTCTGGCTGTGGCTCCCAGAACGGCAAAATCAGCTCCCAGAAGGTCCTAGCGAGGGGCGATGCAGCAGGTCCTTATCTGCTGAGGCGAGGGGCGGGGCAGGCAGGCAGAGCGACCCAGGTGTTGCGGGTCTCGACCTCATGCAGGGACTCCTGGTAGATCGAGTCCCTGCGGGTCAGCTCGTAGCCCTGCAGCTCCCACACAAAGGCACACAGAGGGAAACAGTGCAGCGGGATTTGCGCAGCGGGTCCGGCAAGGAGCTGGTGATAATCCGATGTTTTCTCCGCACTTAAACAAAGGCAGGCTCTGTCTGTGGCTCCCAGAACGGCAAAATCAGCTCGCAGAAGGTCCCAGCGAGGGGCGGTGCAGCATGTCCTTATCTGCTGAGGCGAGGGGCGGGGCAGGCAGGGAGAGCGACCCAGGTGTTGCGGATCTCGATCTCACGCAGGGACTCCTGGTAGATCGAGTCCCTGAGGGTCAGATCGCAGCCCTGCAGCTCCCACACAAAGGCACACAGAGGGAAACAGCGCAGCGGGACCCGCGCAGCGGGTCCGGCAAGGAGCTGGTGATAATCCGATGTTTCCTCCGCACTTAAACAAAGGCAGGCTCTGTCTGTGGCTCCCAGAATGGCAAAATCAGCTTGCAGAAGGTCCCAGCGAGGGGCGGTGCAGCAGGTCCTTATCTGCTGAGACGAGGGGCGGGGCAGGCAGGGAGAGCGACCCAGGTGTTGCGGGTCTCGACCTCACGCAGGGACTCCTGGTAGATCGAGTCCCTGCGGGTCAGCTCGCAGCCCTGCAGCTCCCACACAAAGGCACACAGAGGGAAACAGCGCAGCGGGACCCGCGCAGCGGGTCCGGCAAGGAGCTGGTGATAATCCGATGTTTCCTCCGTACTTAAACAAAGGCAGGCTCTGTCTGTGGCTCCCAGAACGGCAAAATCAGCTCGCAGAAGGTCTACTATATGATTAAATGCCAAAACTCAAAGAGAGCTTGCCACACCAAACGAAAAGGGGTCAAAGGTATTGCCAGGCGTCTGCACTTTTCTTTGGCACTTGCTCCTGTAAGGATGTGAGTCAAACTACACTTACTCTGGTTTTTGCCCAAGCTATTTTCATTATTATGGTAATTACCACCTGCTTAAAGCAATTGCCAATTGCTCATGCAAATCTATATGTAAAGGATATTACCTGAGGAAAACTGTTAGAAAAAATATGGAGGTCACAATCAAAAGCAAATAACATGTTCTAATGTTAATTTCACTGGAGTGATTTTCCTCCAGTAATTAACCCATGGGTCTAAATCATGCCTTAAGAATTTCACAATGGGAAATCACTATTTCGTGTAGCAATGTTCACATTAAGTAACCTTTTCACCATTATTATCATTGTCCACACACACGTTCAGCACCAAATGTAACCGCAGGTAAGGAGCTCAAGACCCTTCTACCAGTGGCCCTGGGAAGCTCCTGCTTAAGCAGCTACAGCTGCGGTTGTCACTGTGGCTAATGGCCCAACAGGTTGGGTTACAGTGAAAGTTCATCTTTGCTTTATGGACCCCCTCCAGTTTGCTAGTTCTGAGGAAGCTCATAAATATAATTTCACCAAAATGCCATAACAAAGATAAGAGGTGGGGCTCGAGTGATGGCAACAGAGATGCAATCGTACACACAGGGAAGGATAAGTGAAGACAATTGGAAAGAAAGTCAGAGCGGGAAAGAAAAGAAAATATATGGAGCTGAGAAAAAGAAACTGGGCAGAAAGAAAAATGTAAGGCGAGACAAGGGGACCAGGAAGGAAGGAATCCACTTTAGAGTAAGTCAGCTTTAGGACATTGGCAATACTTTCTTTTTGTCGATAATTTCATGAGTCCCCAATCCAGAATTGGCTCGAAGTCAATTTACTTTTTTGGTAAATTCTTTAAAAATGTGTGTGTAAAATGCACTAAGTAGACAGACTAAAAACTGGTTCTCAGCACCAATACCCCCTAGTTGAAAGCTTGCGTATGGATGATATCATTTGCTTACTTCGCTCGTTTGTGCATAGGAGCTATGGTGAAAGTTGGGACTTTTTTTAATTTTCTGGCTAATCTCTTGGATTTTACCCTTAACACAAAGGCACATGATAAGCTAATTAATTAGGGAATATTTACTAAGTAATAGTGTCTGTGTCTGCCAAAGGCACCCCAATTCGCGTACCTTTTTGAGATTCTAAATGTGCTACTGGTTTTTACTTTAAAGAAGTTAATATCCAAGTTTTTATTTTTATGATTTGGAACTCGTGAGAGGTCCACATAAAAAGTACAGCTACAAAACAGTACAAGTATATACAATCATGCATTATTGACAAGGTAAAAAATTAACAGACCAGAAATTAATATAAGTTCAAAAAACATTTAAAAACGTTAAATATTCTGGAACAAAACATTTCATTAGGGGGGCTTAGAATCGCTTCAGTAAATGCATGAGCAGATAAGATACCTAGTTTTAAACAAATTGGTCTTATCCACTTACGCCGCAATTGTAACAGAGCTGGGCAAATAAACAGAACATGAGAGAGGTCTTGAATCGAATGGTTACACAAGGTACATATGTTGGAAGAACCATACCATTTGGATAGAAGATTATTCAAGGGTAACATATCTTGTCTTAACAAGTACCAAAAGCGCCTAATGCCGTGTGGAAGATTCCAAGAAGCATAACATTGCATGGTTTTAAAAACATAGGAATTAATCACCGGCATACTACTTTTCCTTGATACAGTAGAGTCTCTATCCAGCATAAAACTTAACCTCCATGATGCTGTTTTTAATAATGCCTTTAATTGACATGATAAGAGTGAAAACAAAGAAGATTCTTCCAGTCGCAACAAAGAGACCGCCTTTCTAAAGTTTTTTACGATTGGAGAAAGTTCTTTTAAGGGGCCCGATAATTCTAAAGAAGTTAATATTGCAGTATTTATGACACAAAATAGGAATAAGTCAGTAATTAAAATTGAGGTTCACCACCTCACTCCATGTTATTAAAGAAAGTTTTTCTAGACATAGTCTTTTGTGTGATAACCTAAAGCATTCTGGGTATTTTAGTCTTAGTTTGCACCCATTGACCAAATAAACTATTTTTATTTATTCATTTATTTATTTATTTGAGACGTTTTATGAAGCACGAACATGACCCATCCGGGTATCAGAGCGCTGTACAAAGTGGCATAGAAGTAACAAAGAAATCAACTTAACAATCACAAAGTCCAAGGGACGCTACTACAAGGTCAAAAGGGGGCCAGGAGGAGTCAGCCAATCTAGTGGGAACTGTAAAGTTTCATAAGAGCAATAGATCAAACTGACACGTGAGAAGAAACATAATACAATTTGAACAAAACGGTATGTAAGAGTATCAGAACAGGAGACAGAAGTAGATTGAGATTGTATCAGGGCTAATGCTGTAGATGGTCATTCATAAGTAGCCATTTGACATATTTTTGAAAGAGGCAGCAGATGGGTTGGATCTGATCTCGGGCGAAAGAGTGTTCCAAATTCTTAGATCAAGACCAGAAAAAACAAGATTGTAAGATCTTTTCCTATTGAATTTGGGAGGTTTCAATAGTAGGGTGTTAGAGCTTCTTCAGTTCAGAATCGAGCCACATAGCTGAAGTTTTTTTGCCAGGTAAACAGGGTTGTTGTAATGAATAGCTTTGTGCATCAGGCAAGCTATCTTGAACCGGATCCTAGCTACAATGGTCAGTGAGTTTAGTTGAATAATATTTGGCGATATGTGATCATGTTTTCTGGAGCCTGTGATGAGTCTGGCTAACGCGGTCAGAGTGGCTCTGCGCGGAACCCAACTAGCTTTAGGTAGCACAGCTAGGGTCACCAACCCATATTCCCAGCGTGAGATAACTAAGGATTAAACTGCTGGCTGGATGTCCTCGGGAGGAAGGATTAGCTTGATTTTCCTAAGGGTATTAAGCTGAAGGTTGGCTTACTTAATGGTTGAATTGATGTGGTCTTGCATATGAAGGTATTTGTCCAGGGTTATGCCTAAAGATTTAGCAGAGTCAACAACATAAGGGGTGCAGTAAAGAGTATTAAGTTGTTTGAGCCAGTCAATGGTAGGATCAGTGTCTTTGTGGGGGGTAATCAGAAGTTTTTCTGTTTTGAGAGTATTTAACAGTAGGTAGTTATGAGATAGCCATTGTTGAGTTTTTAGGAATCCATCATTTAGAGATTTTATGTCATCTGGAGAGGAGATCTTCAAATACAGTTATGTGTCATCAGTATCCATATGGTAGTGAATGTTAGAGCAGTTCAGAATATCGGAGAGTGGTTCCCTTAACAGGTTGAAAAGTGTTGGTGAAAGAGTGGAGCCTTGAGGTACTACAATAGTGACCAGAGTACTGATTGCAAGGGATTGGTTAACTTTGATTCTTTGGGTATGGTTCTGTAAGATTCTACAATGTGAGTCAGAGCTGTTTCAGTACTGTGCCCCGCTCTGAAGCCCAGTTGGTAAAAGGTCAAGGAGCTGAAATTTCTCTATGTGGTTGCAGAGCTGAGTATGTACGCATTTCTCTAGCAATTTAGCTAGAGTCATGATATTAGTGATTGGACGGAAATTGTTTGGATCAGTTAAGTTGGCATTGGGCTTCTTTGGAATGGTAGTGACTTTACTCGTTTTGAGGCAGACTGGAATCCTCCCATGTGAGAGAGAGTCTTGAATGATCCGTGGCAAAAGTGGGAGAATGGCCGAATTGAGATCTTTAAAAACTTGGCTGGTTTTGGATCGCTGAAGTGATTGGAAGGTTTTTAGGACGCCATAGATTGGAGCAGCTCTGTGTCATCTGGAAGAAGAAAAGAATTCCAAACTAACATGTCTAATAGCAATTAATTGCCTTTGAAAAGTCCACCATTGGAAACAATTTGGATCATTCTCCGGTTATAAACTTAATCTGGAGAAAACGCAGATCCTATGTTCTGGAGACAATCCACCCTCAAATATTTCTACCATCTCAGAGGTCACATACTTGGGAATTAAGATATCATTGCCCATAGAGAAAATACTGTAACTTAATATAAACCCTGTGATAGCTCAAATTAACCTTATGTTACAGCGCCTAGATCATTTAAATCTATCATTGCATGGTAGACTTAACATTTTAAAAATGCTGATCCTACCAAAAGTGTTGTATATGTACCGCACTATACCGCTGGTATTCCATCCTTTCTGTTTTAAAAATTTAGAAAGGACTACTTCCAGGTTTTTGTGGGGCTACAAACGCCATCGGAAAGCCCTCAAAAAAATGATTCTGACTAAGGAGTGTGGGGGATGGAATGTCCCTTATTATCTATTTTATTACTTAGCGGCAACACTCCAATTTATTAGTCCTCTTATAATTGGAGATAGAGTAAATATTACTGAAAACAGAATATGAGAGGGGTCCAAAGGGAAATAATATTTATAGACCTACTTGTATCTTGTCCCCCAACTAACTAATATAATAACACAAGAAAGATACCAAGGGTCTTGAAAAGTAATTTAGTTAGCACTCAATTGTGGTGTCTAAAGGAAGAAAACCGAAGCAGAGAACAGGAAAAAGAAAGAAAGAAAGTACCCATCAGCCCACCCATTGGCGGAACTTCGTCATCTGGGTTTTTATGAAATGGAGACTGGTATCCGCTACGCACCTCATTAGATTGTTTCTTGAGAGGTGTTAGTATCGGATCCTCCAGTTAGATTGACAGCCAGTAGGTGGAGATAGTAAGCTGAGGGTACAGGTTGCAGTGTTTATAACAAGGGAAACAAAGGAAAAGATAGTGATATTTTAAAAATACCTGTCGGCTGCGGGTCCTCTTCTGCATAGACAAGCACAATTAGCAGTGCCTTTTTCCTTAATTTTTTCAGTGACATTTGGTGTGGTGACAATATGGCAGATTTTGCAGGTCTTGGTTTCGATGATGAGACACTATCATCTATTCTTAGTGAAAATCCTAGCATGCTAGACTCAATACCAACCATTGGACCCACTCCCCCGGGAGATTGGGATACCATACTAAACTTAAAGAAAAGTCATTCAAGAACTATTATACACGAGCAAATTATGGCCGAGTATCTACATGGCAAATGTGCTCCCACAGGCCTGATTGTCACTAACGCGCCCAGACTGTTTCTAACGGACAAAACGTTTGTTAAAGACTGGTCATTAATAGCTTGGCGATGTACGCGTGACTGGCTAATCCTGATAATCACGACTGCCAAGAGGGTGGTGGATGCCATATTGGTAGAAATACAGGTTTTAGAGGGCCAAATTAAAACCACACTCACAACCAAACGCTTCGAAAAACAACTAGAAGAAACCAATAAGCAAACAAAGAATATAAGGACAAGAAATGACATTTTTAAATTTCTTCAGATCCGTAGTTTTTTACAGAGTTCTCCATTTATTACCTTAGCTAGAATGACAAGAATTTCTTTACTGGAACTTTTGCAGAAAAAGGCCCCTATAGGCTCTCTTTATTTAAGCTTGATTCAAGAATGTGGGGACGATATGGAACAGTGCCAGTTGAAATGGGCTAATAAACTAGGTATCCCTGGTTTTGAAGTTTTGTCTTCCGTTAAGTGTGCTTCAGAATGTTTAATTACAGGGATGATGAAATCTCAGCATTTTATGTGCATACATGACCTTTATTACACTCCAAGTAAGGTTGTTAAGTGGAGTACCACCATTGGAACAAACTGTAGCCGTTGTGGCTTAAATACAGCTAATGATCTGCATATGTTTTTTCTTTGCCCTAAACTTAGGGTCTTTTTTCAACAAATTGAAAGTTTTCTTGCTGTCGTTCTTAACTGCGATATTACGGTAACCACCGAGATGGTGTTACTGGGCATGGAGCTTACTACCTCTAGACCAAAGCCAGTAGCCTACTTCTTATTTATTTGTATGGCAGTAGCTAGAGCGCGCATTACCAGGGAGTGGATTAACTCAGACCCCCATTCCTTTTTTACTTGGCGTGAAAAATTATTGTTTATGTATAATATTGAGTCTGCCATCTATAAGTTAAAAGGGATCAAAAGAAGAGCTTTGGGGGAGAAAATTTGGGCACCAATTGCTGATTGGATCTATTCACTTTGTTTGAATTTTCAAGTGTCGTATTCTGTATGTATCCAAGCTACATTTTTGTTCTTATGTATTGCTGTATTTCCTTGCAAGAAAACAATAAAACTATAAATACTAAAAAAAAAAGGAAACATTCTCCGTAATGACATGGAGTAAGGTTGTGTTTTGTACACAAGTATCATGTAACATTTTATTACCCTACAAAACAATAAAACTGTTCATTTTGCATGGAACTAGAGGAATATTATTTTAGAAATTTCCTTATGGTCTTCTCTGTTTCTCAAGGGGATACTTCACATACCTTTTTTCGATGAATGAGTTCATATTACACCTGGAAATTCAGAATCCAGAAGCAAGTAACATCTAAATCATTAGTAATATACAACTACTCACAGTAAAAGGTATGTGAATTGAAACTCAATGCCAGTTACTTTATGTGAATGGAAAGCGACTCCTGAGGCTCTAATTATTTAAACATTGCGGCAATATAACGCTGGTGGACCAAAGAATTACTGGAACAGCGATGTATCTAGGGGTTTTAATTACCTCTGATATATCAACAGTGGTGGCAAAAAATATAGAACCTATAATCAGTAAAGCCAAGCTCGAGTTTAACAGATTAAATAATTTACATTTGACCACAATTGGCCGGTGTAATATGATAAAAATGTCATTTTTACCTAAAGTATTATATCTCTTTAGGACCATTCCCCTGCTATTTGACAATAAATGGTTTAGGGAGTTAGAAGGAGTAACAAACAGATTTATATGGGCAGGAGGAAGAACACGCCGCAGTCAAATTTTTTTATCGCTACCTAGGGAACATGGTGGGTTAATGCTTCCGGATCTTAAAGCCTATTATTGGGCCGCAGTTTTGCAGTACATAAGAGGGATGCTGGGGGGAGATATAACGGATAAATGGAGAGGGAGGGATGTGATTCCAGATGTATATGAACTTTTGGTTAAAGACTCGGATAGATGGCTTCTCAAATATGTGGAGAAAAGCTATTATAAGAAGGTACAATTTAAAACCCTGGGGGCCGCTATAACAATATGGTCTACCATTAAAAAGAAGATAAAATTGGGCAGAATGAGCTATTATACACCACTATATGGGAATCCATTGCTCCCAGCAATATTCCATGACTCTGTAATGAAAGGCTGGGATAGGCAAGGGGTTAAAACTGTAGTAGATCTGATAGGGGAGGCAGGGGTAATAATTACCTACTAGAGTGTGCAAAGGCTATATAATCTAAGTCATAGCGATTTTTATAAATATCTACAAGTTAGGTCAGTTATATCCAAAAAGCGTGGTGGGGGCGTCGATATGCAAAAAATAGATATAATGGAAGATATAAGAAAAGAAACTGGTACCTCCATATCTCAATTATATGGCGAAATCTGTAAATATAAGGAAGACAACTCTAATAAAATGTATGAGAAATGGGGAACAAAATTGGGGCTGGCAGGGAATGAGGCTGAGAAATCATAAAAAATGTCAAACACCGTGCTGAGGGCAACAAATCTGCAAACCCAGCAATATAAAACCCTGTTCGAATTATACCATACTCCCCACAGGGTGGCACAGTGGGGTGGAAATTGAGGCATAACCTGTCCGAGGTGTCAGTCTAATCAAGCCGATACCATTCATATGTTCGCCTCATGCCCCGCTTTAGATATATATAAACAAGAGTTGGAACAATTTTTTAAGAACTCGTTGGGAATGAACCTAGTATTAAGTGACGAAGTAATGATTCTAGGAGTAACGAAGCATGGTTTGGAAATACCTCACTATGAATTTTTGTATATAGCCATGGTATTAGGCAGACTATGCATAGCGTCGCTTTGGAAAGACCCCCGACCACCGACATTACAACAATGGGTCTCCAGGGTTTTGGAGATGTTTACATTGGAACAGGCCCTATTTGAGAAAAAGGGAAGGGCAAAAAAAAGAAGTTGCGAGACGGATATGGGCTCCAATAATAGAATGGAAACAAAAACTTGGGGAGGCTTAAGTTTGTAGCAAGATATTTAACAGTTTGTATTATTTTGAGCTAGGAAGAAAAAAGGAAGTCTGAGAACTTTGTATAAGGATTAATTTACTGAAAGGAATGTTTTTTGTTAACTATCTGATTTGATGAATAATATAATGAAAATGTAATCCTGATGTTGATGAACAATAAAAACATTTTTAAAAAAAATAAACATTGCGGCAATATACAATGTTTTTTCCCTTGCTCTCCATCTGCACAAATTTGTTTACAGATAATTACACTTACATTTGGTCCTAAACTCTTCATTATTGTATGATTCTTTGGGGAAAATTTCATAATATTAAATGCAATGCAGCACAGCAACCAAAGTTGGCGAGCTGCATTGAGTAAGAGGGACAGAGAGGGACAGCAGCATATCTACGAAGATGTGGCGCTGCTGCTCTCTTTTCAAAAAATGATACACATTTAGGGGGTCATTAGGATGTCGGACGGATTGCCTCCGTCAGGCTGGCAGTAGCCACCGCCGGCCTGGCGGAGGCAATCCGCCCGACATCCACTGCCCAATTCCCCCCGCCATATTAGGATGGCGGGGGGACCGTGGCGGTGTAAAACACTGCCCGCCTGTTTTCCACCCCGGTCACCTTGCGGCCGGGGCGGAAAATGTTTAATATGGTGGCAGTGTCTGTTAGACACTGCCAGCCATATTACAATGGGCAAATTGGCATGCCTTCCCATGGCGGCAATGCCGCCACGGAATGGCAGACGGTCTTCACTCTGGGGGCCCCCTGCGGGCCCCCAGAGTGAAGGAGAATGGGGGGTGCACAGGTACCCCCCCACATTTACATAATCAAAGCGGCAGGCACCGCGCTGTGCCTGCCGCTTTGGTTATGCAAATGCTGCATATCATTTTCAGTATTGTGGAGGGCGGTGCAGAGAGCACCACCCACCACAATACTGAAAATACAGGATGTGCCCGCCACTGTGGTGGGCACATCCTAATTCCCCCTACAGGACCCCCGCAATTCTGGCGGGCGGTCCCGTTCTCCGTTAGGGTGGCGGCGGACATCCTAATGAGCCCCTTAGACTGTCTTTTGCCATGCACATACCTTTGCACCATGGTTCAAATGTGTGTGATTCATGTCTAGTATAGGATTTGTTCTGGAAGGCACACATCCGGTACAAGACACTATGCTCCGACATACTAGGAAAATGTTCCCACTTTGTATGTGTGTAACAGTGCAAAGTGTAACTCGCATGCAACGTTTGAGAAAAAAATCACTTTTCTCCTACTTTGCACCTGCCTCAGGGATGAATATTTTTGGGTGCAAATCCCTGTCTACAAATAGGATGTTGTGTCAAAAACCATGGGTGGTTGCATCGGAACGCCCTTGAGCTACCCATGGCCCTAACCCTTAAAGCTAAGTGAAGCAAATCAGCACATAGCACTGCTTTAGGTTACTTTTGAACAGCTTTCCAAATCAAATAAAGTTTTCAGCTGGAAACTAAATAGTAAATCTATACTTTGATCTGGTTTGTGTCACTTTTGGTGACTGCACAGGGGCACAGTGTTGATAAATCCGTCCCTTTATGTAACATTTTTTTTTATGAAAGGGCCGCTGTCGCTAAAAATCGATCTGAGGGTCTCACGGGAGTCTGGTAGATGAACTGTAAATAGAAGGGTTTTAATCTCGGAGTAGCTAGTTCGCCAAATTAGCGAACGACTCAAAGGAATTCTTTACCTTGAACCTGACATCAAAGGCAATGCATGTGGTATCGGATGCTTATACGGTATAGTTAAGGGGGACACGACAAGTATAACAATTAACTGGGCAAGAAAAGAGAAATTGGAACTTAGCAGGCTAGAGGAAGGGATAGGGTTGGCTGAGATAAAGCTGAAAAGCGCGTCCTTGGACATAGAAGAGTGGCAAAGAAGAGCTGCAACCTTGAAAGATGTATAAATAGAATTTAAAGCTAAAATCGAAGAAAAATTACAGCAATCATGGGAAGTTAGAAAAGCAAAAGATATAGTGCAGGGCAAATGTGGTGGAAAATGTCTTGCATGGAAAGCAAGGCTGGAAAGCAGCTGGGACTATATAAGGAAGATTGAAGTGGGGAACACGGGTCAGATCATGGAAGATTGCAGCAAGAAGAGAGGCTTTTAAAGTTTTTTTTCAAGAACTGTATATGGAGGAAAGCGTAGTAAATAGAGCTAGTATAGAAGCATGGCTCATTGAAAAGCATCTTCCCAAGCTGTCTCAGGCGCAACAGGATTTCCTCAGTGAGGAAATAACAGGAGGGATATTGACAAGAATAAAGAGAATAAAAAAGGGTAAAGCGGCCGGCCCAGATACGATTCCCAGCAAGCTTTATTGCAACATTGCGAAGGAGATAATCCCAATCTGGATTAAGCTCTTTAACTCAATCTTGTTGGATGGCAATCAAATTCCAGAACCATGGAATGAGGCAGTGATATCATTAATTCCAAAGACCGGCAAAAATACCTGCCAATGCCAATTTTTCCATCCCATCTCCCTACTCAAAAGCGACTATAAAATCTTTACTATTATCCTGGCGGCACTTATTAATAAGGTTGCAGGTAGTTTAATTCATGAAGATCAAAGAGGTTTCATTCCCGGTAGGCTGCTAAGAGTGTTAAATCATGCCCTGATTGGTACTATTGATCTAGCTACATCTAATGAGGGTCCCCCTAGCAGTAATAATGGAGGACGCAGCCAAGGCCTTTGACCTTGTCAACTGGAGAGCTCTTATGGCAGTCTTAGATAATTTTGGTATGGGAAGGCCCCTAATCGATATATTGGAGATGATCTACAGAAAGCCCAGGGCACGTAGCTTGGTGAACAAGAGTTTAATCAACACCGGTTACGATTAGTAGGGGGACGAGGCAAAGCTGCCCCCTGTCACCGATTTTATTTGACCTGTATATTGAGCCGTTCGTCCAAAGTAGCAGGTTGAACGAGAGGATAAAAGATTTTAAGGCAAGAATAGTCACTAGGAAGGTTGTGTTGTATGCAGACGAACTAATGCTTTTTACCTCTGATGTCCACTCCGCTCTTCCTCAGCTCGAAGCAGAGGCAAGAGCATTTGGGCTTTTGTCAGGATACAAGATTAATGAGAAAAAACACAAAATAATGACTTGGAATCAGGATGAGTGGGGAATAAAAAGCGCAACAGAAATGAAATACCTAGGTCTAAAAATAACTAAGGATCTAGGAAGTGCAGCTGCCCTGAATCTGGAGAAAATAAGTGTTGAAGTGGTAAACTGGTGAAGAGATGTTAGAATATTCCATTGAATATCTATGAGCGGGTTAATCTGGTGAGAATGTTCATCCTACCAAAAGTTACTTTCTTGTTCGACAACATACCTTGAAATTTTGATTAAAAAAGTATTCTAGCACTGCAAGGAAAAATCACAGCTTTTATTTGGGCTAATAAAGGTGTGCGTCTTTCATGGATGAAACTGAGGAGGAAATTGGGAGCAGGAGGTCTGGGTCTTCCCGACTTGCCGCTGTATTGTTGGGCTTTTCAGCTGTTGGTGGGGGCTTCTAAGGAGAGTTTTCTGTATAAATATGGAGCCCCCAAATATTTTAAGAAGGTCAGGTTAAAATGTTTACAGGCCGCCGCTAGAATGTGTTTTGAGGTTAGATCACTCTTGGGGATTGAATATCACAGCTTGCTATCTCCTGTATGGGATGCACCTGGTACTCAGGAATGTATGCTTGATTTCCTTACCCTCCCACTAAGGCAGACTGTTGTAAGTACATTTGGGCAGTTGCTAGATGATGGGCAATGCTTGACATGGGCATACTGGAATCAGAGGACCAGAGGGGAAATCTCCTGATTTAAAATAATCCAAGTACATTTGTGGTTGAGAACTCAGGCCTGGGTAAAAGTCGAATCTAAGCAAATGGAGATGGACCTCCAAGATCCACAACCCAGGATAAAGGAGGTGGCAATATGGTATCAATATCTCCTCACAGTGGCCAACGTGAAGCTGAAAGCAGCCTTCACCATGTGGGATGGATACTTGCTGGACGACAAAATGGTAGAGTTGTGGCAAGTATCTCTTTCTACATAATATTCCATAATTAAATCTGCTGCACTGAAGAAGAACCATTTTTACACACTGTACAGAGTGTATTATACTCCAAAAAGATTGGCGAAAATAAGGGGAGATGGTAATTCTAAGTGCAAATGTTGTGGGAATAACGATGAGGACGACGTGCACATGTTCGCTGCTTGCCCGATGTTTGAAGACTTTTGGTCAGCTGTGGGTAAGACCATATCAGATGTGCTGGTCATAGAGGTGGAGGTAAGCACTATCCTGATTATGTTGCAGGTCAGGCAGCAAGATGTGTGGGGTTCAAGTCTGAACAATAAACTGAGCAATTTGATGTACTTTTTTATATTGATTGCCAGAAGGGAGATATGTAAATTGTGGACCCAAAGTACTTCTCCCTTATGGAACGTTTGGAAGAACTCAGTGGCTTATTTCTAGAGGATGGACAGGCTAGAGGACAAGAAACGAGGGGGGACTGACTGATAAGATAAACAGGTTTTTGCTCTCAGTAGGTCAAACCCTGTTTTTTGGTACCGATCTGTCCAATGATTACATCTTCTTATAGCAGTGGGCATGAGAGGCAAAGGAATAAAAAACAGCCCTAGAACATATCTGCTAGTAGAAGAAGGTCCAATTTGATTGATGTGTGGCAGCCACAGTATGCTACCTAAGGTGCCGGCCACTTTGTGATTGGAGATAGTATGAGGACTTAAAATTCTTTTAAAAAGGGCTGCTGAATTCTGAATCTTCAGTCTGTTAATGTGTTAATTGTAAATAATAATTTGTGGACCATCAGCTTTTTTGTTCACTAGTCATTCTTTTTATTCAGTGTTTAAGTTACTAGATTGACAGCTACAAAAAAGCTGTACAACACTATGTATATAACAACTTCCTGTAGAACAGCAGCCTGTACCTGCAAGACAAGAGAGTAGGAGGAAGGAGCATATTTTTAGAAGTACAGTGGAAATGTTCATTATGACTAATAAACACAAGACTGATTGGAAAAAAAGTCCTTAGCACTCATTCTGGATCAGAACAAAGCAGAATTAAAGCCAAGTACAAGTATCCACACAACAATGTTACCAATGGTCGTTTTTACTGAACCTACTCCTGTCAAAGAACTGTTGCTTTCTCTGTTGAAATTTCTCAGCCACAATCTTCAAGCACGTTTTCAGAGTTGTGTTACAAGACCTGTCTTACTTTCTCCGATCTCCTAAAAAACACAGACGAGTTGACTGCTCTCAAAACTGGTTTCTATGTGCCTGCTTTATTTCTAAATATGGTGTGTGCTATTGATTGTGCACACATGCAGACCATCCCTCAAAAAGCAAAGGAACAAATGTTTTTCAATGTAAAAACGGCATACTCTTTGAATGTGTTAAAGAAAATATAAAATACAAGGACACCACCACTGCTGTTAGCACAAAGCTCTTAAGTAATGAAAGAACAAATACAAACCCTGGTTATACAAGGACACAGAGAAAAGGGGAGTGTTCAGAGGAGAGCAAAACACAGGATCAGCAAGTATAGTTAAATAGGAAAACATGACAAACCAAGCCTTGAAGACTTCACAATCACAATGCACAAGCATATACTGGTTTTGAAAATATGTGGTCAAAGGAAGCTATAGTCTAAATAATAGAAAGCAAGATAACAAAAACTGAGGATAGCAGAACAAACACACATGTGGGAAGGAGAGGTTAAAGACAATGTCTCATCAAAGTGTTGTGCAGTTCCTATAAACCTATATAGGACCTGTGCGTTTAGAGAACATAGACTGTGGGAGTGGTGTCCAGACTGATTGTGGACACCCCCAATGGGTATGTTTGCCTACATAACAGCTCGCTCACAGAGCCACTAGAAACGTCTCTTACCATGGAGAGAATAGTTCTTGGCAACTACCGAACATGACGACTCTGTCCCATCTGGGATCGTGGAAACAGTGCAATACTTTTAGCTCAGTCACTCGTGCTTACTTTGTCTCAGAGAGAAACACCGAATAAACAGTGGGGACTTTTTCAATACACATTTTATGAACCAGCGTCATTCTAGTATAAACTAGGTTTGCTGAAACAACCATAAGACAGAAAGAGATATAAATGATTATAAGCAGCAACAGAGTAAAAGGATGGTAGATTCCTACCATAGTGCAAAAACAATGAATACAGGTAGTCATAAAAATACATGACTGTAATAATGTATACTACTACAATGCAACCCTAATTAGTTGCACCTAATTGTACCTAGCATGTATGTAGGTGTAAAGCCAAGTATCCCTCTAGGATAAAGTCATCCTCCATTACCTGAAGTGTGAGAGTGTGGGATCCTGTCTTGGTCTTGAGATGGATACCCTGCGAGGGATGTCCAACCACTGCGAGCTGGATTTTCTGCGTGCAGGATCCTCAGTGTCTTGCATCAGTGTGTCAGCAGGGAAGACCTTTTTCTCCTCTCCCTGCCTCAGGAAAGATATGATGTTTATAAACTCAAAGTGTTACCCTCAGGGGATCTACCTTGCTGTGTCATGTCGGACTAGCAGGCCAGAAGGAATAACCCTTATACATAGTTATTATGCAGGAGATGGTAGTCCTGCTAATATTCCAAGAATCCTCATGCATAATGAATAAGGCTAGTTTTCAGGGAAACCCCCACGTCCTGTAAGCCATTCCGTAACAAGGTAAAAGGTCAGTACCAAGAACCTTATGTAGTGTAATGGCAGGGTAAATATAGGTGAAAGCTTTGAATACTACCTGAGCCTATATTGGGGTACCTGTATGAAACATAACACCCACTCCTCATCTGACTGGACAACATACTAAAAATGCAAATGTACTTCTAGACATTGTACGCAAACAACTAATAATGTCCAAAAAATGATGAGTTAATTTTTTTTTAAATGCTAAAATTGTAGTTTAAGAGGTAGAAGTCTATTAAAACATGTTAGTATATATGGTTCAAATGACTATGAGAGTCTGAAAGCCACGCAGTTCAATAAAAAGAGTTTTTTTTATTTTATTCAGAAATTCCAAATATAGTAGTTTTGAAAAAGGCCAAACTTTTCCCAGCACATGATGAGCCAAATGTTTATGTGCCCTGGCTGGGAGACACACATTACTGTTGCCTGCTGTCCCTGCAACACCTCGTAGATCAGGTCAATCAAGCACAGATGAACTTCTGTATTGCCCACAGCTGATGTTGAGGAAGCCTGTGTGACAGCCGTGCCCTGAGTGTTTGTAGAGGAGCCAGTCTCCGTTCCAACAGGAGCTGAAGCATCCCCTGGAGGCTCCAAGAATGCAGACATCAAAATGGGAATATGCCGAGGACACAGCTGTACATGGGTCTTTATCGGGCCCTGTAAAGCATCCACATCCGGTGGCACAACCAATGGAAGTGTTAGACAGAGATCCGACACGCATTCTTGTCCACAGAACAGGCATCGGAGGACATGCAGAACACCGCGAATCCAGACTGGACGAAAAGATAGGAACAAAGACTTGCTTAGTTCTCGAAGGCGAGGAATGCCCATATGGAGTACCAGGCAATCACGGTATCGGCTCTCCAAGAGCGTTTTTCCATCTTCTTGATGACTGGGACGTCCATTGCGTAGCAGAAGAATTACAATCAGGTTTCCTGCTATTAATAACAGGATTAGCGGAAGTCCTCCAAAAATGCGAATACGGTGTCTATGAAGGCCAGAATCAGTCCGAAGACTGTCTGAAAGGTGCTTTGCGGTCCAGAACCCATGGTCGTAAATAGGTCTTTTATACCCTTCGACTCGGACATGTCAAAGATACGTTGTAGCATTTCTGTAAAATTGAAGGGGCAGTTTGTCCATACAAGTGCCTGTATCTCAGCTGAGGACCTTGCGACCTGAAAATCAAAAGTCTCTCGGGCGAAGGTTATGGGCACGGTTTTCTGTAAAAGATTGACTTTCATTCAGCTCAGAGTATCAAACCGTATAAAGGAAACATTAAACGAACGCCATGCGGCGCCTCCATGACTGTGTGGGTCCATGGAAACAATACCTACATACAACAAGTAACCTTGGAGCCTATAGTGACAAGCTTAACGATGCCTGGAAACATCCCACAACAACCTTGATCATTCAGCATCAAGTAACTCCAATTTGAGAGCAACTTGAACACTGGATTAATCACGGCAGCTGGGGACCCTTTCAAATGACAGGATAAGTTTGCACCTGAACCGTTACAGGACCAGTGAAGCATGATATCCTGGCATATGAGACATCCACTTAAATAATTCTCACAATCAGTAACGCTGACCAACACTTCCATTTCCCACTGTAAATGTAAATGTACAGTAATTTATATAGCGTAAATCACCGAGCGGTTTCTAAGCGCCTGCTTAGGGAACCCGTCCTGGTATTCCCCTGTGAGATAACCCCGGCAGGGTATCCGCAAGGTGAAAGCCAGGCATCCCGCCGCGAGGGGCCGTTGTGGAGATTAAGCAAGCTATTGCCCAGAGTCGCAGAGTGTGAACCCGTGAATCGAGTAGGCACCAGAGCGAGAATTGTCGAGTCCATGGACACTTTAGAACTCAAGACCCCGCCGAGCCGGGAATTGATCCCTGGTCCCGGGCTGACCTCTGCTTCCAGGTCTGCCTCCTCTAACCAGTGAGCCACACTTCTCCACTCCTGCATCGAAATCTACAGCAATTCCCAAGATTTCTTGATGAATTCCTTACCAATTACTTCATATCTGCCTGCCTGTTGTTGTCCTAGGCAAAACTGAAGCTGGAAAGTTGTGACCGGTAATGTTATATGGCCATGAACGAAACATTCTGGAAATGGTGACTCTGCCACCGTGGAAGGTAATTGGTCCAGATTTTCAGTACGCAACATTGTATATTTTGCTCCACTTTGTGCCATAGTTTTCTGTTCCTTGGTTAGATTGTACTCAGAAAATAAGGACGTACTGTTGATAAATTGCCAAGGCACATTTCCTGAATGTAATGATTGTAGCGTCCAGCTTAACAACATAATAGAACATAGCTGAGACTGTCTGTGCTGTGGTATGGACAAATCCTGTTCTAGTATATCTATAGCAGAAGATTCAATGTTGCCTAGTGAATAAATCCTGTATGTTAATGTGGTCAAACCATTGTCAACCACCGCTTAGGTCTTTTCTAGGTTAGTTGTATCAATTTCACAAAGTCTCTTAACAGCTTCCTGTTGAGAAATTTCCCAAATGTCATTATAAACAGCGTATAAGAAACGTTTCTGATGTGGCACCCGGGGACCCAATAAAAAGTCCCTTAGATCCACGTCTTCTGACAGTAAGGATGTGTTGTTTCACCTAGGATCGAGGTATAACTTCCCAACACTGCATGATGTCACCACCCCCGGATGTTCATGTTGTATATAGCGTTGGTCCGGCCTATGGATACTAAACACTTCGTGGTACCCCTGAATCTGGTTTGACATCTATTTGTTTCTGTGGGCCAAACTAACCATCCCTTCCAATTGGGGTCTGATGAATTATATGAAACTGAATGTATGATGTCATCTACTGTATCCCCACCATGTGTTGTAAGGTTTTGCCACCCCTCAAAGTGTGATTGTGAGGGAATCTGAGGTGTGTTCACGTCTTTGTTCATGGCTATTCCAAGACAGGAAGTCTGTTGCACAGTGTTGTTCAGAAATATTATCTGCAGTGGAATGAGGCACTCTCGAAATAGTGCTTGTGTTATGTGAATTTCCCATTACTTTGAGCCCCAGACTGATTTGATGTCTATAGTGTCTTTCCATTAATCAAAACCCTGTTCAGATAGTAGGGGAGCAAAGGATGCAGAATAAATCTGTTGGCTGTTCATTTGCATATTTTCTATGCAGTTGTAGGTGCAACCTTATAGTAATATGAGGTCGGGTCAGAAGTGTTAAACCCTGAAAAATATTGAGAAAGGTTCTGTGCAAACGTACGTGAACTACCTTTCGGTGGTGTTGTGCAATTTTCCCATTGATGGTATGTAAAAGCATTATGTGGGATACTGGATTTATGTAAAAAGTGATGACCATAATGTCCTCTAACATTTCAATGCTTGAAAATGCAGCGGATTGTTCTAAATCAGACAACATGGCATTTATAATTTCAAAGTCCCAATCGTCAGAAAATTTACTGGAGGTAATTATATCATTTAAAGAAATTTCAAATGCATGAGGTATTTTCATACGTTAAGTGGGACCAAATACATCATATGAAACTCTGTCCCAAACTATACCATCAGGAATTGGAATCGCTGTAATGTTCACGAAGGACAGGTCTCTTTGTTCACATTCTGGGGGGTAGTTTCCATTCATCAGTAAGCAAAAGACTGTCACTAGGCCAATCCAGAACAGAAAAAACAATATTCCAGTTATTATGCGGAGCTGTAACCGAAGTGATACTACGTAAGTCTTTTTCAGAAAAATGTAGAAGTCATGAAGAGGTTGCTTTTGGGAACCTTGAACTGGCATTGTTTCAGGTTCACTGGGATCTAGGGAGAAGGTATCAAAATTCATGAAGTAGCCAAATGTATTTGGATCTATTTTTGGTATCTCAGCAGGTTTTGTTGAACTGGCAGACGTCTCTTGTAGAGGCATATTTATGTAGATGTTGCTAGGAGGCCAAATTAATATTTGTCTTTCATTTCTGTTTTGATGTTTCATTTCAAGAGGAATGAGTTTCATTTAATTGTTGGAAAGTCCTTTGTTTTGTATTGGTGACTCTTCAAATGCTATGAGTCTTTCCGTTTGAACTTCCAGTATGGGAGCTAGAGGAGACCGTTGGCTACCCAGGAGCCAATGAGGCCTTCTAATGAGTATCGGTCACATAGTGTGATTTGATCAGTTCCATGGAGACAAATCTATGTTCTTCTTTGCCGTCAAGAGGCAGAAGAAATACTGTTCTTGTTCCTTCGACAACCAGGACAGGTACAGACTTTCTGTATGAGGGCCCAAATTCTTTATTGTCCATAATCTTTTCTGTGATCAGATGCCCGACTTTAGGCATCCAGGCAGGTCTTACAGTGACTGATTTGACTTTCCCAGTGGCGGTTCATTTTACTTGTACATTGCTTTGTAGTGCCCGGAATTAATTGAGATCCTGTAAAACATCAAAACATTTATCGATGTCAAATGTTTTTTTAATCCGTCACTGTGCTTTCATAGTCGAGATCAGGTACCCACATTCTCGTCCCAAATAGGACTTGGCATATTGTTGAGAGCCCTCTGGACCCCATATAAGTGATTGACCCAACTATCACCAGACCTAATACTCTTGCTGTTAAAGATGACTTTAAGTCTTGGTTTTTCCTCTCCACAACCGAATTTCACTTGGGATGGTACAGAGAGAAGTATTGCAGTTCAACACCCAAACTTCCCATAGCTAACTTGTAAGCCCTAGAGCTAAACGCTGGGCCACAGTCAGAATGTAATGTGCCAACTGCGTACGCCCCTATGAAGACTCACACATCTTTTATAACAGTTTGAGCATCAGCCGAGCGCTGAGGCCAAACCCACAGGAATCTACAGCATGAATCCACTGCCACCAAGATATGCTTGTAAGCCCCATCTGATTGTAGGGGGCCGCAGTGGTCCAATAGACACAAGTGAGTGGTCTGTCTGATATTAGTAATGGTGTCTGCGCTGGATGTGCCACAGTGGTACCTTTCGTCTGCTGACCGATGTCGCACTTTAAGACAAAATGATTTGTCTGTTTAGTTAGTCCTGGCCACCAATAGCGTTGTTTCAATCTAGAAACCATTGTGGTAATCCCTGCATGTGCAGAACCTAGACCCTCGTGTGCAGCTAGTATTAAGCCTAATCTGCAATTTATGGCCCCCATTAGGATGCCGGGTGGATCACCTCCACCAGGCCAGCGGTAGCCAACGTTGGCCTGGCGGGGGCGATCCACCCGCCATCCGTGCCGGAATGACCCCCGCCATATTAGTATGCCTGGAGGGCTCGCAGCGGACTGAAAGATCGTCCACCGGTTTTCCGCCCCGGTCGAAAAGGGTTCTCTATGGTGGCGGTGTCTATCAGACACTGCCAGCCATATTAAAATGGGCATTTTCCAATGCCTTTCGGTGGTGGCATTGTCGCCCTTATCGCATACTCATTCCCCGGTCCGGTTTGTACTTGGCGGGTCGTACGGCATTTTTACGAATCTTATGGTTCACTGTGCGGGTCGATGTCGTACGGATTTACCCTTCATTTTCATACGGTTCGCAGTGATTCGGACATATTTTCTCGCCTCGGAATGTACTACTCGATTCGGACGGATTTGTACGATTCGTACGGAAACGGCTATGAATACGAAATATCGTACGGTTTCATTTCCCGAATTGGAATCGGCCCCTTAATATAATTACCAATTAATCAATTAATACAAATTAATTACCAATTAATAAAAATGTGTATTAGCAATTAATAATTATTTAACAGTAAATTAATTATCAATACCAATAAATAAAAATAAATAATTACTTAATTACAAATAAAATACTTCTCACCCTATTCCCCTATTAACCCACAACCGGCTACAGAACTAAAATGTAAAATTTAATTAAAAATAATTAGTAATTCCTTTTTTTTATTTATTAATTTACTGTAATTAAATTACTTCCCACCCTATTCCCCTATCAACCCACAACCCCCTACGATAATAAAACACATAATTTACTTTAAAAAACATTACTGAGTAAAATGTTATTCGTATATTCAAAAACCAGTACAATACTTAACAAAAAATATAAACACAAACATATAAAATACATAATTAAATACATAACACTAATATAAATATTGATATTAGTAATATCGACATTTTTTCTATCGATACTACTAACTTCAAAATTAACAAAAATGATATTTCTTACCTTCAGGTCGATATTGTGGTCGTTGATATTCTTGATTTCGATATACTGTCCCTACGATATTTACAACTCGATATTACTGTAGGTCGATATTTAAAACTCATATTTAGACTGCGCACCATTCATTGTATGACTCGACACAGTAAAGTGAATCTTACACTATTAGGGGCCCATTAGGGTGGCGGGCGGACTTCTGACCGCCTGCCACCCTAGCGGTTACGGGACCCACCACCAGTGGTGCAGCTGTTTCGCCCCGGCGTTTAGGATGCCACCGCCACCATTGCGGTGGCATCCTCCGTTCCCAGCATTGTGGCGGGCGGTGCACTGCCATGCTGGGAGTGTACTACGTGCATTGTCATGCACAAGGCGATAGGCACCGCGAGGTGCCTGCCACCATGTCCATGACAATGCAGGTACCCTCACCACCACAAAACCCTGGGGGCCCGCAAAGGGCCCCCGAAAGCAGAATCCACATGCCTTTCTGTGGCGGCAACACCTCCACAGAAAGGCATGTTTCCGCCCCACACTAATATGGATGTCGGTGTCTAGTAGACACCACCACCATATTAAACCCTTTTCTGCCCGGACGGGCGGAAAAGCGGCAGATGGTCGTCCAGTCTGCTGCGGTACCCACACCATACTAATATGGCGTGGGTAAATGGGTGGCAGGTGGGGAAGGATGTAGGGCGGATCGCCACCGCCATGGGGCGGAGCGATCCGCCCTACATCCTAATGACACCCTTAGTGTGGGGAATTCTCGATCCGTATTTATTAGTGCAACTAACAGGGCTTTTAGAACTGCCAACTGTGCTGTGCAGTCCCCTAGAGACTGTGTCTTCCTACTGTTAGCACGCAACTTGCCTTCCTGCATATGACCGTTCACGATCGCATATGCAGCGCTGTATTGATGTTTACTTCCTATGGCCTGCTGAGCAGATCCATCAGTGTAAATGATATATTCAAACTGATCTATAGGCATTATTTCATTCGGGAGAGGATATTCTTGTTCATATTGCAGTAATGCTTGTGTTTTAAGTGTAGAGTCCAATTTCTAATCTACACCTGTTGCAGTGAGAGAATTAGCCCATTGTATCCATCTTTGATGTAAAGTTTTAGCATTTGAAACGCTTGCTTCTGTTACAGCCTCTGAGGCGAGTACTGGAGTTACGACAATTATTTGTTTCCCCAGTGCTCCTTCTCTCACCACAGCGGTCTGCGCTACTGTCAGAATTGTTTCTGTAGAAGCAAAACGCTTTTCAGCGTTTGTGTACAGGTGTGATTTGTATGCTATGGGTACTGTTTTGCCTTTGTTGAAGGTTATGTAGGTATACCCAGAGTGACCCACTATAACACAGATCACCACATTTGTAGCGTTTACACGTGTGTAGGTATTTGGAATCTATCATATAAGCTTGTAGGGAACAAAGGATATCTATGTGTTTCTGTGTCCAAAGCCTAACTGAAAAATCAGGTCTTATTAGGTCGCAGAAAGGTTTTACTTTTTCTGCGCAATCTAAAATGTATGTTCTGCCAAAATTTAGGAATCCCAATATGGATTGTAAGTTCTTCAATTATTTACGAGTTTGGAGCAGCTCAAATTTCTCTACAAAGTTAGCTGCTAGACTTTTTCCTTCACTTGACAATTCGTATCCCAAAAATAGGACTTTGAGGGAGGCTATTCTTGATTGCATTTAAAGTTGAATTTGTAGGCCTCATAGGCGAACCCAAAAATGATGTTGCTGACCCTGTCAAATGATCCTTTAAATCATCATCTCTCAGATAAATATCATCGACATAGGACAATGCCTCTTCATCCAAATTCTGAAGTAACTCTGTTACCCTAGCTGAGACCAACCCAGGGCTATTCTTATACCCTTGTGGGTGTCGACAAAATGGATGCTGAGAACTGAGCACTAAGAATGCTGTCAAATATCTGCTTTCAGGTGTTCAAGTTTCAAGTTTATTTATTATGATAACGGAACTCATTATGAGGTCCACATAAAAGACAAAATATACATACAAAAGCAATTAACACATAAAATGTCGATTATGCAATAGCAACAAAATGAAAAGTTACCATCTTAATATAGGTCCAAAAAACATTTAAAGAAACTGTACAGTTTAAAACAAAACATTTCATTTGGTGGATTAATCAGGGCCGCCTGAAAAGAAGAGTCTGATAAAATGTTGAGTTGTAAGCAAATTGGTCTTAACCATCTTCGCCTAAAAGGCATCAGGGCAGGACAAACAAAAATGACATGAACCAAGTCCTGGTCATACATCTGACAAAAATCACAGAGTGCTGAGTGGCCGTACCATCTGGCATAAAGAGATTTCAACGGAAGTAGGTCCTGTCTTATTAAAAACACTAAGCGTCTAACGCAATGAGAGATGTTCCAGTGAGTGTAGGGTTGAGCTTTCCTCAAAATACAGGACTCAATAACAGGTGTACAGCCTTTTTTCAACAACCGGAAATCTCTATCCTGTCTAAACCCCAGTTCCCATGTGGAGGACTTCAAGATGGTTTTTAATTGAAAAGAGGATAAAGAAAATAAAATCTCTTTATCCAGTTTCAATAGGGCCACAGCAAATCTGAAATTTTTTACAATCATGGAATGGTCATTAAAGTTTCCCAGCAATTCATTTTTTATGAGATGTCTTAAGGTATTAGACTCACTTTTTGCAATACTTACAACCCAGCGTATAATACTGGCCAAACCTTGAACCCAGCTGCTGCGTAAGCCAAGTTCCTGTCTCAAGGAAGCAGTAGAATTTGCTGTGCTAACAGACAGTAAACTACGCAAAATTTTTCCTTCCGAGGAGTTTAAAAAATTCCACTTTTTTTGGTCAATTAGCTCTATTCTGTATAACAGGGAGGCAGGAACTTTCGCTCTGAATACATCCAGTAAAATAGAAAAATGCCTTCTACCTGTGGCTTTATACAAGGATACTAGACTCTTTCCCTGTGAGATAGCCTTCCGGGAGTTATTGTCCATATGCGCTTTGTCACTTAGATTACTTGTGACAATTTTACCAAGGAAGGTATAGGACTTCACAATTTCCAATTTTTGACCCCCCACTACCCAAGGAAAGTTAGGAAATTTAGGTTTCTTCCTACCAGCCAAACACATCACTTTACTTTTAGCAGTGTTTATCAACAGATAATGGTTTTCAGCGTATTCGCACAGCGCTTGCAGGCGATTATTCAAGCGCTTCGGGGTAAGATCGAGAATCAAAATGTCATCTGCATACATAAGGCATGCAATCGGAACGCCCCCCAAGGTCGGGGCAATACCAGAGCAAGCTGAGAGTGCAAGAGGTAGATCAGCTGTATAAAGAGAAAAAAGCAAAGGGGCCAAAAGGCAACCTTGCTTTAACCCGTTGGATGTGGGAATTATTTTAGATAAACCTCGTTCACCTCCTAGCAAAACTCTGCACCAGGTATCTGAGTAAAGGGCGCAAATTAACTTAATGAGAAAAGGGGGCATCCCTAAATCAACTAACTTTCTCCACAGCAATATTCTATCCACTTTATCAAATGCGGTGGAGAAGTCAATAAAAGCGCCATATACCTGCCCACCACGAACTTTCACATATTTTTCCGAGATAACCTGCAGTGCCGTCAAGTTGTCTAAAGTTCCGTGCTTTTGCCTGAAACCCGTTTGTTCAAGAGGCAGGATTTTGAACTCGGTTAAAGTAAGAATACATTTTGCGAAGACCTTACCAATAGCATCAAGCAAAGCGATTTGACGATAGTTTTGAGGAAGATCTCTTGTCCCTTTTTTATATAAAGGAACAAGGATACTCCCTTTCCAGGAAGGGGGGACTATTCCGCTAGAAAAGCAAAATTTAAACACTGGAAAAAGGATTTTGCTCCAAAGTTCACTCTGTTGTTTTAATACAGAGATGGGGACTTCGTCTGGTCCCATCGCACCAGAGGAGCGCATGTTCTTAATCGCAAATTCAATTTCCTTTTCCGATGGACAATCAAATACACGTGAGACAATATAAGATTCCACATTATATAATTGTGAATTATTATTACTGTACAAATTCTCAATATATTGGACCCAAATCTGTTCTTCAATGGCAATAGGTGTAGGACTGGCTCTAGTACCACAACCTTTGCCAATTAAGGACCAGAAAGTCTTGGCTTGGCCGTTATAAGAAGCTTCCCTAAGTTGTATCCATATTGAGTCTTCCTTATTTCGTTTTAAACGAGCCTTAAGCCTGGATCTCCTTCTTTTTAAAATTGCCAACTTATGGTTGGCTTCTTGAGTAAATGCTAAATATTGCCCCCTTATTACTTTATTTATTTCTATGTTTATTGCCCGAAGGTGTTGGGGGACTGCTAAAGGTTTTATCCCACTGGATTTCTTTTTAGCTAAAGAGGTTACTGATTCTAAAAAGTCAGCAAATCCCAACAGTTCTCTCCCCTCCCAGAGAGATAAACTCTCGACAGTCGAATTCAAGAGGGACACCAAACTTTCAAAGGAACGAAAATTCCAAAAACATTTCCCAGAGTTGGAGTCAAAATTCACCATATCCGTATCCATGTTCCAAGAATCCGCCATTGGAGGACTGAGGGAAACTGTAAGCATCAAAACATTATGGTCACTAAGATTGGACTCAATGACTTTCATATCTTTCAACAGGGAAAAGAAAGCATAATCTACAATTATATAATCAATAATAGATTTTCGCTTATTTGATTTATGCGTATAAGCTGCCGGGGTATCAGAGGGGAGCCTCCCATTTACTATTAAACAATCGACTTTATGTAGACCTTCTAGGACTAGTTTACCTCTTTTGTTAGTTTTAACTTTAGGAGGGAACTGGGCCTGGGGTATATTCAGAGTCTCTTCCCTAAGTTTGTTCCTAAACAAATCAAGTCCGCAATTGGATATGTTACAATTCAAGTCCCCAAGCATTAATACATGAGGAGAAGGGGTAGTATCCATAGTTTTAATTAGAAAAGAGCAGAGTGCTTTTAAACCTTCATTAAAACAACAGTTTGGAGGAATATAAATGTTTATCACAACAAGAGATCTATTAGGGCAGTCCTTGAATACATTTTTTAAGGTTATTGCCTGGAACAATTTCCCTGGATCAAGATAATGTGAGTAATTCCATTTTATTCTATTTGATAACAGACATGCTATTCCTCCCTTTGCATGGCCTCTCCTGGAGGGGATTGCTCTATCTTCTAGGACAAAGTAATCTTTTTCTAGAGATAATCTACCTTCCACCCACGTTTCTTGTAAACAGATTATATCCGCCTCTAGGGAACGCAAGAAACATAGTTTCTCCTTGTGATCTTTAAAACCTGCAGTATTCCAAGAAATGAGCTTCAGGTCTCTGTTAAAAATTTAAATGCGGTTTGGGGCAAGAAGCAGATTTACTCGATAACACTCCTGGTAACCAACTCCATTTAGACTGATCATCCTTCAAGGTTTGTTTAAGAGGAGGAGGGTTTTTATACAAAACTTGCCTTTCATTTCTAGACACACATATTTTTAAATCCTCCGATCTAGAAGAAGACCAATCAGCCGGCATCAAACCAGTATTAGAGGAAGCTAACAAATTAGAAAGAGCACTTTGATTTCGTTTTTCCCCGAAGTATGGGGTAACATCTATCCCTCTGATTTGTAAATCCTCGGCCCACTGTAGAATGAGATTTAGGACCAATTTAGATTGAAATTTCACCCTTGTTGATCTCCCTACCAAAGAGTTAAGAAGAAATACCACATCCAAATCAGACGTTTGGATTAATTTTAGGCTTTCAATCTCTTTAAAACAGATAAGTAAGGCAGATCTGTTTAGAATTAAATCGGTATCAAATAAGGGGGAAAAATCAAGAAACAAAGTATCTACATTTATTTTCTCCTTAGGAGGCACCAAAGGAATAACTGCAATTGAGGATGCATCTTGGAAAGGCCTTGCTGAGGGATTGAGAGAGGAAAGGAAAGGATTAGGAGGGGGTAAAGAAACATTAGGGAGGAAGGGATTAGTGGAACTTATAGGACCTGATCCTGAAGATGTTAGATCCACCTTAGGCGAAGCAATCCTATCTTCCTGAAAGGCAGAGGACTGCTCAGATTGGGGGGGATCTTCTAAAATTTGTTCCAAACTTTTTTCAAACAGGAGTTTTCCCTGTCTTTTTTTTGAGAATCTTCGAATAGGTTTTCTCTTCTTTATTCTGATCTTTTTTTGTTTTAAGGGAACCGATTTTTCAACATTTCCAGAATTAGCTGTAGATACCTCCTCCTCTTTTTTTGACTGTAATGAGAATATAGGGAAAAGAGAGGGAGTTTCAGAGTTTTGATTAGCCGGGGAAGTAGGAACTACATCAATCTCGTCTTTGTGAGTAACTATGCAGTTAGCCCCTGCCGAAGCCGCCTTGAAAATCTTAAGGTCAGCTGGTAGAGCTACTGTATTCGTTACTTTTAGGCCTTCCGTATGGAGAAGCAATTGAGCTGAGTCCAATACTACTTGACCACTCGGAGAACTCTTATTAGGGATCACCAAAGGAGTAGCGGGCATTGGGAGGCAATCAGACGCTGGTCCACTCTTATTTTGCAAAAGTACCTTTAAAATTTGAGTTACCGTGTCAAAAATACACTCAGAGCCTCCAACAAATTTTTCAAGTAGACTCAGAATAGAAGATAATATAGATTCCAAAGAAGATAATGAATTGGAAATTAGCCTCCCGTTAATACTTGGGGAACCCTCCGGAAAATTGTTCAAATTGGGGCCAGAACAGGAAGTAAAATTTAGTTGAGCAAGGGAAAAATCTAATTTATTAGAAGGGGTACTACTTAGAGGACCCGCACTTGAAATGGTTATAACTTCGTTTGTATTTGGAATGCCCCTAGATTTCCCCTGTAAGGATCTCATCAGATCTTTGTGAGCTGTTAAATCAATATCAGGTAATGTGAAATCACCCTCTGGGATGGCAGGATTAACCGGCAAAACTGAAAAAGTACTCGTATTCACTATAACTTTGGGAGCTACCATGAGAGAGGCTTGAGGGGGGACGATAATGTCAGGTTTCTGAACATTACATCCCGAGGACTCGAGAGATAGATTCAATTTCAGTTGCGAATCGGTGGATATCAAAGGTGAACCCCTTACTATTTCGGGGCTAGCAGGTATAGACAGAGATTGACCGGGAACCAAGCCCAAACTAGAGGTAACGTTATTGACCGTGTTAGCTGGCTCAGAAACATTATACTCTAGCGCTTCACTTGGGGGCTGCATCTCCACCGACTTATCTTTCCCTTTATCCCATAATTCGAAAAGCTGACATTGGCCTTTCAATTGCATTGAGGACGTAATTTTATTACGTAAAGGGTTAGATTTCGTTTTGGACCCAGATCTCCCTACTAGAACGCGACCAGAACGTAGTTTTTTAGCCGTCATGAGAATATTTACAGAAGATGGAATATTTAGGAATTTACAAAGCACTGGAGCACAATACAGTTTTGATAGTACAATACCGCTATATGTAGGATTGACAAGCTAAATAATACCAAAAAACAAAGGGAGGGGGCCCAGCCCAGCCTACTTCGTCCTCTGACGGCCTCAGACGGTCCCGCCCTTGTCCCGGGCTTCTCCCGGCGCGCTCCCGCGCGCTCCCGCGTTGCGGTGCCTAGAGGGAGATTTATAGCTGCGCTGAGGCGGGGGAGGAGCCAGCAGGGAGAGCGGGTCAGCTGATGCAAATGCCGAGGGTCAGGCGCTCCTGGGACTTGAAGTCCTGCGCCTGCCCCTGCTCGCAGCCCTGCACTCACCACCGCCCCAGAAGATGAACCTGTGCAGTTCGTGTCAGGCTTTCAACAGTTGACCACAGCGCACTTCTGACAGCGCAGTCCAATAAGTCCGCAGGCGATGCGGGACCCGCGAAGCGGGTTCCGCGAGGAGTGGGGTAAGAAGGCAGAAGGAAGAGCTACTCCGCCGTGCTCGCAGTCCAGCAATCCTTTAGCTACTGAGGTGAAAAAACAGGTGAGCAATCCAGCGAGGGTAACTGACACGCAGGTTTTAGCTGCGCTGAAGCGGGGGAGGAGCCAGCAGGGAGAGCGGGTCAGCTGATGCAAATGCCGAGGGTCAGTCGCTCCTGGGACTTGAAGTCCTGCGCCTGCCCTTGCTCGCAGCCCTGCACTCACCACCGCCCCAGAAGATGAACCTGTGCAGTTCGTGTCAGGCTTTCAACAGTTGACCACAGCGCACTTCTGACAGCGCAGTCCAATAAGTCCGCAGGCGATGCGGGACCCGCGAAGCGGGTTCCGCGAGGAGTGGAGTAAGAAGGCAGAAGGAAGAGCTACTCCGCCGTGCTCGCAGTCCAGCAATCCTTTAGCTACTGAGGTGAAAAAACAGGTGAGCAATCCAGCGAGGGTAACTGACACGCAGGTTTTAGCTGCGCTGAGGCAGGGAAGGAGCCAGCAGGGAGAGCGGGTCAGCTGATGCAAATGTCGAGGGTCAGGCGCTCCTGGGACTTGAAGTCCTGCGCCTGCCCTTGCTCGCAGCCCTGCTCTCACCACCGCCCCAGAAGATGAACCTGTGCAGTTCGTGTCAGGCTTTCAACAGTTGACCACAGCGCACTTCTGACAGCGCAGTCCAATAAGTCCGCAGGCGATGCGGGACCCGGGAAGCGGGTTCCGCGAGGAGTGGAGTAAGAAGGCAGAAGGAAGAGCTACTCCGCCGTGCTCGCAGTCCAGCAATCCTTTAGCTACTGAGGTGAAAAAACAGGTGAGCAATCCAGCGAGGGTAACTGACACGCAGGTTTTAGCTGCGCTGAGGCGGGGGAGGAGCCAGCAGGGAGAGCGGGTCAGCTGATGCAAATGCCGAGGGGCAGGCGCTCCTGGGACTTGAAGTCCTGCGCCTGCCCTTGCTCACAGCCCTGCACTCACCACCGCCCCAGAAGATGAACCTATGCAGTTTGTGTCAGGCTTTCAACAGTTGACCACAGCGCACTTCTGACAGCGCAGTCCAATAAGTCCGCAGGCGATGCGGGACCCGCGAAGCGGGTTCCGCGAGGAGTGGAGTAAGAAGGCAGAAGGAAGAGCTACTCCGCCGTGCTCGCAGTACAGCAATCCTTTAGCTACTGAGGTGAAAAGACAGGTGAGCAATCCAGCGAGGGTAACTGACACGCAGGTTTTAGCTGCGCTGAGGCGGGGGAGGAGCCAGCAGGGAGAGCGGGTCAGCTGATGCAAATGCCGAGGGTCAGGTGCTCCTGGGACTTGAAGTCCTGCGCCTGCCCTTGCTCGCAGCCCTGCACTCACCACCGCCCCAGAAGATGAACCTGTGCAGTTCGTGTCAGGCTTTCAACAGTTGACCACAGCGCACTTCTGACAGCGCAGTCCAATAAGTCCGCAGGCGATGCGGGACCGAGTGGAGTAAGAAGGCAGAAGGAAGAGCTACTCCGCCGTGCTCGCAGTCCAGCAATCCTTTAGCTACTGAGGTGAAAAAACAGGTGAGCTTTCAGGTGTTATATTTTGGCAGGATAAACCATTTGAGATATCTAATGTTGCTTTATATTTCTTCCGCACAATGTTATTCATTAATGCGGCACTGTGTGACCTATAAATGTTTTAGTGCATGTGTTTAGATGTCTGTAGTCTAAAACTAGATGGTATCAATAATAGGCTTTCATTGAAGGAAAAAAATGAATATTCATTGAAGAGGTGCACATTTCAATTACACCCTGGTATTCAAGTTGATCTAAGATCTGACATGTTTCTTTGCCTCTTGATTCATTGGGTACTGTCACTGTGGAGTTGGAGTCGATTTTACTGGGATTACATAGTGAGGTGACTCAGTATCCACCCCCAACATGGTTGCAATATAATGCTGGAGTAAATGCTACTGACCACTCCTGTGTCTATGTATGTTTCAAGTATATTGCAATGAGGTCTGAAAAGGCTGGTAAATTTACTGTTTCTCCCTTTGGGCACTCCATAACAATTTCAGCTATCCAATCTTTTTCAGCCAAAAGGATGTCATATCCATAAGTCTAGTTCTCACAAAAGAGACTTTATAATTTCCTAGGTTTGTCCCCATCCACTTGGAGTGTTATTTTATGTAACCTATGTGGGAGACTTACCCCCGTATAAGGTGTCTCCACTGTGATATGTTCATTCAACTCTGCTGTCACCAGAAATTCCATCAGCTTCTGGTGAGCTATTGTTACTTGTGCTGCACTGTGTAACATCGTCAGAGCCCATTACCCATTCCGAAGTTTAGTCCTTAGAATTCTTGGCATGTCTAACTTTAAGACCTGCTACATGTCTTCCTCGGAATCTGATGCGATGATATAAGGGCCCACCTCTTGATACCTCCAATTCTGATTGTAATTATTACACAGAATATTGAAGTGATCAAGCGGGTGGAAAAGGGGAGTTGGGAAGGGAACAGCTGGGAGGGAGATCTGAAAAGGAAAAAGTTAGACACACACTAATACCTATTTACTTATATTTCAGTAAATTTTCCTTAATGCAAGCAGCAATCTAAGCATGGAGTTTTCATGTAAAACTAGATTCACTTCACAAAATTCTGTGGAATAATATCGCAATTAAACCTCTTGCAATTTGACCTTGTATACTAATTATTCTCCAAATGCTTGATATTTCTTTGCACATAAAACATCTGTACTTTTCTAATAAAACTCTCTCAGAAAAAATAGCACGATTTACATTATCTTCTGTAAATTGTTCACTGTTAGATAGTATCAAAACCTTTAAACTTGTTCACATAGCACAAAACTGTGTATTGCAAAACACTCTAATATTGTCTTGTTATAGCTTCATAATCAAGTTACATGTAGAAAACATAAGCAAGAGATTTATCTTGTTTCTGTGCTAAAACAATAACTTTCTATTCAAAATATTATGTTGGGTTTACTTCATACCAAAAACATTGAAGATTTCTAATTCCTTAAATAACATGATATAGAAAACTGAAACAGCGTTTAAATCTTTCTTGCTCTTTAGATTCTGTAAATACAAAAAATAAAAACCTTTTTGTGCATTAAATCGCCTTCATACCTAAAGAGTACGACCTACTCTTAATTATAGGTTCATCTGCAAACTCTGGACCCCAAAGGAAGAAATTCCTCAAAGAAATCTGGTCCAAAACCACCTTCTGAAAGACTGCCGGAGAAGTTACCAACTCAAGAAGCTCCTCCGGAAAGGTCTGCTCCAGCGCGGCACACACAAATCTGCATCAAAGTGTTAAACAGCATACCAAAACACAGAGCCTGCCTGGAATCAACCTCCTTCTCAGAAATCTCCAGAATAGTGAGCGCAGATCCTTGGGTGTGGTCACGTACATCAACGTAACCATACCCGCGTAATTTCCCCTGCTTGCGGCGTTGAAATGCGACAGCATGCCAAATTGCACGCATCTCTTAGTACGCGGTTGCCAAAGTGCACGCATCTCGCGTACCCTGCCAAACCTCACTCATCTCGCGTACCCTGCCAAACCTCACTCATCTCGCGGACCCTGGCAAACATCACACATCTCGCGGACCATAGGGAATCAATGGAATTTTTAGGGCAAAATACATTTCCAAAGTTTAGCCTGCCCAAGCCCTATAACAAAGCAACCACCAATGTCCAGCAGGGGATGACCCATGAGTCTTTCCACATAAACGTTTGGGACATGGCCGAAGGCCAAATGGGGCGGGCCCTAGACCGAAAGCGCCCCTGGGCCTGACACTACCTTCTTATTTTTAAATTGAAGTTTTGATTTCGGTTTCTCTTTTTTTTTTTAAGTATAGTCTGAAGGGCGTTGCGTGTCTCTGGACATTGTACGCTCTTCTTGTCTGTGTTGTGACTGCCGTTCCCTTTCTGAGTTTTGTGATGAACCCTTAAAGGAACAAGAGGAGCGTGTATCAGTATCCTGATATCTGTCAGGTTTCTTAATGTTATCACAATTCCTAAGGTTGTTCCTCCTTTTGGAGGGCTCCTGTTGAGGAGATCCACCCCTCGATTGTGATCTGTTCTCTCTATTCTTTTGTTTTTTATTATTATCCAATTTCTTCTTAGAAGAAGGTGCTTGCTTGGTGTTCTCCTTTTTGGGATCACACATGTGTTGGGATGTTGTTGCTCTAGCTCCCAAACTAGCTCTACCTAATTCAGCATTGGTATCTTCGTTAATTTTAGGTAATTCACGTTCATGTTGTAAAGGAGTGAAATCCCTCAGGCATTGGTGTATTGCAACTGCTGCTGCCATTCTTTTTATCTTTGCCAATATAATAGTTGATACCTGGACAAAATTTCCTAACAATTTCATCCCTAAGTTCAGAGGAGGTTCTGCTCCACACTCATTCTGTATTTGTCTTACTATATCTGGTATTAGTGCTATTGAAGGGATATCTGGTATATATGGCAGCGAAAACTGTAATCCAAGAGGTAAAATCCTCTATCTGGGGAGCTATCCTCATTGGCAAGCAGATTGTTCGCAGTCTGGGATTTCTTGAGGGCTTGTGTGTGAAAACACCGCCTCTAACTGTGTTATTTTTAAGAACTATCCAGAATGGCATGTGCTCATGTTTAATGGGCATTTGACCCATAACTGAGTGTAGTGTTTGTGGTGTTATTTTAGCTGAAGATCCCTGAATTTATCCTGCTGGTGAAGCCCTTGCTGGCTGAAGTGTGAGTGTTCTCATCGCAAACTGAGTTAGGTTTCTGTAAAGTTTTATTATTTCTTTATGAAGTGGACTTAAGTCTGCTACTGGCATTGTGTCAGTGTCTGGATGTGGTGTGTAAGCCACTAGGACTGGCCAAGTGTATCAATTTCTTCCGAGCGGACTGAGTTTCACTTTTTCTTTTGTGTGTGGGAGGGCGCCTTTAAACTAGTTTATGTGCTCCCGGCAGGTGAGCAGAATTTCAATGTCCTCATGTGGACAGTGTTCGTGCGTGCATATGCTTGTGGGAATTTAACTCATAAATAACTACTTCTATTCTATTTGATTCGTATGCCTCAATCATGAATGTTACTGTCCCACCCCTAGCTGTGATTCCATATTCAAAGTAAGGGCAGTTCTGACATTTTCTGAAATATTTATTTCACCTTCATGTTCTTCCTACCTTACTGCAACCGCATGTTATATGGATGGCAGTGTCTGGTAGACACCACCATCCATATTAGTATGCAGGCAGGGTGTTGCCTTCCGCTGCCGCCATGAAAAGGCAGGTGGTTCTTGCCATTGGGGTCATGTAGCGGGCACTCAGTGATACCCCCATGCATTTCAATGTACAACGTGACAGGCACTGCACAGTGCCTGTCACATTGTACATTGAAAGGCACAACTTGCTTTTGTGGCACTGCGATGCAATGTTACAAATGTGATATGCACCCTGCACTTTGGCGGGCGCATCCTAATTGTGGGTGCAGGACCGCCACAAGCAGTGCGGGCGGTCTCATTTCCCGAGGGTATGGCGGGTGGGTACTAATGACCTCCATGGTCTCTGTCTTAAGACGGACAGACACCCGCTTTGGCGGTCCCGACCGACTAATTGGGATGCATCCGAGCAATGTTCAGTCACATTCCTATAATTGTGAGATAGGAAGTGCAGTTCATCCCTGCACCCAAGGCAGGCAATGTACCAGCCACGGGGTTTAGGGATCAACAGTACCCCGTCCACCTCCAACCGGAGGCCATGCACCCATGAGGGCCCAGTTGGGGGCCCCCGACGTTGAGTTCTGACAACCTTTCTGTGCTGGAAAGGCCAGCATGCCAAAACCCAACTTTGTAGTCCCAGGGGCAGAAAAAGATGCCCTTGGGATTACTGGCCACATTCCCACTGGCGGACGGGCTCTCTGAGCCCGTCGGAAGCCAGTCGAAATGACCTTTCTGATTCATTTCCAACCGCCCCCATCGTAATGAGGTAGTGAGAAAGGAATCTGACCAGCATATTACGATGTCTTTTCCGACAATGCTTGACACTGAAAGACCTAGGTTGAAACATTACCCAGTTTTATATTGGAAGTATAATCTTAGCGGACTTGACCGAGACTGGGCAATGATATAGAATTCATTTTAGAAATGGGTCCCCTCTTGAATGCATGAGTAAGCTATATCCATTAGGGAAGGAGTGAATAGAAACAAATTGCAAGGAATGGTACAAGGATATACTAATGCCTGTTGTAGGCCCAAGGTGGGAGAATAGTGGGCCTCAGTAGATCAAAGGTATGTCATTTCATGAGAGTGTAACTAGAGAACAGGCAGTAAGGGATACTGATGGCCGCACCACCAAGCTATACACATATATTATTTTGAGAACATAAATTCACCATTGCCCACCTCTTCGGTCCACTGCCACAGGACTCAAACAATTAAACAATATGTAACACATAGAGAGGCAACAGAATAGAGTTACAGAGCATCAATGCACATGTAGTAAAGAAAAGTCCGGGTTTCTTCTTCATTTTTTTAATGCACTTCTTTTAATCTTTTCTTGTAGTCAAAGCGATGTTACAAGCGCAACAGCACAAACAGCCAACGCGTTTTGCCCCACAGGGGGCTTCCTCAGGGCAGACTTAGTAAAATTCAAATTCAGAGAATTGAATAATTCTAGTCCCCCTCACGACTTATTTATTAGTTCTCAGCAATTCGCACCCTGTAGTTTAGTGCTTCACTAGTAGTACGATGGTTCTCGTTTGTCTTGTAGCGCTTCCACTTATCCGATACACTTTACATGTATGAAATTGACATACACAGATGAACGTGAGTATTTCAGTAATCCATGGTAGGATACCTGGTCAATATGGTAGTTGACTCCAGATGCGAGTGCTTTCATGAGCGCACTATCTCTGACCCGACTCCCGTCCACACCGATCAGAGGATGCCCTCTTCTGATCGGTGTGGACGGGACAGCCAAAGATCCAACATGGCAGTTCCCCATTGGTGGGACATTAGAGAGAAAAGAAACCAGATTATTTTGAAGAATGCATGGGAGCAAGTGAGTAGAAAGGGAAGAAGAATAGGATGTACATATGGGATGAGTTGCAGTCATGGGAAAAGTATGCCAGAAGTAGGAGATGTTTGGATCCCCAGGGAAATAAGGAATGAACGGAAAGATAAAATCCTATAACAATAAATGAGCAATACATAGAGGTAAAAGAAGAGTACTAAGGCAATAGGCTGACCCACCTGTCAGAGTTAGGGGGTTTGGAGCTTGAGGAGACAGAGGGAAAAGTGTACAACAGAAGTCATGGTCAGTTCCTTCCCCTGATAGAGCACTAACTACAATGCTGCTTCTAACCTACACAGATTTGGTATTATTATGGGGATTAGTAACCACTGGAGGCACAATAGTCCTAAAACATTCAGACAATGAGGGAGAAGTGTAAATAGAGGAGGCCCAAATCGAGCAGATTAACAGAGACAGGATACTCATCAGTTACCCATACAACAGTCACAGAATTATTTTTAACACTAGAATACCGTTGACTCAGATGATGTTAATTGAATGTGATTGGTAAATGTTTGACAAGACAGGCTAGTCTAATACAGTTTTCTATAGGGTTGCCTGAGAGCACAACGGACCGTGATCTAAGTAGATGACACAGGCCCAAATGGACAAGGAAAGGTTGTAGGGAAATCTGTTAAATTCCTCTATGATAGATGTGTTGCAAATTCTTCTCTTAGCAAGAACCAATACCACAAGTTGCATTCTCAGGAAATAGCAAACAATGTGTGGGGTACACTAAGGTTCTATTGTACAGCCCTATGTTTGCCCCACTTAAGCATACTATAGGCCCAATACAAAAATAAACACCTATTTCTAATGATAGACAAATGTGTATGTCATTTGTTAGGACTAACCTGACAGAGTGTATTGGAGGAAAAAGGTGGGTTTGAATTGTTTGATTATATGGTTATTGTGATATCAGGATTACAGACTATAGCACCACATATACATTCTATGATAGATGACAGAGTATTGGTCAAAGACCGTGATCCACACATGCCGCCGTAGTGTTTCCTGTCATGCTGAGGCTCCGCCCACGAAGCAACGCTGACTGAGACGCCGCTGCCGCTGCCGTTAGTGGCTGCTTTTGGTGTCCTTTGATAATCGCCTAAAACCTTAACTTTCCGGATTATTTGCAAAGCGGGTGGCCACAAGCTACCACAAATTCAAAAGTAATCTGGAATTACCGACGGGAGAGCGACTGCGGGTACAGTCGGAGGTCGGAGCAGCTGGATGGTGTGACGGGACGGAGGGCGACTGAGCGAGTCAGTGGAGGTACTGAGGGGGAGATTGCTGGGTTGCTTGGCGTGTCTGCCACACCTGCCGTGCATCGCCTCCTGGCTCTTCCTTCCTAACTTTTCGACAAAACAGCAGCCTGAGCAGCCTGAGCAGTAAATCTTGAATGCACTAGTGTGCCCCCCGAAGCCTTGTTACCTGCTCTGCTCATTTCAGCTCTAACCCACCCTGGCTCCTCATCCATAGACTGGTTATTCGCAATGCATGCATGCATGCTTAACCCTGTGTGTTTAACCCCGAGCCTGCTGTGAGCCTGCTGCTCTCCTTTGTCTCTCCTTTGCTCTACCGCTTGCTTGCTGTATCGCTTGCTCCACTCTTTGCTCAGCTTGGATTGTTGTCTGTCTGCCTGCTGTCCCAGCCCAAGCCTGCAAGCACGGCACAGCACGGTGCGCTATTCTCTCAGTGTTGGCTGGTTTGGATTGGTTTAATCCCCCCCGCCGCCGCCTAGGAAATTGTCAACCAATTAAGCCATTAGGGACCGCCGAGAGGGGGGATTATAGTGTCCAGCCATGTCTGCAAGAGGAAAAGGGCAAGCAGGCTAGGATGGAACAGGCAAAAGAACTGCTAAAATCTGTTAATAAAACCCCCTCTGTGGTTAAGGGGGAGAGAAAAAACAGACAAAAGACCCAGCAAAAAAGCGTGCTGAGACGAAAGGATACAGAGATACAACCAGGAAAAAACAAATATAATGTTCTGAGAGAGCAGGACGAGGAGGACGAAGAGGTCAATGAAGATGACCAGGAGGAGGGCGAAGACGAAGGAGAAGAAGATCCCGAAGTCCAGTCCCTTCCTGACCAATTAATAGTGCCAAGCTCCTCTACAACTGTAACTGCCACTGCCTCTGCCTCTAAGAAAGGCGACGGAAAGACTGAGAAGGGTGGGAGAGGTGAGAAAGGAGAGAAAGGAGATGCAGAGATGGAGCGGAACAACAAGGGAACAAAGGTGGGCCAGGTGGACAATACGCCAAATAAACCATCCCTAGTCCATGGGACTGGGAACCAGCTAAGGCAGTACCCCCTCTTCTCAAAACCCCTCCAACAGAGGCAATAGGGCAACAGGGGCTACAGGGTCAACTCTCGAGCACTCCCATGCGAGGGGGGACGAACCAGGATGGGAAGAACAACATGCTGGAGGCTCTGAGCGCTGGAGGGATATCAACTAACTCTATTACACCTGAGCTGCCAGAGACAGAGACAGCGCTATCGGTAGGGGCTGACCAGGACCTTGAAGAATTAATATCTGTGGCTCCTGTTGTACCTATAGCACTGGCTATGGACAACAGCCCATGCCCGAGCCATAAGTGTACTATGGAATCTCCTAGTCAAGAGCTAAGCCTACAGACATCCCATGCATCCCAAGAGAATGGGTTATTTTCTCTTCCAAACACTACAAAAACCAAATTCCATCGAAATACTGCTCAGAGCCATTCTCCAGGAGTTAAGAGATTTTAAACATTCCCAGGCCCAGGAGATCTCACAACTGCACAACAGGCTCTCAAAAATGGAAGAATGCTTCGGGAGTCTTCCTTTAAAAGTCACTGAAGCAGAAACCAGGATTTCATCTCTGGAGGATTTGCTATCAGCAATACAGAAAGATCTGCTGGTAGCCAATAGAGAAAGAGCCCAGCTAGCAGAAAAACTGCAGGACCTTGAAAACTATAATAGGAGGTCAAATCTATGACTAGTAGGCATTCCAGAGGCACTGGAAGATAAGGATGCAGTTAAGTGGTCAGAGTCCCTCTTGAAAAAAGCCATACCGGAGCTCCAAGGGGATTTAACAATCACAAGAGCACACAGAGTCCCGGCTTATAAACCCAACAGTATGAAATATCCACGCACGATCTTGCTCAATTTTTCGGGTTTCAGGGTGAAGGAGAAAATCTTGAACACTGCATATGCTAAGAAGTCTTTCAACATGGAAGGCGTAAATAACTTCAGAATTTTTTCAGATATGTCGGCAGCTTCTGCTCATAGACGTAGAGACTTTGTTAAGATGATCGACTCTTTTAAAAGTAAGGGAGCCCAAGCTACGATCGTGCAGCAGTCAAAACTTAAAGTACTGGCCAAAGGGAAGTTTTTTATTTGTACAATTGTTCACGAAGCCCAGACTTTTCTAGAAGGCCTAGGAGTATAGTTGATAGCTGATGAATCATGGCATCTTAAGTCACAGATTGTCAGAACTAGGGATAACCTCCACTGCGGCAGCCTGGCTCCACTCCTTTCTCTCTGACCGCTCCTTCCGAGTCTGTGAGGGCAACATCACCTCGCACAGCAAACCTCTCAGTTGTGGGGTTCCTCAGGGTTCGTCCTTGAGCCCCACGCTGTTTAACATTTACATGCTCCCCCTCGCAGAAATAATACGCCCTTTTGGCATTCAAGTCGTGTCCTACGCCGACGGCACGCAACTGGTGGTCACCCTAACTCACCCTTCGTCTTATTCTAGCGATCTCAGAGGTTGTTTGGAGGCAGTATGCACCTGGATGAGCCAGTCCTACCTTAAGCTCAACGGCGATAAAACTGAGCTAATGGTGCTGGGTAACTCCCCCCAACAAACTATTGACTCCATGTGGCCACCAGCACTAGGCCCTGCCCCTCCAGCTAGGGATACCATCAAGAGTCTGGGCAAGTGGGCATCTGGCTGGACAATGCATTAACATTCGGCCACCAGGCAACTAAACTAGCAGCTACCTGTATGAGTATCATCAGATTGATATGAAAGATCCTGCCACTCCTCCCTTTCAAGGCCAGACAGATCCTGACTCAGGGTATAATTCTGTCCCGGCTCGACTTCGGTAACGCTCTATACTTAGGCGCCCCCGAATCCACCCTAAAAAAACTTCAGGTAATCCAAAACTGCGCTGCTCGTACTCTCCTACGCATTCCTCGCCGGCAATCAGTGAAAACTGAACTAAGAGCCCTCCACTGGCTGCCAGTTAAAGACAGAGTCAACTTCAAAAGTATGTGCATCGCCCATCGTGCCTACTGGAGGAAAGGAGCAATCCTTAATCACACCCTGATCACCCCCTACCACCCTAACAGGCAGCTCAGGTCAACCCTCGCCTACCAAGTCATCATTCCCAGTATTAAAAAAGAAAGAAGTGGATGTAGAATGTTCTCTGCAAACGTAGCAAGGCTCTGGAACTCCCTCCCTCTATCCATCCGCTCAGAACCAAACATCCAGCTTTTTAGGAAAAAATAAAAAACCTTCTTTTTCAGCAGATAACCTGACACTCCCCACTCATTTGTTTTCAGATACAGCGCTGGGACGCCTGGGGGTAACTGTCGCGCTTTACAAAAAACCTATTCATTCATTCATTCATTTACATTCTTGTTTCACACTTTTCAGTATATTCAGGAATATAGTCTATAACTGATCCCTGTTTTGACTTGCAAGGCGGGGTTAAGGCGATGACAGGAAGCACACGAGGATGCATTGAAATGACATCCAAAAAGAAGAAACTAAAGAGAAGGACGGATGTGGAACACCGGGATGTTCCGTCCACTCTAGGGGGGGGGGGGTTGGGGGAGTTGGGGTGGTGAAGGGAGATGTTGCAGGGGAAAAAATGAGAGTTCATACATTGAAGAATTGTTGGTTCTATTATCAAGATTAGCTCTGATACAGCAAAGATAAGACCATCTGATCTTGACATGGCTTTAATATATATAATATATATACAATTTATTTGCTTATTTTGCACAAAGGAAGGGTTTGCTGCTATTATATATTTGCACTGCCTACTTGCCTATTTTGTACAAAATAAGGGTCTGCTGCTACTTATACTTGCTGCTATTGTATCTGTATTAAGTATTTATTTATTGATGCACAAAGAGCTTTTTTTCATATTTGCCTATTTGCACAAAAGAGAGGTTCTTTGATATTTATTATATTATATTATTGTACTGTTCCGACTACTTGCCTATTTTCCACAAAGTAAAGGGTTTGCAGCTATCTATATTCGCACTGAGTACTCATCTATTGACGTACAAAGAGTTCTTGACTATCTGCTAATTTGCACAAATAGAGGGTCTCTTGATATTTACTATAATATTGCATTCTTAAATAATCTTTTTAGCATACGTACTCACTATATCTATTTCCTAGCATGTTTTTTTAATTATGGCCTTTTTAAAAAAAAAAACAATTAGCATGCTGAAGTTTCTCTTTAAATGTAAACGGTCTGAACAATGTTCGGAAAAAAAATGCTATTGAATGTTGGTTAAGAAACTTAAACCCTGATATTATTTATTTACAAGAGACCCATCATAGAGACCAGGCCGATGCAGATTAACTATTTAAGTACTGGGCTGGCCATACGATATCCTCCTCAGCTGGATTGACACAGAGAGGAATATGTATACTGATAGGAAAACACCTAGGTTTTATCCTGGCAGGCACAGGCACAGATGCCAGAGGTAGATGGGCAGTTGCCCATGGCAAATTATACAATGTAAATATAATCCTTGTTACGATATATGCTCCTATCTTAGATGATGCTCAGCCAATCCTACAGTTAAAAAAACTTAATAACCGACCTTCCCAGGTCAATAATATGGGGAGGTGATTTTAACCTTTTGCAAAATGCTGTATCGGGCTCATCTAAAAAAGATTGCCATCAGAATAAACCCTAATCTGTCTTGGCAATTCAAAGTTGCAAATTAGACCTTGATATCATGGATTATTGGCGAGTTAATAACCCACTCAAAGGAGAATATTCATGTTTCTCGGCAAAATATAATTCCGCCTCAAGATTGGATTTCTTTTTAACCTCTCATGAGTTAAAACTATGCAATTACGTATATCTACCTAACGCTTTTTCAGATCATGCGGCAGTCTCCATGGAGGTAAATCTGGGACCTCAGGATATAAGCACTATAAAACAATGTTTTTTTAACAAATCTAAACTTCTAGACCCTCAATGGTGTACAGAAATCGAAGAATTTATTGAGGAGTTCTTTTCACGCAATAGAGGTACAGCCCCATTAAACACGACTTGGGATACATTTAAGGCAACTTTACGGGGGTTCATTGCATCTAAAGATATACCAAAATATAAAGCACGAAAAGAGGAGAAGGACAGATTACAAACAGATCTTATAGAGGCAACCCAAGTACACTACAGGGCCAAAACAACACAGTCTAGCCAAAAACTCTCTGAGGCTAAGAGTAGGATGAGGGACTTCTATTATGCCCTGGGCGAAACCCACTCTAATTTCTACGCCCAGAGGATGTATGAGGATAGCGAGTATACAGGGAAGCTCCTGGCTTGGCAAAATAAAGAAAAAAAGGCTTGCAACAGAATTGATCAACTAACTGACCCAATCACTAAAATACAAGCTCAGACCACAGCCTCAATTGGTGAGTGGTTCCTGAAACATTATGAGGGAATCTATCAATCAACAGAAGAGGCCTCATCTGATTTAATAGGGGAGTTTTTATCTGAATTTACAATCCCCAAATTAGACGATGAAGAGAAGGAATGTCTCATCGAGTCCTTCTCAGAATCTGAGGTAGACGAAGTAATCGGCTCCCTCCCTAATGGAAAGGCCAACGGTGACGATGGTCTTCCAATCGAATTTTTTTTAAAATTGGAAGAAACTCTTCGTAAAGAACTTTTAATCTTAGTAAATGATTTACTTCAAGGAGGATCCCCCCCGGATGGTAGTCAGTATTTTAAAAAAGGGAAAGGATAGTGAGAACATAAACTCGTACTGACCTATAAGTCTATTAAATACAGACTATAAAATTTTTACCAAGCTTTTAGCAAATCGATTGAATAAAATAGTGGGAAGTCTGGTAGCCAACGATCAGTGCGGTTTTATTGCAGGTAGGCAGCTTTATACAAATACAAAGTTTGTATTAGAGGCACTAGACTTTTTTAAAACTAATAAAGTGAAGGCCCAAATCTGGTTTTTAGATGCTGAGAAAGCCTTTGATCTAGTGTCCTGGAACTGCCTATTTGCTATTTTGCACAGTTTTAATTTCCCGAATGTTTTTATCTCTCTTTTAAAAGAACTATATTTGAACTCCAGGGCACAGATTATCATCAATAATTCCAACATCGGTACATGTAAGGTAACTAGAGGCACCCGTCAAGGATGTCCTCTATCTCCAATAATATTCGCATTATTTATTGAACCTCTAGCGATTGAGATTAGAAATATACTAACTAATACAGTCCCGGTAGCTGGTATGACTAATATAAAATTATACTCGGATGATATTGCTTTTAGATTCCAACCCCCTAAGTCAAGCGAAAATTTTAAAAATATTTTCCTACTTTCAAAAACTAGGGGGTTATAAAATTAATGTTAACAAGATGGAAATTATTTTACTAAACTGCACTGTAGACACTTTAATACCAGAATTTAGGCAAATTTATAACCCTACGCCAAAGAGATATTTGGGAATATTTATTTCTGATAACTTAGACGAGTTGTTCTCACTTAATTATTCACCGTTGCTAAAAAAGGTTGAGTCTCTTCTAGAACGCTGGAATCTATTACCCCTGTCCATAATGGGCCGAGCAGCACTGATACGCATGTCGATCCTACCTCTTTTCAATTTCTTATTTAATGCAGCACCCTGCGTTATTCATGTCTCCTTCTTCAAAAAGATAGATTCCCTAATACCTTCATTTCTTTGGGCTACAAATTCTCCTAGACTCGCACTTAGCACTTTATATTTTTCATTTGCACAAGGAGGGCTATCCCTCCCAAACATAAGGGAATACTATTCTGCGTATTTTGCACACCATAGTTTTAGGTTTTTCTTTCTAGACACGAACGAGTCAGACAATTTTTTTATTAAGAAGATGCTGTCAGATGTAAAGATAATTGATCCGATTAGAGTTACCAAAGATCCAAAGAAAATCCGCTACAAGTCCCTCCAATGGATTTTTAGACAGAAAACCCAGTTTTTGAAATCCCATTCAACACCTAGGATAAGTAACACAACTGATTTGAACAACTTTAGCCTAGGCGAAGAGGGTTGTATGGATATGACTTCCTGGCCGGTAACAGTTGGAAGACATGGGATCAAATTGCCAGCCAGGTGAGCCATTCTCATTCCGTTTTGAAATGGTCCTTTTTTTGTTGAATCCAATACTCAGAGAGCTGGATATAGGAAATCTTTATTTTAAGGAAAATATCTCTACAGCACTGAACAACAGAACTCAATAAAAGATGAGCATTTGGGTTAAAATATTAAAAGAAAACAAGAAGCAGGAATCCTCGAATAAGATTATCAAGAGGTGGAAAAAAAGGGAGGATATTGAAATTAATCAACAAATTTGGGACAAAATAAACAAATTTAATAAAACAATTTTCCGTGGCGCTAATTTTAAACGCATGCAATTTTTTAATAAATGTCTGATTTACAGAACTCCCTCTTATCTCCACAATATATTTCCTATAGTAGTCGATAAATGCTTCCGATGTGAGGAAAAAGGGACCTGGAAACACATCGTCTGGGAATGTCCTAAAATCCAACCACTATGGAGGGAAATTGAAAAACACCTCTCTTTTGAGCTTAAATCTCCGATAATATTCGATGATCTAGTCCCTGTTCTAAGCTGCTCAGCGATTAACACCAAATATGACGAATTTCTTTTCATAGCTTCTTTAATAGCTAAATCACTCATATTACATCTCTGGAAAACCAATCAAGTACCGTCCTTTCAGACATGGAAGGCTAAATTAACACGAACACAGGGCAGGGAATGAAAATATGCGCTTAGATCAGGGGCGCTCAAAAAATATGGAAAGTTCTGGAGTGTTTTTGAACTATGAAAGATACCTTCATAATCACTAGTCTGCCTATATGCACTTTTAAGCACTTCTGCACTTTACAATTATTTATTGCACTTCATATTTATGTCATGGGTACTTGAACGTTGATTATTTATGTATAAACATATGCCATGTATTTTTATTTTTTTTCTCTTTTCCCTTTTCTGTGTCCTCATTAGCCACATAGTCGATCCAGGGGCGCTCCAACCGCAAGACCCGGTTGCCTCTGTGTCATCAAGAGACCAGAAAATGATCTTATAATATCCAGAAAGGCAGACGAGATGTCTCAGCAATGAAGAGCCCCGCACGAACTATCTCCATATGAGCCTTTTATTGGCTGATAGTCCAATTACAATATGGCGTGGGGTGCCTCCCATTGGACATGGAGACTTAGGCTTAATCATGGGACCCGGGAAAAAAAAAAAAAACCCCGGTACGTTAACTGTTCCGTCTCCACTCAATCAAGAGATTCCAGAATCTCACAGTACAAGGACTACATATTCTAGCTAAGGCTACTTTCAATGTTGCATATAATGAAGACAACCACTCTGCATGAGTCGGGGAGTTAATATTGACCCAGTTTTTGCAGATTTGTCTTCTTGCTAGTAGAATAGCATAGTATAGAAATATCTCTTTCTAATCCCTTGATGTGCTCATTTAGCCCAAAAATAATTAAAGACCATAAAAGTGGGATAGCGATTCCGAGAATTGATTCAAGTGATACCTTGATTTCTTGCCAATAAGTGGCGATGTTCGGACATTCCCAAAACATATGTAGGTCTGAGGCTGCTGGGAAAAAGCATTTACTGCAACATTTCCCGGATTGGAATTTCTAGAGTTTTTTTGGGGAATAATACGCCTGATGTAGTGTGAAAAGTTGATTGCGCCTCAGCCACGCTGGTTTGATGATTTTGTAGAGAAGGGTGAAGGATTCTGCCCATTAGTCTTCTGCCTGGGGTTCTCCCTCTCCTCCCCATCATTTTATCGGAAGGTTAAACTCGCCCTCCCCATCCTCTATGATGTTCTAGTAGTACAGCGCAACTTCCTTGCCGCTAACAGGTTTCTCAACTAGGTTGTTTTCTAGGGCGCTGTATCCTCCCATTTTTAGTTTTTTCTTAGTTTGAGTTCGCAACCAACTAGACAGTTGTATGTATACAAACCAGGAGAGTGGTGATGTTACCCTAACCTTCATTGTTCCCCAATTCATAAAGGATCCTCCTGCCACTAACTCCCCCCATCGTAATATTCCTGCTTCCAGTAGGACCGTTATAACCGTCTCAGTATATTGTGGGGAGAACCCAGGTAAATCCCAAATCGGTGCGTAGTTAGAGAAATATGCTACCCCAGCTTTAGATTTAATTTGTGTCCATTCTTTTATGGGACCATATAGTGTCTTCAGCCTAACGTTTAAAAAAAATCTCTGGTGTCCGAACTTAAATAGAAAGCCATTCAGTGGAAGGTCCGAGCCCAATAGCATTGCTTTAAACATATTGCCGTTTGCATTGTCTAACGGGATCTTAAGTAGCATCCTGGAGTGGGTCAGGTGGAACGCCCAAGCGTAGTATTCCAGATCTGGCAAGGCAAGTCCTCCATTTTCTCTTCTCCTTCTCAGTTTCTTCCATGCCAGTCTGCTTGACTTATAGCCCCAGATAAATTAATTGATATTTTGTTGACATTTTGAAAGTTGCTTGGTTTCAAAAATTAATGGGATGGTGTTAAAAATAAATGTATATTTGGGGAGGATGGTTATTTTAACTAGACTGGTTCTCCCATAATTGGTAAGAGGGAGAAAGGACCTGGATTTCATCAAGGTTTTGGATTCACGAGAGATCCGATCTAGGTTATTTTGGGTCAGGAGATTTAGGTCTTTGGTGATTGTTATCCCCAGGTATCTCATTGAGGGTTTCACCGGAACCTGAAGATTTGTAATATTCCAAGTCATTATTTCTGTTTTTCCGGCATTTATTTCGTAGCCTTAGTGTTTTCCAAATTCCTCCGCCCTTTTAATGACCGTTGGAAATGCCAGGGCCGGGTCCGTTGTATAGATGAGAATGTCATCGGCATATAGTCCGACTTTCTTCTCCCATCCAGAAAAAGAGAAATGCGGGATATTGGTATCTTCTCTTATAGACTGAGCAAATGGCTCCACATATAAATTAAAAAGGAGGGGAGAAAGGGGACACCCCTGCTTTGTCCCTCTACTGATTTCGAAGGGTTTGTGCGTGTGCCGTTAATTAACAGACAGGCTCTAGGGTTGTTATATAGTAGGCCTACCGCTCTGCAAAATTTAGGGCCAAGTTGAAATTTTTCCATGGTTGCATTTAGATAGGATCAGTTAACCCTATCAAAAGCTTTTGTTGCGTCAAGTGTCATGATTGCGAGGGGTAAAGAAAAAAATGAGGCGATGTCGATGGCTCCGACTAAGTCGTATGTTAAATCAGCCAGTTGTTGACCTCTAATAAATCCCTTTTGGTCTTTATGGATAATAGATCCAATCTCGCTTTCCAAATGTGCAGCCAAAATTGACGAGAAGATCTTATAGTCATTGTTGAGAAGCGAGATTGGACGATATGATCCGCAATCTACTGGGTCTTTACCTGCTTTTAATGTTAGAGCTATATTTGCTTCTCCCCAGGAACTAGGTGGTATCTTACCTCTTATTAATATATTGTTAAATAGGTTCGTTAGAACCGGGGTGAGGGTAGAGTTAAGTACCCAGTATAATTCTTCCGGAAGACCGTCCAGTCCTGCAGCCTTCCCCTGTTTTAGTTGTTTAATTGCATTTTCAACCTCTATCTCAGTTATTTCTTTATCAAGATTCTCACTTTGGAGCCCGTTTACCTTTGGAAGGATTACCTTATCTAACCATTCAGATCTTTCCTCTGTATTAATATTGATCTCATCTGTATATATGTTTTGAAAAAAGCACTGAAGGCTTCACCAATATAGAAATCAGTCTTCCTATTATCCGTTTTTCCAGCTACTCTCACTTCCTTTATATAGTTTCTAGTCTGGTCAGCTTTTATTTTCCAGGCTAGTAACTTCCCTGCCGATTCGCCATATTCAAAGTGAGAGAGATTACTGGCCTGCCATTGTTTATTCAGTCTCTCCTGCAATAGTGTTTCTAATTTGCCTTTTAGTTCTCTTTTCTTCTCTAGATTGACTGAGGGAGCTTGATCTACCGACTCCAATCGGGCCAAATCTTGCTCTATTGTTAGTATCTCCTCTCTGTATTTTTTTTCCTGTAACAGGCCCTGTTAGTAATACAGCCCCTTATGTAAGCTTTCCATGTCTCCCATACACTTACCAGGGAGGCAGAGCCTATGTTCCACTCTAGAAAGGAGGCGGTTTCAGATATGAGGTGTTCTCTTTCCTCTTCCTCTAGTAAGATGGTACGGTCAAAGGACCATGATGCATGAATGGGTTCCTGTTCTAACATTAACAAGAAGAGGATGGCTGAGGGGTATGACATATGCTGAGGTAGATATATTACATTTTTTATAGAGTCTTTTAGAGAAAGGCTGAACAGGGCGTAATCTATACGTGATTTATGTTTATATTTATGATTGTGGAAGGAGACACCCATGGTTTTCCCGGCTCTTTGGCTCCAGAGATCATCTAGTCCCAGGTTAGACATACAGCTCTGGAGTGTGTCCCTCATTTTGTTATGCACTACGGCCCTGGAACTAGGAGATTTATCCAATTTTGGGTCTAACACTAGGTTAAAATCTCCCATCCATATTATTGGGTTCGTGATGGTGATCAGATGGTTTTGTAGTATATTTAAATAAGAAGGGTCATCCTGATTAGGACTGTAGTAGCTCACTAGGGTAAATCGCCTTGAGTCCAGCTGGACATTAGCTATCATCAATCTACCGCTCGCATCCGTTTTCCAGTCCGCAATCTGAGCCCATGCTCCCTTTTTAAAGATTATGGCTGTTCCACAAATATTGGCGTTGTGGTCTGTGCTTATGAATTTATTGACCCATTTCAGGTTTTTTTAGTACATCCGTAATCTCATGTTTATTTAGATGTGTCTCCTGGATAGCCATGATCTGCACGGGTGAGTCTCTGAGGTACTGCATGATTTTATGTCTTCTCCCTCATACGCGCAGGCCATTAACGTTCCAGGACAGAAATCTAATGTCTCTCATTTAATTTTGCCATCCAAATGCCCTGCTGCCGTCCTGCTAATTGTCTGTCTATTTTGTATTTCAAACAAACATTTATTGTAGCGCACCGTTGGATCAGTGTTTTTTAAGAATTTAAAGTCTAGCATATGAGGACTTTTTTGTGCTTTCACCCCCCTCCCACCCCTGGAAACCCCCCCCCAACTTACTCTGGCCAGATGTCTTGCGAGGTTCTCGTCTCCGACGTGCTCCCGTCTGGGGCCCCCTTTGTCTCATTGGTCGGTCGATATACTCAATATTGTGTAGGTGGTGTGTTTATTTAATTATTTTTTGAATTTGTTTTTTCCTAAATTGCTAAGATGGCGTGTGGTGAAAAGTGAATCATAGAGAGAGTAAATCGTGTTCAGCTCTTAATACTAAGAATGATTAAAGGGAGAGGGGGGGAAGAGATCAGATAGTGGTGCTTTTATTTTTTTTTTGTATTACTTTTATAGGCAACTTTAATCTCTTGTGTTGTTCTTTTTAAGTAACATTTTTATTTCTATTGCCTTATTGCTTTGTAATCCCTCTATTAGTAACTCTTCCAATTTATTTTATATTTTGTGTTATATATTTTATTTTATTTTTTTTCCCTTCCCTTTCTCCCCCTTTTTTTCCCCTTATTTTTCTCCCTTTCTCTTTATAGGAGCACTCATTTACTTCCCACTTTGTTTTTATTTGTTTATTATTTTTTTTATTTTTTTTTAACCCTATTTTTACCCTATTTTGTATATTCATTTTTATTTAGTTATTTTTTTCCATGGGCTCTACCATTCGTTAACCCCTCTCTTTTATGTATTTCATTATTTATATATATATTTTTTTAAGTACTAGCTACTGCCAGGTGTCAAGGGGTTTTTGCAAATTCACTAACAGAGACTTGTAGCTCATCCGCCTCGAGAGGAGTCTTGATGTTGTACATTTTGTTGTTAAACATAACCTTTAAGAAAGCTGGAAATCACATCTGTACAGTAGCTCCCAGAGCTCTAAATTTCTCCATCCGCTGTCCTAGTTCCCATTGCCTATCCAATGTGGTTTTGGATAGGTCTGATGTGACTTCGAAGGAGAAGTCTGAAGTTTTCAATGACTTGGCTTTGAGTGCTAAGTTCAGTATCTTTTCCTTCGATGCATAGATTAGAAAATTTACAAGGATCTTTCTGGGTTTGGTTCTACCAGGGTTGAGACGGAAGAGGCCACGGTGTACCCTCTGTATGTCAGACTCCAGTTCTGATACAGACTCCTCCAAGTTGAGGGCGTCTTTAAGTATGGTCGCAACAAATTTCTTGATTTCGCTTCCCTCTTTTCCGTCCGGAATTTTTAAAATCCTCAGATTGTTCCTTCTTGAGTAATTTTCTAGAGATTCAACCCTTTCTTTAACTGCCTCTCCCTCTCTTCGTAGAGTCAGGATCCTTGTTTCTGCATGTTCTAGCTTTGCTTTAAGTTCACCAACTGTGTTCTCTAGGCTTCCAGTTCTTAGAAAGAGCCCATCCACTTTGGTCTCCAAGTTTTCACACATAGTCCGGATCTCAGACTGGTTTTGTCTTGATTCAGCGAAGCTTTTTTTTGACTCCTCAAACCAACTTTTAATCTCATTTCTCACATTGAGAAGTATATGTTGGAGGGTATCTTCGCTGTCTTCTTTATTACCCCCTGAGCATAGATCCGAGCCTTTTGTTATGCTTACGCTTTCAGTCTCCACTAGGTTAGAGGCTAGGTGGTCAACTGGGGGCTTGGTAACTGTGCTCTGCTTTACTGCATCACCCATCTTTACGCTATTTTACTGTTCCGCTGTCTCCGCTACCTCAGCTACTGAAATCTTGGGGCTACTGAGTGTAGATGGCGAGGCAGAAACTTCGATTGGGGTGGGTGTGTTTTGAGTGATATTCAGTCCCTGAGATTCTTGATTAATGTTAAGGACCTGAGGCAGGATCTTAAAGTAGGACTTCAGTGAGGGTGTAATCTGGGAAGCTTTGGTCTTTTTGGAGTTACCCTTGCTCTGAGTTACCTTATGGGGTGACTCCTTCGGGCTGGTATGTAATGTCTGATGTCTCTTTTCCCTCCTCAGCGCTTTAAGGCACAGAGATTGTGGTAAGTCTGACTCAGTTTCAGTCTCTGACTCTGTGACAGTTTCCCTTTCAGGACTTCTTTCAAGTTCTTGCTCGAGGTCTATGTCGCCAATTTTGCCTGAGCCTCCTAGATCTTTATCTTTCTTACTCCCTTTCCCTTTTCCCTTTCCCTTTCGCTTCCCCAGGTTTTCACCGTTGAGTCCCTTCTTCGCTCCTACCTTCTTTTTTTGGGGCTGTGCTTTGCTATTTTCCTGGGTTAGGACTACGCAGGAGAGGACTTGCAATTTTCTCTTAATACTTGTCAGATTTGGGCTAGGGATCGGGTCCCGATTTTTTAATACCAAAGGGCTTCTATCAGTATCTATATCTGTGCATTTGTGGCTAAAGAGGTCGACATTTAAGCTTACAGCATTCCCAATATTATTAGAGTCTGGTATTACAAGCTCTTTTTCCTTCAGACTTTCCCCCTGGTGACCTCCCTTACCGCACCATATTGTTGAGGCTGCCGAGGTTGTTCTCCTCAAGAAGAAGCTATGTGTGGCCGCCCTCCGGCTTCTTCACAGCTCCACGGCTGCCTCTATCCAGCGGAAGGGCGCGGGGGAGGAGACCCGCCCCCAGCACATCGGCGGCACTGACCGCGGCGTCCAGGTGTATCGTGGAGCCGCCGAACCGCCGAACTGCCGAGCCACCGAGCCGCCGAGTAGGAAAAGGCCTTCGATCAGCAAACACACCGCTCCGACTCCCACGGACAGCCAAATCCACCACAAGAATGTCGCATGCGACCGGGTACGTTTTTACTCAAGGTGGGGGCATCAGAGCTGCAGACTCTGTTGGGACGTGTGCGCCGCTCTAACTAGCGGCCGCCATGTTTTCCCAAACATATGCCATGTATTGTACTAAAGCTTTTTACCAACTTATTCTGTAATGTTGATCTTGTTTTTATGAACTCTCAATAAAAATAATTTTAAAAAAAAGAGTATGGGTCAAACACTGAAACAACAGGCAAAATGTATATTGACCTGGTAAGGATTAATGTTAGGCAATATGTCGCCCTGTCAGAGAACACCACTGTATAAAAATTCACCAGAAGGGTTGTGAAGAAAGAGAAAATTACACAGATGGACCTGAACATTTGGCTCAAGGAGCCGGAAGATCCCTTAATAGAGTAAATATTGATGCATTACGCAGAGTAACCTCACTATTCAAATTTAAGGCTTTCTAAGAAAACTTAAGCTGTGACCAGCATATTACTTAAACTGGAAACCATAATAGCAATGAGCTAAATTGATTGTGCTAAAATTAGGCACTTCTGATGACACTACACAAAATACTTTTTAGGTGTGTCTTATTTAAGATAGAGGGGGCCAGAGCAAATTCAGTTCACCACACAGACATACATTGAATGCATTACCCATCAGGACTGGATATACACATCCCATATGAAGAGAATACCATCATCCATATCGGTATCACTATTAAACACTAATATAATGGAGACATTGCCACAGGTATCAGAGCTCCCCAAGAAAACCAAACATCCATACAAGTTGAGATTACTGAAGAGGAGCTTTTTGAAAGATCAATGTGATATCTTCGGATTTGGTGTAGATACCATTACTTTTGATGTAGACAAAGTAACTGGGATTGATTGAGCTAGGCAAATGTCTCAAACAGTCAGCAAAGTGATCAATCGCAGCGGATCCCCAAATTAGTTATCCATCTTTATAACGGCCATATTGTCACCTTTTCCAACGGCACTGACCCCAGCAGAGCACCAATACTGTCTAATAACCGATCAATAGGAGACATTCTTGAACACCTAGGTATTGACTGCACATCACCTTTAGGTCTCCAGACAACATACATCAACATGACAGGAGTAGATCCCACAGGTAATTAGATGAATTCTTAGAGGAACTATTGTAAACACCTCTAAGACCGAGTGATTGTGTCACTGCAGCATTCAGCAAAGGACATTGTCATCGATCTCCGAGGATTATAGTATTGTAGTGACCTCATGGACACCATAGCAATACTGACAATACTAATTATCATCCCCATAATAGAACTGTAACTGCACCTCCTCAGGATTGGTGGATAGGAGAATTAAGATAACATGACACACAGACAGAGGAAGAATTATTGGACAATATTGACAAGGCAATGCAGGGTATAGATCGCCATCTTGCCCGCATACAGTTGGGATAAAAACAGGTAGATACATTATATGATACATTATATGAGAGAACAGCTGTCTCAGTTCCCGGGTGGTATGCCCTGAAGAGCCGGGTAGCTATCATCCAGAAGAACCATGGATAATGCCGTAATAGAAGGAGAAAAAAAATCGCTAAAGTAAATGAAATGCAGGCGTTAAGCGAGAAATTTGCCCATAAGGAAAGTTTTGGCTTCCTTTTTAAAATGTGCCAAAGATGCAAGTCTACTGATGATAGGTGGGAGTGAGTTCCAAATTCTTTGGGGCTGCCCCAGAGAAGGCCCGATTGTATGTTCTTTTTTCCGCAAGCGTGCGTCTCTGGTGGATCGTGAATTTCTGTCTCCTCCCGATATCACAAGTTTCAAGGCAAGATAAGATGGGGACTTGGAGTATAGAGCCTTGTGAGTGATGCAAGCCAGCTTAAGTTGGATTCTGGCCTCGAGAGGAAGCCAGTTTAGAGCTTTGAGGTGAAGAGAGATATGGTTGAATTTCTTAGAACCTGTTAGGAGACTGGCGGCGGCATTGAGGCAGGCTTTTAAATGGAGCCAAAGAGTGCTTTGGTAGACCTGCGAGGGTAGAGCACCCTTATTCTATTCTGGAGATGACTAGTACCTGGGTTGCCATTTTTAGGTCGGGGTGTCGAGGAAAGGTTTCATGTGTCTTAGGTAGCTCAGGTGAAATCTAGCAGTTTTGGCCATCAAATTGATATGGCCACGCATATTCAAGTTGCAGGCAAGGGTTATTCCCACGGATTTAGCAGAGCTCACAATGGTAGGAGGCAGGTTAACACTGTGATAGCCTTGGTCCATTCCTGAATGTCTGAATTAGTTTTGGGTGCTGAGATAAGGAAAAAAATGTTTGCATTAAGTTTGAGCTGATTAGAGGTGAGTCAATGCACCGTCAGGTTCAAGGCCTCATTCAGGGAGTGAATGTCCTCAGGGGAAGATATTTTAATGTAGATCTGTGTGTCATCGGAATACATGTCATAGGCGATGTTGGCGGTACGCAGCACCTTTGTGAGTGGTTCAAGGTAAAGATTGAAGAGGGTAGAGGATAAGGTTGATCCTTGGGGGACTCCATCCTTGATAAGAGAGGGAACGGTTAAGTTACCAATTGTTGAATACAATAGTTCTGACATAACTACTCTTTCTCATAGCATGTTGTTTTTTGTACATAACTGAGATCCTTTTTAACAGTGGGACAATTAGGAAATAATGAAACTGAGGTTAATAATTCAGAATAATTTCCCTTCACACAGAGGTTACATGACGTATTCTTTGTGGGCCCATGAGAAGCCTCATGAACATCGTTAAAAGGAAAGGTATGAGAAAGCAGCAGTACGAATGATGAATACATATAATAATGTTTTAAATGCAACCAATTAAGAATTGTGTATTGTTTGTGGCCTCTTGTTGAAAGGGCGGAGACAATTGGATTCAGAGCACACGAAGCAAACTTTTCAGGGTCCCAAATTTTTCTTATCAACAAAAGCATTGTTGCCTTAAACCTACAAGGACACACCTGAGATACTGCTGTGGCAACGGATCATGTAACCAGCTTTCTTGCAGTTCGTCAAGCTCTGGGGGAATCTCCCACTTTCGGTCTATCTGACTATACTAACCATTTTCTCCTCTTTGCTCATGAATCTGAAAGGTGTGCTCTTGTGGGTATTACCTAATAGGAAGGCCAGCAATAACAAAATATATATACATATATATATATGTACATCAGCAGATGTACTAGAAAGTGAAATGGGGGTATATTTGTCTCAGCTAACAAAGGCTGCTAAGTTCTATTAGCGTCAGTTCAGTCAGTGCCAATTTGATGGGAACCTACCCCTCACTCCACCTGCTTGGTACAGGCAGAGAGTAGTCTTAATGTACCCTCTGCCTGTACCTCGATAGAGCTATGTTACCGCGCACAACGGGTTGGTACACCAATAAGGTACCTCAAAGCTAGGTTGTTTTTTGAGTGCTTTGTTCACCCCTGAAACTAATAATGAACCAACCACTGTGTAGATAGTGCAGATGCAGTTTTACTTCTGAGGAATTGCCACGTGATCCCCCTGACACATGTTGACCACTACTTTGTAGCCACTACTGATCATTATTTCAGTGCTGATACACCATTGCTGTTTTTATTTGGGACCAGTGGGCTCGCTTATTAAATTGATTTTGGAGCTCCACTGTGCCTCATTTTAGTCTTTCCCACACTATCCCTTCATGCATCACATCCTATTCACATCTGCACCGCAAGACTGAGGTGCTGGTGGTAGGGGGAGACAGAGCGGCCTGGACGTCAGAGTGGTGGCCACCCTGCCTAGGACCCACACCAATCCCATGCCAGGAGGCGAGGAATCTCGGTGTTTGGTTCGACTCGAACCTCACCTTCGGACCTCAGGTCAACCGTGTGATCGGCTCATGCTTTGGGATCCTCAAGACCCTCAGGAAGGTCTTGGAGTTCCTTCCCATCAAAGCCCGCCAAACACTTGTGCACGCCTTAGTCACCTCCAAAATGGACTACGGCAACCTGCTCTACTAGGGGACCCTCGAGAAGAACTTAAACCGCCTGCAGGTTTTACAAAATGCCGCAGCTCGGCTGGTCCTCAGACGGCCCAGAAGATCAGCTTCAAAATCCGCGCTTCAAACACTACACTGGCTCCCGGTGAGAAACAGGGTGAAATTCAAAGCACTCTGCACGTGTCACCGGATCATCAACGGTAGGGCACCCCTTCCCTTGCAGGACCTTCTGACACAATATGAGCCTGTGCGTTCCCTTAGATCATCTGGCACGGGACGGATGGCCATTCCAAAGGTGTCCAAAGCCAGGATGGGTGGCAGGTCCTTTAGGTACCTAGCAGCGTCCAGCTGGAATGAACTCCCTGTGGCGCTTCGCCTGGAACCCTCAGAGTCCACCTTCAGAGCTAAACTGAAAACACTTCTCTACTCCCAATAGTGTACCACCTTCCACCTCCCCTGCCTGCACTAGGATCTCAGCACGGGGACACGCCGCTGGCGTCACCATGCGCTCTACAAATCTCCCTATTATTATTACTATTATTATTATTACACCCGCATTCCACCTTATGGCTTGGGAAAAAAGAGCTCTGATAAAGTGCCCCTCTTAGGGTGCCTGTCAGGCATTGCAGTGCCGGCTTGATGAGGAGCATGCCCTATGATGAAGCATGACACGCTCTGGGTGTGTGAGGGCCCTTTTTCTCAAATCGGGTGATACGCTGTGACCACTAAAGGGTGTGGGTGAGAGTGTTAGACCATCCGAGCCTCTATCCCCCAGGCCCTCCCCACAGGAACTGCATATCTCTTCTGCTTGCCTGTTCCTCTGGGGTCTGTATGCTGGACCTATAAGTTCCCCATATCCCTCTCTTTTTGTAATGCAGTTTTAAACTACCATGTCAACCATGAAAAGTAAACCTTTTGCCAGACTCAAACCCTCCTTTTTAATGCATAAAAAGACACCCTCTGGTAGGACCTGGCCAACCCAGAAGGGTGGGTACAGTGTATTTAAAAGTTGGACTTGGTCTTTTAAGTTTTACATGTCCTGCCAGTGCAGAATCATAGAATAACATTGGAGTTACCTTATAACATTTAATAAGTGAAAAATTCTAAATAGGAGCGGGTAACCAGCTCATGATTGGAGTCTTTGACATTTTAATGAAAAATCCTATCAGAAGTCAGGATTTTGATTACAATTTTGAAAATTTCACTTTTAGAAAGCTGGAATTTTTCTACCCTCGCAATTTGGTGCCTTCCTGTAGCATATCTCTGGGTCACTTGACGTGGTGTAGCTGACAATTGGGCTTTTGTATACATTTTTAACAACCACACACAATAGTGAGCTTAGATATGCCTGGATGAGCCTTCACTGGCAGAATGGGAGGGCGGAGCTGGGCATAGTCCTACTTACACTTGAATAGGCCTTGTCCTGCCTCCACACAAAGGGCTGAAAACTCCCTGAAGTTAGTCTGGTGCAAGGGCAGTTGAGGCAGGAAACCTGCTCACATCGAAGGGAAACCTCTAGAAGACCCCTCACTTCAATGGATGCACCTGGTTGGTGCTCAAACACCAACTCTTCAGCATACTGCAGGACTGTTTCCCTGCTCCGCTAACCTGCTTCTCTCTTGCCTGAGTGAGACAGACTGGACCTGCATCTGTTGACCCCAAGACCCCAGGGTGACACCAAAGGCTAGCCAGCTGATCTCCTGACTAGACCCACAGAGACAGAAGTCTTCAACAACCTTGCTCCCAGCACCTGCACTCTATTATATGTGTGTTCTACCCTGCCAAATGGTGCCACCCTAGTCCTAGACCAATGAAAGTTGGCCTGGACTAGAAACAAGCATCCTGGGAAAGGTTTCAGTGCATCACCGTTCATCATCCAGGCTAGCTTGAGTCCAGTGTTGTAGTGAGCACAGGACCTACGTCTCGGCATACGCTTCCCACTTAGGGCGACATATGCAAAAGAAACAATTGATGGACGGAATGCTGGACAATGCAAACATTCACCCCCAGTCACAAGGATTTGGGTTAAATCCTTCATTCTTTTGCTCACCACACCACCGCAGTTAGGACCCATCCGTATGCAAATCAGTCTTGACCTTGTTCTTTGTGGGAACAGTCCAGCTCGAACTGTCAAGCCAGGTCCTCCCTGGACCGGAGAGAATCATCCTGGGACCTGTGGCTACTGCAACTTACAATTCCTCCATGATTGATTGACATCTTGACAGACTAGTATTAGTAAGTAAAAGTGCAGAACTTGAGTTATTTAGGGGATGAATGAAGTGTATGTGCATCATAGACAATACTAAATAATGTCTTGTTACTCCCGATAATCTTCATTACCCTGATCAGGGTCCTCCTCATCCCAGTCCTAACATACTGAGGCAATCCTGCCTCCCGACAGCCAATCAGAATGCTTAGAATAATTTCAAAGGTCACATAAGCCCCTGCCACCCACCGTCACGCCTGTTAACAACCAGTCCAGACACTAACACAGTGGGAGGGAGGGAATAGGACTGGGACGAGGAGGTAATGAAGATTACCGGTAAGTAATAAGACATTACCCCCTCATGGGTCCTCCCTGTCCCAGTCCTAACATAGTGAGGAACTCACAAGCAGAGACCCAAGAAGAAAAAATGCAGGACACCAGTGATCCCTGCAAAAGTACAACACTTAATCAAACAAATGGTTAAGGAACAGCAGATTACAAAACGCCACCAACAAAACTGTCCACAGAGGCATGTAAAACACCAAGGCAATAGTGCCGAACAAATGTGGCCGCCTGACAAAACACCTGGACAGAGACCCCAGTCACCACAGCCCAGATAGCAGACACAGGCCGTGACAAACAACCCACCACCAGAGACAGAGGAGGCAGACCAACAGACCCACAAGATAGGCAGGCCGCCAAACGCACACAGTTAGTAAAGGTGGAAGGAGAAACCAACCATCCCTGAACCACACCCCCACAGAAGACAAATAGGGCAAGTGAAAGACGAAACCCCAAGGATGAAAAACAGAAGAGGGCAAACATCCAAGAATGAAGGAACAAAGGAATCCCCATCCCCAGGCAGAATAAGAAGGAATTACCTCCAGGTTCAAATGAAACATGGAGGAAACTCAGGGAGAAAAGCCAAGCTCAGCAGCAAAACAACCCCATCCACAAAAAAGCCACCATTGCTGACAACCACAACAAACAGGCACAAAAGGGGCAACTGCAGACCCTACAAAAAAGTAGGCAAACCAAAGAAGGCACAATCACAGGAGAGACCAGACATTTAAGGCATAAAAATACACAGAATCCGACTCATCAAAGGAGCAACAACCTCCAAAGAGCACTCGGGACACCGACAAGCCTGTACCGCAGCCCAACGAGCAGACAAAGCGGAAGGGGAAAAGTCCCACAAAAAACCATCTTGGAGAAAGACAAGAATCGAAGCCAGATCTCAAATCACGGATCCAGACCAAGACAAGAGCACCAGGTGACAAAAGAGCCCCAACGCGCACCATATGCGCATAAGTGTTTAAGGCCGAAGCGACAATTGAATGCCACAGGCCACCACTGAAGAAAAGCCCACAGATGCCAAAGACAGGTGCAGATATAGAACCAGAGCCGGTGTCAAGGGAAGCTGACCAAACCAGCCCCACACCAGCAGGAACAGAAACCAAAGGCAGCAAGGCCAAAAAGGAGCAACCAACAGCACAGACATCCTCACCCGCCAAATACTCTGCAGCCACCTCGGGAGGCGGTAAATAGGAGGGAAGGCATACAGAAAGCCCGAAGGCCAGGGAAACGAGAGAGCAACCTCCAAGCCAGAGGACATACCAACTCAGAACAAATCCGGAGTGAAGAGCATCGTAAGGGGAAGCAAAAAGACTTAGCAAGAGAGCCCCGATCCGAAGACAAAGGTCCCGGGAACAGAGGAACAGACAGACGGCACAAAACAGAGGATAGGAGGAAGCAGCCAAAGCCATATGTATGAAAAATCAGATGCCCCTGAATGAAAACAGCCCTAAACGCCAACAGATAAGATGTCGCCCAGACATAAAATATGGAAGCCAGCAGGTACAGAGACGCACACCTGGAAGCCCCATTAAAGTGCAAGTAACAACAAGCTATTTGAATGTTAGTACTAACAGACTGATCGGCCACTAAGGACCCCAACGTGTTCCCCCAACTCCAAGGACAGGTAATCGAGGACAGCAAGAGGAGAGAAGGAAGTAGAAAATGCACCTCCTACACCAGGCTGTGAGAGCAAAATCACCAGTCCAAATCAGGAACAGTACAGGGGAGAGAGGAACCAGAGCCTTGCAAACTGTATGGGAAGGGTCCAAACGAGTCTACAGAAGGATCACCAAGTACCTGAGGTGCATGCGAGCCCAAGGAAACACAGGCGTGGGAGCAGCCACCAAAACCCAGACCTGCAACCAACCCCGAGCCGGGGCAGAAGGGTGACCCAGCAGGACCCGCAGTAGAGAAAATAGGGTAGAGAACCGAGCCGGTGGGAGAAAACTGCCCACTGCAAAGTCTCAAAAAGGCCTCCGTTAAACTTAAGTCCCTAAACAGGACCTAGATGAGAAATGACCAGATCCAACAAGAACCCAAGGTTATGGAACAAGGCCATCGCTGCCACCACCTCCAGAAGAGCCCCAAGGAGGATGGAAGCAGAAATCAGACAATAGCAACATAGGGAAACACAGGGAAACCTAGACACAGCAAACCCCTCACAGCAGGAGCCAACACCATGGAAAAACCCAAGAAGTAGTAGAGAGGCTGAAAGGCAACACCTGAAACTGGTAGTGGAACCCGTCCACTGCAAACCCTAGGAACCGCTGACCGCTGGATGGATGGGAATGAGAAAACAGGCCCTCCTAAATCCAGGGAAGCCAAAAAAATCGCCCACCTGGTAAAAGGAAACGACGGACAGCAATGGGATTGTCTGAAAATGATCCAGCCGCACCAACCAGCTCAAAGCCTGCGATACGGAATCGAGCAGAAGGAACCATCAGACGCCAGGAACAGAGAGGAAAAGAACCCAAGGCCCCGCTCCACCACCGGAACCAGCACAACAGTCCCCTGTGACAAAAACAGGACAATGCCAGAAAAGGGGAGAGATAGCATCACTGGGCCTATGGACAATGGGGCAACATCAAAAACAGTCCAAAGGGGGGATGGACCTGGAATGGAACCCGGTAACCAAGATCAAAGTCCGACAGTACCCACCGGCCGGAAATTAAACTGGACCAACGACCCACGAACAACTGAGCTAAACTCCCAAAATTGCAACATTACTATCAACGTAGACAGGGAACTCACAACCAGTGAAACACTAGGATATGAACACATAAACTGTTGAGGACGAGACTGCAACCAGAGTCACCAGGCCACAGCAACTCCTCCTGGGCAGAACAATATTTAGCCAACACCCAAGGGCAGGTGCTGCATAGATGGGTACCAAATGGAATTCACCCCCCCCCCCCCACACGACTACGGGCCAAACCACAAAAGGACAGAGAAGAAGACAGAGTATCTCCAGACCATGGAAAAAGAACAAGTCCCTCTTTCACAGACTGCCTGTAGAAGAATCCAAAAAGCCAGGGATCCGCAAAAGGCAGGCAAGGGACCAAGGTGTCTGAGCAGCATCAAGGCACCCAAGCACATTCCAGAGAGACCTCATACCAGCCACCACTGCCCCGGCAGCCGAGGAGAGGGCCCTCATGGCAACAAAAGTACAACAGACAGGCACCGAGCCAAGACCTCCAACTGTGCCAAGACAGGAGAGAGATCCCCCAGACCTGGAAGACAGTCAAACAGGTACCCAAACCAGTAGAATGGACCTGCAAAGCATATGAGAAGCAACAGAAGAACGTAGGAGAGCAGACGCCCCCAAAGACAAAGATGAGGAAGAAGCCATGGAGGACAAAACAGATAGACCCCAGGACCCAGAGGAAAATGAGTATCAAACACCTTTAGGTGATACCGCTTCCCCAGAAGAATCCCCCGCAAATCAACCTCAAGCCATTCGAGCTAGAAAACAGAATGGAAAGGCAGGTCATGCACCACCGATGAATGACACAGGGAGTCACCCCTCCTCATACAATGAAATAGGCTCAAATTCCAGAACCTTACGAAATGGACGTACCTGTCCAAAATACTCGAGACAAACCCCCCAGCAGGGAAATCACCACGTACTTACCATTCTCTGCAGAGGAGAAAGCAGAAGGCTCAAGCAGCGCAGCCTGCATGGGAAGTCAGCACAGCAAAACCAAATCCCCAAGCTGAGACCTGAAAATCCTCAACAGGTCAACCATCTGCAGCTTCCGAACATGATGATTCATAGACAAAGATTTTGCAGGCACTGGGGCAAAATCCACAACACCCATGGCCACATGCAGCAAAATAAAGCAGGTAGCCACAGCACACACCAGGAAGCGCCCAGCAACTCCCCTAAAAAACTGTCCCAAACAACCAAGTCACAGCAACACGAGACCTGGGAAATCAAAAGGGACAGCCCTGCAGTCTCCCTCAGAGCCACAGAACAAACATTATGGCAGTGGGAGCCAGATGCCGCCTGAAGACCCCAGCACCAGAACGACCCGAGGCCAGAAGGCAAGAGGAAGCTCCCAGCCCCAGCCCAGCACATGTCCAGGTAGAGAGTTCTGGCCAAGGAGCAGGAACGCGGGCGACCGGAAAACCGGTGCGGCCGCGTTCAACAAAAGCAGTAAAAGAAACACTTCATTATCAAAGAAAAGAAAAAACTCATGGCACCGCAAACCCAGCCCTTCCAACTCGGGAATCCGCAAGCAGGAAACACGGAGAGAAAAAAAACCAGACATGGCGGTGGGTGGGATGGGCTTATTTGACCTTTGAAATTATTCGAAGCATTCCGATTGGCTGCCAGAAGGCAGGATTGCCTCACTATGTTAGGAATGGGACGAGGAGGACCCATGAGGGGGTAATGCAACTACACTATAGTCCTAACAAGTATGCATGGCTGACAAGGCCTTGTCTATACCACTGATGTCCATGGTAGTCAGTACATACCCTGAATAGCAATAATGTTGAGATCGACTGGAGAGCTGCAATGTGTTACTGGAGCAAGTTGTTTAACTTGGAATATCTTCTCTCCTACGACATAGATCGTACCATATTTTCCTACAGTCCTCTTCATCTTGTTTTACTGCCTTCTTTACTGAAACAGGGGTGCAATGGTCTATGAATCCAAAAAGGGTTGGTGCAACCAGCAGACTAATTTCAACTAACAGCTTAACCTCTTGCATGCTAATGTTTTTGCCTTGTGCTTTCTGTCAGGTTCCTTGTCTATAAAAACCTAAAGAAGTGATTCTGAACTTGCCCTTTCGTTTTCACAAAGTCTTCAAAAAGTCATCCTGCTTAACAAAAGCAGATCTGTTTCTGATTAAAAATAAAGAGTGTCCCATGCATACAGGGGGGCATATTCTCAAAAACGTTTGATAACGATCGCAAAAGTAACTTAACGCAACTTTCATCATCGCAGTCTATCACAGGAAAATTAAGCTAAGTTAGCTAAGTATTCACAACACAGCCTTTGGACTTGTCATTCCCTGAGGGACTCTGGCAGGCCCTCCACGGGCCAAAATCGTCATGTGGGTTTTGCATAGCCCTGTACTGTTCCAGATGCAATACTCCACTGAATGTGTATTAAACATTCCTAATCACACAGATGTGTCATGTCTATGGTCTTTCAAGTGTGGAAGTATGGATGAATGTATGTTCAGTGAATTCCTCCTACGTCCATGTGGCTCATGTTGTCGGACTTGGGTCACAGGGTGACACATTGCTGAATGTGCTCCGGGTGGTGCAGACACAACAAAAGGGACACACATGTTAGTTCCTACCTTGTCCAGCCCCATACGGAACCACACCCAGAGACCTGGGGTCATTGTTCACACCCTTATGCTGAACTGGTATACGCCAGGCCAGTCCACTCTGATGACGCTCACAGGGAGGTACGGCAATGCTACATGTCCCAGGTCTACCCTGTAGTGATCTGCTGATCACAAGTCTAATTGTCAGCATGCCACGGTCACTCCATAATGGCTGGTTTACACCCACAATACACCCATCCAGCACACCCATCATAGGACATGTGACCCTGCCAATAAAAAGGGCCGGGCGCACGTGCTCTATGCTATTTCCAGCCTCTCTCTGGGAGTATCTGTGTGGTGTTCATGTAGGCATGAGGGCTTAGGACCCTGCAACATCACATTACCCGGGCCCGGAGGTGACATGATGGCGTACGCACCACGATACCCAATTATACAGGGCCCATGATTTGTGGGGCACAGACTTGGTGGCACCGGATACACTGCGGCCGGCACAGGCACACCACCATGGGACAGTGACTTTCGGTGCACTGAGGTAGGGGCACCTTAAGTGCTGAGTGGGTGTGCAGCCTGTGATGATGCCCCGTCCTGGTGGTCTGGACTGCTCAGGATTTCTGTGTCCTGCTGGACCGCAGTGTTGGCCAGAGCCAGCAGGCAGTGCGGGCCAATCGCCACGTGGTGTAGCTTCCTGGAACACAGAATTAGTGGCACCTGAAGGGCTGAGCTGGTGTGCAGTCTGCAATCATGCCTGGTGCACTAGTATGTCCTCTGCCATGGTGAAATCAAGACCCCGAATCAAATGTGAGGCCTGGTGGCCTACAGAGTGGGCCTGCATGATGTGGAGGGTGCGATGTCCATGGGCCCCGGGCTCGGGGCTTTCACCGGCACGTGGAGGACCCTCATTGCGACATGCCGGTGGCGGAAGGTGAGCAATGGCACTTGGGGGTCCAGGGGTGGGCATGCACTGCTGGACGGCAGGAGAGGCCGGGGTGCATCTACCTGGTTGTGCTGGTGCGGGCATGCACTGCTGGGCAGTGGGAGGGGCTGGGGTGCATCTGCCTGGGTGTGCAGGGGTGGACAGGTGATGATGTTGTCTTCAATTGTATGTACTTTGCCATTCATGTATCCGGGCTCTGTTTCCGATACGGGACCTGGTGAACTTGACTACATTCTGGCACGTGGTTGGAGACACACCAGTGTCCGCAGGTGAGCAGTGAGGCCTGGGTGTGCAATGTCATCGGCACTCTCTCTCCCTGTCCATATCTTCTGTTATCTGTGTCTCTCCCTCCCTCTCTGTCCGTCTTTCTCTTGCTCCCCTCTCTGTCCGTCTTTCTCTCTCTCCCCCTCCCTGTCCGTCTTTCTCTCTCTCCCTCTCAATCAATCAATCACTCATTTGCAGAGCGTCCTAATCACCCTTGAGGGTCTCAAGGGGATATGTGATGTGGGTGTGGCGGGGTAAGTCAAGGATGAGGCGTGCTGGTGAGTTTTGTATGCGTTGGAGCCTCTTCTGGAGTTTGATTGTGGTCCTTGCATAGAGAGCATTGCCATAGTATAGTCTGGTGCTGACGAGGGCCTGTGTGACCGTCCGTCTGGTTCTTGTGGGTATCCATCTGTAGATCTTGCGGAGCATGCGGGGGGTGTTGAATCAGGAGGAGGAGACGGCATTGACTTGTTGGGTCATTGAGAGCGATGAGTCCATGATGAACCCCAGGTTGCGTGCGTAGTTGGTGGGTATGGGTGCGGCTCCCAGGGCGGCTGGCCACCAAGAGTCATCCCAGGCAGAGGGAGAGGATTCAAGGAGGAGGACCTCTGTCTTGTCTGAGTTAAGTTTCAGGCGGCTGGTCTGCATCCAGCCGGGGACGGCCTTCATTCCTTCATGGAGGTTGGTTTTGGCAGTGAGGGGGCTTTTGGTGAGTGAGAGGATCAGTTGAGTGTTGTCGGCATAGGAGACGATGTTGAGGTTGTGCATGCGGACGATGTTGGCAAACGGTGCCATGTAGACATTGTAGAGGGTAGGGCTGAGGGATTATCCTAGGGGCATGCCACAGATGATCTTGGTGGCTTCAGAACGGAAAGGGGGAGGCGGATTTTCTGGGTTCTGTCAGTGAGGAAGGAGGTGATCCGGTTCAGGGCTTTGTCGCGTATTCCTGCTTCGTGTAGGCATGTGCATAGATGTGGTGGCAGACGGTGTTGAAGGCGGCCAAGAGGTCCAGGAGGATGGGTTTGCCCATTGTCCAGCAGGGTCCTGATGTCGTCTGTGGCAGCGATGAGGGAGATTTTGGTGCTGTGATTACTGTGGAATCTGGATTGAAACGGGTCCAGGAAGCTGTTCTCCTCGAGAAAGTGGGTCAAATGCCTGTTGACGATCTTTTCAATGACTTTCGCTGGGAACGATAGATGGGGGCTGGGCTGGAAGTTCTTGAGGTCCTTTGGGTCCGCTGTGGGTTTCTTGAGTAGGGCGTTGATTTTGGCATGCTTCCAGCTTTCCGGGATGTTGGGGGTCTCGAAGGAGCTGTTGATGATCTTCCAAAGATGGGGTGTGATGATGCGGTTTGCTTTGTTGAAGATGTGGTGAGGGCAGGGGTCAGATGGTGAGCCGGAGTGGATGGTGTTCATGGTCTTGATCGTGTTGTAATCATTAACGTGGCTCCAGGAGAGCACGTGGTTGGGGGGCGGTGAGTCTGCAATGTTGGCGGCTGTAGGGAGGGTCTGGGTCTTGAAGCTGTCATGGATGTCTGCCATCTTACGGTGAAAGTAGGTGGCTAGGGAGTCACATAGGTCTTGGGATGGCAGTATGTTGTTGGAGGTGGAGCTGGGGTTGGAGAGCTCCTTCACGATGTTGAAGAGCTCTTTGCTGTTGTGTGCATTGTTTTTGATGCGTTCCTTGAAGGAGGTCCTTTTGGTGGCTCGATGAGCTATTATGAGATCATTTGCTGTGAAATCTACTTTTCACTTGCTGTAACTAATGTGTCTTAAATAGCCTGTGTAGTCATATACCTAATCCTTAATATAATGTCATGCCTGTATAACGACCGAAAACAGTAGATTGATTAATGCTTGTCAGTGGAAGAACTTGCTTCAATCCATACCTTGTCCTGCAGTGTTACGGTTACATGCACAATCCAGGAACGTTGTTCACTGCACAGTATTTTCCAGCTTGGTTTATATTTTATAAATGCTCATGCTAGAACATTTATACATGAGTACCAAACCTAGCGTACCCTCTATTAAATATTTAATGAGCCTTATTCAGGCCTGGAAAACAATTTGTCTATACCACCTGAAAGTGGGCCAGATAAATCTGACCTTTTAACTCAACTAAAGATACCTCTTCTGTTGTAGAAGTGCAACATATGTTTAAGAGGAAAATTAAATATTGTTTATTTCAGTCATTCTTCAGATCTAGGTATGTCTTCCGGGGATGGCATTCTAAAAGCACAATCCATATCCACTTCATCTATTGCTGATTCTGAATGGTCCCACATCACCCATAACTATATAAGGCCAAATACAATAGTCCCACTCACACAGTGTTGCACAAGTATATGGAAACTAGTACCATGGGCCTGGTTACGATGACCATCATACTCTCGGCACCGTGGCAGAAGCAGGACCGCGTGACTAGAAGTCGATGGTCCGGCAGTCTGCATTATGTGTATATTTTGTAATGTGGCGTGTGCTGCGGGCTGCAGCAAATGTAGCAATAAATATACACATTTCAAACATCCCTGCACTATGTGGCAGGCACTTAGTGCAGGGATGTTTAGGCCCCATAGCGGAGGATCAGGGGGCATGGGGGTCCAGCTAGGGGCCCCCAAAGTCATTTCTGCCTGCCAGAAGCCCCTCGTCCGTCCGTATGGAACAGAAAGCCAGTGAAATTAAAGTTATACTGCAACCGCTGCAAACCTAAGGTGTTCAGTGTTCCATTGTGTAACAATGAACTGTTCTATAGACAAAACATTTTCAATTACCTCATGTCCTGGTTAGATCATGAGAATCAAGCTTCGAACAAACATTATTGATTCTAATACACTTTCTTTCTATTCTAACATTCTTAGCAAAGCATAGAGGAAATATTCTAACTTATGATGAATTCATAGAATGTGATATAGGATACAAATGCATTTCAAACAGCAGGTTTCACAGTGATGATGAGTTTTAAGGTTTAAATCCGCATAGTTCAGAACTTTCTAGAAGACATCTATTTTCATTAAAACGAGAAAGAAAAGAAAGAATAAATTAGTCCTAACTGAGCCTAGCAGTGAAAGTACAGTAAAAATGACAGCTTCCCGTCAAAATAAAGCTGCACGTTAAATTGTTGCACGTTAAAGAAAGGAACATATTCTCCACGTTTTATTCAGCAAGCATTTTCCACATCAATATCTAGCTGTCAGCTTTAATGTCTGGGTATTCTGATCAACATTTTTCCACTCTTTCACATTCATTCTCATGTTTTAGTTAATTAGCATTGAACAGGTTTGCACATTATTTGGAATGATTGTTTATTCAGTTTACTTAGCCAGGATCTGGGATTTACACTCCTATTGCTAATTGGGACGTGTCGAAAGACACACTTGCTGATCTATCTGTGGGAACCGGGAAGGCATACAATGCTGAAATGCAAAATTGACATCTGCTATGTGGCCGGACAAGAAAAAACATAACATCTTTGACCTTGCTATGAGTAATACTTAGGGGCCAATTATGATGTCAGGCGGATTGCCTCCGCCAGGCTGGCGGTGGCCACCGCCGGCCTGGCGGAGGCAATCCGCCCGACATCCATGTCCTGATTCCCCCCCGCCAGATTAGGAGGGCGGAGGTGACAGCAGCGGACGGAAAGACCGTCCGCCGCTTTACCGCCGCGGCTATATGCAGAGGCCTTTCCGCGGCGGCAATGCCGCCACGGAAAGGCAGGCGGCAATTGCTGCGGGGGTCCCCTGCGGGGCCCCCAGGTGATGACAGAGGTGGAGGGGAACATGGGGGGTACCTATGGTACCCCCTCACATTTGCATATTCAAGGCGGCAGGCACCGCGCTGTGCCTGCCGCTTTGCATATGCAAATGCACAAAAGCTTTTTTAGCATTGTGGCGAGCGGTGCAGAGTGCACCGCCCGCCACAATGCTTAAACTACAGGATGTGCTCGCTACAGTGGCAGGCACATCCTAATTCTCCCCACGGGACCCCCGCCCTTATGACGGGCGGTCCCGTTCTCCGATAGGGTGACGGGCGGACGATGTCCGCCCGTCATCCTAATGGGGCCCTTAGTGTCCCAAATGTAGAGTTAAAAAGATCATATCCCATAAATCCCTGTGCGGTGTCAATGCAGGACTGACAAGATGGACTCACGCATGGTTGATACATGGCATCCCTCAGACATGAAACATTCTCCCTATGTCCACATTTATAATTTGTACACTAGAATTGATTTGGTGTTTCATATACAACAGAGTCACATATTGAGCAGGGAATATGTGTCCCACTCTTTTTCAAACCATGGAGCATTAGTAATTAATTTATCTTAGAGTTCTCACAGGCTGAGTATGCCTAAGTGTGGATTGCAAGTCGCTGTGCTGAATGACAATGTATTTCAAGAGACAAGTGTCAAGCCATAACATGCACATGCAATATGCTCCCCACATATTGCATACAATAGTTAAACACATCTTGGCCCCTCTTACACAATTCTCAAATTCTAGCATGAGTCTTGCTTCCCTCAATATAGACCCCACTAGCCCCTAACGAAAAGACGCCCATTGTGGAGGATAGCAGCATTGTTAATGCCTGCCCCGAAATCTTGCAGGATTTTGTGACGGCGGCCATCATGGGTGTGGTACTATAAAGACAACTCCCAGGATCTTGAGCTTCCACTCTGCTTTAAGCATCCGAAGAGAGAGTGAGAGGATCCTGAACCTCCTGCTGCTTACTTGAACTCTGCGCCTTTGCTCCCAATCCTGGCCTTACTCCCAAATCCACAATCACCACATTTTCATTCCTGCAATGAAAAGAACAGAACAAAAGAAAAAGGGTGCAACGCCCCCCAAGGAAGCAAGACTAATTACTGTGCAATCTCCAAAGACACGCAGGCTACAAGGACTATGAACTAATAAAATTAGTGCACTAATCAAAGACATAGTTTGATTACAAACTGTTTTTGTTAAAGAAATTAGAACACTTGAATATATCCAATAAAACAAAGAACATCCAAAGAGATCTGTGCAAAAGGCTATCCTTGGTGAATCGATTCAAGAAAGATTAAGACAAATACATAACAGACACTTTTGAGTAAAAGATGTAAAGTCAGAGATTAGACCTATCGATCAAATGGTCTTAAAGTTGTTGCTATTGAATGTGAGTTAATTTTGTATTTGTGCTTTCCTTTGTTTAAGGCAAAGATCTGAGCATAGTTCTCCTTCCAAGAATGGTGATCTGGATAGTCTGTTCATTACAGAGTTAGTCTAAAAAGGAGAGAGCCTTTTGGTTCAATAACCAATGAAGCAGGTACAAGTTTATATCAAAAAGATTGAGAACTGGATAGAAGGTACAGTTTAAAGAGTGTATAAGTTGTTAATGTTTCTGCGAGTTTTTTCTCTCACTAAAATATTTGACAAACTCAATTCCTAACAAGCACCCCCAGAATCCTGATAACCCTAAGACGAAGAAACCTGAGTCAAAGAGGTGTTATCCTCCTGTCAAGATATTGTTTTTCGTTTCTCTCTCTCATCCATAATCCCCTTCTCCTAGGGGCCAGGTTTCCCACATGTTTTAGTTCCAATTGTGTGCTAAACCTCAGTTGGTGGGGGAGTTAGTGGAATATCTTTCCTTCCAAAGATGTCTGGTTATTCAGGTAAGTTTTACTGGTCTTCACACTACGCACTCACACCATGCAGTGTTTTAATCACAATGAAATTGTGGATCACTGAATGGAGTGGGATGTGCTGGAGGTATGCGGGAGGGGAGTGTGCATCTCCATCTCAATTGAGGTCCATAAAACACAACTAAAATATGCTTAAAGTGGCAGAGCTATCAGTGGTGCCCTGATGAACAGTAGTATAAGGCTTGCAGGCAACTGAGACAAGAACATAGAGAGTAGGGAGTAGGTTAACGCACCTTCCCTATAAAGAGTGGCAGATCCGGCACCTCGGGGACGCAGAGAAGCCGGGATATCCTTTGGCAGGGCTAGTGCATAATGAAGATGACTCTACACGGATAACAGCGAAACTCTGATAACTGAGGGGTATCCAACATGGTGACAGTCTGCTGTGTTACATTTCCTGAGACTCTCTCATGCACTCCTTAATGCAGTCGATGAGAACTGGGGGAGATTGTACATTATTCCAGCTATACATACTATGGTCTAAGTTGCCATTATGATAAAAGCTTGGTGACTCATTTGTATTACCACCTGACATGGGGCACTTAGAAATATATGGAAAGTGAAGCCTTGAATGGAGAATTGAAGTGGATAGTGGAATACCCTAAGGCAGTGCCCCGAAATGCCCATTTTCAGCTAACACAGTATCACCTACTGCATCACTTGTATTTGACACCAAGTAGGATCCATAGAATATTTCACACTGCATCAGATGCTTGCCGTAGATGTCATCGAATTAACACATAACTTTTGTGTATGTTTTAGGCACGCCCAAATTTAGCCTATCGAGATAAAAATGTAATACAAATATTTTTTCAAAAGTTCAGAAAAATTGGAAATACTGGCTTTTGAAGCTTTTTTTTTTGGTCCTCATTGTCTACCCTGGTTGCACCAATAAAGTCAAATAGAGAGCGACACACTGTCTCAGATAGCTGGATAGGTAGACCAGTATTATTACAGGGTCACCTAATCAGTGAAATCGCAATCTCAAGGACCCACAGTCCGCAACCATTAGGATGCTGTTTTGCTGCATAGGTATACCTGCTCTTAGTACAAAGTCAACAGGTCAGGGTATGCCAGCAGAGTAAGAAACAAAGGATTCCGTAGGCTGCATAATCATTGGACCAAACGGGAAAAAAAAACGTATGATTCAGAGTTGGTTCCACTTCAGAAGATGCCAAAAGGCTCTCTTGTGTAAGTTCTCTGATCTCAATAGATCAAGTTTTGAGATCTGTAACATCGATTTCTGCCAATCGGGAAGAGATGGTGGTATGGAGTTCTTCCATTATTTACAAATGTCTCTTCTGGCCAGAAGCATAGAGTAGAAGAGGAGATATTTGGGAGAACCCGTCACCCCCTCCATAACTCCAAAGATTACCAGTTCAGGATTTATTGTAATCTGGCAACCCTTGGAGGTTGAAAGTGAAATGCTTAAAGAGTCCCAAAATTGAGATAATACAGGACATTCGTAAAACATGTGTAAGTCCGAAGCCGCTATTGTCCCACACCTTGCGCAGGCAACTGGTCTATCTATGGAGAATTTTGAAAGCCTCTGCGGCGAATAGTAAGCCCTGTGTAAAGAAAAAATGTGGTTTCTTCGGAGCCACGCTGGTTTAACTATTTCCCATAACATCTGAAAAGAACTAAGCCAAAGACTTTCCACATCAAGGTCTGGAAAAGAACTCCCCCAGATTTTATCGGGCAGTTGAAATTCGCCTTCAATCTCCTCCAACATTGAGTGATATGAAAAGGATATCTCCTTTTTTGCCGGGGTTTTATCTAGAAGTTATGACTCTAGATGGTTACCACACCCTAGTGGGGATCTAAACTTAATGGTAGATTGCGCATGAGCCCAACTTGCTATCTGTAGGTACTTGAACCTTGACAGATTAGAGCCTGTTCTAATACTTAACGATTCCCAAGGTAAGAGTACCCCATCGACAAATAATTCACCCCAGACTTTCAAACCACCCTCTCTCAGAGGTAAAGCAAGGCTGTCATTGAGCCAACTAGGGCCCCCAGGTAAATTCCACAAAGGAGCCTTACTTGAAAAGCATCCTAGCTTCATGGCACTGCTGACCTTAGTCCATGTTCTAGCCATGCCCTGCAATACCTTCAGTTTTATTTTATTTTTTAAATTTGGGGTCCCCAAATTTAAAAAGAAACCCATCCTGTGGTAACCTTGCCCCACTTAGCATGGCACTAAACATACAACCAATGCTGGAGTTGGTAGGTGTTTTTAATACCATGCGTACAGTTGAAAATCTGGGGCTGATAGCCCCCCCTTCTGCCTTCGACGCCTCAATTTTTTCCAGGCAATTCTAGGGTTGCGCTGGGCCCAGATGAATGAGTTAATGTCACTCTGTAATTTGACTAAAAGTGATGGTTCAAAATAAAGAGGCATTGTATTAAACAAAAAGGTGTTCTTCTGCAATATGGTCATCTTTATAAGGTTAACCCTTCCCAAAATAGAGAGAGGCAATGATGACCAGGAACTCATAAGTCTCCGACATTCTTTCGCTTTAGCAGAGAAGTTGGTCTTGACAATTTTGTTAATATCTTGGACGATTTCTAAACCCAAGTAACGCATTTTTAAGCTGGACTGAGCCCCTACATCTAAATCACTGTGGTTCCAGGTCATGATCTCAGTTTTGGAGGCGTTAACCTAGTATCCCGAGATTTCTCCGAAGGGAGTCCTGTACTTAAATCTGAGGAAAAAATCAAGACACCATCCGCGTACAGGGCCATCCTCTTCTCCCATCCGCCATACCTAAAAGGCTTGATGCTAGTATCCTCCCGCAACCGTTGGATGAAGGGTTCGATGTATAGGTCGAACAGGAGAGGGGAGAGAGGGCAGCCCTGATGTGTTCCCCTAGTGATATTAAAAGGGTCAGTCAGTGATCCATTAACCAAGAGGCAGGCTGAAGGATTTTGATAGAGTAAGCCAACTGCTCGGCGAAATCCTGCTCCCACATTGAACTTACCCAAGACCCCCGACTGGTATGATCAATTCACCCTGTCGAAGGCCATGGTTGCATCCAACGTGAGAACAGCCAAAGGCAGCCCAGCAGATGATGCAACATCAATTGCACCTATTAGGTCATAAGTCAACTCAAAGAGTTGTCCACCCCTAATGAATCCCCTCTGGTCTTGATGTAAAATGTCACCCGCGACCATGCCCAGCCTGTTGGCCAAAATTGAAGCAAAGATTTTATAGTCCGCATTTAAGATGGAGATTGGACGGTATGACCCGCAAGACAAAGCTGATTTGCTAGGTTTTAAGATTAAAGTTATTGAATCTTTATCCCAGGAAGTTAGTGGTGACATCCCTTCTCGAAGAATCTGATTAAATAAGGAGGTCAAAAATGGTACAATCACCTGCTCTAGAAGCCTATAGATCTCAGCTGGAAGGCCGTCAGGACCCGCCGCCTTCTCGGATTTACTGTTCATGATAGCTTTCTTGACCTAAGTCCCGAGTAATCGTCTGATCTAGAGATGTAGAGTGATCAGAGGTCAATGTTGGCAAAGATATCTCATTTAGCCAATCAACAATCGAATCATGGTTAATACACTTATCCTCCTAATAAATATTTTGAAATAAAGATCGGAAGATTGTTCTAATTTCTTCATCTGAAGTGTAAACCACATTATTGTGGGTATTGAGCATATATTGTTGCGGACCTGATCGGTCTTAGACTTCCAGGATAGAAGTTTCCATGCACCTTCACCATATTGGAAATGGGCGATTTTGCTGGTTTCCCATCTTTGTAAAACACGTGCCTTCAGCACAGAGTCCAAATCCCCCTTAGCTCTGACCAGTTTGTTTTGTAGTTCTTGCAATAAACTAGGCGAGGCAGATGATTGTATGTCAATTTCCCTTTGAAACCGCCTATTTCTGCCTCACTTGAGAATACCTCCTCTCTGTACATCTTCCTCATATGGGAGACCCTGCTAGTAATTTGGCCCCTAAGGAAGGCCTTAAAGGAATCTCATACACAACCTGGAGTGGCCGTGCCAATGTTATGATCCATAAAACATTTGCTTTCCTCTAGCAAAAAAGAGATTGCATCTTGTCTTGAAAGCAAAGAACGATTGAACGACCAACTTCTCGGAACTACTTGGGGGAAACCTGCCATTACCAATGATATTGCTGAATGGTCAGACAGATGTGAAGGGAGGTAAGTGATATTTTTACCCACGCTTTTCAATGACTGACTAATCAAAATATAGTCAATCCTGGATTGATGTCGATATTTATAATTTCGAAATGAGACACCCATCTGTTGTCCAGATAATATCCTCCAGATGTCTAAATAACCATACTGCTTCATATTGGCCAACAGGAGAGACCTGGTTTTAGAAAGGGTCAATGCCCGGTTGTGTGGGGACTTATCCAAAAGGGGTCAAGAACTATATTAAAATCGCCCTCAAATAAAATAGGTTCTGGAACAGAAAGCAAATGAGAAAAAACAGATTCCAAGGCAGAAGGATCATCGGCATTTGGGCCATAATATCCTACATAAGTGATTTGTGCCCCCACAATGCTAACTGTGGGGATGACCCATCTACCACCTGGATCTGTTAATTTGAATAGCAGTTGGGCTTTTAAAGATTTTTAAAACAATACTGCCACTCCTCTATTGTTTTTTGATTGCGTTATAGTAATGAAAAAATCAATCCACGGTTCTTCTTTACCAAATCACTCAACTCTAGCTCTACCAAGTGGGTCTCCTGGAGAACAATGACCTGCTCATCGCAATCGCAAAGATATTGGAGAATCTTGTCCCTTCTGGGGCTTGTGCGGAGGCCGTTGATATTCCAGGAGAGAATCCGCAGATTATTCATATAAGAGCTGCCACTTTCCCGCCACCCTACTAATGGCATACTTAACTTGTAAAATACCACAAAAGATTAACACAAGCATGCCGAAGATCACCTTAATACAAAAAAAACAATCCGGTACAACCAGAAAAGAAATGAGGATATTTTTTTATTTTTCCCCTTGCAGCACCCTCCCGCTTACCCATACTACCCCCCCCCCCCCAGGAAACCCTTGCCCTGTCTATCTGGATCATGTCCAGAAGATAGTGCCCCCACTGAGCACTCGCAGTGTAGATGAAAAATTGTAGGAGAGCCCAAGTTACCTAAAAGAGATTTAAGAGAATTCTAGAACTTCTTTTTTGTTTTTTTAGCCTTTTCCTTTTTTTCCCTAGATCTTCTTGATTATTCTCTCTAGATTTCCTAAATTCATAATGAGAGATAGATAGACAGCAGCAGAACATTTAGGAAAAATACAATTAAATCCCAATGCAACTGTCGCTAACTTTCCTAGTATCATTCCTAGTATCATTTTAAGTGAGGGGGAAAGAGAACCATTCTAGAATCAATAGAAGCCCCCTCCTAACTTGATGAACCATCCTTATTACCCCAAGCCAACAACAGTTCGTCTGCCGCTTGAACTAATCTGATGTTGTACATTTTATTATTGTACATGATCTTTAACGCGGCCAGGAACTTAAGCTCAGCGGAGGCACCTAACTGCTTAAAGGCGACCAGTCTCCTCCCCAACTCCCATTGTTTATCCAGAGCTGCCCTAGAAAGATCTGACCTTACTTGGAAGGTGTAGCCCTTTCCACTCAAAGACTTTTGTTTAAATGCCTGACTAAGACACTGGAGACCGCCCCACAAGAGTGCAGACAAGGGTGGGTCCAATCAAAGCTGCTGCTCCGCACCGCTCCGCTCCGACCGGCAAACGCCGACCCAGCTGAGCCAATGGGCCACGGAGAAGAAAAAAAAAACAGCTGCAAGGACAAGGACGAGCTCAAAGCGAATCGGCTGCTCCGTTCTGCTCCGCTCTGACCTGGGCGGCCGGTGAAGCACCAACACTCGAAAACAATGAACCACAGAGCAGCAACAAACAGCCGCAAGGGTGAGCTCCAAATGAATCCGCCACTGCGATCCGCTCCGCTCCAACCCGGCCCTGGCCTGACCGGCGAAGACCAACCCTGCAGAGCTGATTGACCGCGGAGCAAAATAGCACGCCCAAACGCCCCACAGAGAAAAGCCCCTCAAAAGAAAAGAGGCAAGTAATGAAAATGTATGGCTCCTTATCTCCTCATTCAGCCCCTCGAACCTTCATCAATAGAAAACTAAAGACAGCGAGCGCCCGAACCCGGAGCACTACGGCAGCTCAGCCTGCTGCCGCTATGTTTCCCCCTGTTTCCTACTATGCATGTCTGGCTTTTGATGGTTACCTCAAGTGCGATAATCTGCATGCTGGAAAAACAATGGTAGATAGATAGATAGATAGATAGATAGATAGATAGATAGATAGATAGATAGATAGATAGATAGATAGATAGATAGATAGATAGATAGATAGATAGATAGATAGATAGATAGAAAGATAGGTAAGTAGATAGATAGATAGACCGACAGATAGATAGTAATTGTTTTGTTTTAAATTGATTTAAATTTGATAATAACACATCACCACACTAATTTCTTTTGGGAGTGTGTATGGGAAAGGTTTATTGCCTGTGAAAATAAGATTTGGACCAGAGAAAATAGCTAACAGAGTATGTGAGAGCACCATACCTTTTCATAAACTGAATTACATCAGGCAAACTAATAAAAATAACAAGAAAGTTAAAAAGAGAAAATCTTCAATTCTGCTGTTTAGAAAGTTCAGTGAACTAGTCCACACTGCAAGGTCATCCGGCTAATGTGGAAGGAAGCATGTTTTGATGCAAATGACTAACTTTCAGATATGTTTGTAACTAAGGCATTGTTAACACAGCAAAACTGTACATTTTAAAATGTCCTTAACTGATAGGCAACAGTCATACTTTGATGTCTGTTGTGTTTGACCTATTTAGGCTGCAAAATATTACATAACAATACATTGACTGGTAAATATTAGCATAATACTACAAATGTATGTTGACATATACCATTATTTAAAATAAGTTCATCCTGTTTTTTAACTTCCCATGCTGTCCATCTGCTCAGCTGTTGGTCTATAATTCATGAAAGACAGCACAGAGAGTCACTTAAAATAAATCCCAGTTTTCTGTATGTATCCACTTTTAAAAATAAAGGCAGACAGAAAACATATTGCTTTCTGTCTGCATTTATCTGAAAAAAGCTGACAATAATATAGGTATAAAGATAGGTAGGGTTAAGAATAGTTACATTAGATAGTAGAAATGTGCAATATAAAATGTTTTGAGTTTTTCTAATATTCATTTTATTTTGTATGATGGCCGCTGAAGTAATATTAACAGTTCCTATCATTACTATACTAGGTTTGTGTGCCTATTGTACATAGTTAATAACTAGTTATTGTTAACATCAATTGCTGTTTATATCTACTACTTTCAGAGGTCAGGGTTGGGGACTGTGCAACTACAAATAACCCCTCTACATTAGACTATCTATGGGAGGGCTGTCTCACTCACAACATACTGAATCTATCTGAGCTTAAATTGTTATAGAAAAGAGTGAGAGACACATGCCTGTTTTCCTTTTTTTCCAAAGGGAAGGTGGTAATCAATTACCCCTGGGTGCTGATGAAATCTATTTAGGTGTGGCCCATATTTGTGGTGTTCATAACATGACATTCAGATGAATGTCTCAAACTTTTGAATCCTTTAAAGACCTGGGGGCCTGAAGTAGTTGATACATAAAATGTAAAGTGGATATATCCTGAGGTGTTTAGGGGTCCTCCTCAGTATTGGGACAGACTCCAGCTGAGGTTTAGTTAGAGTTTAACAAACGGAAGAGGATCAGTCCCAATCTTAAGTGCCAAATTCGAATCTTTGTGAACAATCACAGGAGAACCAGAAGGAGCTGAGTAAGAAGTAATAGAGATTCCAGAGACTGTCCTTCCTACACTTACTGTTCACCTGATAGCTTGTAGTTTCCCATTAAATGTGTGAAAAAGTAGTACTAGTGATCGGATCAAACCCATATATACACTACTGTACACTAGGGGTTTGATTCCTGGATTTATTTAGAAGCTGCAGATCTAGACATTCAAATGCAACATGGCCCATGTGTGAACATTGAAGTTCCTGTAACATTCATTGTGATTTACCATTGTTTATATGGAGGCTCCCACAAGTAGTCCAATGAGAACAATTGCAACCGCACACACTGCCACACGAACTTGGCCAATATTAGCGACATACACACCACATCAAGAGCATGAGGCAATTTGCATAACAAATCCAAGTTACTGGCGTGATATTAGCTGGTCAAACATGTAGATAAGCACAAGCTTAAACTGTTAATCCAAAGATAATAAATGCTATAATGAGGAATTTCCCAACCACACAGAATGGAATACCATTTTGCTTAGTGAAGACAGCATACTAAATAGAGGCAGTTTTCATGGAAAGGAGTTTTATTAGTTTTAGAATGTTCTTAGTGGTTCTGTATTCTATATTCTAAGAACATGGTGTTTTTTCCTGCTGCTGAGGGGTAGCAATAAAGGAATTATTGCATAATGTGGGCCTTCTTGTCGTGCCATAAAATTGAATATTAAACATGAGTTTGCCATTGGGTATCATACCGAATGTGCAACAATGTCAGTCATAGAGAAGTGTGTTTGCAACTCTCTACACAACAGCACATAGAATGCCCTCAAATGCAGAACTGCCAGAAGTAGGGAAATAATTACAGGAGTAGCATGGAGCTTCACCTCCTCTGGATGTATGGATCAAAGTTATAGGAAATATAGACAAAAGTGTTGAAATGTATCTTGTAAATATAAAACATGATGCAACTTCATTAGCTATTCGCCAAACATATGCTGCTGGAGTTACCAAAAATAGTTTATCATGTATATGTCTCTAAGGGGAGAGATACCTTTTGGTAAGTCCATGGAGATCTCAATTAAAAAAGAAGATAGAGAATAAGAATTTGGTGAAAGAAATTAAACAAGAGATGCAACAATATTTGGGACAAGTAGACAACAGAACATACCACGTGGATTTGAAAAGAAACCAACATTTTATTGTAAAGATAAGGAACAGAGAGAAAATAAACTGAGAGATAGGAGGGAAATAAGAGTTCCAGAGAGATAGCACTCATCTGCAGAGAGATATTATTACTCTTCACTGAATTGTGAATATAAGAAAAGAGAGTTCAGTAAGGCACACACTCTTCTCCAGGGCCAAACTATCAACAGGAAAGAGGAGACTGCAGGGGACAAGCACCATCAAAACTACCATTTCAGAAGAAAGGAGTAGCTGTAGCATGAAAATAGGATGTGTCATAGAAATAGAGTTCTATTTTGGGATGCAACTTTGATGGTGGCCATACCAGACTCATCCCCTCCTGATCGTAGAGGAGTCTTAAAACTACATACAAATAGAAACAACAGATGGGCATTTAAACAAATCAGATGTGATATTTAAAGTAGAAATACAAAGTGAAGGAAATATTGAAGTTGCAATTTTAATTGTATTTTAGAAACATTTGATTTATTCTTATAATATAATTCTAGCTGAAGAGGATTGCCTCCCACAAGTTATCATTGAGGCTCCCATAGGTAAGGGCATTATAGTGCGGCCATTTTCCACCCAAGCATCTGTGTCCTATAACGGTCAGGCTGCTACTAAATGGGCATTACAGTGAGCTCTTGCTTTAAACAAATATCAAGCAGGGTGGGGTAAAAAAGCAACGCTCCATGTAATTCTTTTGAGAGATGAACCACAATTTAAAAAACAATATGTAGTAAAGCCAGAAGCAAAAAAGGGTTGTAAGCAAATTGTAAGTGAATTACAATTTCAAGGGATAGTTATCCCATGTCCATCAATAATGAACACTCCTTTCATCTGGTTTTGAAACTGGGTAATTCTTGGAGAATTGTGTTACATTATCACAATTTAAGTTCACATTGCAAAACATTTACAGTACAAAATGCACATAGTATAGGTCTAATGATGCAACTAAATCACCCAAAATATAAAACCACATCAGATATAGCAAATGGATATTTTTACACAACATTTAGCTTCAAATTCATATTATTGAACCTCATTTTCCATGTGAAGAGTTCAATTCAGTTTTGCAATTCAGCTTTGCACAACTTCCTCAGGGGCACAAGAGTAGTCTTGGAATGTTTTCAGCAAGAATGATTTAAAATGCTTCAATGTGATTTAAGTGTACTTTCCTGTGTTGATGACATATACATCACAGATTATGATTGGAAAGAACATTTACAACATGTAGACAAAGTAATTACTGTACCACCAGAAGCAGACAAAGTAATTACTGTACCACCAGAAGCAAGATAAAAATGGAATTTCAAGAAATTCAATGCACACATTTTAAGTATAATTTTTCTAGGATACGAGTTGTCCAGTAAAGGAAAAGGATTCATGTCTGGCTTTTTAGAAAAATGCGGAACACCCAAATTTCCACTGAGAATTACAAGCATTAATGGGACTCTTGAATGTTGGCAAAACATATTTTTAACATTTTATTGAGAGCTTTTAAATACCTTATCAACTAACTACAACTACATTTTCCGGAGAGGACTGGACACAAGACCATACATAGATACTCCAAGAATTACATGGAGATATGAGTACTAGAGCGCACTTATAAATGAGAGATAACATCTTTACTCAGCTGATCTGAATAGTACGTAGGCAATTAGGAAATGCACATACCTTGTGCAATTCTACTGCAGATTAGACAATGACATATTCAGTAAAAGTGCAGGTTTGTAAAATAACTTCAATGACCATGTCAACAACCAAAATTGTCTCAGTTTCCACCATGGTACCATGCAAATCATTTTGACCCATTGAGTACTTTAGCAGAGGTCGATTGACTACAGTTAGAGACCCCTATGGGAAATGATCCTAAAGATATGGTTGTAATTCCAACATACTGTGGGAATATTTGCGAGCTGATACCACCTGTTGACCCTTTGGAAAAACAAAAACAAAATGCAGGGTTTGGCTAAAGATAGTGAGGGTAAACAGAATATTATACAAGCTGGTCACACACTGGAAGTGCACAGCTCTAGTAAACACTTAGATCTAGTAAATAGTCAACTTGATAGACGCACTCTTCGCCTAATCTCATGGAATGTGGCAGGTATCTCACGAAGAATATCGAATGAGGAGTGGATGGAGTATATTAAATCATTTGACATTATCTGTTTCCAAGAAACATGGAGCAGAAAGGATCCATCCCTGGACAGATATAATTCATCAGTCGTCCATGCTGAACCTTCTCTGGCCGGGAGGGCAAAGGGTAGTTTGATGACCTCAACCTCGGTAAAGTACAAGTCACTAAAGATAGATAAAATAATGGCTTCTTCGTAGTACCAACTGATCTTGATTACCAACTTGTTTGTTGTCCCCTTGCTTTAAATCAATTCGTACTATAATATTTTTGATACGCAGACTTCATCTATTATTGACAGCTTGCAGGTAGAAATTGTCAAAGTGACTGAAAGAATCTTTCCTTTGTGTATTATGTGGCAGGGGGATTTTAAGTGCACCGTATGTCAACATAGTGGGAGCAAGGTCCGTGGTTTGTTTGATATTAACGAACAACCACTCCCACACTTTAAGCACACCATACAGGGTGATGCATTAAATGATATCATTGTGGCAAATGACCTTTGCATGCTCGATATGTTGACCAACACCCCAATGGTGCCAATTCCAACCTTTCAAGGGGCTGGGGGACGAATGACTGTGATTGACTTTGTGTTCATTTCTAGCAGGTATGTCTATCTTATTGATGATTTTACAATAGAAACAAAAACCCTGTCAGTGATCACAACCCACTAGTTTTATTGCTCAGTATTGTGGCTGCCAGGGAAAAGTCCCCTAAACAACCAATGAAATATAGTCATAATCAGGGCATTAGGTTGAAATGGGATACGATTGACCCTAAAATATTGGAAGAAACAATCTTTAAAGCCAATTTACCGCAAGTAATTACTTGTTTGACGATTACCTCTGAGCCAGAACTGATAGTACAGAATTTTGAAGTTCTCTGTAAGAGTGTGGCTTCAAACTTGCCTAAACCCGCCAGGAAGGGTAGTACCCCGGACAAAAAATGGTTTAATGCTGAATGTTCTGCAGCACAAACATTACTGAAGAAGGCTTTACATGGAATCCCACGGTATAAGGCAAGGGTTAAGAACGCAAGAAGAAATTATAAAGAGGCCATTGAAAAAAGGAAATTAGAATTGAAATAGGAGGACTGGGATGACTTTGAGAAAGCCACTGATTTGAGGGACAGTAGGTTATTCTGGGAGGTTATAAATCACCCCTTTTCAGGAATAAAAATAGGACCATGGTCACGCATATAACCGGGGAGGTTTGGGAGGCCCATTACTCTAGGAGTTTTAATTCAAAAGGCACTTCGTTGATAAATGAATGTGAGGATGCAATTCATCTTAATATTCAGACTGCACAACAGCTTAGTCTATTGCTTTCGTTGGGTGAAGCGGAGGAGGCCTTGAGAAAAGGTATTCCTCTCAAGGCACCAGGGCCTGACGCTGTACCCCTGGATTTGTTTAAAAATAATCCTTAAGTTTGGGCACCCCTGTTGCTTAATGTTTGTAAGGCGATTATTGTGGGACGCATTACATCATCTTGGAAAGAGGCAGTAGTCATGCCCATTTTTAAAAAAGGAAATAAAAGCGACCCCTGTTGCTATAGGCCAATCTCCTCAATAGATGCCTCTTGCAAGCTATTGGGGAGAGTAATATTCGCCAGCCTAGAGAAATGGGCGAACTCCTCCGGAATTATTGTGGATACACAATATGGCTTCCGGAAATGTAGGGGGACAACGGAACAGTGTCTCAATCTGGCCTTGATCATGGGTAAGTACATAAAGGCAATGAGTGCTTCAATTCACCTGGCCTTTATGGACTTATCCAGTACATTTGACACTGTGTGTAGGGGAAAACTGTGGCTGCTAATGGAGTCCATGGGGTTCGAGGAATCATTGGTTACTTTGTTGCGTAGATTACATGCTGCTACTTCTGTGGCTTTTCGATATGGCCCTGGTGGCGAAAAAACTGGGTCTATCCCCTCAACTGAAGGTGTGCGACAGGGCAGTATTCTGGCCCCATTTCTGTTTTTAGTATACACAAATGGTTTAGAACAATTTTTATTGCAAAAAGGTGTGGACTTTCCTAAAATAAATGGCAAACATATACCCTTATTATCTTATGCAGATGATACTGTGTTAATGACCCTAACAGCAAATAGTATTCAAAAATGTTTGAATGCTTTTAACGAAGTTATGTTGGGTTTAGACTTGATGGTTAACTTAACAAAATCATTCACAATGGTTTGCGGCCCAAATAGGACTAAAACTTGTAAATTTATTGTGGACAACATGGTCATTGAGAAAGTCCCAAATTTGTGGTTTATTTGATATTAACGAACAAACACTCGCACACTTTAAGCACACCATACAATGTGATGCATGAAATGATATCATTGTGGCAAATGACCTTAGCATGCTCGATATGTTGACCAACACCCCAATGGTGCCAATTCCAACCTTTCAAGGGGCTGGGGGACCAATGAGTGTAATTGACTTTGTGTTCATTTCTAGCAGGTATGTCTATCTTATTGATGATTTCACAATAGAAACAAAAAATCTGTCAGTGATCACAACCCACTAGTTTTATTGCTCAGTATTGTGGCTGCCAGGGAAAAGTCCCCTAAACAACCAATGAAATATAGTCATAATCAGGGCATTAGGTTGAAATGGGATACGATTGACCCTAAAATATTGGAGGAAACAATCTTTAAAGCCAATTTACCGTAAGTAATGACTTGTTTGACGATTACCTCTGAGCCAGAACTGATAGTACAGAATTTTGAAGTTCTCTGTAAGAGTGTGGCTTCAAACTTGCTTAAACCTGCCAGGAAGGGTAGTACCTCGGACAAAAAATGGTTTAATGCTGAATGTTCTGCAGCACAAACATTACTGAAGAAGGCTTTACATGGAGTCCCACGGTATAAGGCAAGGGTTAAGAACGCAAGAAGAAATTATAAAGAGGCCATTGAAAAAAGGAAATTAGAATTGAAATAGCATTACTGGGATGACTTTGAGAAAGCCACTGATTTGAGAGACAGTAGGTTATTCTGGGAGGTTATAAATCACCCCCTTTTCAGGAATAAAAATAGGACCATGGTCACGCATATACCCGGGGAGGTTTGGGAGACCCATTACTCTAGGATTTTTCATCCAAAAGGCACTTAGTTGATAAATGAAAGTGAGGATGCAATTCATCTTAATATTCAGACTGCACAACGGCTTAGTCTATCGCTTTCGTTGGGTGAAGCGGAGGAGGCCTTGAGAAAAGGTATTCCTCTCAAGGCACCAGGGCCTGATGCTGTACCCCTGGATTTGTTTAAAAATAATCCTTAAGTTTGGGCACCCCTGCTGCTTAATGTTTGTAAGGCGATTATTGTGGGACGCATTACATCATCTTGGAAAGAGGCAGTAGTCATGCCCATTTTAAAAAAAAGTAAATAAAAGCGACCCCTGTTGCTATAGGTCAATCTCCTTAATAGATGCCTCTTGCAAGCTATTGGGGAGAGTAATATTCGCCAGCCTAGAGACAAGGGCGAACTCCTCCGGAATTATTGTGGATACACAATATGGCTTCCGGAAATGTAGGGGGACAACGGAACAGTGTCTCAATCTGGCCTTGATCATGGGTAAGTACATAAAGGCAATGAGTGCTTCAATTCACCTGGCCTTTATGGACTTATCCAGTACATTTGACACTGTGTGTAGGGAAAAACTGTGGCTGCTAATGGAGTCCATGGGGTTCGAGGAATCATTGGTTACTTTGTTGCGTAGATTACATGCTGCTACTTCTGTGGCTATTCGATATGGCCCTGGTGGCGAAAAAACTGGGTCTATCCCCTCAACTGAAGGTGTCCGCCAGGGCTGTATTCTGGCCCCATTTCTGTTTTTAGTATACACAAATGGTTTAGAACAATTTTTATTGCAAAAAGGTCTGGACTTTCCTAAAATAAATGGCAAACATATACCCTTATTGTCTTATGCAGACGATACTGTGTTAATGACCCTAACAGCAAATAGTATGCAAAAATGTTTGAATGCTTTTAACGAAGTTATGTTGGGATTAGATTTGATGGTTAACTTAACAAAATCATTCACAATGGTTTGCGGCCCAAATAGGACTAAAACTTGTAAATTTATTGTGGACAACATGGTCATTGAGAAAGTCCCAAATTGTAATTACTTGGGAAATCTTTTTAATAAAACACTCAATTGGGACCCTTTAATAAAAACTCGGGTCCAAAAGACAAGTAGATCGATAGAGGCCCTCTTCGGCTTTGCAAGCAAATTAGGTCAAAAACCAATAGCTGAAGATACTGTACAAATCTAAATGTTTGCCAGTAGTGACCTAGGGGCAGGGGTATGGGGATACCATAAAAGTGCACAAATACAAATTATGGAGAACACATTTTTAAAACGCCTTTTATCTATTCCAAATTGTTCTCCTAACATTTTCTGTCATTCCCAGGTGGGTTTAGTCTTCGTGAGTGATAGTATTCATGTGTCCCCCCTGCTCCTTTGGGAAAAAATATGGTCCTCAGAAGATCTGCTGTTTTCAAAAGAAATTTTAAAAGACTGTGTAAATTTGCATAAGGCATGCAGATTCCATGGCTGCGTTATGTAAAGGAAACCTTTTATAAAATTGGTCTGTTGGCCTCCTTGTAGGTTTTTCCTGTTTTGCCCTTCTGCCTCTTGGGATTCGCCATCCGTGGTTCCTGGTGTCCTCCTTTCTCCTCCTGGCGGTTGGTCAGCTTTTGGTTTGTATGGTCCTCTTTTCCGGGTCTGGGGTTTTGGTTTCCCCAGTTCCTTGTGGGGCCTATTTGGGCCCTGGTGCTTGCGGGGCTATTTCCAGGTTGCACCTCGTTGTTCTCTCTTTCCTCCATTGGGTGGGATGCTGGGCGTCTTGTCCCGGTGTCTCCTGCTTTGGGGGTGTGCCTCGGGCCTGGCCTTTTCTTGTTCCCCGGGTTCTTCTCTCGATGGGGTGGCCTTTTGGTTGCTGCAGCGCTTCTGTGTCTTGCATGGGGTTGGCCGTTGGTCAGTCCTGTCTTGTTGCCCAGTCCTTCGGTGGGTTTCTCGCCTCTGGTTTCTCTATTGCTGCGGTTGTCTGTGGGGTGGGGGGGGGCTTGCTTGGGTTCCCGGCCCCTTCTATTTCTGGCTGTTCCTCTGGGGGGGCGCCAGTTTGCTTGTCCGGTTCTGCCCTCTTTGCAGCTCTGCTGGTGGCTTCCCCTGGTGCGTTGGGGTCGTCTGGTGGTTGGTTGTGTTTTGCTTCTGTTTTCTTCCTTCCGGGGCCTTTGGCCCTGCTGCCCTGTACGGTTCGTTTTCCTCCGCTGTTGGCCGTTGGGCTGGGTTGGCCTGTTTGGTCCCTGGAAGGGTGGCTGCCTGGTGGTGCCTGGGACCGGGGGCTTCGCCGGTGGGGGTTTCTCCCCGGTCACTTGCCCTTTCTGGCTCCTTTTCTCCATCGGTTTTGGCCCCTCTAGTTGCTCAGTTGGGGGCTTGGCTCTGTGTGACCGCTGGGTTGGGGGTGTGCTTGGTTGGGTGCCCCTTCCTGCGTTCCTCTCCTTATTGTGGGCTGCTTTTTCTCCTGTGGGGTGCCATTTTTCGGTCTGGTGCCCTCGGCGTTGGTGGTGCTCTGAAAGGCCGGGTTCTCTGCTTTGGTATTCTCCAATTAGTAAGGAATGGGACAAGGACAGGAGGGACCTGAGGGTAATGTCCTATTACTTACTGGTAATCTTCATTACTCCTGGTCCCGTTGTCCTCATCCCATTCCTTACGCCCCTCACTCGTTGGCGGCCGGCCTTCCGGTTGTTGGCTTGATGTTTTCAGAGTGCATGCTGGGCTGGTACCGCTTATGTACTCCCAGTGGGAGGGAGTGTGTAGGGTATCCCAGCATGCTCCTCTTCTTTTTTTCTGTTGTGGAGATGGTCATCTCCAATTAGTAAGGAATGGGACGAGGACAACGGGACTAGGAGTAATGAAGATTACCGATAAGTAATAGGACATTGCACGGTTCTCCAGCTAAGTACATAAGCAAAGCGAGTTTTGATACAATTGCCGCCCTTTCAAAAATATCTCTAACTGAGGCATTGTTCGGTCAACAATATAGATGCAGGAAGCTGCAGAATATAATTTTTGTATTTATTCATATTTAGAACATTTGTGCAAACATAAATTGATGGCACATTCAACATGCTTTGGATCTCAACCGGTGTTCTATCGAGCAATAAAATATCATCAGTATTATAAAAGGCACTGATATTCAACATGCCCAGAGGTGAGGGAAAATTCCTTGCCTGGAGTAATAAAATATTGATATCGTTGAGCTACATATTAAAAAGTACCGGTGGGCAAGGTTCCAAGTGTAAGTGTGAATGCCAATATGCAATCCTGTCTGACATGTACTTATATGTATATTTGATAGGATGTTGATTAAAGGGATATTCTTAATTTGGACCATAAAACAGATCTATCAATAAAGTAAAAATCGTTTGTGAAATCTGCACAAGCCCAGTACACTGGGAAAACTTTACATTCCAATTAACATTTAGTACAGATAGTATACGGTACTGATTTATTTGATTAAATAAGTGTTTATTTTATTTGTTATTTTTGTATTTAGTGTAAGACTGTTAACTGTTTTGTGGGAGGGGTACCTTTGAGTGGTATCATGTGACAACTATGGCAGGCAGTTTAAATGATAAGTAAAACAAGCACGTAAAATGTATTTCACTACGGTCACAGAAAGAACGACGAGACCTTCTGCCCAATTTCTACTCTGATAGGGATGATTTCAGGTTACACTGTAACTCCTGCTATGCTTCTTACCCAACCACAACTAGGGGCAGAGACAGGAAAGGTGTTAGTGTCTTGCCCGTTGCCCTGCCCCTGGATTGATGCATCAGTATCAGATATGTGCATTTTTGTTGAAAGAAAAATCTATTTTCAGTCATTACCTTATGCTGTTCAAATGGATGAAAAAACATGGCCTACCCATCATCATTCACATGTTGTTATGAAATGTCTCCAGCTGCCGCTGTTAGGTAAGAAAATAGAAATTTCGGGGCATATTATCAAGGGGGTTTATCTCCGCTTTTTTGGCTTTAAAAGCCAAGCAAGCGGAGATAAAATTATCTCCCTATTACCTAGCTGTCGCTAACACCAGTTAGCGACAGCTAGTAGGAGATAGCGACCATCTTGGGCCCCACTTTGCATGTCAGTGATATTTATCACTAATGACATGCAAAGTGGGCGTGCCAAGATTTTAGCTACTGAAAACAGTAGCTAACATCGCTATCTCCTATTACCAACTTTTGGAGATATTCGCGCTAAGCGCGAATATCTCCAAAAGCTAACACCTGCCCTGAGCAGTTCTTAGGCATGTTATCCAATGGGAGGTGGATAACATGGCTAAGAGCATTAGCTCGCTAATGCATGAATATCGCTGGCTTTTCAGCGATATTCATGCATTGCGTCCGATTTTTATCGCATTTGCGATAAACCTTGGTAATACCAAGGTTTATCTGCGATAAAAATCGCTGCAGCTCAGCGTTAATTTTTTCACGCTAACCAAGCAATAGCGATAATTATCGCTATTGCTTCGTAATATGCCCCTGCTTGTCTCCATTTCTGTCGGTGGCACGGCGCCTGAATTTTAGTCAGAGGTTGTCTCTTTGCACGCTAAGTGACGTGTTCCTTGATTCGCATGGCTATGGGCGGTTTGAATATGAAGCACATTTTTTTCTGCAAGAAGCACACACTTCTTGAAGCACCCACATTTTGTAAATTAGACAGGTATTTTTTTCACTTCAAATTAATTTTCTCTTTCTGTCTACTCTTGAATATGATGTACAACGCAAACGTAGCTAAAAGAAAGTAATTGGTGCCAGGGAGGCATGACAACTTCCAAAGCTGTAGACATAGGCTAGAGTGGCCGATGTACTAATTCACTGTAATGACAGCTTGGCTGATTTAAAGGTTGGATTGGACAATGGGGAGAGAGGACATGCAAATCAAGCCCGACTTACTGAGTCCAGGCATAAGAAGCAATTTACAATAAAAACAAAACCAAAACAATTCAATAACATATTTAAACTATGCACATGATATGACATGATATGACATGGTGCAGCTAGTAGACGATGTGCATATATTTTGTGGTAAATGAAACTTCTAATTCTGTGGTCGTGTGATATGTGCAGCTCCTAATATAAAAATAAATGTTTTTGCATAATATTCAGTTTTTGGTCACAGTATGGATTACAGAAATGGTGTAAGGTAAACCATGAAAATTGATTAGGGGGAGAGAGGTAGGGTGGGCAAGGGATATCCACGGTTTACTCGGTCTCACTTGTATTATTGAGGCAATTTACCACTGCTGCCCAGGGGTCCCTGTACTATTGTCACCCCAAATTAAAAGAGCTGTGATGAGAGCAGGAATGTCAAAATACATTTACCACAAAAGGGGGCATAAAATCTACAAACTAGGATATGGTGCAATGTGTCTTCAGTGGAAGATAAATAGTAATCTTTTAAGAAACACCAGCCTTGCCCCGAGGAGCACAGAGTAAAAGCTGCACAAGTTTTAACCTAAACCTAGTTAAGAGATAACGGTCGTTGGAAGGTTATTGATTGGTGGTGGTACCTATGCATCTTCCACCAGTAAGAAGGCCACCAACACGGTACTGTGTCCTGAAAAGGGCGTCTATAAATGAGTCCCTTGCACAACGCTTGGTAGCTGACACTGAGCAATAAGTCTTAACGTAGGAGACAGGTCTGTAAAGCATTTAAAAACACCAATACAGTAAATAAGTAAGACGTGACACAAAATAAAAAACTCATACCAATTTTATAAAAATAGGAAATTATTTTCGATTTAAAATGACATCAAAACGCAAAAAATCCAATGTGGGGAACTGGAGACATGAATTTGTAAAGAATTATCAATTCTACTGCTTAGAAACCAAGGCACCAAATTGGGACATCTGGTCATGCTTGACCAGGACAAAGTCAAAGGAGGTGATGATCTACCCGCCATAACCCACCGTCCGCCACTCAATTCCCCCCGCAATATTACTATGGCAGTAGAGACCCCGGCGGACAGAAAGACCATCCGCCGGTTTTCCGCCCGGTCGACTCATGAGTCGACCGGGCCGAAAATGTTTAAATATGGTGGCGGTTTCTGGTAGGCAATGCCATCCATAATAGGATACATGTGGGCATTTGCCTTTCCATGGCGGCGATGCCATCACGGAAAGGCATGCAGGCCTTTACATTGGGGCCCATAGCGTGTCTTCAGGTATTTTTGGTGGTGAGGGGTGCAAATGGGGGTATCTATGGTACACCCCTGCATTTGCATGTCCAACGTAGCAGGCACCGCGTGGTGCCTGTCATGTTGTACATTCAAATGCACAACTTGCATTTTTGGTATTGCAGCGGGCGGTGTTGAAAATGCGGGATGCTGGACAACAAAACAAAACCTCTCCTAGATAGCAAACTTAATCGAAAGGTAATACATCCGTAGATAAATATATATCAACGGTGTCCCACACAAGAAATTTATTTAAAAAACATATTTCGTATTTATTTCTTATAAGCATACACAAAAACAACTTCATAGAATTATTCAAAATAAATTACCAATATAAATATACAGCAAAAACCCCCAATCATCCTGAAGCAACCAAACATCGTCACATTCAACCAATCAATCATACACAATTACACAACCGTACACAAAATTACAGTATGGCAAAAACAATACAAAACAAAGAGAAATACAGCAATACAAAAATAATAAATTAAACACAAACAATCAAGCAAAAACGCTGACGCGCATTTCGGAAAGGACAACTATCCACAGTTCCTTCGTCAGGGCGCAAACACTCTATATACAATTTCTTCTAAAGTGTAGACTTCTTCACATATGATATGGTGAATCAACAGTTCAGGAAGTAACCAGAACCGGGGGGTTCAATCTTGAGATCATTCTCTATAATTTGTATAATCTCCGATGTCCAAAGCAGACAATACGTCCACCATGGGCTCACCAATATTTTAAGAGGTGGCCCACCACACTTTCCCGGGCTCTAGAGCCCTCCGAGAAAGTAGCCCACAAGCCCGCAAGATACCAAGGGTATTTAACTTCACTTTGGGAGGATTCGAATATACTATCAAAGATATTTGTCATAAATGGTCAGAGTTCAAAATAGACGATCCAGGGAGTCCAGGGAATGCCAAAATGTATTATGACTCTCCCGCATGAGAGGGGGACTGGGGCCAGATAGATACGTCCTTGATATAAACGATTTCTCCAGACGAACGCCAGAGGAGTCAAGATGCGGGATGCACCTGCCTGTGTGGCGGGCACATCCTAATTGTATGTGCGGGACTGCCGCATGCATTTCAGGCGGTCCCATTTCCCGGGGCTTTGGCGGGCAGAAACGATAAAATTTTTACCTTCACACTTAGAAACTTTTCTGGAGCTTTTTCTTCCATTGATACTCAACCCTCCACAGCAGGCCACATTTGGAGACAGTTCACCGGCTTGACTTTCTGCAAGTCTTTGGTCAAATCCTAGAAGTCCCGAATTCCAGAGCTTTTAATTGGAAGAACATGAAATCCTGGCCGGGTCGCAGCTGAAGGTGGCCGGCTTGACTCTCGCAGTCAGGTTGGTCACTTTATGGAGCTTTTTACCAAAAGTGCTCCAAACTGCTCCCAACCTCTGGAAGTTCTTCCAGAAGGTCTCCTTGTAGGTTCCAAGTGTACAGAACTCAAATCCAAGGGAATCACCTATATCGTCCTTGGGAGGTCTGGAATTCAGTTCCCACAACGCACCTTGCCAAATACTTAAAAAGTCCACTAGACTCACTCCAGGAGGGGACTCTTGCTGGAAATCATACATGTGAGCTCTGTTAACCTGTAGCTTGCAGGGAGCCCACTCATTAATCCTTCTTGAAGTAAAGCAAAGTCCCCGGTGCTGTAGTACCAGAGCGTGCAGCAGGCACAGTAATTTAGAATGCAGACACTTGGGTGAAGGTCCAGATTTCAGCAGGAAAGTCTTTCTTTTTGTAGTAGGTTGAGGCATCAGAACTGAGAGGCTATGCAGCTCTCACATATTTATTCTTTGTTCCTGGGCATCAAACAGGGGGTGCCCCGACCAATGGGACACAGGGCGCCTCCCAGGCAAATGACCACTTCCTCCAAAGTCGGGTATAATCTTGTCCCAGAAAGCACTATTCTCTCAAAATCCAATATGAATGAAATCTCAACAGAGGAGCAAAACCTGCCCAGGCCAAACTCAGAGTGTGGCTCATTTCCATAAACTCCCCCTACTCACATGCTTTATGGTCCACCCCCCTGCTCTTGCACCACTGCAGAGCTCTCCTCATCAGATTACCTCTGCTCGGCCAGTCCACTTATCATCTAATCTATGCAGCCTGGCTAATCCAGTTAGAGCTGACCTATCAGGTGACACTGCAGGAAGGCTGGTTTTGGCTTGCAGACAACAGAGTCTTATATATTCTGTTCTGTACAAGTTATGATAAATCCAAATGGGGCAATCTGTTGGATTTATCCATACTAGACTACAGTATTATAGGTAGATTAAACCCCCTTGCCCTATTATATACTAGGGACTTACAGGGTCTGTCTGTCACTTCGACCATCCAACAGAGCCCAACACTGCAGAGGCGATGCTGATCCCTATCCCCTGCCCTCGCCCTAGCAGAGTGCACCAATATAAAATACAGGGCACTAACTACCAGAACGCTGGAAGAGGGAGGGGGGAAGAAAAAACAAGGGAGCCTTTGGACCCTCGGAGAGGCTGATCCCGTCAGACTGATGAGCGCACCTGTAGCAGGAGATAGAAAGAGAACAGCTCAATAGGGACACAACAAGGGGAATACAGCCCAACAAGTAACCCTTCTGTGGCCAAGTACAGTAATAGATACCCCTAGGCAAAAAGCCCCTCTTACCGAAGAACTGTCTCCGGATGCACTATAGTAGTAGGTGTGGTTGGCTTCCCCACACGCCACAAAACCAACTCCAAGCAAACAATGTGGGACTTGAACGAAGGGGAAAAAGTCAACGGACATAAAAAAACCCTTGTAATGTTCGGCAAGTGTTCATAAAGCAGGCATGAAGTCCAGAGAAGAAGGCCCCCCCCCCACCTAGACTAACTAACTAAGGAGAAACGCTACTTCCGTGACCGGAATCCCAAAGTGTTCGTAAAAAGAACTAAAAAAGGGCAAAACGAAGGAAACTGGCTGCAACAAACCCTGGAAGACTCTGCACAGTAGTCTGCACGCAGCCGCGTACAGATCCGAAATCCGGGCAGAAATGCTGAAGGAGTCCCAGGGGCAAGCGAAACCACTGAAGTCGGAGGAAAGTTACAGGTAACATTCGCTAGAGGAGCAAAAATAGAACACTGGTTCCTGAGAGAGGCAGGGCATAAAAACACAGACCGGCAGCCGCCGGTCAGCAAGGCAAAACCTTCTAGATATCCCCACGGAAGGCAGAGCTTGATTCGAAGAGCCGATCAAATCCAAGCAGAACTGGTCCAAAACGACAGGAACACAAAACCAAGCAATGGGACACAAGTAGGAAGTCCCTATATACAGAAGCCCCTCCCTCTCAGTGTCAGGTGATCTACCTGTACATGGCCAAAGAAAGAGGACTGAATCCTAACACTGTCAGGCCAATTGTAATACCCTAATACTAATTGTAATGCCCCAAAACCTAGTGTTAGCAGAGCCCAGGGCACAGTCAGAGTCAGTTACTACCAGTACCAGTAAGCAAAAAATAGTGGTGAACAGGCCAGAAAGAATGATTTTCTAACAACTTTGATTAGGGTAAACCACCACAGACAGATAAGGTTCCATTTAAAAAGTGGTTTTTAGTAGCACATTTGCCCAAACCAAGTGTTTCAAAAGTTCCTTGGGAAAACACTTCTCTCTACAATAGGCTAAATTTTTAGCTTTTGTCCATTTCAAATTTAGTTTATAGACTGTCTCTTGATTATCATAAAACTCAATTCGACCAAGAGAATAAAAGACAGATTTAAAATAGTACAGCCTCAAATTTCATAGACACCATCAAGTTGCAAATACTCCTTCAATATTATTATGTTGGGTGAAAGCCACCTATGTAAAGGTGTCAGTGCATGAGAGATAGAAATATTAGCTCTGTAAAGGGCACGGGGTGTCCGTGCCACAAAGGAGTTGCACAGCCATATGCACGAATGTGAATGATATACACACGTATTCCATATTTACTCCAAGTTCTTCCAGTTTTTATTCCAAGTTTTTCAAGTTCTTTTCCAATGTTTACACATTCTTTCACCATCACGTCAAAGATGCGAAGTTTTCATGTTTTTATGCGTCTTATTATTCTGAGAGTGCCCATCCAGGCTTAATCCCAGACAATTATTTAAAACTTCATGGTTCCAAAACATTCAACCCAATGCATTTCGGTCCTCAAGACCTTCTTCGGGGGTATCTACAATATTAAAAACATATTTTAATAAACGCTCCATTTATGCGAAAAGCGTTGCAACAAACTTTTAGACCAAGTGTCCCTCCCCCTCCATCGATACTATAACTAAATAAAGTGTAACTAAATAAAATGTATTGACTCTTATGCGCGCTGTTATCTCCCCCGTCCTGCAGTCTTTAAACACCCTTAGGGACTGTCCCATTACACATGATAACAATGTGCCCTCTCGGTAAACCTCGCGCTCAAAAACCAATTTAAATGAGTCTAAATATCCCATCTACTTAAAGTGTAACCCACATCTACCTTACTGAATCCACAGTCGATCCTTCGTGCATCCCTGCTCCAACGTTCTGAGTACAGTGCAGATAGAAATATTACCCATGCTAGTTCTTCATGGTTGTATGTCGTAACAGCGCATTCCGTTGCAACGCATGCCTTTACCACGCATGCGTCACAACGGAATGCTTTTTCCATGCATAACCTTTACCACGAATATTCCTTTACCACGCATAGATTTACAACAATTTTTGTTGTAAATTTATGGATGGTAATGGCATATTCTTGGTAAAGGTTATACCCCTCCTCTGTACCCTTACATGACCCCCCAGCCCCCACTCCTTATAATTACCCCTGCCCTTAACCCTTAATCTTTTTTTTAAAACTAAAATTCCCCTTACCTTTTCACGTCTTCTCCTCTCCATCTTCCTTGGTGACGTTGTACGTCGTAAAGAGGAAGCAGGCGTTTCTTTCTGTTTCCTCTCAAACAACGCCGATTGCCTCTGCTTCATAACATCAGGTGCGTTTTTGGGGGGGGATACCCCCCAAGCCCCCTTTATCTTTTTTTAGCCTTTACCATACATGCCTTTACTATGTATCTCGTAGTAAAGGTATGCGTGGTAAAGGCTGTTGTGGTAACCACGCATGCGTTGTAATGCATGCGTGGTAAAGGTTTTTGTCAAAATGGCCGCGTTGTAGTGCTTATTTCCTGTTCTTCATGTGTTATAAAAGCCACGCTGCTCCTGGGCAGGGACAACAATCATCTAGAAAAATTACTCTCAATTGACCTTAAAATAGCAAAGTTCCCCATCCCCCAAAAGTCACAGCCATAAGAAACAGCAGAGACACATTTGCATAGTATATTTTCAGCCTTGAATTCAGTGGCTTATTACGCACTCTCGACTCAAACTAAAAAATAGCATGACAGACCTCAAGAAACACAATTTTTTACACTGTGAGTACCCATGAGCCTGAATCATCGAGTTGCACCCCCAAATAGGAGAACACCAGGACCCTACTCAATTTGTTCCCTTAAATAAAATAAAATCTTGATTTAGTTGCTTCTTGACCAACTACCATAATGTGCAATTTCTTAAAATTAATTGAGAGATCTAGGAAGAGCTTTAAGGCCAAGTGGGGTACAGGCTAACAAAACATCATCATCGACATAAAGAATGACAAGAAGAGAGAGGTCTTTAGCATCCATGAGTAAAAGTTTCTCTAGATGATTAATATTTCATGTAATTAAAAATTAAGCTAAAATACATCCCTTTCTAACCCCCCTCTTGATTAAAATTCACAGCGCACCGCGCCTCAACCCCATACCTCACCGAACCCGATGTGTCCATATGCAGATTCCACTCCAATAGAATGCATTATGGACCAAATTTGTCTCTGTTAACCCTATCAAAGACTGAGACTAGGGCCATAAAAGCCAAATGTAAGCTACAATTCAAATGCCCAAACATATTTTGATATCAAGAGATGTAAATTTAAACACTGATCCAGCGTACTCCCGACGGCCCCAAACCTATAATGCAGATCGGAAATAACGTACTTTTCCTCTGTCCAGTGAAGTAGCCTTGTTAAAAACTCCTGACCCACAACTTTAACCACGGAGCCAATAAGTGAGATAGGTCTGTAGCAACAGGTTGCTTTTATCACAGTTTTTGAAAACAGGGATAAAGGTGGACTCAAATTTAATGTTCGAAGGAACCCAAACAGAGCAACTCATCTGGAGGGTCTTCTTCAAGTTGTCCCAACCTGGTAAGGAAGCCAGCAATCGGGAATATTGGGTCTGGAGCGAAACTATTTCTCACCCGCACTTCTGTGTGGGCCCTAATATTGGTCAATGACAATCCTGGCACACTGCTCTATGTTTCTACCCAGTATTTATTTACATTTTGTTGACTGAATGGATTAATCCAGGGATCCATTACTAAAGCTAGTTTCAGGCAACTCCTTATATTTTAATACAATACCAATGTGGCCCAGCACTCCAAATTGTAGTTAATCTGATTAATCCATATACTTTATACAAAACATTTATTCAGCAGGTGTTATTCCAATTTTCTTTATTCAAAAACTCTTCTTCACAATAAAATGAGACCATAGCCAATGCGTTTTGTCCCATCAGACTTCTTCAGGGCTACAAATAATATACATAAGTACAAATTATATTTACAATTTTTACAATATGTACAAAGTGCTCAAAATACAAAAAAGGTGATTTAAAATATATACAATACTCTCATCATTTCATTTAAAATGACTTCTTTTTTATTCAGCCATCAGAGTTTTTTATCTATGTATACACATACTGTCATAAGGCTTAAGGTGATTTCAGTGATCTACAGTATGCACATATTTACAATCTTTTTGCCCACTGCTGAAAAATGAATTTTGAAGGTAAAAAACACTTTATATTTTAAATATCGACACTGTTATTTACTTGTGATCTCGTGATGGGGTGGAGCACATCTACTCTATCTGAGCAATTCAAATTTCTGAAAGAAACCACTGTTTCTTAGAAGGATACCCATTTCTATTTCTAAATATGAATAGTTCTTACCAAAGAACAGTATGTTGGCCTTTTATTAAGGATGTTGTCTATCATATGTAATCCATTCTCCTTAGATTGGTACCAGAAAAGCCTAGTCAGAAGTATTGTGCAAAAATGGCCATAAGTCAAGAGCAAACACATAAAGTGAAATCCTATTGTGTTGGATATATGATCCAATGGGTCATACCATGTCTAGGCAGAGTCTCCCCATATTTTTTTTATTAGCCACAGATTTGTCAGGCTCAAGCTTTTGTCCCTCAAATTTAGAAGAAAGGGGAGGTGGATCTGAGTCTTTCCTGGTAGGGTAAACGGAGTTGAATGTGCAAAAGAGAGGTAGATAATCCCATTTCACTACTAGACAAAGCTGTCTGCAGTAGCGCCTAAGGGGACGAATTACCCAGGAAGTGTTCCTACACATTGAAGGACATCAGTCTCCATCTGTGCTTTCACAGGAACCTGGTCCACTTGAAAGGACTTACTAAGAGGTAGAGCCTGAGATCCCCATGTACCTTTATCCAGGTAGAGGAACAAAGGACATGATAATACACTGCAGGTGGAGCACAGCCCAGTAGATAACTTGAAGTGGTCAATAAAGAAGAGCTGCTTGAAAGATAAGCTGCTCAGAGCCAGTAGGTATCTGCTTTACATGAATCATGTTCCTGCTGCCATGAGTGGTTTACACCAAGGAAGGCGGAAGTAGGGGGCCCTGACATATCTACTGCAACAAGCAAGTAAGCAAGACGCATAAATGAAAAGGTTCCACTGTCTTGCTGACTGGCTGGCCTAACAACAATGATCTAGCCTACTACCCTGATATTTTATGCTAGGAGAACATTTAAACAATCATACTATATTTACCATCAATAAACATGTAAGCATACGTTGCATCCTCCATCCAGCTACCATTGCATCTCACCTATGAATCTTCTCATATGTATGAATACACATATGCATGGTGTCAACATTTTGTGTATACAGGTCATGTGGTCCAATGCAAGGAAGCATAAGAAAGGTTTCATGGGTGAATGCTTAGTGTGCATTCACCTATGCACACTCAGCTTTATGTCCAGCATTTATTACAAATATGGAAGGCTGAAACAGACCAATAGTATATTAGCTTTCACTTAGCATACAAATGCCTACAGCAATTGTCATTGCCTTTCCTACATATGTTCCTTCTATCTTGACCAGACCAAAATCCTTCATTCAAAGAGATTTTTTGTCAACAGCCAGAGCCCTGAAAGATGGATACATTCCATAATTAAGTGATATCTAGGACCAAGAGAATGAACCTGACAATGAATAATTCAGAAATGGGTACTGTTAATTGAGGCAAAGTGCTATCACCATTTTATCAAACTGGGTTACAAACACTGATGTGCTGGACACAATTATATTTTATACTATGTGTATTAATTAAGAACAGATACTCCCACACTTATGCATTGCAAATTTAGGGGTGATTTGGGAAATATGGAGAAAAAGTAAAGGAATTAGGAATTTAGTAAATCTATCAGAAGGGTGGAGTGAAAGATATGAAAAGTTGAGGATGAATTAGGTAACTCTTGTGATTCACACATAATTATGCCTGGGCAAAGTTTGTGGAGTTCCGCTACCCAGAACTACACTGCACCACATGGAATTCTGCAAGTGGCGGAGTTTGTTAGGTAGAGCGCAACGATTTTGAGCGCCGGGTGTTTGTCACACACTGGATAACTAGTGCGACTTGAACCATGTGCAGTGCAAGAGGGCGGTGCTTCTTTCTTCTGTTGAGTAGATTTTCTACTCGAGCAGTAGCTTCCCCAATGCAATCGGATGGTGTCTCAAAGCGAGCAGTCGCGACCATCTGATCCCGCTCGCGTTAAGAAATCTCACTTGGAGGTGACCTAACATTTGATTTTCCATGTTTGCACTCACCAACTCAACATTGGCAAGCACAAGTGAGGAAAAAACTCTGCTCTGCAGAGTTATTTGCAACTCCATGTGCTCCGTTGTGTGCAGACAATCCCAGCAAACTTCGCAAACAGAGTGGAGTTCACTGACTAGGCCTACACATAACATCAACCAGAGCGATGTTAACTGTTCCAGTGAAAAAGTAAGATGCATACTTCTCTGTCAAAATATGTTCAACTTACCACTTAATGCACATGGGAGATGCTTTATCATCAACAGCGACAGGGGGGGGAGGTCCTCTTAATGTATTAAAAATACAGAATACAGAGAATGCACAGTCTGTCTTGTATCCTCTGAAAGTCAAATGTGTTGTAAAGAAAAGTAGACATATTATTTCAATCCCACTTTTAACTTCCACACCCCACAACAATGGTCTCAGTTGAAGGAAATTATTTGTGTAAGTACAATAGTCCCTTCCAGTAGTCCAAAAATGGCAAATAGTAACATTACAATGCACAACAGTATGTAGCATCACAGAGAGAAATCTGATACACATATGTGTATTTGTGTGCCACAGAGGACCCACAGAGACCTACACAATGTTTCAAGACCATCATGACCCTCAATAATGAATATATGGTCTTAATAGCTGCAATAAATAAATCAGTGAGGAGTACTTCCCCTAAACATAATCAGTAACACAACACAACCTTGGGTCTAAACACTTGCACATAAATCATGTAACAGGATAAAGATGTGATGAACATACGGACCCTCTCAATTTTTCAGAACAAAACAACAATAAGGGGGGGAATTATCCCTTAAGGACGAGAAACCGAACTCACCAAAAAGGTGACATGCTTCATCATATGGGTTCCTCCTACGAGTATTCTAGTCCTACTGGGGCTACAACTTCCTCACTATGAGGAAGGAGCTCATGGATGTTTTCAAAGAGGTTTACTAATGGGTCTGAGATGCTAAAATCCCATATGTGAGCATTAAGGTGTAGTGAGAGTGCAGCGCAACAAAGAAAAAACTAATAGTGACTATAAAACTGCATAGGAAGATACACAAAACTAATTTGATTAGCTTGCTCTCACTGGCAGGATTAAAAACCAGTGCAAAGAGTAGTATAGATTTAAAACTACTCCAAAATCAGGTCGACATGTATCAGCCATGCAATCAATACTCTGTATCATTGGCTTTCTTAAGCACCAAAGAATTGTAGTTAAAGCTAATGCTGCAGTCACATAAATTTAGTGATTCCAAAATATACAGATAAAGATAAAGAGGAATAATACAACACCAGTAATCCTGATTAGCGATGTCAGGTATTACTGGGAATATCTGTAAATATGATAGAGAAGCAAAGAACATCACATATTTCAATGTTAGTGCTTTCGCTGTTGGCATATTACTATATAACATATTGTCAATACCCATTAATATTGCATTTAAAGTATTCAAACTTATCCTCAAAAGTAGGATAACAAACCTCACCTCGACCTGGCACCAGCTCAGGGAAGGAGGCCCCGCTCTGTGGGGAACAAGATTGAATGTCACACCTGACCATTTATCTGGGTGGACATTTGTTAAAATTGCTCTAGTGTGTGCATAAAAAGGTAATGTGTCCCTCCAAACTGATGGTGTCATCTTTTTATCAACCACATGGGGTATCAGATATTGCTACAATTAAGTTATATATGTAATAACCCACTATGCTATCCAAATAACAGAGGGAACTGAGTATCTCAAGGGCAGCTGTACTCTTATACCCCCTACTGCCACTGTCTCATGTTATTTTAATTATATAGCTAAAACGATTCAAAAACCCAATATCAGAGGAGGAGCCATTTCAGTTTAGGAAGCATTTTCGCCCCTTCCTTGCAAAGTTAAAACAGAGCCCGCCTTAGCTGTCTGTCGGTAGCTCGTTGCAGTACAGAGCTGCCACCGGAGGCAATGGACGGACTGGCAGGCTATCTTTAAGTAGTGTCTTGAATTTCAAACAAATTAATTTCTGAAGGACCATATTGTGTCTATCTGAATGACTGCATTTTGGACGCGAATTGCAGTGTTTTGCGCATGCTTCAGAGATAGACGAAATGTCCATCACATCGCGTGTTGACAGCCTGCTCCTCAATGCGCATGCGTGAGAGGGAGAAGCTAAATTCCCTATTGCTGCGCATACAGCAGTACATTTCAATCAAACTTTGGGGGTCATTATGATTGCGGATTTTCCGCATCCTCGGGGCCGGCGGAAGCCACCGCCAGCCCCGAGGATGCGGAAAATCCGCAGCGGACTGACCAAAGACCCACCGCCAGATTAGGATGGCTGGTGGGTCCTGGTTTCCGTCCGCAGCTTTTCCGCCGCGGTCGGATTACAACCGCGGCGGAAAAGCTCTAATATGGTGACGGTGTCTTCCAGACACCGTCCACCATATTAGGATGGCCAGTAAAGTATGCTTTTCCGCGGCGGGTTTTCCGCCGCGGAAAAGCATACGGAACTTCACTGCGGGGGCCCGTTGCGGGCCCCCTAGGTGAAGGGGGGTGGGGGGTGCACATGGGGGGTACCTATGGTACCCCCCTGCATTTGCATGCAGAAAGCGGCAGGCACCGCGCGGTGCCTGCCTCTTTCTGCATGCAAATGCAATGAGTGCATTTTTAACATTGCCGCGGGTGCAGCTTGAAGCTGCACCCGCGGAAATGTTAAAAATAGAGGATGTGACCGCCAGGGTGGCGGTCACATCCTAATTGCACAGGAGGGAACTTCGCATGCCATGCGGAGGTTCCCTACCTGCTCTGGGGTCGCGGACGGACGCAAGTCCGTCCGCGATCCTAATCGACCCCTAAATTAGGAAACTTAATTTAGCAACCAGTGCAAGTGGATAGTTTTGCAACCAAAAAGATATCAAAGAAACATGATGTTGCAAATGTTATTAATTGACAAAACAGCCTTTTCAACAACGATGATTATTTCGAGTGGTCAAAAAACATCCAAACACACTGTATCATAAACTTCCAACCCCTCGATATGGATCACTGTCCTAAACTCAATGGAGTCAGATTACCCATATATCTTATAACTTCAGCTTTATAAAAAGACTAAATTGACAGATGTGTAAAGGCAATAAAGCATGAATGACCATATGGATAGTGAAATGCGTGTGTAATCAGAGTGGCGATGCTTACTATGAACGTGTAATTCAGAATGACCAGGCAGATATTGTCAGAGTCCTTATCTACGATCATAGTTGGCTCCTCTTAACCATAGTTAATTCTGACATTAACCTGATTATTGTAAGGATAGCCTGGGGATCTCATCATTCAATCCATTGATGTCACTTTTCAATCTGAACACCCAGCGCTGCTCTCATCGGAAAACAAATTTGGAAATATCTGTTACATGTGTTGGTATCCAAGGTTGTTCCAATACCACCCAACGGAGATCAGTTTCTGTATGATGTTTATCTAAAGAATGATTGATTGACTTGGTGGATCTCTTATTGCACCGGATAGTGCTTTTATGTTAGGAGATTCTCGTCTTGATTTTTCGTGATGTCATCCCAACGTAACGGAGCTTACACGGAAACCATAGTCTATAGATCAGTTTCTCGCTGTTGCAATTTGTATGTTTTGTAAGTGACCATGTTCCTTCTGTGCCTCTGTCAATTTGCGTTGTTTTCTCTGTTGGAGGGCACACGGCACACATCCCACTTGGCCCCTCACAGGCGGTAGGTTCCACAATACTGCATATCCATCATTTGTCCTTTTGTCTTTTGGGCGGGTATGTACAAGTTTGTCTCTGATGTTGGTACTTCTCTTGAAGGAGAACATGGGGACGGGAAGTTTCTCATTTCCTGTATTAAGTATCTTTCAATGGTTAATGATACTTTTCTTGATTTGATTAGAGAAGCCACAAAATGTATTCACAAAGGTTAACCTTGAGGTCTTTTCTTTGGGCGGTTGAATCTCTTTCAAAGCTTCCCTATTGTTATTAGCAGCTCTTTTGCGAGATTTCTGAATTATTGACGCTGGATAGTTCTTGACCTTCAAATCATTGTATTTTTCAATTGAAGATCAATTTCTCCTTATCCTGAGAAATTGCACAAAGGGCAAATTCTCATGGATAGACTTAGGATGGTAACCCTGGTATGGTAACAAAGAGTTACATGCCATTGGCTTCTTATATAACTCTGTACCCAATCCGTCATCCTTTGGAAATACATGAATGTCTAGAAAGGAGAGACTTTCTTTTGAGAATTCTAGAGTAAATCGTGGATATTCATTCCTCTCATTGAGCCATGAATGGAAGGCCTTTATTGTTTCCAGAGTACCTCTCCAAATTACAAAAATATCATCTATGTAACGCTTCCAGACACACATGTGTCTGTAGAAGGGGTTACTTTCCTGTAGTACCAATGTCTGCTCAAACTGGTGGACATACAGATTTGTTGCAAGAAATGTTCAGTGTTGTGGCTGCGCACAAGTTGTATATTGAATGTTTGTATTTCTGTGGTGTGCCACGGAGGTCTCACTCTCTCAACCTTGGAGTGTAACTTAAAACACAAAAATATTGCGTCCTCTGTACTTAGGGGGCGACCCTCTGGGCTCACTATCCACCGCTGGAGGCGGTTATAAAGTTTGATACTGGTTGAATTTCCAAAAGATTAATTAATCAAAGTTGTTGCTCAAACATGATTTAATATTCAATCATTTGTATTAGTTAAATGTATCCAATCCATTGTGCTATCGATAACAATTATAATTCTTTAATCAAGCATTTCCGAAGGCATTCCCAATGCATTTACTGCACATGCGTGCCCTTCTTCGGGGGAAATCTAAATTAAAAGTAAATCTCAATGAGGATCCACACCTGGGATCATAACATTTTAAATCGTTTTAAACATACCATTGATATAACATGCCATGAATTACTAAATGGTGGGGTGCTTGTCTTAAATTCAATATCAACTCTGTATATTGCAAGCATGGCAGGTCTAAATAATAGTATAAAAAAGCAAGACAGTCCTCTGAAGCAGGAAGGTTTTCAATTGCTTCCTTATTTGAGTAAACAACAACTCCAAGGCGGAAGAAAGGGTTTAAACCACTTGACAGCGAAAGTATAAAAAAAACTTTTAATGTCAGAGTGTGCAAGAACCGCAGCACTGAAATAGTGAGAGTACTCTAAGCACAAGGACACATTCCAGGTGCACATGACAATCATTTTCTTAATTGGATTTTGAGAATTAATTACTAGGACATATCAGAGATAGATAGATATTTTCAGCACTTTTTTCTCTGTGTCTATGCAGTGGCATGCAAGAGGGAATAGGTGAGTGGGCATGTTCGTTTCATTTGTACTTAGCTGACTACATTAGGGTTTCCGCCGCAATGTAACAAGTTATATTATTGTTAATCACTGTACACGAAAGCCCTAGAATGTGATTTGCAGAACATTATGCAGAAAGGGATTAAATGTGCTAACACAGCTGGTCACGATTTCTTCAAAGCATCTGTTCGGGATAGGTCTAATCCTAGCGAGCTCTGTTCAGGTCCGTTGCTCTAAAAGAAAACTTCTGAAAACAACGCTGTCTTTATCCCTAGTACCATATTGGAGCAAACTTTATGGAAATGAAAAGTGAATATAATCGATTTATTTGCTGGATTTTGTTTCGCTAGACTCTAACATCCACTTTAAAGCAGAATTGAACGGATGTATGTCGTTACAACGAATACTTTTACAACGCATACCTTTACAACGCATTTTTTACACCGCAACATCCATTACAAAGCATTCCATTACAACGCATGCCATTACAACAAATTCTTTGAAACTACCTTTACAACGCATTCCACTACAACGCATACTACATTTACAACGCATACCATTACAACGCATACCATTACATTGCATGTATGGTAAGTATTGGATAGTGTAGGGGTAAAAATTACTATTCCAACTCCAGGGGGTGCAACAGTAGGGTAAGTGTTGGATAGTGTAGGGGTAAAAATTACTATTCTAACTCCAGGGGGTGCAACAGTAGGGTAAGTATTGGATAGTGTAGGGGTAAAAATTACTATTCTAACTCCAGGGGGTGCAACAGTAGGGTAAGTGTTGGATAGTATAGGTATGCGTTGTAATGGTATGCGTTATAATGACTGCGTTGTAATGACATGCGTTGTAGTGGTATGCGTTGTAGTGACATGCGTTGTAATGCATGCATTGTAATGGATGTTGCGTTGTAAAAGTTTCGTTGTAAAGGTAGTGCGTTGTAAAAGTTGCATTGTAAGTGTTGTTTCCCGAATTGAACAGGAAGCAAAAATCCTCCTGAACAGAGCTGTAAACTGAAACAGTGCCTGGTACAAGTACCTAGGGGCAGATTTACAAGCCCCTTGCGCCTCTTTTGCGCCGCCGTTGCGTCACTTTTGTGACGCAGCGGCGGCGCAAAAGATGCGCCATGGTGCGGGCTATTTACAACGTGACGCATCTGGGAGATGCGTCACGTTGTAAAGCCCTGCGCCTTAAGGAGGCGTTCGGGTGCAGGGGGGGGGGCGTTCCGGCACAGGAACGCCTCCTAAAAGTGTCTGAGTGAAATCTCAGATTTCACTCAGTCACTTTTAGGCCAATGCTACGTCAAAACCCTGCGCCTGCTTGAAGAAGGCGTAAGGCTTAACGCAGCATTAGTAGAATGGGCCCCCCAGAGCATTGCTGGAGCTGCGTCAAGCATGCAACGCAAATCCAGCAATGCAACACCTTTACGGCACAGATGCGTGACGCATCTGTGCCGTTTTTGCCCCATGGTGCGCCGCATTGTAAATGCGGCGCATCATGAATGGCGGAGGCATGGCGCACAATTACTGGCTCATCCCTGCTAATTTGCAGGGATGTGCCAGTAATTGTAAATATGCCCCCTATTATCAAAGGGGGTTTCTGGAGGCTACAATGTGTAACCAGAGTGTTTGCTTGTTTCTGCTGTATTGCGTTCCATTATAGCATCTGTGTAGCGCTAACTATTCCTCTCTGGAGCAATGAAACTCTTAACCACTTGGGTAGCACACTACACGATGTGGATGCGTTCCTGGAAGATTGACACTTTGCTTGAGCCTATGTGGGGATTGTGTCCATGCTGTGCCTGATAATCATGGAGGTGTGGTTAAGTTTTATTGGTTCAAGCGCTCATCGGTATGATGGAGGAAGAAATTTCAGAGCTACATAAACATTTCTAAAATATGTGTTATTCTGGCAGCTCTGATTAGCTCTCTAGGTCATTTTATCGTGTTAGTAGCTTATCGTTATGCTCTCAGTCTGTTTTCCTGAGAGGTAACAAGTGTAAATAAAACGTGAGGTGGAATCAGAGATCTAACTGAATGGAAGGTGTTACCTCCTTAAATGATTGCCAATATGATGGCTAAGTGAAGACATTTGCCTAGATGCATTGAGTTATCATCCACCTTTTAGTCATTATAGGATGTTGTTACTCCGACTGTGTGACTATTTGGACCCACAGAGTAGACTATGCTGGAGTCCTTCTGTGACCAGCAATTTGAGGCATATCGCTTTGATAGTAGCAGATCTCTCTGATTCAATCAATCAATCATTCAGGGTTTGTTAAGCTCGGCTACTCACTCATAAGGGTCTCAAGGCGCCTGGGGGGGGGGTAAGGAGGAGCAGCTTAGGTCCATCAGGAGAGGGCTAATTATCAGTCTAATTATTTGAGGTTAATCGTGAAGATGGGGAGCGATGTTGTCTGCTTGAGGTGGAGCGGTAGGGCGTTCCATGCTCTGGCCACGATTAGGGAAAGGAGCGGCCTCCTGATCTGGTCTTTCTGACACAGGTTACCACAGCATAGGAGAGCTGTGGAGGGCTTTGTGCGCGTGGGTGAGGATCTTGAAGGTGATTCTAGCCTCGATGGGGAGCGAGTGGAGTGTGCACAGGTGTTGAGAGATATAGCAGTGTCGTGGTAGGTTGAGGACCAGTCTTGTGGCGGCGTACTGGATGTTTTGTAGCTTGCAGTGAGGTTTTTGTTTATTCCGATGTAGAGTGCGTTGCCGTAGTTGAGTCTGCTGGTGATTAAGGCGTGGGTTACGGTTTTTCTGTGCTCAAGGGGGATCCATTTGAAGGTCTTATGTAGGAGGTGGATGATATGGAAGCAGGAGGATGTGACAGCATTGATCTGGCGGTCCATTTTGAGTTCGGAGTCTAGGATGATTTCAAGGTTGCGTGCGCGGTCCGTGGGGGTGGGTGAGCTGCCGAGAGCAAGGGGCCACCAGGTGTCATTCCAGGCATCTGGGTGTAGGCCCATGAGGAGTACTTCTGTTTTGTCAGTGTTGAGTTGTAGGCAGCTACTTTTCATCCATTTTGCGACTGCTTCCATGCCTTCTTGGAAGTTGTGTCTGGCGGTGTTGGGTTTGTTGGATAGGGAGAGTATGAGTTGGGTGTCGTCTGCGTATAAGCCAATGTTGAGTTCTTAGGTTTTGACAATGGGGGGAGAGGAGCCATGTAGGCGTTGCAAAGCTTTGGGCTGAGGGAGGACCCCTGCGGGTCTCCGCAGGTGGTTGGTGTAGGGTCCTAGAGACAAGGGGGGAGTCTGACCCGCTGCTTTCTGCCAGAGAGGAAAGAGTAGATCCTGTCCACCACCTTGTCCCAGATACCTGCGTTGTGGAGTCTGCGTATTAGGGTGCGGTGGGATACCATGTTGAAGGCCACTGAGAGGTTGAGGAGGATGTCTCTCCTCTGTCCAGGAGGGAGCGGATGTTGTCTGTTGCGCGAGGAGGGTGGTTCCTATGCTGTGGTTTTTTCTGAAGCCGGATTGTGACGGGTCGAGGATGTTGTGCTCTTCCATGAAGGGGGCGAGTTGGCTGTTGACAGCTTTCTTGATGACTTTCGCTGGGAACGGGAGCATGGTGATGGGTCTGTAGTTTTTGAGGTCGGTGGTGATGGAGCAAGGTTTCACATATTCTGAAACTTGCTTGGATTCAGCCCTCTCTAAATAACTCATAAAATATTATTCAACATGTTTTGTTTACTAATATTTAAATTTCACGACATTTCTAGTATCTAGGGGAAGCTTTTCAATGTGCTTTTACTAACCGTAACTCTAATGCATTAAAATCGCCACCGAAAACGCAGGAAACCTTATGCGCATGCGTCTACCACACTGACGGGGTCTCTGCTTGATGGGAAAACTTTGCTTCTGCGAACTAATGCCAGAAATGGCTGCTTTAAATTTCACATGCTAATGCTTATGCTGCAGCTTGTACTAAACTTGCTCGTTCTGCTTAATCATTAACGCATAAGTTAAAATAATGTAATGGGGATAGAGTAGAGATAAGTGGTATACAGTGCATTCATTTATTTCTGTATTCTAATATGGTTTTTTTTTTATTTGCTCATAGCTCGTACTTTGGGCCTGACTACTGACACATCTTCCATCTTGGATGACACTGCACATGCTTACTCAGACACTGAATTTGCTGAAGCACTGGCATTGAACCTCTGCCAGCCCACTTCTTACCCACAATGTTCCTGGGAACCTGCTCAGCTGACCTCTTGATAGGAAGCTACCTAACACAATGTATTCAAAATGTGTACCAATATTGTTGGGCAGAATAAAATCATGGGAAAATAAAATTGTGGGTGGGGTTTCAATCAATATGATTTGAATTGAATTTACATCATTACATCATCTTAGTATGGTGTGATGAGATTACCTCTCCTCGTCTTTCCAACCAATCACTGAAGGGGAACACATAGATTTGCAACATTTAGGGGTGGTACATTGCCCTCAAAATGGTATAACTAAGGTAGGCTCAGATAGAGAAATTGTCTGACTTGTCCGAATAGCTGACCTGTCACTGACCTAACACACTCAATAGGTGATCAAGAGCAGAGGTGCTGGTGGAGCACTCTGTCAGAAGAATCGATTACCCAATTGGGGTACTAATTGGCTTTCCTAGAGAGAGGGGTGTGACACTGGCGTTGCACTTAGGTGAGGTCGTCTGTCCTGATCTGCACCTGTCTTCCTGTGGGCACCTGATTAGTCGGGAGCCTGGTCCTGGTCTGTATTTTTCCCCAGCCCATGGCCAGGATTGGTCATTGCACCATTCTAGGTAAATATAATCAATGTGATGCGTCCTTGTGCTATTTCCCTTTCTCACCCTTCCCAGCTACCAATGTCTAAAGGTGTTACTGTGATTTCTTACAAACTTTATGTCCTGCTGATTATATTTTTGCTTGTAAAATTTATGGGCACGAGATTGTGGCCCTTTTCATGTGACTCAGAAAATCTATCATAGATAAAGGTTTTTAACTTTCCCTGAGTCTGTGGGTATTATAAGAAAGGTAAATGTGTTTAAATACTATCTGTTTATGCTAACTCTCTGATCCACAGGACTCATAGTAAGGTGACAAGGATTGGTAAGTTATGGTCTGTAGGTATAAGTCCTAAAATCGGACCTCTGGGCAAACTGATAAAGTGATTAAATTTGTGAATTGGTTAGGCAGGACTACTAGTTCAATATGTGAATTTTATATGGGCCCATGGTGAGTATGGTAAAATTGAGCTAGTTGGTCCCTGCGCAGTGCGCGCTCTATCAGTATACTTTTCTTGGTAGCAGTAGTAAGGGTTAGGGATTAGTTAATAATAGGTAGTTAGTTATGTATCGATTATTGAATATTGATTGTTTATTGATTTTCTTTATATACTAACCAAAATCCGCTCGTATTGGTAAATGTTGTCTGGAATATCCCTGGATAAAGGAAGCGGGTGGTAAATAGAAGCCACACTGCAGTGAGGTTACTTGCCTTGAGGAATAGGTGCGTAAAGTTAAGTAAAACCTGAAGCACTGTTTAGGGTTTATTTTTCCTGAGTATAATTGTGAGAGTGATTGGTAGCAAAGAAGTTCTCTGGTGAAACTTTGGGTTTATATCACCTAGAAAGGGTAATTCTGAAGAAGTTACAGGTTCTTTTTGCTTAAGTGAAGAGTAAAAGGAAGGTTGTTTTACTCGCAGTATGTGAAGAGTAGACAGAATTAGGTTTACTCGTTGTGAACAAAATTATCTTTCCTTTGATTTTAGTCAATCAGGCACAGTAGCAAATGTTGAAATTGAGTTTGAGCATATGTTCCTTTGTATTTTGAATAGCTGGTGTTTAATATGAGCACGGATAAATCCATCCTTTTATATGTGGTTTAATAACAAACTCAGTTATTACATATTTTGTTCATTCATCTCCTTTAAGAAATCCATTCTCGATATAGATTTTCATAGCATAATTGAACACAGAATAGAGGACAGCCGACAAGTGTTTCACCCTATGTGGTGAGTAGAGCCAGGGCTTTCTAGAGGCTAAAAAATGATATCACAACATTTCCAGGTATTTCACCATTCGAAGTCACAGTGTAATACGTATGTATAAAAATTATATTTAAAGTGAAGATCTTAAAGCAGCAAAGTCCTCCAGGTAATCTGGTGTACCCAATTTCAATTCCCTTTTTTGAAGCTCCTATGGTCCAGAGCTTTGAGCAGTGTTCCCTCACTGATTGAACCTTTTATGAAAACAGATTTAGACCTGGGACTCCTGGACCCTTAACCCTGGCTGTAACAGTAGCAAATATTGCATGTTATCAATTGATGAAAATGTATAATTGAAATTTGAAAAGAAATTGAATTGTAGTATTACCTTGCAAAGGAGGGAGTCAGTCACGGGTGCTTAACTGATGTCACAAAGAGCCGCGCTGGGATTGGTAGAAACAGTGGGTGTGTAGCCGTGAGAAAATTGTAAAGGAGGGGTGAGTGCAGAGAGTGAGATTTCACGTCACAGAAAAGCAGCGCAATCATTGGTTAATGCTGCTTGTAAGTCTAAACCTCATTGGTCATTGAAAATAAGAGACGCGCTGGTATTGGAAAAATTATTTCTGCAATGTAAACAAACAGAGTTAATTAGATTCATTGACATTAACGTACAAAATTAAATAGCGGTATATGTGGAATTTAGATCCAGCAGTTATAAGAAACCATCCTGATAGAAAATATTTAGGATTTGCAAGAGAACAACAAACTAGAGGAAGACCTTATATTATGTACGGAGAAAGAAGAAAGATGTCACTTTTCAGTAGAATAAGGAATTATTTCAAAAAAGACAAAGGGGCATATTATCAAGAACAGGCGATACAATTATCGCCGCTTTATCGGCAGGAAACTGCCGCTAAAGCGGCGATAATGGCCTTCATAATATGCCCTTGTGAATTCCCATAGCAGCCCAGGTTAACACCAGAACCTGGGCTGCTATGGGTATTCACAAGGACATATTATCAAGCCCATTATCGCCGCTTTAGCAGCAGTTTCCTGCCGATAAAGCGGCGATAATTTTATCACCTGTTCTTGAGAATATGGCCCAAAGTTATTAAAACTAGAGAAGGGATTATTAATACACCACCAAATACGCCCGCATCATACATGATGGTAGAAATGGGCTATCACACATGTGTGTGGTTAGAAAACTGGATATACTAAGGAAGATGGAGTTTTGACATTTCCAGAATATGGTACCTTTAATGGTAGAATTTTGTACAGCTTGAGAAATTGTATGAATAAATTAGATCCCAGACCAAGATTAACACAATATGAAGCCCTAGAAGAGTGGGAGACAGAGGCGTTTGAGCGAGACAGGTCCAGAAGTGACAGTAATTGGAGTAAGTTTTATCCCAGATTCCCAAAAGAGACACGAGATAAGCAAATGAAAAGGTGGAGACAGTCCATGCTAGTGGAAGGATTATATCCTGTTTTTACCACAGAAGAACTGTCAGGAAGTAAAAGTACAGGGAAAACGAGAAATGTAATAACTAGTGGTGATTCGGATGACGATTTATTAGATGACTTGTTAATGAAAAATCCGCCACCTTATCAAGAAGAAACTCAGAGAGTTACTCTTAGTGCTCCATTTTCACACCCGCCTTTAGTTCTGCAAATTATACATGAGACCTCTTTGGAAAAGGTACTTCAAGAGAGAGAAAAGGTAGCACTAAATAAACAGCATAGTGAATTAATTCAGAAAATCTCCCAATTAAATACAAGTCCTGAAGCCCTGACAATACCTGTAACAATAGGTCCCGTAGTTCCTTTGTATGGAGATAAGCAAGTTAATCCTAAAACTCCCGTTCTGACTACACCCATAGTTCAGCCAAGAAAAGAAACCCTAACAGTTGATGATCAAGCAAGTGAATGCGAGTAAGTAATTTCCTTAATGGATTTACCTATACGAGAACCAGTAAGCGACTCCATCAGGAAAGTTACACCCCCATGATTAAAAGAGGTACAGATTGAAACATCCTCGGGAATGAGGCATGCAACTGTAGTAAGTCCAGAAGAATTAGACAGATGGACTCAAAACATAGAGAAGCCTAAAACGCAACCGAAGGTATTGGACATATTTAAATCAAGGGTGGAATTAGAGGAAATGGTAGTGGGAAATTTGGGATTTAACAGACTGAATTCATTTGATGAAGACAAACTATTGTTTATATGCAGAAGCATTACTCGCAATACAAAAATATATCATGAAAAATATATGAATTCAGCTTTAGAAATGGGAATTGACATTGGCAAATCAAAGGTATTGCAGAAACCATATAGAGCTGAATTTTCTGACAAAGATTTGGAAAACATGAATGTGTCAGGTCGTAAATTGCAGATAAAAGAATTGTTGTCGTTGTTGCAAAAATGGGGAGATTCAGACAAATGGAAAGATAGATGGACAAAGAAAAAAGAAGAGGCACAGGCAAATAAAACGTCTTCTGAATACTTATTAAAAGCAGCAGAAAAGGTCAAAAGATTGTGTCCGATGAGAGAAGTGCCAGGAGGAGGTTATGTACATGTCCCATGGTCCCGACAGGATATTTTATCATTTACTAATGATTTCCCAAAGCTGAGAGAAAGACCTGTAGAATGGTACCGACAAGTCGAAAGGTTTGTGAAGGTGTCGAAAGTATTGTTAAAAGATTTAGATGGGTTATTTGACATTGTTGTTCCAGCTCATTTATGGTCTAAGTGCAAGATCACTGTGGATTGGCCTGGTGAGGAATACCCTAGAGACCAACGGACAGGAGCTCCTTCTGGCGAGGAAGTGAAGAAATATAATCAGGTGATAACTTATATCAAAGGGAAACATCCCCATAAAAAAACGAATTGGACTTAAATAGACAGACTACCCAAAACAAAGATGAATCTGTGCATGCATATTATGAACGCCTCTTGCAGGTATTTAAACAGAACAGTGGTTTAGAAAACATTGATAACAAGGGCATGACACATTTTATTTATCGTTTTGTGTCTGGACTAAAACCTGAAATTTCCCAAACGATTAGAGAGCATAAATTGTGTTGGCAATCAAATCCTGTTGACTAAATTCTCAAGTGTGCAAAATACTGTGAGGATGAAATTAACAATAAACAAAAGAAATTAGTAGAAAAAGTAATGTGGGCTCAAGTTAAAATGGCAGAGCAACAGCAACTCCAGTTAAGTCAGCAAGCAAATAATCAGAAAAAAGGGGAAGGCCAAGGTGAAGGAAGTGGGAGCAAACCGAGAGGAAAAATGGGTAAAGAAGAGGCGAAGAAAAAGTTTCCTGGTCATGGGTGCGGAAAATTAGGGCATTGGAGAAACGAGTGTAAATTAATACAGAATAATAACTCAAACTCAAAATTTAAATCTACAGATGCAGAATGAGGTGTCAATGAGACAGCTGCAACAGGTAATACAGAATCAATTGCTTCAATCCCCTAAGCCAGATTTTGTGAGTCAACCAAAATACAGTGTGAACACCGGATTTTAGGAGGTAAGTGGTAAGAAAAATACAGTAACCCCACAATTTTTTTGTTGCAGGATAAATTTTTTGAATTTGAAGATTGACGGTGCCTGAGAGGGGGAAGAGGATTGCGTACTTGGCACATCCTTACCGGTAGATCAGTCAGGTGCATACATTGAAGGGAAAGTGGAGGGAAATGATGTTACCTTTTTATGGACAATGGTACTACCCGTTCTACTGTGAGAACAGCAGACATCCCAAACCTACCCCTCTCGGGAGAAGCGATCCAAGTAGTGGGCATTTCTAATAAACAAATCAGGACCCCTGTCACAGAACCTATGGAAGTTTGCATTGGCAACTTCCGAGAAATGCACAGATTTGTAGTGTGCGATTCTAGCCCTGTAAACTTGCTAGGAAGAGATCTATTGTGCAAAATGAACTGCACAATCTTTTGTACACCAAATTTTGTTGACATTCAGACTCCAGATGAAGATGGAGTGTATAAAACCATGCTGGCTAGACAGGAAACAGAAGTTTAAAAGATGTCTCTAGAAGATTTACCCAGAGATCTAAAGACCTTTGTAAATCCTGAGGTGTGAGATTTTACTGGGAAAGAGGTCGGCCTAATGGCAGATGTCGATCCCATAAAAGTGACTGTGAAAGAAGGTGCAGTTTATTCAAACATTCAACAGTACAAAATGAGTCCCGAAATAAAAGCAGGAGTTTCACTAGAAATAGGAAGTTTGGTTGAACAAGGTATTCTGGAAGAAATAATGAGTAGTCCCTTTAATTCACCTAAAATTGGCATAAAGAAACCAAACGGGAAGTACAGGGTGGTCCAAGACCTCGGCAAAATTATAAAATTGTCGTTCCATGTTGTCCAGTAGTGAAATGAATGAAATGAAAAGAGGATTCATAGAGCGCAATAGCTGCCCCGAGACGTCCAAGCGCTAGAGAAATAGTGCTTCCTGGTGAGACAATTAGCATGGAGAGTTTAGTCAGACTTTTTAGAAAGGAAAGTTTTTAACTGTTTGCCCAATGAAGATAAATTAGAGTCAGATCTCAGGTGAAAGGGAAGGGAGTTCCACAGTTTGGCCGCATTGTAGGAGAATGACCGGCCTCCGGATGTTGATCTCTTGATTGTGGGGACTGTAACAAGGAAGGCATAGGTAGAGCGAAGCTGTTTATTAGGATGGTATGGAGTGATTAGGGAATGGTTGATGAGCGGGCCTGTTTTCCAGAAGGCCTGATGAGAAATACAAAGAGTTTTAAAATTGATTCTTTCCCTAACAGGGAGCCAATCCAAACTTCTCGGACCAGGTTTTGCCGAGAGGTTGCGGGGGAGCTGAAGCAGGGTGCGGGCGGCGCAGTTCTGTATTAACTGAAGTTTTCATAAGGTGTATTCAGGGGCTCCTAAGTAGAGGGCATTGCCAAAATCAAGGCAGGACTGGATCTGACCTTGAACCACAATTTGTTTGGCTTCAAAGGGCAGGAGGGGAAGGATCTTCCTGAGAAGTCTAAGAAGACCAAAACAGGTGGCTGATAAATTGGTCGCCTGAGTGTTAAAGGTAAGAGATTTATCCAGGCAGACAATGAGACTTTTTATAGTGTCTTTAGGTGTTGGGGGGAGAGCCGAGACAGGGGGGCCATATTGAGTTGATCGTGGGAGGGATAGAGCTGCCAAGGAGCATAAGCTCCATTTTGTCTCCATTAAGTTTGAGACATGAGGTGGTCATCCAGTTATTGACTTCCTCTAGGCAGCCCATCAGATTAACCTGTGCCAGTTGGCTGTCTCGCTGTGTAAGAGATACCACTAGCTGAGTGTTGTCAGCATATGTAATGATCTTAATACCATATGGACGAACAATCTCAGCCAGTGGTCTCATGTATACGTTGAATAACGTAGAGCTCAAAGATGAGTTCTGCGGTACCCCACAGCCCAGAGGTGTACTGAGGGAGACAGTGTCCCCTTCAAAGACCTGAAATGATCGGTCGCTCAAAAAAGATTTGAGCCAAGTTATCGCTGTCCCTGACACTCCCAGACTAAGGAGTCGATGCAGTAAAATTCTGTGATTCACCGTATCGAAAGCGGCGCTTAGATCGAGGAGGATGACTGCCACTGAACCAAGATCCCCCTGGTTTCTTCTGTTACCGCAAGCAGAGCAGTCTCTGTCCCATGCTTGGGACGAAAGCCCATCTGGGAAGGGTCGAGCCGATGGTTGCTCTCGAGGAACCCCGTCAGGTGTTTATTGACGTGTTTCTCGAAGATTTTGCTCATCCAGGGAAGCAAGGAGATGGGACGGTAGTTACTGGGATTGTTGGGGTCCAGGTTTGGTTTCTTGAGGAGTGCTCGTACCATTGCTTGTTTCCACAGGGGAGGGATAATGCCTGAGGATATGGATACGTTGAGTAGGTCAAGGATGGTAGGGAGGATGCTATGAATGGCAGCAACTAAGGTGCAGGGGGGGCTGGGTCGCAGGGGGAACCAGATTTTACTTGGAGCATTATGGGCCCAAGCATCTCTGGGTCAAGAAGGGGAAATTTTTCAAGAGTATTTAAAGAGTGCCGCATGGTTTCCTGGGGGGGGGCAAAGATGTATTGTCGAGATGAGGGTCAGTATCGGTAGTGGGGAACGAGGAGTAGATTTGTTGAATTTTTGGAGAAAAAAATTTCCGCCAAGTCATTACAACGCAATTGTATGTTGTGGTTGGGTGGGGGATTTTGGGGGAGCTTAGTAAGACTTTTTACAATCTGATAGATTTCTTTTGGTTTAGAGGTGGCCGCGGTGATTTTTCCTATGTAGAAAGCAGATTGCACAGTTTTGATCTCATTTTTATAAGATCTTATCGCCTCCCTATATATGATTTTATCTGCTGGAGAGTAGTCCAATCCCCACTTCCTTTCCAGCATTTTGCACTGGCGTTTCATCTCCCTGAGTCCAGCGGAGTACCATGGGGCAGTTTTTGAAAGTCGTTTCGAACTAGTATTGCATAAAGGGAGGGTGGAGTCAAGTGAGTTCGAGATCCAATTATTGTAATTGTTGTTGGATGATATGGGGTTCTGATTGATTGGAGGTCTGGAGGTCTCTAAGGCTGCAGTCCACTTATCTAGGGGAAGTTTAGACCAGTTACGCGATTTTCTTGAAGTAGGATTTGAGGAGGGAAGATTATGGGTATTCCAAACAAGGGGGGTCAAGGAGTAATCCATCCACGGAAGAGAGATGGGGGATCATACCTTAGGGTCAATACAGTTGCTAAAAACGGGGTCAAGAAGATGACCTTTGACATGGGTAGGGGAAAGAACAAGTTGTTCCAATTGTAAAGCAGAAAGACTAGCTGTCAATTCTAGTGCAGTATGGTCTGAGGTGTCATCAAAATGAATATTGAGATCACCCAACAGAGTAAAATTAGAAGGGGTTGTGGCTAGATCAGCAATAATAGAGGGTAAGGTAGTATGAAACTGTTTTAAGTTTCCGGGAGGACGATATATAAGTGTTCCGGAGAAACTGTTGTTAGGGGAAAAATCAATGGAGAAGGACAGACTTTCACAATCTGGGATTGGATCAGAGGAACAGCGGAAGGTAGCGATCTTTACAGATAATTGCCAGGCCACCTCCCTTTCCGTAAGAGCGGTCTTTCCGTGTAATCTGGTAACCTTGAGGAAGTGCTTGCACTAAGTCTGGATCAGAGTCGGAGGTTAACCAAGTTTCTGTTAAGAAGAATGCATCTGGCGTGAGTTCCTCTAGGAGCAAGGCGATTTCTATGCGATGCTTAGGAAGGGACCTGCAGTTCAAGAGATACATTTTAAGTTCAAGCCTTTATTTTTTTGGGTAAGTTATACTGAGCTCAAGATTGCATTGGGGACAGATGGTGGGTTAGTCTAGTGGATGGCAAGAATGATAGCAAGGGGCTTTTACATGTGTTCTTAGTTTGAGGAGAGAGTTGGAGCTGTAGCTCCTGGAAGATCTGAAAAAAGATGCAGGGGTTGTGGCCCCTGGCCCCAGCCGGCCGCGGACGGGCGCAGATGGGCTTGCCTTAGGCGCGACCCCTGCGCGTGTCCGCTGCGTGGCCAGGAAGGGATGACCATTATGTACTAAGAAGGGAGGGAGTGGCCAAACAACTACACCGGCAACCCGGTACTTCCCCCAAGATGGCGGCTTGCTCTCCGTGACAGCGCCTAGTCGGCTGTGAGGGGTATGGTGCAGTGAGGAGAGGGTAGGTTGTGCAAAGTTCCAAATATTAAAATTACAGCAGCTTTTTAAAATGATATGCGGCGACTAACTCTCCCGGCTTCCGCCTCAGCAGATAGCACTAAGTCTAATGAGCGCGCGTGGCTGTCAGCGCGACTTATGTGCAGGTGAGGGTGGGCGGGAGGTCCAAACAACTACACCGGCAACCCGGTACTTCCCCTAAGATGGCACCTTGCTCCCCGTGACGGCGCCTAGTCGGCTGTGAGGGGTATGGTGCAGTGAGGAGAGCGTAGGTTGTGCAAAGTTCCAAATATTAAAATTACAGCAGCTTTTTAAAATGATATGCGGCGACTAACTCTCCTGGCTTCTGCCTCAGGAGATAGCACTAAGTCTAATGAGCGCGCGTGGCTGTCAGCGCGACTTATGTGCAGGTAATTGATTTTTGCCATGTTTTCTTTTCCATCCCGCTGCATCCAGATAGCACATTTTTATTTTTGTTCAAATTTAACGACCATGTTTACGTTTGGAATCGTGTCCCTCAGGGGTACACGGAAAGTCCATCCATCTGTAATCAGATTCTGAAAAAGTGCCTTGAATCACTAGTGCTGCCCGGAAAATCTGTCCTGGTGCAGTATATCCATGCCCTATTGCTGGCATCAAGAACAAGAAATAACTGTGTAATCGATTCCATTGCATTGCTGAACCATTTAGCAAAAGGTGAACATAAGGTATCTCCAGAGAAATTGCAATACTGTACCAACTCAGTAAAGTATCTGGGAAACCAGATAGAAAGAGAGGTCAGGAGAGTGACATCTGAATAAATCAAAATAATTCAGAAAATGAAATTAGCCCAAACTCAAAAAGAAATCAGAATGTTTCTTGAAGTTGTAGGTTACTGCAGGCAGTGGATTGTGGGATTTGCAGTACTTGCAAAGCCACTGATTCAAATGACAAAGAAACGAGAAAGAGACCCAGTCGCGTGGGATGATGAAAGCATGACAGCTTTCCTAAAACTGCGTGACTGATTTTGTGAAGCTCCAGCATTAGGGATGCCAGATTATTCAAAAGAGTTTGCACTATTTTGTGGCACGAGAGACAATTGTACACTTTCATTCTTAACCCAGACACATGGTTTAATGCGACGACCTGAAGCATATTTTTCTGCAACATTGGACCCAGTGCTTTCTGCACTTCCAGGTTGTCTGAAAGCAGTAGCTGCAACATGCATGAGTCTTGAGCAAAGCGAATCCATTGTCATGGGACATCCTGTAACAGTGTATGTTCCACATTCAGTCGTGATTCTGTTACCCAGAACACGTACTCAGTTCCTAACACTTAGTAGGATGACTAAGTATGAAAGAATTATCCTTGGTTCAGAGAATGTGACAATAGTGAGATGCACTATTTTAAATCCAGCGACCTGGTTGTCCAATTCTCACTTTAATGAAGTCAGAGAGGAAGTCGAACATGATTGTATCGACTTAACTGAATTCAGTACTAAACCTCGAGCACACATACAAGAAGAACCTTTAAAAGATCCAGACCATGAGTTATTTGTAGATGGCTCATGTATGCACCATGAGGAAGGAGGACAAAGCACTTCTTTGCTGTATGCCCTGTATCAAACATAGTCGAAGCATCCTATTTACCAGGAGTCAAGTCTGCACAAGTAGCCAAATTGATTGCTTTAATAAAAGCATGCAAAATTGGGAATATTGGGTAGTGACCATTTACACTGATAGCCGGTATGGTTACGGGGTTGTGCACGACTTTGGCCAGCTCTGGATGCAAAGGGAGTCCATAACTTCTTCAGGAACTCCTGTCAAAAATGGACAATATGTGAAGGAATTACTTGAAGCAATTCAATTACCTAAAGAATTGACCATGGTCAAATGTGCTGCTCACTACTCTAAAACTGACAGAGTGACAGCCGGAAATCATTATGCTGACCAAGTGGCTCAACATCGTGCCAAATATAAAATGGCAATAAACAAGAAAATTGAAGCATGTGGAAACAGCTGTCAACTTATGCTTATGTGTGGTGTGAATACCTGGGAGCAAGTGAGAGATTTACAAGGTGAGGCAGAGCTCAAAGAAAAGGAAGACATGGAGAAAATAGGGTGTCGAGTGAGACCTGAAGATGGCATAATAGTCTATCTAGATTGGAGACCAATGTTACCTGACTGTATGCTTGCACCAATGGCTTGAATATACCATGGGGACACACACATAGGGAGCAATGCTACGGCGAGGTTGTTTAGTCGAGACTGGTTCAATGCAAAGTTCAGGAAAATAGCAGAGTGTCTTTGCCAGAGATGCCTTACATGTCCAACGATTAAACCCTGGTAAGAAAACTGTAGTGTGCCCTGGGAAAACTGAGAAAGCAGAAGGCCCTTTCATTAGACTACAACTTGATTTCATTCAGCTACCTGCTTGTCGAGGATTGAAATATATTTTGGTCATTGTCTGCCTGTTTTCAAAATGGGTAGAAGCATACCCCACTTGCAGGAACGATAGCATCACAGTAGCAAAATGCTTCTTGCGGGAACTCATCCCACGGTTCAGTTTTCCAGTAATGATTGAATCAGAATGAGGAAGGCATTTTAATAATGAAATAATCAGTCTAATCTGTGAAGCATTCAAAATTGAGCAAAAACTGCACTGTGCATATCGCCCAGAGGCTTCTGGAGTGGTAAAACAGGTAAATGGCACCATAAAAGCAAGATTGGGAAATATGTACTAATATACCCATTTGGAATGGCCTGATGCTTTACCTCTTGTTCTAATGGGACTCAGAAGCATTCCAGACAAGAACACAGGCTTGAGTCCAAATGAGATACTCATGGGAAGGGCAATGAGGCAAGCATGTGTGCCAGGACATCAGCTGTTAACTATATCTGATGATTTAGTGTTGGAGGACTGCAAAGAGTTGGCTGACCAAGTGAGTTCTCTCACCATGTTGGGGAAGACACAGAAGCCAGACATTCAACTCCAGCAAATGACTTAAACCCTGGAGATTGGGTTGTGATAAAGAATCATACTTGGGAATATTGCCTAGCACCAAGGTGGAGAGAGCCACAGCAAGTGATATTGGTTAGCACCACAGCTGTAAAGTGCAATGGAATCCGAAAATGGATCCATGCAAGCCATACCAAGTGGATACCAGAACCTGACGAAGTTGAGGCTGTAGGTTGTGCAGCTGAAGGGTCTCAAAAAGTTGATTCTGAAGTAGTTGACGAAAAGCAACCAAGCACCAGTCAGGATGAATGGATCCCAGTGGTTGATATACCTGAAATCATAGTGTGAACAAGAAGCCAAACATACTTAGATAGTCAGACTGATAGTGAGGACGAGATAGGCATAGAAGAACGTACTCAGATTACAGAAATCCAAACCAATGGTAATTGTGAGGTGGACCAGCTAAGGAAAGAGCAATATACTCAGACGGTAAACAGTCATAATATTGATTCCAAAATATAGAATGGACATAATATCGAAGTAAAGATATAGAATGGACAAAATATCGAATGGACACAATATAGTGGTTAAAAATATCGAATTTAAGGTAAGTAATATCGATTTTCAAAATATAGAAGTCAAAATATCGAAGTATACAATATAGGCATTAAATATATCGATTTTTTAATAATATCAATTTTTTTAAAGTGTTTTGTATGTTAGTATATGTGTGAGAAGTGTATATTAATTTTTGTAATGTATGTTTAATGTATTTTAAGTAATGAATTTTATGTTATTAAATTTTTGCGTAATTTAATTCTGTAGCGGGTTGTGGGTTTATAGAGGAATAGGGTGGGAAGTAATTTAATTGTAATTAATTAAATATTTGTATTTATTTATTGGTATTTATTTTGAATTTATTGTTATTTTTTAATTGGTAATTAGTTTTTATTAATTGCCAATTAATTTGTATTAATTGATTAATTGTTAATTATGTTAATTTTCTAAATCTATTTTCTGTAGAGGGTTGTGGGTTTATAGGGGAATAGGGTGGGGAGTAATTTAATTGTAATTAAGTAAATCATTTTTTTCATTTATTGGTATTGATTTTACATTTATTGTTAATTAATGTTTATTTGGTAATTAATTTCTATTAATTGGCAATTAATTTTTATTAATTGGTAATTATTTTTGTATTAATTAAATAGTTGATAATTATGATAATTGTATTAATGTATTTTCTTTAGTGGGATGTGGGTTTATAGGAGAATAGGGTGGGAAGTAATGTAATTGTAATTATTTACATATTAAAAATACTTTTTGTGTATTGATAATTAATTTACTGTTCATTTTTAATTGGTATACATTTTTATTATTAATTAGATTTTGTTATTGAAAATTAATTAGTTGTTAAATAATTATGAATAGCTTATTAATTTTTAATAACTAATATGTAGTTGTATTTCTAATTAATTATTACATAATATTAAATTGGTTATTAATTTCAATTAATGTTTTATTGGTATTGATATTTAATTTATTTTTAATAATATATTAAATCATTACTTTCCTTACTGTTAAACTCACTGGAGTGGGAATAGTAATTTTCACTCTCCCGCTATCCAACGCTTTCCCTACTGTTGCACTCTCTGGAGTGGGAATAGTATTTTTTACCCCTACGCTATCCAACGCTTTCCCTACTGTTGCACTCTCTGGAGTGGGAATAGTAATTTTTACCCCCATGCTATCCAAACCTTTCCCTACAGTTGCACTATCTGGAGTGGGAATAGTAATTTTCCCACTCCCGCTATCCAACGCTTTCCCTACTGTTGCACTCTCTGGAGTGGGAATAGTATTTTTTACCCCTACGCTATCCAACGCTTTCCCTGATGTTGCACTCTCTGGAGTGGGAATAGTAATTTTTACCCCTACGCTATCCAATGCTTTCTCTACTGTTGTACTCTCTGGAGTGGAAATAGTAATTTTTACCCTTCCAATATCCAACGCTTTCCCTACTGTTGCACTCTCTGGAGTGGGAATAGTATTTTTTACCCCTACACTATCCAACGCTTTCCCTACTGTTGCACTCACTGGAGTGGGAATAGTATTTTTTACCCTCCCGCTATCCAACGCTTTCCCTACTGTTGCACTCTCTGGAGTGGGAATAGTAATTTTTACCCCTACGCTATCCAACGCTTTCCCTACTGTTGCACTCTCTGGAGTGGGAATAGTAATTTTTACCCCTACGCTATCCAAAGCGTTCCCTACTGTTGCACTATCTGGAGTGGGAATAGTAATTTTCACACTCCCGCTATCCAACGCTTTCCCTACTGTTGCACTCTCTGGAGTGGGAATAGTATTTTTTACCCCTACGCTATCCAACGCTTTCCCTACTGTTGCACTCTCTGGAGTGGGAATAGTAATTTTTACCCCAACGCTATCCAATGCTTTCCCTACTGTTGTACTCTCTGGAGTGGAAATAGTAATTTTTACCCTTCCAATATCCAGCGCTTTCCCTACTGCTGCACTCTCTGGAGTGGGAATAGTAATTTTTACCCCTACGCTATCCAACGCTTTCCCTACTGTTGCACTCTCTGGAGTGGGAATAGTATTTTTTACACCTATGCTATCCAACGCTTTCCCTACTGTTGCACTCACTGGAGTGGGAATAGTATTTTTTACCCTCCCGCTATTCAACGCTTTCCTTACTGTTGCACTCTCTGGAGTATGAATAGTAATTTTGACCCTTACGCTATCCAACGCTTTCCCTACTGTTGCACTCACTGGAGTGGGAATAGTATTTTTTACCCCTACGCTATCCAACGCTTTCCCTACTGTTGCACTCTCTGGAGTGGGAATAGTAATTTTTACCCCTACGCTATCCAACGCTTTCCCTACTGTTGCACTCTGGAGTGGGAATAGTATTTTTTACCCCTACCCTATCCAGCGCTTTCCCTACTGTTGCACTCACTGGAGTGGGAATAGTATTTTTTACCCCTACGCTATCCAACACTTTCCCTACTGTTGCACTCACTGGAGTGGTAATATTAAATGTTACCCTCCTGCTATCCTACGGTAAAATATTGTACATTTTTTATTAATAACTTAAATTAATTATATCCTAATTTTAAGGTTATTTGAGTATTTTTAAGTATGTTTTAGTTAATTATATTTATTATTTCATTAATTTTAAATTACTTTTAAGACATATAAAACAATTCGATATTTTGACTGACTATATTTTTTACAGACTATATTTTGGATTCAATATTTTTGTACTTACCTGTTTGTAGATAGGAATTCGATATTTTGGCATTCTATATTTTGGTGACTATATTTTGGTAAGTCTATATTTTGTCATTCTATATTATGTCAGTGATCCACTCAGACCAATGACATACCTACCAGAACTCCATTGTCTGAGAAGGGACAGATAGGTATTAGTCAAAACGCACAGGCGGAAGACAATCAAGAATCTGCAAGACCTGTGCAGGACCAGACGGGAGTAGTCAAAAGTATTCAGGACGAAGAACAATGTCCAGGCCCAAAAATGTCATATGCTGAATCAGGTCAAATTAGGATAGAAGGATCAGTACAGGCAGAAGAGTCAACTGCAATAAACCCTGGGGTAGGTGAGTTAGAGAGGAAACCTGAAGTTGACGAAAATCATGTTGTGCCACAACTTAAAGAAAACAAAAGAACATTTGAAGAATCAGAAAGAACAGTGCCAGCCAAAAGACTCAGAAAAGGTTATAAATGGCCTGGTTTTGTTAAAAGACTGAAATATCACCTAGTGACAATAGATGAAGAACCTGAACAGGTAAACGAAGTGACAAGTCAAACTGAACCATCCTCTAGCAACCAAAGAAGGAGATGTCCACGCCTGAAAAAGCTGAATAGCAAATTCAAAGGTCCTGAATGGACATACATCATCCTTGAAGATTTTGAGAATCTAGATATCAGTGATGGCAGTGATGAAGAATTGATTGCTGATCAAGATATTGAAAAAGTGAGACCAACTTGAGATAAAACACAGCAATATTCTGTAAAAATTCTCAAAGAGGGGTTAAGTCTCCTTATTCAAAATGGCTGATAAAAGAGTTACTGGAAACTCGAAAATAAGTTGTATAAAGACATGCTGTAGGATATGCATATGTAGTGTATTGATAGTACTTGTTGTATGGCTAGGACTGACACTAGCAATACCGTACTTGATGGCTGCTAAGCAAAATTACACTTGTATACACGGAAAGATAGCGCACCACAAACAAGATAGAGTAGACTTTGAAGCACCAGATGAGATAGAATTACATCACATTAGAAATAGAAATGAAACTGAAATGAATGTTTTTGCTAGTCTATTAATACATTATGTAGAGACTATGCAAATTAGTGATTGTTATGTTTGTATGAAATTACCTACTTCTTTAGCTGAAGGTGTTAACTACCATCATTTGCCCCTGACATATGGTATGTCCTGTAGCATATTAACTAGCTTGTTTTAAAAACCTGGAAGGTTGCAGTATTATTATTCTAACATAGATGTTATTTTTCCTGAGGTTCTATACGTAGAAGAATGAATCCTGTTCTTAGTGCTAAAGATGCCCACTTCTTTGGTGAATTTTTCCTAACAATGAAAGAAATAGATTTAGATTATGCACACAAAGCAATCTAACATGCAGTTTACATGAAGAAGAAAAGGTACTTTTAAATTTAGTAGAGAAAAGGAGACAGGATTTACATAGAAAAGCCACTGAAACGAAACCCCAGATACCCAAATGGGCTGAAAGGGAGGAATGTATGGCAACTGGCAAACCTCATGCTGCTATGTCTTTGGACTTTGAAAAGATGGGGAAAATCTGTCTCCATAGAAAGAAAACTGAGTAGAATAATGTATTCATCGGTTCCAGTGAATGTGAACACAATTTCCTCATAATTGGGGGTTGGGGACTAAAAGGGGGAACTGATCCAGTATTTCCTGGAGTTTATTACATTTGTGGGAATAAAGCTTTTCTTTAAGCTGCCTGACCATTGGTATGGGAGTTGCTATTTCGGAATAGTATTCCCAAAAGTATACCATGTAAAAAGAATCACTGGAAGCAATGAACACGAAAATGAACTAACACGTTATAGAAGAGCTAGTTTTGCAGAAATTGTTAGTGATATATTTAGTGCATTGATACCTTCAGTGGGAGTGGTTCTAAATTCTCAAAGAATTTGCAAATTGTCTAAAGTGGTGACTCGCTTATCGACTGACACTGCTGGAGGATTCTTATTGATCAATACCGAATTGGTTGTGATCAGATCAATGGTTGTACAAAATTGGCTTGCTCTTGACATATTATTGGCAAAAGAAGGCAGAGTCTGTAGAATGTTGAAATGTTGAAAGCGCAACATTGTTGCACTTGCATACCAGATAAAAGTGTTGAAATTGGAAGGTATGTAAGGAACATTACTAATTTGGAAGAAGAACTGAAACCACTGGAAGTTGATAGTGCATGGAAGAGACTTACTGATGGTCTCTCCTCTATTGATACTTGGATATCTAATGTAGATAGAAGTATTGTAGGTAAAGTACTGATGCCAATAATGGGATTATCACTAATAATATTAGTGATAATGATTTGGTGCGAATGCTGCAGAAATAGAAAAAGGTATACTTTTAATGAGAAAACAAAGAAACGCAAACTTGATGAAATTCAAATGGAAGAGTTAAAGGGCGACATATATAAGTGAACGAAAGTTTATCAGAATAATGGTGAAAAGAAATCTCCCAAAGTAATTGAAGAGATTGAACTGGGAGAATGTTGAAGTTGGCATCTGGTTCCTTAATTTGTGATGATATAACATATCATCAAAGATGAGATTGATGGAGCAAGGTTTCACATATTCCAAAACTTGCTTGGATTCAGCCCTCTCTAAACAACTTATAAAATATGAATCAACATGTTTTGTTTACTAATATTTACATTTCACAACTTTTCTAGTATCTAGGGGAAGCTTTCCAATGTGCTTTTACTAACCAAAACTCTAATGCATTAAAATGGCCATCGAAAATGCGGGAAACCTTCTGTGCATGCATCTACCACACTCACGTGGTGTGACGTACCTCTCTGCTTGGTTAGAAAACTTTGCTTCTGTGCACTAATGCCAGAAATGGCTGCTTTAAATTTCACATGCTAATGCTTATGCTGCAGCTTGTACTAAACTTGCTCGTTCTGCCTAATCATTAACGCATAAGTTAAAATAAAGTAATGGGGATAGAGTAGAGATAAGTGTTATACAATGCATTAATTTATTTCTGTATTCTAATATGTTTTTTTTTTACTAGCTCGTACTTTGGGCCTTACTACTGACACATCTTCCATCTTGGATGACACTGCACATGCGTACTCAGACACTGAATTTGCTGAAGCACTGGCATTGAACCTCTGCCAGCCCACTTCTTACCCACAATGTTCCTGGGAACCTGCTCAGCTGACCTCTAGAAAGGAAGCTACCAAATACAATGTATTCAAAATGTGTACCAATATTGTCGGGCGGAATAAAATCATGGGAAGGTAAAATTGTGGGTGTGGATTCAATCAATATGATTTGAATTGAAATTACATCATCTTATTATGGTGTGATGACCTCTCCTCGTCTTTCCAACCAATCACTGAAGGGGAACACATAGATTTGCAACATTTAGGGGTGGTACATTGCCCTCGAAATGGTATAACTAACAGAGGCTCAGATAGAGAAAATGTCTGACTTGTCCGAATAGCTGACCTGTCACTGACCTAACGCACTCAATAGGCGATCGAGAGCAGAGGTGCTGGCGGAGCACTCTGTCAGAAGAATCGATTACCCAATCAGGGTACTAATTGGCTTTCCTAGACAGAGGGGTGTGACGCTGGCGTTGCACTTAGCTGAGGTCACCTGTCCTGATCTGCACCTGTCTTTTCCTGTGGGCACCTGATTAGCCGGGAGCCTGGTCCTGGTCCGTATTTTGCCCCAGCCCGTGGCCAGGATTGGTCATTGCACCATTCTAGGTAAAAATAATCAATGTGATACGTCCTTGTGCTATTTCCCTTTCTCATCCTTCCCAGGTACCAATGTCTAAAGGTGTTACTGTGATTTCTTACAAACTTTATGTCCTGCTGATTATATTTTTGCTTGTAAAATTTATGGTCACGAGATTGTGGCCCCTTTGAGTTGACTAAGAAAATCTATCATAGATAAAGGTTTCAAACTTTCCCCAAGTCTGTGGTTATTATAAGAAAGGTAAATGTGTTAAATGCTTTCTGTTTATGCTAACTCTCTGATCCACAAGACTTATAGTAAGGTGACAAGGATTGGTAAGTTATGGTCTGCAGGTATAAGTCCTAAAATCGGACCTCTGGGCAGACTGATAGAGTGATTAAATTTGAAAATTGGTTAGGCAGGACTACGAGTTCAATGTGTGAATGTTATATGGCCCAAGGTGAGTATGGTAAAATTGAGCTAGTTCGTCCCTGCACGCTCTATCAGTGGGGTCCACCGAGGGCTTCTTCAGGAGAGGATTGATCTCCGTGTGTTTCTAGTTGTCAGGGAGGAGGCGTTCATCAAGGAGCAGTTGAGGGTGTGGCGAAGCATGGGTGTGATGGTGTTGGCGGCTCTTTTGAAGATGTGGTGGTGGCAGGGGTCCGTGGGGGCCAAGAGTGGACTTCATCATCTTCAGTGTGTATTCAGTGGTGAGGGCTGTCCAGCTGTCCATTGTTGGCTTCAGCGCGTCAGGGGTGGCTGGTGGGGGTTCCGTGTGTTGGTTGTCTTAATCAAAGTTGTCGTAGTTCTTGTTTTTGGGGTGGAAGAAGGTGCTGAGTTTGTTGCAGAGGTCTTGTGAGGGGAATATGGCAGTTCACTCGCTGGTGGGTTGGGTACACTCCTTGATTATATTGAAGAGTTCTTTGCTCTTAAATGCATGTCTGGAGATTCTGTCTTCAATTGCCGCTTTCCTCGTGTTTCTGATGAGCTGGTGGTGGGCGGTGGTGGCAGCTTTGACGCTGTGGTGGGCTTCTGTGGATTTGGAGTTCCTCCAGGTCTTCTCGAGGTGGGGGCAGATGCGCCTGGACTCTCGGAGTTCGGGGTGAACCATCTGGCCTTTTTGGTGTGTGCGTTGTTGTTCTTCGTGAGGGGTCAATGGTGTCGACATGGTCGGTGATCCATCTGTGTAGAGTTCGGGCGGCGATGTTGGGGCGTCCTCTTACGCAGTAGTCAGGGTGGAGTTGCTGAGTGAGGAGGTGAGCTAGTCGTCAGTGATTTTTGTCCAGTTTCTTTGTGGGAGCCATTACTGTTGTCTATGGATGGTGGGTGTTCTGAAGGTGAAGTGGATACATTGATGGTCTGTCCATGGGAGTTCTGTGGTGTGGCTGAAAGTGATGGAGTTTTACGTTGTGAAGAGGGGATCGAGGGTGTGTCCCGCTGAGTGCATGGGTTCAGTCACGATCTGGAGAAGTCCAATGTTGTGGAGGTTATCCAGGAGGGATGGGGTGTTTCGGTCTAGTTGGTTGTTGAGGTGGAAATTAAGGTCTCTCAGCAAGGTGTAGTTGCCGGATGCAATTGCATGTGGCAAGATGATGTCTGTGATGGAGTCAGCGAAAGGTCCACGGGGTCCAGGGGGTCGGTAGATGAGGGTTCCCCGGAGGGTGGTGGTAGGGCTGGCCAGTATCTTGAAGTGCAGGTGTTCCATCAGATCTGTGGGCTCGTCGGGAAGTGTGCTTAGGCGGAGGGTGGATTTGTGGACGATGACGATCCCTCCTCCCGGGCGGGTTGGGCGGTCTTTCCTGGATATTTGTATCCTTGGGGGATGGCGATGTCCGGTCCCGAGTTGGTGTTGGTCCAGGTTTCCGTGAGGAATGCTATGTCTGGGGTGGTGCTTTTGAGGAGTTCCCAGATTTCAGTGGCGTGTTTGTGGAGTGATCTGATGTTGAGGAGGATGCATTTCAGGGTCTTCAGTTGGGGTTTGTTCCTGCGGGCGGGTTGTGCTGGGTCCATGTTCCTAGCGGTGCTGTAGGAGTGCCGGCACTAGTGACAGCTGAAGGGACTGTGGATGTCAGCTGGTGATGCTAGCTTGCAGTTATTGTTGCGGCTTGGGTTGAGTGCGTGGAGCGCAGCTGAGTCGTAGCATTGGCGGCGCAGAGGTCCAGGGTTCCTGGCTCTGGTTGCGGTCGTGTCTCGGACGGGTCGCGGATGGGCGATGTCGGGCTTGGTTCTGGCACGCCTTCACCTGTACTAAGTAGGGGAGGGGGAGGAAAAGTGCAGCTGTGAGGTGGGAAGGGCGTGAAGCGGGGAGCGGGAGGTGGGGGGGGGTCCGCGCTTTACGGTGAGTCTCAAGGGAGGGCAGAAAGAAAGTGAAATAAACCTAAGGAAAACTACCAAATGGAAATAAGACTAAATAAAAATTACCCAAGCAGACTAACCATAAGAATGCAGTGCCAAAAAAAGCACAGGCAGGCACAAAGAAGTAGGTCAAAAGCAGTCTCGTACCCTGCTCTTCTGGGTCAGAGGCGGTGGTGACTGATGAGCAGACCTGCGTGGAGGGAGAGCGGTTCCTAGGCCAGAAGGTCAGGGTACTTGCTTGATCCTCTGCGCAGCGGCCTGCATTAAGTAGGGGAGGGGGGAGGGAAAGTGCAGCTGGGAGGCGGGAAGGGCGGGAAGTGGGTGGAGTCTGTGCTCAACAGTGAGTCGCAAGGGAGGGCAGAAAAAAGTGAAATAAACCTAAGGAAAACTGCCGAAAGGAAATAAGACTAATTCAAAATTACCCAAGCAGACTAATCATAAGAATGCAGGACCAAGAAAAGCACAGGCAGGCACAAAGAAACAGGTCGAGTGCAGTCTCGAACCCTGCACTTCTGGGTCAGAGGCGGCAGTGACTGATGGGCAGAGCTGCGTGGAGGGAGAGCGGTTCCCAGGCCAGGAGGTCAGGGCACTTGCTCGATCCTCCGCGCATTGGCCTACATTAAGTAGGGGAGTTGGGAGGGAAAGTGCAGCTGGAAGACGGAAGGGCGGGAAGTGGCGAGCAGGACGTGGGCGGGGTCTGCACTCAGTGGTGAGTCGCAAGGGAGGGCAGAAAGAAAGTGAAATCAACCTAAGGAAAACTACCAAAAGGAAATAAGATTAAATAAAATTAGCCAAGCCGACTAACCATAAGAATGCAGTGCCAAGAAAAGCACAGGCAGGCACAAAGAAGCAGGTTGAGAGCGGTCTTAAACCCTTCTCTTCTGGGTCAGAGGGAGCGATGACTGACAGGCAGAGCTACGTGGAGGGTGAGCCCAGGCCAGAAGGTCAGGGCACTTGCATTAGTACTGAGTGGTTGATTTAGCAAAGGGATATGGCCTTTATCAGTTCCATCCTATTGTCAGCAAGTTTTAACGTATCCTTTTTTACAATATATGTTTGCCCCATTGTAGTTGAGGGATCAGATTGTAGTTGAGGGATCAGATGGGGATTTGGTATGTGATATTGTATGGTGACATTGATTTTATCTAATAGATACTGATAGGACAAGCACAATGCTACAGTTACTGTATTTTGTCTTGTCGCTAGAGAAACAACGTAGACTGTACATTGTTCAATAAATCTTTGAACAGTGAAAGGGTGCCACGGTTGACAATGAGTACTTCTACTATTGATTGCAGAGGCATATCTTATGGTTGGAATAGGGTGGTTATTAAATTGCATCTGTATATTGAGGTCAATGTTGGATGAAACATCCCTGTTTGGGCTGCGTACCTCTGTCTGTCTTCTTTCCTGGTGTGCTGGTTGGGACTGTTGCATAACTCTGGACCATGCATATACTGCCAAGAGGATTATCATATTGGGTTATATCCCAGGATCAGTGGTTGATGTAATCATCTTAGGAACAACCATGGTTTGTCCTCTCTCCTGGATGCTTCTAATCTTGTCTGACAATAAATTCCAGTGATTGGCAGCTTGCACTGAGAAAATGGATCGTCTTATGGATTTTTCATTTTAAGGCGGTATGACAATCTGCAGTGCTAGCCTGGAGCGTTTCTTTGTTTTATTTAAATTTAATATGCTGTTATGGTAGTCATTTTCCTTTCAAGGCTCTGTGGATGATGCAAAATGCTTTGAACATTGATGATCTATCCACAGATAACGATGTTTGGAGGACTGGAGTTGTGCATTATCAGAGCTGAAGTTGAAGGTGGAGTCTTACTGCACATTATGAATTATTGAATTTTTCTTTTAATTAAAATAAGGGTCGAAGGAATAAAAAGTTATCATAGTTATTGGAAATCTAGTTACTGGTTGAGGTGGGTGAGACCATTTTCAAACAGGAACCACAATCCTTGTCAGGGTGAAGTCACAAGCAAACCTCAAATGAGCCTGTGCTCAACCCTCTGGTAGCTTGGCACAGAGCAGTCAAGAGGTAATGTGTAAAGTATGTATGCAATATTTCAAACAGAAATAAAGTGAAAACACAACACAAGAAAAAAAACACACCAATTAGAGTACATTTTAATAATTAAATAAAAGCATAAATGGATGTATGTCGTTACAACGCATACTTTTACAACACATTTTTTACACCGCAACATCCATTACAACGCATTCCATTACAACGCATGCCATTACAACAAATTCTTTGAAACTACCTTTACAACGCATTCCACTACAACGCATACTACATTTACAACGCATACCATTACAACGCATACCATTACATTGCATGTATGGTAAGTATTGGATAGTGTAGGGGTAAAAATTACTATTCTAACTCCAGGGGGTGCAGCAGTAGGGTAAGTGTTGGATAGTGTACGGGTAAAAATTACTATTCTAACTCCAGGGGGTGCAACAGTAGGGTAGCTGTTGGATAGTGTAGGTATGCGTTATAATGGTATGCGTTGTAATGACTGCGTTGTAATGACATGCGTTGTAGTGGTATGCGTTGTAGTGACATGCGTTGTAATGGTTGCGTTGTAATGGTATGCATTGTAATGGATGTTGCGTTGTAAAAGTTTCGTTGTAAAGGTAGTGCGGTGTAAAAGTTGCGTTGTAAGTGTTGTTTCCCAGCATAAGTACACTCAACTTGTCAACTGCTTACAATTGGAAGTTACAGCTTATTAATTGTAATACGGGTGCTCCAATTTTATCCTGTGGGTGAGGTAGGTCTTTCAGTAGTGAAAACAAATTTAAGAGATTTTCACTACCAGTACATGTAAAACTTTAAAGTACATGTCCAGATTTTTAAATAGATTGCACCCTTCCATCTGGGCTGTTCAGGGCCTATCCTAGGGGTGACTTATATGTATTAAAAAGGAAGGGTTGTGCCTGATAGGTTTATTTTGTGTGGTCTACATGGCAGTTTAAAACTGCACACACATGTTGCAATAGAAGGCTTGAAACATGTTTAAATGGCTACTTAAATGATTGGCACAATAAGTGCTGCAGGCCCAGTATCATCATTTCATTTACAGGCTCTCTGTACATGCAGTGCCTCTTTACTATGGGACTCAAAAGTAAATTAAGTATGCCAGTTGGGTGTAAGCCAGTTGTATCATGCTTAAACCAGAGAGCCAGAGTCCTAAAAGCCAACAAAAAATATTTCAGAAAACAGAAAGGCGAAAGCAAAAGATTGAGTCTTTCTTGGAGATCACAAGAGAAAGGATAGGTTGTAGTTGTTTCTGGTTTATACGATGCAGGAAGATGTGTTGCAGCCTATTCATTGTGTAGAAAGTGCTTCTTTGTACATAACTTACATGTGTTATCCGGGATAGATCTGATTCCATTATTCCTGCTGGGTTTCTCACTTTTATTGATCTAGCTAGCCATGCATTTAGTTCCACGAGCCATTAGGTCTGTAGGCAGGTGTTTGTGCCAATGACAACATGCCATGATCTCTTTCTTTGCAGCTTTGAGCTTTAAATGATTAATCATCATTCATGCTTCTAATCACAGAGGCAATTACCAAATGTTGACTTGTAGGGATCTGCTGGCTCATTTAGTTTTAGAAAGATTTGCATATCATATGCATAGTTGTAATTTGTAAGGTTGAACAGTTTGATGAGGTCCCATAAAGGGATTAATTGGATGTTGAATAGGAGAGGAGAGATGAATGACCCCCAAATGTTGCCATAGGGTTGGGTGTAAGAGGTGGATTAAAAGCTAGCAGAAAAATCAAGCTCTCTCTGTCTTAAAAGTAGGAGTCAATCCATTGTAAAACAGATTGGCATATTCCAAGATGATAGAATATGTTTTAGTCTCTGTTGATGAACAGTGTTGTTTAATGCTGCTGATCAGTCAAGAAGCAATAGGCAGTCACTTCACTCTTGTCAACTGTGAGTTTTAGATCATCTCACATGAGTATTGTAGCTGACTTCATGCTTCTACCTGGTCTGATTCCAGAAGGTAAGCTGACATTGAGTTGTTTTCCTCAGTAAAATGAGAGAGAGTAAAAATAGTTTTTTCTCAAACAGTTTACCTATGAATGGGCCGATGGAGATTGGCCTGCAGTTTGCTGGATTTTATGGGTCAAGATTCTTGTCCTTGAAGAGCGGACTATTGTAAGAGGTATTTAGCTCCGGTGGGACATAGCCTAGTTCAAAGTACTTGCTTAGTATTCTTCTAGCTACTTGCCCTGCACAGGTTGTGTGAACAAAATGTTTTACGTTTTTTGGTGGGTTGAGTCTGAAGTTGACTCTGATGACTTGCTTGTAATAATAATGCTGTAGATTTGTTTTTCATAGATGCCATGAAAGGTGGTGAAAAACTGGAGATTTGCGGTATCCTTTTTTACGGTGATGTTATAATGTGTAGGACGAGCATTAGCAGTTTTATCCTTATGAATGTTTAATATGATTTCAATTTTTGAGATCAGGTTTATGGATATTTAGTTGCAGATGTCTTCTGATCATGGGCTATCTGTGATTTTGCACTCTGGCTTGAAGAATACTGTTAAGATCTTGGGGAGTTCCTTCGATGGGCAATCAGATTCATTTATCAATGTGGAGTAGTGTAATATTTTTATGGTTCTGGTGGCTGCTTTGTAGGTTCTGTTATAGAGTACCAATACAAGTGTGTAAATTTCATCCCTTTCTTTCATGTGCATTGGAGGATGCTGAGCTGTGTTTCCATTTTTCTCATCTTTTCATTAAGCCATTTGGTCTTCTTTCCCATGGGGTAACCCTGGCAGAGACCCTTAGTGGTGTCTGGTTTCCGGTTTAATATAGTGGAGATCCAGTTCTAGAAGGTGGGTACGTCTTGTGGTTGCATATTGATTGCCGTTGCTTTGAGACAGAAATTAAATGTAAGGAGGTCCAATTTTTTTTCATCGTCTATATGTGGAGTTGTTATTTGTAGGTGCTGCTGTATTCGGGTGTTGCTACACATTTGTGTGCGAATTATGAAGGTAATGATGTGGTGGTTATGCCAGATGACTCATGAGTTGCCAATCATTGAGGCATGTCCTGAGGGGCAAATATGATGTCCATTAAGTGACTGGCAGAGAGAGTTGGCGCCAATATGATTTGCAGGAGGTTGAAGGCCTACATTTTGGACAAAATGTCAGCTGCTGTTGTTAAATCCTTCTGATCAAACTAACTGTTGAGGTTTTTTTGGACATATATTCTGGGATAGCTTAGTAGGGTTTTGGTCACTGTGTCTAGTAAGGTGTCGTAAACTTTCTGTTGCTCAGAGCTAATCTGTAGATTAAGAAGAAGGAACAAGCAAATTATGGAGTGGGGCAACGTCGTACCAGCAGTGATTTACAGTTGCTCATGGTGAAGCTTTCAATACAACATATTTGTAAGAATTTCTTGTGGATCACTGCTAGGCTCTTCCAATCTTACCAATATGATTTTCTGAAGAGGGCATGTTCAAGTGGGATTGCTTCATGCCATGTAGGTGATGAATCTTTGCTGAGCCATGTTTCTGTGATGGAAGTGTGTTCTTTGCCATTTCTGATAGTAGGTCAAATATATTGAGATGGTTCTTGCACATGGAACTCACATTGCAGTGGGGGCAGCTTAGCTGATACGTCTTTTTCCTCTTGTCATGAGAATGGCTCAAAAATATGCGGCTGGCTGTAGGAGAGGATGGAGGCCCTGAGAGATGGGCTAGGAGGTCAATGGGGTGCTGCTTTGGATTAAGCCTAAGGTATAATTGGAAGTTGGTCTTGCGGGTTAGAGTACCCTGAGGTTGGGCATGTGGTTATGATTGGGTATGCTGTTTGTAGGTAGCAGCTGTGGTCCAGCCGCAGGGCTGCATAGTGGGCTGAATGGGAAGGCGAGAGGTCAGAGGGGGAAGAGTCAACAGAGAATCTAGTTATCATGTACTCACACATTGCACAAATCTTAAAGTTCCTCCTGGCAAGTGTCATTGGATTATACCCAGGACTTCTAGTTTTCTATAGCTTGTAACATCAATCCCTGTAGTGGTGTACGTCTGCTTACCTGAGGTCTGGAGAGGGCTAAAAAGAACCTTTCAAGGCTCTTATAACCCCCATGCAAGCAGTGCCCTTAGCCTATTTCTTTTTTCCTAGATGCCCAGGCTGGACACCCTAAAGTTTCTGTTTAAGTAAGAGGATAAGCCCTAGTTGCCTCTGATTTAGGTCCAATTAGGTGACCCAGTCCAATAGAAACCCAACTTCTGGGTTAAATGGGATCCATTACTCTATTAGTCATGTGTCCTGGTCCAATGAGAACCTTAGCCCTTGAATCTAAAGGGAGTCTTAGGTCTAACAATCAGATGACCTGGTCAAGCCTTAATCCTAGAAGGTAGGTGGCCTGTTGATCTAATGGGAGTCCTAACTCTAGCAGTTATGTGACTTTGCCCTGTTGGAGCCCTAGGATCAGAAAGAGGGGTGACCCAGCTGGGCTGGGCCAGCCCACTTTCATTGTAATTTCCAGGTAAGTCTCCTTGACCTCCCCTCTTTTCTGCACCCAGTATCTGACCCACTGCCTGTCCCGCACTAGTTTTCTCAGCAGCCAGCTGCCTGCAATCCCCAGTCCTGCCTCTTGCCCCGCTGCCCTGCACAACAATCTGTGCCCCCTTCATCAGACCCCAAGTCCCAATAGTGCCCCTAACTCTCTCCTCCTGCCTCTCCCTCTGCCACACCAGGTACCTCCTGCAGAGGTTCAATGTTATGTTATGTTATGTTATAGACGTTTTATATCGTGCACAACTACTCGAGAGTATCCTGGCGCGCAAAATTACCGTTACGTAGCGAGGCAGAGGAGTTTAGACTAGAATGTTAAAGAAGAAGGTTTTGAGTTGTTTTTTTAAATAGCCTAGAGTCCTGGATGTCGCTTAATTCCAGGGGGAGAGAATTCCAAGCATTAGCTGCTTTCACAGAGGGTACTGACCACCAAGCCACCTCCTACGGAATCTGGGAGTCACCAGCCGGCGTTGGGAGGCTGACCGCAGCGCCCTGCTTGGAGCATAAAAAGCAAAACGCTTCATAGGGCACATTGGGCCAAGGGGGTGCAGGGTTCTGTGGGCCAGAATGAGAGCTTTGAATTGTATTCTGGGTGCCACAGGGAGCCAGTGTAGATCTCGCAAGTGCTGTCTTACGCATGATCTTCTGGAGATGTTGAACAGAAGTCTGGCCGCGGCGTTCTGTATGGTCTGCAATTTTTTAACCAGATAGGCTGGAATGCCGATGTACAGAGCATTGGCGTAGTCAATGCGGGAGAGGATAAGGGCTCGAGCGACCGTTTCCTTAGCAGGCCTGGGAAGCAGAGGGAAAAATCGTCTTAGAGATTTAAGAGTGCAAAAGTACACTCCGGTGAGTTCCTTAATTTGCGTCGAGAAGCAAAGGTCTTCTCCAAACCATACCCCCAAATTCTTAGCTGGGGTGCCTACAGAGTTTGGTTGGGGAAAGTCGGGAGGCCACAAGGATTCTCTAAAGGCAGGGGGAACTGACCATACAAAAGGACCTCCGACTTGTCCTCGTTGCACTTCAGTTGAGCGAGTGCAAGCCACTGAAACACCGATGCAAGACATTTCTGGGCCCCTTCGGTTGACAGGTCAGAGTCTTTCCAGGTAAAAAGCAGCTGGGTATCATCGGCATAGGTTATTATTTTTGCTCCCCGCTCCTCTGCCAAAAAGATCAGCGGAGTCAGATAAATATTAAAAAGCAAAGTGCTCAAAGTTGAACCCTGTGGGACTCCTGTAGATACTATCCTGGCAGCCGATGAAAAAGGTGGCATACAGACCTGCTGGGTGCATTCTTCCAAGGAAGGATTTCAGCCAGTCCCAGGCCGGGCCCACAATGCCAATGTCTGAATGTCGAGTGAGAAGTAGATGGTGGGGCACTGTTTCGAAGGCGGCAGAGAGATCGAGTAGCACCAACGCTGCTCTGCCGCCCGCATCCAGACATTCCCTAATCGCCTCAGCCATTTCCACCAGTGCAGTCTCCGTGCTATATAATGCCCTAAAGCCAGATTGCGCCGGGTGTAAAACACCGGATGCTTCCACATATGCCTCTAGCTGTTGAAAGACCACCTTTTCGCAAACCTTTGACAGTGCCAGGAGCAGAGAGATGGGGCGATAGTTGGTGGGTTTAAGCGGATCCAAGGAGGTTTTCTTAAAAAATGGCAGAAGCTTAGCCTGTTTCCAAACCAGGGGTACAGTGGCAGTCTGTAACTCAACTCTCTTCCTTCCCCTAGAGCCCTAATTTCCTTTGTCATGAAGACAGCAACACAACATTGCCGTGGATGCGCGCAGAGGGTGTGCCGCACAGTTGCCAGGACCATACCCAGAACCAGAACCCCTACCACAACAGACCACCACTACTTCACCTCAGATGGACTTTGAGCCCTGAACCTCAGACTCCAGGACAACAACAACTGCACCCATGCCTCCCCAAGACCACTGACTGCCCTTTTTCCTACCAGAACTGCCACTTCACCAGCATCACTGAGGATAACACCCACGCCATGCCCATCAACCACACCACGTCGAAAACACCAACCAAAGGACAAACCTAACACCACCAGAAAGATCCACTGCTTGCTGAACTGCGCATTATCACTCGGAAAACACGATACAGAAATCCGGGACACCATCACAACCCACACCCCCAGACGCCATCTTCATCACTCCAAACATCGACACAGCTACCCCCCATTGGATACAAGATTGCATACTGGGACCAATCCAACATAAACATCAGCGGCATCGCCATAATCTACAAAGAGAACCTTGAATGCTCTACCACCACTGATGACTCCACCTCCTTCATGGAGCACCAAAACTTCCAACTCAGAGCAAACAGCAAAACCACAGTCAGAGGCACCCTCGCCTACAGACCTCCTGGACCCCACCCTGCCTTCTGTAATGGTGTCCCCAAATTCATCGACCCTATCACCATTGACTCAAATCTGTACATCTTCCTAGGAGACCTCAACTTCTACCTTGAGAACACTGACAACGCCAACAAAGCTGACTTTGTAGAAAGATTGGCCAACCTTGGACATAGAAAGTAACTATCCAAAATCTGTAGCAGTGTGGGTGTTGAACAGGGTGTTTTAACTGTTGTGCAGGAGAGAACCTCTTTCAGAAAGAGACCCCTCACTCACCCAAAGGTGACATGCTTGATCATTTGGCTCTGTCCTCACACCAAGGCTGCAAGGTCATTGGTTTGGCCTACAACTCCTCAAAGAGTGAGGAGGAGCTGAGGTATTTTAGGAAATTTGAGAGCAATAGCGAAGAGGGTGAGGGGCAGAGTATAGAAGGGAAGAAGATGGCCCACTAGCAAGACCCTTGGGGACCAAAAACACCTTAAAGATGCCGTCAACAGATACCACACCTCTTGAAGAACCCCAAGAATACTGCCCTAGCCACCCACAAGAAGGGCAGCTTCAACAACAGCAAGGAACTTTTCAACACAGTCAAGGAGTTCACCAACTCCTCTGCAACCAAAAACAACATCACACCCTTGCAAGCTCTCTGCGACACCCTCTCAGACTTTTTCCCAGCAAAATCAACACCATCTATGAAGACTTCACACCTCAACCCCCTGCTGAGGACAGTATCCACCGTATCACACCGACCAATGCACATCCACAACAGCTAACCTCATGGAACACCCTTACTGAGAAAGAAACGGCGGCCATCATGAGGTCATCCACTTCGGAGCCCCAGCAGACCCCTTCCCACACCATACTTTCATTCTCGGCAATCAATCCATAAGAAAAGACTTCACCAAGGTCCTCAACTCCTCTATTATCACAGCCCACTTCCCCCAGTAATGGAAACATGCCGACATGAAGCAGCTGCTGAAGAAACCATCTATATTCCGAGGAGAATCTAAGAACTAGCAGCCCATCTCCCATCTCCCTGCTTGTTTTCCTGTCATAGTCATCGGGAAAGTCATCAACATCCAGCTCACTAGACATCTAGAGAACCACAGCCTTCTCGAATCCTCCTAATCCGGATTCAGAGCAAACCACAGCACCAAGACAGAGATAGCCGCAGCCATGGATGACATCAGGATGCTTCTAGACCACGGAGAAATTGCAGCTCTCATCCTCATCGATCTCTCAGTATCTTTCAACACCATATCCCACTACACACTGATCAACAGACTCCACCAGATCAGAATCCGATGAGCAGCCCTCAAGTGGGTCGCATCCTACATCAGAGGAAGATACAGAAGAACCTTACTCCTCGCTCACCAACATCATCAGCTGCAGTGTACCTCCAGGCTCATCCTTCAGTCTAGATCTCTTTGACATATACACGACACCCCTGGCCAACATTGTAAAGAGCCAAGAACTCAACCTCATCTCCTATGCCGACAACACCCAACTCATCCTTTCGCTGACAACCGACCCCAAAGGACAAGTTCTAAAGATGCATGACAAATGTGGCAGTCTGTGTTAGAAATGGGATTTCTGGTTTGCCAAGGCTTGCGCCAAAGCCAGGCAGAAACCACCACTCTAGTCAGGGTAAGGGAGTTACACGCTGAAGATAATCCCTGCTCACCTCCGTAGTAGCTTGGCACGAGCAGTCAGGCTTATCCCAGAGGCAGTGTGTAAAGCGTTTGAACAATACACATACAGCAGCAACATACTAGGCGCACCAGAAAAGGAACTCCACACAAGGTCATATATAAAAATAGCCTTTGTAGTATCAGAAACACATTAGAATAGTAATCACACAATATACACTGTGCCAACTGGCACCAGGCAATATTTAGAGGGGATTATATACACATGACAGGGCCAATTGGGCGACTTTCAGAACCATCACAAAGTGAAAATAGCAGATATAGAACACAACCAGTAACTACTGGCAAACACTGTACTCAGCATTATACCCTGCAACATAAATCATAGTATGTAATCAGCATGACATTAGCGTAAAATACATTATGCGCCAACCTCATAAGCCTAAACATATAAGACCATAACCTCCTAATCATAAATCACATTACAGGCATAAATCACAGTAGAGAATAACCTCACAAGCATAAACCACAGTATGCAAATAACCTCATACATAAACCACATTAGAGGCATAAATCACGGTGCATAAATCACAGTACATGAATCACATTTCCTGCGCACCACATAAATCACATTATAGCCTGGTACCCTATCAACCTACCAGTCACCCTGGCTAACTGGCCTTCTCAGAGGGCTCAAATGCCCTATGTCCATAATATCAGGGATGCCAATGCAGTAGGAACAAAACGTGCACAATTGCGCTGGGGCAGAGGAGTGTATCTCACTCCCGTCTCATCGAAAATGCCCCCAAGGAAATGATGGCCTAAATGTTGCAGCTGCCCGCTCTGGTGCAACGCAGCTGGGAAAACAGAAGAGGGCCCTGGCACAACTGTGCCGTCGGGCCCCTAATGGTGCTCTCTAACTCAATACTGCCCCCATCGTTGCAGCTGCCCTTTGTCAGGTGGTACAAAAGGGGGTGGTGTTGGACGGAGCATCCGAGTCAATCAAACACTCACACCCAGTCAAAAGATCTGGGTTTAATCCATCACCGTTCTTTAGCCCACTCTGCCACCCCAGTTCAGACATGGCTATATGCAAATCAGTCTGACCCTGTGCCTCATGAGAACAGTCCAGCCCGAACTGCCAAGCCATGTCTTCCCTGGACCGGAAACAAGCTTCCGACGACCGGTTTCTGGCATTCCAGACGTCTTCAGCCCGGCTTGCTTGAATCCAGTGGCAAAGTGAGCAAGGGACTCACGTCTGAGCATACCCTGCCACACTTATGGCGGCCAAAAGCGGTACAAAAGGGGGTGGTGATGGACGAAGCATCCGAGTCAATCAAACACTCACACCCAGTCAAAAGATCTGGGTTTAATCCATCACCGTTCTTTAGCCCACTCTGCCACCCCAGTTCAGACATGGCTATATGCAAATCAGTCTGACCCTGTGCCTCATGGGAACAGTCCAGCCCGAACTGCCGAGCCATGTCTTCCCTGGACCGGAAACAAGCTTCCGAGGACCGGTTTCTGGCATTCCAGCCGTCTTCAGTCAGGTGGGGCAGCTGTAGAAATATCAGCCGGAGGAAGGCACGGGCACCACTGGCCCTCGGGACCCTCAATGGGGCCCTGAAACTAATGTGACCATTGTTGGAGCGGCCTGCTCTATAGCGGGGCCACTAGGAATCCAAACATGACTGCCCGGGTGCCTCGTGAGCACCAATAACGAAGAAAAAGACTCACCGGGGCTTGGATCGGGCTCCGTCTCCTCCCTTTGCCTGGTCCCCTCTGTGGGACCGGGACTTCAACAGGGGGCCGCAGCGGCTCTGGATGGGTTTTCCTGGCAGTGCAGCAACACGCGGGGCTCACTCTTCACTTCGAGAGCCCGGCTGACAAGCGCCAGCATTTCCTGCACTCAGGGCTTCCCTGACCTTCACAGGAGTCTCACTTTCTTCCGGCCGTGAGTGGCAGGCCACGCCCACAACCAGGCAGCTTGCCTGGCTTCTGGGTAGCTGCGCTTGATCCGTACGGCTACGGTGAGGATTTTTGAATGCGGGGTGGGCACCCGCTCACTAAAGTAAGGTCAGCAATACGGGGTGGGCACCTGCGAGGTAAATAAAAGCATTAGCAGGGTGGGCACCCGCCATTTTCAAATATCAGGGTTTGGTGATTGATCTGGTGAGTTCTGTTCCATAGAAAAGTGAAAGTCGCACTATTGTGTCTGAATAGCAATTGTGTTTGTTATATTCAATTCAATATATTTTTTTCGGCATAAAACACAATACCATAAAAGTACAATTTATAAAAAAGACAAACATCACAATATAAAAAAAAACGAGCCAAAATACATGTGTAATCCGTTCGCAGGTGGAGCCACTTCTCCTATATCATTCTTATGTAGGGTCATAGATAAATAGTTCTGGGTTTGAATAGGTCGAAGTAAATTAATAAGGGGGTAACATATAAAATGGGCCACATAAGATGCACAAATAATTAATCCCTTTATGCTTAAAAATACCCTCGCCCGCCCAATTCATTGTTAGGTCCTTTAACAAGCCAATGCTACAGCCATATGTATTCACCCCTCACCTCTTGTGTTTCTGAGTCTCATTGCAGACCTTAAAATGTTTACAGTACAGAAAAGTGGTAAAACCTCTGTGGACAACTTCAGAAACAGTAGGGCCACCTTTGCCTGCTTAAAACTAGCGTTCTTTAGAATACTTTTTAAAAATAGCTTCCTATGCCGCGCATAGTAGGGACACAATAAAACAAAGTGGAGGGTATCCTGCAGAGACCGGTGGTCGCAGCTGGACGGTCCCTTCAACTCTGTAGATATTGTGTAACCTGCCGGCACCGCTAAACAATGATGTAATAGGTTTAGCCTGAAGCGTCTCATTAAAAATCTGTCTTGGGCATTGTGAAAAAATGACAAGTAAGGCTCAATACCCAGACAAGATTTGGTCAGAAGGTGTGCTCGCACAGAGGGTTTAATCAGCTCCCTGTCTTCCCTACGGGATACCACATGCTTCTGAAATTCCACCTTAAGATGCGCCTTATCCCGGGTTAACAATTTTATAAGATGATTAAAATAATCTGCACAGCCCATGTCTGTTACGGTTTCCCTCACGTACTTGAGCCATGGGATGTTCCGGCCACGGTTACGGGCGATACAATCCATTATGATCTCCTCGCTTAGTAAGGCCTCAGGGTTTTTCCAAATTTTGACCCAGCATGTAAGGGGTTTAAGTTCCAACCTGTCTCTAATGTGGCTAACACCCAGTTCTTTGTGAATAATATGGGACTAAGTGCATTCCGGGACTTTCAAGAGCCGCCGCAAATATTTGTTCTCCTCAGTTTGGAGATGTTGCGAGTCAATAAAACCCCAGACCTCACTACCCTAAAGAGGTTTAGCACAGCACATAGAGTTATACAATCTCAAGATTTGTTCCTGTGACCAACGACCCAGCCTACGCGCAAAATTCATAATTGCCCCGGAGCAGCTAGCTAATTTGCAGCATTTCTCTTCTACCAGGGCTTTAAAACTAAGACGGGTATCAAATAGTATCCCCAAATATGAGAACGTCTGCACCTTTTCTAAACGGTGAGAGCCAATCATATAATTATATTTCCTTTTCAGTGTTTTCCCCACTTCCATGATATATGATTTTGAAAGATTGGGGGACAGATCTATACTCTCCATGAAACGGACAAAAACCATCTATCAAACACCGTAGCCCGCGTCGTCCGCGTAAAGCAGAACGGGGATCCCTCTCGTTCCTATACTTGGCGAGTCCACCCCAAGAGCACCTAGCTCCTGGTCCAGGCCGTTTATATTATTTCTTCCATCTAAACATAGAAGGAAAGATTACTGTAAAAAATGCCTGATATGTTGCTGAGTGTAATAACTGTAGGTTATCGATGGCCAAGTACTGGTAGACCTGATTTGAGGTAAATTTCAAGAACCTTTCCCTTTGAATGGTTGAATGCTGAGCTTTTTCTGTTTCTCGAAACTGAGGTAATCCTTTTCTGTAACCTTGACAGTGGCTCTTCTTCTCTTACACTATCTTTCCTGCTGGATGGGGTTGAGCCATTGCTTGACTGTGCTGCATCTAAAGCTATACCTTCAGCCTCTACATTTTTACATAAATAAAAAAAAACCTTCACTTTATTAAAATAAACAAAAAAAACAGCCTGATGCTACACCAAAATTCAAAGTTTTCAAAGGGAATGGGCAGCGTTGTGATTGGCTAGGGGAGTCAGGAGCCTGGGTGCTTCCTGGTTCCTGCTTCTCAGGAGCGATACGCTTCGGCGGCGAGCGGACTGAGAGGCGGAAGCCGGCCAGGTGGCCGGCCTAAATATATGTGTCTTTTTAAAAATAATAATTATTTTAATTTACACCTCCACCTCGCTCCCACCCCCCCATGTAAATAGCGTCCGCCACAACAAAGCAGAAAAGCTATAATTTTGCAAAACCACTTGCTTGTAGCTCAGTTAGCCCATCTATTTCCAATGACCTTAGAATCCATATTTTATCGGACAGTGAGGCAGTACCAATCAAATCAGTTAAATCCCATTAGCTCTCACAGTATTCTGGCCTTGGGTTGTATAACAACTAATAATAGCTTTAAAGGTGTCAGGGGTTATAGGAGAATAGGTTCACATTAGCAATAACCCATGCAGCACTTTTTTCACTTTATATTGTGTTTCATTATGTATACAAAGGGAGGCTGGTTATAATGAGCTACCTACGCTATCATAATATTCTGCTTCTGTCACTAGTACCAGGAATGATAACTTCTTTCTACCATTTTAAAATCACTGATCCCCAAAAATGTATTCAGGTATTACAATGGAAATTAAAAAATCTAGGGGCATATTTATGAGCCCCTTTGCCTTTCTCTTGCACTACGCATAACGTGTTACAGGAGCGCCAACATTTAAAAATGACATTTATGAAGCCACGCAAGGCCCCCTTGCGTGGCCCGTGTGGCTTCATAAATCTTGAGTAATGCAACACACCGTAAATCGCTGTGTTGCATTATTCTTTGACAGGAGGTGTTTCCATCGGTGTTGCATGGGTGTTCACCCGCAACATCCATGGATTTTGACATATTCCTAGATTTATCAGAAGTGGCAGACCTTGGAATGCGCCAAAATCTTAACCTCCCCAGGTGAAGCACAACGAGGAGAAATAATGTTATTTCTCCTCGTCTTTTCTTCATTCCATTTGTGTAGCATTCTGCAGTTCACATAGGAAGAGGAAAAAGACTCAATGGATTGTTTTTGTGCTGGAAGATGCCCCTTCTGGCGCAAACACAATCTTCCTTACAACAAAGACAGTCTTGCACCATGGTGCAAGGTTGCCTTCGTTGGTGCTAAGCTGCCAAAAGGGCGCTAATGCAGGGGAAAGGGCAGGAATGTGGGGGATTGACTTAAATACTTCACATTCTCACCAATTCCCTGTCACACAGTGCACTGTGTGACTTGGCCACAAATATGGCCCCAGGAGTACACATTAAAAGCCATATCCCTAGTAACTGTAATTCTAACACAACTAAGTTCCACAGATCCCCAAAACCTATTAACTCAGGTCCTGCAATCCCTAAGAACGCGAATAACCTTTCCAATAAATGACTTTCATCCTTCTAGATTTACAGTAACTCTCCATATGTCATTGAGGGAGCAAATAGTAAGAGATTGAGCGGTGATGGGTTCTTATGTTTTCAAATATGGCCTACTCGATGAGTATGACTGGTGTACCTAAACCTTTTCGTTTACATTGTGAGGACCGTGTTTTGCTTATTAAGCCCATTGGGCTCGGAAGGGGACACATTGGTACTCTATTATTCTCTCAGATATTAATGATGCAAGGAGGGTTACTGTACGTCTAGTTGGCTTGCAGAATATACATTTTATTTATCTGGCCCACAGCTATAGAAAGTACATCTCAGTAGTGAGAATACTAATGTTAAACTTAAATGCAAACCCTGTGTTATATCCCTGCATTAACTATTCCAAACACATCTCTGTCTCAAGTGTCAAGCAAAGCTAGACAATGTTTGACATAGCCAGTACAAAGACAAACTACGCTGAAAAAGTAGGAGGTCCCTTACAATGAATAATTTATCTGTGTTAAATGATATTGATATACGTTGTGCCTCGCATAATAAAAACAGTTTCTTATATTGTCCTTTGAAAGAAGATGGAAACAAGAGACCATTTAAAGTTAATGAGAAACTGTACAATATCCACCTGGTTTCATGGAATTTTGTATGATTTGGATATAAAATGGGGGATCTGGGTTGGGTCAACTTTATTTCAGGCCTTCCATCTGTGCTTTGCAAGAACCATGGGTGTTAGTTTCGGTCCAAATGCACACTGGCACAGATGCAACTACAAGCATTAGGGTATGCCCCTTAAGGAGTTTAGCAGAATGGTGTGGTATTGCTTTAAACTGCTTGGTTAATATAATGTTCACTAGTTCTTTGGGTATTCACTTGTTACACTTCACCCTTCTTTTTGATTCTGAGACGTTATTTTTTATGTGTACAATTTTTGAATCACATCCAATACTGAGGGGCAGATTAAAGGACAGTTTGCATCATGGATGTGGTACTTTTATTGGGCAGCTATGACACAAAATATTATCAGGGAATTACAAAGCCACAGAAATCATATGTGTGTGGCTTTGCATTGGATTGTACCCAAAATTAACATAAGGCAAAGTGTAGGGCTGCCTTGTGTTACTTTGTACTAGGGATGCAAGTAAAGCTAGGGAAGCATCAAATGCTACGCCTCCCTGAAATAGGCGTAAAGAGGAGAAATATCTATATTTTTCCTTGGTACATCCTCTTTCTATGCATCCATAAAAATATTTCTGCCTGTAAATCAGGCAACCTTGCACTATACTGACTAAAGTACACAATAGTGCAAGGGTGCCTGCTTTGGCTCTAGGCAGCACACAGTGCGCCAGCACTAAGAGACAGCAAACATGCCCCATATCTTAGTTGATATGTCACATTTCTGTTGTCTCTCTTTCACGGAACACAGCAAAACAACTTTGCTTGCTGCCCAGTATTTATTGAAAAATGTGTAAACCTGCCCCATGATCTTCAATTACAACCTTATTTGACATGTTACTGGATCCACAAAGGATTATTTAGTGGTAACATTAGGTGATGTTATACCAAATTCAAAAGCTTTATTCGACAATAAGTCATAAAAGCATACATAAAATCCACAGTTTTTCAATATAAAATCCATTAAAAACAATACAATAAATATTAAGAAAAGATTAAACTACTAAAAACTATTGCCGAATATCATTTTTCACAATTTCATAAAATCCTAAAAAACCCATCATTTTTCATACAGTCCAGGATAATATTGCACGTAGTTCATAGAAATAAAGCATCCCCCGTAATTTTCAACTAATTAAAGGTGATAGATACTTAGTATTCAGGTCTCGGCCGCAATTACTCGCATACGAATTACCCATGCCCATTTCAAAAATTTGGCCAGAGCAATAGCAATTGAGGGACTAGAGTCTTTACATAGGATTCTTAAAGCCTCTGCATATTTGCGTATGCCAAGCAATTTACAAATTGGCTTAACCCACATAGCTCTAGGGGCAGTATATAAGGGACAGAAAAAAAGGAGATGACTTATTGTCTCTCGTTCCTCCCCACACTTAGGGCATTTATCCTTACCGTTTTCACCTGTCCATTTAACTGTAAAAGATCTAACTGGAAGGGAGCCTACTCTAAGCTGAAAATAGAGTTTGCGGTCCTGCTGTTTCTCTATGGCATCCCAATATATTTCCAGCTTCGATTGGGCCATAAACTCCAGAAAGCGTCCTGTTAGGTGTGAGGAGAGACCCTTTGTACAAACGTCTGCATTCATCATCTCCCAATACTTTTCTTTCAGGATTTTCTTGGAGGGGAATGCAGCATTTACCGGGTCATCCCATAGTTCCCTCATTCCCAATCTAGATAATATGGTCCGAATGGTCTTCAGCCAGTGTATTTTTTGACAGACATCCTTAGCCATTATCAAACTCAGGCCCTGTGCATAGTGCTGTAGCTCATCTGTGGTCCATAGGCGGCGCCAGTACAACAAAGGCCGCAGAGAGGCAAGATCTAGGACCGCTTTTTTCCCAAGATCCCATATAAGAGGTGTTAAAGGGGTACTTGTAGGAACGCTAGCTGCTTTTCGCAGAAATTCATTTTCTGCTAGCGTTAGATTTCTCAAATTCTGAAATCCCCAAAGTTCGGCACCATAAAGGGCCGAACTTAGCACCTTCATCCCATAAACTTCCAATAATGGGCTAATGGGCTTTGTTGTTGAGGAATTAAACCTTTTCAGAAGAATGCCAGCCTGCTGGCGGTGCTTTAACACTGCAATGTCTAATTGGCTGGTCCACCCCAGATCTCTCTGGAGGGTAACCCCCAGGTAGGTAAAGGCATCAACCCGCTCCAACGGGGAGCCATTCATATATATCATCCCTCTGAAGGGTCTAGCAGGCCCAAAAGATGTATGTCCACAAAGAACCATAAACTTTGTTTTTGCTGTATTTATTTCAAGACCTCTCTCCAGACAAAAATCTTCAAAGTGCTTTAAGGCGCGCTGGAGCCCACTTGGCGTTTTTGACACTATCAGGGTGTCGTCCGCGAACATGAGGATCGGGACCCGCTCACCACACATCGCAGGGGCATCAGTCGGGATAAGGGAGAGGAACTCCGCCACCCCGTTCACGAAGAGCAAGAACAAGGTAGGCGCCATGACGCAACCTTGTCTCACTCCCCGCTCAACAGGGAAGGTTTCCGTGACCTCTCCCTGACGACCCCACCGAACCCGAGCGAACGTATCCTCATGTAAGCGGACAATTAGGCTCAACAGCTCAGGTGTTAATACCTTTCCTGAACTACCGACTGATTTTTAGGAACTTATTTACGAAATGTGGCACATTCCAATCATGAAGCATGCTCCAGGTTGTCTTTTCTTAGCTGCAGCTCATCAACTGCTCATTTTCACCCTTCTAAATGCACAGAAGGTTTGTAATGGGCATGATAATCTGATCTAGAACGACATAAGACCTATAAGAAGAGTAAATAGACTACAAATATTGATATTATTGTAAATCTTGACATTTGGTATCTGATTATTGATATGATCTTGAGCTACTCACACATACTCTATCATGTTCTAACTAGGGTTGGGTAATACATTATGCTCCACTGGTGGAGTTTTGCTCATTCCGCATTACGTTGGTCATGCAGAGTTCCAGCAAAGTTCTGCCAACCACTGCAGGGTGGGGCTTTTTCTTGTGCACGGCTCACCAACAACAGGTTGCTGATTGAGATTTGCGATCCCCAGAAGCAATTCTTGGGCGCTAGGATGGTACATGGTGAGAGTGTCTCAACGCAGGCTGTTGCAAACTGTCATGATTAGAAAGCTGCATCTTAAGTAGAAAAGTTGCATGAGTGACAGTAAAGAAGCAGCACCCTCTGGAGTGCTACATGGACTGTTCGCATGGATTTTGCAGTGCGGAACAAGCTCCCAGTGCTAACAATTAACGTGATGTGCTGATTACACTTCCTCGCCTCCAGCAGAAAATCCCAGGGGTTTCCTGTGCCTCCACAGATTAAGTGGGGTGAAATTCCGCAAGTTCCACACACCCCTAGTTCAAGATCCATTATGATTAAACAACAGGGATATTGTGCATTTCAAATTTTGAGTGAGGTAGCCTGTCGAACGGAGACTATGCTCAATGTGAGAGAGAAGATTTGAATTATTTGGGGTAAAACATACTTGTAAAGAGAGATGGTCAAAGAAGGAGAAATGAAATCTATTTTCCAACATTTATCAGAGAAAGTGCAATAGCCTATAATTTTAACTCAGAAACCGCAACCATTGATACACAATGATTTGATCACATAAGCTTTAGAGTCAGGGACCATAACCACTAGGCCACAGTCATTCATGGGTAACCTGCACGAAAACCTATCTATGATAATTGTATCAAACACTCCAATGTAGATAGTGCTGTCTGATAGAATTCACCTATGTTGACATTATTGACAGTGTTGAATGGAAGGAAAGAGGGAGAGAGTGAGAGTGAGAGAAAGAAAGCGAGACAGAGGAATACGAAAGATTTGTATTCTTTGGGGTAAGACATACTTGTAAAAAGAGCTAGTCAAAGAAGGAGAAATGAAAAATATTTTCCAACATTTACACGAAAAAGTACCATTCACTACAATTTTTTTTTAATGACCAAACTATTGAAACAACAGAGTTTGAACACATAATCTTTGGAGGAAGAGTCAGAGACTTTAACGACTAGTCCACAGTGACACATGAGTAAAGTGCACGAAAACGTATATATGACATTTGAATCAAACATGAAAGTGTAGACAGTGCCATAGGTTAGAGTTCACCTATGCTGACATTGATAGTGTTGAATGGAAGGAAACAGGGAGATAGAGAGAAAAAGAAAGCGAGACAGAGGGAGAGAAAAGATTTGTATTCTTTGGGGTAAGACATAATTGTAAAGAGATATAGTCAAAGGAGAAATGAAAAATGTTATCCAACTTTTACCAGAGAAGGTACCCTTGACTATAAATTTTCTTTAGTAACCACAACAATGTATACACCAGGATTTGAACACATAACCACTGGGAGTAAGTGTCAGCAACCTTAACCACTGGTCCACTTTGCCACGTAAGTTATGTGCCCAAAAATCTATATATGACATTTGAATCAAACTTGCAAGTGTAGACAGTGCCGTAGGTTAGAGTTCACCTATGGTGACATAATTGACAGTGTTAAATAGAAGGAAAGAGGGATGAGAGAGAGATAATGAAAAAGCGAGACAGAGGAGGAGAAAAGATTTGTATTCTTTGGGATAAGACATACTTGTGAAGAGAGAAAACTTATATATGACAGTTGAATCAAACACTCAAGTGTAGATAGTGCAGTAGGTTAGAGTTCACCTATGTTGACATCATTGACATTGCTGAATGGTGGGAAAGAGGGAGAGAGAGAGAGAGAGAGAGAATAAGAAAGCGAGACAGAGGAGGAAAAAATAATTGTAATCTTTGGGATCAGATATACTTGTAAAGAGAAATAGTCAAAGAAGGAGAAATGAAAAATATGAGAGAGAAGAAGAAATGAAAAATATGTGAGAGAAGGATCTTCCGCCTGCTCTGGCTCTGTGGATGCGCGGGGTTTGGACAGTGCGAGGTCGGAAGATCGGAGGTTTTTTTTGGGTATGTGGAAGTTGATTCTGTCGTTGAGATATTTGGGTCCGTTGTTGTGTAGGCATTTGTAGGCGTGAGTGAGGATTTTGAAAGTGACTCTTATCTCCACGGGGAGCCAGTGGAGACTTCGTAGGTGTTGACTGATGTGTTCGTGTCGGGGATGCCGAGAACGAATCTGTTCTCGGTGTTCTGTAGTGTCTGGAGTTGGCAGAGCAGGGACTTGTTGATGCTGGTGTAAAGTGCGTTTCCATGGTCCAGTCTGCTGGTGATAAGTGTGTGGGTGACTGTCTTTCTTGACTCAGGGGGATCCACTTGAAGGTCTTGCGGAGGATGCGGAAAGTGTTGAAGCAGCTCGAGGTGACGGCGTTGACCTGTCAGTTCATGGTGAGTGATGAGTCGAGTACGATGCCGAGGTTCTTGGTGTGGTCTGAGGGAGTAGGTGGGCTTCTGAGGACAGTCGGCCACCAGGTGCAGTCCCATGCAGAAGGGGTGATACCAAGGGCGAGGACTTATGTCTTCCCAGCATTGAGCTTTAGGCAGCTGTTGGTACTGCGATGTCTTGCATTCCTTTCTGGAAGTTGAGTTTGGCAGTGGTGGGATCTTTGGTGAGGGAGAGGATGAGCCGGGTGTTGTCGGTGTAGGATACGATGCTGAGGCTATGTTGTCAGACGATGGCTACGAGGGGGGCCATGTAGATGTTGAAGAGGGTAGGGCTTAGGGATGAACCCTGTGGGACTCCACAGGTGATTTTCAGGGGGTTGGAGAGGAAGGATAGGAGTCTGATCCTTTGGCTTCTTCCAGTGAGGAATGATCGGATCCAGTCCAGGGCTGTTCCTCATATGCCTGTGTCGTGTAGTCTGTCGACTAGTGTGTGGTGGGAGACGGTGTCGAAGGACGCTGATCGGTCGAGTTGGATATGGGCTCCGGAGAGGCCTAGGTCCAGGAGGGTGCGGATGTCATCTGTGGCTGTGAGTTGGGCGGTCTCTGTGCTGTGGTGGCTCCGGAATCCAGATTGGGAAGGTTCAAGGACGGCGTTCTCTTCAATGAATCATGTCAGTTTCCTGTTTACTGTTTTCTCTGCAACTTTGGCTGCGAAAGGGACGAGCGAGATGGGCCGATTGTTCCTGAGGTTGATGGGGTTAGCTGTGGGCTTCTTGAGCAGGGAACTGACTTCTGTGTGCTTCCATTCATTATGAAGGTGCCTGTTTTGAAGGTGGCTCTGTGGTAGATGTGAGGGGGCCAGGGGTCAGTGGGGGCCCCAGAGTGGATGCTTTTCATGGTCGAGGCGGTCTCTCCGTCCATGATCGGTGTGAAGTTGGAGATGGTGGGCTGCTGGTGTTTCTGGGGGCTATCTGTGGCGCCTGGTGGATGGTCGATGAAGTTGTCGAAGAGGTTTTTGATCTTGAGGTGGAAATAGGTTCCAACCTTGTCGCAGAGGTCTTGGGATGGGGTGATGTCTGTGGCTTCACTGCGTGTGTTGGTGAATTCTTGATTGACACTGAAAAGTTCCTTGGAGTTGCTGGAGTTGGATTTTTTGGTGGATGAAGTTCCTCTTGGTGGCTCTAATCTGGATGCGGTAGTCTGTCATGGCATCCTTGTAGGTGGTGTGGTTTTTGGTTGTCTTGGTGCTTCTCCAGTTCTTCTCCAGGTGTGGAATGGAAGGAAAGAGGGAGAGAGAGGGAAACAGAAAGTCAGAGAGAGGGAGAGAAAATATTTGTATTCTTTGGGGTAAGACCTACTTGTAAAAAGAGATAGTCAAAGAAGGAGAAATAAAAAAATGTTTCCAACTTTTATCAGAGAATGTGCCATTGCCTATAAGTTTAACTCAGAATCCACAACAATTGAAAAATCAGTATTTGACCACATAACCTTTGGCGTTATAGCCCTTAACCACTAGCCCATGATGATTCATGAGTATTTGGGAAGAAAAGCTATATATGACATTCTAATCAAATACTCCAGTGTAGAAAGTGCCGTATGCTAGAGCTCACCTATGTTGACTTCGTTGACAGTGTTGAATGGAAGGGAAGAGGGAGAGAAAGAGAGAGAAACAGAAAGTAAGATAGAGGGATAGGAAAGATTTGTATTCCTTGGGGTAAGACATACTTGTAAAAAGAGAATGTCAAAGAAGGAGAAATGAAAAATATTTCCCAACATTTATCAGAGAAAGTTAAAAAGCCTATAATTTTAACTCAGAAATCACTACCATTGAAACACTAGGGTTTGAACACATAACCTTTGGAGTAAGAGTCTTTAACCACTAGTCTACAGTCACACATGCACAAAGTGCACAAACACGTATATATGAAATTTGAATCAAACATGCAAGTGTAGACAGTGCCGTAGGTTAGAGTTCACCGATATTGACATCATTGACAGTGTTGAATGGAAGGAAAGAATGAGGGAGAGAGAGAGAGAGAGAGAGAGAATAAAAGAAAGCAAGACAGAGGGAATGAAAAGATCTGTATTCTTTGGGGTAAGACATACTTGGTAAAGAGAGATAGTCAAAGAAGGAGAAATGAAAAATATTTTTCAACATTTATCAGAGAAAGTTCAATAGCCTATTATTTTAGCTCAGAAACCACAACCATTGAAACACCAGGATTTAAACAAATAACCTTTGGAATAAGAAACCCTAACCACTAGGCCACAGTGACTAATGAGTAGTCTGCACGAAAACTTATATATAACATTTGAATCAAATAACCTTTGAAGTAAGAAACCCAAACCACTAGGCCACAGTGACTAATGAGTAGTCTGCACGAAAACATATATGTGACATTTGAATCAAACACTCCAGTGCAGATAGTGCCGTAGGTTAGAGTTCAACTATGTTAACATCATTGACAGTGTTGAATGGAAGGAAAGAGGGAGAGAAAGAAAAACAAAGCAAGGCAGAGGGAAAGAAAATATTTGTCTCTAGATCGCTCCTGACTTAGCAGAACATCTTTCACCAGCACCGAAAATGGTCAAGAAGGAGAGGATGATGATAGCCTCCTTTCTGCAAGTTCTACTTCTTTATTAATTACTTCTGCTGCCCGCTACAGAAAACCATTAAGAGTGGTGCCGTTTGCACTTGACATAATATTGGTTTGTCACTTCCCCATTGCTGATGATATATAGCGCCTACTTAGCCGAAGGACAATCAAACCTTAAGATGTCAAGAACATATAAAATCCAGAGTCGCCCAGATGGAAAACTACGTATAATACGGTAGCCTCAGTAAATTCCACCTTTCAGCCGGACCTCTAAAACAGATGCACCAAGAGAGTGGGCCCAGCCCAGCCTCTGCCAGCCGCTGATGGGTGCAGATGGGCCCTCTCTTTGAGTGTTCTTGTCTTGGGCACACGCCGGGCGCATCCCGCATGTGTTCTGCGCATGTCCCGCAAGGAACCCTCAGTGCTTTTCAGCACGACTGCTGGAGCTTTCTCCTTCTCGCTGTCGCACAGGCCCATGGGGAATGAAGTCCGGCCCCAGGCAGTCTCCTCACTGCTGGAAAACAAACACAGGCAATTTGAATTTGAATTTAATTTAATTTGAATTTGAATTTAAAAACACTTATAAAGCGCACGTACACTGAGTCAGTTTCATGGCGCTGGTGAGGTCCCTGAGTGAGAGCAAGAAGAAAACTAATTACCAAAGGCCTGCTGGAATAGTAGCGTTTTTAGTGACCTCCGAAACTCCATATAGGAGGAGGCGAGTCTTAATGATAGAGGGAGGTCATTCCAAAAGGTAGGTGCAAGTACAGCAAACTTCTGCCCCTCTGCCCGCTTCTTCTTAAACCGTGGCGTAGTTAGTAAGGCCAGGCTAGAGGAGCGGAGGTCCCTAGAGGGAACATAGGGAGAAATTGCCGAGTTGATGAAGGCAGGGGCAGTGCCCGCTCTTGCTTGGAAGGTTAGACACCCTAACTTAAACCTAGTTCGTTGTTTTATAGGGAGGCAGTGTAGGCTCCTGAGCAATGGGGTCGAATGATGGGACCTGGATAAGCCAAAGACCAGGCGGGCAGCCTGGTTCTGTACCAACTGCAGGCGCTGCAGAGCGTAAGCAGGGGCTCCATTGTAAATAATGTTGCCATAGTCAATTTATGACAGGACCATGGCCATTAGGATCAGCTTTAATGCAGAGGTGGAAAAGAATCTGGCAACTTTCCGGATAACTCGAAGTGTGAAGAAACAAGAAGAAACCACCGAATTAATATGTGCATGGAGTGTTAATTGATTGTTAAGTGTAATCCCGAGAGTTTTAACTGAACAAGAAGGGAGGGGGGGGGGACCAAGTGAAGGGGGCCAGAAAGAGGGGGATCAGGGGTTGGCAGCGCCGCCCGTCGCCACAAGTTCTGTTTTATCCGGATTAAGTTTTAACTGATTGATGTTCATCCAGTCTCGGATAAATAGCATGACGGACTGGAAACTGCCAACTCCTGAAGGGGAAGAAAGATCAAAGATAAGTTGTAGATCATCTGCATAGTTGTATACAGTGACCTCCATATTCTGTAAAGCAAACACCAGTGGGAAAATATAAAGATTAAATAATAAAGGGGAAAGAGCAGACCCTTGGGGAACACCACAGTTGACATTACGCAAAGGAGCCGAGAAGGTGCCTAGATGAACTGTCTGAGTACGGTCCATCAGGAAAGACTCGACCCAAGCTAATGCCAACCCCCCTATCCCCGCCGCCCTGACACGAGATAATAGGATGTCATGATCCACAGTGTCAAAGGCGGCGGATAGGTCTAATAGGACCAGTATCTTGGGGGCGTTGGCGTCGAGTCCCTCCCTAAGTTGGTCCATGACCGAAATCACCACCTTCTCGGTTGAATGTCGTGGTCGGAAGCCAGCTTGACATGGGGCCAAGTAATTGCTGTCCTCAATAAAGGAGTTCAGCACCTGAGAGACATGTGCCTCAGCCGCCTTTCCCAAGTAAGGGAACAGGGATATGGGACGGTAGTTAGCTAGGGTAGAAGGGTCAGCCCCAGGCTTCTTTAAAATGGGGATGATGGTGGCAGATTTAAATGCAGTGGGGACTAAACCTTTAGAAAAGGTGTCATTTAAGACAGTGAGGGCGGGGGCAGGACAAGCCAGGAACACCTGGGCCAAGATGCAGGCCGGACATGTGTCAGAAGGAGACCCAGATTTTACACGTTTAAGGAGCGGGGGAAGAGACTCGCTAGTTAGCTCCAGAATGTAGGTGAGACCCTGGGTGTTCTGAGGCGAGGAACAATCTAATAAAGGCTTGGATGGGGGAGAAATATGTGCTTTTATTTGTGCAACTTTGTCAATGAAAAACTCATTCAGTGAGTTGCACAATGACTGGGAGGGTATGATCATAGGAGAAGGCCTGTCTGATAGGGCTAACTCATGGACAGTTGCAAAGATTTCACGGGGCTGGCATTCTGCTGTCAATATGCGTTGTGAAAAATAGTCTTTTTTGGCCTCTTGGATGGCTTTTTTATACTCTGAGAGTCGGGTAGTATAGTTGATTTTGCTGGCAGGGCAGTATTTCAACCTCCAAGCCCGTTCTGCTTGACGGACCGTTAGCTTAAGTGCTTTCAGAGCAGGAGTGAACCACTTATTAGCATGATGGTGGTGGTTAATAGTAACCTTCTTTAGTGGGGCCTTTTCATCACGAAGATGGGTTAGCCAACTATCCAAAGTGGGCAACCGAAGTTGGGGAGGTGTATCAATGAGATCAGGGCAGGTGGCAATTAAAGAATTGCAGAATGCAGGAATATCAACACGATTCCAACTTCTAGCCCAAATGGTTTTCGAACCGCGAGGGTCATTTCGCAAGCGCAGGTCCAAGGAAAAGGATAGGAAATGATGGTCGGACCATACGCAGGGAACGATGGACAGGTTGGTGGTAGATAGATTAAGGGTCCATATTTGATCTAGAATATGGCCCCGAGTATGTGTAGGGGCATGAACGTGTTGAATGAAATTTAAGCTTAAAAGCAATGAGGTGAAATCCTTAGAAATAGGGTCTTCTGCGGGATCACTGGGCCAGAAATTAAAGTCACCAAGCACAAGTACCGTAGCATTATTGACCACTAAAGGGGCCAACAGCTCCTGAAATGCGGGAATAAACTGGGAAGGGGTTTGGGGAGGGCGGTAGACCAGCACACAAGTTACAGGGGTTTTGGGTAAACCGGAACGTGCAACCAAACAGTCCGCTGCAGGCAATGGGGGGATGCCAATATTTGAAACCGGAGATTGTCACGGAAAATTAAGGCAACCCCACCACCAATTTTGCCATCAGGTCGATCAGCTCGTAGGATGGAATAAGAAGGAGGAAGAGCTGCTAAGACACTGGGTTGGGAATCAGGACGATACCATGTCTCAGTTAAGCACAGTAAGTCAGTGCTGTCGCTGTCAAGGAGGTTGAAGATCTCCTGCTGATGCGCAACTGCCGATCTGGTGTTTAGTAAGGTGATGGAGGTACCCGAATGCGGAGGATTGCTGGGGGGTGGGGGTAGGGGGTTAAAAGCCTCCTGTGACGGTGGGGGTCGGGCAATGCCTAAGGCCAAGATGTGTGAGGCAGTTGTAGGGTCTATGGGATGACTCTTATGCATAGACAGCAGGTCCCTGGATGAATATTCCAAGGCGAAACGGCCATGATGGCAGGCCCCGGGTCCCGTGCGGTCACGGACGGGCACAGACGGGCTTTCCTTTGGCGCGCCTTCGGCGCGCCACCGTCGCGCCCGCTGCGCCCGTCCGCTGCGCTCCCGGAAGCACATTGCCTTATGTATCCTGTCCCACCCGAGCACTGGACCGCTAACTCCGGCCAGGCTCATGGGACTCCCCCTCCCAAGATGGCGGCCGCCCTCTACTCTCTCGGCACCGGGGCCGGTGAGGATCTACGAGGGGAAGGCCGTGAGGAGTGTGGGAGCGCCGAAAACCTGCACAACAAAAAGGTTAGTGCACCAGGAATGCAAACAGTAAAATTAGGAAGTTTGTTAAAATATATCGCCGACCGGCGCAATTAAAAGCAATATCTGGCACAGCTTTCAAGAATGTTTTCCCCCCTTCAGGAGACCTCAAGCGTGCCTCAGGCTCTGCCACCGCCTGAGAATCGCAGCGATCCCCTGTCAAGCTAGCCCTTTTGAGTCCTGTCCCACCCGAGCACTGGACCTCTAACTCCGGCCAGGCTCGTGGGACTCCCCCTCCCAAGATGGCGGCCGCCCTCTACTCTCTCGGCACCGGGGCCGGTGAGGATCTACGAGGGGAAGGCCGTGAGGAGTGTGGGAGCGCCGAACACCTGCACAACAAAAAGGTTAGTGCACCAGGAATGCAAACAGTAAAATTAGGAAGTTTGTTAAAATATATCGCCGACCGGCGCAATTAAAAGCAATATCTGGCACAGCTTTCAAGAATGTTTTCCCCCCTTCAGAAGACCTCAAGCGTGCCTCAGGCTCTGCCACCGCCTGAGAATCGCAGCGATCCCCTGCCAAGCTAGCCCTTTTGAGTCCTGTCCCACCCGAGCACTGGACCGCTAACTCCGGCCAGGCTCATGGGACTCCCCCTCCCAAGATGGCGGCCGCCCTCTACTCTCTCGGCACCGGGGCCGGTGAGGATCTATGAGGGGAAGGCCGTGAGGAGTGTGGGAGCGCCGAAAACCTGCACAACAAAAAGGTTAGTGCACCAGGAATGCAAACAGTAAAATTAGGAAGTTTGTTAAAATATATCGCCGACCGGCGCAATTAAAAGCAATATCTGGCACAGCTTTCAAGAATGTTTTCCCCCCTTCAGGAGACCTCAAGCGTGCCTCAGGCTCTGCCACCGCCTGAGAATCACAGCGATCCCCTGCCAAGCTAGCCCTTTTGAGTCCTGTCCCACCCGAGCACTGGACCGCTAACTCCGGCCAGGCTCGTGGGACTCCCCCTCCCAAGATGGCGGCCGCCCTCTACTCTCTCGGCACCGGGCCGGTGAGGATCTACGAGGGGAAGGCCGTGAGGAGTGTGGGAGCGCCGAAAACCTGCACAACAAAAAGGTTAGTGCACCAGGAATGCAAACAGTAAAATTAGGAAGTTTGTTAAAATATATCGCCGACCGGCGCAATTAAAAGCAATATCTGGCACAGCTTTCAAGAATGTTTTCCCCCCTTCAGGAGACCTCAAGCGTGCCTCAGGCTCTGTCACCGCCTGAGAATCGCAGCGATCCCCTGTCAAGCTAGCCCTTTTGAGTCCTGTCCCACCCGAGCACTGGACCGCTAACTCCGGCCAGGCTCGTGGGACTCCCCCTCCCAAGATGGCGGCCGCCCTCTACTCTCTCGGCACCGGGGCCGGTGAGGATCTACGAGGGGAAGGCCGTGAGGAGTGTGGGAGCGCCGAAAACCTGCACAACAAAAAGGTTAGTGCACCAGGAATGCAAACAGTAAAATTAGGAAGTTTGTTAAAATATATCGCCGACCGGCGCAATTAAAAGCAATATCTGGCACAGCTTTCAAGAATGTTTTCCCCCCTTCAGGAGACCTCAAGCGTGCCTCAGGCTCTGCCACCGCCTGAGCGGGTCATTGATGAAGAAGTCACTCAGCGCTGCGTAAAAGTGACGCACAGCCTCATAAATAAGGCCCCATATTCCTTTAGGATAATTCAAGATATGTTTGTTGCAAGGCCCGAGCAGTCTTCCCTTGAGGAAGGCTTCTAGTGCATTGAAGGTGGTTAAAAGTTTCTGCACAGCCAAGTAGCTCACATGAGTTGATTCATAAGCCATTGGATTTGCCTATTGATGACGTGTGTAACATGTAAAGCAGGTTATCGATGAGGGATGAGTGAAGTAAAGAACATAAGCTCCTGTATCTTGAAAGTGGATACTGTAAGTTACTTAAAAGCTGCTCAATGCATAATATATGGACCCGTTGCAGAAAAGATATAGATTAGTCTTACTCAAAAAGCAAACATGAATTTATATTCAGCTGTGATGCAATAGAAGGAAATAATGCACTTTATTCCGGTTGAAGTGAGTCGACGGAGTAATTATCACAATTTCAAAGAGAATATGAAACCGCAAAATGTGGCAGACACTAAACCGACAATTCAACTAAACGTGAGCGTCATAACGGTACAGTAAGTGTTAATACCTTCCAAAAAGTCCACTAGGAATTACCCAGAACATGAATGACCACACTGAATCATTGCCTCTCTTTAATAGATACCTGCGTGCCCAATAAAAGGAGCTTCAAAGACTACCATTTTAACTATCTCTATCAATAGCATCATGTTCTAGACCTATTAAGTAACAGACTACACAATTGGATGCATAACACACACGAGTGCACAACCATGTTATGCGCCCAATCACAGAACAAAAACTATGTTGCCCAGTAGAGAGACGCCCAGTGATAAAGTTTACCTTTGCAGGTGGACGCAGAGCAAATTGTCACAGAGCAACCTGTAATCCTGCGCCACTTTCCAACCTGAGCATGGGCTACAGACATTTTCCAATTTAGAGAGCCTCTCAGGCCCGTGGTGCACTCTCCTTCTTTTGGGCACTCAGGCCCCCGTAACACAGCTGTGCTGAAATTATGATAATGTGGGTCTTAATTTGACAGTAATTGAGTATGGCTAACTATTGATGGTCACCAACAGCAAACGAGGGCATGAATGCACCCTTACCCCACTTATCAGTAGGACCAGAGGCAATCTTAAATCTTCTAAGACCCCAACAGTCCCACATTCATAAGAGATGTTTACCCAGCACTGCATATGTGATAGACATTTAGTGCATTTTCTGAGTACTTGATTGTCTCTAGATTCTTCTTAAATAGGAGCAAACCAAATGGCCAAAGAAATCCCCTTAACATCACAGTGTAGGCGTGCTGGTGTATAAGGCTTTCTCCCTTTGAATATGTAGTATTTTCAACAGTCATTGCCCATTTTATTTTAAAGAAAGGTAACCATAATCAAAACAATTTTGAATAACAATATTCGAGGTCCAAGATAGTAACGAATATCACTACTCACAATAACAAATGTAAGTTGCATCTAGTTGTAAGGAGATAAGAAGCATAAATTATCTCTCCTGATCAGACATAACCAACCCTGTATTGAAATATATAGCTGCCGGTTTGGAATTTTATCAATCTGAATGGATGGGCAAAATTGAATAACATTAAGAAATTAAGAAAACGGGGTCGTTATGTAAAATACATAACCAAATACACTGCTACCCCGTGCAAACTAGACCACAAGAATAAATTCACGGTCATTGGCATTTAATCACTGGATGATATGAGAAAATCAGTCAGGCAATATCAAGAACCTAAGCATCAATACCATTTAATCAATAAAAATCTGTACAAATTAAGAGTGGATAGAAATACAGTGTTGAGAGACACAAATAGTAATCATTAGAGCGAATCTCTTTCCTTCATTTCATTCTATACTCTATCAATACTCGATCTATGTTTTCTACGTAGGCTGACGCATCAAGATTTATAACTGTCAGAGATGATATTTTTGATAACAACATAGACTTTCCTTTGAAACTTGAACAAAGTGAGATCAGCATATTACAAGTCATTACATCACTAGACTATGTTAATAAAATTATATCTAACGACAGCAGGCTACAAAAGAGGTTATGATATTAGAACGATGTTTTATATCTTCTCGAATTATCAGGAATGTTTAAATTAATTTGGGACCTGAGTTTATTGAACAGTTATTCCTGTATATTTTAGAAAACATGTATATAATATGTTATTGTGAAAACCGAGTATGTAAAATTAAATTATACATTGTATTTTATTTTCAGAACATTGTAAATTGTCTTGAGAAAGGCGCTGGTCGCCGAAACGCGTCGACACACAACTTACCTTCCATGTTCAAGAATTTTTATGTCATGATTGGTGTAAATTTAAAAAAATTTTTATGAAATGTTAATTTTATCTTTTGTTATTGTGACTATAATAAACTGTAATAAACTTATGTACTTAACTGGAAGCTGTTCACTCTCAGTTTTGGTCCTTTTTTTATTGTGTTTTTAAATTTGAACTTACTGCCTAGGTAGTTTTCTCCATTGAATATCAGTAGTACTCACACTGAATTTTTGGATGTAAAACTGGAGATAAAGGATCTCAAGATTTGTACTTCACTGTATCCTAAGGCCACGGCAGGGAATAGTGTTCTTCATGCCCTCAGCAGCCATCCTGAGTGATATTCGTTACTATCTTGGACCTCGAATATTGTTATTCAAAATTGTTTTGATTATGTGCTTGGTTCATCTAACACTGATATGTATTTTACTTTGATTATACATGTATTATATTGTATGCATCTCATTGTGAATCAAAAGGTATGATATGTCTGATCAGGCAAATGATACGTACAACCCTGTTGACGGTTGTCACCATTCCAATATGTCAGCCATTTACATTCATCATTTTCAGTCCCATGTCTATGTCGATGGTTGATCTAAGACCATGTACTTTACTTTATTTAATGCCGGATTTGTTTGTGTTGGGTTACACGTGAACAAGGCTGTTGAGCTGAAACGCGTTGTGTAATAAACTGCAAATTCTACATCTGGGTTCCTTTGCCTTACTACCTGAAAGCGCATGACGAACTTTGCTTCTTTTTGATGGATTAACTAACCGGACTGCTTCGCCGGTATCTGCGCCAACTTTCTTGGGTCCCAGCACTCCAGAAGAAGCGTTGTTTCTTTGTGGATATATATATATATATATATTACCTACTGGCGGTCGCCAGTAGGTATATATAGTTAGGATTTTTTCTCTATGGGATTTTTGAAAATTCTATGTCTAATAACTTTGGCGTTTGTGGACTGAATTGGCTGAAATTTTCAAGAAAATGGAACATTTTGTTTCTGAGCAGCCCCTGACAATTTGGGGGGGTTTCATCAAGGGGGGGCCGAGAAAAAAGGGGGGTCCCAAAACGCGTTTTTCCCATGTTAATTTCCATAGGGCGGTTGGCCTCACTTTTAGCTCGAACGGCTGAATGGATTTGCACGAAACTTGGCAAAATTGTAGGGACTGTTAGCCCGATGTGCCTTTGCTAGGTCTCAATATATGTGCTCCAGTGGATTTTGAGTAATTTAGGTTCAAAAAAAGATATATATCTGCGCGGAGCCTAACCACACATCTGATCTGATTGGCTGTCAGCACTTCATCCAAGAAGTGTTGGCAGCCATCTTGGGACCAATATACATGATAGCACCTCATTAAAAAGCATTGTAGTTAATAGAGGGTTTTAGGACTTTAGTTACATTATAAATCATTTGTTGATGGTACCATACTCGTTTTAGGAATTGTGGTGGGTTCTAAGGTGATTTTACCATGTGAAAAAACCTTCTGCTGTGATATCATGAATATTGTTTGAAAGAAAACTAATATCTCATGATTTTCCCACAGTGGTTTGGAAGGGGATCTATAAGCTAAACTGAAAGCATATTTTCTGTAAATTCACATTATCTTTCTCAGTCATGTGAAAATGAAGTCTGACATTCTCAGTAAAACATGTACATCCAACAAGGACAGAGACTGTCAGTTGATTCCTTTGTGCTCTACTGCAGCCTCCTAAAGTGTTCTAAAGAACAACTAGAGCGCTAACAGTCCTACGTATTACAAAGGTATAGCACACCTGGAGCCAGCGTGATGGGAATAAAGTGGTAACTCTTAAAACATTTAATTTAAAAAGGAACAAAATGAGGGGGTATATTATGCAATAGAAGGTATTATTAGTGCTGCAGAAAGAAAAATTAGGGCACATTTTGAGTGACTTTTCAAATCCTCTTCTATTTCATTAAAAAATTCTGACATGCAGTCTCCCAAAATGGCCACCAGAGACAAAAGAGCCCAAATGTAGCCCAAATATCACCCAGATGTAGCCCAAGTATAGCCCAATGACAGAATGTCCCAGAGTGTTCTAAAGAACAACTAGAGCGCTAACAGTCCTACTTATTACAAAGGTATGGCACACCTGAAGCCATCTTGATTGGAATAAAGTGGTAACTCTTAAAACATTTAATTTAAAAAAGAACAAAATGAGGGGGTATATTTTGCCATATGAATTATGATTAGTGCTGCAGAAAGAAAAATTAGGGCACATTTTGAGTGACTTCTCAAACCCTCTTCAATTTCATTAAAAAATTCTGACATACAGTCTCCCAAGATGGCCACCAGAGACAAAAGAGCCTAAATGTAGCCCAAATATCACCCAGATGTACCCCAAGTATAGCCCAATGACAGAATGTCCCAGAGTGTTCTAAAGAACAACTAGAGCGCTAACAGTCTTACTTATGACAAAAGTATGGCACACCAGAAGCCATCTTGATTGGAATGAAGTGGTAAGTCTGAAAACACTCAATTTAAAAAGGAACACCATGAGGGGGTTAATTTTGCCATAGAAAGTATGATTAGTGCTTCAGAATGAAAAATTAGGGATCATTTTGAGTGACTTCTCAAATCCTCTTCTATTTCATTAAAAAAATTCTGACATGCAGACTGAAACATGCACTTTGAATACCAGCAGCAGACGTCCCTGGTGAGCAGTAGCTTTACTACAGTGATCTAATGTGCAACTAGAGTGCTAACATTCAGAATTTATGGCAAATGTGTGACACATCTGAATGCCTTCTTGATGGAACCAAAGTAAACAAGCATTGAAAATGCAATAGATCTCGCCCTCGTTTAAGTTAAAGCCATTCTGTTTGTAATGAGGTGGCTTTTTAGCTTTGCTTTTATTAGTGTTTTTTCAACTTTCATGTAAATAACATGCATCTATATGCATATAAGTATATGTATGCATGCATTTATGTTTGTATTTATATAGATATACAGATGATATATGTTTATATATGTATGTATATATATATATATTCACTGAAAAAACCATAGGTTATAGACCATATATAGTTAGGAATTAGCATTTACAAAACCTTGAAAATTCACTGAAAAAACCATAGGTTATAGACCATATATATTTAGGAATTAGCATTTACAAAACCTTGAAAATTCACTGAAAAAACCATAGGTTATAGACCATATATAGTTAGGAATTCGCATTTACAAAACCTTATTTTACTCACACAAAACCACTGAAATTCCATATATAGTTAGTTGCACTAACTATATATCGCGCACCCGCAATCCACTGCTGATGATGTCACATATTACATCATTCATGACATGGTCAGTGACATCACTGATGACATCACTGATGACATCTCAAATGACATCACTGATGACATCACTGATGACAACATCCAGTGACTGTATGTTTCTGTAAAGTTAAAATATGTCTTACATATTGAAGAATGAGTGGATGTATAAGTGTCTGGATGAAGGATTTAGTAGGTGCATGACTGACTGTATGAGTGAGTGATTAAATGTGTCTCACTGAGTGCATGGGTTAGTGACTAAACTGTCTTAATTTGTGCATCATTATGTCTGTTGTTCTGTAAACTGTTGCATGTGTTGATAAGTAGCTATATGAGTAACTATATGGGTTATTGATTGGTTGCCCAAGTATTTGTATGGGAGACTGAGTGTGTGTGTGGGTGGCTGGGAGGTGTATGACTCTGTGCATAGATGTGTGAGCAGTTGATTCACTAGATGTATGGTTTCAAAAGTGCATGTGGAAACAGCTGTATGGGCGGTTGACTGTGTGCATGAGTGTATTGGTGAGTGAATGGATATCTCAGTGCTACATGTCAAAGTAAGTACATATGTAAAACACAGTACATGTGAGAGTTGACATATATAAATAACTGTGCATAAGAGCCAGTGAATGTGTGAGTGGCTGTATGGATCATTGTGAACTTGTATCAGGGATTGTATAAGAGAGTAAATATGTGTTAGTATATGTTTGAATAAGTAAAGTTTGTATAACTGTATAGTTGAGGAAATGGAGGTGTGATTGATTCTTTGCATGACTGACTAGGTGTGTGAGTAACTCCATGGATGAGTGACAGTCTGTGAGTGTCTGTTTACACTGATTGTATCTAAGGTTATATTAGAGTCTGAAGAGGTTCATCGTATTATCACATGAATGATATCATCAGTGATGTGATCAGTAATGTCAAATGAGATGTCATCAGTGATGTCATCAGTGATGTCATTTGAGATGTCATCAGTGATGTCATTTGAGATGTCATCAGTGATATCATCAGTGATGTCACTGACCATGTCATGAATGATGTAATATGTGACATCATCAGCAGTGGATTGCGGGTGCGCGATATATAGTTAGTGCAACTAACTATATATGGAATTTCAATGGTTTTGTGTGAGTAAAATAAGGTTTTGTAAATGCGAATTCCTAACTATATATGGTCTATACCCTATGGTTTTTTCAGTGAATATATATATATATATATATATATATATATATATATATATATATATATATATATATATATATATATATATATATATATTCAACGAAGTGCCCTGTAGCATTGGGAAGGAACACAACGATGTTTCACCATCCAAAATAAACGTGCAGTCTTCCTTCTAGCCACGCTTTTCTTTTTCAATTGCCAACGCGTTTCAAGGCCATCAGCCTCTTCATCCTGGGCACAAAATCACACTTGAGGCTCGCATGATTAGCTTCACCGGATTTATGCATTGCCATGCCCCGCCCCCTAGGGCGTGTACGCCTATATATATATTTGCACATATTTACATATATACACATATTTATATATATATACATATAAAGTTAACAGGTTTCAGTTGATCAATTACAACCTTGCTCACGGCAATTAGCACCATTGCTGCTTGTGCTTTCAATCGTGTCACATGATCAAAACTTTGAAAACAAATGAAGGAGTGGCAGTATGGGTACAGTTCATTTCAGTCATTCAAATTCATGATTATTACTTCGAAAACAATACATAGTGTGTTTACAGTGAAAACAGCATAGCTGTAAATTGAGGCTTACCGGCCGATCATGCCAAACTATGCCACATTTACCTATAACCTGTATCAAAATCCTTGTGCTCAATATATTCTGTGCATGCTAGTTGCAAGGATCCTAATAAAACTATTAACAGAGAAATTGTTACGGTTGTAGGTTTGTTGTAGGTAAGGGATGAATTGATGGACAGCAAGTGCTTGTATTTCTACAGCCAAACTAGAGCATGAGGCAATTCCTTTTTTTTCAAATATTAACTTAGATATTATTCACTGTTTCTCAGTTAGGTTGATTTTTCAGCACCGTAAAAGTCCATGGAACAAATTAAAACAAAGCAAAAACCTATTTTATGGAGGGAGAAAATGCTCTGCAATGTGTTAATTTGAAATAAGCAATTGAAATAAAAAACAATGTATATACTCGAGTGGAAAAATAATTTATCATTATAGCTTGTCTTCTGTTGTATCTTGATTTACTTATTTGGCACTGTTCCTTTAATCTGTGCATTCTCTTAGATTCTTCATTATCTTTGTGTTCCTTCTCCTTGCTTGGTGAAGGCAGTTGCCTGCTAGCCTGGAGAGGGACACCAGTTGAATGCTGTAGCTTATCAATAAATATACTTCTGTTTTTATAAGCTTATGGTGGGCATCCAATCTTTTCCACTACATCTTCCTTCAAAAGGCTATTTTAGAAGTAATACGCAACTTACAAATCTTGGCGTTTTCAAGCGTCATGTAATTAGACACAGATTTATCAAAAACACATTTATAATTTCTTCCTAATTTTGAAATGGAAGAAAATCTCTAAACACAATTTCCACACGAGGTTTTGGAGGTGAATGGTTCAAGTAGTTCTGTTAAGAATCGAACCGAACTTACATTTGTCTCTTTTGCTTTTAAAATGGATTTTAAATTATTACAAACTTTCTAAGTATGCTAAAACACTTTACCAGCGTGACAGTGGCCAGCTTGCAGGAAGACTAGGAATTCAAAGATATTATGTGTCATTTTCCTGCAGATTTACCATGACATATTATATTAGGTGCTCGGGAAAGGGACAGAAATGATCATGAAGCAACAAACTCTAGAGTTTTCTCAATAATATCCCTTTTCTGCTCTGTTTTTATGTGTGCCTCAATAATGAAGGCCAGGCGCTCCTTCATTGAGCTGCTAATCTGCAGAGTGAAAGCTAATGAGAAGGGAAGACATTTCACCAAAACACAGGAACCAGGCAGCACCAGTGTCTAATATATAAATAAATAAGTAGGCGACCGTACACCTATTGATTTTTTGACTGTTTCATTGCTTTAAACTGTACAAATTCCATATTCATTCGTACCCAACAATCTTGAGAGGGAACGCTCAATTCGGATGTAAAGATTATTTTGAATTATATCCAGTTTTTACAAAATATTAGTTTCCCGGTAAGGCTTGCAATGCACCATTTAAGCCGCCATTTAAACGGAAGTCTGATATCAGCAATAGTTTAGGTCCAAGATGCTTAACAAAGCAAACTTTTCAACTAATATTCCCCTTTATTCCCAACAGGCGAGAGGGCAATGTATGGTAGGAGCTACAACTAAATAAAAAAAAAAAAATTTTTGTTTGACACTGTGTAAACCCCATGTCCACATTTAATCTGGGACAACTGTAATTGTTCTCTGAAATATCCAATTAGCCACTACATTTTCTCAAGAAAATGCTTGAAGCAAATTAACACCCCCTTAGAAATATTAATAATTTTTACATTCCATCGAGGTAATCTTTGATAAGCATTTGTCGACCGCTTTAATCTTTGCTATTTCGTATTCTAAGGATGCTATTAAACCCTCTTCAAGGCACAAGGTTCAAGGGCGAAACGACTTGGTAGTGAATGAAGGATAAAAGGGGCCTGACCCTTCAGGGTAATTAGGATAAATGCCAATGAGCACAGAGTCCCTATCAGTGTACCCCACAGAATATTCTGAGCTTCTGGGTCTAGATAACAGGCAATCTAACTGTGTGCCAGGCCTCTCTTCAGCAAGTGAATGTCAGGCATGTTTATTCCGGCACCAGGGTACGGTGGGGTGGTACTTGACTTGTGCTCAAGCCACATAAAAGGGAGTTTGTGACGGTGAGTAAAGGACAAATGACAGTACCTCAATGATGAACAAAGTCAGAAAGCGTCTCTTGGCAAACTCACCACTCAGCTCTCTTGCACTTCTAGAAAAGTGGTTCTTGGACAGCCCTTCTCCAGGGTCTGGTATGTGCTTTTATGCAGTGCGTGCCTCTCTTGACTCTTTCGATTAGCTGGGATTTTACACTTAGACAAGGTCATTTGTATTCAAAGAGCAGGACTGTAGAGTTTCAGGAGGAAAAAAAAGCCTTAGATAGCCTTGGATAGAGCAAAGCTCTGCAGTAAGCTCTACAAAGGTTTGTAATGCTAGAAATCATCCCTTATTCGTTGGAAGTGTGGCAGAATGTCACTGCAAATTAGTAACAGGACATTCTTACAGCTTTACAAACTCAGCCTGTTAGTTTGGAGCAGAGTTTCCCTTCTCAGAGAAGATGTAGGGTTGAGCAGACTTTATGATGCTTCCAGAATGTACTATCACTATCCCGACACGTGTATTCTCAAAGCATCCATGCTCTTAGGAAATAATGTGTATCTCATTCAGTTAGCTTCTTAAGACAAAGCAATGGAAGACAGGAGCAAAACTGAGGGAGTACACTGGCCCTGCTACTTATAAGTGACCGGCAGCCATGCACCATCATAAATTAACCATCCTTAAAAACTAATAATAATTCAATTCAATTCAATTCAAATGATTTATATAGCGCGCTACATACCCAGAGGGTCTCAAGGCGCTTGGAGAAGGGTGGGGAATTACTTGTCGAATATCCAGGTTTTAATTTGCTTTCTGAATGCTAGGTGGTTCTGAGTGAGGCGAAGGTGAGTGGGAAGTGAGTTTCAGGTTTTGGCTGCCAGGTAGGAGAAGGATCTTCCTCCCATGGTGGTTTTGTTGATGCGAGGTACAGCAACAAGGGCTTGGTGGGAGGAGCGTAGCTGGCGGGAGGGGGTGTAGAAGGAAAGTCGTGTGTTGAGGCATTCGGGTCCAAGTTCGTAAAGTGCTTTGTGTGCGTGGGTTAGGAGGCGGAATGTTATCCTCTTATTGACGGGGAGCCAGTGGAGGTTTTTCAGGTGACCAGAAATGTGGTCTTTACGCGGAATGTCTAGTATGAGTCTGGCTGATGCGTTCTGGATGCGTTGGAGTTCTTTCTGAAGTTTTGTGGTGGTACCGGCGTATAGGGTGTTTCCGTAGTCCAAGCGGCTTGTAACCAGTGCGTGGGTGACCGTTTTTCTAGTTTCGGTGGGGATCCAGCGAAATGTTTTTTTGAGCATGCGAAGGATGTTGAAGCAAGATGATGAAACGGCGTTGACCTGTCTGGTCATCGAGAGTGAGGAGTCCAGAATGACGCCCAGGTTCCGTGCGTGGTCCGTCGGGATGGGTGCTTTTCCAAGGGACTCTGGCCACCACGAGTCGTCCCAGGCGGAGGGGGAGGTACCTAGGATAAGGACTTCTGTTTTGTCGGAATTCAGTTTCAGACGGCTGAGCTTCATCCACTCGGCTACTTCTCTCATTCCTTTATGTAAGTTTGTTTTGGCGGTGTTAGGGTCTTTGGTGAGTGAGAGGATCAGTTGAGTGTCATCAGCGTAGGAGATGATGTTGAGGTTTCAACCTTCTGACTGTACTCGTTCTAATGTTTGCATTCTTTACTGCAATCTAGGGAATGTTGCCCAGCGTTAAATATCACAGGTTCAACTTATCCAATGTCACTGGACTCAATTTGCATTTGTTGTAATACTTTATTCGCTAAATATATCATAAAAGTACAGACATAAAAATACATGAGACAATTTACCAGGTATTACTACAATTTCATTAAAAATCATCAATATAAACAAGTTAAAAATAGAAGGAGGTCTACACAGAAAAAAAAATACATTCTTGGTGTAAATCTGTTCAAACATTGCATAACAACCTTGACCGGATAAACCAAGCACTGGCAAGGTACTTGGCGACCCCGCAAACAATGTACATAGAGGTAGTGTTAGTTAAAATAATACGCAGAGCTGATCTATGATCCCTAACTCCCAACTCCCTACATACAGGTTTTAACCATCTTGCTCTAACCTGCTTATATGCTTTACATGCGAACAAAAAGTGGCCAAGGGATTCTTCCAGACATGAACAACCTGGACAATTTAAGTCATGCACACTCCTGACCTTCCACCCTTCTGTACATTTTTTGAGGGGGAGGGTACCGTATCTTAGTTTCAGGAACAAAGTTCTATCTCCAGGGGTCTGGATGAAGTCCAGGAATCGTTCTAGCTTTCTGGAAGGTTCATGTTCAGGAAAGTTTTTCATCAAAGGTCCCCAACTTGTATTATTGAGGTCCTTGGCCTCTACCCAATCCCAGTATAATTTTTTAACAATTTGTTTAGCGGGGGGACTGTGAGGCCCAGAACTCAGCTAAACCTATAGACTCTACCAGTTTCTTTAGATTATTGAGCCACTTTATTTTGTTGGATACATTCAAGGTAATTAACTCGTCCAACACTAGAGCATATTTTGCTAATTCAGGGGTCCTTCTAAGGCGCACCCAGAATAGCAAAGGGCGGAGTCAAACTATTTCTGAAATTTATCTTTTACCCATATCAAGGAATAATGGTTTCAAAGGGGTTGAGGGAGGAAGTGAAACTATGTGTCTCATAAACTTGTTCTCTGCAGTTACTAATGCCTTGGTATTCTCTGCACCCCACAGTTCAGAGCCATAAACTGCCGAGGCTAGAGCTTTCCCCTCGTACACTGCCAGGGCAGGGGCTACTGGTCTACTAATAGAGAGGCGCTGATTCTTCAATATGGATCCAGAGACCCTTTTAAGGTTTAGGACCATTTTTGATATGTGGGAGTTCCATCTCACGTTGTTACATAGCCTGACCCCAAGGTAGTCGAATTCATCCACCACCTCTAGAGAGGACCCATTCAAGGAGAGATAAACTTTCCTAGGATTTCTTTTTGCATATAATACCATCAGCTTCGTTTTCGTGGTGTAAACCGTTAACCCACGGTCTTTACAAAAAACGCTGAAACGGTCAAGCAATTTTTGGAGACCCTTAGGGGTCTTGGACATCAGGAGGGTATCATCCGCAAAGAGGAGTGTGGGGGTTTTCTCCCCAGCAAGGACAGGGGCATCCGCAGGGTCCTCCCTCAAATGGTCCACCACCCCATTTATAAAGAGGGAGAACAGTGTCGGAGCCATCACACATCCCTGCCGCACCCCTCTATTGACTGGTACCCTCCCTGTCAATTGACCCTGGCTCCATTTGCATTTGGATTTGAACAGCCTTTAGCCGCGGGTGCAGCCACTGTACATCTTAATGATGCCAATGTTGCTACCCACCAGGCCCTCTGTTAGGAGATTGAGGGAGGTACCCTACCAAGATTACAGTTAGACAAATGTAGCATGCCTCTTACCCCACAGGACACAAAAGGTGTCTAGAGTGAGTTTAATTAATTTATTTATTAATTGAAAGAGTTTTATATAGCGCTGGCTAGACCCGAAGGTATCAGTGCGCTTTACTTAAGGTTCCACGTAGTTGCAAAAGTACATCAGTTGCAAGTTACCAAAGATACCAGTAAAAACTTTTAAGGAGCATGGAATAAAAGGGAAATGGAGTGAGGAAGGGTATAGAAACGATGGAGAGATGAAGGGAAGGTCTGTCCCAGGTCCGGCTGGGTAGGTGACGTCCGGGAGGGAATCCCCAGCCCATCTCCACTTCAGCTATCAGCTAGCTCCACCGGGCATTGGTCAAATAGCTAGGTCTCAACAGAAAAACATAAAAGGAATAGAAGACGAGAAGAAAGGAACGTAGAGGGGGAAGGGGAGTAGGGTGAATGGGAAGGAGCTCTAGATTGCATATTTATAGGGGCCTTGGGCTTAGAGCTACTCAGTTGCAAACAACATGGAAGATTTACATGACATATCAGGGACAAAGGAATGAATTGCAAACTGACAGCTAGTCGCTCAGTTAGGGACTTTCATTCTTACAGCTTGACCTTTTAAACGTAGATTAAACTGAGGACTTATTCCCCCAGGAGGGTAATATTTGTCTGATTGATTGTCCTTCCTCGAGCACCGAACCACGTTCCTATGTGATGATCAAGTGCTGTCATCAAGCAAACTCTTAATTTTCAGATTCCATTCATCTTGGGTTAGAATTTAAGATGCTCCTGGCCAAATTCTTCCTTCTCATAAACATGTCTTAATCAGATGGAGTCTAGTGAAAGAAAAAGGCCCTTCCCACAGCATATGGTGGTGTCTGGCATCGGGTCTGCTTTTTGGTACTGCATACCGCACTTTAAGTCCTTGGAATTAAGTTTCATACTCCTTTGTGCACACACGAGGCAATAAAAGGCTGCTGTTCTCTCAAGTGGGTTACAGTTTTCAGGGCAGGATGATCTCTATTGCTGTATAGCACAGACATAATTTCCACATTGTCCACTTAACACCTTGACTGCTTGGGATATTTTCCTACTGTGCTGAAGGTCAATAGAAACGGGTGTGGTCATGACTAGCTCAGCTCGTCATGAGCACACGAGCAGTGTGCCTCATGACGAGTCATGAGCATGGAAGGGGTTAAAGCAGAGGACAGGGCTATAGGGCAATGTCCTCACCTTACCCTTCAATGGATGCCCTTGAATAAAACAAAAATAAGCAAATCAACTCTTGGACATTGGTGTCCTATACCTGAGCCTTCGGCTATGGTCGAACACCCATTGAGGGCTGCTAGGGTACTCAGTGCCCCTCCACTGAGAGTCACAGCCTCCCTTGTTGGCTCTCTTTGGGTGTCTGAGAGTAGAAGGCTGCCTAAATAATGGTAATGTCATCAATCGGGCAGTCCAGCAAATGTTTAGATGTTTTCCAGGCTGATCCCCAGCAGTCAGGAAATGGGTAGCATATGATTCTTCATTCCAAAGCACCGTAGAATGGTCCTTGTAGGTTTGTATTGAGGGCAAGCTCCACTTTGGTGGACGGCGATTGCAGAGTATATATTCAGTTCTAGGCATCTGGGCAGCATCCTACTACCAACAGTGTCTGTGTATGCAAGTTCATATTTTCAACCAGGCAGCTTGAAGCATACATTCCTTTATCAGGAAGGATGCTGGGTAGCATAGTCATTGACCATGTCCCAGAATCAACAGTGGAGACACTACACAAGGCAGGTACGTGCTGCCAGTCACCAACATTAAATACTAGCCTATCTTTCACTGTTGGTATAATAAAAAAAAGCTGATCCTCCCAGGTCCGAAAGCAACCTCCCTCGGGCAGTGACATGAAAGCACCTGCATCAGAGGGACTGTCCAAGGCTGAGGAATTATGCACACCACAGTGCGTCTGTATCAATGACTTGCTGAAGCATCACTGCTACAGGGGGCCCTGGGTGTGCAGCCTTAAGCCCTGCAGTGCCTGGGCCTAAATGCCAATCACCCTGTCACCGCACCCTTTCCCAACTTGTCACAGAGATAGGAACTGGTGTAGTAAAAAAGCAAGAGCAGGTAGGAAAAGTAAGGGACTGAAATCGGGTTAAAGATTTCAATGCTATGCTCCAGTGCCGCTTGAGGTGATAAGGATCTGTGTCACTTCCATGAGGGTATATAGGCCAACATGAGCTCAAATGGGGAATGCACAAGCAGTAAGGTAAGTATTACAAATGTTTTGAAATGCTGTGTGCATGCGTTTGGGTGGGTGAGAGTGTGTCCACATGGGAGAGAGCGAAAGTGTGTGCCTGAGTGTTTCTGTGTGAGTATTTGTATATCTGAGTGGAAGTGAGTGACAAGCAGTTGATGAGAGTGAATGACAGTGAGTATGAGTGAGTCAGAGTGAGTTGAGTGAGTATAAATCAGTGGAAATGAGTGAGAGATTGAGAGTGAGTGTAAATGCATGAGTGTGAATGTGAATGAGTGGGTGAATGCACATGAGCGAGTATGAATGAATGAGTAAGGATGAGTGATTGAGTAAAACTGAATCTAAGTAAAAGAGAGGTAGTGAGAATAAAATGAGTGTAAATGAGTGAGAGAGAATAAAAGAATGCATGAGAATGAGTGAGTGAGAGCAAGGGTGAGTGTATGTGAGTCAAAGTGGGAGTAAGTTGGAGGGCAAGTGAGTGAGCCTGAATGTGGGTGAGTGCATCTAAGAGTGAGTTTGGGTGAGTGTGACTGAGTGAGAGTGAATTCAAGTGAGTGTGAGTGAGTGAGAAATTGTAAGTGGGGATAAGTGAGAATGCAAAAGAAAATGAGAACGTGTTTAAACAGAGTGAGGCTGAGTGAGAGTAAGAGTGAGTGCAAGGGAGCATGAAAGTGAGTGAAAGAATGTAAATGCAAGTATGTGACAGTTAATGAGTAGAAAGGAGTGAGAACATACTAAATACAAGTGAATGAGAATGAATGAAGGTGAGAATCTGTGTTAGCTACTGAATACTAGTGAGCATGAGTGAGAATATGGTGTGCTTGTGAGTTGGCTTTGTCCTTAGCTTACTGAAAAAAATGTTTTTGTCCTACCCAAACATCCATGGCAAAATGCTTGCACTGGCAAACTGTAGGTAATTCTTGATATAAAAGCATGCTTGACGAAATGCTGTCATTGGCATTATAGAGGTAATGCTTGGTACTGGCACACTACAGGTAATATGTGGCATGAGAGGCATTTGTGGGCAACTACTGATACTAGCATACTAAAGTTAATTCTTGGCATAAAGGGCAACCATGGAAAATGGCTGTTGCTGACACACTGAGGCAAATCTTAGTACATGAGGTAACTGTGGCAAAATGCTACAGCTGGCACATTGGAGGCAATTCTTAGCATATTGGAGGACTACCATTTCATATGAGAGAGTGGTGACCATGACACAATGCTGGATCCGATATACTAGAGGAACCTTTGCTATAAAGGTCACACATTGTATAGGAATATTATCAATGGCAACATTCTGGCACTTGCATATTGCATGTAATGTTTGGCATAAGAAGCCACTCATGGTATGTGATAACCATCCATGATAAAAAATGTGGACCCTGGCAATATGCATTTCATTTTTTACATATGTGTATATCCATAGGATGTTTTTAAATGAATGGTGTCAACTCCTAGTAAGCAATAGGCTATATTGGTTTGGCATGCAGGAAAGGACTTGAACATATAGGTCCTGATTTCAAGTTTGTTGGAGTTATCCTCCACCTGCGCCAACCCATTTATACAGGTGTCAGAATTTTGAGTTTGTTGTCATTTTCTGCATGATTTAATTACTGAGTCTGTTAAATAACCCTCCCTTTTCACTTCTTTAAATTTCGGCATGTGACACCTTATGACAGTTTATCAGGGGTAAACATACAGAGACATAAATATTGTGATGCCATAAGAACCAAAATCCACATATTGGTGCCAAAAACTCAGAATTGGTGCTATCTATCACACCCAGTAAATTCCAAACGATAGGGTATCTGATGTTATAGTATGTGATAAACAGCACCTTCACATTGACATACTCTGAATCAGGCACTTAATGATTGTTTTTTCCGAACCTATGGCTTTTGTGAAAAGTTGAGTGAACATTGTGCTTTAAAATGCACTATTTGACCCAATTTAAAAAGAACATTCTTAGGAGATAACCTCCTTAAGCCTTCCTAGAATAAGTCAGGCTTGCCTGCTGAAATTCGGGCAAATATATTGCCCCACTACTTTGAAACATCACCAGCAGTCAGTGTCTAATGAGAGGTGTGCTAAAGGTGATCACTACCAAGATTTTTTGCTGTTCTCATTTTCAAGGTCATTACTCCGAAAGCAATCTAGATAACATCTGCAAACATTTCCATAGATTAAAAGCCAAGACATGCAGGGCTGGTGCCAATCTACCTACGGACCTCCAGGAGCAGCTTGCGGTCCTGCACCGAGACATGTAGTGGTGGTGCCAAGCTCCCTACGGACCTCTAGGAGCAGCTTGCGGTCCTGCTCCGAGGCACGCAGTGCTGGTGCCAAGCTCCCTACGGACCTCCAGGAGCAGCTTGCGGTCCTGCTCCGAGACATGCAGTGCTGGTGCCAAGCTCCCTACGGACCTCCAGGAGCAGCTTGCGGTCCTGCACCGAGACATGTAGTGGTGGTGCCAAGCTCCCTACGGAACTCTAGGAGCAGCTTGTGGTCCTGCACCGAGACATGCAGTGCTGGTGCCAAGCTCCCTACGGACCTCTAGGAGCAGCTTGAGGTCCTGCTCCGAGACATGCAGGGCTGGTGCCAAGCTCCCTACGGACCTCTAGGAGCAGCTTGCGGTCCTGCACCGAGACATGAAGTGCTGGTGCCAAGCTCCCTACGGACCTCTAGGAGCAGCTTGCGGTCCTGCACCGAGACATGCAGTGCTGGTGCCAAGCTCCCTACGGACCTCTAGGAGCAGCTTGCGGTCCTGCATCGAGACATGTAGTGCTGGTGCCTTGCTCACTATGGACCTCTAGGAGCAGCTTGCGGTACTGCAGTGAGACATACATTGCTGGTACCTGGCTCACTATGCAAGCATTTGCAATGCACTAGATCTCGCATTACTGAAAGTATGAGCTTTTGGAGTTGCATTGTTATTTGGAATGACAATACCTTAAACTATCAGTAATGCGAGACCTATTGTATTGCAAATGCTTGTCTCAATAGCCTTAGAGAATCCACGCTAAACATGGTTTTTATTTTGTACCTCTCTGCTTTACAGCACTTTATATTTGTACTGAATTAAATTGTAAATATATATCGCACATATATGGAAATTGTTTTTACAGATCCAATCTACTACAGACTGTCACTTTGCTAACTTTTAAGACGGAGATGTTTTACATATGTCAAAACAACCTGAACCTGAGTTTAAAGTCTAGCTAAGGGAGAGATACAATATATCCTAATCCTCACATCATCTGCCACACGTCTCTAAATGCATTGTGTTTGCAGAGGGGAGTCTAGAGTGAAAGAAAAGAACCTCAGCATGTCAAAAAAATATATTTCACCAATGCTGACGACAGCTGGTGCAGCAGAATGTGTATAAAACAGGTCACCTGGCGGTGGCAACACAATGTCTTATAGCTGTCGCCACCCAGAAATGATTTTTCAACAGCCTTTAGAAGACGATGCACGTATTACTAAACCTGCTGTAACTATTAGCGTTCTGTCAAGAGCTACCATCAATCCCAGCAGGTGAGAGTAACAGCCTGGCGGAATCTGAAAAATGGCTCCTGGGAAAATTCTCACAGAGGTAGCCATAGAAGAAGCTGGATAAGCTCCTTGCAGGTTCAGTACTCTCACAGTCATAAACATTGAGTGGTCTCTCTGACCTGCAATTAGATTTCTATAAGACATATAAGCATTGAGGTGTATTATTGCAAACCGAGATTGAAGCCAAAATGCAAAATACCATCTGGCTTCTGCACATGCGTAATAAATATTTCTAAAAAGTCCATCAGATGAGGGGGGCGAGACCATCAAATAAACACAGCTGATAAGTGGCAGGCATTGTTTGTGCAAGTAACAACAGTAGGTTCCTTCTGTACAACACTCACACAGTTGTCTGTAACTGATGATTAAGTATTTTACTTTGTTCCCAATGAAGAAAGCATGGTTGTCAAGTGAAGATAATGACAAATGAAGTACCACCCCAATCAGAGAGAACCAGAACAGACACTCGTCAGTGGCGGCTTTTGAAATTTGAAGCGGTGTTGCATAAGAACAATTAACAAATGTATGTGCGTGAGCGAGTGTAGCGGGCGAACCTGATCCTTTAAATGGGTTTGGGAGGCTCTCCCCCTTAAGAATTAAAAAAAAAATGGTGTATATAAGTGAAATTTTGATGGTTTCTGAAGTTTAATGAACCTTGGGAATGAGGACATTAGGGGAAGGGGTGAGGCAGAGACTTTAGTCCCTGCAGAGCAGCTGTGAATGTCAGCACTCTGGTGCTGCTGCTGTGAACCTGCTCAGCAGCACAAGTTTTCTAGGGGTCTAGTGCCCCTCTGCAGCCCCTGTGGGTTTCTAGTGCCACTACAGCTCATGTACCCCTCTTTAGCCTCTCTGAAGTCCCTGCACAGGTCCAGTATCCCCCCACAGCTCCTTTGCCCCTCTGTAGTCCCTCTGCATGTCCAACAACCCCTAAAACTACTGTATGGTGCAGGTGCCCCCTTCCCACAGATCCCCTGGCAACCCAAAGATCGTGTATTCCTCTGCAGCTCCTGACCTATCCAACCCCTCCTGGACTCGCCCCCTGCTCCAGCAGACTTTTAAAGTCTCTGTACATCTGTACAGGGCCGGTACCTTCCAACAGCTCCTGTACCACCTCTTAGGTCCTCTATAGTTCCTGCACCCTCTCCACATCTGTGACCTTCACAGCTCTTCTACCACTGTACAGCTCCAGTATACCTCCATATCTCCTGTGCTCGCCACAGAACAAATATGCCTTAAAATTGCCTGCCTTTGCATTCTACATCTTCGGCGCCTTCCACAGCTCCTTTACCTCTTCTATTCCCTCTCCACAGCTCCCGATTCTCTTGAATGCATTTATATAAAAGCACAAACTCAAAGGTATTGTACTTCTTTCTAGGAGAACCAGTTACATTGCACAAGGTCATCGTTTGGCCAGGGAGACCAGGCAGAACCACAGGATACCAATCCCCCTGCCTAAAAGTCAAAAGCTCCAGCCACAACAACTCTCCCCTCCCACCTCCGCTACCCCCCCCCCCCACAAAACACAACACAGGGCAGTTTACCTTGCAGTGGCAGACTCATATCCTGGGCTGCTCTCCTCCAACTGATCAGCAAGGCACCCACGTGCCTTAAGAGAATGAGGAGGAACTACTGCCTGTGCTAAAGCATGCACAGTGTCCCTGTTTACAACATGCATGTGATCCAATGTCTCTCTGTGACGTCAGGTCACAAGCCCTCAATCATTCACAGGCGGCATTTACCTCGCCCTTTTCCCACTTGTCACCCTGTGATGACTTGGAAAAGTGTGCTGGTGCCCTGGAGTGATTGACAAGCAGTCCAAGGAAATAGGGCTAGTGTCTTACATGCCCTACACCCATCATAAGTGGGTGGTGGATCTATTCTCTCCCCTTCCCTCTTTAACCTCTTTATGGAATCCCTTACTCTCGCTCTTATGTTTGAAAGGTTTATTGAAGACTAATGATAAGAAATAACAATTTGACATCAGCAAAAGAAGATAAAATGTGTAACAAAACATTTCTGAAGTAAAAACAGCTTTAATGTTATAAGTAAGAAATAAAAGCATTTTATTGGATTTGTTTTTCTTTTTTTTAAAGGGAAAGGAAAGGGGGAGGGGAAGGGATGAGAGATAATGCTACACCAGAATAATGCTATAGAAAATAAAAAAGATAAATGGTACAAGCAATAAAACAAAACATACATTGTGTGAAAACATTGTAATATAGAGAAGCTGTAAACAATATTAAATAAAACATGAAGGAGAGAGTAAGATCCTTCAAGGAGGTTTAACATTTTCTGAAGTGATATGGTTAGATTTCTTTTGGGCTTATTGGTCCAGGTATGTGGTAAGAGGTAGCCAATAAAGGTCTACATTGCGAGATGGTTTACAGGAAGAGGCAAATGCAACATCTAGTCTGTGAAAATGACATAAAGAATTCCGCCAACAATGTATGGAAACACTCGTAAGGGACTTCCAGTTAGAGGCTATGTGTTGAAAAGCAAGTGCAAGCATGAGGTCAAAGAGACCATGTGAATGTGGGGGGAGTTCTGAAAGACTGCCTAGAAAAAGCATAGCAAATGAGTATGGAGTGGAGAGTGTAAAAATGCGAGAAGTGTAAGACCAGACTTGTTTCCAGAAAGCAGACACAGAAGAATAGAAAAAGGAAATATGTAGAATATCAGCATCAGGAGTACCACAAGTCCAGCAAGTAGAGTCAGAAGAGGAGGAGAAGCGAGATAGAGAAAGAGGAGAAAGGTAAAGTGTATGATATAGAAAAAATAAAGATTGAGTAAGAGAAGCAGCTCGAGAAACTTTTAAAACTTTGGACCAAAGTTTATCCCAGGGGGCAATGGACCAGGTACAATCCAGATCTTTTTCCCAGGAAAGCTCCAATGTGGTTTTGCATCGATCAGGGTTAGGAGAAGAAAATAATCTATAAATAAGAGAAGCTTTAGAAGGGGCAGAAAGTACCACAAGGAGGTGAGAAGGGGGTTCAATGAAGGCGAGGAAGGAAGAGAATAATAACGATCAAGTATTATTTCCATTAGAATAGTGTATTTCTGTAGAAAAGAGCGAGGACAGTGGAACTGAAGTTGAAATTGGGGAAAAGAGCGAGGGGACACACCATCAAAGAGATGATTAACCCATATGATACCTTTTAATCCACAGGATGACCAATAAATAGGTCTAATATTTAAAAGAATAAGTGAATTATAACAAATGGGTGAATGTAGAAAAGAGTCACGCGAAGTGGAGAACGGAACGACCAAAGGTTTAAGAAGAGAAGAGGTATGTTGAAACAAAGGAAGAAAAGTATAAGGAGATTTGGTGGAAAAGTGTAAGACTTCCTAAGGAGAGAAGGGTAACAATAAAGTTCGTTCAATGTGGAGCCAAAGAGGAGAAAGGGGGGAATGTTCTGACAAGAGCCAATGGGACGCTTGACACAGAGAGAAGGATTTGTGATATAGACGGAAGTCTGGAAAATTAACACCACCATTCGATTTATCTTTATGAAGAGCTAGAAGAGAGATTCTAGATTTTTTATTTCTCCAAAGAAATTTTGATAGAGAAGAATCAATATGCTTGAAATAAAGGGCAGGAATATGCACAGGTAACATGGAAAGGATATAGATAATAATAGGGGCAATCAACATTTTAATAGAGTCAAGACGACCCCACCAGGAGAGGAAAAGGGGATTCCAGGAGGAAAACAATTGATCAATGTGAGAGAGAACCGCGGACATATTTAATTTAATGGAAGAGGAAATTGAATTGGAGAACCAAATACCAAGATATTTTATCTATGTGCTGTTCCAGGTAAAACCAGTTGAGGAAAAAAGATGAGGGAGACAAAATTTGGTCAGAGGAAGAATTTCCGTATTTTCAGAGTTGATCTTATAGCCTGAGACGAGGGAAAATGCTTCAAATTCTGACATTAAAGGGGGAATAGATCATTCTGGGTTTGAAATAAACAAAAGGATATCGTCTGCATATGCAGAAGGTTTTAATTGATTATCACCAAAGGGGAAACCAGAAATGGAAGAGTTATTACGGATGGAGGATGAAAATGGTTCAAGGGCTAAGACAAAAAGAAGTGGGGAAAGAGGGCAGCCTTGACCATTTACGAGAACCGAGGCTTTGGGTGAAGAGTATAACAAAGAAATGAGGGAAATAAATTTGGGACCAAAGCCGTGCCATCTTAGGTAACTGAACAAAAAGGACCAGTCTACTCTATCAAAGGCCTTTTCGGCATCTACAGAAATAGCAGCTAAATGGATAGAAAGAGATGAGGCCTTATTCAAAACATTTAAGAAGAGTTGAGAGTTATCTGAGGTGAGTTTCTCTTTAACAAAACCACATTGTTCTTTTCCTATAAGATGAGGCATAAATGGATCCAAACGTAAAGCAATTAATTTAGCAAAGAGTTTAAAATCAACATTAACTAATGAAATCGGGCGATAATTGTTACAAAATTTGGGTTCACGACCATCTTTTGGTATAAGACAAATGGTGGCATCCTGAAATGAGCCATCCGCTTTGCCAGAAGAGCAAAAGGCTTGAAAGAGCCACAGAAGTTTGGTCAGAGAAATGTAGATAAAATTTAACCGGAAAGCCATCAGGGCCAGGTGTTTTACCTTTAGTAAGGGAAGACAAAGCTGTAGAGAGTTCCTGCAATGAAAGATCAAGATCAAGGTCTGGAAAATTGAGATGAGAGGTAGAGGGCTTGGGTAACCTGTCAAAATAGGATTGAATGAGAGGGGGAGTTGGATGAGATTCTGGGGTATATAAATGTTGGTAAAACAATTGGAATTGGTTAAGTATATCTTTATCAGTATGAAGGAGAATGTTGTCAGAAGAATACATGGATTCAATAGAGGTGCGTTCTTTACGAGACTCAAGATAGTTAGCTAAGAGCTTTCCAGACTCTTTACGATCCCCATAATAACGTGCACTACTGCGAAGAAGAATTGAAGACGCATTGTCAGAGGTGAGTTTGTTGAAAGCAATTTAGGCACGCAATAGGTCTGGTGACATATATTTATCTGAAGAGGTGTAGAATCGATGCTCCAATTTCTTAATATGCGCTAGGGATAATTTACGTTTTTGAAAAAATTGTTTCTTTTTCCTAGAAAACAAAATCGATAATAAATCCTTATGCAGTAGCTTTAAAGGAATCCCAGAGGATATGAGGAGGAGTATTAGGGTCAGAGTTAAATTGAAAAAATTCATAAGTGAAAGAACAAAAAAGAACAAGAAAAATTAGGGTCAGTGAGAAGTGCACAACTAAAACGCCAACTAGAAGATCTGGGATGAGGAGGAAGTAAATCAAGATCTGTGACAATGGGAGCATGATCTGAAATAATAATGGGTTCGATGGAACAAGACACTAACGTTTGAGATAAAGATGAAGAGAGAAAGATATAGTCTAGGCGAGAAAACGAAGCATGAGGAGGAGAGAAAAAGGAATAGTCCAAAGTGTCTGGGTGTGTAAGTCGCCAAGAGTCAGAAAGACGTGTTTGTAAGATGGTGCCCAAAAATTGTTTATGAAGTTTGTGAGGAATAAAGCGGACAGAGGATTTGCGATGAAGAAATGGATCCATAATCTGATTGCAATCCCCGCCTAAAAGGAACAAATCATCTTTGTGTTGAATACATTTTCTTGTAATTAAGGGCCAGAAAGAACAGTCAGGCTGAGTAGGACCATATATATTAAAAAAAGTTAAAGGAATTAAATTAATTAATATCTTAGCCAAAATCCATCTACCATCAGCATCTTTTTCTCCTAACAGAACTTTACATTTCAGATTTTTATGAATTAAAATAGCAACTCCATTTTTTTGTTATCAGAGGGAGAAAATAAAACTGTACCAACCCAGTTCCTTTTTAATTTAAGAGATTCTAGCTCAGAAAGGCGGGTTTCTTGAAGAAGGACGATATTGGGGGTATAAGAAGATAAGTGAGAAAGTACTCTCAGACGTTTAATGGGACTAATAAAACCTTTTACATTCCAAGATACAACTCTAAATTTAAAAACGAAATAAGAGTAAGAACATCAAAAAGTGCAAAAGGCATGCAAACATCATAGAGCAGAGAAAAGGAAAAAGTGAGAAGCGAAAAGAAGAACAGTAAAAAACATCGAATAGAGGGGAAATGTGAAGTAGGGGAAAAGGAAAAGAAGGTACAAAAATAAGAAAAGGGAGAGAAAAGAAGAGACAGTACATATCCCAAAGGATGACTACAAAAAACATACCTGAGGCGGAGATACAAGAAGGAGGTGGGGTAATGGCGACATTGACAAGATGGACCGTTTGAAGAGTAGGAATCCAACCGCTCAAGGACATCAAAGACTACAGGAAGGGAGCCACAACAGGAGGGAAGAAATAACCTGGATCTATGGGAGGGAATAAAGAGTGATGAGATCAAAGCGGGAACATAAGTAGCACATTGTAAGGTATATAACAAACTAATATAAATAACAACAAATATGAAAATGTAGAAGATAAATTGAATACAAAACACCAACAGGAATGCTGTAAAAACAAAGGGAAGTTTATCAAGAGACAACAAGAAAACAAATTTTTATTAATGATCTATTTAGCCACTGGAAGAGGAAGAGGTATCCATTCCACTATTGGATTGAAGAAGGATGAAGTTTCTGAGTTCACCAGGATCTTGAAAAGTCCATATCTGGTTCTAGGGAGTGACCTTGAAGATGCATGGATGAAACAAACCAAATCGAGCTCCAAGAGAACGTAAAGAGGGACGAAGAGACAGAAATTCTTTCCTCCGTGAAGCAGTGAGAGAGGAATACACGTTAGCCTTGCCAGGAGACTTGTCTTTTGGATCTAGCTGCGGAGAGGACTGAGAGCAAATCTGTAAATTTCAAGAAGAGAATGATGACCCCTCATGGTTTCGTTGAAGCAGCTGAGCGAGTGCCAAGTCTGTGAGCTCTTTGGATACTAAGAGAAGTAGAAGGTAACATGTCTAAGAGCTTTGGCAGGAAAGAAGTGAAAAAAGTCACTGGGTTGTCACCTTCCAAAGATTCTGGCAGACCATATATACGAAGGTCATTCCTTCTATTCCTGTTTTCTAAGTCCTCAGTATGTTGCTGAAGAGAGAGAACTGATTTTTCTAAAGAGGAGAAGCGTTGGGAGTTGGTTTGTATCTCCGAAACCTGTTGTTCAACAGAAGAAATCCTGGTATCCATTGTTGACCATTTTTCTTTCAAAAGGTGCATGTCTTTATTAGTTTCCTCAATGAATGGACTTAATGCGTGTATTTCCTCCAATATTAACTCCATAGAAATAGGAGATGAGGGGTTGTCAGGAGAAGGAAGATCCTGCTTCAGGTGTTTAGATGAAGTAGTAGGGGGAGAAGATTTATTGGATGTAACTTGCGTAGTAGTGGAACGGTGAGATGCAGCCCCAGCCATTGTTGTCCCAGTGGTGGAAGCGCGTAGAGATGAGGAGGGAGCCCTTTGCACACTGGTAGGGGGCACAAAAATAAATTTAGGTGTGCGCAACTTAACCATAAGAGATAAATAATTCCCAATTCAATGTAGAGCAGTAGACTGAAGGCTGAACCCTAAGCGAGGGTCCCAGAAATTGTGAGAGCGCAAATGTTACCAGGCTGGAAACACCATAGATTTGCAAGCTTAAGTTGACATCCAGTAAGAGAAAGAGAAATCACCAGGAGAAAGTCAAAATGTGCGAGTATAAGGCATAGGCACAGCAATATCAGATTGAAAAATATAACTGAGTGCGGTCTAAGAGAAGTATGGTGAAAAACATCCAAGCTTTTGTGGTGAGTATCAAAGAGAAAAACTGCCAAAGAGACCCTCAATGAAAGTAACAGTGAACATCAGCAATGAAGTCAAATGTCATAAGAATTGCCCATAGAGCAAGAAAGCAATCCTGTGAAGACTCATTAATTATTAAGGAGAAGCAGAAATACCTCTAAGATGGCGGTGAAGTGAGGTAGTCATGGTGACTACACTTGAGGGTAAATGGTGCGTCGTGAAGAAAAAGAAACCGCTCCTCCAATTTGCTATAATTCTTTACAATTCCTGACAAAAACAGTAAAGTCAGGAAAACAGAGACGTATGGCAACAGCAGGCGGCAGCATATCGATGGTGAGGACGGACGCGTCTAAAATGGCGGCGGCTGTCCCCGTTCTGAGGGAAGAAGACCGCGGCAGCTAAATGAGCCTTATTAAACGCTCGCTGTTAAGAAAAAAGGGCTCACCGGGTGCTCCACGCATTCCGGTACAAGATGTGAATAACCGGCACCAAGAGAAGTATCGGGAAACGCATGGAAACAGGAGAGACTTGTCCCGATGTAGCGGAGGACCAACTCTAGGCGGCCATCCTCGTCGGCGTCAAAACCCCGCCCCCCTCACTCTCATTGTTAAACAAGAAGGCATCAACTACCACCTATACGCTGAAGTCACCCTAAACTATTACAAGATTAAAACTCACGCTGACATCTTACACCTGAACAACTCCCTTCTCAAGATTCAATCCTGGTTCTAGTCAAATCATTTCAAACTAAACCCAAATAAAACTGAAATCATCCTCTTCTCCCCTAAAAAGAACCGTCTCCCCATTCAATCATGGATTTCAGACCTTAACGCACTTAACTGCTCACTCACACTGTCCAACTCCGTCAAATCTCTTGGCATTACTATCAACAACACCCTCACCCTTAAGGTTCACATCAAAACCTCTGCACTCTGCCAAAGAAGCCCTCTTCACTCTCCGTCACCTCAAGAAAATAAACCCATTCTTACCCATCAATGATTTTAAACTTGCAGTTCAATCACTGGTTCTTTCACGTATTGACTATGGCAATGCCATCCTCAATGGCATCCCCAAGGTCCACCTTGCTCCAATTAAAGCTGTGCTCAACCTCGCAGCCAGGCTCATCACAGACTGCAAATGCTTCGATCATATCTCGCCAGTTCTCAAATCTCTTAAATGGCTCCCTATCGAAGGGAGATCAACTTACTCATAAAGCCCTCCACCAAAACACTCTGCAGTACCTATCCAAGAAACTCCTCATCGCTGGTACCACTCGTCCTCTGAGAAGCACCAGCATGCTCCTCCTAATCCCACCTCTGCATAAAAAGAAATCCACACAATATTGCTCCTTCTCTGGCAATGTCCCTACTATCTGGAATACCCTCCCAAAAAACCTGCGCTGTAACCTCTCTGACGCCAGCTTCAAATAAGACCTCAAAACCCACCTCCTTAACTGCTACTGGGGATCCTAACCTGTGCCTAACTCCTGATCTCTTTTCACTATACCATATTTGTCTCAGTAACATATGGCCCTCTTCATGTACTCCACTCTACCCATATTATCTGTATTGTATTGCTCCAACTCCTGTTTCATTCCTCCTTGATTTTGTAATTCATGTTGTTTTTAGGTCGAGGACCGTCGCACTGCGTAGCAGTGAGCGGAGCCCGAGATTTTATGTTTCTTAGAGGGGGCTTGGAACCCGCCCCTCTTCTCCATTGGCTGGCTTCCTAAACGGAGGCCAGCCATTGGAGGAGAGGGGCATCACTCGGTTCAAGCCCCGTCTTTTTCAGATTCGGGGGCGTGTTTTTTGCGTTCTTTCTATCTGTGACGTCATCCGCCCCCGATTCCAAAAATTTCGGACCTTTGAGGCAGCCATTTTTTGTTGTTGTTGTTGTTGTTGTCAGGAACAGCCCTGCTGCCATTCCAGGTAAGTTTTGATTTTTTTCTTGTTTCTTACTGTGGCTAGTGTTAATCCTTGGTTCCTGTTTGCTTTTATTGTCCTCCTCTATTATTCCGTGCATTACCAACAAATATCATGGTGCCTCATATTTAAATGTTCCCTAATGCGTGCTCCCGCAATGAACACTCGACTGGAGGCACAACCCATAGTATTCACACCGCACTCTCAATTTGGGTGTTAACCAAACAGGCAAGCGTATAGAGTGGCATCATTAACACATTGCACACAAAGAGAGTGAGTACAGTAAACCTACGGATGATTGATTGCTGGTATGGCTATGGCTGCAGTTAACAAAGCCGATTTGCTCCTAGGCGGCCACTAGCATGAACCGAGCGCTCCGGCCATCTTAGAATAACCAGTGTTCGTGGATCGCCTATTGAAGGTCAGCGAACGATCTCTCGTTTTGGTCGTTTTTGTGATTGTTTATTGTTATTATTTTCAAAACGTTCTAGACTGCGTTGTAGAATTTTGAACACTGCTTTGCTGGCAGACAATATTGTTTATGTTTTAATCAAGAAACTCATAAAAGAGATACTTAATATTCGTGTTTTGTTTCTATAAATAAAAAGGCATGTTTTACGTTATATTGGTGGTAAACGTGTGTCCGCAAAGGTGAAATCTTTCGGTATTAAGGGGGACGAGTTGTTCGCATAGCGAAATGTAGTCTCTTTTCTCTCTCTATCAGAGGCAGGGGTGTGTGTGCTGGTAGGTGGCACCGACGCTTCTTTCATGTACCCGGTTCTGTGAGTCTCTGGAATTGAGCGGTATGGAGTCGCTTTACCGAATCCCGCTTGTGGTGCTAGAGTGCCCCAACATCAAGCTCAAAAAGCCGTCCTGGTTACATATGCCCTCTGCCATGACAGTATACACTCTGGTGGTCATGTCCTATTTCCTCATCACAGGGGGGGAGTGCTGCGCAAAACACTGTTCTGTTTACCCAAGACATAAAACACCTAGTCGCCTTGTCAGGCGAATGCTAAACAGGGAAATAATAGAGTCTCTCTTTGCATGAATCTCACTGGGCATATATGAACGAGCTGTAAGCCACAGCACAGATGGCTACATCTCTGTACATTGGGTAACTTTTTGCATGTTTTAAGTAGGGCGAACTGGCATATGTAGATTACATGATTTGTCCGGAAGCCCAGGTGTTTGAGCCGAAGCTGGGATTCTAACTTACTTCTAAAGTTTGCAGCTCTGGCTGTGCTTGCTCCCCTGCCCCCTGGCTGTGCTTACTCTCCTGCCCCATGGCTGTGCTTGCTTCCCTGTCCCATGGCTGTGCTTGCTCTCCTGCCCCCTGGCTGTGCTTGCTTCCCTGCCCCTGGCTGTGCTTGCTCCTCTGCCCCCTGGCTCTGCTTGCTTCCCTGCCCCCTTCCTGTGCTTGCTTCCCTGCCCCTTGGCTGTGCTTGCTCCCCTGCCCCCTGGCTGTGCTTGCTTCCCTGCCCCCTGGCTGTGTTTGCTCCCCTGCCCCCTCGCTGTGCCTGCTTCCCTGCCCCCTTGCTGTGCTTGCTTCCCTGACCCCTTGCTGTGCTTGCTTCCCTGCCCCCTCGCTGTGCTTGCTTCCCTGCCCCCTCACTGTGCTTGCTTCCCTGCCCCCTGGATGTGCTTGCTTCCCTGCCCCCTGGCTGTGCTTGCTTCCCTGCCCCCTGGCTGTGCTTGCTCCCCTGGCTCTGCTTGCCCCCCTGCCCCCTGGCTGTGCTTGCTTCCCTGCCCCCTGGCTGTGCTTGCTTCCCTGCCCCCTTGCTGTGCTTGGTTCCCTGCCCCCTGGCTGTGCTTGCTTCCCTGCCCCCTCGCTATGCTTGCTCTCCTGTGTGTGTATGTGGCTCTGGGTGTGTATGTGGCTCAGGGTATGAGTGTGGCTCCGGGTGTGTGTGTGGCTCTGGGTGTGTGTGTGGCTCTGGGTGTGTGCGTGGCTCTGGGTGTGTGTGTGTGGCTCTGGTGTGTGTGTGGCTCTGGGTGTGTGTGTGGCCCTGTGTGTGTGGGGCTCTGTGTGTGTGGGGCTCTGTGTTTGGGGGGCTCTGTGTGTGTGGGGGGCTCTGTGTGTGGGGGCTCTGTGTGTGTGTGGGGCTCTGTGTGTGTGGGGGGCTCTCTGTGTGTGTGGGGGACTATGTGTGTGTGGGGGGCTCTGTGTGTGTGGGGCTCTGTGTGTGTGTGTGTGAGGCTATGTGTGTGTGTGCGTGTGTGGCTATGTGTGTGTGTGTGTGGGGGGGCTATGTGTGTGTGTGGGGGGGGGCTCTGTGTGTGTGTGTGGGGGGGGCTGTGTGTGTGTGGGGCAGTGTGTGTGTGTGATTCTGTGTGTCTTTGAGGGGCTCTGTGTGTGTGGGGGGCTCTGTGTGTGTGTTGGGGGCTCTCTGTGTGTGGGGCTCTGTGTGTGTGTGTGTGGTTGTGTGCGTGTGTATTGCTCTGTGTGTGTGTCTGTGGCTCTGTATGGGTGGCTCTGTATGTGTATGGCTTTGTGTGCGTGGCTCTGTGTGGGTGTAAATGCAAAAGGTCATGCATTTGCGAGCTATTAAGGTATTGGCATCGTAAATGACAATGCCATTTATTTAACGATTAAGCTATTGGCAATGTAAATGACAATGCCATTTATTTATGATTTAAAAAAAAAAGAAAAGAAAAGTCATGAGCAATGCCAATAGCTCTACCTGTAATAATGCCGAGACCATTGCATTGTAAATGCTTGTTTTCTTTGTTATTATGCTTTTTATACCATGTTTGCCTTATACTATCCTGATCATGTAAAGCGTTCTGATACCTCTGGGTCTAGCCAGTGCTATACAAAACTTTTAAAATAAATAAACAAAATAAGACCCCCAAGAAGTGCAGGCCAGGGCTGACACTACCTGAGCCCATCTTAGCCTGCTCACATACAAAACTAAAATACTTTTTAGCACGTGCACACTGGCACTTGTGTCTATCTGGAAGGTGTTTAGCTGTCTGACACTCTTGTCAGCGAGTATTAGTCACAAAAGGCAGCCAGGCACTGAGGGTGGCATCTGCCTGCATAGATTTTATTTAATCAAGTGTTATGTGGATAGTATGGGAAGATGCCACATAACTGTAAACAGAAATAGCCATCCCACAATGCCACGCTTCAGGAACCTCCCAGAAAATAAATACACCAAGTTAGAAGCAGGGAAATGACAAAGAGAAGAAGGCCGGGGGCAGTGGAGGAACAAGACTAAAAGACACAGAAACAAAGAGAGGAGCGGAGTGGTGCCTGTGGGTAGCACAAGGAGGAAGGGACTGAACCAAACTCTATGACCAGTTCCTTAGAGGAAGACGAGCAGAAAGATCAGCAGAGGAGTTTAATGGTACCTGACAGTAGAGCAAGGTAGAAGCCGGGAGCAATGAAGAAGGGCATGAGATCTGAACAGAAGACTAGTGGCTGCCACCAACCAAAGCGAGGTAGCCACTACAACGCAGGAGAGTTGCGGTTGAGTAGGTCTGAAGGGTTGCAGTAAGAGCATTGCTGTGTATTTGTCTTTCTTTGGCTGGAATCTGCACTTCACTTTTTCTTTACAGTTTTAGTGTGAGGACACCATGGTGCGTTAAAACCTGCACTTAAGGAGCAGAAGGAAAAAGGATTTGGGGTCTCAACACACTTATTGAGAGGGCAAAGCTAGTGGGAAAAATATCAGGCTCCCTTGTGCTGGTCAAGAAATCTGAGGGACGTTTTCCCCCTCTCTTTCTTCCTCCTGCATTCCTTGCTGGTGAACTTACGGTTGCATGCTCACTAAATTGGGAAGGGAAGTATGCCAATGTCCCTCACGACTCAGGACTAAGTCAAGCCAAACATAGATAATGAGTACCTAGTATTGTTTCTCCCAGATGGGATACTTACCTGGGATTGCTTTTTCAGAAGGTGCTGGTGGCTTCACCGATATTTACCTGTAAGTGAAGAAGAAAAGGGAAACGTTAAGAGCTGAACCCCAAACAACGACCCACAGCTTGACAAGGAAAACATAACAGCTGACTAAGACAACAACTTTTATATCATTCGTTTGGGACCGTAATTGACCTATATCTTTTTTTTGCTATTGTTGTTGACCGTATCAATAAAACGCCATAATATGCAAACTCAACAAGCCTAAAAAAACATTGTATCTGATCATCCATCCAACGGATGGTAATTACTCGTAGCAATTACCATCTGCATAACCTCAAAAACAGGGTGAGTGGAGCCCCAACACCCTCTGCAAGGACCCACCACTGGCACTCTGTGGTATGCAAGGTTACTTTCATGAAGATACCGAGCACGAAAAAAGAGAGGACAACTGTGGCATCAGATCACAGTCTCAGTGATTATTTGGGTTCATGGTTTAGAGATAGGTATGGAGTCCACGAAAGGTACAACAATAATTGATGCCCAAGTGTATTTCCTTAGAAGTGATTCATCTCTATTACATGCATGACTCATGGTAAAGTCAACCAAAATCTACCAAACTCACTTATTCCTTTACCATTTCAAACAAATACAGCCTGGGTCAGAGAGAAATATGAACTGATTTGTTAATCGTTTTGACTTTCACAAATATATATTTGCCCATTTCTGAAGAAAGAGAGTGCCAACATCAACAAGGTTTTAGAGAGAGCATGTCATTTAAATTTGAGCATTTGACTCTATACATTTATATAACAGAAAAGATCACATTCATTTTTGTGTGTAGGGTTATTAATATCTTAGGTTTACTGTAACTTCAGTAATATTGCATCAACTTTTCAATTAATAATTGGCATGATTATCAGAACAAACAAGCAGTCTAGCAAACAATGCTTCTATTTCCTGCAATACATAGAAAGCATCGCCTTACCCAACACACTCTTTATTGATTTGGAAGAGTGCTTTTCGAAAGATGAGAAGCAAGCTTCAGGCCAAAGTTAAAAATTCTGCCTGATAACCCTTATCTGTGCTGGAGATATAAGATGCAGAATATGCCAAAGAGCACTGAATACATAGCGATCCAATGCAAAATCTTTACAAGGTAATGTAGAATGCTATAATATAATACATATGAAGAATCAGTGTTCATGAACAATACTTGGTGTCATAAAATGAATTATATTTTGTATAGGGCATGTTGTAAATGTGAAATATCTTTCATATCCTTCCCAGGAATTAGTCCAATATGTTGGGCTGTACTGTAGCAAGCACTCCACACAATATAGAAGCAAAATGTATCACCAAACCTCAATGAAGCTGCTTACACCGAATGTGAGCAGCAAGCTGAGACCCAAGTTCATTGACTGTGGGATAACCACTACACCAGGATAGAATAACATTAAAGAAGTCCTTGGTTAAGCAAGTAGAGAGCTGCTACCGAATATCTCCAAAGAAATGTTAAACATTATAATAGGTCACTTCACTTCAGTATTTGTGAACACAGATACCAGGGTCCTGCATCCTATTAGTCCTCTAAAGGAGTATGGCAAAAAATAGTTGGTCAATGTAAATACAAAGGGTGACATTCTTACAATTTCCTACCAAGGTAAAATATACTTTTCAAACTGCACAGTCATTACCAAGCTTCAGGAAGAAAAGCCAAACTTGAGCTCATACAGACCAAGCATACCAGAATGGCAAGGCACATTGCCTAGGCAAGTCCAGGATGGCAGGAGGAAGTTGAATGCATCTTCATGGAGGTTAAGCTACAAACTTCTCCCTTTCATCCATGCATTCCAAATTGCACTCAAGAACCTAATACAAATCAGAATGCTTCACAACTTCGCAATGGGAAGGATGGGAAAGAGCTATGGAAAGTGCAAAATAAATACCTGCATAATTCGAATACAATGCAAAGTCCCTTTCCATGTATTTAACTGAAAATAAAAGCCATTCTATGCATTCATCTACTTCATTGTTCAAAGAGTTAATTTTCCAAATCCATTTTTAGGTTTAGGGTGACCCTAGGTATTTTGATTTTACTAAAATATTATGTAAAATACACTTACTTGAAGGAGGTACCTCTTCAATCATCGTTTGTTGTGGTGTCGTTCACATTTTGCATAAGCCGACTGCAGCAGAACGAATGGGGCAGGGAGTTACCCAACTTAAGCCACTGGTTAACTTCAGCGATTGCATTTTGCTCTTTCACAAAGAGCACATCGGCACACAAGGAAGTTCCCTTTAGTGCCAGTGTTTTTGTGTTTACTTTATCATTTCTGAAGTGTTGCCTGATAGCAAGACACCTTTGAAGTGAGCACACAGCACATTCCATCTTTTTCCGTTCTTGACTCCTGCTACTGTGTTTCTGGACTTGGTTTCACAAAGGATTTTTTTTTACTTTTGCCCAGGAAAAAAACACAGAGGTTATCATGTTTAATTTGCTGTTCACTTCTTTCCAGCTTCTTTCTTTTCATCTTTCTTTCCTTCCTTCTTTCCCATTATTTTTTCTTTTCTTCTCTTTTTTCTTTTCTAACTTTTTTGTAGTATTTCTTTCTTTCTGATTTCTTTCCCTATTTCCCTCTTCTGTGCCTTCTTGCATTTTCCTTTCTGTTTTGCCTTCTTTCTTGCATCTGTTCCTTCTTTCTTTCCTTACTCGTTCTTTTGTGCATTCTTTCCTATTGTTTTCTTTCTTTCTTTCTTTCTTTCTTTCTTTCTTTCTGTGTTTCTTTGTTCAATTCTTTCTTTTCTTCTTTCTTACTTTTTCCTTTTGTTTCCTTTATTTCCTTTCTTGCCATTATTCTTTCCCTATTTCTTTCTTTTTTGCCTTCTTTCTTTTTTCCTCTGTTCATTCTTCCCTTCTTCCCTTCTTTTTATCTTTCTATCCTTTTTTATTTATTTTTTCTTCTTTCTTTTCAGCCTTCCTTCTTTCTTTTTGCTTTCTTTTTTCTGTCCTTCTTACCTTCCTGCCTTCCTTCTCTTTATTTTTTGTCTTCTCTCCTTTTTCTTTCCTTATTTCTTTCTTTTTTGTCCTTTTCCTTCTATTTGTGCTCTATGTGCTTCTTTCTTGCATGTCTTCATTTTTTCTTTGCTTCTTTTTTTCTTTCCTTCCTTCTTTCTTCCATCATTGTCTGCCTGCCTGCCTTCCGTCCTTTTTGCCTTTATTCATTCCACCCTCCCTTCCTTCCTTCTTTCCCTTTTGCATTTTTCTTTCTTCCTTTCTTTCTGAAAGACAAGCGGCTAGTGGCCAATGCAAATCTGATTGGCTTTTTCTGGATCTGAGTTAGCCAATACCTTTTGATTTTACTAAAAGTATGTATAACATAGTACTTATAGGGGTCTTCAGCCAGGCTTCATCCATTAGTCTATGATGTGTCATTAGGATTTATATTCCACCCATTCCAGCATGCATCAAGGACAAATTTATCAGCCCACTTGACCCATTAACTGACTTCTCTATGAGTTACGGCATTCTGCCCTTTCACTAGAAGCACATCCAAACACAATGCAGTTCTCTTCAATGCCAGGGACTACTATGGAAATATGTTGCTTTTCAAGACCAAAGAACATTTATTACTTTAGCCAATGACTATTTTTTATTGTAGATTTGGTGAGGGCCCGGCAGCTTCCTGAATAATAAAGTTTTGCAAGAACCATGACAAAACAAAAGAGTTGCCAAAAGGTCGGTGGCCATCGTGCTTTGGAAATGCTTGTTTTGGTATGAGATCATTTTGTCAATGTTGGTGTTTCGTTGACAGACGTAGACAAAATCAATAACCAGCCATCTCATGTTGATAACCGAGTGCTGCAGCCTAGTGTTGAGATTAGGCTTGGACAAAAGAATTTAAATTAAAAAACATGTAACATACACTGGCATATTCACATAATGCTCAGAGCAATTGAGCTATAAAAATCATCCGAAATTGTTCCACAGTAGAACACGTGAAATACAATGATGTCAGGTATTTCACATAGTTTGTGCAGTTTTTTGTGGTGGTATCTTGAAAGAACATGTCTACAGAGAATATGCAAACAGACCAAATTGGTCAAAACACCTGAAATGTCCAAAATCCAAGAAGTGTATGTAGTTAGAGTCTCCTTGGACATTTTTTCACTCAAAGTGCACACAAACCACACATTTTATGGTTTGTAGCGGGTTGACCAGGGGCCTTTCACCATTTTGTCTTCTGTAGTAGGCATAACTGAATTGGCAACATTTTACGGACTGGCACCATCATTCGGAATAAAAAAATATGTTGTGTCCACTCATAGTAGGAATCCACCAAGTGAGCTTTTCGCATCTGGCTCCCTATTCTTGACTGGGAAATGCAGAATGCGATATGTGACTTCTTGATTACTCTTACTAGTATACATTTCCCAACACGAGCTTTAAATAAAATAGACATCATTTAATTAATAATTAATCAACAAATAATATACATCATCATCATAGCCCTCCTGCCAACTTCGTTACTGCAGAGGACGGACATTTTGTTATGAAGAATACCATCTTGAGGAGGTGAGGGGGACCTCGTTCTTTCAATAGAATAAACGCAATATCTTCCCTGCGCCAGGCTTGAATCGAGTGTGGGATAACTGGCACAGACCTTTCTCTCCATCCCCCGGTGCTTGAACATTCACAGATGAATCAAGCACGTGGTGACCCGCGAATAATTTACAAATGGAAATGTATTTCAGTCTGTCTTGTTCAACTTTAACACTAAATCAGAATTCAGCATTTTAATTAGAGAAAACTTCCGGCATGTTGCAGCCTAAGAGGGAAGAAGGCAAAGATCTAAACATCGTATTCAAAAACTTGAAAGATGCACGCAGCGAGAAATATGATTACATTGGTATCCTGATAAACTGTCACAGTATTAGTGAGTAATACACCTCCCTCAAGCCATGAAAGTCAACTCAAACACACCCTTTTCTCAGGCGTGACAGATGAAGATGTGGAGTTGAAAGAAAATGCTAAATAAGTGGTTCCTTAATTTAATCCCTCTCACGTAAAAACACACAAAAATCCAATTACTGAGACAGGGTACCTTGATGACCAGAGAACATTAAGATAAAAATGCTTTGCAAAAACTCATTACAGAAATTAAAGATGATTTAAACTAAAGCACAATTTGTTACACTTATGCATAATTGACAGGAAATTCGAGGGAGGTAGAAGCATGTATGTTATCATCCACGTATATTTTACCCCCCATTGGACCTGATTCACAAAGGTAAACTTACACCTGTGTACAAGTTTATTATATTATTTGGTATTCATAAACTACGAGGTTAATTTTACTAAAAGTTTTTTTTAGGACAGTGGAAGATGAATAGTTAAAAGGAAACGATAAATAAATGCTCCCCTGATTTAAAGCTTCTAACATTAAAAAAACAAATTACAGAGAGAGGATACCTTGTTAAACAAAGAACATTAAGATAATTACTTTTAAAACACGTCCCCAAAAACTCATTACAGAAATTAAAGATGATTTAAACCAATGCACAATTTCGATTATGCACACTTGAGATGAAGATCGAGAGAAGTAGAAAAATCTATTTAATCATCTATCAACATATATTTTACGGCCCTTTGGGTCACATTCACAAAGATAATCTTAGATTTACTTACACTTTTGTGTAAGTTTGTGCTTTTTTTGGGTGTTCCAACACTGCAAGTTTACCTTTAGAAATACTAATTTCATGACTGTAGAGACTCCATAGACAGGCTACTTTGCACATAAAACATAGACAGGATACTTTGCACATAAAAAGATCGGATCAGCCTATCTTTTTATTTGCGGAGTCTATGACACGTTATGCATCTCCACAGTTGTAAAATGACTATTAGTAAAAATGAAACTCCAAGGGGCAGCTTTATCATTTATCACAAAAGCAGTCCGCTTAATTTAGAGGCAATGTGTAAAGTATTTATGCAGCACACAAACAGTAATAAAGTGCAAACACAACACAAGAAAAATCTCAGGTCAACTTAGAAACAATAGAGAAAAGAAAATGTTCCCAAAACAACAAAAATTCAATCAGTAGAACTGAGATATTCAATGTTTAAGTTGCAGCTGAGTATAGGGCCTAAGAGCACAAACGCCATTCACGGTCATATGGTCATGCTGGACTAGGGGAACGTCACAAGGTTAGGCTGACAATGATGGGGCATGGGCCAGATACAGGGACTAGGTTAGTCAGGATGAAAACGTTATCCTTCAAAGTCTGGCGAAAAAAGTTCAGTTTGCAGTGGAGCATGCTGTGAGAAGTGGGGAGAGTGCCTCGGATGGTTGTCGATGTAGTACAAAAAGCATGCCTGGCACCACGCTTAGTCATTTCTGTAGCTTTAAAATCCAGTTGGGCATTGCAGACAGTTGTGGCTGGAGGTTCACATTGGCAGTCACCGCGGGCTGTCGTTGCTGTAGCATGAAGTGCAGATCTCACATTTCCCAGTCATGACTGGCAGTCACTTTCACATAAACAATCAATTTCACCCTAATTTCACGTTGGCGGTCATTGCGGTGGCAGAATCTCGGTGTGAACGCGCCTGTTCATGGTCACAAAGAGGCCAAAACCTCAGGATTCCTCCTTTCTTTACAGAGAAGTGCAATCTGGTGCCAGACAAGGGCCCAGGTCCTGGCGAGGAATCTCTTGGGGGTCAGGGATTCACTTTACCAAGTCCCAGCATGTCCAGTTGCAGCAGGTCAGCTGGGCAGTTGCAGGGAGGCCTCTGGAGCTTGTTGTGTCCCTGTAGCTCAGAGTCGTAGGTCAGCCAACTTACCCTTAATGTCACTCAGTTCCTTCAGCAAAGCAGGCCTCTAGCAGCAGTGTAGTCTTCTGGTAGAAACAGGGCTGTTCACTAGGAGACCAGGTAAGTCTTTAACAATATGGTAATCATCTGGGGAACAAGGCACTCCTTCTGGAGTCTTCTACAGTTCAAGGAGTGTACTGAAGAGGGGGCTCAGGAGGTCTAATATTTATATTTTTTCACTGATAGAATAACGATGTCACAAACATCGATGTTCTAAATATCAATAAGAAAAATATTGAGGAAAAAATATAGATGTAAAAATATTGATTTAAAAAATATGTATAAAATAAAATGTATTAAATATATTAAATAATAATATTATTTTCAACAAACTAAATTACATCTGGGGGCCGATTCCGATTCGGGAGAAAAAACCGTCGTACGACTCGTATTTGTAGCCGTCTCCGTACGAATGGAAAAAGACCGTCTGAACTGCGTAGTACGATCCGTATCCCGTAAATACGTCCAAATATCAGCGAACCGTAGTAACCATAATGGAAGACCCGTACGGAACCCAAACCGTACGATTTGTAAACATGCCGTACGATCAAACAAGTACGATCCAGACCGGGTACCGAGTACGCGATTTGTATGTGCAAACCTAGTCACGCCTGAAGCATGATTCGTATGGAAAATATCGCGTATGAGCGAGCCGCACCAACAAACACGAACCGCACACCAATCAATAAAGCGTACACCAACCCCCACCCTGAAAACGGCACGTATCAGCCGGCCGCAGCAACAAATACGAACCGCACACCAATCAATAAAGCAAACGTGAACCCCCACCCCGCAAACATCACATATCAGCCAGTCGCAACAACAAATATGAACCGCACACCACTCAATAAAGCGTACGCGAACACCCACCCCAAAAACAACACGTATGAGCGAGCCGCACCAACAAATATGAACCGCACACCACTCAATAAAGCGTAAGCGAACCCCCACCCCGTAAACGTCACGTATCAGCCAGCCGCACCAACAAACACGAACCGCACACCACTCAATAAAGCGTACACGAACCCCCACCCTGAAAATGGCACGTATGAGCGAGCCGCACCAACAAATACGAACCGCACACCACTCAATAAAAAGCATACGCGAACCCCCAACCTGAAAACGTCACATATCAGCCAGCTGCAACAACAAATACGAACCGCACGCCAATCAATAAAGCATACACGAACCCCCACCCAGACAACGGCACGTATCAGCCAGCTGCACCAGCACATATGAACCGCACACCACTCAATGAAGCTTAGGCCAACACCCCAAAAACGTCCCGTATGAGCCAGCAGCACCAACAAATATGAAACGCACACCCCCCACTAATAAAGCACGCAAACCCCTAAACCAGCACAAGGAGGGTGCAAACTAGTTGCACAACACCACAAAACATGTCTCCTGTGTACACACCATTTTAAAACAATGTCCTGGCCACATCCAAACAGCCAAACAGAGGGCCCAAGTCATACCCACCCCTTATAACACACCCACTAAAAATTCAAAATAAGCCACACCCACAAATGGACCAATAAAAGGGCTCACACATACAACCCATCATCCATTGCAACATACCTATTTGCGCAAAGACACTGACAGGACACCAACAACTGCACCATACACCTTCACACATACATCCTATCTCATTCACACACACACCACCCCCTACACAATCAGACCCACACACCCTCATCCATACACACCATCACCCCCTCAATCACATACACCCCACACCATGACCACAACAAAGAATACAAAGTTCACTAACCCGGAGATGGAGATCCTTACAGATGAAGTCATCAGAGTTGAGCCACAGCTGTTTGGTGCATTGGTCAGACAGACCAGCATTGCAGAAAAAACACGCCTGTGGGAGAAGATCGTCGATAAGGTTAATGCTGTTGTACCCATCAGGCGCACCAATTGGGATTGCCAGGCCAGGTGGTACGATCTGCGGAGGATGGTCAAGAGGAAGATGGCAAAGACTACGCCAATGCACACCACACTGGAGGTGGTGGTCCCCGCAGACCTGCCCAATACCAGCCCTGGGAGGAGAAAGCCATGGCCCTGCTGCCACCGGTGGGAGTTCACGGAATTGAAGGAGCTGTGGAGCCTGGTGAGTTTACAAACAACTCATGTAACATGGGGGGACTCCAAGCAGGGCCTAACAGTATGGGGGTGGGTGGTGATGACTCCCAGCAGTGCCTAACAGTATGGGGGTGGTATGTGGGTGGGTGCAGAGGACTCCCAGCAGTGCCCAATGGTATGGGGGGGGGTGGTCATGACTCTCAGCAGTGCCCAACAGTATGGGGATTACGGGAACTCCCCCTATGCAGCTACAACAACCAAATTCCTGAGACGGCTGCAACGCATCCATAACACCTCATCACGTATGATCGTCAAATTCCCCAACACGCCCACATCACACCACACCTGAGAGGCCTGCACTGGCTCCCTGTCAACAACAGGATCACCTCCAAACTCATCATCACGCACACAAAGCTCCTAACCACGCCAGACCAGCATACCATAACAGCCGACTCAGCTTCTACACACCCACCCGCAGCCTCCCCTCTGCAAACCTAACACTTGCCACAGTCCCTCACTTCCGGAAAACCACTGTCAGTGACAGATCCTTCTCCTACCTTGCCTCAAAGACCTGGAACACCCTCCCTACAAGGCTACAACAGACCCAGGACCTGCTGGCATTCAGTTGACTTCTCAAGACCTGGATTTTCAATCTGTAGCAGCCCCCCAGTGCATTAAGACCCTCACCGGTAGGTAGGGCGCTCAAAATTGAAAAGATTGATTGTTTGATAGATGGCTTTGCCAAATTGTGTGTGTAGGATTGGAGAGCTGTAGATGATAGTTACAATGAGGTTGGTCAGGCTGTTGGTGTGATACCGGATGTGCAGATGTTTGACAATGCAGAGTGTGTCCTTGGTGTTGTATGTGACTCTGAGGGTGTACCTCGTTAAGGTGGAACAATCATAATCCTAGTTTTAATGTGTGGTCCCTGTGGGTTTTGGACTATCCGTCTGTGATGGCTATGTAGAAGTGGTATGCTGATGTTGCGTACTACCACATTACAGTAATGAAGGCGATGTGCGGTGCTGTTGTGTTGACGTGGTAACGAAGTACAATATGGTGCTGCTGGAAGTTGTGTGTGTGCTGTACGAGGCACATGACCTGGTTGTACGTAGACGCACTGTTATGTGGGTCTGCATCGTGTTGCTAGTATGAGTAGCACACACAGGCTGAGAAGCTGTCATGGGTGTGTTTGTGAAAGCATGATACCAGGTGGATGATTGTCTGGTGTTCACTGTGTGGAGGGTGGCTGGAGCAACCAATCAATCAATCAAGGAATTTGTAAAGCGCACTGCTTACCTGCTAGGGTCTCAAGGCGCTGGGGGGGAGCTGCAGCTAGTGGTCCAAGAGCCAGGTCTTGAGCAGTCTTCTGAATGCCGGGAGGTCTGCGGTTTGTCGTAGGAGGAGGGGGAGGGCGTTCCAGGACTTGGCAGCACAGTGGGAGAAGGATCTGCCCCCGGCAGTGGTCCTGTGGATGTGAAGGACGGCGGCCAGGGATAGGTAGGTGGAGCGGAGTTTCCCGTTGGATACGTGGAAGGAGAGTCTGTCGTTGAGGTAGGCTGGGCCGGTCTTGTGGAGTGCCTTGTGTGCGTGGATCATGAGTTTGAATGTGATTCTTTTGTCGACGGGGAGCCAGTGCAGGTCTCCCAGGTGCGGGGTGATGTGGTCACGGTGTGGGACATTGACGATCAGGCGTGCGGAGGCGTTCTGGACTCTTTGGAGTCTGTTGAGGAGTTTGGACGTGGCTCCGGCGTAGAGGGCGTTTCCGTAGTGGAGTCGACTGCTGACGAGGGCGTGGGTGGTTGTTTTCCGTGTGTCCATCGGGATCCATATGTATATCTTGCAGAGCATGCAGAGAGTGTGGAAACAGGAGGAGGAGACTGCATTGAATTGGTTGGTCATGCTGAGCTTGGAGTCAAGGATGATCCCTAGGTTGCGTGCGTGGATGGTTGGTGCTGGGGGGTTCCCAGTGATGCTGGCCACCAGGAGTCGTCCCACGCTGAGGGATTGGGTCCAAAGATGAGGACCTCCGTCTTGTCCGTGTTCAGTTTGAGTTGGCTTGCCTCCATCCATTCGGCAACGGCCTTCATGCCCTGGTGTGGGTTGGATTTGGAGGTGAGGGGGTGTTTGGTGAGGGAGAGAATTAGCTGGGTGTCGTCGGCGTAGGAAGTTATGTTGCGGCGGTCGTGTAGTCTGGCGATGCAAGCAAGGTTGGATTTGGCAGGGAGCGGGTGTTTGGTGAGGAAGAGGATCAGCTGGGTGTCGTCGGCGTAGGAAATTATGTTGAGGTTGTGTAGTCTGGCGATGCGAGCAAGGGGGGCAATGTAGACGTTGAACAGAGTCAGGCTGAGTGAGGATCCCTGGGGGATGCCGCAGATGGTAGTGGTGGATCCGGAATGGAACGGGGGAGGCAGACTCTCTGGGTTATGTTGGTGAGGAAGAAGGTGGTCCAGTCCAGGGCCTTATCTTGGATCCCTGCATCGTAGAGGCATGTGCACAGTGTGTGGTGGTCAATGGTGTCGAAGGCGGCAGAGAGGTCCAGGAGGATGAGGGCCGCTGTCTTGCCGCTGTCGAGTAGGATTCTGATGTCATCTGTGGTGCGGATGAGGGTGGTCTCGGTGCTGTAGTTGCTGCGTAAGGGTCCAGGATGCTGTTGTCTTGTAGGGAGCGGATGAGCTGGGTGTTGACGATCTTTTCCATGACTTACGCAGGAAACAGAAGCAGGGATATGGGCCGGAAGTTCTTGAGGTCGCTTGGGTTAGCCTTGGGTTTTTCAGGAGGGCGTTGATCTCTGTGTGTTTCCAGCTCTTCAGGAAGGTAGCGGTCTCGAAGGAGAGGTTGAGGATGTTACGCAGGTGGTGTGCAGTGATGCTGACGATGAGGTGGGGGACCGGGTCAGATGGGTAGCCTGAGTGGATGTTGCCCATGGTCCTGGTTAAGTCTTTGTTGCTCACATTGGTCCAAGTGGTTAGGAGGTCATGGTCGGTGGGGCTCGGGGTGTTCTTTGTGGCAGGGTCCATGGGGTGCGTCCGGGGGGTGAAGCTGTTGTGGATGTTGGTGATCTTGCGGTGGAAGAAGGCAGCGAGGGTGTCACACAGGGCCTGTGATGGCGGGATGTCATAGGTGCAGGAGCTGGGAGAGGAGAGCTCTTTCACGATGTTGAATAGCTCTTTGCTGTTGTGTGCGTTGTTGTCGAGGTGGTCTTTGAATTAGGCTTTTTTGGTGGTCCTGATGAGGTGTCGATGGTTGTGGATGGCGTCTTTGTGGGCTGTGCGGTTGGCGGGTGTTCGGTCGTTGAGCCAGATGTCCTCCAGTTTCCGGCAGGTGCGCTTGGAGGCTAGGAGCTCTGGGGTGAATCAGCTGGCACTCTGGCTGGTGTCTCTGTCAGTGGGTTGGTTCATGGGTGCTACGGTGTTGCCGCAGTCCTCCATCCAGAGTCTGAGGGTGCGGGCACCCTCCTCGGGGTTGGTGGGGCTGGTCGGTGGGTTGAGTGCGAGGTGTGTTTCTAGTCGTTCCTTGGTGACTTGTCCCCAGCGTCGGCGGGGGATCTGTAGAGTGCGGTGGTGGGAGAGGGGTTTCTGGAAGGTGAAGTGGACACAGTGGTGGTCAGTCCAGGTGAGCTTGGAAGTGTGGCTGAAGGCAATGTGGGGGCAGGCGGTGAAGATGGCGTCGAGCGTGTGACCGGCGATGTGGGTCGGGGTAGTGACGATCTGTCTCAGTCCGAGAGTGGCGAGGTTATCGATCAGGGTGGAGGAGTAGCTGTCGTTGTTGTTTTCTATGTGGTAGTTCAGGTCGCCGAGCAGGATGTAGTTGGTGGCAGTCAGGGCGTGCGTGCTGATGAAGTCGGCAATGGAGTTGCAGAATTGGAGACGTGGGCCTGGTGGTCTGTAGATGAGGGTGCCTCTGAGGGTGGTCTTGGGGTCGGTGTGGATCTTGAAGTGCATGTGTTCGGCAGAGGCGAGGGTGTCGTCGGTGTTTGTGGAGACCTTGATGGTGTTCTTGTGGATCATGGCGATGCCTCCCCAGGCTCCATTGCAGTCTCTGCGTGAGATCTTGTATCCCTCGTGGATGGCCACTGCGATGTCTGAGGTGGAGGCATCGTTCATCCAGGTCTCGGTCAAGAAGGCAACGTCTGGTGGAGTGGTGGTGAGCAGGTCCCAGAGCTTGACGGCTTGCTTGCATGTGGAGCGGGTGTTGAGCAGGAAGCATCGTAGTTGGTTGTTTTCCGTTGCTGTGGTGGTCTCGGCATTGTTGTAGCAGGAGAAGTTGCAGTTCTGGCAGGTGAAAGGGCGGTGTGTGCGCCTGGGGGTGGCCTTGTAGCAGTTGGTGGTGCATCTGTGGTTGAGTACAATGAGGGTGCTGGCATTGTAGCGGTGGCGTGCGTTGCGGGTGGTGTGAGGGCCAGGGGTCCTGGCACCGGGCGTGGTCCAGGCACAGCAGATGCCATTTAAGGGTAGGTGGGGAGGGAAGACCAGCTGGGAGGTGGGAAAGAGGGCAGCGAATGGGCAAGGGGGGGCGGGCCGCAGGTGAGGCAGAGGCGGGAAAAGAAAACGGGAAAAGCGGAGCAAGAGTCTGTTGTGTCACATGATTCAGGAAATGAGCTGAGTGTCTTGCAGTGTGCTTGTTGCCGGTGCTGACGGACCTGCCTATGTCATGGAGGTTGTGCAACAGTGGCACAGACAAGCTGTGGCATGCTTTAAGAATAGATGGATGGAGGAGTATCTTGTAGGCGTGTGTGTTGCAGGATCTGGCCACTCGGTGCTGCGTTGTGGCTGTGGATGCAGCAGCAAGAATGAGTGAACACATGACGGCAGAAGAGGTGAGACAACATGCTAAACAAGCACACAAAACCAGGATTCTAACAGGGCACAAAGTGACATGTGTATGTGAAGGCTGGATTGTCTGGTTACCCATTGGTCACCGCGAGCAAAATGTGTGAAAAGTCGCCAGAGATCATGGGCACAGGATTAGGCAGCCTAAGGCCAAGCGGGGCACAGGACACACAGTCACAGCAGGTGTAGCCTGCACATCATGTGTAGCAAGCTAAACAACACATACACAACCATGTACGTCAGACACAATATGGTACATTTGCCATTACCAACAGCATGCATGTTGTCACTGTACACGTAAACACATATAGACAATCCTCGTAAACAATGTCATATTGAACGCATGCAGACTGGCAAGAGATGTGCTTTGACAGCAATGAGGCTCAATTTAATGTGGTAAACACACTCACTACACAATAGGATAATGTTGTTTGTGAGGCCATGCTGCATTAGCCAATGTACATGCCCAGTGGCATTGCTCTGAAGACAATAACAGTCATGCAAAGATGTTACCTCTAATGCTGCTGAAAGATTCTCCACACAACTGCCAGGGACTGTCCGTACCTTTGATCATCAGAGTGGTGCAATGCTGAAAGAGTTCCATCTCCAAATAGCTCCTTGGTCTGAGTACAAATGACAGACACAAAAGGGAGATCAGGCGAGGGAAGGAGAGGATAGGAACTGCATGGAGGGAGATCTGAAACAAAGGAAAACAAGCATAAGAATTCAATACTTTTGTCACAGAATCACAGAATACCTTGGGACCTACACTGTACCAGTCACACCTGTGAAGTGTTACCACTGCCACTGTACCCTATGTGTGATCACAGATTGAGCAATGAGACTAGATCAGATGTTTAAACACCGACACATGAATAGGTAGTACAGTTTCTCACCTAAACAAAGCAAGTGTAACGCTCAGAAGGCTGCCACTATGCAATTAGATCCATGCGGCCATCAAATCTTTCACAGTGTATGATTGAGGATCCTAATCTCAGAAAATGTAATGTATAGCAGTTCTACTAACACAAAGCCAACAATCCTTATTTAGCCCTGTGAATCCGTAAGGGCCATGACGGGAAAGTAGACATCAACCGCAAGAGCCGTTACCAGCTCCTCCAATGAGGAAGGGAATGACCTAAACACAAGGAAGCCCCACGGGAGCCACTCATTGGCTCTTGCAACTGTGCCCCACTATGCTAAACTTGACAAGCAGGTGGGACCAAACTCAACAGCGAGTAATGAGGAATAAAGCCACAAAAATAAGCCTACTGTGGCCATGAGATGCTTCACGGCACAAGATAATCCTGTAAATAACCTCCCTCGACTGGTGCCACGGAGATTTTACATTTGCTACAGCCCAACGTAGTGATGACATCAGTGCAACATACCTTGCATCATGGGAATGGAAAGTTAATATCAACTCACATAGAAGGCTAGCAAATCAGGGTTCTCCACCGACACTGAGGTAACAACATGACAGTGACATGACATACTGGCACAAGGGGCAATGCATCCATGTAAACAGACTCACAGGGCAGTTGAATGAACATGTGGGACATACACTGGCCCACACCTACACAACATGGTTTTTGGTAAATCAAACTGTACTGGACCACAATGTTGAGTGGATGATCCTGACACATCCTGCTGCACACAGTGAGGCTGCAATTCCCCACTGAGGCAGTGGTTGTGATGTCCCACACAATGTCAAGCCGTGGTATTTGCAATGTGTCAGGGTCGAGGTTTACACACATTGATGCATTCACCAGAGTCAAAACTCAACTACAGATGACTGTCAAGAAGGGTGACTGTCCTGTCATGGGAGTAGGGCAACATGCAATTAGAGACATGGTAATGTTACATGTATGTATGGTCCGACAACATGCCCATGAACATTTTCCACACATTTGAGAACAAACCAAAACAAAACAGCCTGTTTGTAATCCTTACTCAAAATGACATTTCAACATGTCTGTACATGTACCGCTGATTCGGCTGACGTTGCTATCTTCATGAGGAATAGCAGGAGGACTAAGATGACACCAACGGACAACAGGCAGGGTGACCTGGGAATGACTGTAACACAAGGGGTCACGTTCACAATAATTCCATTCAGACATGGTCATTTATAGTACACTAAGAATGTAGTACACTTGTACATTCCAAGTTCACACATTGCACGTATGTGTGTGGCATCACATCAGCACTTGTGTGACACTGCACAACAAATAACAAAGTGACATTGCATACAGTCAGCTGGACACACAGTATGCTACACATGCCACTCTATGGTACAAGCTTGGACAATATTTTACTAGGACTCACCATCATGAGAAGAAGATGCATATGAGCTGACTCTGGATATCATACTCCTCCTCCTCCTCATCGCTTGCATCCTGGCCAAGGCCCTCATCCTCAATGGGTGAATGTTCCAGCTCATCAGGATCGAGGATGAGTGGCACGGCCTTCTCAACTGCCATGTTGTGCAGCATGCAGCACACAATGAAGATGTTACACACCTTGACCGGGGCGTATGGGAGGGATCCACCAGTCTTGTCAAGGCACCTGAACCGGCTCTTCAGGAGACCAAACGTTCTCTCTATGACTCGCCTGGTCTGCCCCTGTGCATTGTTGTACGGCTGGTCTGCAGCTGTTCTGAGGTTGCGGAGCAGATTCATGAGCCACGGCATGGATGGATATCCTGTGTGAGACAAATACATAAAATTGAGACATACATGAGAAACAGAGTTTACCCACCAACAAGACATGCCCGATGGTTGTGCAGCTGCAGCATCATCTGTGGTACCCTGCTACGCCTCATGATGATTGCATCGTGGCACGATCCTGGAAAACGTGCACAAACATGTGAAATCAGCATGTTAGCAAGACACACCACCAGGGCATTTATGGAGTGGTAATGTTTCCTGTTGCGGTAGGCCTGCTCCTTAGTTTGTGGTGGCACCAAAGAAACATGTGTTCCATCAATGCACCCAATTACATCTGGCATCCCACCCAGGGCATAGAAATCACCCTTGACACCTGTCAACTCTTCTGGAGTAAGGAATTTGATGAATTCATCAATGTGACTCACAATAACAGCTAACACATCACGTAGTACACGGCTGAACATGGTCTGGGACATCCCCCCCTCATCAGCTATGGTAAATTGGAACATACCTGTGGCAAAGAAATGTAGGGCTGACATCACCTTTACCTTGGGTGTCAGCACAGTTGGATACCTGTGTCGTGGTAGGAGATGTGGTTCCAGCCTGTCTGTCAAGTCCTGAATCAACTGTAGTGTGAATCGGTCTTAGCGGATGCAATCACGTTCCCTCATGGCATCCAAGTCTGGCAACGGCCTTGGCAGAGGGGGGTACCCTGCACGACATGTTTGTGGAAAAAGGTGTACAACTGTCAGCCAACAACTATTACAATGTACATAGCACAAGCAACAATGCTTTAAGACATCAAATCACCATTGAGTCTGGCATGGGCTGTACATCAAGGACACATATGCCAGCTGACTGGCACTCCTCCATTAGAACTTATACACCTGTTGTACGTGAAATGGACATGACATGCACACTAATGATCTGCTGGGCTGGTCTGAGTGAGCAGGACAATGTATCACATCCGTGGCACACGTCACGTGACCTGCATGAGAAGGTTGTCAACACATCCAGACAGCTGACTGCAAGGCACACACCCACATCACATTTGCCATCAATTGCACAAATCTGTAATATTGTGAATGAGGTGTGCATTTGACTAAACTACACCAAAGCCATTATCAGAATGCAGACCTGTATGTTTGTGGACAAAAGTTCTATGATAATAGCAAAATTGATGGGACCCCCTCAAAACTAAAGCAGGTCAGGGAAAGAGGGGAATGAAGAAACACAAGAAAAACACATTTCCCTCATTGACCATAGTAATTTAGTAAAGATATAATTCTAATATACTTTTTAACATATATGTAAACAGAACATGGGTGACAAATACAAAATATTCCTTTATCCTTTTTATAAAAGTTTTTTTATTTTTTCACAAGATATTCTCTTTTATTTCTTTTCATATGACAATTATTTCTTTTTTTCTCTCATAAAGGTTTGTATTACCTTGTGACCAAGTTCATAAGCAATTCATAAATATTGAGCATGAAATTTCTTTACAAATTCGTACAAGAGAAGTTTTTCTTTAACATTCAAATATACACATAATAAAAACCAATATACAAAACAAGTTCTATGATGCCATCATACACATGAGCAGTTAAAATGGACCTGTGGCATGGTGTCCGTACATGGGAAACCCTTGCAATCACGGCCCAGACCCATCATAGATACACCAACAGCAGATTAAGTATACATGATACAAACAGCATGCCTAATCTTTCACATGGCACACACATTACATTGTCACACAGGGTCATGCTGGGCGTCAATTTTACAAGTGAGACAGTGCCCCTGTCCCTGACATCATGTAACAGATGCCCGTACTGAATAGTGTGCTATCCCAGTGTTGATGTGCATCACAACATGTTTATAGGGTTACTTATGTGACAAGTGTAAAGGTCATGTGACCCACATAGTGCCCCATCACAAATGATATGTCTCAACAGCTCATCCCACCTCAACCGTGCCACATGATCACATGCCCTGTGCTATATCACGGTCTGCCACACCTAGGGCCTGCTGATGTGAGGATGCCATGCCAATATATACATCGACACCCTCATTCTGACCTTACACCTACATCCCTGCCATGTGTTTTCCTGGTATCACTATTGTAATGGTGACATGCGTAAGCTCGTGAAACGCACCGTACACATGCATTCACTAGAGCGTTTTCAAATGCCCAGTACCCCAATAGTGCGTGCGTGTGTACGGGTTGTTGCACTATTACATTCGAGCCATATGCGAGCGGAGCGTACCCCAATAGTACGTGCCTGTGTACGAGTCGTTTCACAATTGCATTCGAGCCATACGCGAGCGGAGCGTACCCCAATAATACATGCATGTGTACGGGTCATTTCATAATTGCATTCGAGCCATACGTGAGCGGAGCGTACCCCAATAGTACGTGCGTGTGTACGGGTCATTTCACTTTTACATTCAAGCCATATGCGAGCGAATCGTACCCCAATAGTACGTGCGTGTGAGCGGGTCGTTTCACAATTGCATTCGAGCCATAGGCGAGCGGTGTGTACCCCAAGAGTACGTGCGTGTGTACGGGTCATTTCACAATTGCATTCGAGCCATACGCGAGCGGAGCATACCCCAATAGTACGTGCGTGTGTATGGGTCATTTTACTTTTACATTTGAGCCATACGCAAGCGGAGCGTACCCCAATAGTACGTACGTGTGTACAGGTCATTTCACAATTGCATTCGAGCCATACGCGAGCGGAGTGTACCCAGCCATTGCGTGTGTGTGTGCGGGATGTTTCACAATTGCATTCGGGCCATACGCGAGTAGAGCATACCCAGCCATTGCGTGTGTGTGGGCGGGACGTTTCACTATAGAATAAGTTGCATTTGCGATGGAAAAACGCACCGTACTTGTGTGGGGATCCCAGGAAATACATAGGGAACATCTAGGGGACGAGTAGAATGCCCAGAATGCAGGCTAGTTGTCAAGGAAACAGATATTTGAGTGTGTTCTACAGGTGTTCTGAAAAATTCAGTTGGGCAAAACTATACAATGTTGCAAAATTTGTTGTGGTGCTCAAGCACAATTTTTAACCCATGCAAATGTGTGTCATGGCATTATGTATAATGGGATTGGATGAAACATAGGATGCAGAGTTATCTGGCCTATCGCACTGTACTCCTTGGACTGACAGCCCCTCAGCAGCACTGATTTAAGGCTGCATGTGGCTGTGAGAGGGCACTTGCCTGAACAGCATTGGAGTGGACCACACTGCTGATATCTCTGCATTCCCTGGACCCTGATTTTGCTGAGCATGAGAGGGCACCTGCATTCAGTGAGGAGGAGAACAAGGCCCTGCTAGATGCCCTCCTGCCAAACTACAGCAAGCTGTATGGCAGACTAGGGGAGCAGGTGAGTGATGACTGCACTACCTTGAACTGTGCACCTGTTGTGTGTGTGACACTACAGCCATTGTGCATTTATGGAACAGAGATGCAGTGTTGTTTGGAGTGAGTGCCGGGTGTGTACATTGTGGTATCTCCCATGCAGTGAATTATAAGGTTAAATAGTGTTTACTGCTTACCTACATTGTGCTAACTGTGACATTCAATGCAATGTGAATCACACTTTCTGCTGTGCCACACCTTGCATGTTTTTTAGGAAATATTTACTGAGGTGTAACTGTGTTCCCCCCAGAGTGACAGATGAATGTACTCACTGTTGATGATTGTTTTTCATGACCTTTGTGGATGTTGGACAAATGCATGTTTTAAAGTCATGGACATTGAAGAGTGTGAATGTTCTTTGTCACCTGACTAATTGTGTATGTGATGTTTTGCAACACTGATGCATGACGTATGCCACAGCTGTACCCATCTGATGTGACAAGTCATGCACCCTGTGTCTCCTTCGTCCCCGGCACCGCAGCCCCTTCCCCTGTCTCCCCTGCTGCCCTCAGTGCTGAGTCTGTGGACATACTCTGGCAGATTGAAGTTGGTCAGGCATCAGTGCTGACTTTCCTCCATGGACAAACCAAGATCATGACACAGTTGTTGTCATTCATGGAGGGCATGTCATCTGACATGTCTGACCAATGTCGGAGTTTGTCCTCCATAGACTCAACACTGACGGCAGCACTTGCCATCCTGCAGCGTCAACCCCCCGACTCCTTCCGACCCATCCACATACCCCTCTCCCATACCTATCCAACATACACGCAGACGCACCAGATCACACACCCCAACAGGAACACCCAGCACACCCACACGTAAGTCGAAACGCAGACCTCCAGGCACCCAATCTCAGGGGGATGTACGCACACCCACAGGGACAGGGAAGAGACATCACCCACCCACCCAAAGACACACTACACCTGACTCACAGCCCTCTACCTCCACTCCCATTATGTCCCCAGGTTCAGGTGATAGCCTGTCAGAACTGGCAGCAGTGTGCAGCGCAGAATATGTTGCCACCTTTTGCGTTGCACCTGGCACTGTGGAGGAATCCTCCCCACCTGCACCCACTACACATACCCTTCCCTCTCCTGTCCCTGCGGTGCCGGACACTGACTCCGATGATGCCCCCCATGTGTCCACAGACCTTTGACTCCAACATGTGCAGGCAAGTTTTGGGGTGACGACCTCCAAAATGTCACCACTGTTGTGAACAGTATTTTGGACTGGCCATTGCCCTTCTGTGAGGCTGGACTCATTTATTTATTGTTTTACATGATGGCGCTGAATAAAGCATTTTATTTTTCATTCTAAACTATTACATTTCAGGCAATTGCTTTAGGTGCTATGTGCCTACGAGGTGGTGTAAAGTTGATGTTTTGGTATTGTGAAAGATGTCTATTTTTCTGATGGGAATGAGGTGGACCATGGTATCTCTGTGCTATCCCAATGTAGCAGCACATTATCTAGATTAGTGTGTGTGCATTTTGCATACAGACATTATCCAAAAGAGTGTCCCTTCCTCAGTGTCACATGAGACCTTCACTACAGACAGTTGCACTATTGTTGTGGTGACTTTTGTATGGATTTCCCCTAGGATTGTACATTCCCTTCGGCAATGGCCATGCGTGCTCACAAATGAAATCAGATAATTGGCCATTGCCATCCATGCTACTCCCTGTGCTTGGGTTTGTAATGTGTAGTACTGCCTTCAGGGGGTCCCTCATAATTTTTCACACTATGCATGACAATGTTATCCGCCTTGACCTCATGATTCAGATTGTAAACTTAGAACTTTGTGCACACAAAAAATGTTTGGGTGCTTTTTATCTAGGGGTTTTGTAGCCTCTTCCTTGCATTAGGGAGTACATGTTTCACCACCTGGACATTCACATCATGTCCGGGATGTACGGGACAATTTATTAGTCCATTTGTGCTTCATTTGTTTGTTGGTCTGTTACATGACTACACACTATTGAGCCATGATGGAGGGGGTGGGTGTCAGCAAAATACATGGGTGGATATGCATGTGGGATCTGACAAGAAAACCACATATGGTGTCACCCAGTGTGTGACATAATACCTTTCTATGTGAAGTAGGTCACTGCTGTGAGTGATGTGTTGTTATGCAACTATCATTACAGGTTAGGGATGTACACATACAGGCATGTAGTTGTTGTATGCTGTTGAAAATGCACACCCCTATGACTGACCACTGCTGGGAGTCCTATCCAGCCACCCCCTATACTGTCTGGGTACTGCTGGGAGTCCTATCTACACCCTCCTATGTCTGGGCACTGCTGGGAGTCCTATCTACACCCCGCTCCTATGTCTGGGCACTGCTGGGAGTCCAATCTACACCCCCCTCCTATGTCTGGGCACTGCTGGGAGTCCTGTCTGCACCCCCCTCTTATGTCCGGGCACTGCTGGGAGTCATATCCACCCACCCCTGTTATGCCTGGGCACTGCTGGGAGTCCTATCTACACCCCCTCCCACGTCTGGGTACTGCTGGGGGTCCTATCCAGCCACCCCCTATACTGTCTGGACACTGCTGGGAGTCCTATCTACACCCCTTCCTATGTCTGGGCACTGCTGGCAGTCCTATCCAGCCACCCCTCCTATGTCTGGGCACTGCTGGGAGTCATATCCACCCACCCCTGTTATGTCTGCACACTGCTGGGAGTCCTATCTACACCCCCCTCCTATGTCTGGGCACTGCTGGGAGTCCAATCTACACCCCCTCCTATGTCTGGGCACTGCTGGGAGTCCTATCCAGCCACTCCCTATACTGTCTGGGCACTGCTGGGAGTCCTATCTTCACCCCCCTCCTATGTCTGGGCACTGCTGGCAGTCCTATCCAGCCACCCCTCCTACTTCTGGGCACTGCTGGGAGTCCTATCTACACCCCCTCCTATGTCTGGGCACTGCTGGGAGTCCTGTGCACCCACCACTCAGATGTGACGCACCGTACACATACATTACAGACGTGTGTGCAGCACTTATCACTATTGCAATGCTGATATACGCTAGTGTGTGGCGCACCGTACCCCGACATTAATGACATATGTGCGGCACGTATCACTACTGCAATGGTAATATGCGTGTGATTGTGGCGCAACATACCCCGACATTGATGGCGTATGTGCAGCACATATCACTACTGCAATGGTGATATGCGCGTGCGTGTGGCGCAACGTATCCTGACATTGATGGTTTATATGAGGCACGTTTCGATATTGCAATGGTGATGTGGGCGTGTGGCGCACCGTACAGGTATACTTAGGTTGTCGTGGTACGTTGTACTCACCGTCTGTGCCGTCGTCAGTTTTGATGTCCGAGGTAGTAGGCGTACAGGACTGGGATGACACGGACGATGGGGTTCACGTCGTGTATGTCACGTACCGGGGTGCGGGTCGGGCCGGACTCTTCTTTTACGGCAGTTTTCAGCTCTCGTAGCAAAAGGGCCCTACGGAGTGTTGTCGACACGGATCATACTTCCTGGTTCGGAAAGGGCGGCCTATTTACGTTTGGACATAGCGTACCGCGTCAGCCGGATACAATCCGTATGTACTTTCTAGTTGTATGGTGTTTGGTACGAGTCGTACGGAGTGTCGCTTTGGGTTCAGATCGTACTTGCTTGTTCGTACGGGGATGTTGAAGGTGTACGATTCGTACGGGAAAAACGCTCCATACAGCTAATCGGAGCACTTTTTCCCAAATCGGAATCAACCCCCTAATATACATTTTAACTAAATGTAACAAATAAACTTAATTAAAAAACATATAAACAAAAAAATGCATACATATACATATATTTACTTAAAAATATTGTATTAAGTATTATCTTTATGTAATTTTTAAACTTTACAATTGTATTAAAATAAAATATATATATATATATATATATCAATAATTTAAAACTAAATAGAAACATTTAATAATATATTAAATCATTAAACTATTAAAAAAATGTAAAGTAACGTTTCCCAATACAATAAGTGCTACAGTAGGGAAAGTGTTGGATAGCGGAATAAATAAATTTACTATTCCAACTCCAGTGATTGCAACAGTAGGGAAAGTGTTGGAAAGCAGAGAGGAAAAATTACTATTCCCTCACCAAAGCGTGCAATAGTAGGGAAAGTGGTGGATAACACTAGGGGCAAAAATGACTATTCCCACTCCAAAGAGTGCAACAACAGGGAAAGGGCTGGATAGCGGAGGGGTAAAAATTCATATTCCCACTCCAGTAATTGCAAAAGTAGGGTAAGTGTTGGATAATGGGGGAATTAAATTTACTATTCCAACTCCAGTGAGTGCAACAGTAGGGAAAAGGTTGGATAGCGGAGTGGTAAAAATTACTATTCCCACTCCAAAGAGTGCAACATTGGGGAAAGTGTTGGACAGCAGAGGGGCACACATACTATTCCCACTCCAGTGAGTACAATAGTAGGGAAAGTATTTGATAGTGGAGGGGTAAAAATTACTATTCCCACTCCAAAGAATGCAACAGTAGAGAAAGTGTTGGATAGCAAAAGGGTTAAAAGACTATTCCCACTACAGTGAATGAAACAGTAGGGAAAGTCATGTATAGGGTAGAGGTAAAAATTACTATTTCCACTCCAGTAAGTGAAACATTATAGAAAGTGTTGGATAGCAGAGAAACAAAAATACTAATAACACTTAAACAGTTGAAAAAACAAAAAACATTTAAAACATTTAAAAATCATAAAATAAAAAAATATTTAAAAAATATAAATGTAATCTATTAAAATTATAAAAAGAACACATAATATATTATTGATTACATATAACAAAAACCTAAACAAAATATATATAATAAATTAATAAATACATTTATAAACAATAATTATTTAAAAGTAGCAAATATTTATTTTTTAAATCATAAATATATTTATTGTTTTTCATACCCTATAACACCACATCGATAGCACATGACTTAAACATTTTTAGTTGCAAGTATTTCCATAATTAACATAATTATTATTACATTAAAAAGCATCTTGTTAATAAAAAATAAACATTAATTGAGTACACAAGCTTTAACACTCTAATATCTACAACACACACCTACATTAAACTATAAAATAATAAAACACAAATATATATATTATTTTTTACCTATTACTATTCACAATTATTCATTAAATAACAACATTTTATTTAATTCCCATCCTTTACCCCATTAAAAGTAAAAACAAAACACACAAAAAAAAATTTACCCAAAATAAATATCAAATAATTAACAATAATTTAAAACTATGTATAAATTTATTAAACATAAATTACTTACCACACTTTACTCCTAAAACCACCACAACACACACAACATTAATTACACAATTGCCATAATTATTTACCAATTAATTAATTAAAATTAATTAACAACTAATTAATAATTCATCAGTGAAAAATAATTTACTTTCCACCCATCCCAACCTTTAAACCTATAAAACAACACACACAAATATAATTAATTACACAATTACAAAAATTTATTACAAATTAAACAATTAAAATTAATTAAAACCAATTATTAATTCACAAATTGAAAATAAAATTTCTCCCCACCATTTACACATATAACCATCACAACACACACCTAAAATTAATTACACAATTACGATAACAATTATACATTAATTAATGAAAATTAATTAACAACCGATTAATAATTAATTAATAATAAATACATTTGCACATTTAACACTATAACATCTCAATTAAACAAATATTAATAAATAAAAATGAATCAAGAAATTAGATATAATGAAATTGCTTCCCACCCTATTTCCCTATAAACCCACAACCCACTACGGAACGAAAAACTCAATATTCAAATTAAAAAAGCGTAATAAATTTAATATAATTAAATTACTTCCCACCCTATTTCCCTATAAATCCACAACTTGCTACATGACTAAAAGCGCCAATTTCATCGAAGTGGTCTTTAGTCTGACTTACAAGTGTAAAAATATATGTGAATACTAGGTTACCCATTACAGTGGAATAAAAAGTTCTGTCATTTCTTTCTCTCACTCTCTGAATATGTAAATGAGACAATCTAAAACTCACCACTGAAGCGCGAAAAAATAAAGTGCATCAACCCCAGTATCATCTACCGTAAGTGCTGAACATTGCGCAATATTGTCAGCCCTAGTTATCCAAAATCTAAATATGGAGAGCAGACTTGAGTGCACACACTTAGGGGCCGATTAGGATTGTGGTGAATCCGCATCCTCCGGGCCAGCGGAAGCCACCGCCGGTCCGGTGGATGCGGATTCACCGCTGCGGTGATTGCAAAGACCCCCCACCAGATTAGGATGGCAGGGGGGTCATCTGCAGACGTGAAGACCGTCCGCCGCTTTTCCGCCGTGGTCCCGCGGCGGAAAAGCTCTAATATGGTGGCGGTGTCTATTAGACACCGCCAGCCATATTAGGATTCATGCGGAAACATGCTTTTCCACGGCGGGTTTTAGGCTGTGGAAAAGCATGTGGTCTTTGGTGTTTGGGGGCCCGTTGCAGGCCTCCAGGGTGTCGGGGGGGTGAGTGGTGCATATGGGGTGTACCTATGGTACCCCCCAGCATTTACATGCACAAAGCGGCAGGCACCGCGCGGTGCCTGCCTCTTTGTGCATGCAAATGTTAAACATGCATTTTTAACCTTGCGGCGGGTGCTGCTTCAAGCAGCACCCGCGGCAAGGTGAAAGGAATAGGATGTGACCGCCAGGGTGGCAGTCACATCCTAATTTGCATGGAGGGACCGCCGTTGCCCATGCAGATGGTCCCTCTTCCTTGGGGGTGGCGGCCGGACGCAGGTTTGTCCGCCATCCTAATGACCCCCTTAGTATGGGCTCATATAAGTGTGATAATTGCAGCATGTGTAAACTGGCATTACATAGTAAACTGGAGTTTGAATATAACGGGTATGTCAAATATCAAATCAAATAACATATGGACTGTTCTACAAAATTTGTAGTCTATGTCATCATATGTAAGTGCAAAAAAATGCATATTTGGAGCATTATATGATGTCTTAAAGACCGCATATCGGAACATTTTAGAGCATTACGTAACCAGGATGCCAAGTGTCCTATAGTGATACATGCCCTGGAATGTGCAGCACAGAATACTAAGCTGTCCTTTAACTTCCATGGTATTCAAGCGATACCGTACGACAGCAGAGGAGGTCATAGAGAATTAATAGTGCGACAATGCGGAGGCCGATGGATTCTTAAATACATGCAGTAGAAATGGGCATTAACATGGATTCTGAGCTACAATATTTCCTGTGCATATGAAATTGTAGCTATCCTAGTAGGTGATATATGCTCTCAACTTGTTACATCACACCGCAAATGACATGTTTGTGTGCGTCTGATATGCTGGGGGTTTTACTTCACATGTATTATGATAACTGTTAGATTTGGGGGTCTCTAGTTGGCAGAAGTAGGTACCTTTGACCAAATAGGGACCCTTGCGTCTATTTAGGGTAAGGGGGTACACTCCTAAAATAACCCCTGCTCACCCCCTTGGTAGCTTGGCACGAGCTGACAGGCTTATCTCAGAGGCTCCAATGACAAAAATCCACAATACTGTACTTTAAAAATGGTAGAAATAGCTTAGTTCTCTCTAGATGGTAAATGCGACACTTTGAGTTCAATGTACCCTTGAATGTGTAACGCTATACAATGAAAGTGTTGCAGGGAAGGTGATACGTTGGTTCTTTACACGCAAGAACGGTGATGCATAGGGTCCCTACTGAGGCGGTGGGGATGCGTCAGTTCTTCTCAGCTTGGGGAGGTGATGTGTCGGTTTCTTACTGCGCTTCCATGGAGATGCGACCAGCTGTGCGTGATGCGATGAAGTTCCGGTGCAATGAAAAAATGGCATCTTCTCCTTGATGCCACACGATGCGTGCAGACCCTTACAGCCGTGCGGCGACTCAATGATTCTTCCGAGCCGTGGAAGGCCCTGCGACACGCTTCTCCAGTGATGCAACGGCATCTGATGCGACAGCTGCATTCTTCTCCAGTGATGCAAGACACTTCGGCTATGCAATGCGACAGCTGCAGCGGCGACACCCTTCTTCTGTGATGCGACAACAGCGGCTGTAGCGGTGATACGCTTCCCAATGATGCAACGGCATCTGATGCGACAGCAACAAATTTCTCCTGTGCTGCGAGGCGCTACTGCAAGGCGAAGTGACAGTGGCGACACCCTTCTTCAGTAATGCGACGTCAGCGACTGCAGCGACAACACGCTTCTTCTTGAGTCGCACTTCCAGCTCCTTGCGACACTCATTCCCTCAGAAAGCCCAACATACAAGAACTCTTGGGGAGCTGGTGGGTGAAGTCTGTTGTCCCTGAGACTTCAGCAGGAGGCAAACTCTATCTCAAGTACTTGGAGATCCTTCACAAGTTGAATGAAAGTCCTTTCTCTTTTCTTTCAGGCAACCACTACAGGCCAATCCCCCAGACAGCACTCAGCTTAGGAATAGTCTTTTCCACAGTTCCTCTCCTCAGGAAAGGTTGCTTCTTGTTTCTCAAAAGTGATCTAAAGTTCTTGAGTCTGGGTCCCAATATTTATACTAGCAGCTCCTTTGTCTCTGGAGGCAGAGAGTGTCTGTGCCTAGTCCAAACCAGTTCTGTGCAGTCCAGGAGAACTTTGTTGACAAGACTCCTTCTTTCCTTTGACAGTGTGGGCCAGGAAAATCAGAGGCACCACAGTAGGTGGAGCCAGCACTGTGGATGGCGGGCACAGCTCTATTCAGATCCCAGGTGCAACTCCTCCGACCCTTCTACATGCAGATAGCTCTATTCAGCCCTGTGCTATCTCACCCTGTCTCCTGGAATCCCCCAGCCCCTGCCACTCAAACTCCAGACAAGGAATACACAACGTAGCAGAGGCAGGCTTGGATGGTTAGACAAGAAAATACCTACTTTCTAAAAGTGGTATTTTCAAACACAGAATGATAAAACCAACTTCACTAAAAGATGTATTTTATCATTCTGAGTTCAGGCATACTAAACCTGAATTTCTACCTAGTTCCCCGAGTCAGTAAGGATTATAAAATCTAATAATCAAACTGCCCATTCTGGTCTATGGAGAACAGGTAACCTTGCAATAGTGAAAAGGATAATGGCTGTAATTCACTATTAGGACATGCCACACACACCATGGTATGTCCTACCTTTTACCTATAATGCACCCTGCCCTTGGGCCTACAATAGGGGTGACTAGCAGAAAAAGGAAGGTTTAGGGACTGGCAAGTGGGTGCACTTGCCCAGTCAACATGGCAGTACCAGACTACACACTGGCTCTGCAATGGCAGACCTGAGACACACGTTTACAGGCTGCTTCTGTGGATGGCATAATGAGTGCTGCAAGCCCACCAGCAGCATTTGGTTTACAAGCCGCCCTGGGCACACTCAGTGCACTGCACTAGGGTCTGACAAGTAAACCAAACCAACCAATCATGGAATCACTAATCCATACATCAATTTACCATAGGGAGAGCATATGCACTTTAGCACTGATCAGCAGGGGTAAAGGGGCCAGGGTCATAAAACAGCCGACAACAGGTCAAGAAAATACAGGTGGAAGGCAAAAAGTTCAGGGATGACCCTGCAAAAAGGGCCAAGTCCAACAATAACTGTTGCCTAGGATAAGTGGGAGACCTGGATGGTCCCCATACAAGTTATTGTCTGTATTACTGATTTGCCAAGCATAAAATTATGTGTATTGTTGGTTTTTAACATGCTACACTGCACTGAAAAAGAGATGCATGTTTTTGGGACTGCTAAGATGTGGTTCTATGGTCATTAAGCTAATATTGTACAAAACCTTTGGCATACACTCTACTAGTAATATGATTACTGCTCTCTAGATGTAATGGGGGTTTACGGATGGGTCCCCCAATGAGCTAATGTCTGTATCCTGATTTTCTTATATATAACAATAGATGTTTACTGTTAGTTGCTATGAGCTAATGCCTGTATTTTGAGCAATACATGTGTATTGTCTGTAGCTCTCTCTCTCACAGTAATGAACATTTAATGTTCTTTTAAGATTGTTCTCTAATTGAACTCTATTAAGATTTTTTTATATGTACACTTCTCTCCTTCTTTCGACTTTCAAATAAACTTTCTTCTCTTATGACTTGCACAGCGGCTCTCCTCTTTCCAGAATTTGGGAACACCCTTTGACTATTCGTAAGGTGCCGTGTTTTGGTCTATTATGGAATGGTCTGCTCATAATTCACTCCCACACAGTATTATGCTTATTGTAGTTTAAAGATTAGCTAGTCTGAGTACTTGTGTGAGCTCACCACCGAATTCCGATTACTGCTTAAGGAGTACTCGGTTTCTGTTTTTGGAATGCAAGATGTTTTTAGATTACAATGCGGAATACTTGGTTTCTGTCTTGGAAATGAAGAAAGGTTTTAGATTATAACTAAGTTATTTTCCACCCTGTTTGCTTCTACTCATTTGGTTTTCTGGTGGAAGTTCACGTGGTGTGTATCTCTGTGCATTTAGTTGGTGATGGTCTTGTTTGTTGTATTATTATTTACTAATTTGTGCACTTGTTTTTTTTAGCCCTGGTGAAGTCTAAGGTTATTTGCCTATAGACGAAACACGTGTTGGCTCAACTTGTGGCTACATGTTGTGTTGAAGGATTTAAGCACACTTTACTTGGATTTATATAAAAATGGAATCATTATGAAAATGGCTTGAGAAGACTACTACTTGGACTTATTCCAATATTGCTTCTGTGACTTTTGCACAGGACTTTTAATTTTGTTCTGTGTTATATGAGTGTGGACCTGTCTGCACTTTGTCAACAACGAGGGGCGGTCGTTGCTCAAATTCCTTTGAGCACTATCATAGATGAAGCAAATATTATTGTTTATTAATATATAGTAGCATCACCGTGCGCAGCCTAATAGCCATACTGCCCTCCTGTTGCTATTTTCAACAATAAAAAATTATATTTTAAACAACTATATTTTTGTAAATTATATTTTACGCTTTGATATTTTTAAAAACAATATTTCTTACCCTAAGTCAAGATTCTTGACCATGATATTCTTGCTGTCGATATTCCTGACCCACAATATTAATATCTCAATATTTTTGCAACTCGATATTTTGTACTCAATATTTTGTCTCTGCACCATTTATACTTGTGCCAGCCTTTGAAGTGGGGGGGGGTGATAGTCCAGCTACCAATACATCTGGTTCTGGAAAGTTTCTTCCTTCTCCTGCTTAGACTCTAAGTAGTCTTGGGTGACAAAAGGCTGGTGTCAAGCCCCTTTGCAAATTGTGCAGGAGGCTGCTTTTTGAACTGTAAGTGGGACAGGGAACTGCTCCGCCGCAACCTCCCTGGCAGGATGTCCCATCCTCCTAACACCTAGCCCTCTTTTGTCTCACCTTCTGGGAGGAATAAACAAAGGCCAACTGACAAGCTATTCCGTCTGCGACCAAGGACACAAGCTGTAGGCATCAAATGGTTAAAACAAGAAAATGCCAGCTTTCTAAAAGAGCAATTTTCACAATAGTGACTTAACAGCCAACTTTACCAATAAATTACAAATACTTTTAGTCCAAACTTGACATTCCTATCTGTTCCCAATTAGGGGCATTATTCTGATGCCGTTAGGAAAGCATTGCCACATAGGGCCTGATTACAATGCGGTTAGGAAGGCCTCCTAATGGCATTTTCTCCTTCCGAATTGGATCGGGAACGTGTCTTCTCGACCGAGGGCCAGATTACGATGTGGTTAGGAACATAGGCTCCCAGAGAAGTCAATGGGAATCCAACCAAATCATATCAGGGTTCATCATACTCGTGGGTTGTATTCTCCCCATCCAAGTCGGTCGGAAACCATTTCCAAACTGGTTCCATTGGGAAGATTTCCTAACCGCATCAGAGTTAGCCCTAAAGGTTAGCACTTATTCAGAGTGATACAGTGACCCAATGTTTTCCAATGGGAGAGATAGGCCTTGCAATAGAGAAAAAGGAATTTAGGAATGTTTCACTACCTGGACATGTAAAATTTCTACCTTTTCAATACAATGCACCCTGCCCTGTGGGCTGTTTAGGTCCTCTTTTAGGGGTGAATTCTATGTTTTAAAAAGATTGGGATAGGCCGGAGAAAAGGTTTTGTTGCCAGGTTGAGTTGGTAGTTTAAAACTGCACTGTAGGCTGCAGTGGCAAGCCTGAGACACATTTTAAAATGCTACTTCAGTGAGCGGCACAATGAGTGCTTCAGGTCCACTAGCAGCATTTAATTTACAAACCCGTTGTACATGTAGTACCATTTACTATGGACTTTTAAGTAAATTAAATATGCCAATCAATTGTAAGCCAATTTTACTATGTTATGGGGAAAGAGCACAAGCATTTTGGCACTGGTCAACAGTAAGCCTATACAAAATTTGGATAAGGCCTAAATAATAATTTCACTAATTAATGCATTACTCTTATGATGCGAAATTACTCGATTATGCCAGCTTCAGTAATTAAGAATAATATAGGGCAAACATCCTATCATAGGAGCACAGAATTAATGAACTGAGAGAGAGAGTGAGCGGCTGTTTGCTACTGCTGTTCGTGTCCTGCTGCATTTAGCGCTATTTTCTGAGCTCAAAATGCATCATTGGGCCCATTTGGGATGCAAGGATGCATTTTACACTAATAAAGTAGCGCTAAATGCTCAAATAACTTTCTCAAGTAATTACACATAATTACGAGTAATTTTCTGGTATTTCTGAGTACTTATGCCAGTCACACACATCCTTAGTCAGCAGGAGCAAAGTGCTAGATTTTGAGGATGTCAGATTTATTATTCACACTCTAACGTTAGCAAAAAAAGGGAAAGTGTTGGACTTTGTAGGGGTTAGATTTACTATTCCCACTACAATGAAAGCAAATGTAGGGAAAATGTTAGACTTTGAAGGGGTTAGTTTAACTATACCCATTCCTAATTTCTTGCAATAAAAAACTTAGGGGCCCATTAGGATGGCGAGCGGTACGCCCCCGCTGGGCCGGCGGTAGCCACTGCCGAACCAGCAGGGCAAACCGCCCACCATCCACACCAGAAAGACCCCCCACTATATCAGGATGGCTGGGGGGTCCGCTGTGACGGAAAGACCGTCAGCCGCTTTTCCGCCGGTAGACTTGTTGACCAGGCGGAAGGCATGTTTAATATGGTGGCGGTGTGTGCAAGACACCGCCATCCATATTAGGATGTTGGAGATCAGCCTTTTCTTGGCGGGGTTGCCGCCATGGAAAGGCATGCAGTCTTTGCTTTTGGGGGTTCATTGCGGGCCCCCAGGGTGATGGGGGATGGGGTGCACATGGGAGGTTACCAAAGCATTTGCATGCACAAGGTGCATCCGAACCAGCAGGGCAAACCGCCCACCATCCACACCAGAAAGACCCCCCACTATATTAGGATGGCTGGGGGGTCCGCGGTGACGGAAAGACCGTCAGCCGCTTTTCCCCCGGTAGACTTGTTGACCAGGCGGAAAGCATGTTTAATATGGTGGCGGTGTGTGCAAGACACCGCCATCCATATTAGGATGTTGGAGATCAGCCTTTTCTTGGCGGCGTTGCCGCCATGGAAAGGCATGCAGTCTTTGCTTTTGGGGGTTCATTGCGGGCCCCCAGGGTGATGGGGATGGGGTGCACATCGGGGGTTACCATAGCATTTGCATGCACAAGGTGGCAGGCACCGCGCAGTGCCTGTCACTTTGTGCATGCAAATGCACAACATGCTGTTTTCACATTGCAGCGGGTGCTGCTTGCAGCACGGCCCGCCTCAATGTAAAATATACGCGATGCACCCACCACTTTGGCGGGCGCATTGTAATCGGCACATCGGGACTGCTGCACCCCTGGTGGGCAGCCCCGCATACTGTCACGTGGCGGGGGACTGTGTCCGCCCGCCACCGTAATGGTGCCCATAAATGTGGACAAAAAATATGAAAACATATCTGAAAGAATAAAGGTGTTCATTAAATATATAAAAACTCAATTAAATTGAAAATATGTTACACTACAAAATAAAAAACGAATATTAAAATAATATATCCTCCATACTACCATAAAAGATTAACACCAGCAACCAATAAAAATAAATACATTTTTTTAAATATTATCAAAATGAAACATTTTAATATGAAATTATTTATTGAATAAAACAAATAGAATTTAAACAATGACAAATGAATATGCTGTATTAAATTAATAAAACTAGTTATTATTCATTAATTAAAATCAAGGAATAATTAAACTACACTTTATGAATTAATTTACAAAATGCTTTTTCAACTAAAAAATAAAAGGCATGTAAAAGTTTCTATAAATTAAAAATAATAATTAACATTTTCAATATCTTCCCCAATCCCCTACAAGCCGAACAACCTGCAACCAAAAATAACAATTTCTAATCAAATTCTAAAACATACATTTAATATAAAAATGATACAGAGACAAATTAAACACACATATTATTATAATACTCATGACTTAAAATACAAAGCATCTAATATTGATCAAACAAATTAAAAATTATATTTTTGCAACTAACTTAAATAAAACAATATTATGCCAACTGTATTTAAAAAATATATTAAATACCTAAAATAATAATATTCTTACCTTTATTTCTGCCCCACAATATATTTGACATTGGAATATTTTTTATATCAAAACCACAATATTTTCTGCACAGTAATTTGTTGGACCACGGCTAAGCACCTCTATCTACCAATAATTATACTTCAGATCTCGTGCGCATTTCACAAATCACTTACATGATAGTCTTTTTGTATGTATCTAAAGTGTGTCGCTGGCCTTGAGGTGTCATAATATTAGGATTTTCGGAGGCAGAAGGATTGTGAACTGCCTTTATGTGGTGTCATGGGGGACCTATCAATGTAGCAGCAGGTGCATTGGTGTTAATGCACAGGAATAGATTGGCTCACTGACCCCCAAAATGGATGTCTTTCACTATTTATTATTATTAATATTTATTTTAGAGTTTTATATAGCGCAAACTAGACCCGAAGATATCGGGTATCAGAGCGCATTACATAGCACCAGTTTCTTTACACAAGGACACATTCATTTTTGTTAGGAAAGGGGAGACTAAGTGATTTGCCCAGAATCACAGGATGTTGAGCGTTGCTGCTGAGACTCGAACCTAGTTCCCCATCTTTGACGTTGACTGCTCTAGCTGTAAGGCTACATCCTCTCCCCACTAGCAACATACAGGGTGAAGGGCATGTTTCCCATGTGTTTATTATGGCCCACTGTACATTTGCAATGACATGGATGCTATACCAGTGCTGAGAGGCTGTAGTCAAGTGTTTACGTGCTATGTCTTAAAATCTTCATACTTTTTTTGAACCTGTTGTTTATTTATCTTTCTCGCCCTTAATATAGGGATTCTCTTTGGCATCTTTAAACTTTCAGCTCATCTTCTGTTGTTTTCTTCCTGCCTACCGGACAGGGGTCAATGTATCTGAGAAAGGAACAGTAGAGTGGGAAGGTGGAGGATTAGGTGGTGATGCTGGTTAGACTTCATTATGCAATACTCAAAAGATGGTCCTTTGATTCACATTAATAAAACCTTAGCTCAGTCCTCGTAGTGTGGCAAAGAGCAGTCAGGCTTTAATAGAAGAACACGTGTTAAGCATTTCAGAGTACCAATATGGATGATAAGTAAACAACACGACTCAAAAGAAATCCAACACAAAGTCAATTAGAGAAGCATAACTAGAGTTATGGGTTTTAGAAGCAAAATTAAATCAGTTCAAATCAGCATTATGATACGGTAGCATTGCGGACAATGGTAAAAAGCACTAGCGACAATAGGTCACTTGTAGATTGAGTTGCATGGAACCCAAGGAGGGTTAAGGTGATGCTTGTCCCAGGACCAAGCCACGACAGTCAGTGCGGTTTTACCTGGCTTGAGAAGCCTGGGTGCAAAACTGTTCTGGGCGTCTAAGGTGCTGAAGCAGGAGCCATGTGGGAACTGGTTTTACCGCTTACATAGCTAGTGAGGAAACGGGTGCGAAAAGTCAACAATGTGGCCACTCCCAATGTGCATGAAGATGTTGCGGTGTTCCTTCGAGGTGCAGCTTCAAGTAATGATGGTTGTTGCTGGACTGGCCCCCAACAAGTCTTGACAGCGGTAAGGTCAGTAAGAAGTAATTTTGCCGTCCGGAGGTTCAGGGGAAAAGGTAGCCAACTGAAACTTGCTGGAGGTCAGACTATGTTTTCCATTATGCACTGGACCGTCTACCTTTAGGCAATACCTCTGATGGCCCGATTGTCAGTGATTCTTTTGTTCTGGAGCTCTGTTTTTACCTGCAGTGTGCAGGGGACCACTGTTACTAGTCCAGGGGAGTTTGGAGTTGCCTTTGGCTCTCAAAGGAGTCACTCTGTCTGGTGGAACTGGTCTTTGATCCAGTACAAGTCACAGTGATGCTGTTCCATTAAGGTTGCACAGGTGCAGAGTATCATGCCTTTGCTTTGTGCAGGTCCTGTTGTTGCAGACACAGATCTCTTCTTTGTCCTTTTGCGGGTCAGATCAGAACTGAGGTTCTGGTATCAGGGGTACTGCTTAAATCCTCGCTTTAGGTGCATTAGGGGTGTGGGTGAAAGTGGCCACTGGGCAAATCCGCCCCTGAGGTGGCTGCATCCAGGGATGTGTGTCACCTTTTCTACCCAGAACCCTCTATTCTGCCACTTTTAAAAATGGCCGAAACCTTCCTCAGCTGTACAGACCAGGTAGTCCACCCTAGAGGTCTGACTAGCATTCTGGAGGTGTACAACTCTTGACTACATAATGTTCCCACCTGCTGGGGTAAATGTGCCTGGAGGCAGGGGGATGGCCCTTTCTTCCTTTGGAAGGCAGCCTGGATGCATATCATAGGCGGTGAATGCTTTGAAGCTCAACACCTTGAAGTGCTGTTTCAATAGTAATTCTGTTAGGGATGGAGTTGTAACCTCCTTCCCATCCAGGACATTGTTTCTGACTCCTTTGTCATTGTTCACACCTTATGGCAGGACTGAGATTACTGTCTTGGCAACCATCAGCCAGAGCACAGGAAAGGCTGGGACAAACTGTGGGGAAGCCTCTAAGGTAGCCACCTGTGTGCATGTCACATGTCCTCTGCCATGAGAATCATGTCAGGTATAAGGAGCCAAGTTGTTTGATACCAAACATAAACTATTTCAGCTGTACCATAAGGAAGCCGCCAACCTTGGGGTGCCTGGGTGCCAGGCCATGTTATCCTGTGGACCGGTGATCACTTATAGTAGCCTTTAACAGAAAAGGCTACAATAGGAACATAAAAGCTTTTACTTAAATGTCCTCCACTTTAATATAATGCACTCTGCCTACTGGGCTCAGGAAGCCTTCCTTTAGGGGTGACTGACATATACTAGAATAGTGCATTGATCCTGCCACAGGTGGTGAGGGCAAAGTTCACCTTGAGAAGTTTTGACTCCTCCTACAGTCTCCAGTGGCAGTACTGCTGTTATTTGTTTACTTGGGTCATTCCGGGTGGCACAAACAGTGCTTCAGGCCCGTGAACCTATTTGCTCTGGGTACCACTGCTACCATTTACTGGGGGACTTATAATGAGGTTAAAACCCTTGTTAAATGGGGTAACCAATTCATTTGTCAGTTTTAGAGAGAGAGCACTGGCACTAGGACCTGATTAGTAGGCTCCAGTGCACTGTCAGAGTCAAAAACATCTAGTAGTCCAAATGGGGGCAAAAAGTGAAGGGACTCCTGCAAAAAGAATGTATTCCTCCTCGATTTGGCTATCATTGTTCAAGTTTCAAGTTTAAGGCTCTGATGCAATTCAGAGCAGAACACAGACATGGATGCTTTCAGTACTTTTGTTTCTCCAAGGACTGTATGGTGTGTAGGGCCTCCATTAGCTAGGTAAATCTTTGTGTGTGGGATGTGCTGTCTACAGCTCATGCACTATCTTAGAGCTTTTCAACGTTAACATAAGTGCTGAACACAGGCAATTTTAGGATAAACAAGCTCAACGACACTATATGTAGTTTTACTGCCCATTGAACGAAAAGCATGACACAGATGTAAGGATTGCAAACAAAAGAGGTGGTGGACCGAATGTGGATCAATGTCACACATTCACCCCAGTCCAAAGATCTGGGCCCAAATCCATCGTTTTTTTGCACTCCACACCACCCTGGGTTAGACAATGGCGATATGCAAATCAGCTCTGACCCAGTGCCCCATGGGAACAGTCCAGTCCGAACTACAAAAGCCATGTCCTTCCCAGAACGGAATCAAGCATCCGAGGACCAGACCGGTTTCGAGGTAACACCTCTCATCAGCCCGGCTAGCTTGACTCCAGTGGTGTGGAGTGCCTGGGACCCACGTCTGAGCATCCCCAGCGCACTTATGGCGGTATTGCAAACAAAACAGGTGATGGACCGAATGTGGATCAATGTCACACATTCACCCCAGTCCAAAGATCTGGGCCCAAATCCATCGTTTTTTTGCACTCCACACCACCCTGGGTTAGACAATGGCGATATGCAAATCAGCTCTGACCCTGTGCCCCATGGGAACAGTCCAGTCCGAACTACAAAAGCCATGTCCTTCCCAGAACGGAATCAAGCATCCGAGGACCGGACCGGTTTCGAGGTAACACCTCTCATCAGCCCGGCTAGCTTGACTCCAGTGGTGTGGAGTGCCTGGGACCCACGTCTGAGCATCCCCAGCGCACTTATGGCGGTATTGCAAACAAAACAGGTGATGGGCCGAATGTGGATCAATGTCACACATTCACCCCAGTCCAAAGATCTGGGCCCAAATCCAAGTGCGCTGGGGATGCCCAGACGTGGGTCCCAGGCACTCCACACCACTGGAGTCAAGCTAGCCGGACTGATGAGAGGTGTTACCTCGAAACCGGTCCGGTCCTCGGAAGCTTGATTCCGTTCTGGGAAGGACATGGCTTTTGTAGTTCGGACTGGACTGTTCCCATGGGGCACAGGGTCAGAGCTGATTTGCATATCGCCATTGTCTAACCCAGGGTGGTGTGGAGTGCAAAATAACGATGGATTTGGGCCCAGATCTTTGGACTGGGTTGAGTGTGTGACATTGATCCACATTCGGTCCATCACCTGTTATGTTTGCATATTCCGCCCTAAGTGCGCTGGGGATGCCCAGACGTGGGTCCCAGGCACTCCACACCACTGGAGTCAAGCTAGCCGGGCTGATGAGAGGTGTTACCTTGAAACCGGTCCGGTCCTCAGATGCTTGATTCCGTTCTGGGAAGGACATGGCTTTTGTAGTTCGGACTGGACTGTTCCCATGGGGCACAGGGTCAGAGCTGATTTGCATATCGCCATTGTCTAACCCAGGGTGGTGTGGAGTGCAAAATAACGATGGATTTGGGCCCAGATCTTTGGACTGGGTTGAGTGTGTGACATTGATCCACATTCGGTCCATCACCTGTTATGTTTGCATATTCCACCCTAAGTGCGCTGGGGATGCCCAGACGTGGGTCCCAGGCACTCCACACCACTGGAGTCAAGCTAGCCGGGCTGATGAGAGGTGTTACCTCGAAACCGGTCCGGTCCTCGGATGCTTGATTCCGTTCTGGGAAGGACATGGCTTTTGTAGTTCGGACTGGACTGTTCCCATGGGGCACAGGGTCAGAGCTGATTTGCATATCGCCATTGTCTAACCCAGGGTGGTGTGGAGTGCAAAATAACGATGGATTTGGGCCCAGATCTTTGGACTGGGTTGAGTGTGTGACATTGATCCACATTCGGTCCATCACCTGTTATGTTTGCATATTACGCCCTAAGTGCGCTGGGGATGCCCAGATGTGGGTCCCAGGCACTCCACACCACTGGAGTCAAGCTAGCCGGGCTGATGAGAGGTGTTACCTCGAAACCGGTCCGGTCCTCGGATGCTTGATTCCGTTCTGGGAAGGACATGGCTTTTGTAGTTCGGACTGGACTGTTCCCATGGGGCACAGGGTCAGAGCTGATTTGCATATCGCCATTGTCTAACCCAGGGTGGTGTGGAGTGCAAAATAACGATGGATTTGGGCCCAGATCTTTGGACTGGGTTGAGTGTGTGACATTGATCCACATTCGGTCCATCACCTGTTATGTTTGCATATTCCGCCCTAAGTGCGCTGGGGATGCCCAGACGTGGGTCCCAGGCACTCCACACCACTGGAGTCAAGCTAGCCGGGCTGATGAGAGGTGTTACCTCGAAACCGGTCCGGTCCTCGGATGCTTGATTCCGTTCTGGGAAGGCATGGCTTTTGTAGTTCGGACTGGACTGTTCCCATGGGGCACAAGGTCAGAGCTGATTTGCATATCGCCATTGTCTAACCCAGGGTGGTGTGGAGTGCAAAATAACGATGGATTTGGGCCCAGATCTTTGGACTGGGTTGAGTGTGTGACATTGATCCACATTCAGTCCATCACCTGTTATGTTTACAGATGTAAGGATGGCATGGGAAACATTATTTATTGTTCACCTCTTAAATTTTCCACATACTCTGGTGCAGAGTGATATCTTCTTAGGTGTAAGCATGGTCGAATTTTGCGAATCTGGCATTCGTGAATTTTGCGAATTTGCAAACTCGCAATCCGCAAAATCCACGAATTCTCGCGAATTTGCGGATTTTTTTTTGTGTTTGCAAGTGTTTCTGCCAGTTCGCGAGGGTTTGGTACTAGTTTGCAATTGCGAACTTACTTGTCGGCTCGCAACGGTCGTGACTATGTTGTTTCTACGTCTGGTTCATCATCACAGCCTCCCAGCACCCTCTGTTTCACCACTGCCACCCTCTCTTTCACCAATGCCACCCTCTGTTACATCAATGCCACCCTCTGGTTCATCATCACTGTATATTATGGGGGGGGAAAGCAAGCACACCTGCCCTGCTTCAACTGACATGAATTAATTTGGGGTTAGTTTATTAATGTGTCACTGTTTTGAAATTCCAGGTCTGGCACCTGCTTCCTTATCAGTAATTTGCTTTCTGTTGCAGTGCAATTTTTTTTTCCAGGACCTTTGTGGCCTACTTCTAGCTATTCTATGAGCCTGCTGTGAGGGTCAGAGCAGGGTCATACAATTGTTGCAACTAGCAACTGAACTCTGGAGGGGCCCCAGTCAGGAAGCACTACAGGGAATGGTTACTAATGATGAGTTTGAACTCTTGCACCTGCCGAGTGCTTTCAGTTTTGCAAAACACGTTTTTCTGCAATTTCGCGGGATTCGCGGGGCGCGAATACGCGGGAGATCGGATTCGGAAGCCGCAAATTTGTGCGAATATGTGATTTCTTTTTTTGCGGCATGTTAGTTCGCAAGGTTTTGTGCGTTTTCGCGAGCCGCTTGTAGCGCAAGGCGCGAAGTTACCCTCGCGGTCGTTCAAGGGCGCGGCCATCTTGTTTGCATGACGTATTTCCGTTTCCGGGCGCGAAGTGTAATCTCGCAAAGTGTGCGGCTCGCCAGTTCAATTTCGCGAGTGTTCGCGAGGAACATCTCGCGCGAACTTACCCGCGCGGTCGTGAACGGGCGCGGCCATCTTGTTTCTCATTCATTGCTATGGTTCTGGGCATGCTTCTTGTATCCTTTCTAAATCTCTGCCATCCTTTGCTTGTTTGAAGTTTTTTTTAATCTATTTTACTTATTATTTATCCCTCTATTTTTCTAGCCCTATATTTTTGTGTTTACTGCTACTTTTTGTTAATTTTAAACTACTTTTTTAAACTCTTTTCTTTTCTTCTCTTCCCTATTCTATTTTCTTTATTCCTTTCCGCCCAGACCATGGTGAAGGGAGCCGGGAAGCATCCCGAGAAGGGGAAGGGTCCCACACCCCTTGCGGGCATTTGAGTGGGGAGACAGTCGCACCCCGGGAGATTTTCTGCCCGGAGGAGGTGGGTGCACTAGTGTTCTATGTACAGCGCCACCTCCCCAGGACTATAATGGCAGGTGGCAAGATCGGAGGTGGGTACGGGATGCGGGATCGCCGGAAGCGGTGGGATAAGGTGTGCCGGGCCATGTACCACCACTCTCGGGTCCGGCGCACCTACAACCAGGCCACTCACCGCTGGACGGATGTCCTGACCCGTGAACGAGATCTGCTTGACCTGCTTGGCCTCGAGATCCCCGGGCTTGGTGAGTAGTAGTAGTAGCTATTTCTTTACTACTCTGTTTTCTCCTGCTGTGTTATTATATTGCAATTTTTTTTTTTTTACCAAGAGCAATAATGCTGCTTATTACATTGTAGGTATATTATATTTCAAAATCTTCTGTGCATTTCAGGTGCACTGCTCTCCTTCTCAGTAGTGTTGCTACTATGCTTATTTGTTTTCGATTTTGTGTTCATTTCATTGGCCTGTGAAATTATGTATGAGTGTAGTTTAAAGAACTGCGTAATGCTACACACTAAGGTTCAGATGTTTAATTACCGGCACATCCCTGCAAAGTAGCAGGGATGCGCCAGTAATTGTGTGCCACGCCACTATCACCCATGGTGCGCCGTATTTACAATGCGGCGCACCATGGGCCCAAAACGTCACCAAAGCGTTACGCATCTGTGGCGTGAGGGCGGCGCATTGCTGGAGTTGCGTCGCAACGATGGCGCAGCTCCATCAATGCTCTGGGGTGCCCTATCTCCCCAATGCTGCGTCAAGCCGTACGTCTGCTTCAAGCAGGCGCAGGGTTTGAGTCACGCATCATTGTCGTTAAAGTGAGTGATTGAAATCTTGTAGATTTCCCTCAGCCACTTTTAGGATGTGTTCCTGCGCAGGAACGCCTTCCCTTGCGCCGGAACGCCCCCTGATGGCACAGGGCTTTACAACGTGATGCATCTCCCATATGCGTCACGTTGTTAATATACGCCGCACCATTGCGCCTCTTTTGTGCTGCCGCTGCGTCACAAAAGTCACGCAACAATGGAGCAAAAGAGCCGCAAGGGGCTTGTAAATCAGTCCCTACAGACTCAAGTCCAGTCCTTCCTTTGTACACATGGCGATAAGAAGAAATAGTGGTGGTGGATTGATAGTTTGAGTATTTTAATGACTGGTTAATATAGTAGGAAACTTTAGTGTTGTCGCTGATCTGCAATCACGATGGACTTTGGCTGTCACTTCGCGTGCTGCGGACTGCTGCCTGCCAATCCTAGGCAAACCTTTTTAGTACTTTGTGTAGTGAGTTACATTAGAAGTTTCCAATTCGACGGTCCGCAAATCAAGCAATACTAATAACGTAGTAGACCACATAAAATTGGTCAATCATATATCCCGTTGAATAGTTGTCTATTTGCTACTTCGCCAAAATATTTTGTTAATTCTTTTGAAATTTTTGATTTGGTTGACAAATATCATCCATGTTTTCTGTTTTTCTTTCTTTCATGTTGTAAATCAGCTTCCCCCAGGGGCAAGAGGAGGACACAGAATGAGGAGGAGGAGGTGGGTGCTGTTGAGGATGCAGGCCAGGATCGGGCAGGCGAGGGCTCCTGTGCTGGCCCAGTAAGTTTTAATTTTAATATAGAGTACTTATTTTTTCCCAGCGTTCCTCATTCGATTTTTTCTAAATCGTCTTTGATATTCTTGTAGACTGGATCTAAATTCTTATCCTGCCTCGACTATGACTCCGTGTGGTATTACTAGATTATTCTTATTAGTCTGTCTGTGTAGCTAACTAAGATTGCACATTTGGCAATTCCATTGGACTCCCATTCTAGTCAGCAATAGCTCTATGCACAGAGTGCAGTCCTCTGGGATTGTCCATAATGTCTTTTCAAGTCTTCTAAATGTTTATGCTTTGACAATTGCCAACAATAAAAAAGTGAATGACCACCAAGAAAGAATAAGATACTACTTTACTTTTGGTTTGGATAGGAGGACAATCCATTCTACTACTGTTGCAGGGACAAATCTGCACAAACGGAACTATGGACACTAAATAATGCATTGCTTAGCTTATCAATTGCAATAGGTGCTGTTAGACTTTCCACATACCTCAGTGATAACAGACTTTGTAGTTGAACCCCCAATCTCCTTACTGACTAGATAGTGTGGCAGAGTCATTTAGCTCCCAAAGTCACCGATGATTATGATTATTCTCCAATGATGTCAGAGGCACGGACTCATGCTTGCAAAAATTGCAAAACCTTTAGCTCATCCACCCTAGTCTGGAGGACCAAAAACCACAGAGTCTATTTAAGTTTAAAAGCTTTATTAAAAGTAAACACATTTATTAAAATCAAGTTTGTCATAAAAGTAAACGTTTAACCGAAAATGGAAAAGTGCTTAGTGCTGATGATTAATTGGACACATTTCTTGTGGTCGAGCCGAGCTCTCACCTGGTTTGAACTTGATCCTGCTCGTGTTCTTAGAAGTCAAGCTTCTGTCTGTTAGGTGAAAAAGTGGTGCGTGTTAAAAATAAAAAGCATGCATTCATCAGTTGTGCCAAAAAGTGCAGCAAGACAACAGCCTTCCCTGGAAAAAGGGACATTTTTACTTTAGAGTAGACAGTCACAAATTATTACATTGTATACTGTTTTTTTCACATTTCTTTCTTCCTCCTAGACCAAATATTATATAGTAGTGAGTGGTGTATTCTAACATTATTAAATGTACTTTGTAGGTGGAACATCTGGAGGCGGGGCCAGCGCGGAGGTGGTGGCGGCATTGGACGAGGAGGACAACTCTGGGGAGGAGGCGGTGCAAGTGCCGGACAAGGACATGCCTGTGAGGGATAACACGGTGGTGGTGGGCAGAGGTAAGCTATATATTCCTTACTCATTGAGATTGAAGACTGCAGAGTGTGCTTTCTGCACGGGTGTATTATAAATAAACCAGGTAGTAGCCTCCTCTAAATGTACTTCGACTTAGCTGTGAAGTTTTTGGCGAGAAGAATCCCAATCAGATCTGAGATGAACTTGATGGATGGGATGAGCGAAAAGCGAAAGAAGGGTGAGTAAGTGTGGAAGGACGAGAAATGTAATGATGACTGGCAAAGAAGAATGATATGTGTTTGCTTGGTCCCCGAGGTGGCTGGGAAGGAAAGAATCTGGTATGGTGCATGGCTGGGTGAATGATGAAGCAAGGATGGGTGGAAGGAGAACAGCCTGGGTGGGTGAAACAGAAACTGTATGTGTGCATATACTTTGAATGGATGGATGCCTGGATCATGGTACTATCTGACTCTTAGATAGCATATGTGTATCTAGAGAGAATAGACGGTCACTGGATGAACTAAGTGTTACTTTGAAGAGCATGTAACACCGCACACGCAAGTCCGTTCCAGTGTAGGAAAGGCAAGGAAAAGAAGTTGTAATTTTGTCCAAATACTACCATGAATAGTAGCAGTAGTTTGTATTGCAACTGCAAGCACAGCATATATCCGGTTATTAGGTGGACACTCCCTACCTCTCTTAATAACTTTAGTTTAGTAGTAGTACGTCATTCACGTGTGGGTGTATCACTGTTCACTAAATAATAAGCAAAGCACCTAAAGTCATCCCATATGTCATCAAATACATCCGATGTGAAGTGATAGATAATCAGATTATTTAGCTTCTTCATTTTCCTTTTCTAATACTCATTTGCACTGTAGGGTGAAAGCTAAATTAATTAAGCAGTAGCCCTTTTAACAGAGTATTCTCAGTGGCACCCGTAATAGAAAAGTAAGAGCTTCACCACCTGCATGTACTGGACCGGTACAGTAACGCAAGTCTGTCTCACTCACCATGGTGTGCGTCTGTTTTTCTCGGGTGCAAGTTCACTGCGCTGGCATTATGCCGGCTTGCATAAGATAACGTACCAATTTTCCTAAACAAGAGAGAAGAAGAAGACTAAGACTGGTGTACTGAGAAATAGTGTAATCCCTATGCACTCAGTGTTCAAAGTTTGACAAAAAAAGTTCACAAGATAGTGGTGGCGCGTGAACGTCACACGGAGTCTGGCCGTGCCTTGTAACATCCAAAAGATGGTGGGGATAGAATCAACGATCCTCAAGTTTACGCGCTCAATTATACATGAAACAGTGGTGTTTCTTCACAAATATTTCTTTTAATTCAAATATCCTTTGTGATTAAACCAATTCTTCATTCATTGGTACATCCAATTCACTAGTACTTGTTACTCTGCGAACATAATATGCTCCTTATGTCGCCATAAACAGTTAACTTGCATTTGTAATCACCCAATGCATTTCGGGTCATAAACCTCGACCCTTCGTCAGGGGTCTGTGGACAAAGACTGGTGTACTGTCATAGTCGACTGTAATGGAAGTCCATAGTACTCGTAGAATTTGTTCCTTAAACTCCCACTAATGTTAGAGCAAGGATGAAGAAGTCGGAGGTTACATAGATACTGTCCTCAATAGTTATGTACTGTGCTTTCAATTTGCTACTTGTACTGTGACAACTTTCTGCTCAATCATTTTGTGTTAATCTTAAGGAGCATTGGTTACAGACTATGTCTTTCTTTCTTCATGTAGTTGCTCCTTCCAAATCCAAGAGACCATCAAGGAGGAAGGAGCTGGCTCGAATGGCCCGGCAACAGAGGCTGGATGCCACTGTTGCTGAATATCGGCGGCTGGTGGCCCTGGAGGAGGAGGAGACGTAGTCTGGTACTACAACAACGTCCACTGGGACAGCTGCATCCTCCTCCGTGCGGGCTGCCAGCCAGCGCAGTGCTCCAGCGGTACGGAGCCGGGCTACCAAAGCCAAATGCCACCGCCGAGCAGCAAAGACAGCAGCTGCCCCCCACAGGATTTGCAAGGCACGCCGGCACCGCTTATCCCTCAGACTGTCCTACCTGGAACAGGAGGTCCTGAACTATAAGAACTTGGTGGAGGGCCTCCGCTTCGAACATGCCACTCTTCGCAAGGAGCATGATGCCCTGGCTGCTACAGTCAACAGCACCCTGCCATAGTGTCCCTTGCCCCTTTTTTAGAGACTTTTGGGGGGTGGGAATTGGGAGTTGGGTTTTTTGGGGACTTTTGAAGGACAATCGTTGGCGTTAGGGAGGGTCTTGCGGGAGATTATTTTGTTAGGGCTATAAAAATATACTTTTTGAAACGTTATCTGACCATACCTGTTTTTTACTGCTTTTGAGTCTGGTGGGTGGGGGTTTAACAGTAAGTTTGTTTTCCTGAATAGTCCTAGGACTTTAGTAGTACTACCGTCAATCTCTCGTCTCTCCTAATACCCCATTATACTACCTCCAACCAAACGCTTATCTTACCTGTAATTTCTGTTTGAAAGTAGGGCTAGGCCCAGGGCTGGCTCCATGGGAAATGGTGATTAAGGTTGCAATCCAGGGCGGCTGAAATTTCCTCCTCATTGCGGTGGTACTAGTGGTGTGACACAGTGGCAGGTGCATGGCTATGGAAAAAAAGAATGAAACCTGGTTTGTCCTTACTGTAGCATTACAACGGTACAATAGAGAATATAGCAGGTGACAGTACACTAGACTACAACAGTGCCACAATGTAGCCTAACAAATGGTAAAGTATTTATAGTATAACTTGTACTTGTGTAGGATTTCTTTGACATTGGCTAATACACTACAAGAAATAGTACTGAAGCTGAGTAAGTCTAGAATATATCCTCGGATTCCTTCACCAGCCTGTTGCTATGACCTTATCCTCCCCAGCAAGTGTGTGGAATTATTGATGTCATTTAGTCACACATCAAGAAAAACCACACAACCCGGGGGAAGAGGGTTAGGGTTTGTAAAATGGATAGGAATGGGGGTTTCTTTTTGGGTAGGTTTTGTTGAGAGAAAAAAAAAAGCACAGCATGGTCATGGACAAACAATAATTGAACATAAAGAAATCTTTGGGTACAAAGCTAACCATAAATCTTTTACGTGACATAAAGGAAGTGCATGCACTACTGAATGCATTGTTACAGAAAAGTAAGTGGTACTTTCGACAACCGTGAATGACAGAATGCAACAGTACAAGGCTACATTAAATTAGGTTTAAAAAATAGCCGAAGTAAAACCTATAGAATGGCTGTAGGGATCAATTTAGAAGCAGAGAGAGATCCAAGAAATGCAGTCACACACACTCATTGAATAAAAGAACGGATACTGTATCTGTATTGTTGCAGTTGTCCTGTTGAATTTGGTAAGTAAGTTGCATGCAGCAAACAATTCCTCTTATTAGCGGCACTCCTCCATTCCAGCTGACGCTTCGTCCATCAATGTTGGTGACCAGAAGACACCCTGTCCACTGCCTGCCTGGCGGATGCTGAATTGCGGCTCGTTAATGTGAAGCCGGACTCCATCCTTTTTTCCCCATTGCAGACTGAAACCCGGCCTGTAATTATTGAACGAAAAACAGCACTGATAAATAAATATAAGGTATGTACGCTGTGTAGTGCAAAAAGTCACACTTTGATTTTCCTAATAGACAGTACAACATTTTTGGAAGTGTGTACTCTGTCTGAGTCACCTTTTCAAGGATAAATAAGTATGGGCAAATTAATTTAGCGGATCTTTCCCCTCAAGCTAGGTGTACTGTAAACTGTGTTTTAGAACAAAATTAGACCTTCCCAGCAGTGCTTCCACCCAGACCCTTACTAAAGCCAGTTGCAAAAATGTAGAAAACCCCCAATCAGATCTCAAAAAACGAGGCCTAGCAGAAAACTGGTGACAAAACGTACTTCGAAAGTAAAAGTAGGCCCAAATACCCCCTTACCCACCGTGGATTGTATTCAAACCACTTGCAAGCAAGCAAAAGTATCCATAGCCAGCATCGCTCCAAGACTCGAAAACCCCCCCACCCAAACACATGCAATAGAAATACTGCTAACCCTAACAAGCCCTAAGTTAAGAATAGTGGCAGAGGCTTTCTTTAACTATGCCAAATCCCCTCTTTCCCACCATGGATTTTCTTCAAATGACTTGCCACCAAAATTACACATTCTCACGAGTGCTCTAAGACCCCAGAACTCAGTTGCAAATATCTAGAACACCCCAAAACACATGCAATTCTGCTGCTAGGGCTAACCCTAACGAACCCTAAGTTACAAAAAGTGCCAAAAGGCTTTTCCTTATGGGTTTTGTCCCAACCACTTCTATCCTGTATTAGACCTTCCCAGGAATGCCCCAAGACCCGCCAACCCACCCGCCAAAAAGCACAACACCCCCAAACAGCCCAAAAGCAAAATCTCATACTTACAATATTTCTCGGCCTTCGGTCCAAACGCGCTGTGTAGCTAGGCCATAACTCCGGTTTACCACCACAGATTTCCTGAAAAGCAAATGCAATCAAGATTAGAGTGTCCCAGCAGTGCTCCCAGACCCCGAAACTCACCCACAAACAGCCGGAACCCCCCCAAAGAGCTCCTCAAAGGCAAGCAAGTCAGCAAAAACACAAACAAATTTCCGCCTCCGATTTGGTCCAAACCACTTTTATCCGGTATTGGAGCTTCCCAGCAATGGCCCCAGAGCCGTCAATTCACCCGCAAAGAAGTAGAACACCCCCACAAGTGCTGAGTGTTTCTTCATTGGGCATAATCCAGCCCTCTGCTTTGATGGAAATAGGAGTCTGGAGGAGGAGGATAGAGGAGCATGTTCTTCTGAACTTGTGAACCTGAGGAATGCAGACTGCGGCACCTTCAAATCAATAAGCAAACAAGTGAAGACAGTTCTGCTGATGGGCTTGTTTTTGTGATTAGGAAAAAACGAGTGGAAGACCCCCAAACAGCCAAAGAGCAAAAGTACAAAAATGGGGACAGTCATTTTTTTGCCGATTTCCCAAATCACTCCGCGCGCGCTCTGCAGCTAGTCCCTAACTCCCCTCTGCCACCATGGATTTGCTTCAAACCTCTTGAAAAGTAAAGTATCCATAGCCAGCAGTGCTCCCAGACCCCGAAACCCACCCACAAACACCAGGAAGCCCCCCAAACAGGCCCCCGAAAACGCTACATTGAGCAAAATGTCAGAAATAGCAACAACAAAAATCGGCGTGGATTTTGTCCCAACCACTTCTATCCAGTATTAGACCTTCCCAGGAATGCCCTAAGACCCGCCAACCCACCCGCCAAAAAGCACAACACCCCCAAACAGCCCAAAAGCAAAATCTCATACTTACAATATTTCTCGGCCTTCGGTCCAAACGCGCTGTGTAGCTAGGCTATAACTCCGGTTTACCACCACGGATTTCCTGAAAAGCAAATGCAATCAAGGTTAGAGTGTCCCAGCAGTGCTCCCAGACCCCGAAACACACCCACAAACAGCCGGAACCCCCCCAAAGAGCTCCTCAAAGGCAAGCAAGTCAGCAAAAACACACAAAAAAATTCCGCCTCCGATTTGGTCCAAACCACTTTTATCCGGTATTAGGGCTTCCCAGCAATGGCCCCAGAGCCGTCAACCCAGGAGAAAACAAGTAGAAGACCCCCAAACAGCCAAAGAGCAAAAGTACAAAAATGGGGACTTAGTAATTTTTTTGCCAATTTCCCAAATCACTCCGCGCGCGCTATGCAGCTATGCTCTAACTCCCCTCTGCCACCATGGATTTGCTTCAAATCTCTTGCAAAGTAAAGTATCCATAGCCAGCAGTGCTCCCAGACCCCGAAACCCACCCACAAACACCAGGAAGCCCCCCAAACAGGCCCCCAAAAACTCTACATTGAGCAAAATGTCAGAAATAGCAACAAAAAAAATCGGCGTGGATTTTGTCCCAACCACTTCTATTCGGTATTACACCTTCCCAGGAATGCCCCAAGACCCGCCAACCCACCCGCCAAAAAGCACAACACCCCCAAACAGCCCAAAAGCAAAATCTCATACTTACAATATTTCTCGGCCTTCGGTCCAAACGCGCTGTGTAGTTAGGCCATAACTCCAGTTTACCACCACGGATTTCCTGAAAAGCAAATGCAATCAAGATTAGAGTGTCCCAGCAATGCTCCCAGACCCCGAAACTCACCCACAAACAGCCGGACCCCCCCCAAAGAGCTCCTCATAGGCAAGCAAGTCAGCAAAAACACAAACAAATTTCCGCCTCCGATTTGGTCCAAACCACTTTTATCCTGTATTGGAGCTTCCCAGCAATGGCCCCAGAGCCGTCAACTCACCCGCAAAGAAGTAGAACACCCCCACAAGTGCTGAGTCTTTCTTCATTGGGTGTAATCCAGCCCTCTGCTTTGATGGAAATAGGAGTCTGAAGGAGGAGGATAGAGGAGCATGTTCTTCTGAACTTGTGAACCTGAGGAATGCAGACTCCGGCACCTTCAAATCAATAAGCAAACAAGTGAAGACAGTTCTGCTGATGGGCTTGTTTTTGTGATTAGGTGATTAAAGTTTGAATTATATTAACTGTGCACAACAAAGAAAGACAGACACACAGGAATGAAAGTGAATTAGGACGAAAAAGAAAGTTATTGATTCATTGTCTCATTTTCAGGGCTCGGTGTTAAGGTCCAGGAATAAGAATAAGGCTTTGTCATCATACTCTGCGAATTCAGGCAGGGGAGCTCAGTGTCACCTGACAGAGTATAAATTCCCTCATCTACGTTGCTGTCCACATCGTCTTCATCCGGCGCGCTTTCTCGTACTCTGTAATCTGGTGGTATGAGGTAATGATTCATCTTGATTATTGTTAACCTCTCCACATTTTTGGGCGAGAGGCGGCTCCGTTTGGGAGTTACAATGGCACCAGCAGCACTGAAAACACGTTCAGAAGACACACTTGCGAGTGGGCAAGACAAGTAGTTTAAAGCCAGGTTGGAGAGCTGTGGCCACAATTCTTTTTTCCCATGCCAATACGCCAATGGGTCAGCATTAACATAGACCTCTGTTGAGTCATTCAGATAGTCCTTCACCATCGACTCAAGGTCCTCCTCCAAGGTTCCTCCACTTTGCTTAGCTGTTGCTGTGACCTTTTGAGAACCAAACCCAAGCCGAGCTAGCCAATCCTCTTCAGCCTCCAATGTTTCTGTTGTGTCTGGTGCAGATGATCCGGTTGCCGGTGTCTTTAACGACTGAGAGGTCACTTGTGCCACAGCCACAGGTGCAGAAGTAGATTGTTTTTACTGGGGATGGCCTGCTGATGCTGATGTACTGCCTTTTCCTTCAATTTTCTGCCGTTCTCTTTCAAACCTCTTGGCTGACAAGGCTAGCCAACGTTTGTACTTTGGAACATGTTCATCATCAAAAGGAAAGAATGCTCGGCCTGCCAGCGCCTTTTTGTAGCGTGGATCCAGAATAGTAGCACAAATGTAATGCTGGTTTGAGTGGATCATTTTAAGACGTTCATCACCTTGCAGGCGCTCTAATAATTTCTCCGCCAAAACAAAAGGGTCTTTGTTTTTTTCATCTTTTTGAAACACAGAACACACCTCCTTCAGTTGGTACTCCAGCATGTACAACAATGGGATAGCTTTTCCCAAATTACAGTCCTCCTTGCTGACTGCACGCGCGAAGACCTCAAAAGGACGAAGCATGCATGTCAGGCTTTTAACTATGTCCCATTGCGCCGCACCCATCCTCAGGTCCTTCTGAGCTGTACCCTGTGTTAAGAAATAGTGATCGAGTACCTTATACTGCTCATACAGATGCTCAAGCATGTAGAAGGTTGAGTTCCAACGTGTTGCCACCTCCTGGATGAGTGCTTTCACTGGCATTCGACGTTCATGTAGCAGGCTCCTCAGATGCTTTCGGGCCTTAAAAGAATGGCTGAAATGTTTGCACATTTTTCGGCAGGTCTCCACTACCTCGTACGCTGGACTGTCTTTATCACTCAAGAATTTTTTGACAACCAGGTTTATACAGTGCGCCAAACACGGCACTCTGAAATACTGACCCAGCTCCATGGCCTTAACTACATTGGCGCCATTATCCGTGGAAACATAACCAATCTGGCGTTTTTTTGGGGATAGCCAGTCAAGGACCTTTGTGTTAAACTCATCCAAAATGTTTTGTGCTGTGTGACGTTTCTCCAAACCAAACATGGCTAGTGTTGCATGTTTCCGAGCAGCTTTAAAAACTTGGTCCGGGTCAACACCTGCGTTTAGCTTTGCTTTAACCCCTGAAAAAGAGACCCAGTGTGCAGTGATGCACATGTAATCAGCGCCTGCGCCACTGGTCCACATGTCTGTTGTCAGATGTATAGTGTGAACAGCACTCTTCTGCAAAGCTGCCCCAATCACCTCCAGCACATCTTCATGTAGTGCTGGAACCGCAACCCTGGCAAAATAGAACCGGCTAGGAACCTTCCATTTAGGGCAGAGCGCTGCCACTAATTCTAGAAAACCAACACCTTCTACATAAGAAAAAGGGAGAAGGTCCAGAGCTAGCATTTTAGCCAGCTTAGTGTTATACAGACGCGTCAGTGGGTGGTTGCGTTCATATTGCGCTTCTGTAAACAACATCTTTTTAATGTTGCCCTGGACCAAGCATTTACGGGATGATGATGATATCTTCGACCCAGTTAAGCTCGCTGATGAACTTTTGCGCATTGGTGTTTCACTCTCTCCCACACTCTTAGTGTGGCTCACATGGGGTGTGCTGCTGACAGGGGTACTGGGTGTAAGTGAAGTGTTTGACACGTCTTCTTCCTCCTCGTCATCATCAGATAAAACAGCATTACGTGCAATTCGGTTTTCCTTGATCGCCTGTAGGTGCGCAAACCATTTGACAGCGTGCTTTCTTTCAAGATGACCTCTCTGGCCTCCGGTACCATAGTTTGAACCAAACTTACCACGACTAACTGCCAACTTACAAATGCTACAAATGGCAAAGTTTTCCTTTTTTGGGCAAACACTAAAGAAGTCCCAAACTGCGGACTTGAAATGTCTTTGGGGGGCCGGAGGAGGCGGCGATACTGGTGGTGGTGGTCCTGCTGCTAATGCCAGATGAAGTGGAGGATGTGGATTGCCGAACTTCAGTACGTTTTGCACTTTCACCACCACTAATTGAGGTTGAGGTGGATGGAGGTCCCTTCTGGCGACTAAGAAATATGGAAGCGGTAGGTGTTGGTGTACTAGTTAACTCCAATGATTGTGGTGTTTCTTCCATTGCCTCCTCGTCGACAACATCATCACGCTCAGCAGCTTCTCGGGCTAGGGTCAAAATGTCTTTTTGCTGCATGCCCGCTGGGGCTACAGTGACCTTTATGATGACTGCGTCGTCGTCGTGAGAGTCTTCATCAGCAGGAGTATCCGCCACTTCTTGTTGAGCCTCATCACACTCCATAACTATGAGTTTTTTGACGACCTTCCTTTTACGCTTAAGTACCTTTGTCAGATCATGGTGTGCCTCACTCTCAGACGGCAGTGGTGCTGGTTCCCAATTGGGATCCGTATCATCAGAAGGAGGTGGGCTTGAAGAAAATGTAGACACCAACCTTGATCTTTTCCTTGCTAGGGATGTGGAAGACAATGAATGATCATCAGGAGGAGTGGCTTCCAATGATACCTCGGCTTGATTGTCGATTTCCTGATATGCCCCTACTTCGGGAGGAACAACTATTATGGGCACTTGTGACTCTCCATGCACCTCTGCTTGCGCATCTCCTTGCACTGACTCTCCTTCCACATGTACTTGGGCTTGTACTTGCACATGTGGTTGTTGTTGCGGCTGTGGTGGTTCAACACTTGTCAGATGAGTTACAACAACCTGTGTTGATTCAGGGACATTGCTGCTACTTTCTTGCGATGAGCCAACATCACTGGTCGATGGTGATTGAAGAAGTACACTGACTGCCTCTGCAGCACTCAAGGGCTTGGACTTAAGTTGGCTTGGTGGTGGTGGTGGAGGCACTGAGCCCAATGGAGTGGGGGTGCTGCTCCCAGCTTGGTCCCCAGCAGATCCAGCTGCTGCTGCAGGCGTACTTTTCTTTTTACTCCCAAAAAACGCGGGGGCCGGCACACCAGCCTCCTTGGTAACTTGCTTCTTCTGCTCCTTACTGGCAACTTTCTTGCTAGAGGAGCTACGGAGAACTTTTTTTGGGGCCATCTTCTTCAGAGCAGGTCAGAACAGCAGGCCGCAGTTGCACGAGTTGCAGAGTTGTCTGTGGCCAGACGTGACGTCGCGTGAGGTTATGCTGCACACACACACACCGCTGCAGGACTTCTTCCTGGCACCGGTGGTTCTCTTGAGTCTTGTGCACCTAAAATCAATGGAAGACAGAGGAACATCAGTTCAGTTATACACCCCAAAAAAATCGAAAAAAAACAGAAAAATCAGCACAATCCCATGCCCTCCATGATGTTTAAATTCAAGACACCCCACAGAAAGACTAGGCCCATGCACCACTCACTACCCCTGGTAAAAAAGCCACAACAGGCCAAAAAAACGAAAATCACAGAAAAATCAGCACAATCCCAAGCCATCCAGCCCCTCGATGATGTTTAAATTCAAGACAACCCACAGAAAGACTAGCCCATGCAACACTCACTACCCCTGGTGAAAAGGCCACAACAACAGGCCCAAAAAACGAAAATCACAGAAAAATCAGCACAATCCCAAGCCATCCAGCCCCTCCGTGATGTTTAAATTCAAGACAACCCACAGAAAGACTAGGCCCATGCAACACTCACTACCCCTGGTGAAAAGGCCACAACAGGCCAAAAAAACGAAAATCACAGAAAAATCAGCACAATCCCAAGCCATCCAGCCCCTTCATGATGTTTAAATTCAAGACAACCCACAGAAAGACTAGCCCATGCAACACTCACTACCCCTGGTGATAAGGCCACAACAACAGGCCCAAAAAACAAAAATCACAGACAAATCAGCACAATCCCAAAACATCCAGGCCCTCCATGATGTTTAAATTCAAGACACCCCACAGAAAGACTAGGCCCATGCAACACTCACTACCCCTGGGCATTAAGGTTGAAAACTAGGCAAAATGGTTGCAGGCCTAACAACACTGCCTGCATTCCAAATGGCCCCCTCCCTCCCAGCACATGGCCAGGGCCTGTAGCAGCACTCAAAATGGCCCCCACCCACATGGCCTGTCCCCATGAACACCCCAAAAAATCGAAAAACACAGAAAAATCAGCACAATCCCAAGCCATCCATCCCCTCCATGAAGTTTAAATTCAAGACAACCCACAGAAAGACTAGGCTCATGCAACACTCACTACCCCTGGTGAAAAGGCTACAACAGGCCAAAAAAACGAAAATCACAGAAAAATCAGCACAATCCCAAGCCATCCAGCCCCTCCATGATGTTTAAATTCAAGACAACCCACAGAAAGACTAGCCCATGCAACACTCACTACCCCTGGTGAAAAGTCCACAACAACAGGCCCAAAAAACGAAAATCACAGAAAAATCAGCACAATCCCAAACCATCCAGGCCCTCCATGATGTTTACATTCAAGACACCCCACAGAAAGACTAGGCCCATGCAACACTCACTACCCCTGGGCATAAAGGTTGAAAACTAGGCAAAATGGTTGCAGGCCTAACAACACTGCCTGCATTCCAAATGGCCCCCTCCCTCCCAGCACATGGCCAGGGCCTGTAGCAGCACTCAAAATGGCCCACACCCACATGGCCTGTCCCCATGAACACCCCAAAAAATCGAAAAACACAGAAAAATCAGCACAATCCCAAGCCATCAAGCCCCTCCATGATGTTTAAATTCAAGACAACCCACAGAAAGACTAGGCCCATGCAACACTCACTACCCCTGGTGAAAAGGCCACAACAGGCCAAAAAAATGAAAATCACAGAAAAATCAGCACAATCCCAAGCCATCCTGCCCCTCCATGAAGTTTAAATTCAAGACAACCCACAGAAAGACTAGCCCATGCAACACTCACTACCCCTGGTGAAAAGGCCACAGCAACAGGCCCAAAAAACGAAAATCACAGAAACATCAGCACAATCCCATACCATCTAGGCCCTCCATGATGTTTAAATTCAAGACACCCCACAGAAAGACTTGGCCCATGCAACACTTACTACCCCTGGGCATAAAGGTTGAAAACTAGGCAAAATGGTTGCAGGCCTAACAACACTGCCTGCATTCCAAATGGCCCCCTCCCTCCCAGCACATGGCCAGGGCCTGTAGCAGCACTCAAAATGGCCCCCACCCACATGGCCTGTCCCCATGAACACCCCAAAAAATCGAAAAACACAGAAAAATCAGCACAATCCCAAGCCATCCATCCCCTCCATGAAGTTTAAATTCAAGACAACCCACAGAAAGACTAGGCTCATGCAACACTCACTACCCCTGGTGAAAAGGCTACAACAGGCCAAAAAACGAAAATCACAGAAAAATCAGCACAATCCCAAGCCATCCAGCCCCTCCATGATGTTTAAATTCAAGACAACCCACAGAAAGACTAGCCCATGCAACACTCACTACCCCTGGTGAAAAGTCCACAACAACAGGCCCAAAAAACGAAAATCACAGAAAAATCAGCACAATCCCAAACCATCCAGGCCCTCCATGATGTTTAAATTCAAGACACCTCACAGAAAGACTAGGCCCATGCAACACTCACTACCCCTGGGCATTAAGGTTGAAAACTAGGCAAAATGGTTGCAGGCCTAACAACACTGCATGCATTCAAAATGGCCCCCTCCCTCCCAGCACATGGCCAGGGCCTGTAGCAGCACTCAAAATGGCCCCCACCCACATGGCCTGTCCCCATGAACACCCCAAAAAATCGAAAAACACAGTAAATTCAGCACAATCCCAAGCCATACAGCCCCTCCATGATGTTTAAATTCAAGACATTCCACAGAAAGACTAGGCCCATGCAACACTCACTACCCCTGGTGAAAAGGCCACAACAGGCCAAAAAAATGAAAATCACAGAAAAATCAGCACAATCCCAAGCCATCCAGCCCCTCCATGATGTTTAAATTCAAGACAACCCACAGAAAGACTAGCCCATGCAACACTCACTACCCCTGGTGAAAAGTCCACAACAACAGGCCCAAAAAACGAAAATCACAGAAAAATCAGCACAATCCCAAACCATCCAGGCCCTCCATGATGTTTACATTCAAGACACCCCACAGAAAGACTAGGCCCATGCAACACTCACTACCCCTGGGCATAAAGGTTGAAAACTAGGCAAAATGGTTGCAGGCCTAACAACACTGCCTGCATTCCAAATGGCCCCTCCCTCCCAGCACATGGCCAGGGCCTGTAGCAGCACTCAAAATGGCCCACACCCACATGGCCTGTCCCCATGAACACCCCAAAAAATCGAAAAACACAGAAAAATCAGCACAATCCCAAGCCATCCAGCCCCTCCATGATGTTTAAATTCAAGACAACCCACAGAAAGACTAGGCCCATGCAACACTCACTACCCCTGGTGAAAAGGCCACAACAGGCCAAAAAAATGAAAATCACAGAAAAATCAGCACAATCCCAAGCCATCCTGCCCCTCCATGAAGTTTAAATTCAAGACAACCCACAGAAAGACTAGCCCATGCAACACTCACTACCCCTGGTGAAAAGTCCACAACAACAGGCCCAAAAAACGAAAATCACAGAAAAATCAGCACAATCCCAAACCATCCAGGCCCTCCATGATGTTTAAATTCAAGACACCCCACAGAAAGACTTGGCCCATGCAACACTTACTACCCCTGGGCATAAAGGTTGAAAACTAGGCAAAATGGTTGCAGGCCTAACAACACTGCCTGCATTCCAAATGGCCCCCTCCCTCCCAGCACATGGCCAGGGCCTGTAGCAGCACTCAAAATGGCCCCCACCCACATGGCCTGTCCCCATGAACACCCCAAAAAATCGAAAAACACAGAAAAATCAGCACAATCCCAAGCCATCCATCCCCTCCATGAAGTTTAAATTCAAGACAACCCACAGAAAGACTAGGCTCATGCAACACTCACTACCCCTGGTGAAAAGGCTACAACAGGCCAAAAAACGAAAATCACAGAAAAATCAGCACAATCCCAAGCCATCCAGCCCCTCCATGATGTTTAAATTCAAGACAACCCACAGAAAGACTAGCCCATGCAACACTCACTACCCCTGGTGAAAAGTCCACAACAACAGGCCCAAAAAACGAAAATCACAGAAAAATCAGCACAATCCCAAACCATCCAGGCCCTCCATGATGTTTAAATTCAAGACACCTCACAGAAAGACTAGGCCCATGCAACACTCACTACCCCTGGGCATTAAGGTTGAAAACTAGGCAAAATGGTTGCAGGCCTAACAACACTGCATGCATTCAAAATGGCCCCCTCCCTCCCAGCACATGGCCAGGGCCTGTAGCAGCACTCAAAATGGCCCCCACCCACATGGCCTGTCCCCATGAACACCCCAAAAAATCGAAAAACACAGTAAATTCAGCACAATCCCAAGCCATACAGCCCCTCCATGATGTTTAAATTCAAGACATTCCACAGAAAGACTAGGCCCATGCAACACTCACTACCCCTGGTGAAAAGGCCACAACAGGCCAAAAAAATGAAAATCACAGAAAAATCAGCACAATCCCAAGCCATCCAGCCCCTCCATGATGTTTAAATTCAAGACAACCCACAGAAAGACTAGCCCATGCAACACTCACTACCCCTGGTGAAAAGTCCACAACAACAGGCCCAAAAAACGAAAATCACAGAAAAATCAGCACAATCCCAAACCATCCAGGCCCTCCATGATGTTTACATTCAAGACACCCCACAGAAAGACTAGGCCCATGCAACACTCACTACCCCTGGGCATAAAGGTTGAAAACTAGGCAAAATGGTTGCAGGCCTAACAACACTGCCTGCATTCCAAATGGCCCCTCCCTCCCAGCACATGGCCAGGGCCTGTAGCAGCACTCAAAATGGCCCACACCCACATGGCCTGTCCCCATGAACACCCCAAAAAATCGAAAAACACAGAAAAATCAGCACAATCCCAAGCCATCCAGCCCCTCCATGATGTTTAAATTCAAGACAACCCACAGAAAGACTAGGCCCATGCAACACTCACTACCCCTGGTGAAAAGGCCACAACAGGCCAAAAAAATGAAAATCACAGAAAAATCAGCACAATCCCAAGCCATCCTGCCCCTCCATGAAGTTTAAATTCAAGACAACCCACAGAAAGACTAGCCCATGCAACACCCACTACCCCTGGTGAAAAGTCCACAACAACAGGCCCAAAAAACGAAAATCACAGAAAAATCAGCACAATCCCAAACCATCCAGGCCCTCCATGATGTTTAAATTCAAGACACCTCACAGAAAGACTAGGCCCATGCAACACTCACTACCCCTGGGCATTAAGGTTGAAAACTAGGCAAAATGGTTGCAGGCCTAACAACACTGCATGCATTCAAAATGGCCCCCTCCCTCCCAGCACATGGCCAGGGCCTGTAGCAGCACTCAAAATGGCCCCCACCCACATGGCCTGTCCCCATGAACACCCCAAAAAATCGAAAAACACAGTAAATTCAGCACAATCCCAAGCCATACAGCCCCTCCATGATGTTTAAATTCAAGACATTCCACAGAAAGACTAGGCCCATGCAACACTCACTACCCCTGGTGAAAAGGCCACAACAGGCCAAAAAAACGAAAATCACAGAAAAATCAGCACAATCCCAAGCCATCCAGCCCCTCCATGAAGTTTAAATTCAAGACAACCCACAGAAAGACTAGCCCAAGCAACACTCACTACCCCTGGTGAAAAGGCCACAACAACAGGCCCAAAAAACGAAAATCACAGAAAAATCAGCACTATCCCAAACCATCCAAGCCCTCCATGATGTTTAAATTCAAGACACCCCACAGAAAGACTAGGCCCATGCAACACTCACTACCCCTGGGCATAAAGGTTGAAAACTAGGCAAAATGGTTGCAGGCCTAACAACACTGCCTGCATTCAAAACGCCCCCCTCCCTCCCAGCACATGGCCAGGGCCTATAGCAGCACTCAAAATGGCCCCCACCCACATGGCCTGTCCCCATGAACACCCCAAAAAATCGAAAAACACAGAAAAATCTGCACAATCCCAAACCATCCAGCCCCTCCATGATGTTTAAATTCAAGACAACCCACAGAAAGACTAGGCCCATGCAACACTGACTACCCCTGGTGAAAAGGCCACAACAGGCCAAAAAAACGAAAATCACAGAAAAATCAGCACAATCCCAAGCCATCCAGCCCCTCCATGATGTTTAAATTCAAAACACCCCACAGAAAGACTCAGTGCACCCACCACTGAGTACCCCTGGGCAAAAGGCCCCAAAACAGCCCAAAAATCGAAAATTCCAAATTTGTAGTTGCAGCAACTGTAATGCCCCAAACAAACTTACTTGTGAAATTTCTAATCCAAAAGTGATCCAAAGAAAGTCAAAAAGGACTCATATCCAAATATCCAGCAGCATCCACAAAAAGTAATCCTTCCAGATCCAGATCCAAATGAAAAGTGACCAGGAGATGGACAAAGCACTGGGAGGAGCCTGCTGGACAGGAACAGGAAATTGAAGACTGTGGGGCACTTCCTTCCTCCCACCCCCCCTCCCCAAAATGGACTCCTCGCAAAAAAAGTGCAGGCAAATGTCAACCTGAGGAGTTATTCAGATAAAAATCATCATTTCCAGAAGGTTTATGCTGCTTGCTGGTGGATTTCTTGTGCGGAATTGCAAATTTTGTATTTTCGCGAGTGCGAGATTGTTGCTGCTCGCCGCATCTACAAGCTCTCGCAATTGCGAAGTCCCGCGATATGTGATCATGGCGTACTTGCGTTGACAAACTCTCACTGTGCAAGTTGGCAAGCCGCGATGACGAAATCGCGCTCGCCAAATTCCCGCGGGATGTATTGCGATTTATATAGCGCACTTATCACCCGAAGGCATCAAGGCGCTTGCTTAGGGAACCCGTCCTGGTATTCCCCTGTGAGATACCCCAGCAGGGTATCCGCAAGGTGAAAGCCAGGCATCCCGCCGCGAGGGGCCGTTGTGGAGATTAAGCAAGCTATTGCCCAGAGTCGCAGAGTCTGAACCCGTGAATCGAGTAGGCACCGGAGCGAGAATTGTCGAGTCCATGGACATTTTAGGACTCAAGACCCCGCCGAGCCGGGAATTGAACCCTGGTCCCGAGCTGACCTCTGCTTCCAGGTCTGCCTCCTCTAACCAGTGAGCCACACTTCTCCATCCCGCAGCAAGATCCAAAATGGCGCAGCACTCGCAAAATATCGAGAAAAACAACTCTGCAAACGCTGAATGACGGTAAGTAAACGCCGCGCGCCGCAAAATTGTATCACCAAGAAAAAAAAATCTGCTGCGTGCGAATTTGCGGATTTTCGGTAAATTCGCGAGCGTTCGCGGATTGCGAATTTACCGGAAATCCGCAAAATCCGCGAGCAGAACTGATTTTCCGCCCATACTTACTTAGGTGCCAAATTTCAACAGTCTTTTCTCATACCGACTGCTCAAACTTGGAACCAGAACCTGCATTAGAGTTAAACACTTTCTTAAGGTAATTGATTTATGGAAGAAACATGTCTTCTCACAACACCACAAAACTCCCTCTTTCGAAAATAAAACACACTTTCATCAGAAAACATGATAAAGATGGAAAATGTATACTTCAATCTAACAAAGCAACTACAAATTATGTACAGTCAATGTGGAAAACAGCCCTGCCCCCATGTAGAAAAACTAACAACCCTCAATCATAATCTAATAAACTTGCAGGAGTTCTGATATTCCTAGAGGAACTACTCATGTTACCCAAAATCAGCACAGAAGCAGTCTTCATTTAGTTCTCCAAATTGGGCAAAGTATGGTATATCTATGCAAATGGAGCGATATGCAATTCACTCAAATTCATAAATGGATTTTCCAGTCTCCCATTAGAATCAGCCATCATGGGAGATTCACACCTTACTACCTCATCTGACACACCATCCTCTGGGATATAGGTTTCTTTCCTGTCCTCATCATTCAACTACCTTTCACAAGAGCATTCCTGAACTTCCATATATTATCTTCCATTGCCACTTCTTTAATCATAGAAATAGGGTTTGAATGCCATACTTTCCCATCTCTAAATCTCATAGTTTTTTTGAAAACTTTCATCATTCTTCTGGGTTCTGAAAAAAAAAATCTTTCCAACCTTGTTGGTGTTTTATTAAATGCATTCAATGTCCAACCTTGATTCCAAATTCATTCACTACCTGTTTAAAGTCATTCTATTTGTTGTGCATCTCTTGTAACTTCAAAACAAAAGGCAATTTTTTACATTGCACAAACTATAAAATACTCTTCTTCACCTTCGCATATATCCTGGATTAGGAAGATTAATACGGAATTTGACTCCTTATTATTGAAAAAGGCAAAGGGGCCTATTATGATGGTGGGCGGAGGCACCACGTGGTGCTGGCGGAAAATGCCACTTTCCGCACGCGAGCAACAGTCCTCACAGCTGCCATATTACAATGGGCAAACATAGCCTATTACCCATCTGCCGCGGAGTTGGCAAGCCGCGATGACGAAATCGCGCTCGCCAAATTCCCGCGGGATGTATTGCGATTTATATAGCGCACTTATCACCCGAAGGCATCAAGGCGCTTGCTTAGGGAACCCGTCCTGGTATTCCCCTGTGAGATACCCCAGCAGGGTATCCGCAAGGTGAAAGCCAGGCATCCCGCCGCGAGGGGCCGTTGTGGAGATTAAGCAAGCTATTGCCCAGAGTCGCAGAGTCTGAACCCGTGAATCGAGTAGGCACCGGAGCGAGAATTGTCGAGTCCATGGACATTTTAGGACTCAAGACCCCGCCGAGCCGGGAATTGAACCCTGGTCCCGAGCTGACCTCTGCTTCCAGGTCTGCCTCCTCTAACCAGTGAGCCACACTTCTCCATCCCGCAGCAAGATCCAAAATGGCGCAGCACTCGCAAAATATCGAGAAAAACAACTCTGCAAACGCTGAATGACGGTAAGTAAACGCCGCGCGCCGCAAAATTGTATCACCAAGAAAAAAAAATCTGCTGCGTGCGAATTTGGGGATTTTCGGTAAATTCGCGAGCGTTCGCGGATTGCGAATTTACCGGAAATCCGCAAAATCCGCGAGCAGAACTGATTTTCCGCCCATACTTACTTAGGTGCCAAATTTCAACAGTCTTTTCTCATACCGACTGCTCAAACTTGGAACCAGAACCTGCATTAGAGTTAAACACTTTCTTAAGGTAATTGATTTATGGAAGAAACATGTCTTCTCACAACACCACAAAACTCCCTCTTTCGAAAATAAAACACATTTTCATCAGAAAACATGATAAAGATGGAAAATGTATACTTCAATCTAACAAAGCAACTACAAATTATGTACAGTCAATGTGCAAAACAGCCCTGCCCCCATGTAGAAAAACTAACAACCCTCAATCATAATCTAATAAACTTGCAGGAGTTCTGATATTCCTAGAGGAACTACTCATGTTACCCAAAATCAGCACAGAAGCAGTCTTCATTTAGTTCTCCAAATTGGGCAAAGTATGGTATATCTATGCAAATGGAGCGATATGCAATTCACTCAAATTCATAAATGGATTTTCCAGTCTCCCATTAGAATCAGCCATCATGGGAGATTCACACCTTACTACCTCATCTGACACACCATCCTCTGGGATATAGGTTTCTTTCCTGTCCTCATCATTCAACTACCTTTCACAAGAGCATTCCTGAACTTCCATATATTATCTTCCATTGCCACTTCTTTAATCATAGAAATAGGGTTTGAATGCCATACTTTCCCATCTCTAAATCTCATAGTTTTTTTGAAAACTTTCATCATTCTTCTGGGTTCTGAAAAAAAAAATCTTTCCAACCTTGTTGGTGTTTTATTAAATGCATTCAATGTCCAACCTTGATTCCAAATTCATTCACTACCTGTTTAAAGTCATTCTATTTGTTGTGCATCTCTTGTAACTTCAAAACAAAAGGCAATTTTTTACATTGCACAAACTATAAAATACTCTTCTTCACCTTCGCATATATCCTGGATTAGGAAGATTAATACGGAATTTGACTCCTTATTATTGAAAAAGGCAAAGGGGCCTATTATGATGGTGGGCGGAGGCACCACGTGGTGCTGGCGGAAAATGCCACTTTCCGCACGCGAGCAACAGTCCTCACAGCTGCCATATTACAATGGGCAAACATAGCCTATTACCCATCTGCCGCGGAGTGCCGTGAACCGCCATAAAAATGTGCCGGCTACCGCGGCGGTGGGAGCCAATAGAGACCCACCACCGTGCGGAATGGCGCCCGACCGCGGTACAAATCAGGATGCCCCAAACAGTCAGTCACATCACAGCGGACAAACTACCCAACCAGAGACGGCGGAAGTACGACTGTGGAGCACCAAACCAGACTCCCTCCACACCACCCGGTCCATACCGCAATGGATCCAGCTCTACACGTCTTCAAGGTGCTGTACCTGATACACTACCAACAAGTTATGCACCGTCGCAGACGAGGACATAGATACAGAAACACACAACTCCGCACACAACCACAAAACACAACTCATGGGCTGACATATTGTTCCTGTCCACACCAGACACCCTGGTGGGGCATGAACACATCCACAAGTGTACCCGCACATGTCCCACCAGTCACTAAATCACCCCTCCGCATCCAGGTCACCGATCAACCGCGATATCAATGCAATATCCCGGTCAAGTCACCGCAGTGGTGAAGACGTGGGAAAACATGCACACTAGGCCTCCCACACTCATTAAGGGACATGCTATGTGCCCCTCCTGTGCACCCCCATGCACAATAACCAGCCAGGTGGACCCACACCCTGCACCACACATCAAACACCCAGGGAGACAGTCACAGCAGGTGGTGCTGCACGGGAAAACACAGCACATAAGCTCACAGCCCGGGAAACCCTCACACCACACCCATACTCATGTCAAGCAAACTTAGTTCAATCACAAAATGAACACTCACAATGCATATGAACAATCACTCAACTAGACACACCCCACACTGACACACAGCCACATACTCTGACCAGATGTCAGCAGCAATGGAGGACAAGAAATGGGAAAGGGAAAGTGAGATGGCCACAAATGGAAGGCGAAGGAGCTATCCACTAAGCATGTGTACATCACATGCAAGAGAAGGAACATATAACAGCACCCTTAGCCCATCAAATCACACATGGCTGGCACAGTGAGTGAAATGAAACCACAGACACCTCAGTGCAACACTCAACACCAGTGTCAAATGCTCAGAATGGTGCCAATAATGTCCAGTAAATACATTGACAAACAATCACACTTCCTGGGGGCATTCACAAACATCACACACACCCACTCAGGGATGCCTGAACCAATGCTGGCACAAAAACAACAGCCAAACACAAAACTCACTAACAACATACACAGAAGTACAACAAGCCCAGCCCGGTGCATAAAACTGTGGAAAGGCAATGGGAGCCCAGACAGAACAGGAGTACACAACATTATTACTCAGGAACAATGCACAGAAAACGTACCTCAACATAGATAAGAAGTGCATCATCTGAAAACAATCATGGACACCCACTGGGAGCAATGGGCCAAGAAGAAAACACAGACAGGCATACCACACCATCCATCAAGTCAACATGGTGTCATAGTGCACCACATGCTTGGTCATGCACAATCCACACAAGTGAGAAAGGAGTCATGCAGGAACGAACTAGAGATATCTTATGCAAGAATATCCCAAAAGCCCTAGCTTCTACATGATGCCCAAGGTGCATAAAGATTGGAAACGACCACCATGTCGACCTATTGTGTCCACTAGGAACAGCATACATGAACCTATTTGGAAATTCTTAGATACATACCTACAACCCTATACCATGACAGTGCAATCATACATAAAGGACACCACGGACTTCTTGAACAAACTATCCAACATAAGTATCAGTGATCACCAACAAACCACATTAGCAACCGTCGATGTAAAAGCCCTATACACTTCCATACCTCCAACTTAAGCCTGGAAGCAATCAAGAAAGCATTGTTAGAGAGCAACTACGAACAGGACATGAAAATATTCCTCATAGAACTGTTACAATTTACTCTTATGCACAGCTATTTTACCTATCAAGGCAAGTGGTATTTACAAAAAAGTGGAACTTCCATGGGAAATCCGGCTGCTCCCACCTACTCTAATATATTTATGAAGGATTTTGAAGAGACAACATTCTACAAAAAGAATCATGGAAAAGACACATTTGACTGTACGTACGCTTCATTGATTACATCTTCATTGCAAGGGAAGGACCACAAGACACACTAATCAAGCAGATCACAGAACTAAATTCTATTGACAACAGGATACAATTCACATGGGAAACCAATAAAGACGTCCTACATTTCTTGGATGTGGAAGTAACCAACTCACCCACAGGCTTTAAAACCAATCTATTCAGAAAAGACACAGATAGAAACAACACTCTTAGATATGAGAGTTTTCATCCTCCATCTCTAAAAAAACACCTACCATACTCACAACTGATGAGGGTTAAAAGAGTCGTCTCTGAACCACAACAGCTGGAGACACAAACCAACACCATGATCAATAGGTTCAAGGACAGAGGATACCCAGACACCATTTTAGAACAAGCCAAACAAAGAATTTCTAACAAACCTAGAGAAGAACTGTTAACACAGCAAATAAAACCTGAATAACAAAGAATCACATTCGTGAGCAAATTTTCTACCATGAGCCACCACATAAAAAAAGTCATTAAAAAAATTGGCCCTTACTAACAGCAGAATCAGATTTCAAAGATATGTTCACAAAAGAACCATTGTTTGCATATACAAGATCTAAAAACATCGGACAATTATTAAAACCTACAAACTCCAACACACCAATGATCAGACATAGAGGTACAATACCCTGTTTAAATTGTCACAATTGCGCAAACATTTTGAAAGGCGACTGCATCCGACACCCCGTAACTGGAAAAGAAATTAAATTAAGGGTAAATGGAACCTCCTGAGTTGCCCATGTGGCAAATGCTACGTGGGACAAACAAAAAGAAAATTAAAAGTAAGGCTTAATGAACACAAAAGCAATATACAAACCAGAAGGATGAAATCCACCATTGTCACGCACTTCATTGAAGCACAACATCAATCAGATCAATTAAAAGCCTGCATTTTAGAGAACTTGGAAATAAAAGCAGGAATGGACAACAGAAAAGTTTTGTTAAAACGTGAAAATCATTGGATTTATTTTTTGCAAACCATGAAACCAAAGGGTTTAAACGAAAGGATTGAATTTACTTGTTATTTATAAATTTCTATGCAAACGTATTGTAATCCATTAAATATGTGTTTCACTATATGGTTGATCATATGTTTCATCTGCTCATGATCAAAACATGGAAGCGTAGAGTAGAGCATGACACGCCCAATCTCCTTCTCTCTGACACATTCAGACACTTTTTTTTAAAAAACCTGCACAAGCAGCTTTACTAACATCGATCAGGGCGGTGTTGCTTTAAGATGACACACACTGAGAGTCATGGGTTTTAATTAATTGATTAATTGGGTAGGAATTGAGGCGTAAAGTGCATCAGTTAAGTTAAAGAGATTGGTAGGGTAAGGGTTATCACGTGGGGGATAGTGTGGGGTGGAAGGGGGGGAAAGCCTGGAGGGGGAGGAGGAGGGGATTGTAGTGAGGAGGTGGATCATTTATAGAGGTAGGGGGTACATCGGAAGTAGGCATAGGAGAGGCATTCAGATTAAGAGAATCGCTAGGTGAGTGAGGTGGAAAGCCAGTAAGGGGTGGGGTATCTGGTAAGATGTGGGATGATAGAGGGGGCAAAGGAGTGTGCATGGTGGGTGACGTTGGAGGAGGAGGTGGAGTTGGTGGGGAATGAGGCGATTTAGGGGAAGTAATGGGGGTGGAGGGGGGTCAAATGTTGAGGGGGATGAAAGGGGGACAAGTATATTGGAGGGCAGGGACACATTGGAGGATTGGGAGATATAAGGGGATAAGGGGACAGGGGTATCGAAACAAGTTATAATGTTAGATTTGTGGAGGGGCAGTGTAGAATGGAGGGAGGGGATAGAGGTGGAGGGAGAGGTAGGGGATTATTATTTGTTACACTGATAGGGACGAGGGGTTGGGTGTTGTTGGGAAAGGGTGATGAAGTTGGGTGTGAAAGAGGGGGAGGTTGTATCAGGGGGAAGAGAAAGGGGGGTAGGAGCAACAATGGGAGAGGATGGAGCTCCAAGTTGGGGGGGACCAAGAGGGGAGACGGGGGCAAGGACAGATTGTGAGAGGGATTGTGATAGAGTTCTGAAGTGGTGCTCAAAGATGTGTAGGTGATTCTCAGAAGCTTGGATAAGAATGTTTCCGGATTTAAAGATGAAGATATCGATTTCACCCGGAAAGGAAGGTGAGGGAGTCGTGGATAGTTTCAAAACATATGGGATATTGCGGGAATTAGTGATGGGGAGGTGGCGGAGAAAAATGCTTTTTCATTTGCAAGTGCGTTTGGTGTAGAAGATGTAGTTGGTGATAATGCAGGAGTTAAGGTTATTATGGTGGTCCGCAAAAAATGTTTCTGGGTGAAGACAGAGAAGTTTGTGCTTGAGGGTTTCTTACCATGTTTGGAAGATGAGAGGGGTAGTGGATAGACCAAGAGTTAGGGCCGATTTTAGAGATGGGTGAGGCTGCGGCAGTGGGGGGAAGCGAGATTGGAGGCGTGAGTATGAGTATAGGGAGAGGCAGTAGGAGCAGATAGGTTAGACCCTATAAGTCGCAGTACAGGATACTGAAATGAGGGAGTGGGGGGAAATAGGATGACGTTAAACCAAAGCAGGGTCAGCCCGTATGGTGAAGTTAGCCCAGAGCAGGCTCAGACAGTAAGAGGAGTGAATGCAGGCAGATAGCGGGACACAAGTGTGAGCAATCAAAGAGAGTCAGGTAATGCTTCATCAATTTAGATTTTAACCGTGAGAGGAGCGGGTGACGCAGGGCAGCGTGTTAAAGTCGAATATGCCAAACAGTCTGGACAAGGACAACCATAAGGAGTAGAGGGAGGAGCCAGGAAGGGGGGCGAGGGAACATTTAAAAAGCAAGAACTGGGATATATCGGGCAGATGTAAAATCAAACATGAAGAACAGAAAACAATTTGAGCAGGTATAAGCACCAGTTGTGCAGAATAGCATAATAGCCAAAAATGGGATATATACAAACAGAAGTAAAATATAACATGATGAACAAAAAGCAAATCGAGCAGATATAAAAACCCGATTGTGCAAAATTACATAACCAAAAATGGGATAAAAAAAACAGGTGTAAAATCTAACATGAGGAACAACAAGCAATTCGCACTGATATAAAAACAGATTGCGCACAATAACATATAATAGGAAAATGGACGTAACATACAATAAATGCAACTAGAAAAAATTTCGATATGGGCAAGACCTTTTGCAATGTTTAGTGAGGCAGGGCTCAATACCAAGATGCCCGCCAAATTTGTGGAGGAAGAAAGAGTCCTATCTCTCTGTCAATTCCTCAGCAAGGCAGGGCTCACTTCCAAGATGGCAGTCAATTTTTTGAAGTAAGAAAGATTCCTATTCTCTGTCAATTCCTCAGCAAGGTCGGAGGACAACAACAAAAAAAAGTAGGAGGCAAAATGAAGGCCCCATAGGCAAATACCGTGAACTGGAGATAAAAAGGGCACCACACATAAGGGACCACGTGTCAAAAACAGCCCCGTGTCCCCTCAAAACCATGAGGACACACTCAACCCCAACACCAAAGAGCAGCAACATCCAGCAGAGATGAAAATTGCCACCTCGACCGGCCGATAGGCATCAAAGCCAGCTCAGCATTGGGCTAGGTGAACGTGGGCCAAGCCCAAGCAGCGTGGCTATAGAGAGTTCGGAGTGCGAGGGAGGAGAGGGTGGAGGGAGTTCGGTGTGGCCGGGCTATACAATGTCGAGCCCGTGCTGTGAAGTAGGGGGAGATGGGGGACGTCGTCACTCCGCCTCGCAGGCAGGATGGCCCGAAACTGAAACCGAGGGCACCACACAGCCTCCCAGCAACGCAGTATCTCCAGAAGGGTGCAGAGCCCCAGCACACCCTCAACAGTTAGCCAGGATGGGACTCCATGATGAGCGGGAGCCACAACACCAAGCAGGCAAGAGGCGGATGGAGGGAGGCGGACGGCTCCCCACGGCGTGCAGGGGACAGACTCAGGCCAAATGGACGTCCCGCAGCACCACAAGTGAGCTCCTGGCAGAGGGAGCGCCCGGTGCCAGGGGCCCGCAGAGTTGGCAGCGGAGCAGCGTGACAACGGCACAGTCCGGGGGGGGGGTAGCGGGGCACTGGTCCACAGCGAGCAAGCCCCTCTGCCCAGCAAAGGCACCGCAGTCGGCCCTCTCAGACTCTGCGTCCCCCACGGGAAGGGCAGCGGGACAAGGCTGTCCAGACCCCAGGAGCACCAAGGCAGTCCGGGACCTCGAGGGATCCCAAGCGGAGCTCCACGATGGGAGCGAGCAACGATCAGCTGGGCATTCCAGACCTCCGAGGCTCGAAGTAGCGGTGAGTAGAGGTCAGATCACGACCATAATGGGATGGGTGGATAGGTGTTGTCGTCCAGTTTCGGGGCGTGGGAAGCGCTCTTGGGTTTTGTGTTTTTTTTCCGGTGATTTTCACCAAAAAGTGATCCCTAAAACCAGGAGCTCTAAAATCAGCTGCCAAAACACACTGCAGACTTTGTCATTGTAATATTAAATCTGTTAGTCATGGAAATATACAACAGATGTGCAACCCAGGCAGTTTCAACTAATTCACAATGTTTTTCTATCTTACAGAGAATGAATAACATGCACATTTCTGTGTTGTGTGCATTAAAAAAACCTTACAGTTGTTATTTTATGTTTCTCACAGGAATCTAAAATTCTATATTAAAAGTGCTGAAATCTAAGAGCTTTTTTTTCATTCTTAGAATTGATTTGCATAATTATTTTTAATTGCCTTTCCTAAAGTCTTGCCCTGAAACTTTCTCCCCTTCCAATTTGAATACAAAAGCAGGGCTCTCAGCCCCCATTTTTACATGTGGGCACTTTAGTTAAGACATTATATAGAATTATAGGTTGCCTATTCTGTTCCCATGGGGCACAGGGTCAGAGCTGATTTGCATATTGCCATTGTCTAACCCAGGGTGGTGTGGAGTGCAAAAAAACGATGGATTTGGGCCCAGATCTCCGGACTGGGGTGAATGTGTGACATTGATCCACATTCGGTCCATCACCTGTTTTGTTTGCTATTCTAGATAATAAGCATATTTTTCACTGAGCGGTTCTCCGTAGTGGCATTAGATTGATAATGTGAGTGAAAAGTGTTACCCCTTGGTGATAAACATCCATTGTTCACTTTTAGACATTTTTTAATTATAAATTTCCTTGCCCAATCCCTCTCCCTCTGGTCAGGTAAGCAGTTCAGAGGTAGATGAGTCACACATGCCAAAGAATACTGTTACCCAATCCCACCCCCATATATCAAATGAACCGTTACCTCACATTCTGTCAACCTCTGCATTACTCCACACCCCAATAAATAATCCACACCTGCTGTTCTGCTACCTCTCAACACCACCTTCAGTATTAATCTCCCCTCCCCCAAAGTAATTATGTGTGACATCCTGCAACCAACCCTATCACCCTCTGCATTTACCCAATTCCAAATTGAAATTCAATACCTGGTGTCCTGCCACCCACCCTCACCACTCTCTATTGAATCCTCTCTCTCTCATCATCCAATTACATTTCGAAAACCTGGTCTCCGGGTCATCTGTTTCTTCCTTAGCTTGTCTCTAGAAGCAGAGCGGTCCACTTCACACAGACAGTGACGAGCTAGTGTTGCATTTACAGCAGATCTCTGTGAGATGTTGAATCAGTGCACATGTTTTCTCTTGCCAGCACAGATATGCATGGACCCACCCTTTTGGAGATGCTAAAGGAGTGGGAGAAAGGTGGATGAGGCTGCCGGATTCCATTTACCTAATCTTCTTGGGTCATATGTAAAGTGTTCTTCCAATCTTCCCATGCTTGTTTGATTACTATTCACTTCAAACCTTTTGAGCATTCACTTGATTTATCACCCATACTTCAAGCATCTTAGGGTTAGCAGTCTCATCAGCGGGTAAGGTTTACATTTATAAACCCCTCATGACACTCCATAATCCAAATACTTCTGTTGGGCTCTGGATTCCCATAATTTACTGAATTCTCTTCTGTGTAAACTTTACATCTGTTCTATTTTCTGAAATATTAGTAGTCAAGGAGTGAAAGAATACGATTTTCCTCCCACTTATATGCATAGCCTCACTAAACGAGCCAGCTGGTACTCCCCGGAACTCAGCACATCGAAGCTCAGGTGCAAAGAACTAGAAAGAATATGGAGCACCAGCAAGAGCCACATCGACTGAGTCCAAATCAGCCCTCAGTAACTACTACCACCAGCTTAAAGTTGAAAAAAAAGGATGCACTGAACCAGCAGATTGAGACCAGCCCCAACAAAAATCAAGGAACTCATCACCATTGTCAGAGAGTTCACTTGTCCGTCAGCCACCAAAAAATGAATCCCATTCTCACAAAAACTCTGTGACGCCCACGCAGACCACTTCCACAACAAGATAGTAACCATCTACAAAAAGATCCCCAACCCTCAGACCTCTTCAGCAACCCCTCAACCACCATTGCAACCACCCGCTCACAGCATGGGAAGAACTCAGCACACTGAACACAACCACTCTTATGAAATCCATCCACTCAGGAACACCCATGGGCCCATGGTGCCACCTACTCTTCAACCTCGGAATGGACAAGATCAGTCACTAGCTCACCACCATCCTCAATGCCTCCATAACCACAGCTACGTTGCCCGACACTTGAAAACACACGGAGATCAGAACCCTCCTCAAGAAACCTTTGGCAGACCCCAGCAAGCTCCAGAACTTCCATCCCGTCTCCCTGCTACTATTCCCCACCAAAGCCCTGGAGAAGGCCATCAACCTCTAACACCTGGAGCTAAACAACTTACTGGACCCTTCCCAGTCAGGCTTCAGACCCAACCATAATACTGAGACAACCCTGATTGCTGCAACATACGAAATCCAATCCTTATTCAACAGAGGAGAATCAGTCACCCTTATTCTCCTGGACCTGCCCGCAGCCTTTGACATGTCTCCCACCACACACTCATTGATAGACTATGCCAGATAGGAATCACAGATGATGCGCTCAGATTTATGTCAGTCTTTCTCTTAGTTGACAATTATGGGTGGATGTGAAGTGCACACCAATTTTTCAATTTTTCATCTGTCAGAAAAAGTTTTTTCCTTTTGTTTAAGTTGTGGTGTGCTGGGTGGGAAGGAGCGGCCAGTCTCCTCGTTGATTCAACCAATAGTGTGCTAGTGACTGTGTCACTAGCCCCTGTCCGCACTACCGTTGGCAGAGATCCGTCCGCCTACTTGTGAACCAAATTTCAAATAATAATTGTCAAATTTCCCAATTTTTAGTTAATATTTTTCCTTTTATTTATTCTTTTCAAAAGGTTTTGTTTTTCCTCAATTCAATGAAGATTATTACATGATGATTTTTCCTTTTTACAGATAATTCATTCTCTGTTTAGAAGAACATCATACATTGTACTGCAGGGTACAAATTTTTTCTGTCCCAATGCATTTCGGGAAGAATCCCTTCATCAGGGGAACTGTTAAAATTGACAAAACATAATCTTGAATTATTTCATCTTGATCAACACACGAAAGTATCAACAATTATTTCAAAGTAAAGATCATAGTGTTTTTCTGCTATTATAAGACCAGTACAAAGCATAAACATGATTGATTCTGATAGTCTGCCTAATATCATGGTAAGAGCATGGTATCTTTCTACTATCATAAGACAATTTACAAGCATACACAAGATTTGTTCTGATGGTCTACCTTATGTTCAAGAGACTACGAATAAGAGTTTGCTGTGAATAACATATGAGTTTGGGACTCACCCTTAGATATGCTGCTTAGTGCAGTTGAATAGTATCGATTCTGATATACAATCAATGTATCAAATAGGACCTTAAGGTGGAAAAAAGGATAAGGTATAAATATGTCTGTGACTGATTACGTTTTAGTGAATGCAGTAATGTTAGTTCTGAGTACCTTAGTTATAAAATCTCATTGGATTTTCCAGATGTGTGCGTTGCAAACATGGGGAGCTTTCTCTGTTCAAAAACGGTGCTCCTGTCAACAGACAATCGAGTTTGATTTAGTGCGTGATAAGTGTGTTCAAAGAAAGTAGCTAATTCAAATCAATAGCTGCACTAGATTTACCTTCACTGAAGTTTCCGTGTGAGTAAGATGCAAGATAATCTTTTGCGTGGGCCCAGGAGGTTAACGAGATGAATAGCTGGGAAAACAAATACAAAAAGTATTTTGAAAAAATACTGTGACAAAATATCCTGCTAGGATTCTATGTCTGAGGTAAACCAAGTTCTGCGGAAACATATTATTTTTAAACAAATGTGCTAGTTTAAACGGACGAATAACAAGACCAGAAGCGTTACGAGATTCACACTCCAGAGTTTAAGAAATTAACTATCACTGACTCGGCAGGATAGTGTGATTATATTTACCAATATAAGGAAGTCTTGGGTGACCTGGTCTGGGCGGGTGCTCGTGTTCACAAACGCTAGATCCCTTAGTGAATGCGATAATGATATCTATATAATGAAACCAGAAATTTTCATTAGACTGAATGTTTTAACACGAAAAAATACTGCTAAGTAAGTTAATAGTAAATACTTTCCATAGAAAGTTTGCCACGTGCTCTCGGCGTTCTCAGGCTCAGAAGCTGTAGAAGGTTTAACGTCTGTGGTGATAACATGAATAAGATTAAGTAAAATAGAACCTGACGGTGAGGCACAAATTAATACAATACTATACTCAAGTTACCTTGAGAGTCACCGATTTGTGTTTAATCCGGTTGGAGCAAGTAAACGCGGAGCTAAGTGCGGCGCGGCGTTTTTCCCAAATTGGAGGTTGAAATGGAAAACGGACTAAGGAAGTAGTTAAACGTATAGCGGGAATAGACATTGAAAAAATACTAAATGGTAGCGTGCTTCCGGGTCGGTGTGTGTAACTGAAAAATAGATGAATATAGATGCGAGCAATAGGGATCTCTGCCTAATATCACTGAAGGTGAAAAAAGAAAGCGTTGGAAAAGAGAGTCATGGTCCGCAAAAAAATATAATCATGGAGACTAAAAAAATACTGCTAGATATACATGGCCCAAAAATTGCAGCTTAGAGAATAAATGCTAGTGAATGAAATCAAGGTACATTGATGGAAGTATTCATCCTGTCTTAGAGTGTAAACTTAGAATGGATGAAGAAGAGCTGTGTGTGTGTATGAATACCTGTCAATATATAGTAAATTCATCAATGAGAGTTCTAGCTCAAAACTAATTTCAACATATAGATGCATCCTAAGTCATTATTATTTAACATGATATTTTGGTAACAAGAATCAAGACTAATCAATTTTGCACAACTTTTTTTACAGAAAGCACGACATGTCTATTTTATCATTCAAACCTTTCGGTGTCTGAGTTTGCAAAAAGTCTATCCACCATATTTCTCTTTGTGAAAGCCAAATTTCATTGTTTCGATCTGGTTTATTGTCTATTTGTTCTAGAACTAGGAATTTTAGTTGAGGAATGGTATGTTTCATTTCTGTCCAATGGGTGACTAGACTCGATGTTTGGCTTTTGTTTCGGATTCGACTCTTATGCTCTGTTATTCTGATTTTTATTTTTCTCTCTGTTTTCCCTACATATAATTTCCCGCAGGGACATTTTATGCAGGATATCACGTGCATCGAGTTGCAATCAGTTCGTTGTCTGAGAGTGATTTTTTTGCCTGTTTGAGGATGTTGTATATAGGAACCTTCCATTACATTGTTACAATGGGTGCAATTATAACATTTTTTCATACCTTTGGTGGTGCCAATGCTGCTGGTATCTTTCTTGGTGTGTGTCACTATATCATGTATGTTACGGTGTCTGGTATGAGCAAACAAAGGTTTATTCAAAAAGATACCACGAAAGTCTTCCTCTTTTTGTAATAGTTCCCATCTTGTATTGATGATTCTCTTGATCTGGTTTGTTTGTGTTGAATATTTAGTGACAAACACTTGCCGGTCTGTTTTGGATTTAGGTTTAGTTTGTAACAATTGTTCTTGTTGGATTTTTGCAATTTTCTTTTCTGCTTCTCTCATGACTTCATTCGGATATCCTTTAGCTTCAAATCTATTTCTTTGAGTGATAATTTCTTTACCCAGATTTTCTGTGGTGGATGCAATTCTTTTACAACGGATGAGTTGTGAATATGGTAGATTCCGCAGAAGATTTCTTGGGTGAAAGCTGTTGTAGGACAAGGTGTTATTTCGGTCTGTTGGTTTGTGATATACCGAGGTTTCTATGATGTTGTTTTTGATTTGTACTGGCACATCCAAATATGGTATTTCATGCTTGTTGATTGTGTGAGTAAACTGTATTCTCGGGTTTCTACGGTTGAGCTCTATGATTTTTTCAATTAATATTGACTCTGGTACATTCCACAGTAAAAAGATATCATCTATAAATCGCTTTATAGAACATGGTGTGGGTTTTCCGCATTGGGACAGAAAAAATTTGTACCCTGCAGTACAATGTATGATGTTCTTCTAAACAGAGAATGAATTATCTGTAAAAAGGAAAAATCATCATGTAATAATCTTCATTGAATTGAGGAAAAACAAAACCTTTTGAAAAGAATAAATAAAAGGAAAAATATTAACTAAAAATTGGGAAATTTGACAATTATTATTTGAAATTTGGTTCACAAGTAGGCGGACGGATCTCTGCCAACGGTAGTGCGGACAGGGGCTAGTGACACAGTCACTAGCACACTATTGGTTGAATCAACGAGGAGACTGGCCGCTCCTTCCCACCCAGCACACCACAACTTAAACAAAAGGAAAAAACTTTTTCCGACAGATGAAAAATTGAAAAATAGGTGTGCACTTCACATCCACCCATAATTGTCAACTACTCAAAGCCAACGGTGAAGTAGCACCCACCACCAAAGAAAAAATGTCTTTTGACGCGATCTCAAATATAACGGACAACAAGGCACAAACCAAAACATACACGGCAGCACAAGCCTCAGATATATATTCTTTGATTACAGACATTCGATCTTTCAACACACGAAGAGGATCAGTAACTCAACAATTGAGACAATTGGAATTTATATCTAGAAGAGTACTTAACCAAAAACTTCATGCCTCAACCCTAATACAATATCATAAAGTACAGAGGATTCCCCGAGGATTAAGACTCTCAATCAAACCCATGCTCTACAAGTTTCAATACAACAAGCATTTCATGGATAAATGGTACTCTATACTGAACAAATGTTCACTGGATTTAATACTACTCTTGGTAGAGGAATTAGCAAAGACCATTAAAGAGCTAGAGGAGGAGATTGATGTTCTCAAACAAGAAATCTCCAAACAAATGGAACAGGAAGAACTTGCGGTGACCTTGAAAGACCTCAATGAAAAACTAGACAAATATGAAAAGGACACACAAGAAATGAAATTACGGAAATACAAGAGGGACACGATAGATTACAAATTAAATGAAGTCTACACTTGGGCAGAAATATACGCCAGGAGAAAACCATCATCCAAATTTGTGTCATCATCTCAGGAAAGTGTAGTCTCAGACAAAGATCTATCCGCAACCCGGCAACCAGTAACCACATCAGTCTCAGGTAGTACAACCCAATCTGAATTGGCTTCAACAAGCACAACAACTAAACAGCAGAGTTTTTTAAACAAGGGACCCCAAACTGGGAAACCCCCAGAAACATCAGAGAACGCAAGACCCACTGTGGAAAAGAACACAATCAGTCAGAACTTGAGAAGCAGGAAGCCGTAAGTTTAGTGATCAATATATCATCCAAAAAATTCACCAAACAACAACTCAATGTTTTGGAAAAAGGAACAGGTTTTGTACCAACTTATCACAGCACCAAATTAGAGACAGAGGTAGCTTTTTTCAAATTTATGAGAGTACTAAGACTAAGACACTTCTTCGAAAACATAGTACCATCCATGCCAGAATTCAGTCAACCGAGAGAAGAAACTGAGTACAAAGAATTTAAAGAACCAAGCACGTATATGGCACCAATGTCACATAAAGTTTTGGACATGTTTGAAACACTAGTAAAACAGGATCTACAACAAATTAATTGGCATCAACACCAGAGAACAAACCTGAATAAACATGAAATTGACATTTTAAAAAAGTTGTCAGAGGATCTTTCTATTACACTTAAAAGAGCAGACAAAGGAGGAGCTTTAATTATCATGGATACTTCTTTCTATAATGCCAAAGTAGAAACTCACATCCAAGACAACACCACGTACTTAAAACTACAACAAGATCCTACGCAAGAAATTGCAAAAACTTTAGAAGGAATCTTAGACAAAGCACTGGAAATGGAGTGGATAACTGAAAACACCAAGAAATATCTGACTGTCAAATATCCACGTTGTCCTGAACTTTATATGCTTCCCAAAATACACAAAAATGCCACGGATCCACCAAAGAGACCCATAGTCAGTGGCTGTGGGTCAGTTTTTGAACCCTTGGGAGTATACATTGATGAGTTTCTCCAGATTTTCGTACAAGGATGGAAATCCTACATAAAAGACACAAGTCATTTTCTTCAACTACTGAATGATACAATAACAGGAGACAACAATATCCTACTATGTACTATAGATGTAACATCACTATACACTTCAATCCCTTTAGATGAAGGCCTGGAAGCTTGCGAATGGGCACTACTACAATCACCCAACTTAAAAGCAAACAAAGTATTCATACTTGAACTTCTTCAATTTTGTTTACAACATTCTTACTTCAGATGGAACAACGAATACTATCTACAAATCAGTGGAACCTCAATGGGTTTTTCAGGAGCTCCATCTTTTGCCAATACCTTCATGGCCAAATTTGAAAACGATTTCATTTTAACAGAAAATATTTGGAAAACCCACACCATGTTCTATAAGCGATTTATAGATGATATCTTTTTACTGTGGAATGTACCAGAGTCAATATTAATTGAAAAAATCATAGAGCTCAACCGTAGAAACCCGAGAATACAGTTTACTCACACAATCAACAAGCATGAAATACCATATTTGGATGTGCTAGTACAAATCAAAAACAACATCATAGAAACCTCGGTATATCACAAACCAACAGACCGAAATAACACCTTGTCCTACAACAGCTTTCACCCAAGAAATCTTCTGCGGAATCTACCATATTCACAACTCATCCGTTGTAAAAGAATTGCATCCACCACAGAAAATCTGGGTAAAGAAATTATCACTCAAAGAAATAGATTTGAAGCTAAAGGATATCCGAATGAAGTCATAACAGAAGCAGAAAAGAAAATTGCAAAAATCCAACGAGAACAATTGTTACAAACTAAACCTAAATCCAAAACAGACCGGCAAGTGTTTGTCACTAAATATTCAACACAAACAAACCAGATCAAGAGAATCATCAATACAAGATGGGAACTATTACAAAAAGAGGAAGACTTTCGTGGTATCTTTTTGAATAAACCTTTGTTTGCTCATACCAGACACCGTAACATACATGATATAGTGACACACACCAAGAAAGATACCAGCAGCACTGGCACCACCAAAGGTATGAAAAAATGTTATAATTGCACCCATTGTAACAATGTAATGGAAGGTTCCTATATACAACATCCTCAAACAGGCAAAAAAATCACTCTCAGACAACGAACTGATTGCAACTCGATGCACGTGATATCCTGCATAAAATGTCCCTGCGGGAAATTATATGTAGGGAAAACAGAGAGAAAAATAAAAATCAGAATAACAGAGCATAAGAGTCGAATCCGAAACAAAAGCCTAACATCGAGTCTAGTCACCCATTGGACAGAAATGAAACATACCATTCCTCAACTAAAATTCCTAGTTCTAGAACAAATAGACAATAAACCAGATCGAAACAATGAAATTTGGCTTTCACAAAGAGAATTATGGTGGATAGACTTTTTGCAAACTCAGACACCGAAAGGTTTGAATGACAAAATAGACATGTCGTGCTTTCTGTAAAAAAAGTTGTGCAAAATTGATTAGTCTTGATTCTTGTTACCAAAATATCATGTTAAATAATAATGACTTAGGATGCATCTATATGTTGAAATTAGTTTTGAGCTAGAACTCTCATTGATGAATTTACTATATATTGACAGGTATTCATACACACACACAGCTCTTCTTCATCCATTCTAAGTTTACACTCTAAGACAGGATGAATACTTCCATCAATGTACCTTGATTTCATTCACTAGCATTTATTCTCTAAGCTGCAATTTTTGGGCCATGTATATCTAGCAGTATTTTTTTAGTCTCCATGATTATATTTTTTTGCGGACCATGACTCTCTTTTCCAACGCTTTCTTTTTTCACCATCAGTGATATTAGGCAGAGATCCCTATTGCTCGCATCTATATTCATCTATTTTTCAGTTACACACACCGACCCAGAAGCATGCTACCATTTAGTATTTTTTCAATGTCTATTCCCGCTATACGTTTAACTACTTCCTTAGTCCGTTTTCCATTTCAACCTCCAATTTGGGAAAAACGCTGCGCCGCACTTAGCTCCGCGTTTACTTGCTCCAATCGGATTAAACACAAATCGGTGACTCTCAAGGTAACTTGAGTATAGTATTGTATTAATTTGTGCCTCACCGTCAGGTTCTATTTTACTTAATCTTATTCATGTTATCACCACAGACGTTAAACCTTCTACAGCTTCTGAGCCTGAGAACGCCGAGAGCACGTGGCAAACTTTCTATGGAAAGTATTTACTATTAACTTACTTAGCAGTATTTTTTCGTGTTAAAACATTCAGTCTAATGAAAATTTCTGGTTTCATTATATAGATATCATTATCGCATTCACTAAGGGATCTAGCGTTTGTGAACACGAGCACCCGCCCAGACCAGGTCACCCAAGACTTCCTTATATTGGTAAATATAATCACACTATCCTGCCGAGTCAGTGGTCAGTGATAGTTAATTTCTTAAACTCTGGAGTGTGAATCTCGTAACGCTTCTGGTCTTGTTATTCGTCCATTTAAACTAGCACATTTGTTTAAAAATAATATGTTTCCGCAGAACTTGGTTTACCTCAGACATAGAATCCTAGCAGGATATTTTGTCACAGTATTTTTTCAAAATACTTTTTGTATTTGTTTTCCCAGCTATTCATCTCGTTAACCTCCTGGGCCCACGCAAAAGATTATCTTGCATCTTACTCACACGGAAACTTCCGTGAAGGTAAATCTAGTGCAGCTATTGATTTGAATTAGCTACTTTCTTTGAACACACTTATCACGCACTAAATCAAACTCGATTGTCTGTTGACAGGACCACCGTTTTTGAACAGAGAAAGCTCCCCATGTTTGCAACGCACACATCTGGAAAATCCAATGAGATTTTATAACTAAGGTACTCAGAACTAACATTACTGCATTCACTAAAACGTAATCAGTCACAGACATATTTATAACCTTATCCTTTTTTCCACCTTAAGGTCCTATTTGATACATTGATTGTATATCAGAATCGATACTATTCAACTGCACTAAGCAGCATATCTAAGGGTGAGTCCCAAACTCATATGTTATTCACAGCAAACTCTTATTCGTAGTCTCTTGAACATAAGGTAGACCATCAGAACAAATCTTGTGTATGCTTGTAAATTGTCTTATGATAGTAGAAAGATACCATGCTCTTACCATGATATTAGGCAGACTATCAGAATCAATCATGTTTATGCTTTGTACTGGTCTTATAATAGCAGAAAAACACTATGATCTTTACTTTGAAATACTTGTTGATACTTTCGTGTGTTGATCAAGATGAAATAATTCAAGATTATGTTTTGTCAATTTTAACAGTGCCCCTGATGAAGGGATTCTTCCCGAAATGCATTTGGACAGAAAAAATTTGTACCCTGCAGTACAATGTATGATGTTCTTCTAAACAGAGAATGAATTATCTGTAAAAAGGAAAAATCATCATGTAATAATCTTCATTGAATTGAGGAAAAACAAAACCTTTTGAAAAGAATAAATAAAAGGAAAAATATTAACTAAAAATTGGGAAATTTGACAATTATTATTTGAAATTTGGTTCACAAGTAGGCGGACGGATCTCTGCCAACGGTAGTGCGGACAGGGGCTAGTGACACAGTCACTAGCACACTATTAGTCTTTCTCTTAGGACACACCCAGAAAGTCCACGTTTCCCCCATCCCCTCGCAACAAAAGCACACCATCTGTGGCGTACCCTAAGGATCATCCCTCAGTTCAACTGTCTTCAACATTTACATGATGCCACTAACAGACATCACCAGATCGGACCACATCAACATCATCTCCTAAACCGATGATACCCAGCTTGTGTTCTCGCTCTCAGTGAACCCCTACCTCAGTGAAGACCAACTTCTAGAAATGATTAAAGAATTTCTCCACCTGGATGAAGGACAACCACTTGTAGCTCAACATGGGCAAAATTGAAGTTCTGATCTTGTGCAGTCACCATGCTTTCTGGAATAACTCTTGGTGACTGGCAGAGCTCAGACCCAACCCCACTCTGACAGACCACACCTGCAACCTTGGCATCATCCTGAGTAGCAAACGCTCTGTGAAATGCCAGGTCAATGCTGTTTTCTCAGCCTACTTCCAACACACTCTGCATGCTCTGCAAAGTCTTCAGATAGTTCCCCATCAGCACCAGGAAAACAGTGATGCAGGCCCTAATCCCCATCCAACTAGACTACAGAAATGCACTCTTTGCAGGCACTGCTGCCAAGCTCATGCAAAGACTCCAGATGATCCGGAACATAGCTGCCAGACTAATCATCAACCTGCCCAAGAGGACACACATCACCCAGCACCTGAAGGACTTCCACTGGCTCCCCGTACAGAAGAGATGCCAGTTGAAGCTTCTGGCCCATGCTTACAAAGCCCACCACGACCAAGGACCTGCATAAATGAAGCACTGCCTGCACTTCCACTGACCAACCAGGAATCTCAGCTCCACACACCTCACCATTGCACAGATACCACCTATTCTCACCTGCTGATCCGGAGAATGATCCCTCTCCCACTCCACCACCAAAGTCTGAAATGCCCTTACCCTTCACCTCAGTACCACACGCTTGCTGACCCTTTTCAGGAAGGTACTCAAGACCTAGCACTTCGACTGATACCTGCAGCACCTGTATACCCTCTCGGGTGATAAGCCATGCTATACAAGTACTACTTGATTGATTGATAAAGTGATTGCATTGAGAGATTGTGAAATAAAGCGGCTTCTTCTGGTTAGTGTGTGCTATTCCCATCTGCCATCACGTTGAAGAGTAATTAAATCAAGCACCTGATTAGAGTTCACGTCATCCATGCTGTGTACATACCTATGCCCCCATGGCACCTGTTTTTCATGCAGGTAAGTGCAGACATGAGAGCTTGATTTCCTAAGGTGAACGTATGCCAGAGACAGCCCTCCTGTCAAACTCTTCAGTTCTGTTTGAAAGGCGCACAACTGTTCTTTGTTATACACTGTACCATTAGTCAGCAGGGTGTCATTCAGGTCAGCTGGGGCATGATTCCTTATTACTCCAACCCAATGGCTTTCCTGGAAACCAACTGCCCCGGCTCTCGCAATGTGATGTGTGGGGGTAGGATGGGGTAGCTCATAGTTATTTATAGAATGCTTCTTTGGGGTAAATAAACCCATGCTAAAAGATCAAGAAGCTAGTGAATTTTATTTCAAAGGTGTATGGATTTGATGCATTTCAAATCTAACATTAAACCATGATCATGATGATCACCATATCAGGTTCTAAAGTATAAATGCAGTGATATAGGTAAACTGTGAAAATAGACAAACACAATTCTCACAACTAAGCCTTTTCTCTTGCCATGTTTCCCTGGCATAAATCATCCATGTATATAAATCTCCATGCTCATAATATGCAATCCAATATTCATCAGTTTCTAAAGTGGTTGAATAAAGACCAATCTCCGTCCTCAAACCCAAGTGAGCAATGTTGACAATCAACTCTCTAATATTTTATTTATATATCCATATTTGTAGGCATTGTTCTAGGCAATAATTTACTGTATTTTGAAAAGTAAATTTTTACTCAACATCTGTTATTTGCTCTCCTTCAGTACAGTTGTGACGTTTTCTTATTAGCAGTAAACTAAAATTAACACTGGACATCCTTCTAATAAACAAAACAGATATTTGCAGACGGATGACATAATCCTGTCCATAAGTACTTTAGCATATTAATAATTCTAAAATAAACACAAATGTGCTCAGCAGTGTGACAATATGTTCTGATATAGTGAGCACAGTGTACAGTTGCTACTGAACTTCAACTGGTATTATCAAGTTGAATATCTTATTTCTTAAACCTAAGGACTATCAATTTAAAACAAAATGTCTTTCCATAAATATGAACATATGTATTCGAAACGTGTTTTTGATGGTGTCGGTAAACATATATTTTCTTCTACAGCAAACCTAGCTGTGTTTAAATAGAATAAACCTATGAAGATTTTATTGCGTTTTTTTGTTTTATGCTCTACATTAACATAAAAGGACACTTCTCAGCTACCTTTGGCAAATAGCTTGGCCCACTGGTTATGGCACTTTGGGATCACAGGACAGAGAGCATAATCTTGACAGTATTTTGATTGCTTAGTTAAGGCAAATCTTTTACTATCTTCTGATTAATATTTGGTACCAATCTAACTTACATCGGTGCTTAATAGGTTCACAAGTGCCAATGACCAGCAGGCAGAATCGCAGGTCTCTACCTATGTTACTTATACATAGAAACTGCCCATCATGAGTTATGGGCCTAGATCTTCCACTCTGTTTGCAGAGTTACCACTGGTCTCACTCAAGGGGCCGAATTCACAAACTACATTTTGTAGTACAAAAGTAGTATTACAATAGTTCTACTTACTTAGTACAAAATACAATAAACACACATATGAGTGGAGCTCTTCACGTTCAACTCTCCCATGTTTTCTATGCTCGGATCCTCAAATATGTGAGTTTACTTCATAGTAATAAATGTAGTAGGAGGCCTAGTGGAGGGACTGGAAAATGGCAAATACTTACTGCTGTTTGCTGCTGTTTCCGTAAACAATGCTTTTTAAGGGACAATGTTGTTAGTCTTGTGCCGAAAATCTACTTAAAGGACCACAAACTGAATTTCTAAAGTGACTACAGCCAAAAAGGACCAAAAGCATTAGTAAATGTACTCCAGCTTGGACAAGAAGTACTTTCAGTGCCCTACATAGCCAACCACTAGTGCTGTAACGGTATACAACGTTTAGCACGCATTTTTTACCACGCACTACCATTACAACGCAGGCATTACCACGCATACCATTACAACGCATTGCGCTGGGGGGCGCTCTAGGATAGGGAATAAGTTTAATTTTATATCCAACACCTTCCCTAGTGTCCACGGGGACTGGAGTTGGAATATAAAATTATACTTACCACTATCCAGCACCACAAAGCGCTATGCGTTGTAACGGTATTCGTTGTAAATACCACGTTGTAAAGGTATGCGTGGTAATAGTATGCATGCTAACGTCATACATCCGTGCTGTAACACCATCCCAAGGAAAAAAATTGAATAATGGAGACAGGGACATAAATAGAAATAGAATTGCATAGGAAATAATGTTGAAATTAATTAATTTAATGTTATATTTTGACTTTTTAAGAATATATATTGATTTAATGTAATGTTTATATATATATATAAATATATATATATATACATATATAATATATGTAAGTGTTTGCATAAATATATGTATGTATGTGTGTGTATGTATATTTATATATAAAGAGATATACATACACAAACCGCCTCTGACCACTACAACTAGTGTATAGAACTTACACTCATCCTCAAGAAATTGATTGTCCAAATTAGTTCATGAAGTTTATTTTCATTCTATGCCGAACAACCCGTGTTTCGGCCTAACATACATGGTTCCGGAGTTCCGAGGCTTAATCAGCGGCGGTCTGATCAGGTCTCCGGCAGCCCACAATATAACCACACACTTACCTCCTGATGCAAAGGATGTGCCCAGACACTCCTGTTGCTGCAATGTCAAATTTATTATCGGTTGGCTTTTCCAGACGCATTTCAGCCATAGCCTTTCTTATGGGTCATTATTTTAATAACCTTTTAAAATTTAAAAAACTTTTACAAATCTGTGTAATTTTTAATGCATATTAAGTAAATATATACATGTTACAATTGGTTGGATTATGTTTTAATTAAGCTTTAAACAAATGTAATTTAATACATTTAAAATAGTTAAATATTTAATTCAAAATTAAGTTAATAGTGCTGTAATACTATTTAATTATTTCTACATTCATAATAAATACATACAATTAATTTAGATTCTGATATGCCATAAACATATTTTTGCTATTTTTTAAAGTTTAATAAACTTTTTAAAATCTCCATATTCTTTATCAAAGAGAGATTTTCACCCTGCTGAGTGAAAACTCTGCCTACATGTGAAAAGTTACCAGTAATAACTTTACACTATTGATTTAATTTTGAAATATTTATTTAGGAACAATAATTTTAAGTTTGTTTTTTAAGGGGTTGTTGCTAACTGCCAAGTATGGTGCACATAACCTTGCAGAGCTCAGAGTCTGGCCCGACACTTTGACAATAATCCTGACACTGCATGGCCATCTGTACATGAGACAAAGTGTACTGGTCTGCTGAACAACTGGAGAATGCAGCGTTGCTAAAATGAATGAGATTATGTGAGTAATCGCTGATGGGGAGAAGACAACTCATCCAACTAAGCAGCAAATAACATTGGGAAGGCTAGACGACACCAGTGAGAAGGCTGCGTGGCACCTGGTGGCTGCACAGCGGCACAGCAGTGAGGGACAGAGTACCTGAGTGTCTCCTTCACTGGACGCTGACGAGACGGAGGCATCGCACGCCCAGAGTGAACGGGCTAGAGGTACGGAGCGAATAGAGACGAAGGGAAAGATGGTGGGCGCAGGTTTATTTGGGCAAAGACGCGAGCATAAACTCAGCAGAACCCATTGAATTGTAGCGGGCCATTGCTTAAGTGATGCCCTGTAACAATATGGACCCTAACAGGCCACAGGAATATATAGGCGGCCAACTACAATAAAGTAAATATTGGTCCGCACTTGTTGCAGTTGAATTGCGTTACAAGGCAAAACGGGAATACGTCCTGCCCACAGTACATGGACGAGCGACTACTCCAAACCTTGCTTCTTCGTGTACAAGCTCACGTTGATGGCTTGCATGCAGCGTATCCTTGACATATGCTTTACCCCATACAGCTGAGAAGCGCACCACGAATGAGGTGTGGACTGTACAGGCTAGAGGTAGGGGAGCACTAATTTGGGCATTGTGCTGAGTATCGAACGTTGGTGGATCTGCTGGGTGCTTTATTGTGCTAGAAGGAGTACAGGGAGAACACAGAGATAATCATATGCTGTCTTATTCATTATAAGTGACATTTTAAGCCAAGCCGCTGTAGAGGCCAGTAGAGATGAAAGCAGTGATAACACGTACACACCCTGATCTACAGGGGGAGCCGTGAGTGGCGGAGTGCCCAAGTGGCAGTCTATTGGTACTCTATAAGGGACAGAGAAAGTGGAGAAGAAAAGACTGCATTATACTCAGGCGATCAAGGAACAGCATATACGACTAACCAACCAGAGAATGGGGTGCACTAAAGCCAAAAAGCTGGACCTCCCCATCCTCAGAAGAGATGGAACCCACAGTCAATCACAACCAAACACAAACCTCTGATCAAGTTGTGGTGCCGCCTACGGAGCCAGGAAACCATAGTGACAAGCTAGATTTGATTTTAAAAGAAAATAGAAAATCACGCACAGCTATCGAAATACAAATAGGTACACTGACCACTAGCTTTACCCTGTTGAAGGTGGATCACACAAAGCTGGCGGAAAAGGTAAAACGTATAAAATTATGTTAGAAGACCTGGCCCCCCAACAACAAACCCACGCTTCTCAAATAGAACAGTTGCAATGACAACTGGTGGGGTTATAAGACAGGGTGGACTATGTGGAAGGTAGATCCCGCCACAACAATATCCACATTTTGGGAATACTGGAACGAAGCGAAGGTACAAACGCCACCCTAAGACATGGCTACGAGATCATGTCAGCGACAGCAATTTTGGAACGCAATACGACATCTATTGTTGAATCTGTTGATTCATCAGAAGACAATACGATCCACTTGGACTCTGAAAGGAGTTTGACGTTGTTCCCCCTGGTCACCCCACAGACTGCGAATGATTATGTGGGATAAGCGCTGCAAATATCCCATGTTGACTAATTGCATTAACGGATGAGTATGCAACACATTACAGTATGTTTATAGATGAGCCTCAGTGTATTTTGTTTTCCTACTAAGATGGGGCCTGAACTGGGGCACCACATATGTAAACGTTGTGTGTAATATCATGCACGCTAAAAGATTGGTGGTTACAATTTACCCCGTGGCGACTGCACTATGTTATAGAGTTTACGAAATTCATATTGAACTTGTGATCATTGTTTGGTCCTCTTGAGTTCTGAGGGAGAACCTGGTATTAAGAGTTTTCATGGGTTATATACACACAGACTCAGTCACTTTTTATCATTTTTATAGTCAGCAAGGAGGGTCAAGGATCTAGCACACTACACCACACCACACCAAGACAAATGGATCAAACTGGTAAATTTACGTATATATCCTGGAATATAAGGGTCTTGGCTCAGTGCATAAGAGACACTGCATACTTGCACAACTTAATCGTAGAAGGGTACACATTGCTTTTATTCAATAATCATATCTTACAAACACAGAGGCCATTAAATTGCAAAAGAAAAGGATTGGGCAATTATTTTTTACCTCTTACTCAGCATTCGCCGGAGTTCTGCAATATGGATGAGGAGTGGTATCCCATTTACACTACTAGAATAACGAATAGATTTGAATGGTAGATATATACTATTACATGGCATACTAGATGGGGAACATATAGTACTGGGTAGTGTATAAGCGCTGAAGTCAGAGCAAGATAAATTTCTAGGCACACTTACAAATGCACTGATGGGATGGAACACTTGCCCATTGATTCTGGGAGGGGACTTCTCTCGCGGCGGGATGCCTGGCTTTCACCTTGTGGATACCCTGCCGGGGTTATCTCACAGGGGAATATCAGGACGGGTTCCCTAAGCAAGCGCCGGGAAACCCACTGCGGGTAGCTGTGCGCTATACAAGTACAAAAACATACATACATACATACTTCAATGCTGTACTGGATGTAGGTCTAGAGCGCTCACACCCTCCACTACAAGGCACTGGTTGCAAAAAAACAGGTGAATGCACTAAAGGGATGGGAGGAAGGTTGGAACATTGACAATGTATGGCTTAAACATAACCCCAATAGTAAAGAAGGTTCCTTCTTTTCACCACTACTTGGGTTACATACACGTATAGACCGGATATGCTGCTCTACACGCTTACTTACCAACTCAACAGATACCACATACCTAGGGAAAACTTTCTCGAATCACAACCAGCTTGAAGTACACTAACATGGGGGAAGATTCCTACACCAATTCCAACCTGGAAGTCACAGCCTTCAATGCTCAAAGATCCGGTGTTTCATAGTTCCCTCTCCACATCAATCACAAATTACTTTGCAGAAAATGCAGGAACTGCTAGTACATGCCAACTGTAGTGGGATGCATTTAAAACTGTAATACGGGGGGGCACTATTACCACATGAGTAGGATCCCAAACTTTTATACTTAAGGAACTGGCAACAGTTGAAATTAGCCCGGGCGACCTAGAACGAGAGAGAGTAACAAATGGCACAATAAGGACAAATTACAGGAAGCACACATAAAACTTGCTGAACTTCTGGAAGAACTTTGCGTTATAGATTACGTGCATACACTCAAAAACAGCATGCGGATAGAGTGGACTCGCTACTCGCTAGGATTATTAACAACAAGCCGTGGATAACACCTATTACCAAAATTACCACCAGGAGGGACTTCCTACCCGCACTCAATTAGAGATAAATACAGCCTTTAAAAAATACTTTGAGGCACTGTATGCAGTGCCAATAGAACCATGCGAAGATGACTACGAGTCCTTTTTTGGAGACTTACGGTTTCCATAATTCACAGCAGATCAAAGGAAAGAACTAGAAAGATCCTTAAGAAAAGAGGAAATAAGAGCAGCCATTAAAAAGCTTCCCCGCAAAAAAACCCCAGTAATGGATTGATTACCAATAGAGTTTTACGCAAAATATATAACGCTACTAGTTCCTCACCTACATAGCCTATATCAAGTATCACTTGACCCGGGCTTCCTCCCACCGACTACAATGCAGGCAGTAGTGGTTTTGCTGCTGAAACCTGGAAGGGACAGCAAAGATATGGCAGGATACCACCCCTTATCATTGTTAAACACGGATTATAAGATTATAAACTAATTATTAGCAAACAGAGTCCTTCAATTTATACCTCAGTTAAAACACACGGACCAGTGAGGGTTTGTGCCTGGCAGATGCACGGCCCTTAACATTAGACGTCTCCACCAGGTCATGATGAAAGCAGTGATAACAGCCAATAAGCAGGGATGTATATCTCTAGATTTACGCCAAGCGTTTGACTCATTACACTGGTGTAACGGTCTCCTGGCTCCTCAGGATCAGGGCAATGCTCAACAGGGGTCCACCTCCTGACTTCCCAACACTCTGACTAAACAAATGCACAGCGTATAGAGGCGATCAAGCGAGGGATAGGGATAGGGTAGGTGTAGCAGTAGAAAGGGAAAACCTGTAACAAAAAACAGAACATTAATACATTGCATATATCCTGACTGCACTCAAATAGTCTCACTAGATTCAAATCAATACCTTCTGAAGTTCCTCCCTGTGGATCTATTCTGGGTCACTGCGTAAGATACTCCTCTTACCGACCAGTATTCACTCCACCTAGGAATCAAACGTCTTTCATGAATATACTACAAAACAACCATTCCATGGAAGTATCCAATTGTAAATTCAGGTATTATTTCAGGCATTCCTCCATACTTACATCTACACCTTTTGTAGCCCCAGAAAAAATATAGAACTTGAAAATGAGGTAAAAAATATAGTCAGAAAAAGAAAGGTATTCCCAAAGAGACAAAGTTTTCTCTTCAAAGTTATTAACTCTCCTAGTCCGGGAAAAATATTCCTTCAGGTCTCAGAACAGTCTGACTCCTAGGAACTCCTCTAGGATAGGAAGACAGAGTTGAAAGCACTCCAAATGAAATGTAGAAATCATAAGCAAAAATAAGAGCAAAGACTTCCTACCAGGATATGGTTCTCTTAATTGTTCTTAGCAACTCCTTTCCTCAAGTCTTCTCTGGTGGTAAATGGTTGCCAGCAATAGAGGACCAACAAAGGCAGTAAACAATGTTCTCGCTCAGCTGAGCGAAACGTGGAGGGAACCCCGCTGCAGCCGCGAGTCAGGAAATCCAAGTAAGGGAATCGTGTCCTCACTCTCCGAGTGAAACGCGGAAGATACCCTACTGCAGCCGGGGGGGTGGGCGGGCGGGGAAGCCAAGCAGCGCAATCGCGTCCTCACTCTCCGAGTGAGACGCAGAAGAAAGCCCAGTTGCAGCCGCCAGCCAGGAAGAGGCCGGGGGAATGACGCGTCCTCACCACCAAGTGAGACGCAGGAAGGAAAGAGCTCCGGACAAGCACTTCCACAAGATGAGGGGGCAATATGATCTCTTCCTCCGCCCAGCAACCAAAAGAAATCCCCAGGTAAGAAACAAAGAACGCAGAGCAGCCGCTCTGCTGGTCTACACTGTTTTTTCCAGAATCACGTACGACACTCCAATGCGTTGTACGTGCTTATGAAGCCCAAAAGGACACTCCCAGAAGGCCTTCTGGGTGATGTAGTTCCATTCCTGTTTGAAAAGTTAGGCGCTACTATGTCAGACCCTGACAACTGGAGCTACAGGCTCTGCACTCTATCGAAGTTTGGAATACCAGACGCCTATGTTAAATGGGTTAGTCTCCTATATACGTGCCCCAAGGCTCGTGCTCATTCGGGTGCTCATATTTCACCACAATATAGTGGGGCAAGAGGTACTTAACAAGGGTGCCCGCTTTCACCTTTATTATTTATATTAGCCCTTGAACCACTAGCTATCAAATTACGTGTTGCTGCAGAGCACCAAGGAATTAGAGTAGGAAATGACACGCATTTTATCTCTGCATATGCAGATGATTTAATACTCTATTTCAATGATCTCAAGGCAGACCACGAGCCGATCCCCACTACATTTCATAAATTCTAATTACCGTCTGGGCTAGTAATAAATTAGAACAAGTCATACGCATACTTCTTCACAGACACCACACAAGTAGACTCACTGCGATTGGGCCACTGGACGTTTCAAACAGCGGCAGTCACCTTTAGATACCTAGACATCCAACTATATAGAGACTCTGAGAACATACTAGATGGCAACTTGAACCAGGCCATTACAGCACTTAAAGCTCAAATACCATTTTGGACAACATTGCCGCTTTCAATGGCGGGAAGGGTGGCTATTACCAAAATGGTGATGCTTCCGAGACTATTTTATTATTATACAAATTTAGGAATTGTGATTCCTATCCAGGTATTCAAGATGCTGGATACTCTACTGGTTTAACTGCTTTGGGGAACTGGACGCAGAAGAATAGGATTGTCAAAACTCCAACTGGATACAAAACATGGAGGGTTGTGGGTCCCTGACCTGAAAGCATATTGCTAATCAAGCCAACTGCAATGGCTAGCGTACTGGATTGCAGGTCCTAATTTGCTAGAGATAGCCCTGACTAAACACGATTGGGAGAGAGGGGTACTACATAAGTTTCTACTGCCAAACAGCAAAATACCAACAAACGCGTCTCCATTATTACGAGTAGCATTGAAGTACTGGAAGAAAGCACTTTGCTATACAAAGGCAGTAATCCCCTACGCCTCCAACATCCCACTTATGAGCCTTCCCCTACCGTAAGGGACGGTAACACCGCAACATATAGCTAAAGGGACCGAGGAGGGAGTAAACACAGTGAGAATGTTATTCTTGAATAACACATTAATGACTCATGACACATTTGTAAGGGAACAGGGTGCACCTAACATATTATTTTTGTTATATGCGAATATTAGCAGGTATGTTACAAACACTTGGGCACCAAATGGGACAGAACCCCCGATACACAAATTAATACACATGCAATATCTAATGGGTAATGGTAGCCACCTGACCAGATGGTTATTTTGGGGAATCCGAACACATGCAGCAATTTGACTACAGACACTTTGTGATAAATGGAATATTGACATAAGCCGAGAAATCACGGATCAAGAATGGGGACATATACTGAAATATCCGAAAAAAGTGTCACGTAACCCAAAATTCAAGTTTATACAGCTCATGATTACACATAGAGCATACTTGACTCCCCGCAAACTAAGTTTGATGTTTCCTGATACAGTAGATACATGTCCTAGATGCTATGCCTCAAATGCAACCTAACTTCATATGTTATAGGCATTCCCAAACATAATACATTGATGGACAACATATAAACAATACTAAATGCGGTTTCCCCAGGCAATGGGAGGGACCCACTAGAGTACTGCATACTAGGGGGCGATTATGATCACGGACGGACTTGAGTCCGTCCGCGATGAACGAGGATGAGGGAACATCCGCATGGGCTGCGGCGTTCCCTCCTGTGCAATTAGGATGTGACCACCACCCTAGCGGTCACATCCTCTATTTTTAACATTGCGGTGGGTGCGGCTTCAAGCTGCATTCGCAGCAATGTTAAAAATGCACGCATTGCATTTGTATGTAGAAAGTGGCAGGCACCGCGCGGTGCCTGCCACTTTCTGCATACAAATGCAGGGGGGTACCATAGGTACACCCCATGTGTACCCCCCCTTCACCCAGGGGGCCCGCAACGGCCCCCGAAGTGAATGTCCGTATGCTTTTCCATGGCGGAAAAGCCGCAGCGGAAAAGCATGTGATTCCCACCATCCTAATATGGCTGGCGGTGTCTGATAGACACCGCCAGCCATGTTAGTGCTTTTCCACCACGGTCAGAAGGCGACCGCGGCGGAAAAGCTGCGGACGGAATTCAAGACTCACCAGCCAGCCTAATTTGTAGAGTGGGTCTTTGGAGGCTCCGCAGCGGTTTTCCCGCATCCTCCGGGCCGCGGTGGCTTCCACCGGCCCGGAGGATGCGGGAAAACTGCGATCATAATCCGCCCCTAGGTCTGAATCCTAGATGCAAGAAAAGAGGCCCTATAAATAGATTTGCAAACATGGCATTGTTGCTGGCTAAACAAGCAGTGGCAATACGCTGGAAAGCGGCAGGGCCACCCACTGTACAAGATTGGTATAATGAGGTGATCAGATGGGTTAAGACTGAAAGTGCAGAGAAAGTGCAGAGCTCAAAGAACAGAGTATTATGGATCAGAGACAACCTAGAATCTAGAATAAATGTTATTATACCCTTAACACGACCATGGAAAATACAAAAGTGATGAGAACAGAACAATGTCTTGTTATATCATATTAATGGAGCCCATTAATGGAAAAGTATACAAAGTCTATAGCTGTACTGTATTATAAAACTGACTAAGACAGACAATTGGAAAAAGGAGTTGTGTCTGTGGGATCAGGGAGGGGGTGGGACATAGTTGGTTTGCTGAAGTTAAACGGGGAGGGGAACTGATTAGCCTATTTTAATCAACATAATACATTATGTATACCACATTGTTTCAACCCTAATGGGCAAAGTAAAAAATTGGCTGCCAAACCATGCACCTTACTGGATGATACCATTATTGGCACATCTTTTTGATAAAACCATATGTGGCTATATTATTGGATTATTAGTATTGAATGGTTATAATATATGCCAAAATGTTGAAAATGGTTGCAATATGCAAATTAATAAAATGTGTTTTAAAAAAAGTTTGTTTTTTAAATAATGCATTATATTGTATAGTGGAAATGGTTAATTATTACAGTTTTATTTATTTTAGTTACATAACTTTGAAAACATTTACCTTTTATTGACATACATGTTTCTGTTAATTTTTGGACCTGTATTTAGCTTTTTATTTTCTTTACGTTTGGAACAAGTTTATCTGAAACCTAAAAAGTCCAACACTTTCCCTACTGCTTCTCAAGCTGTAGTGGAAATATTAAATCGAACCCCTCCAAAGTCCAACACATTCTTAAATGTTGCTGAGATTGGAGTAGCAATAGTGGATGTATGATGTTAGCACGCACACTTTTACCACGCATACCATTACCACGCATTTTTTACAACGCGATACCTTTACAACGCATAGTGCTTTGGGTGCTGGATAGTGAATAGTTTAATTTACTATTCCAACACCAACTCCGACATTTCGCCTGCTAGCTGGTTTTGCTGCCAGTGTATCTGCGGACCAGCGCTCACCTCTTCTGACCAAAGCAGCTGATCGCCGCACCCGCTTCGCGGGTGCCGCTTCATCGAGGGTCTTGCTGACTCTGCCTGCTGTTTGTCGGCGCACTCCAGGGCGAACCTTGGGCATAGGAAGGCTTGAGGGCTGCGAGCGTGCAGGGACTACCAGATCCAGGTGTCCCTGCGAGACCGATTCCAGCTTCCGGTCCGCTCTCCCTCTAGCCCCGCCCCCCGCCCATCGGACAGCTGACATAACCACCTGTGCTGCCCTTGACCTTTGGGACATTTCGCCTGCTAGCTGGTTTTGCTGCCAGTGTATCTGCGGACCAGCGCTCACCTCTTCTGACCAAAGCAGCTGATCGCCGCACCCGCTTCGCGGGTGCCGCTTCATCGAGGGTCTTGCTGACTCTGCCTGCTGTTTGTCGGCGCACTCCAGGGCGAACCTTGGGCATAGGAAGGCTTGAGGGCTGCGAGCGTGCAGGGACTACCAGATCCAGGTGTCCCTGCGAGACCGATTCCAGCTTCCGGTCCGCTCTCCCTCTAGCCCCGCCCCCCGCCCATCGGACAGCTGACATAACCACCTGTGCTGCCCTTGACCTTTGGGACATTTCGCCTGCTAGCTGGTTTTGCTGCCAGTGTATCTGCGGACCAGCGCTCACCTCTTCTGACCAAAGCAGCTGATCGCTGCACCCGCTTCGCGGGTGCCGCTTCATCGAGGGTCTTGCTGACTCTGCCTGCTGTTTGTCGGCGCACTCCAGGGCGAACCTTGGGCATAGGAAGGCTTGAGGGCTGCGAGCGTGCAGGGACTACCAGATCCAGGTGTCCCTGCGAGACCGATTCCAGCTTCCGGTCCGCTCTCCCTCTAGCCCCGCCCCCCGCCCATCGGACAGCTGACATAACCACCTGTGCTGCCCTTGACCTTTGGGACATTTCGCCTGCTAGCTGGTTTTGCTGCCAGTGTATCTGCGGACCAGCGCTCACCTCTTCTGACCAAAGCAGCTGATCGCCGCACCCGCTTCGCGGGTGCCGCTTCATCGAGGGTCTTGCTGACTCTGCCTGCTGTTTGTCGGCGCACTCCAGGGCGAACCTTGGGCATAGGAAGGCTTGAGGGCTGCGAGCGTGCAGGGACTACCAGATCCAGGTGTCCCTGCGAGACCGATTCCAGCTTCCGGTCCGCTCTCCCTCTAGCCCCGCCCCCCGCCCATCGGACAGCTGACATAACCACCTGTGCTGCCCTTGACCTTTGGGACATTTCGCCTGCTAGCTGGTTTTGCTGCCAGTGTATCTGCGGATCAGCGCTCACCTCTTCTGACCAAAGCAGCTGATCGCCGCACCCGCTTCGCGGGTGCCGCTTCATCGAGGGTCTTGCTGACTCTGCCTGCTGTTTGTCGGCGCACTCCAGGGTGAACCTTGGGCATAGGAAGGCTTGAGGGCTGCGAGCGTGCAGGGACTACCAGATCCAGGTGTCCCTGCGAGACCGATTCCAGCTTCCGGTCCGCTCTCCCTCTAGCCCCGCCCCCCGCCCTTTCCAAACCACCATAAATAGTGTGTGTTCTCCCGCAGCGCGGGACGCAGCTCGGGGCGAAGACCGGGCAAAGAGCGGGCCGTTTGAGGCCGTTCGAGTACGAGAGAGTCCGGTCCGGCCCACCCCCCTAACTGCATCATCACGACCATCTACATATAGGCACCTATTACACTTTGATCCTTTCAAATCCACTCATTGGATAATGAATACGCGATCCAACAAACAGAAAAAAGCCAAAAAAAATGGGATAGGAGATAAACTGCTTGGTCCAATGGACGATTTCCTCGCCAAAGCTAACACATTTATCGATCAAAGTATAAGCCTAATTGAGGGCAGAGTTTCAACTGAACTCGCCATTGCACGCCGATCCTCAATGGGACTACTAGCCACCGCAAGAACCCCAGATCCCCAGGCAACCCCAACTCCAACGATTGTGTCTGCGAACAGACTCAGTCTGCCAAACAACGTAGATCTCTCTGCCACTCAACTCTCAGTAGCTTTCTCGGATAGTGACCTCGAAAAAACCCCAGACATTTTTCCCGACCCAACGCCTGAAGAAGTAAGGCAAACGAGAGGGAGGAGAGAGGGAGCTATCAAAAAAAGAAACGTTAGCAAAAAACAAGACCACACTGAAAACATCGAAACGGCTGACCTTATAGTCTTGATAGGCGACACAAATCCTGCAGTATTGCCCCTTCACTCTGTTCCCCCGCCCAATAATACTGCAATGATACATCATCTACCACATGACCTTCAAGATTTTCCAATCCTGGAACCAAAAAGCCCACGACTACAAGGAAAAGAAAAAGAATCAGCTAGATTAATCAAGGAGATAGCTTCCCTGCTGAATTCTTACATTCGCCCTTTAGAAGCTAGACTTAGTAACATCGAGAGTCTAATTTTAAAAATCTCCAGTCCTCCCAAAACCACACCCTCGCATGTCCCTCAAAAGCCTTCTTCAGATTCCTCGATCACTACTCACCCAAACAAGAAAACGGTATTGTTGCCTCCTCCACAGACCAAAAAACAACTTACAGTAAAGGTTTCAACAGTACCAAATCCTGCTACTGCCCAAAAAATCACTCCCAAGCCCTTGACTATTCCTCCACCACCTAACCCACTTTCTATACCAGTAGTAAACACTCCAAGCATAAATACCCCTTCCTCTAAAACCCCCGTTACGACAAACCCTCCGGCCGCCACAACTCCTGCCATAACAGATACAAAACAAACAAAAACAAAAGGTACCCCGAGAGAGATTACTGACCAAAGACCCTCTGTAAATTTGCCCCCCGCAGCATGTCCATACGTAGTGGTCATGACAGGGGTCCCTGAACTTACTGGTGAGGGGGCCGAACCCAACTGGTCACTGAAAAATAAAGTACAGTTTTGGCTGAACACTAATCGCCCTGTTCCCCAACACTGGAAAAGCACTATAGCCTCAGTCTCCCGGACCTCGTGGGTGGGCCACAGAAAAAAAACTATCCGGGGTGATTGTATTGTAATCACGTTTGAGGATCCAACCATAGCAGAATATATCTGCTCCCGGGAGTTTAATACCTCTGGGGGAATTGCCACAAGACCCTTGTCATACTTCTACCCAAAACGATTTCACAACAATAACTATTCTCGTGATATCGATAGCATCTGGAGGAAACCAATACTGCAGCCCCGGGAGCTAGATATTGCGGGTCCAAAACTAATGCCGCGATATAATGAGCCCGACCACCCTTGGTGGCCATCAAACCAAAACTACCCGCAAAGAGAAGCACCATGGCAGATCATGGGCCCACATAATAGATCTAGAAATTGGGAGCAGTGGGAGAGACCACCGCAGAATCCATACGGCACCAGTTACAGAGAGCCCACAACTGGGCAAAACTGGCAAGGGATACCATTAATTAATCGTTTCAGCGGCCTGGAAATGGTCGATTGACAAAGAAGCCATTCCATGGAGCCAGCACTAACAACTAAGGACCCGATTAACCCTATAATAGAACTTCCTCAAGTGGAAAAACCACCTTTGGATTTTGCACTCTCACCGTTATCCATTACCTTCTGGAATGTGGCAGGCCTCCGAAACAAAATAGAGGACGGCTCGGCCGCTGGCTTTTTGAAGGATTCACAAATCATTTGTCTACAAGAGACCTGGACAATGACCCCCTCACATCTTGTGGGCTACAGGACATTTTTCTCCCCCGCCCTTCCCAGCAGCGCAGGTAGACCGAAAGGGGGCCTGGTAACATACCTGGCTAACACAATTTCTGATTTGAAGTTCACTAAGATAGACCTAACTCCACACTTCCAGATCCTCACAATTACAATTGGGAAAAAATTTTGCTTCACAATAATAAACCTCTACAACAACTTAGAGGATGACTTTTTTCTGAACGTCCTTTCAGTAATCCAATTAAAAATAACCGATCACTGGCATGCCAAACAGAAAAAGGAAACACCGCAGATAATCTGGGGAGGTGACTTTAATATCCACCCCTGCCCCCTGAATGACACATGTGGGATAAAGGACGAGAATGACAACCCATTGGTACACTTTTCCCACTCAGGAGCGGGGACTGTCATGAACAGAACATTAGCCGATCTGGATTTACAAATTTTGAACCCTATACAACAAAGTCATAGCAAACTAGAACCCACCTATAGAGGAAGGGGCCATGCGACCACCGTAGACTTTGTACTTGTGACAGAAGGCTTAAAAGATCATACCAAAAATTTCAAAATTCTGGAAAATAATCTTAGTGATCACTCTGCCTTAAACCTGACCTTCTATATACATCAACCAAGGTCACTGATGGCATCGATAGCAAACACGCTGACGCAGAATAGACTGGAGCTGGGGAAGAACAATGGTTACACCATAAAATGGGAAAAGGTGGACCCAAACACATTAACAAAACGGCTAGTAGAAACTTCCTACAACAGCTTCATGATCTGCCTTGACCCTTATGCAGAGCCAAAACAAATTTTGGAAAACTTCAGCATTATAATAGAGCAAGTCAAAAAACAGCTGACTAAAACATCCAGACAAACTAAAATAAACTCCACAGGTTGGTTTAATCGAGACTGCAGAAAAGCACAAACTAAATTAAGGAATGCGCTCGGAAAACCAAACAGAGATACAACAGAGATCCAAGCTCTCCGACGAGAGTACATCTCCTCCAGAAAAGAGAGGAAAAAAGAACTGAAACAATCCCTGTGGAACGCCCTACATAAGAGCGCACTCCTGAAAGACAGTAAGACCTTTTGGAAGATTGTTAAATCACCCATGCTAGCTGACCCTGCCGGTCCAAAAATAGATGTGGCCATCGATGAGGATGCGTGGGTGAATCATTTTTCAGAAATCTTCAAACTGACATTAACCAGCGAAGATAATCACGCCGACATCCCTTTAGTCACCTATCCAATAACCATGGACCTTGATATGCAGGACCTAGCACTGGCACTGTCTTCAAGTAAAAGCGGGAAAGCTCCTGGCCCTGACGGGGTTCCGGTCGACTTGTTCAAATATCTGCCGGACTTATGGATTCCAATATTGACAAGAGTATGTTTAGCCACAATGGAACTCGGCCTATTAGAGTCATGGTCCTCTTCAATAATGGTCCCAATCTTTAAGAAGGGGGACCGTCAGGACACAAAGTGTTACCGGCCGATATCGCTCCTAGATTCTCTGGGAAAAGTAGTTGGAAGAGTCCTCCTTGAAAAATTACAGCAATGGGCAGAAGATAAAACCATCCTCTCGGACTTACAGTTCGGATTTAGAGAGGGCTTTGGGACAGTTGAGCAGGCCCTAAACTTAAGTCTGTTAACTTCAAAGTATATCCATGCTAAACCTGGCTCCATCTACATGGTCTATGTGGACTTGTCCTCCGCATTCGACTGTGTTTCGCATGCGAAGCTTTGGTCACTGCTGAACGTAATGGGGGTCGATCCTCCTCTTCTGAACTTTCTGAGGGAATTGTACAGCGAAGCTACGGCGAGAGTAAGATACGGAACAAACGGAGAACTGACAGCACCATTCAGGGTAGAGCGGGGAGTAAGGCAAGGGTGTGTCCTTGCTCCCTTTCTCTTTTCATTGTATACAAATGGCCTAGAAGAGTCCATGCTGCGAGGGGCGAGGGATATCCCCAGCGCAAAAGGTCGCTTGATCCCCGCGCTCCTATATGCGGACGACGCAGTCATCCTAGCTCGCACCCCTAACGAACTGCAGAAATCTTTAACCAAATACGCAGACTTTATGGGGGCTTTGGATCTGCGTATCAACATCAAAAAAACGTTTGTTATGGTAGCTGGTGGACCAAGAAAATCAACCAAATCGATCTTTTTGAATGGTGAAAAAATTGAAAAGACCCCACAATACCCGTACTTAGGCATCATGATCGATGATGCCTTAAACTGGAAAGCGGCGGTTGAGTCCAGGAGGCTTCTCTTCAAAAGAGCAATCATGGCGCTGATAAAATTCTCTAACAAGCTGGGAAAAAGAGCACCAGTAGAACTGCTTCAGATCTACGCTGCAAAATGCCAATCTATTGCATTATATGGAGCAGGGACTTGGGGCCATGTTTCCTCCAGCTCAATACAAAAAGAAGAGAACATCTTCATCAGTTTCCTTCTCTCAATTCCGAGAGGTACTTCCACCTACTCCTCACATTTAGAGCTGGGAATTTCTCATATTGAAGATTTAATAAAAATTCAACCTCTCCTGCTCTGGAGGAGAGCCTGGTTGTCGGTAGAAAACACTCTGACTAAAAGTATCCTACAGGACGCCATGGATCTAGACCATGCTCATAAAATCGCATGGCTCTCGTATGTTAGACACTTTTTTACGGACCTGGGCCTACAAAAATACTTCTACACCCCAGAAACTTTGAGAGAAACCTCCAAAAATGAATTGAAACGACTTGCGTTGGGCCACTTGGAGTCACTGAGACTGACTACGCAGATCACAAAAAAATCTGTCACCCACGCAATTATGATCCAGCAGTCCTTGAGAATTCAGCTATATCTGACCATGGAGCTAACTGTCTACGAGAAAATGCTCTTAACAAGATTTAGAATGAACCTTTTTTTCAGGTTAGTGACTTTCCCTGATAAAAACAACTGGAATGCACAGATAGACCCATGTCCATGCGACGACCTTTCTCAACAGTCCACCATACATACGGTACTGTTTGTAAGTTTTATCATCCCCATCGGAAAATTTGGTTAATTCCTCTACTTAAAAAATGGGGCCATAGACAATGTCACCCGGCCATGTTGGCCCTCCAAACCTTGGACTCTGAGTGTACTGTCTACCATGTTTTAAACTTCTTAAAATGTATCATAAGGCATCGCAATAACCTGTAAGACAGTGGATATGTATCAGTATTGGAAAATGCAACTTTTTTAAATGTCTAGTTTAAATTGTACTTTTTTCTACTCCAATTATTAATTCTGTATTCTGTGATATCTTTTATGGTTTTGCAAACGCTAAAAAACCGAATAAAGATTATTATTATTATTATTATTATTATTCCAACACCAGTCCCCGTGGACACTAGGGAAGGTTATTGGATAGTAAATTAACCTATTCACTAGCCATTCCCTAAGTCAGATCGCCTCAAAGCGCTATGCGTTGTAATGGTATGCGTTGTAACAGATGCGTGGTAATGGTAGTGCGTGCCAATCGATGCGTGCTAAAGGTTGTATACCAGCAATAGTACATCTGACCCATTCAAAGTCCAGCACTTTCCAGTAGTTTCCCTACTGTTAGGTTTGTGTGTGAACAATAATAGCCCGATTCCGATCTCGGTTGGAAGGGCTCCGAATTGGATTTGGTTTTACCTAAACCAATCCGGAGCATTTATTTTTGACCGACTCGTTCCCAATTCTGAACGACCAAGTACGATGCCTGGAAACCCTTAGCGCTGACTGAATCGGTTCTGGAAGGCATACGGAGATAATAAACCCTCCGGAGTCGAATTGTACAGCTCTATGGAGAAGGTTTTCCAAGAGAACAAGTACGATGAACGATTCGGGCAGCCTTTACGATTTGTTGTGCCCGGATCAAAAAGGCTTCCGGAATCAGTCATTGGGAGTCTATAGCACAAACCCTTCACCTGGGGCCTTCTGAATCATTCCTGAGGGGATACCCATGGGGCCCCCCTTTCATACCATGCAGAGTGTGGCAGGAACATAGGTGTACCTGCCACTAGGTGCACAATTTTTCCCAGTCATCCCTTTTTTTCAATGCGGGCCTGTGTACGTGTTTGGTACACAGGCTCCCATTAAAGTCAATGTGAGTCTGACCGAATCATATCCACATGCATTCGATTGCATCGTACTTGTTCGGTCGGACTCCCCTGACACGAGTTGTATGGAAAGCATTCCAGACATGAGTCGTTCGGTTTGATTTCTGAATGAGATCGGAATCGGGCCCTTAATATGTCCCCCTCCAAAGTCCAAGACTTTCCATGTTGTTGCTTAGGTTTGAGTGAGAATAGTAAAGCTGACCCCACCAAAGTCAAACATATTTTTCTAAATGTTTGGGTTATGTTTATTATTTCAATATATTTGTTGTGCAATTATTTTATATTTGATTTTTTATTTTTTTATTTTTCTCTTATGCTCTCATATATAGGGACCAATTCACCAAGGTAAACTTAGACATTTGATCTAAACTCAGACCAAATGCCTAAGGTTTTGACTTTGGGAATTGAGAAAGGGTATTTACGGTATTATCTTTATGTCTGCACTTGAGTGCTAACATAAAGATACTACTCGTAAATGACTATTGTGAATTCCCAAAGTCATAACCTCAGATGTTTGGTCTAAGTTTAGACCAAACATCTAAGTTTACCTTTGTGAATCGGGCCCAAGGTGTTTATGTTTCTTCATCATTAGCTGCTCCTTTGAGATGCTGGTTTAAAATGTTCTGTCTGCCCTGTTCTAAAGTACTGTATGCTTTTTTTGATCTTTGGGGTTTGGGCCAGCATGTGAGTTGCATTGATTTTCAGTGTGGTTGAGGGTTTCCCTTGTACTAGTGTTCACAGTTCCAAAGCCAGCCTGGCCCAACCCTTGATGATAGCTGTTTTTGATATCCTTCCCAGTTTCAAACTTCCCTATGGACGTGGTTGACCATTTAATCATGCGTAGTAATTTGTAATGGTCCTCACTATTATTAGTTCCAAGTATGCACAGGGCATCATGAGTTCTAGCTGATACATCCAGGCGAGCCAGTAAGGTGGCATGGTTGCTCTTGTTTCAATTAATCACCTCATACCAAGTAATGCGTCCACTTCGGTGCAGGTTGAGAAAGACATTGTCGATTGTAGTTAAGTTATTGAAAGAGGGTGGGCGTGTTTTTTTCTTTTTAGCTATGATGCCTGCTCATTCAAGATTGCACATGTGCTGGAAGATGTTGAATCTGTGGATTGTTTAACTGAACAAAGTGGTACTTGCACCATTCTCTCCTAAGTGGTGCAAATTGAAATCTCCCAGTAAAATAATTTCCAAGCTTGGGTCCGTGGTTATTAGTTCTTCCAAATGGCCATCAGCTCATCAAGTTTTTCTACAATGCCCGTTCTATGGACATTGAAGTAGAGACTGATGATTAGTATCACCAGGATGCCTGTGGGACATATGAAGCCATTCAAAACACCTGCTTGAAGCATTCCCGAAGTGTTGCTTAGATCCAAAAAAGAAATGTTTAGTGAATGTTCATGTAAGTGGAGATCCCTCCTGAGGGCCTCCTGAATAAATGTGTTTTTTTGGCTGGTTTGTGAAATTATGCATAACCAGGTAGCAGTGTCTATATTAATGCCCATGTCTCCTGTAGGCAGATGATATCTGCTTTGTCTAGAAGTGCAAGAGCATCCTCGCTCTGAAGGATTTTACTAATTCCAACCAGGTTCCAGATCACTATGTTGATAGTTTGATTACGGCTCATATTGATATCTGTTATGCTTGGAATGTCTAAGATTCTTTTAGACAAGTTCCACAGAACTCCAGCCCCAATGGTTGATGTCCGGTGTCTGATGGGGTTTGTTACTCTGAGTGGTAATTACTCTCCAAGCCCCAGCCTAGCTGCCTAGCGGACACTGGATGTTGAGGTTAGTAAGCCACAAGTGGTTTCGGGCCTCTTTGTCCCCTCTAAAATGCCTTTGTTGGGGCTGTTTTCGGGCTGGGGTCATAAATTGTGCGGATATTTTACGTTCTCCATCATCTTTACTAGGAATCTCCAGTCATAGAACTGTCCCTTTTCATTGAGCAACTTTATAGACGTACTGGTGTTGCGCCATGGTACGATGGTCAACTCTCTCCCTGTGTCTAGGGTGATAACATCAAACTGTACCCTGGTTATATCTTCGCTGGATGATGAACGACATTCATGGAATATGCTGCAGAAGTTTTAGCATGTTTACTATATTAAGGGTATCTGTATTGCCACTAGATGTGTACTGCAGAATGAATATACTTTTTTGGGGGCAGCCACCTCCTGCTGCTTTGTTACTGAATGTTGGATATTATTCATGATGGACCCCTGTCCTGGGTTGTTGAACTTGCGGTGTGCTGAGTGATTCACCAACATTTGTTTTTGGAGTCCTGAGAGTTTGGGATCATGCAATTGTTTCTGCTGTAGTTTGTGCAATGACCCTTGTGTCTGGTAGGTGGCAGTCCTCCTCTCTCACCGCTGAGTCTCCGACTCAAGGGCATCTCTATTAATCTGCTGGCCTCCCTATTTTGTCTTCTTTACTGAATGCTGGCATCATGGTTCCTGAGTGTTCAGGGACCGGATTTTAGCTAGGCTTCGCCAGATGTATGCTGGTTGGGTATGTGCCTGCTGCTGTGGTAGGCAGGCTATTTAGCGTTGGCTCTGTGCCAGTGCCCATGCCATGTGGTGTTTTGCCTGAATTATGGCATGCAACGCATACGGAGCAGAAGGGACGTATTACCTCCCGAATAAGAACACTACGCTTATCGATATTGAACCAACATTTTGGTCAATACTTGGAAGAAGATTCCGCTACATTTACATCATCCCCACAAGAACCCCTCTGAGGGTTGGAATTATCACCTCAAAATATAACTACAGAAACAGTGGAGAATAGCCTTGAAAAAGTCAGGGGTTACATTCCCCAAATCGACGAAACACGTGTCGGCTGTGACTTCTCCTGAAATAAAACAACAAAACAAACCCTGAACAAAAGGATTGAGAATTTGATTTTGTGTGTGAACTATATGGTGGAAACACTTGTATTTGATTGGATTATAATATACTAAATGTGTGCTGAGGAGTCTCAAGCATCTTGTGACTTTTGCCTAACTAGAAGAGGGAAGTGGTTCTCTTCTCCTTGTAGCACCGTGCAGATATTTTAATTAAGTACCCAAATTTTGGACAGGTGCACATCCCTCAGTGGCGCCAATACCTAGTAAAACTACCACTATCTTAGTAACTAAACATTATGGCATCCCTGCATTGGATGCCTTGACTGGTAGTCATGCCTGCACGCTGCAGGGAGCCTGTCCTGCCTGTTTGGAGAGATGGTGTTTCTCTAGGAAGCACTGAATTGAGGTGGACACTGGCCTGATATTTGATGCCTTGTGCATAGGTCAGCTTATTTGATGATGTGAGGGCCATGGTGGCTAACTTTGGCATGCCCAAATGTCTCAGGCCAATTTGAAATATTAGATACAATGGTTTAATAGGGTTAAGGGAGGCACTCTCTTGGTAAGTAGTGCTATATTTTCTGCAGTGGGTGCCTCTCTTTGTTACTTTGTGAAGCGTTTCAGGTCAAGACCTTCTCCTCTCTTTCCGTTAGTGTTGTTGTTTGAAGATCTGGATGAGCATCTATTGGCATAAGCCCTGTGTCCGCCATGTGTGTGCAACCTGTGGTTACCCCTGGGTTGTATGTGCCAAGGTTTGTGTTGTTTATGACTTTCAGTTCTACGACCAGTGTGGCGATTACAGATGGAAGCAAGGACAGCTTGTCCAGGATGGCAGGACATAGGCATTGTTGTCTTCTCTCTTTTGATGGCCTCATTATCTTTTATATCTTTTTGGCCATATCCTGCCTGGTGAGGGCCATTACTTGTAAGGTTTCCATCTCTATATCAAGTTTTTGTGATTGCCGTGTTAGGGCATTTGTGGCAGCTGTCAGGGAGTTGGTGAGAGACCTTAGCAGATTGTCCTGCACGTAGGAAAGTTCGAATGGAGGGCAGGCTAGGGACCTTTGTAAAGAGTTGCTTAACTCTGGCTGAGATGAAGCTTCTGGGCTTGTTGCATAGTCTGAGATACAATCTGGTTTTTGGGGGCCCCTCTTGTTTCAAGGCCTTCTGGTTGTGGGTTGTCCCTTGTGGGATTACCCACCTTTGTTTCATTGCTGTCTTCATATGCATGATATTCATGGTAGGACTGGGTGGTAAATATTCCTTGCACTGGGCTGGGCTATGAGGGAGTGTGTCACTGCTTGATCTGGTGGTGCAATACCTGCCTCCATCCTCATCTGTGGAGTTGCCAAGAGACCTAGTTAGGTTGAAGAGAGCTCAATATAATGGGATTATTCAACTGAGGCCTCCTAATTTCAAATATGAGCGGGTCCTTTTGCTTTCACAAAAGTGACCGATCATCTTGGCATACCTTAGGGTCGATTAGGGATGCTGTGGGGGGTTTGCCTCTGGCCCAATTAGTCCAAGACCCCAACTAGAATTATGCCCTTATCTATTTTCTTAAAGTATGCTGTAATCCGGACATCTAATTTTTTTATTGTTACTTGGGCTGCTCCACTTCCGGAGCTGAACCAAGTTGGGCCTTGTGGTCCTCCTCGACCAGCCCATTCTTCCCTGTGCTATGACTTGGTTGGAGGGACTACTTTCTACCCTTTTCTGTGCCTTTGCCTTTGTTGCTGCTATCAGTGCCTTCCTATTTGGAATTACATCAGTTTCCCTATGTATGGAGATCAATAAGGATAGTTTTCGAATTCCAGGGTAAAATATTCTCACTGCTCTGATGTTTCTTGAGATGGCTTTGGAGCGGGCTCTCAAGCCTCTTGGCCCATGCCTCATGACATGCGTCTGGTTGCCTTGTACTTTTTGCTTGCCAAGCAAATACCCTCCCGAGCACTCAATTTATCCAATAAAGTCTTATTATAGAGTCACACAAGTTCCAAGTCTTGAATAGCGCACGCTCAAGTTAAAGTCCAAAATCTATTTCAGAATTATCTTCCAAGTGTTTATTTCTTTGTAGTATAAATCAATCCGATCATCAGCAAATTTCTTCACAGTTGTGCAGCCAACACGTGTTTTGTCATGATTATTTTGATCATACAATGACTTCATCAGGGCTGCAACCCAAATAATAATAACAACTTAGTAAAGGGGATCTTACTATTTCAATAACACTCACCAATTAACTGCAAAATTTGTACAAAAAAAGGGGAAATCTTCAAAATTAGCTGGCAAGGAGCAAAACCCATGGAGTTATTATATGATGATTACTAATAATGAGGGTCGTGGGGAATATTTATTGACCATACAATGGTATCATCCCCAAAGTTATGATTACTACCAAAAGATACCAGTAGGTCAAACAGAAGTGAAACTGTATCAAAAACGTGTTGGTTAGGGAACAGTCACCAAGTCTATAGGTCAATAGTACGTGGTGGTCATCAAATGATTCCCATCAGATACCCGTCCTGTGCCGCCCCACATCATTTGGGATCCTTCACCCGAAGGAATTGATGAAAAACCACTAAAGATTAGGTGAACTGTAACCCAATCAAGTGGAAAAAACTCAAATGTGATGGGTTGGGATGTGTGGCATAAGGAGGGTAAAAATGATTGGCAGTGCATAAAAGTGTTAAAGTAACTGTGTTGAAAGAGTGTGTGACTTTAAAATTGGGTTGTAGAAGTGGAAAAAACTATTTTAATGGTATCCTATCTACACCCAACAATAAAAACAGTGCATGAGTGTATTAAACTTATATATACTCAGATGTATTGAAGGTCAACATGTTTCTGCGGTAGTTGGAGTCATGGGATCTCCTCCAGCTTCATCAGGACCTTATGTCAAATGCTACTGCATAGAAGTGAAGATAATGAACAAAAGTGATAAAAGTGTCACCTGAAATTCGCCCAATATGTGGGGAATATAAGCTCCACCTCACCTGGCTACAGCTCAGGTAAAAACGGAGCACCGCTCTGTCCGTCGGTACTCCGGACATCCGTCTTGGCTGTCATGGACAGCCAAGACGGATGTCCGGAGTACCGACGGACAGAGCGGTGCTCCGTTTTTACCTGAGCTGTAGCCAGGTGAGGTGGAGCTTATATAAGGTCCTGATGAAGCTGGAGGAGATCCCATGACTCCAACTACAGCAGAAACATGTTGACCTTCACTACATCTGAGTATATATAAGTTTAATACACTCATGCACTGTTTTTATTGTTGGGTGTAGATAGGATACCATTAAAATAGTTTTTTCCACTTCTACAACCCAATTTTAAAGTCACACACTCTTTCAACACAGTTACTTTAACACTTGTATGCACTGCTAATCATTTTTACCCTCCTTATGCCACACAGACCAACCCATCACATTTGAGTTTTTTCCACTTGATTGGGTTACAGTTCACCTAATCTTTAGTGGTTTTTCATCAATTCCTTCGGGTGAAGGATCCCAAATGATGTGGGGCGGCACAGGACGGGTATCTGATGGGAATCATTTGATGACCACCACGTACTATTGACCTATAGACTTGGTGACTGTTCCCTAACCAACACGTTTTTGATACAGTTTCACTTCTGTTTGACCTACTGGTATCTTTTGGTAGTAATCATAGTTATTATATGATGAACATACTATAGGTTCTCTCATAAAAAAAACTGTATGGGAAAATTTATACCATTGAAAGGAGGGTCCTGAATGAAATTAAATCGGTGCAAAAGGACATTTCGATTTTTTTGGACCTGGTTACTGTTTTACATCCATCCAATGTATTTAATACGTTACAGAGTGCCGCATCAAATAACAAAAACGAATTACAAAATGGTTTAAGTAATGCGACTTTACTAGAAAGTGATAGCCCTTTACAGCCTACTGTAACACATACAAAACACTGCGGTAACCACCGGGACCGGTAATAGGAAAGTCGGGGGCCAAGCTCAACACAAGAGTCATCAGGATGTATTTCTTAACCTACCCCCACAGGCTACACCATGTGTGATTGTTTTAAAAAATTTACCTAAATTGTTCAAAAAATATAATGAAATGTCGGATTCCTTAAAAAATAGGGTGATTCATTGGCTATCTGTGAACACTTCTTGTAGCACTGGGCATCTATCACAGTAAATAATTATGGTAAGAAGAGTGAGCTGGGTGGGAAAAACAGTAAAGGTATGCGAGGGGGACTGTGTAGTTGTAAATTTCTGCTGCCCCAATGTGGTGGGTTCCCTCCTGGAAGAGGTCAAAGTCAATCAAGATTGGAAATTTAACAGAAAAGAATAAACTATCACTGTGGAGAACCGGGCCTTATGGGCCGGGCGGCGCAGGGCATGCCTAAATCCCCGGATTCACCTGCCTTGTAACTAACAGAGACACGAGACACTCCATTGAGCGTGGAAGCCAGGTTTATTAGCTGCAGCTAAGCACAGTTGTCCTAGAAGTTACACGCAGGGTGGATTCTAAGGAGACTGCCACTTCAATCCGTGGCGCACAATCTTTTATAGCAAACACATTTACAATATCCCACTCCTTGCACATACAAAACGAACCAATGAGAAAAGTTGGAAAACAAGCTATCAGGTATCTAAAAATACGCCCCTTTCTCGGACCCCGTGTGCTACCCCATCCGACAAATTAATCAAAGATGGTGTTCACAATCCTCTCTCGCAGGTGGCAGGATGTACTTGTGTGCCTCAAAGGATGGTTGTGTAATAGAAGAATACAAGGAGAGAATAGCGAAGGCCAGTCGGATAAGATAGTATAAGGGAAGAATAGGAGAGGGCAAATAGTCAGCCGAGACAGGGATCAATTGAACCAGACATGGATTAACAAACTCAGCCAGACCCTGACATTGGGTTTCATGAACAAGGACAATGGAGTTACTTTTTAACTGAAGGGACACGTAGCAGCTAGAAATGAAAAAATACAAAAGCAGCTGGAAAAGCAAAAGCACATCGTTCGCCGTGCTGCCTGAGTGAGGGCAACACAAAATGGCCAAAGGACACAAAATGGCGGCTAGATACGGGACGAAATCTGAAATCGTAGAACCTCAGACCCTCCTTTTGCCATTACTCAGGCAATACACCAGGGACTCAAGTCAATCTGAGTCGATGTCAATGGCCATGAGGTCATCGAGATGTTGCTGTATCATCATTCTAATGTTCTCTGTTTTCCACGACGCAGGCTTCAGGACACACATAGTGGCAAAAAGACCACACATTGCAGGTCCACACTGCACACAAGAGAAGATGATGGCCAAGATCATTCCAAGGAAAGTTAGTATCTTCCATCCCCATGTGGACAGTAGTCCCCAAACCATCCCATTACGGACCAATCTCCCGTGTCCTGATGTATAGACTCAGAGATGATATGTAGCTTGGAGATAGCTTGGTATACTGTAGGGGCATTATCAGGAATGTAAACACAGCAACTAGACCCGATCAGCTTACAGACTCCACCACGATCTGCAAGGATAATATCTAAAACTATCCAATTTTGTTAAGTCATAAGATGATCAGCCTGAAGCTCAGTTGTCACATTACTCAAGGCTCCAGACGTTTCATTTATGGTAGCCTCAACAACACGAGCTAAATGCCTGATGTCTCTGCTATTAGCCATTGGGCCCCTGAAAGGAAGCAACCCTTTAATAAAGTCAGCTGCCTCCTGTCCTGCTGTGTCTTTCTGATCAAAGACTCCCCTACCATGTCTCTTCTTGTAATGACTTGAAGGAGCAGTATACGTTGGGGGAAGAAGAAAAGCCACATAACATGTTCCTGAGAAATAAGTAGGAAGCCATGTATAGGCTCTATCGTGACAGATAAAATATGTGCCTTGTGATGGCACTAGCAGTGAAGGAATCTGAGGTGTATAAACATAAGTATGAGAACAGATACTCCTCTCTTGCTGATTCTTGACATTCTGACCATTAATTTGTAAACAGAAATTACCTCGATGAGGTACAGTCCACACTGACGGAGAGCTCCTTAGTTTATCCTTTTCTGTAAGGCTAGTAACATATCGAGTTATGTTGCATCCATCATATGCTCTCTTCTCATCTGTAGAATTCTTACTAATCTGGGCAATCTTAGCCATAGTCACTATTCCCTTAATCAAAGTACTATGACTAAAGTCTGCTCCACCACCATATGGACTGCCAGGAGGATATTGCAGCTGATTTTGATAAAGGTTGGAGAACATAGCCAAATAAGCCCAGGCGGAACCTTCAAAGGAGAATGGAAAAACCAAATACGGCATGCCTCTCTCTGTATTATGAGGCATGAGCCCACAAACCCAACAATCGGTAGTATTCATTACTAATTAGTGTTGATGCAATAGCTGAATAAACGAATTGTTGAAGTATTCGGTCCTCCAAATCTGGAGGCAGTAGTAGGAAAAGATCCGAGGACAGATGTAGGGACAGGTAACGGCTGCAGAACATAAACAACCCAACTTCCACACGCTAATAAAGTACATAAACATATCAAAATACATAAGGTAATCCCACATGGACTAACCATCAATTTCTTGAATTGTTCTTTCATATTTACAGTTTGATCATTAATTTCCACTTTAATATCCATTACTCTAAAAGCGTTGCTCACGATAATCTTCCTAGATCACTTAGCTGTGATTGTTAGCCATCCTATGACACTGGAAGTCCTGCAGACCCTAGGTCACTACTCAGGTCACAGCTTAAGACTCCTACCGTGACCCTGCAACTTGATGGATAGTGGAAGAAAACACATTAGAAATGTCTTTCAAAACATAAAGGTATAATCAGAAAAATCGTAAAAAAGAAAAATTCTATTCTCTTTGGCCGTTCTCGGTCACAAGTTATATCGATTCTTATTAGGGATCGTCTGGTCCTTAAACAAGGCTTCTGGATTCACCGTGTTCAAACGCAGATGTGTTGGGACGGCCTTCTGTAACTCGTCGTCGTCTTCTTTCTCAGAGTTCGTGTGGTCCAGGCGTGCACTACTAAACGGTACAAATCTAGGCACTTTTTCACTTTTGTTATCACCTATGCCCTCTCGAGTCCACTGATCAAAAGGCAAAGGCAAAGCTACCCTCTTACAGTGCACGCCATGGACCCAGTTCTTTTTCCTAACAACCTTCACTGCCGTCTGTGTAGCTAGTAGCACTTGACTCAGTGGGCCCCAACGAGGTTCCAGATTCGGCTTCCACTGAAAGTTTTTCACGCAGACCCAGTCGCCAGGTTGGATGGAATGACCTGCGTCTGCGGAGGCCTCTGGCAAAGCGTTTTGAACCTGTTGAAGAACAAGTAATTTAGTGGTGAGGTCATGCATGTAGTCAATCAGCATTGGGTATGAAATATCAGAATACTTTTTAGGTCGAGGAACTCCCCAGACATTTGCTGGTCGCCCAAAAATGAACTCATACGGACTCAGACCTAAACGGGAATTCACAGAAGTTCTTGTAGACAGAAGTGCTAATGGTAGGGCATCAGGCCAGGCGAGACCTGTGCTTGCCTGAATTTTTGCCAATTTGAGCTTGAGAGTACCATTATAACACTCTACCAATCCTGCTGACTGAGGGTGGTTTGCCGCATGGAATTTCTGTTTGATACCAAGACCTGAACATACTTTCTGCATGATCTTGCCTACGAATTCACTCCGATTGTCAGACCAGACAATGCGCAGCAAACCAAACATCGGGAAAAACTCCTTGAAAAGAACTTTGGCAGTGGACAAGGCAGTATTGTCCTTTATGGGGTAGGCCTCTATCCATCTGGAAAAGGCACAAACCACCACCAGAACATACTTGAGGTTATTGCAACGATCCATGTGAATGTAATCTATTTACAATACCTCAAAAGGATACGTAGGCGGAGCAAAATGACCTGCTGGAGTTGGGGTTCCGTTTCCTGGATTATGCATTAGACAGACAATGCAGTGCTTCACCACGTTTTCTGCACATTTAGGAATTACTCTTTTCTGCCATACTGGAGCCAAGATTTTACAAATGCCCTTTGCACTATTATGGGCTGGACCATGCACCATAGTAACTACAGGTAGTACATAGGCGTCTGGTAACAGCCATCGTTGATGCTCTGACAATGCTGTCCAACACCTAGTCGCGTCCAACATTCCCCTACTCTCTCTCCACTTACTCAGCTCTTTCTCAGTAGCCTCTTCTTGAATCGTTCTTACACTTTCTATCGTGTCCTCACACATTCCTCCTTCTCAGACCCATCTTGCAGGGCCCGCAACATACATACGACTCGTAACATCTCTCGCTGTCTCTTTTGATACTTCGTCTGCAAAAGCATTCCCACGACCCACATCATCAGTAATCTTTTTGTGAGCGCTACACTTGATTATTGCTATTTGTGTAGGCAATGCAAGTGAGTCGAGAAGATCAGTCACCAACTGGCCATGCTGTATTTTAGTCCCATGGGAAGTAAAGAATCCTCTTTCCTTCCACAAGCGACCGAAACTATGAGCCACACCGAAAGCATATTTGCTATCAGTGTAGATGTTTACTCTCCTTCCTTTCGCCAAAACACATGCTCTAGTTAAAGCAATTAATTCAGCTGCTTGGGCTGAATTCTGTGCAATACGTGCTGTCTCCACTACCGTATACAAAGTAGTAAGAGCATAAGCTGCAGTTGTCTCACCATTTGGAAGCTTAAAATAAGATCCATCTACCCATAGGATCCCCCGTCCTGATCCACAAGTGGTGCATCTTTTAGATCTATTCTGCCTTTCGTTTCCTCCTCTGTTCGAAGAAAACAATCATGCTGTTCTTGAATGCCTTTCTCATCCGGTATGGGCAACAATGTTGCTGGGTTCAGAGTATTACACCGCTTGATATGTATATGGCTAGCCAAAAGCGTTAGCTCATATCCAGACAAGCGATCACTCGTGAGGTGTTGTGTCTTAGTCCTATTCAAAAGAGTATCTACTGTATGTGGTACCATAACAACAAGGGTGTTGTCCAATACCAATCCAGCAGACTGACAAATAGAAATTGCTGCCGCTGCTGTAGCTCCAAGACAACTAGACAATACCTTGGCTACTGGATCCAATGTAGCCGAAAAATAGGCACATGGCCGTTGTTTGTCTCCAAATTGTTGCGTTAAAACTGACAATGCACAACCTTCTCTTTCATGCACATAGAGTGTAAAAGTACCAAGCACAGGTGCAGAACACAAAGCATTACGTAAATCAGAAAAACTCTTTTGGCATTCACCAGTCCAAGGGAGAGGTTAAGGTGTATCTTTCAACGTAAGCGCAAGCAAAGGTTTAGCTAACAAAGAAAACTTTGGGATCCATTGTCTACAATATGAGGTAATGCCCAAAAAGGCACTTACCTCTCTCTGTGTGGTTGGCTCAGACCTTTGTGTAATCGCTTGAATTCGTTCTGGGGTCAATCGTCTTCCCTCCTTCGACAAGAGATGACCTAAATAGGTAACCTCTTGGAGGGAATATTGCAACTTAGAAGGGGACACTTTATGATGTAGATCAGACAAATGATGCAACAAGGAAACTGTCACATCTTTACAAACATCCTCCAAATCAGCAGCAATCAGCAAATCGTCAACATATTGGATCAAAGTAGCACCTGGAGGCAAAATGAACGCGTCAAGCTGAGATTTCAAAGCCTGACTGTAGATAGAGGGACTTTCACAATAACCTTGAGGAGCACGCTTGAACCAGAAACCTCGGCCCCCGAGAGAGAAGCCAAAAATATCTCTACTTTCCTCAGCAAAAGAAATACTAAAGAAAACGTTCTTCAGATCAATAAAAGAAAACCATGCCGCCGAGGCAGGTATCATAGTAAGCAAAGTAGTGATATCTGGAACAACAGGAAACTGGGGGACAACAATCTTGTGGACCTCCCGAAGATCAATCACAAAGCGATACACAGGTGGTTGAGAAGGATCGCTGGGTTTAAGAACAGGAAGAACAGGACTGTTACAAATATTGCCTCTCGTTTCTTCAACCACACCCTTCAGGACAGATCATAGATAATAGCCATCAAGGCTCGCTCACCATCATTAGAAATCTTGTACTGTGGAATACGTGGCAACTAAACATTAGGCTTGATAGTAACCACATTAGGAGGAATCTGCAACAAACCAACATCGTTCGGACCTGTAGCCCAAAGTGTAGCAGGAAGAGATTGTAACTCAGGCGGAACACTATCCTTCAATAGATATATAGGAGAAACCAATTTCTTACCGAAAGTAAGACGCACACCAGAGGGGAACAATACAATGTTGCCTGAAGACGTTTCAACAGATCCAAACCAAACAAATTCTCTCCGCAACCAGTCGTTAAAATAAGTGGAGCTTGCAGATCGTAAGGACCAATCGAAAGAGACAAAGGACAAGAAACTAGGTTAGCAACTGGGACGCCAGAAAATCCTACAGAAACGTTCGTTAAGCCAGACAAAGGTGCCCCAGGGAGTTTTGAATAGATCATAGAACTTCTCATTGCACCAGTATCCAAAAGAAATGGCTCTGCAACACCCAAAGCAACTATCTCAGCATAAGGCCCGTTCTGATCCACTAGAACTGACACGACTCCCTTACTTTGTCCAAGGCTGTCCTAACTAGAATGAAAATCCTGAACCTCACCTTCAACACAATAATCATCATTGTAATATTGTGCAGACTGAGTATTCTGCTGATCAAAATAATTCGAAGAATACTGAGGGGGAAGGAACACTGCCCCTGAGGCAACACACCTCGCCCTCTACCCCTAGGTGCTAATTGAAAACCACCACGGCCTCTTGGTACTTGAAATCCACCATTACGCTGCATTAAAACCGGACAACTATTCTTAAAATGGCCTTCTTTACAATAGGCCCACTGATTAGGACCAAGGAAAGGTTGCGGAACAAAAGGCTCAGGTTTCTACAGCAACCTCTGAGACTGAATAGGCTGCTGGAACTGACGCTGACCGGAACGAGGAGGATAAGCCTGCTGAAGAAGAACTTTGGTTTTTAAATCCTTAGTCTTCTTCTCGGCCTTTTCCTTTTCCTCCTTATCCCTATTCTCATAATATTGAGCAGTAGCTAATATATGGACAGACGAAGAAACAGCCCAAGAACTTTCCGAATCTTTCAATTTACGGGACAATTCAGGAAGCAGATTGAAAACAAATTGATCCACAAATAATCTCTGTCCACCTTCAGTACTCAAATCCTGACCACTATGGTCAATAAATGTCTTCTCAAACCGAGTAAAGAAATCAGAGACACTCTCCTCTTTCTTCTGCTTACATGCAGCTAACTTATCCCAGTTAATGCGTAGGGCAGGCATCATCATCTTCATTAAAGTTATTATTCTACCAGGCAACTGTGTAATCAATTCGTCTGGTTTAGCACCACCCACTTGTGCTGTATCTGCGGCAACTATATCAGCCCAAGTACCACCCAAAGCCTGCTCATGATCCTCTCTACGAATCCGAGCCCACAATGCTTGTGGAACTACATTCCCCATCAGCATATCAACATCAGCCAAATTCATAATACATGCATCAACAGTCTGGGACAACTCTTTATAACAACCAGCAGGATTTTTACGAGGGTCCGGCAAAGACTGCTTAAGTGCTAAAACTTAAGCTTGTTTCCAAGGAACATGTACCCATACGCGCTGAAAATGAGCAGGGACACCTTGAGCAGTGCCTACTTGCGGAACCGCTTCCCTCCATACTGGAGGAACTTCTCTCATAGGATAATTCTTCGTTTTCTGTCTAACTGCAGGATCAGGTTCGGGAATAGTCCAGGAAGAATATAAGGACCTAAAAGTAACAAGTGTCTGTATAGCATCCTTAACGTCAGGACCCACAATAAGTCCTTTATCAAACCTATCCTGTAAATCCAATAGACCCTGAGGAGTTAGATCCAATTCCATATCCTCCCATCCTTTAGTAAGTGCGTCACACATAGCATTAAAAACGTATCTCTGCGTAGGCACATTCCACTGGAGAAAGGTACTCAGTATATCGGGTACACTATATAATGGACCATTCATCATCCATTTATGAGCAAGGGAGTCAAATACAAATAGGTCCTCGGAATCTGGGAGTTGACTACAGGATTGCCTTCGAGAAAAAGCAGGAGACCTGTTGAACGGGCCAAAAGGGGGGGAGAAAAGACCAGAGACAGTATCAAGTAACCAATTACGAATCGGAGAAGAAGTAGGGAGTAAAACTGGAGACGAAGTATTAAACAAAGGAAGAGAAGGACTACTCGATGTAAGAGACACAAAAGGCAAAGGAGACTGAGGTACAGAAGTTTGTGGCAAAGGAGGTGCAGGCGGTATTACTGAAAGAGGCAATGGTGCGGGAGCCGGAGCTCCTGGCTGAACAACAGGTTGCTGCACAGGTGGCAGTAATGCAGGTGCATTAGCACCTGGCGCATAAGGCGGAGGTAATTTCAACAAATGAGACATTAAGGGATCTTCATCAAGATCTTTGCGTTGTGGATATAACACAGGATTGCACCTATCAATTGCCATCCGATGCTGTCTATGCGAGACCTCAATCGCATGATCAGTTTCATCGTCTTTAAATTGTTGGGCAGCCTGTATAACCGTCATATCTTTCATTTTCCTATCTCTTTTTGCTTGTTTCATTTCTCTCTGTTTGGCTTCCTTACGCCAAAGGCCGAAAGAGTCAAACATTGCCGGCCGGGCTTTTCTTTTGAACAGAATTGCTTCTAAATTATCTAATATGTCAGGCTCAAAGCTACCATTTTGTGGCCATGGTAAGACACCATCTTTCTTTGTATATCAGATACATGCATCGTTAAAGGCAATGGGACCAACACCATGCTTAGAATAGAGCTCATAGGTGGGAGTTCCAGCCGGAGGAATCGAACATGACTCCTCAAGCCGGGAATCCCTAGTACAACAAAAACAACAGAATTTCCTAAATCCGCTCAGACCAGGCATTTTAAGCACACTGATCCGTTTATTAACTTCGAGGAGTGAAAGCAAAGAACACAGTACAAAAGTACTCACCCCTCGGCTTCAACTATTGCAATAGACGAATAACAAAAATCAAAAACAAAACAAAGAAGTGGGCGCAACCCATGAATACTTAACTAAATGGTCTTCACACGCCAACAGAGGTCCGTCTAATGTCTCGCGATACCAATCATCACCAGAGGGTCCAAGGTAGGGCGGCAGTCAGGGCAGCAGTCATCAGCAGCCATCGGAAAAGAGTACCCACGCCGTAAAAGACCTTCGGTCCACTTCGACATACAGGACAATGGAGTTACTTTTTAACTGAAAGGACACGTAGCAGCTGTAAAAGCAAAAGCACATCGTTCGCCGTGCTGCCTGAGTGAGGGCAACACAAAATGGAGACAGGACACAAAATGGCAGCTAGATACGGGAAGAAATCTGAAATCGTAGAACCTCAATTGCATTACCCCTTGGATACTTTTATAGACCCAAAGTGGAACTGTCCCGCCCCTTTGGTAGAGCATATTTGGTACCAGTAATCCAAGTCAATATATGATAACATCTATGCCAGATAGGTTTGCACCTCTAGGGAGTTGTCGTGAGGTGGATTGACTGGTACAAAATATGGGACATCCAAAGTTGCCGATCAAGATGATAGAGTCCATACTATATTCCAGTCTAGTAAATTGGTAAAAATATTTAATGTGGACCAGACACAATTTGCGGTTGGCAATGAAATTAAATTCCCCCTTAATATTAAATGTGGAACCTCTGTAGAAGCTGAGATACAAATCTTGAGAAATGAAATTGTTCCGTTGACAAGTTCGGTTGACTGTAATTTTATCAGCCGTACACTGCAGGATTCACTATATATTATGACATGGAACGTCGCAGAGGTAAAGAATAAGTTTCATGATAAAACTTGGCTCCAAAGTATTAAAAACTGTGACTGAGTATTAATATAAGAAACATGGCTTAAAGGAACTTTTTTTATTAATGGTTTTAAGGTAATTTTTATTAAAGCGAATCCATCAAATGCTGTGAGAGCGAGTGGAGGTTTGGCAGCACTAATATCAATATCCTCCCCTCTGACCTTAAAGAGAACATTTAATAATGTGCAACATTTTCAGTTTCTATTGTTTTCAGTTAAAGGTAAACAGCACATCCTGGTGATTAATTTTTATGATAACACTTTTAATGCTTCAAGACATGAGATCATTTCACTAATTGAGGAAGCGCTGGTTACATTTGTAAAAAGTGCAGGGGCAGATTGTATTTTAATCTGGGCAGGGGATTTTAATATTGAATTGCGTAAATTTGCATCTGGGACTCAATGCTAGTATGAGGATAAATTGGGTGAAAATCCTTCACATTTTCCTCACAATAATTATGGGGAAATTATTAATTACGTTATGTATAAACATAATTTGGAAATCATGGAGATTGATGCACGTAATGGCGCGTGTGTTAATTACACTTTTGAAGGATCTAGATCATCTTCATGTATTGATCACTTTTTAATTTCAAGGAACTGTAGGCTCCTAGTATACAAATGCAGTGTACTGCCTAACCTGCTTAGTGATCATCATCCCCTGTTATTAATATTAAATTCTACAATTTTTCACATAGAAAAACCAAGTGCCCATGGTGTGGATATAAAGACACAGGGTGAAAACTGGACCTCTATAAAATGGTCAAGAGTTGATACTTCTGTCTTTTCAGAAAGGATAGTTAAAAAACTAATCAGCATATAGTAACATGTCTCAAAATTTCTTTCAGTAGTACTGACATTGTTAGGGCCTTTTTAAATATGTTGGTCGAGATCTCGCAAGCATTGAAAAGTAAGACTAGGGGCCCGATGTAGGTGGCCATTTACCGGTCGGTAACGGCCGAATTCGGCCGTTACCGACCGGTCAATGGGCTTTCAGATGTAGGGGGCATATATTTTACCGACTCTGTAAATTTACCGAATCGGTAAATTTACAGAATCGGTAAAATACCGAATCGGTATATTTACTGATTCAGTAAATCCACATGTAGGTGGCACTCCTAAGAGTGCCACAGGCCCTTTAGAATCGGTATTTTACCACCCAATCCTATTGGGTGGTGAAATACCGAATTCAGGTGTGCATGCACATCTGTGCATGCACACCTGTGCAATGTGACACACAGACATGCTCTTAGGGCATGTCTGTGTGCCACATGGCACACAAGTCCGGAATAGGGGTGCTAGAGGGTGTCAAAGTGACACCCCTTGCACCCTTGCTGAAATCGGTATTTACCGAATCGGTAAATACCGATTCGGTAATGTCCATTGATTCCTATGGGCTTCAATGCCCATTGGAATCAATGGGCATTACCGATTCGGTATTTACAGAATCGGTAAATACCGAATCTTAACGATTCGGTACTTACCGATTCTGTTTTACCTACATCCCCCCCCTCTATTTTACCACTTCTTAAATACCGATTCGGTATCATTCGGTATTTAAGAAGTGGTAAAATTTAATTACCTACATCGGGCCCTAAGACACAGAGGGAATATTTCCTAAGATGGTTGGATCAGCAGTGCTCTAGGTTAAATAGGAAACTAAAAGTAGCTTTAAAAGCAATTCCCAGGAATAAGGAAGATATTAGTACCCTACGGAAATTATATACAGAAGCAATAGCCCAAAGAAAAATAGAAATTGGAGAAAATGCCTGGGAAAATGTGATTAAAGCTGCGAGACTAAAGACACTATACTTTTTTGGAAACGTTTGGACCAACCTTTATTTAAAGATTCCCAATCCTTCAAAGTTGATACAGTAGTGGCACCTGATGACTGGTTAACTCATTTAGAAGCCATTTTTAATGTGACACAGCAGCATAATATACTAACTAAGAATAATGGTAATATCCTATTAAATTACACAACATTGGGTAGTATTTCCCATGGGGAGATTGAAACAGCTCTTATTAATAGTGCCAGCGGAAAAGCAGCAGGCCCGGATGGGGTCCCAATTGATATCTTTAAGCATAACGAGGCTTTCTGGATACTAATCCTACATACATTTTTTAACGATACCATTAGCGGGGTGATACCTGCAACCTGGACAGAGAGTGTGATAGTCCCCATATTAAAAAAAAAGGTGACAGAGGCAGTGCGAGCTGCTATTGTCCACTATCCCTGCTTGACTCAACATCAAAGGAAATGGGCAGAATGATGTTGGCCTGATTAGACCACTTGGTAAAGGGAACAAATGTTCTGTCTGTAGCCCAGTATGGTTTTAGAAGGGGTATTGGAACGATTGAGCAGTGCATTAATCTCAAGCTGCTGAAAGTTAAATACACCCTTGCCTGGGATGGCTCCCTTCACCTTTGTTTTGTTGATTTATTGAGTGCTTTTGACTTGGTATGTCGTGTTGAGAGAGTGGTGTTGTGCCAATATGTTCAACTTTAACCCCTTAGGAGAGGCCTGACTGCTCTGTGCCAACCTACCCATGGGTGAGCACAGGTTATCGGACAAGTGCATCATACTCATCCTGTATAGTACAGCCAGAAACCACCAGGTCTAACAGTTAGAAACACTAAATAGATTACCAGCTGTGCCTATGAACCCTATGAATCCCATAGAATGTACAGGTCAATAACAGCAAAGGATGGCAACATAATACAGAGCCACCAAATACAAAGAACTAAGGGCCATATTATCAAGCAAGGGCGATACATTATTGCCGCTTTTATTGGCAAGAAACCCCAATTAAAGCGGCTATAATGGGCTTGATGATATGTCCTTGTGAATTCCCGTAGAAGCCCAGGTTAACACCAGAACCTGGACTTCTATGGGAGCTCACAAGGCCATATTATCAAGCCCATTATGGCCGCTTTAGCGGCAGTTTCCTGCTGATAAAAGCGGCGATAATGTATTGCCCTTGCTTGATAATATAGCCCTAAGAGAGAAATAGTGGTTAATAGGACAGAATGAAAAACATAGGTAAACGCTTGGCTAGAGCACGCAAATGACCAAGGGTTTCTTAGCGATAAGCATGATCAGATGTTAGCCCCCAACCAGAATGGAAGGTGCACAGGGAGTAAAAGGAGAATGAAAACGACCAGACTTCCAACTGCTTCCAAAAGATGAGAAAGTTAGCCGGACTTTTAAGGTGCAACAGCATTCTATTCCATAGGTTACAAGTAGAATAGAGAACTGCAGAAATTGTGCAAGTTCAAGAACCAAACATACACTATAATATTGCCAGCTCAGGAAACAAGAATACTCTGACAAACAATGAAGGTTCAGGAAACAAGGGTAATATTAATTTAAAAATCATGTATATACTATAAAATTGTGTAGGTTTGCGAAAGAAGGATGTCCTCCAAGATAGTGTTGGTTCAAGAAACAAGGTTACAATGCTAAACAGTCCAGGTTCAAGAAGAGGGTTTTGCTATTTCTCAGGAACCAATAATCGGTAAACTCTAGAGCCTGAGGGCCTTTCAAGCAGCTACACTGATGCAATGATGCCCGTTCCTGCCACCCCCGCAGCGGGCAGGGCGTACCCCAGCCCGAGCACTCTGTTGCACGTGCTCTTACACCGTCCAATCACCCCACCCTTACCATTCTCCTTTCCCTCCTTGTACAGCACCGTCTAAATTTTTAACCCGGTCCTGAAGATGATCCTAAGTAATTAGATCGAAACGTCGTTGACCTGCCAGCGCAACTGAAGGCGCACTCCTCTCGTGGTTCAACATAAATTTTTATACATTTTTCAAAACCTTGTAAATCATTGTCTTGAACCACCCACCATATTCACTGTATATACTTGTTCACATTTGCACCTTGTGCCGTTTTTCGCTGATTACACATTGTCACTTGCGTCCCCACCCTTTGTGTCAAGTACACAATTGAGCATGAAGTCGAATTAGGATTGTTCACGCAATTTCTTGCCTACAGTGCTGTTACAGCTGTACCTCTCCTTATTCTAATTTGTCCTTAATTATATGATGCCATGTGCACAGTTCAAAAACCCACAGAGACTCTCCTAATTCTTTCATGTAATGTATTTTAAATACTTGTCTAACTGACCTGTCTAATGATACCAGTTGAGATATTGTTGTTCTTTTTCACATACCTACCCAAATCTCAATGTGGTTTATGAGTTTTACTCCTGTTGTTTAATACAAGGACTGAAACAAGCAGTGTAAAAGAAGCTCAATAATGGACACATGCCAAATTTGAAGTAAAGATAGACCTACCAGCCATAGGTGTGCTGCTTACTTCATCCATTCTCAGGTAGGGAAAAAGCAGTGAAAAGGAAATTCTAGGAATTGGAGGCTCTGGCAGGGAGAGCATACAGGTTGCCACAAAATCTATCATGGATATGGAATGCAAATCTAGTTCTGGAGGTTTTTGAAGAAGCTGGAAATCAACTTTAAGGTCTTTGGGAAAATGCAGTCTTTTGTGAGGAATTTAATTCTAGAAATTACTAAGCCAGATGTGAACCAAAATCAAGGGGAAGTTGGGAATAGTGTCCAAGAGGATGGAAGTCAGGTCACAGATGTAGCATCAATACACAGAATTTAATCCAATGCTAGTATGCTTACCAGGCAAATTCCCTTGTGGTGGGCAGGAGAGTACTGAGCGCAAATCATGATAGAAATAAATTATTATTGTGACTCCTGATGAAGAATCACTGAAATGCATTGAGTAACGCAATGACAAGAATTGGCTTATGTACTGATTGGTAGATATATTTGTCACATAAGAGTTGATATCATTGAAAAGAGTTAATATCGTGCCATTTTCAGAATTTGGTTCAGAAAATAAGAATTTGAAATACAATTGGCAAACAGACAATTAAAACAGATTGGGTGATTAATTTCGTATGGAGTGCGGTACTTAACTGTTGTTAAGAAATAATGGATTACTGTAGGGCAATGTGTTCTGACCCCTTTAACTCAACAGATTTTTTGCTTTTGGACTATGTGGTTTTTGGACTGTTATGTGAGTGAGTGTCTGTAGATTCACCTCTCCATTGCCAGCGGTGCTGGCCCCCTAAACCCTCTGAGGGACCGTAGAGGGATGGACCGGCTATGGGACTCTAGGGGAGAATGGATCCCCTTGGTGATCAAAGGATCGGCCTCTCATCAGAGGGCCACCCCCTGAGTTATGCCTATTACATGGGTGCCCTTCAAGTGGCAACAGAAGTTATGGGACCTGAAAAGTTCAGTCAAAGAGGGTATTTTGGTTTGAAGCCTGTAGGGGTGCCAATCAAAGAAACTCCATGAGAACACCTGATACTTGGCCAAAGACTGGTCCTGAGTATGGAGCTAAAGTCATGCAAAAAGACACACCCAATGAAATATAACAATTTAGAAGCCAGAAATCCTGAAAAAACAGTCCTAGGGGTTAACACTACCACCAAGAGCACAATTAAACCTCTCCATCAAAATTGGCCTCCAGAGCCTGAGAAAACACAAGATGAAATTTGTTCTCCTCAACCGAGCATGAGTAGCTCTCCACTCCTCAAATTGATGAAATCCCCAGGAGGGTCAAGGCCTTGTGAACAGAAGATTACCATGGGGGCATGTTTGGGCCCATCGAAGAATTGGCCAAGGACGAATGAGCACATCTGCGTTCAACAAATGAGAAGGTCCGTGGGGGTACCCATCCTCAATGGGCAGAAGCCCGAGGAGACCATAGTGTCAGGTATCCCTTCTACCTCCTTGCCCAAGCATGCGGGCATGGCTGACCAGGAACCTCCTGCCAGTGTTGGATGTGGCTGCGAAGAGATTCCTGCTCTAGCCTGAGATGGTAGCAGGCAGGTGGGGGAGCATTGATGAAATTTGGCGTATGTGCTGGCACCTAGGAGCACTGCTAAGCATTTGGGCAGCCGGCAGGAGTTGGTGGGCTGCAGGGCTTCCACACAACATTCAATGTAGCCCTACTCGGGTACCCAATTGGGGCGGCTAATAAAGAATAAACATTTTTGAAAAAAGGAAATAATCATTTTGTTGTAGTGCGGGGCCACCAGAGAAAAACCACCATAGGTATGCTGATGACATGGTGATGTACTGAATACACACTAGAAAAAACACACTGAGTTCTTTTCAGGATGTTAAAAATTAGCTACAGGTAAGATTGATTTGCTACCATTACAATACTATTTCATAACACTAAGAAAAGTAACATAAAATCACAGTTGATAAATGACTAAAAGAGGAACATCGATTGATATAGGGGTCTGGATAGAAAATATACACTATTCCCCCACTTATGAAGAGAGATATATGTTAGACCTAAGCCCAAAGGAGCTGACAGACCACTTACCAGTCTCTACCATCCATTGGCTGTGTATGATCAGACCCTGGTTTGGAAACAGCGCTAGAAGCAGAGGTTGAGATGGTGTCAGATGTTGTATTGGACATCAGCATAAGCCTTTGGAAGTTGAATGAAAGAGGTGAACAAGCAGATTAATGTTAAAGAATTTAACAGTACAAGGTTTTTCAGAGTTAAGTATTTCATGAAAATTAAAAACCATTGTTATAAATGAGGGTCTCTAGTAGCAGTTATGCACATTTGTCTAAGTAGGGACCCTTCCTTCTAGTCAGGATAAAGGAGTTACAAACCTTAGATAACCCCTGCTTGCTCCCTTGATAGCTTGGCACGAGCAGACAGCCTTATTCCAAAGGCAACTGTAAAGTATTTGCACCCAGACACACAGTAATACAGGGAAAACACTACAAATGGACACCAAACCAGTTTAGAAAAAAAGTATCTTTATCTAGACCAAACAAGACCAAAACAACAAAAATCCAGCATACACAATTGAAATATAACTTTGAAAAGGTTCCAAGCAATTCTGTCCATAGAAAAGTATGAATGCGTGACTTTTACATAATGTACTTCAAATGCATCAAAGTCAACAAGGCAAAAACAGCCACAGAGGAGGGAAGCATCAGAAAACACAAAGATGCATCAGTTCCTGAGTCCTTGGGGATGTGATGCAACAGTTCTATTGCACTCAGGAGGAGTGATGCATCGAATCCGGACTGTAGAGGTTAATGACACGTTGATTCCAAGGTGGTTCTGGTCTGCGAGTGATGCTTCAAAAACTTTACATACAGGTGCGATACTTGGAAATCCAAGATGTGCTGGAGGTCGATGCGGCAGTGGCAAACAAGAGCTGAAATGATGTCTTCAGCCGTGGTAGCTTGATGTGTAGACTATTTCAGCTGCACAGCAGGAACTGCATTGGAGTCGGTGTGGTGATCTCAGGCTTCAGAGGACTCAGCGTGCTGCAGATTTTTCACCCGCTGGCAGGTGCTGTGTCAATTCTTTCGCCGCGCAGTGGTGGAAAGTTGGCATTTCTCCCCCACGGCACCGCTGCATCGGAAAAACAGGTGCTCGAAGAGTGATGCATTTATGTTCTTGGTTTCTTCAAGCTTTTTCAGCTCCCAGCAACAGGAACAACCTCCAGAGGCCCAGAATTGAAACACTCACCTCCTGGCAGGCCATAACTAACAGAAGTGGATTTCAAGGTAGCTGGTGGTAAAGTGTTTGTGCCCCTGAGACTTCAAAACAGGAGGCAACCACACACAAGCCCATGGACATTCTTCACAAGCAGGTTCACAGCAAATTTCCAATCTTTGTCCTCTTCTTGGCAGAAGCAGCAACTGCAGGCCAAACTAGCAAATCAGCGCACAGCAAATGGGCGGTACTCCTCCTTACAGCTCTTCAGCTCTTCTCCTTGGCAAAGGTTCCTCTTGATTCCAGAAGTGATCTTGAGGTTCTTCGGTTTCCGACTTCATCCCGTATTCAGTCGTCATTTTGTGTCCCGTCGCATTTTGTGTTGCCCTCAATCAGGCAGCATGGTGAACGGAGTGTTTTTGCCTTTCCCAGCTGCTACGTGTCTCTTCCTTTAAAAAGTAACCCCCTGCCCTTGTTTACGAAACCGATGTCAGGGTCTGGCCGAGTTCACTAATCCATGTCTGGGTTGATTGATCCCTGTCTCTACTGACTATTTGGCTTCCCCTATTCTTTCCTTACTTTATCTTATCCGACTGGCCTTCACTATTCTCTCCTTGTATTCTCTTGTTACACAACTATCCTTTGAGGCACACAAATATGTCCTGCCACCTGCAAATTGGATTGTAGGCACTAGCACTGATTAATTTGTGGGGAGGGATGACACACTGGGTCTGAAAGAGGGGCGTATTTGGGACACCTGATAGTTTTTTTTCCAACCCTTCCTATTGGCTTGCTTTGTATGTATTGGGAGTATACGTTGTAAATATGTGTGCTATAAAATATTGTGCGCCACGGAATAAAGTGGCAGTCTCCTGAGAACCTACTCTGTACTTCTGGGACAACTGTGCTTAGCTGCAGCTAATAATCCTGGTTTTCTACGCCTAACAGAGTGTCTTGTGTCTCTGTCCGACAAGGCAGGTGAACTCAGGGATTTAAAGCGTGCCCTGTGCCGCCAGGCCCATAAGGCCCGGTTCTCCAACTGGCGCGCAACGTGGGGCGGCTTCAGTGGTAGCGGTTAAGCCCGAGGGTCATGAGAAGCCTCGCAAGAAAATTCCGAGCCACGCCAAGCGACCCCTGTATGTTGAAGTGGACCGAAGGTCTTTTACGGCGCGGCTACTCCTTTCCGACTGCTGCTGACGACTGCTGCCCTGACTACTGCCCTGCCTTGGTCCCTTTGGTGATGACTGGTATCGCGAGACGTTAGACGGACCTATGTTGGCGTGAGAGAACACTTAGTTAAGTATTCGTGGGTAGCCCCCACTTCTTTGTTTTGTTTTTGGGTTTTGTTATTTGACCATTGCAATAGCCGAAGCCAGGGGGTGAGTACGTTTGTGCTGTGTTACTTGCTTTAACCCCTTGAAGTTTGTAAACAGGCCAGTGAATTAAAGATGCCTGGTTTTAGCAAATTTAGGAAGTTTTGTTGTCTTGGTTGTAATAGGGATTCCTGGCTAGAGGACTCTTGTCCGATAACTCCGGTTGGAACTCCCACTTATGAGCCTTATTCCAAACATGATGTTGGCCCCATTGCCTTTAACGAGGCGTGGATCCAATACATGAAGAAAAATGGTATTTTGCAGTGGCCACAAAATGGTAGCTTCGAGCTTGACATATTAGATAATCTGGAAGCAATTTCGTTCAAAAGAAAAGCCCGGCCTGCGATGTTTGACTCTTTCTGTTTTTGGCGTAAAGAAGCCAAGCAGAGAGAAATTAAACAGGCAAAAAGAGATAAGAAGGCGAAAGATATGATGATTATACAGGCTGCCCAGCAGTTTAAAGAAAATGAGATTGATCGAGCGATTGAAGTCTCAGACAGACAGCATTGTATAGCAATAGATAGATGCTACCCTGTGTTGCCTACTTCTCCACAGAGTAAGGATCTTGACGAAGATCCCTTAATGTCCCATTTGTTGAGATTGCCTCCGCCTTATGTACCAGGTGCTAATGCACCTCCATTGTTGCCACTAGTCCAGCAACCTGTTGTTCAGCCAGTTGATCCAGCTCTTCCACAATTGCCCCTTCCAGTATTGCCACCCCCCCTCCTTTGCCACCGTCTTCTGTACCTCAGTCTCCTTTACCCTCGGTACCTCTTGTAATGATCAGTCCTTCTCCTCCTTTGCTTAATACCTTGTCTTCAGTTTTACTGTCAGATTCTCCCCTAGCTCGCAAACAGTTGGTTGATACTGTTTCTGGCCTTCTCTCCCCCTTCTTTGGGTCTTTTTCCATGACTCCTGCTCTGTCCCGAAGGCAATCCCGTAGTCAAATCCCAGGTTCCGATGAGCGAATTGCTTTGGACTCTCTTGCTCACAAATGGATCATGAGTGGTCCACAGTATAGTGTGCCAGATATCCTGAGCACCTTTATGCAGTGGAAAGCACCCACACAGAGATATGTTTTTAATGTTATGTGTGACAATCTTGTCAAGGGATGGGAGGATATGGACTTGGGTTTAGCTCCCCAGGGTCTGTTAGACGTATAGGCTAAATTTGATAAAGGTCTTGTTGTGGATTCTGAAGGTGAAGATGCCGTTAGGACACTTGTCGCTTTCAGGTCTTTATTTTCTTCCCAGACTATTCTTGAACCTGATCCTGCAGTTAGACAGAAAATGAAACATTATCCCATCCATGAGGGAGGTTCCTCCAGTATGGAGAGAAAAGGTTCCACAGGCAGGCAATATTCTGCGTGTCCCTGCTCATTTCCAGCTTATATGGGTACATGTCCCCTGGAAACGATCTGAAGTTCTGGCGCTCAAACAGTCTTTACCGGACCCTTGTAAAAATCCTGCTGGATACTACAAAGAGCTGTCCCAGACTGTTAATGCGCGTATTATGAACTTGGCCGATATTGATATGCTGATGGGGAATGTAGTTCCACAAGCGTTGTGGGCTCGGATTTGTAGGGAGGACCACGACCAAGCTTTAGGTGGTAATTGGTCTGCTATAGCTGCCGCAGATGCAGCACAAGTAGGTGGTGCTAAGCCAGATGATTTGATTGCACAATTGCCTGGTAGAATAATACCTTTAATGAAAACGATGATGCCTGCTTTACATGTTAATTGGGATAAGTTAGCTGCGTGTAAGCAGAAAAAGATGAGAGTGTCTCCGATTTCTTTACTCGTTTCGAGGAGACGTTCATCGTCCATAGTGGTTAAGATATAAGTACTGAAGGTGGACAGCGATTATTCGTGGATACATTTGTATTTAATTTACTTCCAGAATTATCGCATAAGTTGAAAGACTCCGAAAGTTCGTGGGCCGTTTCTTCATCTGCACAGATATTAGCTACTGGTCTGTATTACGAGAATAGGGATAAGGAAGAAAAGGATAAGATCGAGAAGAAGACTAAAGAATTAAAAACGAAGGTTCTTTTGCAACAGGCTTATCCCCCTCGTTCTGCTCAGCGCCAATTTCAACAGCCTCCCCAGCTTCAGAGGTTGTTACAAAAAAGTGAACCTTTTGTTCCGAGACCTTTGCTGGGTCATAATCAATGTGCCTATTGTAAAGAGGAAGGTCATTTTAAGAATAGCTGCCCGGTTTTATTGCAGCGTAATGGTGGATTTCCAGGGCCGCGAGGCCATGGTGGTTTTCAACCAGCACCCAGAGGCAGAGTGCGAGGTGTTGTCTCAAGGACAGCGTTCCATTCCCCCTCAGAATTCGATGAATTATTTTGATCAGCAGAATATTCAGTCTGCGCAATATTACAGTGACGATTATTGTATTGAGAGTGAGGCTCAGGACTTTCACACTAGTTAGGACAGCCATGGACAAAGCAAGGGAGTCGTATCAGTTCCAGTGGATCAGAATGGGCCGTATGTTGAAGTTGTTGCATTGGGTGTTTCAGAGCCATTTCTTTTGGATACTGGTGCAATGAGAAGTTCTATCATTCACTCCCAACTCCCTGGGGCACCTTTGTCTGGCTTAATTAAAGTTTCTGCAGGATTCTCTGGCGCCCCAGTTAGTAACCCGGTTTCTTGTCCTTTGCCTATCTCGATTGGTCCTTATTAAGTATGAGCGTAAAATCCATTCTGCTCGCGGAATTTGCTGATTTTCGGCAAATTCGCAGTCCGTGATTTCTCGCGAATTTGCTGACAATTCGCAAATTCGCGCGCAGAGGATTTTTTTGCTTGGTCGCGCTAGACAAATACAATATTGCCGCGCTGCGTTCACTTACCGTCATTCAGCAATTGAAGAGTTGTTTTTCTCCATGTTTGCGTGTGCTGCGCCATTTTGGATCTTGCTGCGTGATCCCGCGGGAGTTTGTCGACCGCAATTACTTTATCGTGGCTCGCCACCTTTCACAGCGCGAGTTTGTCATTGCAAGTACGTCATAAAGGCTCGTGATCATGTATCGCGGGAGTAAACAATTGCGAACTCATAGATGCGGCGGGCAGCAGCAATCTCGCACTCGCGAAATTGCAAAATTTGCAATTCTGCACAAGAAATCCACCAGCAGGCAGCATAAACCTTCTGAAAATGATGATTTTTATCAGAATAACTCCTCAGGTTGACATTTGCCTGCACTTTCTTTTTGCAAAGAGTCCATTTCGGGGGGTGTGGGAGGAAGGAAGTGCCCCACAGTCTCCAACTTCCTGTTCCTGTCCAGCAGGCTCCTCCCAGTGCTTTGTTCATGTCCTGGTCACTTTGATTTGGATCTTGACCTAGAAGGATTACTTTTTGTGGATGCTGCTGGATATTTGGATTTGAGGCCTTTTTGACTTACTTTGGATTACTTTTGGATTACAAATTTCACAAGTTAGTTGATGTTGTTTGTTTGGGGACATGGATGGCATTGGATTGGGGTGATTTTTGTGTGTTTTTCGATTTTTTGGCTGTTGTTGAGGCCTTTTGCCCAGGGGTACTCAGTGGTGCATAGACTGAGTCTTTCTGTGGGGTCTCTTCAAAGTAAACATCATGGAGGGCAAGGATGGCATTGGATTGTGTTGATTTTTGAGTGTTTTTAGATTTTTTGGCTGTTGTTGGGGCCTGTCCATGTGCGTGGGGGCCATTTTGAGGCCTGGTCCAGGCAGGGCATGGCCATGTGGGTGGGGGTCTAGGGGGCCATTTTGAAGCCAGGCAGTGTGCTTTGTTGTGCCATAGGCCTGCAACCAGTCTGCCATGCTTTCATCCATTATGCCCATGGGTACTGAGTGGTGCATGGACCAAGTCTTTCTGTGGAGTGTCTTGAATTTCAACATGATTGAGGTCATGGATGGCATTGGATTGTGGTGATTTTTGTGTGTTTTTTTGATTTTTTGGCTGTTGTTGGAGCCTTTTGCCCAGGGGTACTCAGTGGTGCATGGACGGAGTCTTTCTGTGAGGTCTCTTTAATGTAAACATCATGGAGGGCATGGATGACATTGGATTGTGGTGATTTTTGTGTGTTTTTCGATTTTTTGGCTGTTGTTGGGGCCTGTCCATGTGGGTGGGGGCCATTTTGAGGCCTGGTCCAGGCAGGGCCTGGCCATGTGGGGGGGTCTAGGGGCTATTTTTAAGCCAGGCAGTGTGCTTTGTTGTGCCATAGGCCTGCACCCAGTCTGCCATGCTTTCCTCCATTATGCCCAGGGGTACTCAGTGGTGCATGGACCGAGTCTTTCTGTGGGGTGTTTTGACTTTCAACATGATTGAGGGCATGGATGGCATTGGATTGTGGTGATTTTTGTGTGGTTCTCGATTTTTTGGCTGTTGTTGGGGCCTTTTGCCCAGGGTTACTCAGTGGTGCATGGACTGAGTCTTTCTGTGGGGTCTCTTGAATGTAAACATCATGGCGGGCATGGATGGCATTGGATTGTGGTGGTTTTTGTGTGTTTTTCTATTTTTTGGCAGTTATTGGGGCCTTTTGCCCAGGGGTACTCAGTGGTGCATGGACTGAGTCTTTCTGTGGGGTCTCTTTAATGTAAACATCATGGAGGGCATGAATGGCATTGAATTGTGGTGATTTGTGTGTGTTTTTCGATTTTTTGGCTGTTGTTGGGGCCTGTCCATGTGGGTGGGGGCCATTTTGAGGCCTGGTCAAGGCAGGGCCTGGCCATGTGGGTGGGGGTCTAGGGGCCATTTTGAAGCCAGACAGTGTGCTTTGTTGTGCCATAGGCCTGCACCCAGTCTGCCATGCTTTCATCCATTATTCCCAGGGGTACTCAGTGGTGCATGGGCCTAGTCTTTCTGTGGGGTGTCTTGAATGTAAACATCATTGAGTGCATGGATGGCATTGGATTGTGGTGATTTGTTTGTGTTTTTCGATTTTTTGGGGTGGTGTTGGGGCCTGCCATGTGGGTGGGGACCATTTTGAGGCCTGGTCCAGGCAGGGCCTGGCTATGTGGGTGGGGGTCTAGGGGCCATTTTGAAGGCAGGCAGTGTGCTTTGTTGTGCCATAGGCCTGCACCCAGTCTGCCATGCTTTCATCCATTATGCCCAGGGGTACTCTGTCAGTGGTGCATGGACGGAGTCTTTATGTGGGTTGTCTTGAATTTCAACTTGATTGAGGGCATGGATGGCATTGGATTGTTGTAATTGTTGTATGTTTTTGATTTTTTGGCTGTTGTTGGGGCCTTTTGCCCAGGGGTTCTCAGTGGTGCATGAACTGAGTCTTTCTGTGGGGTCTCTTGAATGTAAACATAATGGAGGGCATGGATGGCATTGGATTGTGGTTATTTTTGTGTGTTTATTTGATTTTTTGGCTGTTGTTGGGGCCTTTTGCCCAGGGGTACTCAGTGGTGCATGGACTGAGTCTTTCTGTGGGGTCTCTTTAATGTAAACATCATGGAGGGCATGGATGGCAATGGATTGTGGTGATTTGTGTGTGTTATTCGATTTTATGGCTGTTGTTGGGGCCTGTCCATGTGGGTGGGGGGGCATTTTGAGGCCTGGTCCAGGCAGGGCCTTGCCATGTGGGTGGGGGTCTAGGGGCCATTTTGAAGCCAGGCTGTGTGCTTTGTTGTGCCATAGGCCTGCATCCAGTCTGCCATGCTTTCATCCATTATGCCCAGGGGTAATCAGTGGTGCATGGGCCTAGTCTTTCTGTGGGGTGTCTTGAATTTAAACATCATTAAGGGCATGGATGGCATTGGATTGTGGTGATTTTTTATGTGTTTTTCGATTTTTTGGGGTGGTGTTGGGGCCTGTCCATGTGGGTGGGGGCCATTTTGATGCCTGGTCCAGGCAGGGCCTGGCCATGTGGGTGGGGGTCTAGGGGCCATTTTGAAGCCAGGCAGTGTGCTTTGTTGTGCCATAGGCCTGCAACCAGTCTGCCATGCTTTCATCCATTATGCCCAGGGGTACTCTGTCAGTGGTGCATTTATTGGTCTTTCCATTTTGGGGGGTGGGTATAATAAAAATGCTTACTTGCAAACTTTTAATTGAAGCGCTGCATATGCAACATTTATTTAACTGATGTTCCTCTGGCTTAGTTTGCTTTTAGGTGCAGAAAGACGAATCATCAGCCTCATCATTCCTCATCAGTGCCAGGAACAAGTCCTGCTGCGGTGTGTGCAGCACAACGTCACGTGTGGCCACAGACAACTCTCCAACTTGTGCAACTGCGGCCTGCTGTTCTGACATCTGAAGAAGATGGCCCCAAAAAAAGTTACCCGTAGCTCCTCTAGCAAGAAAGTTGCCAGTAAGGAGCAGAAGAAGCAAGTGGCGCCACTTACCAAGGAGACTGGTGTGCCGACCGCCGCATTTTTTGGGATTACAAAGTACGCCTGCAGCAGCAGCGGGGTCTGCTGGGGACCAAGCTGGGAGCAGCACCTCCGCTCCATTGGGCTCAGTGCCACCACCACCACGCCAACTTAGGTCCAAGCCCTTGAGTGCTGCAGAGGCAGCCAGTATAGTTGTTCAATCACCATCAACCAGTGATGTTGGCTCATCGCAAGAAAGTAGCAGCATCCCTCAATCAACACAGGTTGTTGTAACTCATCTGACGAGTGTTCAACAACAACAGCCACAACAACAACCACATGTGCAAGTACAAGCCCAAGTACATGGGGAAGGAGAGGCGGCGCAAGGAGAGGCGCAGGTAGAGGTGCATGGTGCAGCACAAGTGCCCACAATAGTTGTTCCTCCCGAAGTAGGGGCACATCAGGAAATCGACATTCAAGCTGAGGTATCATTTGAGAAAGCCACTCCTCCTGATCATTGCCTTCCAGATCCCTAGCAAGGAAAAGATCAAGAATGGTGTCTACATCTTCTTCAAGCCCCCTTCCTTCTGATGATATGGATGAAAATTGGGAACCACCACGGCCGTCTGAGAGTGAGGCACACAATGATCTGACAAAGGTAGCTAAGCGTAAAAGGAAGGTCTCCGAAAGTCTCATAGTTATGGAGTGTGATGATGACGCTGAACAAGAAGTGGCGTATACTCCTGCTGATGAAGACTCTCACGACAACAACGCAGTCATCGTAGACATCACTCCAGCCTCAACGGGCATGCAGCAAGCAGACATTTTTACCCTATGCTGAGCGTGATGTTGGCGACGTGGCAATGGGACCACCACCAATGCAGTTAACTAGTACACCACCACCTAACACTTCCATATTTTCTCGCCAGAAGAGACCTCCATCCACCTCGACCTCCATTTCCTCAATTAGTGGTGCTGTAAGTGCACAACGTAGTAAATTTCGGCAACACACATCCTCCACTTCATCTGGCATTAGCATTCCCAGTATCGCCTCCTCCGCCCCCACACACATTTAAAGTAGGCAGTTTGGGACTTCTTTAGTGTTAGCCCAACAAGGGAAAACATAGCAATTTATACCATTTGTAAGGTTTGAGTTAGTCGTGGTAAGCTTGGTACCAACTATGGTACCGGAGGCCAGAGAGGTCATCTTGAGAGACAGCACACTGTCAAATGGCATGCGCACCTAAAGGATATCAAGGCAGCCCGAATTGCAAGTCAATAAATTGTATCCGTTGATGTTTCATCTGATGATGACGAGGAGGAAGAAGCGTCAAATATTTCTTCACTTACACCCAGTACCCCTGTCAGCAGCACACCCCCTGCAAGATATATGAGCCACACTAAGAGTGTGGGAGAGAGTGAGACACCAATGCGAAAAAGTTCATCATCACCGAGCGTAACGGGGTCGAAGAAGTCATCATCATCCCGTAAAATGGTCCAGCCCACCATTAGAAGCATGTTGTTTTCAGATGCGCCACTTAAACGCAACCACCCAACGGCGCGTCTGTATAACACTAAGCTGGCTAAAATGCTAGCGCTGGACCTTCTCCCTTTTTCTTTTGTGGAAGGGGTGGGTTTTCTTGAATTAGTGGCAACGCTCTGCCCAAATGGAAGGTTCCTAGACGGTTCTATTTTGCCAGAGTTGCGGTTCCAGCACTACATGAAGATGTGCTGGAGGTGATTGGGGCAGCTTTGCAGAAGAGTGCTGTTCACACTATACATCTGACAACAGACATGTGGAACAGTTGCCAAGCCGTTGATTACATGTGCATCACTGCACACTGGATCTCTTTTTCAGGGGTTAAACCAAAGGTAACCGCAGGTGTTGACACGGACAAAGTTTATAAAGCTGCTCGGAAAGATGCAACACTAGCCCTGTTTGCCATAGAGAAAAATCATACAGGAGTAAACATTTTGCATGAGTTTAACACAAAGGTCTTTCAATGGCTGTCCCCAAGAAAACGCATGATTGCTTATGTTTCCACGGATAATGGCGCCAATGTAATTAAGGCCATGGATAAGGGTAACTATTTCAGAGTGCCGTGTTTGGCGCACTGTATAAACCTGGTTGTTAAAAAATTCTTAAGTGAAGAAAGTCCAGTGTGCGAGTTACTGACCACCTGCCGAAGAATGTGCACACATTTCAACCATTCTTTTAAGACCCAGAAGCAGCTGAGGTGCCTGCAACATGAACGTAAAGTGCCAGTAAAAGCACTCATCCAGGAGGTGGTAACACGTTGAAACTCAACCTTCTACATGCTTGAGCGTCTGTATGAGCAGTATACGGTAGTCGATCAGTATTTCTTTACACTGGGTACACCTATGTAGACCTGAGGATACAGGTGGAGAAATGGGAGCTATTTAAAAGCCTGACAGACATGCTTCGTCCTTTTGAGGTCTTCACGCGTGCAGTCAGCAGGGAGGACAGTAATTTGGGAAAAGCTATCCCATTGTTGCGCCTGCTAGAGCACCAACTGAAGGCGGTGTCTTCTACGTTTCAAAAAGATGGAAAGCAAGAAGCAATTGAGTTGGCGGAGAAGTTATTACAGCGCCTACTTTGCAATGAACATCTTCAAAAGATCCACACAGAACAGCATTACATTTCTGCTTCTATTCTGGATCCACGGTACAAAAAGGCAGTGGCAGGCAGAGTATTCTTTCCTTTTGATGATGCAGATGTTACAAAGTACAAACATTGGCTAACTGTGTCAGCCAGTCAGTTTGAAAGAGAACGGCAGGACATTGAAGGAAAAGGCAGTACATCAGCATCAGCAGGCCATCCGGAGTCAAAAAATCCACTTCTGCATCTGTGGCTGTGGCAGAAGTGAGTGATTTTCCCTCTCAGCCGTTAACGACACCAGCAACCGTATCATCTGCACCAGACACAACAGTAACATTGTGTGAAGAAGAGGATTGGCTAACTCAGCTTGGGTTTACTTCTCAAAAGGTCCCAGAAAAAAGTAAGCAAAGTAGAGGAACCCTGGAGAACCTTGAGTCGATGGTGCAGGACTATCTGAATGACTCAACAGAGGTCTATGTTCATGATGACCCATTGGCGTACTGGCATGGGAAAAGAGATGTGTGGCCAGAGATCACCAACCTGGCTATAAATTACTTGTCTTGCCCACTCACAAGCGTGTCTTCTGAACGTGTTTTCAGTGCTGCTGGTGGCATTGTAACTTCCAAAAGGACCCGCCTCTCGCCCAAAAATGTGGAGAAGTTAACAATGATCAAGATGAATCAGCAACTCATACAACCAGATTACAAAATAAGAGAATGCACGCAGGAAGAAGACGAGGAGGACACCAACTTAGATGAGGGAAGTTTTTCTCTGTTAACTGACCTACTCCCGTCCGAATTCGCAGAGTTTGAGGACGAGCTCTTCTTCCCTGACACCGAGCCCTGAAAATGAGTCAATGAATCACTAACTTTCTTTTTCATCCTTATTCACTTTTATTCCTGTGTGTCTGTCTTTCTTTGTTTAGCAAAATCTATATAAAAAAAACTTTAATCACCTAATCACAAAAACAAGCCCATCAGCAGAACTGTCTTCACTTATTTGCTTATTGATTTGAAGGTGCCGCAGTCTGCATTCCTCAGGTTCACAAGTTCACAAGAACATGCTCCTCTATCCTCCTCCTCCAGACTCCTATTTCCCTAAAAGCAGATGGCTGGATTACGCCCAATGACGAAAGACTCTGCACTTGTGGGGGTGTTCTACTTCTTTGCGGGTGAGTTGACGGGTCTGGGGCATTGCTGTGAAGGTCTAATACCGGATGAAAGTGGTTTGGAGAAAATCGGAGCAGAAAAAGTTTTTGGGCTTTTGATCACTTGTCTTTGGGGGGCTTTTAGGTTGTTGGGGTGTGTTTTGGGGTCTGGGAGCAATGCTGGCACAGTCTAATGTTGATTGCATTTGTTTTACAGGAAATCCATGGTGGAAAAGGGGAGTTAGGGCCTAGCTGCACAGCGTATTTGGACTGAATTGAAGGTAGGCTCATTTTTGCTTTTTGCCTGTTTGGGGGTGTTCTGCTTTTTTGCGGGTGGCTGCAGGGGTCTGGGGGCATAGCTCGGAAGGGCTAATATTGGAATCAAGTGTTTTGGACCAAATCCATGGTGAAAAAGTTTTTGCGGTTTTGCTCACTTGCCTGTCTTTGGGGTGCAGTTTGGGGGGCTTCCAGGTTTTTATGGTAGGTTTTGGGGTCTGGGAGCACTGCTGGCACAGTCTAATGTTGATTGCATTTGTTTTTCAGGAAATCCATGGTGGAAAAGAGGAGTTAGGGCCTAGCTGCACAGCTTATTTGGACTGAATTGAAGGTAGGCCCATTTTTTCTTTTTGCCTGTTTGGGGGTGTTCTGCTTTTTTCGTGGGTGGCTGCAGGGGTCTGGGGGCATAGCTCGGAAGGTCTAATATCAGAATCAATTTCTTTTTACCAAATCCACGGTGAAAACGTTTTTACGTTTTTGCTCACTTACCTGTCTTTGGGGTGCTGTTTGGGGGGCTTCCAGGTTTTTGTGGGTGGGTTTTGGGGTCTGGGAGCACTGCTGGCACGGTCTAATGTTGATTGCATTTGTTTTACAGGAAATCCATGGTGGAAAAGGAGAGTTAGGGCCTAGCTGCACAGCGTATTTGGACTGAATTGAAGGTGTGCCCATTTTTGCTTTTTGCCTGTTTGGGGGTGTTCTGCTTTTTTTGCGGGTGGCTGCAGGGGTCTGGGGGCATAGCTCGGAAGGTCAAATATCAGAATCAAGTGTTTTGGACCAAATCCACGGTAAAAAAGTTTTTGCATTTTTGCTCACTTGCCTGTCTTTGGGGTGCTGTTTGGGGGGCTTCCAGGTTTTTGTGGGTGGGTTTTGGGATCTGGGAGCACTGCTGGCACAGTCTAATGTTGATTGCATTTGTTTTACAGGAAATCCATGGTGGAAAAGGGGAGTTAGGGCCTAGCTGCACAGCGTATTTGAACTGAATTGAAGGTAGGCCCATTTTTGCTTTTTGCCTGTTTGGGGGTGTTCTGCTTTTTTGCGGGTGGCTGCAGGGGTCTGGGGCATAGCTCGGAAGGTCTAATATCGGAATCAAGTGTTTTGGACCAAATCCATAGTGAAAAAGTGTTTTCGTTTTTGCTCACTTGCCTGTCTTTGGGGTGCTGTTTGGGGGGCTTCCAGGTTTTTGTGGGTGGGTTTTGGGGTCTGGGAGAACTGCTGGCACAGTCTAATGTTGATTGCATTTGTTTTTCAGGAAATCCATGGTGGAAAAGGGGAGTTAGGGCCTAGCTGCACAGAGTATTTGGACTGAATTGAAGGTAGGCCCATTTTTGCTTTTTGCCTGTTTGGGGGCTTTCCTCTTTTTTGCGGGTGGCTGCAGGGGTCTGGGGGCATAGTTCGGAAAGTTTAATATCGGAATCAAGTGTTTAGGACCAAATCCATGGTGAAAAGGTTTTTGCGTTTTTGCTCACTTGCCTGTCTTTGGGGTGCGGTTTGGGGGGCTTCCAGGTTATTGTGTGAGGGTTTTGGGGTCTGGGAGCACTGCTGGCACAGTCTAATGTTGATTGCATTTATTTTACAGGAAATCCATGGTGGAAAAGGGGAGATGGGCCCTAGCTGCGGAGCGCATTTGGACCAAATTCCAGGTAGGCCCAAAGTTTTCTGAGTGTGGCTTTTCCCGGGTTCTGCCTTTTGGCTTGTGTTCTGACCGACTTTTTTGGCCCTCCTTTGAGGGAGGATGATTGGATATGACTCTAGTCTATTATCATTCTAGTGTAGGGATTAGAACTACAGACAGGGCCTATTTATAAGGCACAGTAATGCACTTTTGTACCCTTTTCCTTAGATCAGGGCTTATAAACTTATGTTAGGGGATAGATTCATTAGTATTAGTGATAATCCGTCCTTTTGCAAGAGTGTTAGTATACCTTCTATGGAGTTATGCTTATTTCGGGCTTTGTAGGCCTCAAAAGGGAGAGACTCTATCTTGCTTTCTGCCCCGGCAGCTTGAGATGCTTCTAGGTCAAGTGTAATGTTTTAGTTTCGAAGTGTTGTTCGCTTGGAGAGAACCGGCTCAGGCTGCCCCTTATCGAAAGACTGTATTTTTCTCCACTAAGAAGACACAACATCAGGCCGGCCGGCTGGGAACGTGTCCTTGGTACGGGGAGGTACAAGAATTTGGTGGGCGGCAGGTTACTGGCCGTAACTTTCCATGAAAGGACAAGCTTCCATATTAGCGAAGGCGTTAGGCTGTGAGTCAGTCAGTCTGTAGGCGGCAGCTAGCCATTAGCATCAATGCCATTAATTATTTCCAGGCAGACAGTCGCCATTTTGAAGTTCGAGAAAGATCATGAAGCTGATACTCTCTGAGAAAGATTGAAGAGGAAAGAGAAGTAGTGCAGAACGACCAGAGACAGAGAGAGACAGCAGCTAATAAAAGGAAGGTTCCAGAGACTTGGAGGAAAGCAGAGAAGACAGAGCATAGCGGTGCAGACGTGTACTCGTGACTGCTGAGGTGTGATTCTAAGACGAGCCAAGGCACAGACGAGAAGGGAACCTAGATGACTGCCGAACCCCGACTTCGTGTCCATAAGGTGACGTCTGTCCATACCCTATAGTGTGCACATTCTAACCTTTTACTTTTCTTTGCATGATATATGTTACAGTATAGTATTGTGTTTTTATAATCATTGTAATAAAATACCCCAGTTCTTAGTGAACCAACATGTGCCTCGTATTCTTGTTCAATCAGGGTAACCTGGTCTTCTAGTCAGGCATTGTTTTCATGAACAGATGTAATTCCCGGTCAGGTAAGAGGTGACTGAGCAATGAGGGAGAGAGGGACCATTTGATGTGAAGAATAGAGGGTACATGCTTTAATTCGGCAAGTTATGGTAATTCCTGTTATTGTAGTATCATATCCCGAGTAGCCAATGAGAGATTCCTTCCAAAGGTATTCATAGGAGAGTGATCGTCGTTGGTAAGCGGCGTTAATGAAAACACCAGGTGGGACACTGGTGCATAGATCCGCCGGATTGCGGATCGGGCTGTGAGTGAGAGAACACTAGGGGGGACACTAGTGCTTAGGTCCGCCGGATTGTGGACCGGATTGTGAGGAAGAGAGCACTAGGGCTGCAGCCTAGTGTGTAGGCACGCAAGATTGCGACTTGCCGAGTGAGCACTGATTGTGGTCAGTGTGTAATGGTAACTAATCAGAACTGCCCTAGGGTAGATTAGTCTGGGCCTAAGTTGCCGTGAGACTAACTGGTATGAGTGGGATATTGTAGAAAACCTATGCATGTATATTGCTAGTTCCCCATCCTTAGGTACAGGATATATATATATATGTATATACCTATTGTAAATATGTTCTAAGGAGGGAGGTGGTTACGTTCCGACTGGGTTGGAGGTGCTCTGAGGAGCTGATCCCATCTAGTCCAAGAATCCGGTCGTTACATCTGGCGTCACAAACTGTTTACGAAGCCTGTGTGCGCTGTATTGTTTTGATCTTGTTGGTTTGCGCTCAGCTCGTACATATTTTCTTTGTTGATAATTGTGTATATATTTTTTGTGTGATAAAATGTTTTCGCGAAAATCAAAATCTGCTTTTAAATTGCTTGTTGAAATTCCCGGCTGGGAATCCACGCCTTACGAGGCCTTGGCCCGTGAGTGGGCCGATTCTACTGGTTTGAGTGAAAATTGGACTTCTTGTTTAGAGCAGGCGGAGCCTGCTGATGTGGTTTCTTGCTTGCAGAAGGCATCAGTAGTGAAGGGTATGAGCTTCCTATTTTAGGACGCCGAGGTTGGATTGTGTTGACTGCATACAGAATTCTTCATGAGAAATTTGTGAAATTACAACAACGATTTGTGGATATGGAGGAAAAGTTTGTTGAGGTGCAAAATGCGCATACTCTTTTGCGATGTCAGAATAAATTGCTTGCTGACAAACTTGAGACTTATCAGACTATTGCCGAAAGGGCTGCTGTTCGCATTGCGAAATATAAGTACAGACACCGTCGCGGTCGTGTTTGTAAACGGAAAGTGCGTCTGGTCGTGGCAAAAGCCGGACTGGATTGGAACCCCGACGAATGGGATGGTAATATCTGGGACTCGAATGATTCTGGTTCCTCAGCTGAGGAGTCTGACAGACGCGAGTCTTCTTGCTCCGGACGTGACTGTAAATCTACTTCTTGTGACAAAGACGGTGGTTCTAGCGGCCGTGGTCGCTCTTCCCGTTCTAATGACGTTTCTCATCCTGATTGTTCCTCTAAATCTATGGATCGGGCTTCTTCGGATGCTCGTCCGGAGGTTTCTGCGCACCCGGTTTTTCGACGTAAATTACAACAAGCTCCTGGTAACCCGAATGGTGTTGCTTTGGATAGCTTGGAAGACTTTACTCAACAGGAAGTTAGTGACATTTTGCAACGATTTCGACAACGGCCTGGTGAGGCCTTACTTACGTGGATGGTGCGCCTTTATGAATTGGGCGCTGCAGGTATCATGTTAGATGCAGGAGATGCCTTGAAATTTTGCTCTTTGAGTTCCGATTGCACTGTACAAGATCATTTTCGGAATTTTAATGGTGCTGGCCAGATTAGTCTGCTCCAGTTGGCGACTGATGGCTGTAATCATAAATACCCTTCTGAATCTGACTGGCCTATCAATGACAAGCCGTGGTACACTTTGCGTGATGCGGCGCAGCGATTAAAAGAGGAGGTGATGAAAACTGCGATTTTTCTAAGTACTGCTGACAGGTTGTTGGATGGTTTATTGACATCTTCTGTGCAGAATCGCATTATCCGTTCTTCCCCGGTTGCTTATAAGCAGGTTATGATGACTTTGTTGATCAATCAAACTGGCAATGCTTTATCTATGGTGCTTGAATCTGTCCGTCAGCTTGGTGAGTTGGGTGACTGGTTTAAACCTGAGAGACAGTCCAGACCGGAGGGTCGTACTGCTGGAGATTATAAATTCTCTAGGCGTGATATGTTTCTTGCACTTTTGGATGATGGTGTGAAAAAGGAGGACATTGATGGTGAGCCTAATAATCGCTTATGGGACATGTTTCGCAAACGTGGATTGGATCGTAAGGAGGGTGCCCGTCGTGTGCGTAAGAATGATTGTGATCGTGGTTGTTCTGATGACAGTGGTGACGACAGGCGTCGTGTGGATTCTGATCGTCGTGGTGAACGGCGATATGAGCGTGATGTGTCCCCTCGTCGTGAGAAAGAGAGGGGGCGAGAGGGGGAAAGAGAAAGGGGGAGAGATGATCATGGCTACAACAGATATATAGATGAAAGGGATCAGTCTCCTGAGTTGAGGAGAAGGGAGGATCGACACAGGCTTTCCGATCGTAATTCACAGTACTATGCAGATGACAAGAATCCATTTCGTAATGGAGATGGATATGAACAGGATGTTTTGATACCCAAAAAACATGAGAGCATTTATCCTGATTTGTCCTGGTTGACAGAATGCAGTAAGAATGACTAGGAAATAGGTCAAGCTCCAGTACGCAGGTGGGCTCATAAAGACAATAGACCCTATGTAGATATTGAAATTTTTTGGAAACATCGTAATATCCAAAGGGCCCGAGCATTGGTAGATACAGGAGCGGAGGCCACTCTTATTCACGGTAAATCAAAGAAATTCAAAGGCCAATTTTTCACAATTACTGGTTTAGGTGGAAAGGAAACTCCCGTAGTGCAAACTGCACTTGAAATGAGAATAGGTAGAATTCCCCGAAAGGAATATTCTGTATTAGTTGTACCGCTCTTGGAGTACATAATTGGAATTGACATTTTAAAAGGAATGACTTTGCATTTAGATGACGGCTGTTATCAATTTGGAATTAAACATTACATATCGTCCAGACCCGTACGGGTTGGTCGTTTACGAATGCCCCCCATAAAAATCCCTCAAGCTACAAAAGTTTTTTCTCAAAAGCAATATCGTATTCCAGGTGGCCATGAAGAGATTAGTGCCACTATTCAAGATTTGGTTGATGCAGGAGTTATAACTCCGGTTACTTCTGCTTGGAATAATCCCGTTTGGCCCGTGCGCAAGAGTGATAATTCTTGGCGCATGACTGTTGGTTATCGAGAGCTGAACAAACATACACCCCCTTTGACTGTTGCGATACCAGATATTATTACTTTAATTGAAAGAATCCAAAAGCATCCAGGTACATGGTATGCGTCCATTGATATTGCTAATGCTTTCTTTTCAATTCCGATTGCCCCCGAGTGTCAGGAACAATTCCGTTTTACATGGAATGGATGTCAAATGACGTTTAGAAGTCTTCCCCAAGGCTATGTACACAGTCCTACGATCTGTCACCGGCTGGTGGCGGAACATTTGTCCGAAGTATCTATACACCCGCAAATTCAGGTATGTCATTATATTGACGACATTTTGATTCAAGGTGAGACACAAGATCAAGTTCAGACCCAATTAGACCAAATCCTTGAGTGCTTACGTGAAAAAGGTTGGGAAATTAATCCTGATAAGCTACAAGGTCCATCCCAAAATGTAAAGTTTTTAGGTATCAATTGGCATGAAGGTCACAGAGAGGTGATCCCGCAGGTTAAACAAAAAGTTTTAGATTTTGCAGTCCCAAGGAACCGGAAGGAAGCCCAGAGCTTCATTGGCTTGTTCGGCTTTTGGCATCAGCATATTCCACATTTGAGTCAGATACTGGCTCCTTTATATTGAGTCACTCGCAAAAAGAATGTGTTTTAATGGGGTGAACCACAACAGAATGCATTTAATTTGGCAAAAGAAGCAATCCAGTACGCTTTGGATCTGTGGCCTGTGTGCGAGGGTGATGTGGATTTGAATGTGTCCGTGCAAGGTCTTTATGCAAATTGGAGTCTGTGGCAAAAACAAGGCAGACAAAAAGTGCCATTAGGTTTTTGGACTAAAAAGTTACCTGAGGCTGGTGAGCGTTATACACCTTTTGAGAAACAGTTGCTTGCATGCTATTGGGCTTTGGTGGATACCGAGCAATTGACTTTAGGTTATGATGTGATTTTGAGACCTGAAATTCCTATTATGCAGTGGGTTTTGAGTTCGCCGAAAACTCATCGAATTGGACATGCTCAAGAGGCGAGGGTGATTAAGTGGAAATGGTACATTCAGGACAGGGCACGTGTGGGTCCGAAAGGTGTGGCAGCATTACATGAGCAAGTGGCGCTGGCGCCATCGAATGAGACTGGGAGTGATTGCTCCGTACCTGTGGTACAGGAATCTCCTGTCAAGTGGGGTAAGCCATTTGATGATTTGTCCGCGGAGGACAGAAAACATGTGGGGTTTACGGATGGTTCAGCGAGGTTCGTTGGAGAGAAACGGCATTGGAAGGCAGTGTCCTATAACCCAATCACACAGAAATTGTTAAGTACAACTGGTGAAGGAAAGAGTAGTCAATTTGCTGAGTTATATGCAGTTTACCAAGTTTTGAAACAAGAATTACCTGGCACATGTCATATTTTCACTGATTCCTGGTCCACGGCTAATGGACTGGCGGTGTGGTTACCAACTTGGCATTCTCATAATTGGGAATTGCATACGAAAGAACTGTGGGGAAAAGAATTATGGCAAGAAATTTGGGAAATGCTCCCACAGAGTACTGTGACAATCTTTCATGTGGATGCTCATACCCCGATAGACTCCCTTGACAAATTCTTTCATAACATTGCAGATGAGAAATCTAAAATTGCTGAGGCAGTGGTGGATATGCAAGATTCTGATTTGGCGGGATTGGCGAAATGGGCCCACCAGAAAGCAGGACATTTTGGAGAGAGAGCCACTAGCAGGTGGGCCGCTGATCGAGGAATTTATATTCCTTTAAATTACATTAAAGATACTATTCTGCATTGTCCCATCTGTCAACATTCCAGACAACGAAAAGTACCACAAATCGTTAAAGGTCATTTACATCGAGGAAAATTGCCCGCTCAAATTTGGCAGATTGATTATATTGGTCCGCTCCCTATGAGCAAAAATTGTCAATATGTTTGTACAATTGTCGACACCTACAGTGGCCTTTTGGTGGCCTTTCCCTGCAAACAAGATACCCAAGTGAATACCATTAAAACATTGGAATTAATTATATTGTATTATAGCGCTCCATTTCAAATTCAATCTGATAATGCATCTCACTTTCGTGGAAGATTGGTAAAGGAATTTTGTGCGGAAAACAATATAGAATGGGTGTTTCATATTCCATATTATCCACAGGCATCAGGCCTTATTGAAAGAATGAATGGTTTGCTTAAAGAACAATTGCGAAAATTAACTGACAATAAGAATAAAAATTGGAGAGATTATTTGTTTCAAGCATTATTAATTCTGAACAATCGTCCCTTTTTAAATGCTGAATCTCCTTTAATGCGTTTGTTTCCCCCAAATGTTGATGCGAAACCCAACACTATCGGTAATACTGTTATGTACTGGGAAATTTCCCCCGGAGCCCTGGCTCCATGCAGAGCAACCCCAGGTTCCGCAGGCTTGGACCTGCATGCCATGAATGATACTGTGCTTAAAAGTAAAGATCGAATCATTATTGAGACAGGCGTTGGTGTCTGTATACCAGCTGGAAGTTTTGGACTGATTGCCCCTAGATCGGGCCTTGCCTTAAAAGGTGTTCAAGTACTCGGAGGAGTGATTGACAGTGATTATCAGGGAGAGATCAAGGTCCTCCTGCTGAACAGCAGTGAGGTTGATTTATCAATTCAAAAGACTGACCGAGTTGCCCAACTACTAATTATGCATGTTTTCAGTGGTGAGATTCAGAAAGGCACTGCCCCAACGTTGCTAACTGTGCGAGGTCAAAAAGGCTTTGGCTCTACGGACAATCCTGGAGCGAGAATATGGGTGCAATCACCTAAAAATCCCCCTGAACAAGCTGAAGTCATTGCAACCGGTCATGACAATACCATATTGGTAATGAGACCAGGGAAAGATAGCTGGGAAGCTGTCCCGGCTGACAAATGTTACCTACGAGAATGAATAATGCCTGTATTTGATTTTCTTTCAGATCATTCTCTGGACTGCTGCTGCAGGATGTGCCGGCGTTGGACTCCTTTTGGTCTGCTACGTCGGGAGAGGAGGGAACCCACAGACTTTGGTTGATTTGAGAACCCGAGTACCACGTTCCTTCGCTGCGTGGGATTCATCATCACACTTTTGGACAACTCTGGCTAAATGAGTTACTAATTCTCCGCATTTTTGCCTGACACCTATGCGTTCAGTAACTGATATTCTAGCGACCTGTTTGGTTGCTGTCCCTGCCTCAATGGAGACTCTAAAGCATATTTTCAATATATCAAATGCCCGACCTAATGTAATTCTCAGCGATTTTGCCACTCACGAGTATTGCCCTTTATGTACTATTCTTTCAGATTCCATTCCCCCAATTCATTCTCAGATCACTACCTATAATATCACGCAAGGTGACTTGTGCTTTTTCTTGACTTTTGATCCTAATGCAATTACTGAATGTGTAAAGCTGAAACTTAAAGCAGCCACCTCTTTTTCGACTCATGAACGAACTTTGTGTTCCCGAAGATCCCCGAAATCATGTACTTCTGTTAAAAACAATATGACTTGTAAAAGTATAGTAGTTGCCCCTAGCCATTACCGTACAATGTTGTTACCTTCTGATTGGTTATTTTCTTGTGGCAATACCTCTTGGCCCTATATTCCTGCAAATATTTCCGGAGGCCCGTGTGCCATCACTAGACTGAGTTTATTAATGTTTTCCTCACATCCCAATACCTATTCCCGTATAGTTCGTGATTCTATGATGTTAAATGAGGACTGTGATTCTTCCCTACATCTTTATTCTAAATCGCAATACCTTAGTTTAGCTATTTCCATTATTGGTGTCCCAGCATTGGCTGTTTATAACGCCATATCAATTGGGAAAATGGCCTGTTGGATGGTCAAATCAATTAATCAAACCTCTACAATTCTATCGGATATGTTATTAGATGCCCAGGGTGAACGCCGTGCTATTTTACAAAATCGTGCGGCCATTGATTACCTTTTGTTGAAACATGGACATGATTGCTCTGATTTTGAAGGTCTTTGTTGTTTCAATCTCTCTGACCACACTAAGTCTATTCAAGCTCATATTGACAAACTTCATGACTTGACTGAGGAGGTTAGAAAACACATTGATCAGGGTTGGTTTGACTGGCTCTTCAATTGGTTACCTGACTTACATTCCCTATGACAGATATTAGGGGGTATTATGATTTCTATTAGTATTTTAGTAGCTATTTGCTGCTTTATTCAGTGCATTCCTTCCCTACTCCAATACTGTAGATTCGGCACGAGGAATAGATCAGTTAGTTTTGTTTCCTACTATTCTTCCACAGATGTTAGTTCCATATAGCGAATAATTAATAGACTAAAGTCAAGGGTGAAGTGTTCTGACCGACTTTTTCGGCCCTCCTTTGAGGGAGGATGATTGGATATGACTCTAGTCTATTATCATTCTAGTGTAGGGATTAGAACTACAGACAGGGCCTATTTATAAGGCACAGTAATGCACTTTCGTACCCTTTTCCTTAGATCAGGGCTTATTAACTTATGTTAGGGGATAGATTGATTAGTATTAGTGATAATCCGTCCTTTTGCAAGAGTGTTAGTATACCTTCTATGGAGTTATGCTTATTTCGGGCCTTGTAGGCCTCAAAAGGGAGAGACTCCATCTTGCTTTCTGCCCCGGCAGCTTGAGATGCTTCTAGGTCAAGTGTAATGTTTTAGTTTCGAAGTGTTGTTCGCTTGGAGAGAACCGGCTCAGGCTGGCCCTTATCAAAAGACTGTATTTTTCTCCACTCCGAAGACACAACATCAGGCCGGCGGCTGGGAACGTGTCCTTGGTACAGGGAGGTACAAGAATTTGGTGGGGGGCAGGTTACTGGCCGTAACTTTCCATGAAAGGACAAGCTTCCATATTAGCAAAGGCGTTAGGCTGTGAGTCAGTCAGTCTGTAGGCGGCAGCTAGCCGTTAGCATCAATGCCATTAATTATTTCCAGGCAGACAGTCGCCATTTCGAAGTCCGAGAAAGATCATGAAGCTGATACTCTCTGAGAAAGATTGAAGAGGAAAGAGAAGTAGTGCAGAACGACCAGAGACAGAGAGAGACAGCAGCTAATAAAAGGAAGGTTCCAGTGACTTGGAGGAAAGCAGAGAAGACAGAGCATAGCGGTGCAGACGTGTACTCGTGACTGCTGAAGTGTGATTCTAAGACGAGCCAAGGCACAGACGAGAAGGGAACCTAGATGACTGCCGAACTCCGACTTCGTGTCCATAAGGTGACGTCTGTCCATACCCTATAGTGTGCACATTCTAACCTTTTACTTTTCTTTGCAGGATATATGTTATGGTATAGTATTGTGTTTTTATAATCATTGTAATAAAATACCCCAGTTCTTAGTGAACCAACATGTGCCTCGTATTCTTGTTCAATCAGGGTAACCTTGTCTTCTAGTCAGGCATTGTTTTCATGAACGGATGTAATTCCCGGTCAGGTAAGAGGTGACTGAGCAATGAGGGAGAGAGGGACCATTTGATGTGAAGAATAGAGGGTACATGCTTTAATTCGGCAAGTTATGGTAATTCCTGTTATTGTAGTATCATATCCCGAGTAGCCAATGAGAGATTCCTTCCAAAGGTATTCATAGGAGAGTGATCGTCGTTGGTAAGCGGCGTTAATGAGAACACCAGGTGGGACACTGGTGCATAGATCCGCCGGATTGCGGATCGGGCTGTGAGTGAGAGAACACTAGGGGGGACACTAGTGCTTAGGTCCACCGGATTGTGGACCGGATTGTGAGGAAGAGAGCACTAGGGCTGCAGCCTAGTGTGTAGGCACGCAAGATTGCGACTTGCCGAGTGAGCACTGATTGTGGTCAGTGTGTAATGGTAACTAATCAGAACTGCCCTAGGGTAGATTAGTCTGGGCCTAAGTTGCCGTGAGACTAACTGGTATGAGTGGGATATTGTAGAAAACCTATGCATGTATATTGCTAGTTCCCCATCCTTAGGTACAGGATATATATATATATGTATATACCTATTGTAAATATGTTCTAAGGAGGGAGGTGGTTACGTTCCGACTGGGTTGGAGGTGCTCTGAGGAGCTGATCCCATCTAGTCCAAGAATCCGGTCATTACAGCTTGTTGGGGGTGTTGAACTTGTTTTTGCCATAGTTGACAGTTCTGGGGCCATTGCTGGGAAGGTCTAATACCCGAAAGAAAGTGTTTTGGAGACAATCCCTGGGGAAAAAGTTTTTGCATTTTCTGAGATTTTGCTCACTCTATCGTTTTCGGGGGGCTGTTTGTGGGGGTTCCTGGTGTTTGTGGGGGGGTTTGCGAGTCTTGGAGCAATGCTGGGTATGGATAATTTTCCTTGCTTGCAAGTGGTTTGAATACAATCCATGGTGGGTAAGGGGGGATTTGGGCCTACTTTACTTTCAAAGTACGTTTTGTCACCATTTTCTACTAGGCCACGTTTTTGGAGATCTGATTGGGGGTCTTCTACATTTTTGCGACTGGGTTTAGTAAGGGTCTGGGAGCACTGCTGGGAAGGTCTAATTTTGTTCTAAAACACAGTTTACAGTACACCTAGCTTGAGGGGAAAGATCCGCTAAATTAATTCACCCATACTTATTTATCCTTCAAAAGGAGACTCAGACAGAGTACGCGCTTTCAAAAATATTGTACTGTCTATTAGGAAACTCAAAGTGTGACTTTTTGCACTACACAGCGTACATACCTTAAATTTATTTGTCAGTGGTGTTCTAATTTCACTTCCTGTTTTTCCATCAATAATTACAGGCCGGGTTTGAGCCTGTGCAATGGGAAAAAAAGGATGAAGTCAGGCTTCACATTAGCGAGCCGCAATTCAGCATGCGCCAGGCAGGCAGTGGACAGGGTGTCTTCTGGTCACCAACATTGATGGACGGAGCGTCAGATGGAATGAAGGAGTCCAGCTAATAAGAGGAATGGTTGGATGCATGTAACTTACCAAATTCACAGGAAAACTACAACAACATACAGATGCAGTATCCCTTCTTTTCTAATTATCTTTTAAGTAATATTATTGCTGTCAACTTCTATGAGTGTGGCTCTGCATTTCTTTGATCTCTGCTTCTAAATTCATCCCTACAGCCATTGTATAGATTTTACTTCTGCTATTTTTCAAACCTAATTTAATGTACAAAGTGTTTCTCTGAGTGCAGAGATAGGCAAGTGAAAACGCATAATTATTACTGCAGCCCTGTACTGTCGCATTCTTTCATTCACGGTTGTCGAAAGTACTACTTACTTTTCAGTAACCATGCATGCAGTAGTGCATGCACTTCCTTTATGTCACTTAAAAGATTTATGGATAGCTTTGTACCCAAAGATTTGTTTATCTTCAATTATTGTTTGTCCATGCTGTGCTTTATTTTTCTTCTCTCAAAAGAACTTTCCCAAAAACCCCCATTCCCTTCCATTTTCTAAACCCTAACCCTATTCCCCCGGGCTATGTGGTTTTGATTGATGTGTGACTAAATGACAGCAATATTTCCACACACTTGCTGGGGAGGATAAGGTCATAGCAACAGGCTGGTGAAGGAATCCGAGGATATATTCTTACTCAGCTTAACACAGAGTCACTATTGGCAAATGAAAGCAGATTTTTATGTGCGCCATCAACTTGATTGGTTATCAAGAACATCCTCCTAGACGTGGCATATTATTACGCTGCTGTGTCCTTCACCTTCAGTACTATTTCTTGTAGTAGTAGCCAATGTCAAAGAAATTCAACGGAAGTACTAGTTATACTTTCAATACTTTACCATTTGTTAGTCTACATTGTGGCACTGTTCTAGTGTACTGTCACCTGCTATATTCTCTATCATACCATTCTAATGCTACGGTAAGGACAAACAAGGTTTCATTTTCTTTTTTTCATATGCTGCAACTGCCACTGTGTAATACCAGTAGTACCACCGCAATGATGACATTTCATCCGCCCAGGATTGCCAACCTTAATCGCCATTTCCTGTGCAGCCAGCCCTGTGCCTAGCCCTATTTCCAAACACAAATTACAGGTAAGATAAGCGTTTGGGGGGAGGAAGTATAATGGAGTATTAGGAGAGACGAGAGACTGACGGTAGTACTAGTAAAGTCCTAGGACTATTGAATTCACTTACTCTGTGAGAGGCACTTAGTTTTGAAAACATTTGGGCAATTACTAATTGCTTACACAACTTTAATCAAGATGCCACTTACGTTTCAGGAAAACAAACTTACTGTTAAACCCCCACACACCAGCCTCAAAAGCAGTAAAAAACACGTATGCTAAGATAAAGTTTAAAGTATATTTACATCCCTAACATATATAATCTCCTGCAAGACCCAACCCACCCCCATTCCTAACCCCAACGAATGTCTGTGAAAAGTCCAAAAATCCCAACTCACAGAAGTCTTTAAAAAAGGGGCAAGGGACAGTCTCCTCCTACTCCTGGCTGCTGTTCAATTTTCGGGCCAGGTCGGCATGCTCCTTGCGGAGGGTCTCGAGCAGGGTTTTGGTGTTCAACAGCTCCTGCTCGAGGTAGGACACCCTAAGTGAAGGGCGGTGCAACCTTTTTTTGGTACTCCTGTGGGGGGCAGCTGATCTGTTTGCTGCTCCGCGGTGGCGGGTGGCTGCGGTACCCCGGCTCCATACCGCTGGAGACCTGCTGCGCTGACTGGCTGACCCAGGGAGCGCGGAGGAGGATGCAGCTGTCCCGGTCAATGTTGTGGTCGACTGCGTGTCCCCCTCCTCCTTGGCCACCAGCCGCCGATATTCGGTGACAGTTGCCTCCAGCCTCCATTGCCAGGCCCTTTTAGCCAGCTCCTTCCGTGTTGGTTTGGAAGGAGCATCTATATGAAGAAAGAAAGACATAGTCTGTAACCAATGCTCTTTAAGATTAACACAAAAGGATTCAGCAGAAAGTTGTGTCACAGTAGAACTAGCAAGTTTCAAGCACAGTACATAACTATTGTGGCCAGTATCTATCTAACCTCCCACTTCTTCATCCTTGCTCTAACATTAGTGGGAGTTTAAGGAATCAATTCCACGAGCACTATGGACTCACTCCATTAGAGTCAACTATGACAATATACCAGTCTTATTCTTCTTCTCTCTTGTTTACCAAAATTGGTATGTTAACTTCTGCAAGCCTGCATAATGCCAGTGCAGTCAATTTGCACCCGAGAAAAACAGACGCCCGGCATGATGAGTGAGACAGACTTGCGTTACTGTACCAGTCCAGTACATGCAGCTGGTGATGCTCTTACTTTTCTATTACGGGTGGCACTGAGAATACTCTGTTACAAGGGCTACTGCTTAATTAATTTAACTGTAACCCTACAGTGCCAATGAATACTAGAATAGGAAAATGAAGAAGATAAATAATCTGATTATCTATCACTGCACATGGTATGTGTTTGCTTACATATGGGATGACTTTAGGTGCTTTGCTTTTTATTGAGTGAACAGTGATACATCCACACATGAATGACCGAGTTCTACTAAACTTATTAACAGAGGTAGTGAGTGGCCATCGTAATAGCCGGATATATGCTGTGCTTGCAATACAAACTACTGCTACTATTCATGGTAGTATTTGGACAAAATTACAACTTCTTTTCCTTGCCTTTCCTACACTGGGACGGACGTGCGGGTGCGGTGTTACATGTTCTTCAAAGTAACACTTAGTTCATCCAGTGACCGTCTACTCTCTCTAGATACACATATGCTATCTAAGAGTCAGATAGTACCATGATCCAGGCATCCATCCATTCAAACTATATGTCAATCATTCTTCTTCATGTCTCTCATCTGGACAAACTTTACTTTTTCTCACGGGAAAACAACCTTTTCTTTGCAGCGAGTGCTGCAATCCACCCACGATAAAGGTCACCTACTGGACCCAATCTTTAGTAACTGTACCCATCTCACAGTTAGTCCATCCATCCCCCTCCCATGGATGGACCACTTTCTGATCTCATTTACCTGGGCGCCGTCAGGCTCACGCCCCACACCTCCCCCCCCTTCCAGCAGAGACCGCAAATGGTCACAACTTAATACCAAACTGTGGACAACCACACTGGAAGCCTCTGTCCCAGGAAACAACCCCGACCCAATTGTCAGCAATGACAACTTCAATAACTGGATCACCACCTCCTTAGACCTTACTATCCCATTCAAGGACATCAAACCCAAACAGAGACCAAAAAATGCACCTTGGTACTCACAGGACCTGCGCATTCTTATGAAAAAATGCAAAAGATTCGAACGGAAATGGCGCTCTGACTATTCACAAACCAGCAAGATGAATATCAGGCTGCCATAAAAATCTATAAAAACGACATAAAAAAAGCTCAAGCAAACTTCTACAAAAATAAAATAAATGAAGCAGCATCTAAACTCAAGGAGATATATCATATCGCGAAAAAGCCTGCTCAAGCTTCCTGACAAGCTACCAGACCCTCTGACTGCTCAAACTCGCTGCAATGAACAGGCCGACTACTTCTACAACAAAATAGCCACGATCTACTCCTCCTTCCCCCTACCCCCTCACCCCCAAATAGAACAGCAGGACACCAGACCACCCCCACTTACCACACTAGAAACCTTTTCACCTCTGGAGCCTACCAGCCTGGAAACCATAATACTACAGATAAAGTCTGGATCTCCCAGCCTCAGCTCATTTCCTCAAAACAATTACCCCTACCATCCTCCCCACCATCCGGAACCTGATTAACAACTCTCTATCATCAGGGCTTGTCCCCCCGAAGTGGAAACAGGCTACATTTAAGGCCCTCCTGAAAAAACCCAATTTAGATCAGATGAACCCGGGGAATTACCGCCCGATTTCCCTGTTACCTTGGATAACCAAAATCGCAGAAAAGCACTTTAATCAATCCCTCACAGAATTCCTGGAAGCAAATAACTTACTGGACACATCACAGACTGGGTTCCGCCCCATGCACGGAACAGAAACCACTTTACTAGCTGTAACAGAAGGAGCTAGAACGATTGTGGATCAGGGCGGCACTGCGGCCATTATCTTATTGGACCTCAGTGCCGCCTTCGACACTGTGAATCATGACATCTTGCTTCACAGAATTTCAGAGCTAGGGATAACTTCCACAGCAGCGGTCTGGCTACAATAATTTCTATCAGAGCGCTCATTCCGAGTCTGTGAGGGCAATACCACCTCGCCCAGTAAACCACTCAGTTGTGGGGTCCCCCAGGGTTTGTCCCTAAGCCCCACACTGTTTAACATTTACATGCACCCCCTAGCAGAAATAATTCGCCCTTTCGGCGTTCAAGTTGTGTCCTACGCGGATGACACGCAATTGGTGGTTACCCTGACACATCGCTCCTCTTATCCTAGTGATCTCAGAGGTTGCATGGAAGCATTATGTACCTGGATGAGCCAGTCCAACCTGAAACTGAACGGCGACAAGACAGAGCTAATGGTACTGGGTAACTCCCCACAAAAATCCATTGACTCTTTGTGGCCACCAGCACTAGGACCAGCACCCCCAGCCAGGAACACCATCAAGAGCCTAGGAATTTGGTTAGACAACGCATTAACTTTCAGCCACCAGGCAACCAAATTATCTGCCACCTGCATGGGCATTTTAAGACTCATCCAAAAATCCTACCGCTCCTCCCTTTCAAGGCCAGACAGATCATGGTCCACGGCCTAATCCTCTCCCGGCTGGACTTCGGAAATGCCCTATATCTAGGAGCCCCCGAATCAACCCTGAAAAAACTCCAGGTGATTCAAAACTGCACTGCCCGTACTCTCCAGCGCAATCCCCGCCGCCAATCGGTGAAATCTGAACTTAAAGCCCTTCACTGGCTGCCAGTGAAGGACAGAATCAATTTTAAAAGCATGTGCATTGCCCACTGTGCCTACTGGAGGAAAGGAGCAATCCTGAATCACACCTTGATCACCCCCTACCACCCCAACAGACAGCTGAGGTCGACCCATACCTTTCAAGTCATCAAACCCAGGTTCAAAAGAGAAAGGAGTGGAGGAAGAATGTTCTCAACAAACGCGGCAAGGCTCTGGAACTCCCTCCCAATCTTTATCCGCTCAGAACCTAACATTCTACACTTCCGAAAAAAACTAAAAACCTTTCTCTTCAGCAGATAAATTCGACCCGCCCTACCCACCTGTGTTCTGCTAAGCGCTAGGACGCCTGCGGGTAGCTATCGTGCTATACAAAAACAGAATCCTATCCAATCCAATTTTATTTGGGAAACTGCAAGCCATACATCGTGCTTGACTTGCATTTGAATTTCAACCAAAGCATATATTGTGCACACATACAGTTTCTGTTTCACCCACCCAGGCTGTTGTCCTTCCACCCATCCTTGCTTCATCCTTCACCCAGCCATGCATCAAATTCTTTCCCAGCCGCCTCGGGCACCAATCAAACACGTATCATTCTTCTTTGTCAGTCGACATTACTTTTAACTTGCTCGTCCTTCCACACTTACTTACACGCTTTTCGTTCATCCCATCCATCAAGTTCATCTCAGATCTGATTTGGATTCTCGAAAAAAAATTCACTGCTGAGTTGTAGTAAATTTAGAGGAGGCTACTACCTGGTTGATAACAACTTTTTTCTAAATTTGAAAGTCTGCTTAACAGTATAGTAACTTAACTGTAGAACATACATACTACACCCGTGCAGAAAGCACACTCTGCAGTCTGCAATCTCAATAAGTAAGAAATATAAGAGCTTACCACTGACAGCCACTACCGTGGCAACCCGCACAGCAGTTTCCTCCGGCACTTGCACCGCCTCCTCCCCAGAAGTGTCCTCCTCTACCTCCGCGCTGGGCCCGGCACCAGATGTTCCACCTACAAAGTACAGTTAAGAATGTTAGATGTCTTAGACATACACCACTCACTAGTATTTTGTCTAGGAATGAAGAAATGTGAAAACAGAAACCAATCTAATAATTTGTGACTGTCTACTCTAAAGTAAAAATGTCCCTTTTTCCAGGGAAGGGTGTTGTCTTGCTGCACTTTTTGTCACAACTGATGAATGCTTGCTTTTTAACACGCACCATTTTTCTCATAACAGACAGAAGCTTCACTTCTAAGAACAAGAGCAAGATCAGATCATCATCACTAGGACAGAGTGACCAACGATTCAGCACCAAAAAGAAAAATTAAAGTTCAAACCAGGTGAGAGCTCGGCTCGCCCACAATAAATGTGTGAAATAAATCACTAAGCACTTTTCCAATTTTTAATCAACCGTTTATGTTTTATGACAAGCTTGATTTTAATAAATGTTTTTACTTTTAATAAAGCTTTAAAACTTAAATAGACTCTGTGGTTTTTGGTCAAGAGTGACTGAGCAAAAGGTTTTGCAATTTGCAACCTTGAGTCCGTGCCTCTGACACGTCTGGACTCTGACTCCGTACTCTTGTCCTGCGTTGGATAATCATCATTGGGGATCAATCATCGATGAATTCGGGAGCTAAATGACTCTGCCACACTATCTAGTCAGTAAGGAGATTGGGGGTTCTTCAAAGTCTGATATCACTGAGGTATGTGGAAAGTCTACCTGCGCCTATTATAATTGATAAACAATGCACTATTTAGTGTCCATAGTTCTGTTTGTGCAGATTTGTCCCTGCAACAGTAGTAGTATGAATTGTCCTCCTATCCAAACCAAAAGTAAAGTAGTATCTTATTCTTTCTTGGTGGTCATTCACATTTTGTTGTTGGTAATTGTCAAAGCATAAACATTTAGAAGACTTGAAAAGACATTATGGACAGTCCCAGAGGACTGCACTCAGTGCATAGAGCTATTGCTGACTAGAATGGGAGTTTCGTTTAACACCTTTTGCCAAATGTGCAATCTTAGTTAGCTACACAGACAGACTAATAAGAATAATCTAGTAATACCACAGGGAGGCATAGTAGAGGCAGGATAAGAATTTAGATACAGTCTACAAGAAGATCAAAGACGATGTAGAAAAAATCGAATGAGGAACGCTGGGAAAAAATAGGTACTCTATGTTAAAATTAAACATTACCGGGGCCAGCAAAGGAGCCCTCGCCTGACCGATCCTGGCCTTGTACAGCAGCAGCAGCCGATACCCCCTCCTCTACTGTCCTCTTGACCCTGGGGGGAGCTGATGTACAACATGAAAGAAAGAAAGACCCGAAAACATGGATGATTGTTGTCAATCAAATGTAACATTTCAAATGAACAATAACAAAATATTTTGTCGAAATAGCAAATAGACAACTATTCCACGGGATATATTGACCTAGCTCATGTGGTCTACTACGATATTAGTATTGCTTGATTTGCGGACCGTCGACTTGGAAAGTTATTTAACTCACAAAACAAACTACTAAAAAGGTTCGCCTAGGACTGGCAGGCAGCAGTCCGCAGCACGCAAAGTGACAGACAAACTCCATCATGATTGCAGATCAGTGACAACACTAAAAAGTTTCCTACTAGATTAACCAGTCATTAAAATACTCAAACTATCAATCCACCACCACTATTTCTTCTTATTGCCAGGTGTACAAATGAAGAACTGGACTGGAGTTTGTAGGGGCAGTTTTACAAGCCCCTTGCGGCTCTTTTGCTCCGTTGTTGCATGACTTTTGTGATGCAGCGGCAGAACAAAAGAGGCGCCATGGTGTGGCGTATATTAACAACGTGACGCATATGGGAGATGCATCACGTTGTAAAGCCCTGCGCCATCAGGGGACATTCCTGGCGCAAGGGAGGGCGTTCCTGCGCAGGAACGCATCCTAAAAGTGGCTGAGGGAAATCTACAAGATTTCAATCAGTCACTTTTAGGACAATGATGCGTCACTCAAACCCTGTGCCTGCTTGAAGCAGACGTACGGCTTGATGCAGCATTGGGGAGATAGGGCACCCCAGAGCATTGCTGGAGCTGCGCCATCGTTGCGACGAAACTCCAGCAATGCGCCGCCTTTACGGCACAGATGCGTAACGCTTTGGTGACGTTTTGGGCCCATGGTGCGCCGCATTGTAAATACGGCGCACTATGGGTGGTGGTGGCGTGGTGCACAATTACTGGCGCATCCCTGCTACTTTGCAGGGATGCGCCAGTAATTGCAAATCTGCCCCTTAGTGTCTAGCATTACGCAGTTCTGTAAACTACACTCATACATAATTTCTCAGGCCAATGAAATGAACACAAAATCGAAAACAAATAAGCATAGTAGCAATGCTACTGAGAAGGAGAGCAGTGCACCTGAAATGCACAGAAGATTTTGAAATATAATTTACCTACAATGTAATCAGCAGCATTATTGCTCTTGGTAAAAAACAGAAATTTGCAATATAATAACACACAGAGCAGGAGAAAACAGAGTAGTGATGAAATAGTTTCAACTACTCACCAAGCCCAGGGATCTCGATGCCGAGCAGGTCGAGCAAGTCGCGTTCACGGTGATGGTCCTGGGGAGGCGGCGCTGTACATGGAACACTAGTGTGGCCACCTCCTCCGTGCTAAAGATCTCCTGTGGCATCACTAGCTCCCCCCTCAGACGCCCGCACGGGAGCCGGGCACGGGGTGCGGGACCCTTTCCCTTCTCGGGCTGCTTCCTGGCTCCCTTTACCATGGTCTGGGCGGAAAGGAAGGTAAATAAGAAATAAGAAATAGAATAGGGAAGAAGAAAAGAAAAGAGTTTAAAAAGGTAGTTTAAAATGTACCAAAAGTAGCATAAAACACAAAAATATAGAGCTAGAATAATAGAGGGATAGATAATAAGTAAAATAGATCAAAAAAAACTTCAAGCAAGCAAAGGATGGCAGAGATTGAGAGAGGATACAGAAAGCATGCCCAGAACCATAGCAATGAATGAAAAACAAGATGGTCGCACCCGTTCACGACCGCGTGGGTAAATTTGCCTGAGATTTTCCCCACGCTCACACGCAAACTTGTACTAGCGAGCCGCACACTTTGAGAGATTACACATAGCGCCCGGAAACGGAAATACGGCACGCAAACAAGATGGCCGCGCCCATGTACGCCTGCTAGGGTAACTTGGTGTCGTTGCGCTACCAGCGGCTTCCGAAAACGCAAAAAACCACGCGAACTAACACGCCGCAAATAAAGAAATCGCATATTCGCACGAATTTGCGGCTTCCGAATTCGATCTCGCGCAAATTTGCGCCCCGCGAATCCCGCGAAATTGCAGAAAAGCGTTTTTTGCAAAACTGCTTAGTCCTTATAATTTGGAGGCCCTGCTCATTTTAACAACTGGTTGCGGCAAGAATTTGTTGGGTTTGGACTCGTTGAAACGTCTTCATGCAACATTGTATTGTTCCCCCTCTGGTGTACATCTTACTTTAGGTGAGAAGTTGTTTCTCCTATGTATTTGTCCAAGGACCAACTCCCACCCAAATTGCATTCTCTTCCTGCTACGCTCTGGGCTACAGGTCCGAATGATGTTGGTCTGCTCCAGATTCCGCCTTACATGGTTACTATTAAGCCTAATGTTAAATTACCACACATTCCTCAGCATAAAATTTCCAATGATGGTGAACAAGCTTTGTTGGCTACTAGCTATGATCTGGTTCAGAAGGGTTTGGTCGAAGAAACGAGAGGAAATGTTTGCAACAGTCCTGTTCTACCTGTCCTTAAATGCACTGATCCTTCTCAGCCTCCTGTATATTGCATTGTGATCGATCTTCGGGAGGTCAAAAAAATTGTTGTCCCCCAGTTTCCTGTCGTCCCCGATATCACTGCCTTGCTCACAATGATACCTGCTTCAGCTGCCTGGTTCTCAGTTATTGATCTAAAAAATGCTTTCTTCAGCATTCCTATTGCTGAGGAGAGTAGGGATATTTTTGGCTTCTCTCTCGGAGGCCGAAGTTTCCGATTCAAACATGCACCTCAAGGCTTTTGTGAGAGTCCTTCCATTTATAGTCAGGCTTTGAAATCTCAGCTCGATGCTTTCACTTTGCCCCCTCATGCCACTCTTATTCAGTATGTGGACGATTTGTTAGTTGCTGCTGATTTGGAGGATGTTTGTAAGGATGTGACTGTTTCACTGTTGCTTCATTTGTCTGACCTGCATCACAAGGTGTCACCGTCAAAATTGCAAAATTGCCGCCAAGAGGTTACCTACTTAGGTCATCTATTGTCGAAGGAGGGTAGACGATTGACCCCAGAACGTATTCAAGCAATCGCACAAATGTCTGTACCATCCACACAAAGGGAGGTGCATGCCTTTCTGGGCATTACCTCTTATGGTAGACAGTGGATTCCAAATGTTTCTTTGTTGGCTAAACCTCTGCTGGCACTTATTCTGAAAGATACACCCCAACCTCTTCCTTGGACTGAGGAATGTCAGAAGAGTTTTTCTGACTTACGTACGGCCTTGTGTTCTGCCCCTGTGTTAGGTACTCCAGATTACAGTAAGCCTTTCACACTCTATGTACATGAAAGAGAAGGTTGCTCGTTGTTAGTTTTAAGGCAACAATTTGGAGACAAACAACGGCCATGTGCCTATTTTTCGGCTACATTGGATCCAGTAGCCAAGGCATTGCGTAGTTGTCTCAGAGCTATAGCAGCAGCAGCGATTTCCATTCGTCAATCTGCTGGATTGGTACTAGATAACACTCTTGCTGTTATGGTATCACATGCAGTAGATACTCTCTTGAACGGAACAAAAATACAACATCTTACGAGTGCCTGCTTGTCTGGGTATGAGCTGACGCTCTTGGCTAGTCATATACACATCAAGCGGTGTAATACTTTGAATCCAGCAACATTGATACCCATTCCAGAAGAGAAAGATACTCAAGAACAACATGATTGTTTTCTCCGAACAGAGGAGGAAACGAAAGGCAGAATAGACTTAAAAGACGCACCACTTGTGGACCCGGATGGGATCCTATGGGTGGATGGGTCTTGTTTCAAGCTTCCTAATGGTGAGATGACTGCGGCCTATGCTGTTACCACCTTGTATACAGTAGTGGAGACAGCACGCATTACACCGAATTCAGCCCAAGCAGCTGAACTGATTGCCCTGACAAGAGCGTGTGTGTTGGCTAAGGGAAAGAGAGTGAATGTTTACACGGATAGCCAATACGCTTTTGGAGTGGCTCATAGTTTCGGTTGTTTGTGGAAGGAAAGAGGATTCTTTAGTTCCCATGGGACTAAGATACAGCATGGTCAGTTGGTAACTGACCTTCTCGAATCACTTGCTTTGCCTACCCAAATAGCGATAGTGAAGTGTAGTGCACATAAAAAGATCACTGATGATGTGGGCCGCGGGAATGCTTTTGCAGATGAGGTAGCAAAAGAAACAGCGAGAGATGCTACGAGTCGCATGTGTGTTGCAGGCCCTGAAAGATGGGTCAGAGAAGGAGGAATGTGGGAGGACACAATAGAAAGTGTGAGAATGATTCAAGAAGAGGCTACTGAAAAGGAATTGAGTAAGTGGAGAAAAAGTACGGGAATGTTGGACGCGACAGGGTGTTGGACGGAATTGTCAGAACATCAGCGTTGGCTGTTACCAGACACCTATGTACTGCCTGTAGTTATGATGGCGCATGGTCCAGCCCACATCAGTGTGAAAGGAATATGCAAACTTCTGGCTTCAGTATGGCAGAATTAAGGAATTCCTAAACGTGCTGAGAATGTGGTGAAACATTGTATTGTTTGTTTGATGCATAATCCAGGAAAGGGAAGCCCAACTCCAGCAGGTCATTTTGCTCCCCCTACATATCCTTTTGAGGTATTACAAATTGATTACATTCATATGGAACGTTGTAATAACTTGAAGTATGTTCTGGTGGTGGTGTGTGCCTTTTCCAGATGGATAGAGGCCTGCCCCCTAAAGGACAATACTGCTTTGTCTACTGCCAAAGTCCTTTTGAAGCAATTCTTCCTGAGGTTTGGTTTGCCACGAATTGTCTGGAGTGACAATGGAAGTGAATTTGTAGGCCAAATTATGCAGAAGGTGTGTGCGGGTCTTGATATTAGGCAGAAATTCCATGCAGCGAACCACCCTCAGTCAGCAGGTTTGGTGGAGTGCTATAATGGCACTCTCAAGCTCAAACTGGCAAAGATTCAAGCTATCACGGGTCTTACTTGGCCCGCCGCATTAAATTTGGCACTTTTATCTACGAGAACAACTGTACATTCTTGTTTAGGACTCAGCCCATACGAAGTTATTTTTGGGCGCCCAGCTAACGTCTGGGGAGTCCCTCGACCTTAAAAGTACTCTGACATCCCGTATCCGATGTTGATTAACTATTTACATGACCTCACCACTAAATTGCATGTTCTTCACCAACAGGTTCAAAACGTTTTGCCGGAGGCCTCTGCAGATCCAGGCCATTCCATTCAACCAGGAGACTGGGTTTGCCTGAAGATTTTTCAGAGGAAAAAGAATTTGGAACCTCGTTGGGGCCCGCCTCAGCAAGTTCTGCTAGCAACACGTACAGCAGTAAAGGTCGTCGGAAAGAAGAATTGGGTTCATGGCGTGCACTGCAAAAGGGTACCTTTGCCTTTGCCTTTCAACCAGTCGGTGCGTATGGGTATAGGTGACAGTGAGAGCGAAAGGGTCCCTCAGTTTGTACCTTTCAGTAGTGCACGCCTGGATCAAATGAACTCTGAAAAAGAAGACGACGACGTGTTGCAAGATGCTGTACCATTACATTTGCGATTGAACACGTTAAATTCAGAGACTTTGTTTCGAGAGCAAACGGTACCTGATAAGACTCGGTACAACTTAAGATCCAGATTGATTAAAGACAATTGAACTTTTTCTTTCTCCTTTTTCTGGTTACACTTCTGAGAGACATTTTTTTCACTATCCATCAAGTTGCTGGGTCACGGTAGGAGTCTTAGGCTGTGACCTGAGTAGTGACAGTAGGTCTGCAGGACTTGCAGTGTCATAGGACGGCTAATAATCACAGCTGAGTGATCTAGGAAGATTGCTGTGAGCAACGCCTTAGACAATGGATATTATAGTGGAGAGGAATGATAAGAAGCAAAAAATGAAAAGTAAATATAAGAAATTGTTGGTTTGTCCATGTGGTGTAACCTTATGTATTTTAATATGTTCATGTATTTTATTGGCTTGTGTGAGTTGGGTTGTTCACACTATGCAGCAAGCACCTGTTCCAACTTCTGTTTCCTTGTCTTTTTCTACTTCTGCCTCCCCACATCAGTTCCATACACTGCCAGAACATGAGCAAATTAGGAGAACAGAATACTTCAACAGTTCATTTATCCAGTTGTTAAATCAGCATCAACTGGAAGTCAATAGTACTGACTGTTGGGTTTGTGGGCTCATGCCCCATAACACAGAGAGAGGGATGCCATATTTAGTCCTTCCATTTTCCTACAAAGGTTCTGCTTGGGCGTATTTGGCCATGTTTTCTAATGTATATCAGAACCAACTTCGATATCCTCCTGGTAGTCCATATGGTGGTGGAGCAGATTTTAGTCACAGTTCTTTTGTAAAGGGAATAGTGCCCATGGATAGAATTGCCGAAATTAGTAAGATTCCCGTTGATGAGAAACGAGCGTATGAAAGTTGGAACATGACTCGTTATGTTACTAGCCTTACAGATAAGGCTAGACGAAGTAGATCCCCACCAATTTGGACTGTACCTAATCGAGGTAATTTCTGTCTGCAGATAAATGGCCAAAATATTAAAAACCAACAGGAAAGAGTGTTTGTTCCCATACATACATCTACTCACCCCAGATTTCATCACCGTTAGTGCCATCACAAGGCACATATTTTGTCTGTCATGACAGAGCCTACACGTGGCTTCCTACTTACTTTTCAGGAACTTGTTATGTGGCTTTTCTTCTTCCTATGACATATACTGCTCCTTCAGGTCATCATAGAAAAAGAAATGGCAGAGGGGTTATTGGGCCCGATGTAGGTAGCCCTTTACCGATCGGAATCGGCCGAAAATACCAATTTTCGGCCGTTTCCGATCGGTAAAGGGCTATGGAGATGTAGGGGCACATTTTCGGTAATTTTACTGAATCGTTATCATTACCGAATCGGTAAATTTACCGAATCGGTAATATTTACCGATTCGGTAATGATACCGATTCGTTAAAATTACCGAAAATGCAATGTAGGTAGCCAATGTTCCTTCAGCACATGGCTTACAGAATCAGTATTTTACCATGGAATACAAATCCATGGTAAAATACCGATTCCTGTGTACATGCACATCTGTGCATGTACACATGTGCCATGTGACAGACAGACGTGCCCTTAGGGCATGTCTGTGTGCCACATTGCACACATGCCCGTTTTGGGGGTGCTAGAGGGTGTCAAAGTGACACCCCCTGCACCCTTGTGAATTCATTAATTACCGATTCGGTAAATACCGAATCGGTAATGCCTAATCATTCCTATGGGCTTCAAAGCCCATAGGAATGAATGGGCATTACCGATTCGGTATTTACCGAATCGGTAATTAATGAATTGTTAAGGATTCGGTAACGAATCCAGATGTTGGGACCTACATCCCATTTACCGATTTTGAAATACAGAATCAGTAAAATTCGGTATTTCAAAATCGGTAAATGGGATTTACCTACATCGGGCCCTATGTTTCTAAGGACACAGCAGGACAAGAAGGAGGTGACTTTATCAAAGGGTTACTTCCTTTCTGGGGCCCAATGTGCAATAGCAGAAACATTAGACAGTTAGTTCGCGTTGTTGAGGCGACCATAAATGTGACTTCAGGAGCCTTGAGTAATCTGACAGCCGAACTTCAGGCGGATTACCTTATGACTTTGCAGAATAGGATGGTTTTAGACATTGTCCTTGCAGATCGTGGAGGAGTCTGTAAATTGATCGGGTCTAGTTGCTGCATTTATATTCCTGATAATGCCCCTACGGTATACCAAGCAATCTCTAAATTGCAAGTAATTTCCGAGTCTATACACCAGGACACAGGAGATTGGATGTGATGGGATGGTTTTGGAGACTACTGTCCACATGGGGTTGGAAGGTATTATCCTTCCTTGGAATGGTTTTTGATATAATTTTTTCTTGTTGTCTTTGTTTACAGTGTGGTCCCGCCATTTGTGGTCTTTGTGCCACCATGTGTGTCCCAAGGCCTGTGTCACGGAAAACAGAGAACATTAAAATGATGTTGCAACAACAGCTCCACGACCTCATGGCCATTGACATTGACTCAGATTAACTTGAGTTCCTTGTGTTTTGCCTGAGTAATGGCAAAAGGAGGGTCTGAGGTTTTTCGGTTTCTGACTTCGTCCTATATTCGGTCGCCATTTTGTGTCCCGTCGCCATTTTGTGTAGCCCACACTCAGGCAGCACAGCGAACGGAGTGTTTTTACCTTTCCCAGCTGCTACGTATCTCTTCTGTTAAAAAGTAACCCCCTGCCCTTGTTTACGAAACCAATGTCAGGGTCTGGCCGAGTTCACTAATCCATGTCTGGGTTGATTGATCCCTGTCTGGACTGACTATTTGGCTTCCCCTATTCTTTCCTTACTTTATCTTATCCGACTGGCCTTCGCTATTCTCTCCTTGTATTCTCTTGTTACACAACTATCCTTTGAGGTACACAAATACGTCCTGCCACCTGCAAATGGGATTGTAGGCACTAGCACTGATTAATTTGTGGGGAGGGGTGACACACAGGGTCTGAAAGAGGGGCATATTTGGGACTCCTGACAGTTTGTTTTCCAACCCTTCCTATTGGCTTGCTTTGTATGTATTGGGAGTATACATTGTAAATATGTGTGCTATTAAAGATTGTGCGCCACGGAATAAAGTGGCAGTCTCCTGAGAACCTACTCTGTACTTCTGGGACAACTGTGCTTAGCTGCAGCTAATAAACCTGATTTTCTACGCCTAACAGAGTGTCTCGTGTCTCTGTCCGACAAGGCAGGTGAACTCGGGGAGTTAACGCATACCCTGCGCCGCCAGGCCCATAAGGCCCGGTTCTCCAATCTAAAGTTCTGGGGTTTCAGGCCCAATATTTATAACCCATTTTCTCTTTGTAGTCTTTGTTAAAAGAGTCTCTGAGCTCAGTAAAAGCCAGTTCGTCCTCCCTGGTCCAGCATCATTGCAGGAAGTGGAGATAGCATTGTGCAGAGCAGACAAAGCCTAATACGGTTCTAGTGAAAACTCTTCCCATCCCCCTAAATGCAGGCAAGATCTATTCAGCCTAGTGATGAGTCACCCAGGCAAGGCAGGACACGGCTCAACCCCCCTTGTGACTGTCTAGAGTGAATGCATATCCTCCACTCCTGTCATTCCAAAACCAGACAATGAATACACAAACAGGCAGAGGTACACAGGATGGTTGAACAAGAAAATGTCTACTTTCTTAAAGTGGCATTTGCAAACCACATTTTAAAAACCATCTTTTTCTAAAAGATGTGTTAGTAAATTCGGGCGCAGGAAACACTTGCACTTTGGCATTGATCAGAAGTGTCAAAGTGCCCAAAGCATCTAAGCCAGTAAAAACAAAATCTAGTACACAGTCAAAATTTCAGGAGGTAGAGGCAAAAATTTTGGGGAAACCACATCAAGGATGGCAAGTCTAACAACCATTAGCATAAAACTGTTACGGCGCAAAACTTTCTTTCATGGCGGGGTAAATGTTTTTTCATCTTCATCGTCACTTCCAGATGTGTTAGTGGCTCCTCTGTATTGTCCTTGTGCATTAGGAGATACCCCTCACCCAGTTGCATTATTCCTGCCCCAGCTGTAGCAACCAAATTACCTGTAAAGTTTACTGTGTGGGATGATGGAAGAGTAAAAATAATTAAATAGAAATAATGTCATATTCAGAAGATCTGTGTCAGATGCTGTGTATAAAGGATATATGTGTATGTTTGCATAATAGTGTAGGGTGGGGGAGGACAGAGTTGTGTGAGTGGTTAAGGACAGCATTGAGGGACAGATAGGGGAATTAGTTCTTATGTTGATTTACCTTAGCCATGTCCGCAACACACCTGCAATTCAGCAGGTGTAGGTGCAGTGTGGAGAGGGCCGACTCCTTGAGGGTGCAGAAAAAGATATGGGATCCAGATGTGTCATCAGGAATAAATGTTGCCACCTGAAATCAGGAGAACTTCTTCATCTGCCTCCTGTTATCCTCTGTGAGTGACCTTCTTCTTGTATAACTGTGCCTTCTGTGCTTCACTAATGCTGCATGGAGCCACACCCTATAATTGCTTGTTGTGTTTCACCACAAATTGCACTACAGGGGATGGTTCTACCTCAGTGAAATTCCTCCTGCTTTTAAGTGTGATCATCTGCATTCTAGAGTTCTAGAGGCTAGATGTGGTTTCTGTTGGCTGCAGGGTCACATAGTCCAAAGTTAAGAGGGCAAAGGCTAGTATGTGGTAAGTATTTTTGTGTTTTTAAGTAAATGGAAGCCTGGTGTGTGACTTTCATCATGTGTGTATTATTTGCAACTTCCTTCCACTGGGAGGTCATTGGGAGGTCTCAATCTAAGTGGCAAAGGTCTACCCATATATGGCAGAGGTCTCCTCCTTTGTAGGGGAGATCTCCACCCTGGTGGTGGACATGTCCTTGAGCCAGGGAAATATAATATTTTAATATTTATTTGCTCATTAATCCATTTGTAGGAGTCTCCAACTGCTCACAGGAGAGGATTGAGGAACGTAGGACTACACGTAAAGTAAATCTCTTCTTGTTAATGATGAATAGCAGAAATGTGGAGAGATACACCTGTATGTGGGAATAGAACTACGCATGTAAATGTACCTTTGTAAATTGGGCCAATAGGTTTTTCTTTTTGGCAAGCAGAATGTATAAAGTGAAAGATAAGCAAGAAAATTTGTTTTTGTGGATGTAAAGTTGAGGAATGAAGACTGACTCACATGCTAGTAAAACGTTCACAACTATCTTATTGTTGATACAATGTTTATCAGGGAAGTCAGCAAAATGATTGAAAGTCTCAATAATGTTTAATCTATCTACATGTTATGTCTAGTTATAGTTTCAAGACAAGTTATTACACCTTTTTGGATATGAGGCAATATATCTAGAGGGGAAGGATGGTGGTGTCAAGTGTTGAGATTTGTGCTTTTCAAATTGGTTACTGAGGGAGAATGAAATGATGCAGCAACATTCATTGGAATCTTCCTCTAAATAATTTCCCAAAATCTCACAAATTCAATACAAATGTTGAATAACTTTGGTAGCCTTCAATACCGAATCTTAAATATACAATCTCACTATAAATTTTCTTTGTAGTTTTGTCAACATTCTGTTAGATAGAAATTGAATAAACAAAGCCAAACATAAAAAGTTTAGAATGAAAATGAAAAATGAACACCCAATAAATGACAATGTTGATAAGGATACTTCTTTAGAGGTGGATATCACCTTGAGATTTAAGGATGCAGCACTTTTATTTTCCAGGTGATGGGACTTGTTTACAGGCCCCTTTGCTCCATAAAAGCACACAGTAGAGTTGAAGATATGAATCCCTATCAGTAAAATACAACAATTCAAATACTTAAAAGCCATCTAAAAACCGCAAAATACATTAATAAAAACATTCGAGATCCACATTAGAATAATTAACAGACTAATTATTTACAACATAAAACAACACAGTCACAAAAGGTCATCGCCCCAGAACGACTCCAGATAAAAACGAGTCATATAAAAACAAACAGTAGGGGAATTGAACAAGTGCAGGAAAAGAAAGGCAGGCCTCACTAGTGTTCATCGGTAGGAGGAGTCAGTGATTAAATCTATGCCTAAAATGGTTAAAAAGTGGACAAACCATGACAATACTTAATGTTAGGAACGGAGATATCATCACAAATACAGACCCGGAGTTCTGAAGTTTTAGACTAAGATCCTTTTGGCAACCGGAGCTGATGAAAAAGATTACATTTTAAATAAGTATAAACTGCGATGAAAATTAGACATCTCTGAAATCAGATAAGGTTCCCCTCCAGGAACTGATTTTATCATTACAAAATGAGGAACAGAATGCTTTAAGAGGGCCCTAGCCTCTCAGTCTGCAGCAACCATGTAATGAAAAGTCTGTTTAAGCCATGGTATGTCTCTCCTAACTATAGCTTCTGGGTGCGTAAACAACTCAGAGTGACTCAATGACTTAAAGATCCGCCTATCATAGACAATCCAGGGGATGCTCAACCTGCCATCCAGGGCCAAGCAGTCTTGTATAACGGTTCTATTCCGAGATAGGTCCTCCTTGAGCCAAGATAATATTTAAACAGCATGTGCACCTCTATAAGTAAATAAATACATTTTTGTGCATAATACTCCTGTGTCACCATTACAAAAAGATATCCACAACACATCGTAAGGCTTTAAGCATAAACTCCTAAACTACTTAGGGGCAGATTTACAAGCCCCTTGCGCCTCATTTACGCCGCCCGTTGCGTCACTTTTGTGACGCAGCGGCGGCGCAAATCCTCCTTCATGGTGCGGGGGTACTTACAATGTGACGCATCTGGAAGATGCGTCAGGTTGTAATGCCCTGCGCCACATGTAGGCGCTCCTGTGCAGGGGGGGGCGTTCCGGCGCAGGAATGCCTCCTAAAAGTGCCTGAGTGAAATCTGCAAGATTTCACTCAGTCACTTTTAGGCCCATGCTGCCTCAATACCCTGCGTCTGCCTGAAGCAGGCGTAAGGATTGACGCAGCATTAACTGGATAGGGCCCCCAGAGCATTGCTGGAGCTGCGTCGCGCTTACGATGCAACTCCAGCAATGCGTCTCTTTTACATCTAAGATGCGTCACGCATCTGTGCCGTTTTTGCACCATGGTGCGCCGCATTGTAAATGCGGTGCATCTATGATGGCGCAGCTGTGGCGCACAATAACTGGCGCATCCCTGCTGATTTGCAGGTATGCACCAGTTATTGTAAATATGCCCCTTAGACTATACTTTTGGCTTAGATGAACAAGTATCTTTTTTGTAAGTTGGAACACTGTTTTGGAATTCTCAGAATTGATTTCTGACATGTAAAAGGATTTAACTATATAGGTTTTTTCCCTCCAAAGCACAGAAAGTGTTAATTCAAAGGCTGGATGGCCTTGTTAATTTGTGCACACCGACTAATGTGCATATTTGAAAATGTTCGCAATCTACTGTACTTCTTTGTCACAGTCCCCCTAGAAAGAGTCGTAAGTGTAATCCTGACAAGGGTAATTTTAAATTCATATCCAGTCTGGGAAGGGAAAAATTGCAGTGATGGGGGCATGGCTAGCTACGAAGGAAAATGGCCAGACACTAGTGCAGCGCCCGATACCTAAACCCCACAACCCGCACTATCCGTTCACTAATCCGACTGCACAGTGCCAGAACCTCTGTGGGCGTGTTCGATTGCCTGTGACTGTCCCACGCAGCAAAAGTGTGGAAGTTATAAGTGCGGAACGCACCAAGATTGAGATGGGGCCTACCCACGTAAATAGGCAGGGGAGTGAAGTGGTGGGACCTCGGGGGGGGGGGGGGGGGTGGTTGAGCATACTGAGGCCCCATGAGCAGAATAGCTAGAGTGCAGATGCCAACTGTCTCACGACTGGGCGAAGGTAGCGTGCGGTATTCTGCAGGAAGATCTTATGCTGCATGGGGAAATCAAGTAGGCTCTGCTCACGGCCGAAGTTGTTGTCGCTCACCAGCACCGGGTTCCTCAGCGGCACAGTTTAAGGAGCTCACTCTAGGTCTTGGGCCATGAAGCAGGAGTCCCCAGGCTTATGGCTGTAGGAGCAGATTTCCTCAGGAGGTCTGTGTGACTTATGGGCCCACCACACATTAAACATGGCCTCCAGCCAATAAATAAACCCCACAAATAAATGAATCCATTTTCCTCTTCCATTTAAACACTTCAATTACAGACTGTGATGATTTGTGTTCCAATAAATGACTGGGAACAGTACAATTCACAAGTACAATACATTCAATCTGGACTAGAGTGAGGAGTCAATATTGGTATTGTAGCTGGATATTAAAATGCTGCTGTGCCTGGGAATCAATTACAGGAATGCATGAACTGCAGATTAGAATTAGAAATGCAATGCAGTGCAACATTAAATGTAAATGGACCAAAAACAAGATCAATGAAAGCATAAAAACAATCAGGATTTGGGACACAATGCTAGAGTTAAAAAAATGTATATTGGACAATTCTATGAAATTGTACTGTTTTTTTACGTAGCAAGGAGCCTATCCCTAGCAAGGCATAAATCGTGTTTCTGGGTGTTCTGGTTTCATTATTAATGCATAGCACAAAAAATAGGAAAGGAAAGTCCAAGGAAAAATGTTTAAAGACCTGCAAGGAAGAATGTCCACTATAAAATACACTCTCAACACAAACCTAATCCTTATGTCTATATTAACGCACACAGGTATCTATGAGATGACATACTGATGTCTCACACAATTCCCAACTAGGGAGAGGTCCCGTTCAGGATGAATACCCTCACCCACCATAGTTGGCATGCTTCATCATATGGGTATCTCCTCTTAGTGGGAAAACCTTGTCCTACTAAGGGCTACAACTTCCTCTCTGAGAGGAAGGAGCTATCGGATGTTTTAGGATGTTGCTATACTAACAATGATACTAAATCCCACTGATGAGTGATCTTGTGGTGAGGATGCTGAGCAAAACAAAATGTAATGACTGAAGTAGTGAGGTTAAACCTGCCTAGTAGGGACAAAACACATTTTTAATAACTTGTACCCACTGACAGGATTAAAAAGACAGTGCAAAAAGCAGTATGGATTTAAACTGCTTGATTTCCAAAGCCGGTCTACATGTTTCAGTCAGGTCGATCTACACTAAGTATCAGGCTTTCATCAGGACCAAGAAATATATTGCTGCTGCCAAAACGAAAATAACAAAGGAAACAGTGTGTATATGATATCAAACCAGTAATCCTTTCACTTCTTGTTTGCTGGATTTTACTGATTGTACCCAAAATTCTTGGGCAAGCGGCCACACCTCTACCTGGCAACAGCTCTGGGAAGGGGCATCGCTCTGACCATCGGTACCCCATCACGGGACTTGAACTGAGGCCGCAGTTCAAGTACCGTGACCGGGTAACAATGCTATATATATGCAAACCTTTTTCCCTCCTCTATCCCTCCACTATCCTTCTCAATCCAAATAACTGATTAATATCCACCACTCAAATTACTTTCATATTTCACTATTCTGATTCACCAATAATTCTTATGGGTTCTGGAGTAGCGTGCTACTCACCAAGAAAGTGCTTCACACCCCATTAGGGTTAACAAACGCCATATAATTGAAAACCTTTTTCCCTCTTCTATCCCACCGCTATCTTTTTCAATCCAAATGACTGAATAATATACACCACTCACATTTCTTTCATATTTCACTATACTAATACACCACTAAACCTTTATAGGTTCCAGAGAAGCGTGATACTCACCAAAAACAGCGCTTCAACAACCCATCAGGGGTAACAAGCTCTGTATAAATGCAAACCTTTTTCCCTCTTCTATCCCTCCGCTATCCTTCTGAATCCAAATAACTGACTAACCTATCCACCACTCAAATTACTTTCATATTTCACTAAGTAGTGTGGCTCACTGGTTAGAGGCGGCAGACCCGAGAGCAGAGGACGGCCCGGGACCAGGGTTCGATTCCCGGCGCGGCAGGTTTCTGGACCAGGGTCAGCGGACTCGATAATTCTCTCGCCTCGGTGCCCACTCTGATCAGCGATCACACTCGGCAACTCTGGGCATTAGCTTGCCTCATCTTCACTAACGGCCCCACCAGACTGCCGGGGAGGCCTGGTCTCACCCTGAGGATACCCATTAAGGGACCATCTCTCAGGGAAGCCAGGAAGGGTTTCGCAGCGGTCAAAGCGCCTTGGGACCCTACGGGTAAGTAGTGCGCTATATAAATGCCTATACATTTACATACATTTACATTTACTATACTAGTTCATCCCTAACCCTTCTTGGGTTGCACAGTAGCATGCTACTCGCCACAAAATCGCTTTGACGCCTCGTCAGGCATAGTAAATGTTATATAAATGCAATTACAATACAATACAATATAGAGGAGCAAAGAGGATGGACAAGTCTACCATGCCCCTTCCTGCAAACATCTTAAAACCTTGGCCCCAGATAATCAAAAATGTTACTAAATGCAGCACAGCAACCAAAGTTGCTGGGCTGTGTCGCAAGACAAGACAGAGGAGAAAAGAGCCATATCTACAGTGAAATGGGACTCTCCTCCTCTCTCCCTAGTGCCAATGCACAATCAAGCTGCTCAGTGCCATGCACACATATTTGCACCATTGTGCAAGGGTGTCTGCATGAGTCTTGCATATGTTTTGTACTGAAGGGGTAACTTTCCAGTACAACATAGTATGCTTAGACTAACTTTAAAACTTTTCCCACTTCGGATGTATGCTGTGCAGTGCAGCATATGTGCAAAGGCGGAAACGTTAGAAGAAATAAAAGCGTTTCTCCTTATTAACACCTGTTTGAAAGTAGCATTATCTTAGGCACAAAACCCTGGGTACTATTGTTAGTAGATTGAGTTTTATATGATAAAACAATGGTTGTTACATGAGAACGCACATATACAACCCATGCAATGCCCCCTTTGCTGTGCAGAATAGATACAATAAATAAAAATATTTTTTCTTTTGACAACTGCAACCCAGGCAACACCCCCTTTGCAAATTAATGCAACGCTAAGGGCTTCTTTGTGTTTCTTTGAGAGGACTCAGGTTTTGCGCTGGAAAGTAAATTGTAAAAACAATTTGCACAGGTTTGCGTGACTATTGTGATGCAAAAGCAGCACAAAATGTTTAGTTATCTGGTCCTTAGTGTCTTGCTCTTTCATGTTTATTACAGATAAGAAATATAAAAGTGAAATAAAGCACACCAAACGCACATGCTAATTTTCTGAAAAATATAATGTAATCAGTTTAATGCCAGTCAGGTTAATAATGCTGTGGATCAGATTGTTTACAAACTTGGAGGGATTCTAATTTTTTTGCAATGATCTACAGTGTATGAAAAAAACCTTGGCTTGAATATATCTCTTCATTGCTGCTTGCCTTTTCTTTTTAGAAAAGTAAATCAGATGGAATAGCCAGCTCCCATTTTCATTTGTAAACTGCCTTTCATCCTGGCTTCTAGCAGCAGGCATCCTGCTCTCTGAACTCAACTGTAGTGCCTTATTATAGTGGAGCAGCCCAACTCAACGATTATAAATAAATTTGGCACTGGCCTTTATACAGGGATTGGAGGTGTTAACGTATTATGTGAAGTCTGTCTGGAAGCATCATGGAGAAATGGAAGAGCAACTAATTGTAGATGCTGTTTAAACATCAAAAAGTGATGTATAATTCCCACTTAGGAAAAACAAAGGAGTAATCCATGAGATGGATTGTTAAACTACAAGGAAGTCTATCTATGTGTGACATAGAACCAACCACCAAAACAGTAGTGTATTGAATTCATTCATGGTTGTGTGGGTAGGGGCTGAGAGAATGAGAGAACAGAGATGGAAGGAAACCAACCTCTGGCTCGAATCCACATGTCATTCAGGCACAAGCAGGGACCACACCACAGACAGACATGTTTATGCTTCTTCCTTTTAGTTCAATGCCTGAGATTTACATGTTGATGGGAGAGATCAAATAAGTGACCTGAGCAACATTTACCAGGGGAGGAAGGAGAGGCTGTTCTGTAGAAGGCTCAACTACTGCACCTGAAGGTCAATAGAAACATTAAGAGACGAGCCTTGAGGTGGATGTATTTAGCTTAAGGCAGGGAGGAAGCAAGGGGCTGCAAGGTATGAACATAGCCCAATAATTTGAACACAATGCTAGACTCATGGGAGGAAAAACAATACAAAGCAGAGGAGGAAATGTTTTAAAATTAAAATGCTGTAGATGCACAATCGCAACAAATGGATGCCATCATACTTTCTGACTTTCTCGTACATAGGTTGGGAACCTAAGACCACTCGCACATAACACCAAGAGTGCACAAGTCAGAAGTAAATCCTGAGGCCTCTATGAGTTCATCACATGGATAGAAGTTGTCTAATTGGAATAAGATGGCCTATCTATTTCACGCTTACTCTCAAATACCAGCGGCTGTCACTGTTGACATCTTCAGCCAGACCACCTTATAGCCAACAACATCTTACAATATGCAACTCATACATTGTTTGGAAAAGTGAGTATGCATATCCCAGAATACCAAAAAGGTGTTAGCCAAAAAGACATCATTGAATGAAATCAGCCCAGCATTTTGAGGCCGTTGGCAGTCCTGACCACCTCCTCACTGAGCTGCAGACATCAGGCCATTACATCAGGCCTATATGTTTTTAGCTGCTGGAAATATACTAATTTTACCCCAAGAGAGACCTCCAAGGAGCAACAGTAAGCATTGTAAAATACCCTGCCCATGTTCTTTCTTATGTTGCGTTAAGATCTAAGGTGGGGAAGGAACAGTTCCCTATCTCTTTAACTAATAACAAAAAGAAGAGTGATAATAATACAACCCTGATATTTGCATAACCCTCCGCAAAGAACATTTACTATGCAATTATGATTAGCAATTCATAAAAGAAACTTAGGTCAAGACATACATAATTGGCAACATATATTTTAGAGGGAGCTAAATTATTTGTTGAACCGACCTTTGTATAAATAGGTCGGTTCGCACAATAAGGATTTGGAGTGTGGCACAATCCAACCTACCCCATTACTCTTCATGAATTAGGTTACAAATTGTGACTTACTCCAATAGATGGCCACAGGGGCGGCTCTAGGTTCATGGCGGCCCTGGGCAGGGAGCGTAGGTAGGCGGTCCCGGAAGAGGGGGTCCTGGCGGGGCAGAGCACGGAGGCCAGTGAAGAAGGGGGGGGGGGATCAGGGTGTTTGCAAGTGGAACAGAGTCGGAGACCGCTAAATCCCTGCCAGGGGCCGCCGCGCAAATATGTATCCATCCTCAGAGGATTATTATATTAAGGATATATATTGGCGTGGTGGCCCCTGGGGTTTGGTGGCCCTGTGCAGGTGCACAGCTTGCACATGCCTAAGGCCGCCCCTGATGGCCATTAGAGGAATCATAGCCTACTGTCAGCAGATCACCATGACTGTGATCTTGTTTTCAATTTTTTTGTTTTAAAGGCAGTCCTTTTGTCTTAAAAGAAACAGTGCTGCATTTAAAATGTTGTATTTTAAAGCTCCACTGAACCGCTTCCCACTACAAACTTTTGTATTACATTCACAAAAGGGAAAGTGTCTTAAGATAACCACTTCGCCTTTGTGGATGGGTTACACCTCCTTTGAGGAGTTAGTAACCTAAGAATGGTGTACGACCCAAATTATGGTCTCAAACATTTGTTACATAGCATTTTGAAATGCAATTTTTAAAAGAGATGCTGTACCTACCCCTTCTAAATTTCGATATTAATTTCTAAATCCATTGTGTAGTTTGCAAAGGGAGTGCCTTGCAATCTATTATTTCTGTGATGGTTAACAAAGATAAGGTCCTAGTATTCACTTACCAAAAACCTTCTGTGAGCCCTTCCCAACCTATCCCAAATGGTATACACCCACTCTCACTGCATGTCCTGCTTATAGCAGTCTTTAAAATCTCATCAAAATGTAAAAAAATGTTTAAACAATTCAACGAGAAAGATTATTTTCCCATCCACTGAACCACTCTTATGTGGCTGTCATTGCTCACGGCCATGCCACACCAAACAAATATTCCTGGCTACAGGCCTGCCTACCACACATAATGGAACTATTGCCCACATGCATCAAGGTAAATTGCATTCGCAAACGGTGCGAATCGCAAAATTCGGCCGTTTGCAAATGCAATTTCCTTTTTTGGGATGCATCATGTTTTTTTATTTTTTCGCAATTTAAGGAATCACAATTATGTTGCGATTTCTTAAATTGCGATTGCATTTAAGAAATCGCAATTTGTGATTACTTAAATGCAATGTATGAATATTTTTTTTTTTCCGAATTCGCAAATAGGAAGAGGTAAATTACCATGAAGTTGAACTTCATGGTAATTTGCTAAAACTTTCAAAAATGCACAAAAGTGCATTTTTGAAAGTTTCATTTTACACACACACATGCCCTTGGGGCATGTGTGTGTGAAAAATGTTCTTAAAGCTACATTTCAGGGGTGCAGGGGGGTCCTTGGGACCCCCCCTACACCCTTGAAATAGCATTCTCATTTTGCGATTCCTTAATTGAGAATCGCTAAATGAGAATGGCTTCCCAATCATTCCTATGGGCCTCTAGGCCCATAGGAATCAAAGGGAAGGGATTCCTTAATTGCGATTCGCAAATTGTGAATCGCAATTAAGGAAAATTAAGGAATCGCAAAAAATATTGCGAATTATTAATGCATAGCATTTTGCGATTTCTTAATTACGATTCCTTAATTTTCGCAATTAAAGAATTCGCAAAATGTAACAATGATGCATGTGGCCATATGTGTCGTGCAGATTTTGATGCGACCAGTAAATACCGGGTGTGATAAAATCTGCTTCCCCAGGTACGTTTCCAGAGCTCACGCATGGCAATATTAACGGTGGGAAAAATGTCTGTAAAATACCAGTGCATGCAGAATTTGGTGCTATTAAGAGCCATAATCCACACTCATTCCCCACTTGGTGGACAAATACTTAAATGGGTGTTAATTATCACACTCCAAAAATCCAGAACATCTCTGAGTTGATTTTATCATGAACAAAAATTATCAGAAGGGAAAGGAGACTTGTAATGTGACCTTAGTGCAACTGCAACTGACAAATTAATCCAAAGTATTTAACTTCAGCTTGTGTTTTCACGTTAGATTGTGATAACTTTTTTGAACACTAAAACTGAATTATTTCAGGGACTCAATATGTTTAATTCTTGAGTTTATATTCCTAGGATACTATTGTGGTTTTTGCAGTGCTGTATTTAGCACTTGCTCTTGCGCTCCACTGGGCAAACAGGAAATGGAATTAAATTGCCAACTAATTGTGCCTTGGCCGCTGAATCGCATTCTGTGGGGAATTCCTTTTGCATCATTACTGGGATTGGTTTCTGGACTGAAACCTACAGTCGGTTTCCAATACTTTCAGCCCATTTGTCATATCGCCAGACCACCGGTTAACGATGGATAGCCACTAACATTTATCCAGCTTTCAATGCCACATAGTAGCAATACTCATACCGTCTCAACATTGTAAAACATTCCTGCGACTTTCTTTTACAAATACTGCACGAATTTCTCATACTGAAAACCAAGTAATAACACGGTGTAATTCAGCGAGTAATTACATAGATCGTCGAATGCGATCGTTTTAAATTTATGATGTATTCCTGCCTTAATATTGCACTCGACTGTTGTAATAAAATTAATTTCACTCAATTTTAGTGCACTCCCCCGCTCTTTACTTTTTGCCAATTATATTGCAGAGTTTTTGTATTGTATCAGTTCTTCTGGCTCCATCAAAGCTATGACAAAACGTACAAGCAAAAGTTTGGTCTGCTGAGAGCGTAAGTAGGCTATTTCTAACCTGCCTTTTATTACAATGCAAAGTAGAGTACTGCCTCCAATGGTAATTTAATGACCAATTAGCAAGAAAATGTGTTCGAAATTAAAAAAATGTATTTAATTATCAAAGTGCCCCAGCGCCACAATGCCCAAAGTGCATTCGCAGTCAGATTGTAAACAACTTTATTTTGTAGGATCCCTGAATCAGCAATGCTATTTGAACTGCACTCAAAATGGAATTTTGGCACGCCTTGTTTTCACAGTTTATTCACTGTAACTTCATGTAGCATGGACATCAAATGTAAACATACTTTTCTGTTAAACTGCATATTACGTGCATTTGCCTAATTACATAAATTGGTACCAGAGAAGGGTATTCCAGCGGTTGACATTTTCACCAACTGACGAGTGCAAACACGACCTTCGCGCCGACCAGCTAGTGTAATAATTCATTATTTTATTAGGTTAATGAACATATTTATTTTGCCTGTTTAACATGCACGTTTCCAGGTGGACCGTGCAATTGTATGTGCTGATGCGAAATATGTATTTCTTTATTTATTTATTTATTTATTGGCATTTATAAAGCGCAGCATATACCCTAGGGTGTCTTGGCGCTGCAATCTAGCCCAGGCTCTTGGACTCTTGCTATATTACAATCTCATTAGCCTATTTTTTCATAGGTGCCACAAAGAAAATTAACTACTTTAAAAAAGCAGGCCCGCTGCTGTGCCTTATTGCTATTGTAACGGATTCATAAACCGATCAAAGGGAAAGGAACGTGTCAGTTATGGAGGGTAACCCTCAAACTCTTGGTCCTCAAACTCTTTATTTTTGTTACATATAGGGCCTGCATTATTATTGCGCACAAGGTCGTTGTCTAAATGAAGTAGTAAAACGCAATGTTATCTAGGCTGTCAACTTTAAACTTTTCCACCCCGCCCAAACCTGGATGAAGAACTTCTGGAAGGTATGAAGGACATTGTTAAACCCAAAGCCCACCACTTTAAAAGCTGACTTCATTGTCAAACCCTCAGTTGGGGTAATCTGCCAACAGCCAATGGTCAATTTCACAGTATATATGTGGCAGCATTCATTTGTGTGGTATTCATATGAATGTGGTAGGTAATGAGCCGTACGCCCAACACCCACTGGTGCACAAACCCCCGCACCTGGCCTTTGACCATGCACAGCATGGGATTGGGCACAGAACCTAGCCCCAGGCCAGCCCATGTGTCAAATCCTCCTGTTGTTGTGCAAACATGGCTATGTCATGTAGCACCATCAAAGTGGTCATAGAAGTAAGGGACACCTCCTGGCTTTGTCAAAGAGTCAAAATACCAAAATAATAGTGGCCGGGCCTATTGACTTTATCAGGGAGTCAGCACATCAACTATATAATTAATGTTTTCACATATTTAATAATAGTGATAACATTTTCAATAAAGACTTTTTAAGAAAACATTATGATATCATTGAGTTTTTTTAAACTTGTTTTAGGCCACAAAGTGCAGCCATAGAACCAACCCCTAGTGGTCCCTGCAATCCAGCTGAAGAGCATACAGTTAATGCTCAAAGTGCTTTAAAAATATGATAAGATCTAAAGGGGTGATGGATTCAATGAACCAGGAGACACACTGTGTTCTTTTTAAATGTTGGGGACTGCTGCACCCCCTGAAGCCACTTCCCAATAACATTAAACCAAATGTTTTGTGGTGCCATGTCCCTACTTGGGACATGGGAACCACACAAGCAAGAAAAAATATTATTTAGGAATGCCCTTGGGCATTATGAGGGGGCTCCTTGGTGAAACAGTAAATAATAATTGAGTGACTCATGATGCTCACTTGACATGCCGACAGGATCTCGGCTATGTGAGGATTTGGTGGGATTATATATATATATATGCTACCTGCTGGCAGTCACCAGTAGGTAGTTATATTTAGGATCTAGTTACGTTAGGAACAGCTTTGCTTGACTTGCCAATATCGTTGTTGCCATTTTATGAATTTTTGCACAGTTTTCACAAAAAAAGTGTGCAGGACAGTCTTTTCTTTTTAAACACACTTTATTAACGACTACAAGGAATAATAATGGCATTGACAGGGACATAATAAACTGTACAGTCTTTTCTAATTATACCCCTCCCTTGTATGCAAAACGAATAATAGACATAATCATAACACAGGTATGAAACAGCATATCTTGTCGGAGGTAACCCCAGCATTGCCGTCAATACCCAACATATCATTTGTAAAGTGTATTCGATACAGCCCCAATGTTAATACAATGTCTTGTAATTGTATAGGTAAACATGAACATTATAAAAACTTTCTATCTAAACCAATCCCCACCCACCCCCACCCACTCCTGGTCTAGTTGCTCCAAATAGTGCCACCACCCACGAGGAATGTACTATATGTCTCAAACTATAGGATACAGGGAACAGATATAGTCGCCTGTATCCGATAGAGGGGCCTATATCATAGGAAGTGTCTGGGAATGTAGGCACTTTACTGAGATCCTGCTATTTGTGATGGGACTAAATCAAGTGATTCTAGTTCAATCAGCATGGTTTTCCATTCCAAAGCTATTGGGTGTTTTCGTAGCCCTTCCTAAGAGCAGCTCCTTCCTCCCGACCCCATTGCAATAAGTCCGTCTGCCATACAGTAACCACTGGAGATCTGGGTGACTTCCACTGCATTGTTATGGCCCTACTGGCTAAAATAAGTGCAAGGTCTAGGAATTTCAGCCTAGCTATTTGCGTCCTTGATCGTCTACGTAGACCTGCAAGGCAGGGTAAAACCTTGTCTGGGACCGGTAGTTGGGTCACCGTAATAAGGGCGTGGTGAATCGTCGTCCAATAACCCCGTAATCGAGGATAAGACCACATCATATGGATGAAGTCCGCCTCATCACCTCCACAACGAGGGCAACTGTGAGGGGAGTCCAGAAACATACGATGTATTGTCTTGGGGGTAAGATAGGATCGATAGAGCACCATTGTTTGAATAAATTTGAGTCTGACATTGCGTGAGACTCTTTTGCGATTGTCTAACATGGTCCGCCATGTCTTGTCTGTAATTTCCGCACCAGAGTCCTCTGCCCAGCGTTTTATAAGGGTCAGGAGTGGAATTGCTGCGTGTGTCCTGATCCCAGTATAGAGCCAGCGTACTAGATGGCCTCCCGGTCCCATGTAATACAAGAGGTGTACCAATTCATGCTGTGTGGGTATAGTTCTGTGCAGTGCCAATGTGGTTCTAATGTAGTGTGACACAGTGGCATGTAGCAAATATAGGCATTGTGGGGCCCCAGTGATCTGCACAAAGTATTCGTGGTCCAACAAAGTGTTGTCTCCAAAAAAGAAACCCACCTCCTCAACCCCACTATTTGTCCATCCCCGTCTAGTGCGTCTGAGTCTACCTTGGGGTTTGGGGATGCCCAGTAAAGGAATATTCGCCACATAAGGTGGCACCACTGACGTATAGGCAAGAGCTTTCCTCCAGCAATGTAGTGCTATTTTGAGCAGGGGGGGGGCATGTTGGGGGAATCCGGGTCTTGGGCAACAACAAAGAGTGAAGCTCCCCGCGATCCAGTCTCTCCGGCGTAAAGCCGATTTCATGTAGCTTCCTACCCGCCGCCCAATAAGAGAGCAACTGTAGCTGACTAGCATAATAGTTTCCCTGAAAATCCCGGGCTCCCATGCCACCTTCTGTTGTCCCCAGTTGGAGTTTCTGAAGACTAATCCATCTCCGGCCATTACCCCAGAACAAGGTGACCAAGATAGTATTCAGCGTATTCAAGATAGACTAAGGGAGAGTCACCGGTATATTCACAAAATAATATAGAAGGCGTTGGAGCATAACCACTTTTGAGATGGCAATTCTGCCCATCCCAGACAGAGGCAGAGAAATCCAGAACCCCACACTACTTAGGAGCCTCGTTATTGCACTCAAAATATTACCATCTACCTTATCCTCGGGTGTCCTCTACATTTCTATACCCAAGTACTTAAAAGTGGTGGGGGCGACAGGGTTAGAGTAAGTGCCAAATCGTATGTGAGTTAATTGTGGCGTTTCTCGGAAGAAGAAGCAGGTCGATTTCATGGGGTTTATCGCTAAACCTGACAATTTCTCAAATGTGTCAAATATATCAAATAGTGGGGTATTATCTGCTCTCAAGTCGTGAAGGTATAACAGGATGTCGTCCGCATATATAGATATAAGGTACTGAGTCCCGCCGATGTGAATGCCCAGATGATCCGCTGTACACCGAAGGGCTAGAGCCAGTGGTTCAAGGGCAATCACAAACAACAGAGGGGACAAGGGGCAGCCCTGTCTCGTACCTCTGTGCACCTTGTAACATTCCGAGATGTAACAGCCAGTGCGTGCCCTAGCCACAGGTGATGTATACAATAGGCGGACCCATTTCAAAAAGTGGTCCGGAAAACCGAACCGTCTCAGAGACTCAAACAAGAATTCCTTGGAAAGGGAATTGAATGCTTCTTTTAGGTCAAGCGCTATGCATCCCACGCGAGGAATATCATGCGGAGTAGCCTCCATTATAGAATGCAATCTACGGGTGTTCAGGGAAGTACTACATTTTGGAAGGAATCCACATTGATCCCGGTGAATAAGTGTGGGGAGGTACGATTGTATCCGAGTGGCGAAGGCCTTACTAAAGATCTTGTTCTCTGTGGAGAGCAAGGGGAAAGGCTATAATTACTAACCCTGGGCGAAGAACTACGCTCCGTTCGCGGAGTTTGCGGAGTTTTGGCAACTCCGCGTTCCCCGGAGTACGCGTAGCTGTCGATTACTCCGCTATCCGGTGCGTAGCGTAGTTGTCGCGCGCTGAATAACATTATCGCGTGCGCGGCAATGGCTTACCTTGGTTCTGCGTTCGCTTTTTCCCGGTCGCGTCTGCCACCATGTTTGTAAACCCTCCCGTGCGACTGTGCGAACGCGATAACGTCATTGGATGCGCGATAAAGCCATAAGGACGCGCGAGGATGTTTGTTGGTAAGATCGAGTTGCCGAACACGCAGAACCTGCAATCTTGCACAGAATAACTCGCGAGCATGTTAAAAGTTAAACCATAATAATAAATTACCATTTTGGTTAGCAAAAAAGTGAGAAACCCCTCAAAGTTGTACCTTTGGCTGTATTTTTTTGGGGGAAGGAGTCCTCTTTCTGTTTCTACTCTATTTTTGAATATTAAGGAGGAAGGGCTCTGGAGTTTACAACTTCCTGTTCCTGTCCACCAGGCTCCTCCCAGTGCTTTGTCCATGAGGTGGTCACTTTCATTTGGATTTTGAGCTGGCAGGATCACTTTCTGTGTGTGTTGGCTGCATTACTGCTTTTTTTGGATTTTACTGAGGACTTTTGGATTTTGAATTCTCTTTTTCAAGTAAGTTTCAGTAATGTATGAGTGAGTATGATGTTGTAGACTTGTGTTTGTTTGATTTAAAATTTTTTAACTACAGTATTCATTCCTTGATTTAAATTATTGATGGGTGCCTGTACTTTTATGAGGTCCCAACTTGTATTTCTTTTTAAATTTCATCCAGGCTACATAGAGAGGTACCCATGGGTAAAATCATAATTCTGTGTTTAAAATAATTTTTATTCAAGTTTGTAAACAAACATCATGGCTGGCATTGGATTATGGTCATCATTATGCAATAGCAATGTCTGCTGTGGAATTTCTGTTTGTGTAATTTAAATGTTTTTTATTTTTTTTAAGCCAATAGCTGACCCTAGTACTCCATGTAGTTAGTGTGTAGGCATGTTTGAGTTCATTGTAATAACTTTCTGTGGTTGGCCTGGCCATGTGTTGTTGGCGGCCATTTTATGTTTCCCAGCCACTTTGCTCTTGCCATAGGCCTCCAAACTTGTGGCCTACTCTGCCAGTAGGCCAGAGGTACTAGTCATAGGGTCATGAAAGTTAATCAACTGTTTTTCTGGTGTACCTCTAATTAGAAAATCATGGATGGACTGGTTTGATTTAGAAAATCTTATGTTTATGTGTGGGGTATGTCAGGTTTTGGGTGTCTGTCAATTTCTGCCATTAGGTAACCCTAGGAATACAGCTTGGGTAGTTTTGGTAACGTCGCACTGTGTGAGAACGCGACCTTACCTTTTTTGTCTTGTTTGCGCGCTCAATGTACTGGCTCGGGAACGCGATAACGACGTTTCATTCGAATCGCGCTGCCGAACACGCCGATTTTGCAATCTCGCGAACAATATGTCCCGAGTTGCATAAAAGTTCCTCGAAAATGTTTAATGTGTTCCTTGTGCTACAAAAAGTCCTCATTTATGTGTTATTTGGTTGTAGTTTTGTCTTCCTGGAGCATGGACCACTTCCAGTTCCTTTCCGTCCTCTATTTAATGATTTCTTGTTTATGGTTGGGGTGACCAATTTGGGGGGTGGTGTGTCCATTTTCTGAAGCTAAGCATTGTCCCTTTGGCATAGGCATTTATTGTCTGTCTTCTCTTTCTTTTCATGTAGTGGTGGGGGCCATTTTGTGTGTACTTACTTCCTTTGTGATGATTCTGCTATGTTGTTGTTGGTGGACAGGCCATGTGGTGGCGGCCATTTTGTGTATGCTTCCTTTGTGACTGATTTTGCCATGTTGTTGGTGGCCATGCCATGTGGTGGAGAGGCCATTTTGGGTGCATCCTTTTTCCATGTTGTTTTTTGGTGTCCCTGTCCTGGCCCTATGGAGGCGGCCATTTTCTGTGTCCTTCCCTGGTTCTTTTGCCATAGCCATCCAAGGCTTTTGTAGGTACTACTACTCACAGCCATAGGTGCATTCAAGTTAATCAACTATTTTTGTGGTGTATCTTTAATTACACTGTGTATGGCTTTGGATTGCTTCACATTTTTTTTTATGGTGGTACTTTCAGCTTTTGGTTGCTTGTGTGTAACTAATATGGCACTCCCTGCCATTAGGTAACCCTAGGAATACAGCTCGGGTAGTTTTGGTAACGTCGCACTGTGTGAGAACGCGACCTTACCTTTTTTGTCTTGTTCGCGCGCTCAATGTACTGGCTCGGGAACGCGATAACGACGTTTCATTCGAATCGCGCTGCCGAACACGCCGATTTTGCAATCTCGCGAACAATATGTCCTGAGTTGCATAAAAGTTCCTGGAAAATGTTTAATGTGTTCCTTGTGCTACAAAAAGTCCTCATTTATGTGTTATTTGGTTGTAGTTTTGTCTTCCTGGAGCATGGACCACTTCCAGTTCCTTTCTGTCCTCTATGTAATGATTTCTTGTTTATGGTTGGGGTGACCAATTTGGGCGGTGGTGTGTCCATTTTGTGAAGCTAAGCATTGTCCCTTTGGCATAGGCATTTATTGTCTGTCTTCTCTTTCTTTTCATGTAGTGGTGGGGGCCATTTTGTGTGTACTTACTTCCTTTGTGATGATTCTGCTATGTTGTTGTTGGTGGACAGGCAATGTGGTGGCGGCCATTTTGTGTACGCTTCCTTTGTGACTGATTTTGCCATGTTGTTGGTGGCCATGCCATGTGGTGGAGGCCATTTTGGGTGCATCCTTTTTCCATGTTGTTTTTTGGTGTCCCTGTCCTGGCCCTATGGAGGCGGCCATTTTCTGTGTCCTTCCCTGGTTCTTTTGCCATAGCCATCCAAGGCTTTTGTAGGTACTACTACTCACAGCCATAGGTGCATTCAAGTTAATCAACTATTTTTGTGGTGTATCTTTAATTACACCGTGTATGGCTTTGGATTGCTTCACATTTTTTTTATGGTGGTACTTTCAGCTTTTGGTTGCTTGTGTGTAACTAATATGGCACTCCCTGCCATTAGGTAACCCTAGGAATACAGCTCGGGTAGTTTTGGTAACGTCGCACTGTGTGAGAACGCGACCTTACCTTTTTTGTCTTGTTCGCGTGCTCAATGTACTGGCTCGGGAACGCGATAACGACGTTTCATTCGATTTGCGCTGCCGAACACGCCGATTTTGCAATCTCACGAACAATATGTCCCGAGTTGCATAAAAGTTCCTTGAAAATGTTTAATGTGTTCCTTGTGCTACAAAAAGTCCTCATTTATGTGTTATTTGGTTGTAGTTTTGTCTTCCTGGACAGGCCATGTGGTGGCGGCCATTTTGTAGGTACTTCCTTTGTGCATTTCTCATTGGCCTCCCTGCTTTTGGTCTGATCTGATAGTAGGCCAGAGTCCCAGAGGTGGTAGTTAGCGGGGCTGCTTTATGTAGCTGTTTCTATTTGGTCTATTTAATTACCATCATTAGGGCATGTGTGTATGCCATTGCATTCCCAAGTTTGTTGTCTGGGCAGGGGGGTAGGTAACTTTTTTGTGTGTGTAATAATTTATGCCTTGTATGTGTTTTTGCAGTGAAGTTTTCCAAACTCTTACCCATGGGGTATTTTAATTTTCATTGCATTAACCTGTCATGTGTAGCAGACATCCTCCTTTTTCTGTCCATATTGGTATATGATAGGCCTGCTTGACTTTATTATTGGTTCTTTCTGGACTTCATGTGGCTGGGAGCTGTGGTGCTGGTAGTATTAGTCTTCTTTTTTGTGTTTTATACATTGGCCTGTGTGTCTTTGAATTGTTCATGTGTTGGCTTACTGCTTGTTTGACTGATGTTGTTCTGTCTTCTTTGCTTGTAGGTGCACAGAAAAAGACTGAGGAGGTGCTGGTTGTTTTCATCCATCGCCCGTTCAACTGCCAGACGGACGTCCTTCAGTTGTACGCCACGTGTGGTGTGTGACTCATCTGACCACACATCTCTGCAATTTGTGCTACTGAGTGCTGCTGTGTGCTGACATCAGAAGAAGATGGGCCCTAAGAAAGCAGGTACCAGGTCCTCCACCACCAAGAAAGTTGCTGAGAAGAAGGTACAGAAGAAGGAAGTGTCACTTAAGGCTGGTATGGACCCCCAAACCTTTTTTGGGCCCCCAAAACGTACGCCTGCAGCAGCGGTGTCCATGGTACAAGCTGGGGCCAGCACTTCCGCATTAGCGGGGGCAAGCCACCAACCCAGGGCCAAGTACATGAGGGTCGAAGAGGTAGCCAGCCTAGTGTTACAAAGCAGTGATACTGAGCCTGAACTTAACTTATCGCTGTCTCAAAGTAGTACACAATCCACGCAAGATGAAAGTGCTCAACAACCGCCGCCAGCAGTAGATGTTCAACAACCACAACCACTTCCCGCAATAGTTGTTGAAAAACCACAACCACCGCCCGCAATAGGTGTTCAACAACAACAACCAAATCCCACAATAGTAGTTGTTGAAGAACCACAGCACGCTATAGTACTTCCTCAAGAACAACAACCACCGTCTCCGCGCGCAATAGTAGAAGTTGTTCCTCCCGATGTCGGGGCAGTTCAGGAAGTAGAGCCTCATTCCGAGCTAGAAGAAGAGGAAGCCACTTCTGGAGGTGATCTACTGTCTTTAAATGTACGAAAGGAAAGGAGGGTTAGTAGCAGTGCATCGAGTTCTTCGCATAGCATCCCTTCAGATGACCTTGATAAGGAATGGCGTCCACCACGAGTAACTGAGCATTCAAAGGAGAGACATCCTAAGACCATGCTGGGAAAAAAGAAGGATCCGTCAAGGATTGAACTTATGGAGTCCGATGTAGGTGAGCAGGATACTGATGGTGATAAAGACGGGTCTGACACTGACAATGTCATCATCACGAGCATTATTCCTGGTGCAGAGGATGTAGAGACCAGCATTTTCACCCTATCCAGAAGGGCTGCGATTCGTGATGAGCAGGTAGCATGTGTAACTCCTACACACTCAGCACCCAAAGTAACACCAGCTGCCATTTTTTCATCAGCGAAGGCCCGGCAGCGTGCGACACCCAGCGCAAGCGCCACCTCAACAGAAAGAGGTAGTGGCAGTACTAGTACTGAGCTGTCACATAGGGAAATTCAACAAAAATCCTCCAGTTCATCCGGCATTGGAAGTGAGTCCTCCTCTTCCTATGGCAGGAGACAAAAGTTTAGCTCCCCAGTCTGGGATTTTTTTACGGTTCACCCACATCAGGAGAACATTGCTATATGCACCATTTGTCATACCAATGTTAGTCGTGGTAAGATTGGTACAAACTATGGTACTGAGGCCCAACGACCCATATGAAAAAAACACACGCAATTCAATGGGAGAACCACCTTGCAAGCTTAAAAAATGTAAGCACTGGTGTTGGTGGGGATACAGTACTACAAGGTCCACTCATGGAAGAAGAGGGAGACGATGACCTTCTATCTGGGAGTGGTACACAAATGAGCCCTGTCGCCAGCACTGGAGTGGTGCAGTCCAAATCCTCAGCATCAGCAACTTCTCAGTGGCACCAGAGTCAGCCGGAGACACCAAGGAGTGCAAAGTCTGCGTTGAAAGGTGGTCCGTCTAGCAGAACAGAAAGAATTACCAAGCAGCTTACCATTACTGGCATGTTTAGGCAGGAGGGAAAGTACGAGCGGAACCACCCAATAGCACGTTTGTACAATGCGAAACTTGCAAAAATGTTAGCACTCGACCTTCTCCCATTTTCATTTGTTGAGGCAGTGGGATTTCGGGAATTAGTGGCAACACTCGCCCCAAAATGGGACGTTCCCAGTCGCTACTATTTTGCAAGAGTTGCTATTCCAGCACTACACCACGACGTGCTGGAATTGATTGGGAAAGCCTTACAACAGAGTGTTGTCCATTGTATCCACCTGACAACAGACATGTGGAGCAGTCGCGAAGCCACATCAGATTACATGTGCATCACCGCACACTGGATCTCTTTTGCAGGTGTGAAAGACAAGTTAACTTCAGGCCTTCTTGACGTTGCTGCGATTTTCAATGATACTCGCAGACATGCAACTGTAGCCATGTTTGGTATGGAGAAAAATCATACTGCTGAAAACATTTTGTCTGACTTTAACAGCAAGGTCTTTGAATGGCTGAAACCAAGAGGCCTTAAGATTGGTTTTGTTGCCACCGACAATGGCAGTAATGTAGTGAAGGCAATGAGAGATGGACAGTATTTCAGGGTACCCTGTTTGGCACACTGCATTAACTTAGTCGTGCAAGACTTTCTGAAAACTGAAGCCAAAGTCAGCAACATACTGACCATCTGCAGAAGAATATGCACGCATTTTAACCATTCTTTTAAAGCGCGGAAGCTGCTACGCGTCATTCAGCGGGAGCATAATTTGCCAGTCAAAGCACTGATCCAGGAGGTCCCAACACGTTGGAACTCTACTTATTTCATGCTTGAGCGTCTCTTTGAGCAGTACATACCACTGAATGCTTATGTAATGTCAAGAAGATTAGTGGATCCTACTGTTAATCTTAAAACCCTGACCGTTGAGATGTGGCAGTGGGACATCATTAAATGCTTGACAGAGATGCTACAACCTTTTGAGGTCTTCACACGTGCAGTTAGCAGGGAGGACTGTACTATGGGCCAAGCCATCCCATTGTTGTACATGCTCGAGCAACAGCTGAAGGAGGTCTGTGAAACATACGAAGGTGACGAAGAAAAAGTTGATGCATATACCTTGGCCAAGGCCTTAGCCAACCGCTTATCTGGAAATGCAAGGCTTAAAATGATTGTGTCAGATCCAAATTACATAACTGCAACAATCTTGGATCCACGGTACAAATTGTTTGTCAGCAGTAGCGCAGTCATTCCTTTTTCAGATGGGGATGTTGCCAATTACAAAACTTCCATAGCTGTGAAAGCTAATGATTTAGAAACTGAACGGCTGTTACTTAAAGGCCTGCCAGTGCCAGCCCAGGACAGTCAAAGTACTCCAGGCCATCCTCCTGAGGCAAGTTCATCAGAGCATGAGAGCAGTGCGTCCGCTTCCCAGCAGGCACCAACAGTACCAAAAGCAGCACATACATGATCTGATTCAGCAGACACAACCAAAAGCATAACTGCTTTTTTTCTACAGAAGGAGATGGGTAAGTCCGTTGCTGTTGCAAAGGGGAAAGAGGAGCAGCAAAGCCGAGCACCAATGAACACTGAGCGGATGGTTCAGGCCTATCTGGATGACACAACAGAGGTGTTCATGGAGCAAAGCCCATTGGTCTATTGGTATGAAAGAAGGAGACAGTGGCCAGTGCTGAGCAGGCTGGCGATAAAGTATTTGGCTTGTCCTGTAGCCAGTGTCGCCTCTGAGCGGGTTTTCAGTGCTGCTGGTGCCATTGTGACATCGAAAAGGACCAGTCTCTCCCCCAAAAGCGTCGAGAGGCTGACAATGATAAAAATGAATCAACACTTCATACCACCAGACTATACTGTACGTGAATCCGAGCAGGATGAAGAAAGCGAGCCCGAAGATATCATCACTGCTGGGTTACATGACCTACTGCTGTCCGGACCCACAGAGTTTGAGGACGAGCACCTCTTCCCTGACCAATAGGCTTTTAAATTGTTACTTTCTCCCTTCTTTTATTTGTGTTATTTATTTTCTTATTAAAAATGACTTTCTGGTGCAAAACTGCTAATCTTAAAATAAAAAGCTCAACCAAATCCATACCCACCACTCATTCCTTTAATGTACCTACTGGAGTTGCACACCTGTGCATTTATTTTCGCTGTATCTTTTTTATTTACCTCCTGGAGTTGCACGCCTGTGCATTTATGTTCCATGTTGACTGCACTCCTCAGAGTCTTGCTCCATCTTCTTGACTCCCACTCAAGTCAATACAATTCCATCTTGGCAGCCATACATTTGATGTTGTAGATGGGGTATAGAACAATAACAATAATGTAGCCTCTAACAGTCCCTCCATAACAAGTGAACCGTACATGACTACAGCCATCCTCTATTTCATTTGAAATCTGCAACTCATAATAACTGCCTTGCTGAGTCTTACTCTTAAGGCTACCACCTCTGTCTGCAGGCATTCATAGACGACTCTTCTGTGTCAAAAGAAACTTGAGCAGGCATCCACAACTGAAGTCAACTTGTTGTGACTCGCATTACAAAGGCTCGGCAGCATCTGTGATCAATCATCTGACAGTGAAAGAGAAGAGCAAAACAGGTATATTAAAAAATGAATGATGCCATGCATTGCATTGGATGTATTTTTTTGCTGACTCTGAGCAAATGTGCATGGAGTTGAAGTATACTAGTAACTTCAGTTCAGACTCACGTGATAGCCAATTTTTCCATGTTATTTACTAATAATAGAAATTATTTACGCACTTGTGTTCCTACTACTACAGATGCAGTCAGGACTTAATTTATCGTAATCACTCACTACAGACTGAGTTGCTGATAATGATGGTGACCACCATATCTTTGCTGTCAGGCAGTTGGATCTGAGCTGATTGATGCACGATGTTTCTTGGAGTGGAATACAAGGTAATAAATAAATACAAATAAGAGGCACAGCACAGTAGACCCAGGCTACTACATGTTTGTGCACTGTGCTGTGGTAGAGTACAATAGTGGTATGATTGATGACTGAGAATGACGCATTGATTTTGTTGATTCATTTTGTAAATGCTAGGTTGCTTTTTCAATTTCATTCACCTTTCTGTGGCTCTGTGAAATTTTTAGGGAAATGCAGTTTGTATAACGGGCGAACCTGTGTCGTCGTGGGCCTGTTGTTGTGTGCTGGCTCCTGTCTTTTTTTGTACTTCTAGATTAATAATGATGTGCAACTAGTAGACTTATACATATTGTATCCAAGCCGCCTCAGTCTGAAAGTCCTCTCATACGACTACTCCTCTTGTATTATTTTTTTTATCTTCACTGTAATACAATTTGTTTAGGTCATTCACATTCTTTTGTATTTGCGTTTTCTTTTTCAGGCTGGACGTTTTTCACCCACTGCTTTATAGTATGAGCATCAACTCTCACCCTTACCACAAATCCTCATCATCAAGCAATTGGATTGCGGGAAACCAAGAATGATATTCAGCGTGTCCTTTTCTTACGTTCATTGCTTACATTCATTGGCTAGCGGATCAACATCATCAATCATCGTCTTCATTGTTTTGCTTTTGTTGTCTCCAATCTCCATGCGTACTGTTTTTCTTTCTCAAACCTTTCCCAAAACCCCCGTACCCATCCATTCAACAAACCCTAACCCTCTTCCCCCGGGCTGCGTGGTTACATTGAGGTGTGATGTTTCTTACATTAAATATACACCAACAATTTGATCACGCGCTTGCTGGGGCAGATGTGGTGAAAGCAACAATAGTGAAATGTCAACAAGGCATGGCCAGGATCTTCTGCGGCTTCCCAACTCAAGCTCTGTGTATAACGCCAAATAATTTACCATTAACATCAAACAACGAATGCATCTAATGAATTGGCGTAATTTTTTGGGTTTAAGTTTAAAGCATTATGATTTAGAAATGTTTGACGTTGCCGTGAGTACTACAAGTACAGTTGAACTTCTTATCTTCTCTTGCACTTAGTTTCCAGTCCCCAAAACCATTGTTTTGTTTCAGTTTAGCAGTTGCAATATTGGGTCACCCATGCAATGTACTGTACTTACTTATACTACCCCCACATTGTCTGTCACGCAAATGACTGCCTCTTTCTTTTTGTCTCTAAATGCTACTGGCAGGGTCTCTCTACTACTACTATCACAGAAGTTCTGATTCTGAACCACAGATTCTTCGCCATTGTCTTGGGAATCAAATGCAGCCCCTGCAGTGCCACACTTCATCATAAATCATCATCATCTCATCAGCAATCACAGGTAAGATAAGTTTGCAGTGAGGTATAACGCAAGACAGACTGGTTGTTCTTCTAATACTACAAATATAACTCGGTGAGGGTTTACCGCATCTATCTGTTTGCATGTTAAAGATGTGGGCAATACATTTTTTTATTAAAAAGCACTGTCCGCCGACCTGCATGGCCAAATTAAACCTTGCGAGGTTGCACAACGTACATTATTTGGTGAAACACTCCCCCCTCCAACCCCCCAAGAAACGCAAATGAACTTCAAATGTTTTCTTTTGAACATAACTTTGTGTCTCGTTCATTTTTAACATAATATAATATATAACTAAAGATGATACAAAAATAAAATATATATAAATCTTACACCACAGCTGTCCCTACCCGCCTCCCCTAACCCCAACCAAATTCCCACGTTCAATGTAATGTAAAAAAAACCCAACACCCAATTCCCACCCACCAACAAAAGGATTGAAAAAGGGGCAAACAGGGTCCATCTCAAAGCCGGCGGGCTTTTAAGTGTTGATCCACCAGGATCTTTACACGCTCCTCTATTTGACTTTTTGTCTGACTACTTTGAGCCTCCAGCCTGGCTACCCGGAGGAGAATCTTTCTCTGGAACTGGCGGCACCTACATTGGCAGCCATGTTGTTGTGGGGGGGTGGACGATGCTGGCAAAATCTGGCGGCGGGCGGCTGCCTGACCACGCCAACGTACTCCTGCAGGCTTGGGGGCCGGGGCATTGGAAGAGGCAGCAGCTGCTGCCGCCGCCTCCTCCTCCTCCTCCTCGGCCTGAGCCACCAGCCGGCGGTAGGCCTCAACGATGGCCTGCAGTTTCCGCTGACGGGCCCGGACTGCCAACTCCTTCCTCGTTGGTTTTGAAGGAGTAACTATAAAGAAAGAGACAGAATTGTTGTAATCCAAAATCCCAGCAAATCAAGAACACAAAATGTATCCAACACATAGTGGGCGGCACAGTACAGTAGCAATAGCAAGAAAGCTGAGTACAAAAAATGTTGTTTTATCTATCTTGAACATTCTACGCCTTATATACTTAATTTGTTTGACTTTTTGGCACGGCATTATGCCTGCCCTAGTAACATAGCATGGGTGTACTTCAACGGTCACATACGAACACCTGTCTTTTTCATATCTCGTTTTTTTATATCATATACTCTGTGCTTCCGGGAAAAGTGACAGTCTCAAACTAACATTAATTAACAGGGGCCAGCTAGTACTAGTAAATGTCTACTCTAGAGACTATCATTCTTTATATCGCGCAACAAACGTTAGGTGGTTTGTGTTTCGCCAGCAACGACCCGGAATGCATCCAGTCGTCCCCTCCTTCCCTTGCCTTTGGGTTTAACCAAAACACCGCTGCCGACACTAGTATCCACTATCCACTAACCACCGATATTGGATGTGTCTCCCACCCACGCAGGCAGCTGTGTTTTCCCCTTTCTATGCTTCCACAACAACCCACGCATCCAACTGCTCTCAAACACCTGCATTGCTGATTCCAAAGTATCCTTCTATATTATATGATTGGTGCTTTTTCCTTGCTCCTTTCATCATACTTAAAATCAATCTCCTATTAATCCATCGCGGTCATGTAATGTTGTGGATAAGACTTTTTTAGTCTGCCACCAACCTTTCACAGCTGAGTTGTAGTCACATAGAAGAGGCCTGTATAACTTATTTTATCAATTCTCGCCGGTGGTAATGCTATTGCTAAGCTTGGTAATGACAAAGGTGGCGTCATATATTGTCCAGTAGAACTTCAAGTTCATTATAAATATCAGAGTACAGTGAGGAAGTTTTCCCCACCCACCAAGTAATGCGGATCACTATTGAATGTAACTTACCATCGCCCACCGTTGTTGGCTCCTCCCCCGCTGCTGCCGGTGCTGCTGTAGGTGCCTCTGGTCCTCCATTCCCCTCCGGGATCGCCTCTGCTGACGCCGTCGCAGCGCCGCTGCCCCCGTCGGCACTTGTGGATGGTACCGGTTCTGCACAAATAAAAATAAGTACACCTTTTTAGATGGATGCACAGCCCCCATTGTACTTGTTCACCAAGAATGGAGTTCTGCAAAACAGTTAAGTACAACGTAATCAGTAGTAGTCCACATTGCCTAGTACAGCAGAGTAACTAACACACTACACATATTAGCATTTATTTGGTATGGTATGGTACCCAAGCTCATCTCATCTATACTGCTACTCTAGTCCTTGGAAAGTTAGACTGAACCATGTAACCTAACCAGTTTGTACATCAATGACATGTCTACAGTTTTGCGCATGCTACCTCACAGCTTGTTGCGCAGTACGAGAAGACGCCTTTGAGGCCACATGATTGTTCAAAGCATACACCTGAAGAGTTTGGAAAATAGAAAGGCCCGTATTTACTTTTTGAATGTGGATTGTGGAATCGAGTTTGCTTACAGCCTCAGGTTACACCTTTTTTTTAGCATGACAGCTAAAAAGTTGAATAAATGTATGTAATGTTTTCATACTGTCTAACGTGCACCACTTTTGTCATTATCTTTTGGCAGATGAGAAGATTTCCTTCTACGAAGCAAAGATTTCCAGAGCTTACCAAAAAGAGGCATATGCAACCAGTATACGTTCAATGGTGAGGGGTCTCCGACATTTCCCACATTTCCCTATCGTGCACTGGTAGCTGTACAAATGTAGATTACTTTTTATTCAGCCTTTTTTAACTCTGGATTTTTTCTGGTGGCCCTTGACGTATTTCACGGAACAACTTAAAAACATTGATGTTACTTACTTAGTTACTTCTAACAAAATAAATGTTTTGAAGTACCACATTGACTCGGAAGTATATTTTCAGAGTCTGTTGTCTTGTAGACTTACACGAGAGAGTGAGCAAAAGGGGGTTACTTAGGTTATGGATTGTGTAATAAAAGCATTTGGCATCTTCATATTGGGGTTCAGGAAAGGGGTAATTGAATAATTGACCAATGACTGAGCCCATATAGGTTGTCGTTCATTGAATTGTGGGTTCCTCTGAGTTCTGTGACTGAGGTGTAAGACTGTAAGTAAGTAAGGTCCAACCTGCCTATCACCAACAACATCCAATTTTGTGGTGCATACATAGTTATGTATGTGACTGCATAGAAGAATACCCGCAAGAGTAGTAGTGGTATTCATTACTAACGCTTACAAAATAGTAGACCAACATCTGGATGCATACTTGGTTGGTGTCAATTGGCAAAGAAGAGACATTACAGAGGAAAAAGCATAAGACAGGAGTGGACCCTGTGCCTTCCGCTATTCTATCACAGATTTTTTGAAAAGATTAATACCTTAACTAAAGAGTGGGCAACAGGGCAAGCTTACCTACAGACAGTCTAGTAGTAGCACAGAGAGTCATAGGAGAGGCTCTTTGAAGGAACAGAAAGGCAGGGACAGATAGTAATACCCAAAATTTTGAAAACATAATCAAAATCAAACAAGCATTTGTCAAAATTTAGTTAGGTGAAATGTCATTAATCGGTTGGAAAAAAAGCTCCGTTAGAAAGTTAGGGAAATATCATTGTTCCAAAAGAAAACACTGTTGGACTTACTGGGGACAGCAGCAGGATCCTCAGTAGAGGAGCTCTGTGCCTGTGGTTCTTCGCGTTCACCCGCCGACTCGGTCCCAGTCTTCTGCTTGCCCCTGGGTTCTGTGGTTCATGTAAGAAATAATAATAAAGAAAGAGGAAAACATTGAGTGCTGTGAAACATAGACAGCATTTCAAAAACCACTGCTACAACATTAAAAGAAACAAACATTGGTCTACCAAATGACTACTGCCTTGCATGATTCACTGACTAGTGTATATATACTTGGAGAAAACAAATCAAATGTTCCATAAACATTCTGATTGCAGATTACTAAGTAACACAGAGGCAGTAAGACCTGAACAACACCACCGATTCAAGAATGGGGTAATCAATCAATTATCTGTAAGTAGCCATTTCTTTTTCATTTTTTGCCTGCAAAATGCATAGATCACAAGGAGGAGACATGCTTAACTTTGTGCATACTAACACGAAATTGTACGTTCATTGCATCATATTTTGTTTTGCTACTGACTGAATGCTACTGCTGCCCTACCCACTCAATAAACAAACTACATCAGTTCTATGGAGGGCTGAAGCAGGGGCGGCTCTAGGCTCATGGTGGTCCTGGACTCCTGGCCAGGGAGCGTAGGTGGGGGGCCCGGAAGAGGAGTTCGGGGCGGAGCACGGAGGCCAGTGAAGAGAGGGGAGTCAGGGTGTTTGGAAGTGGAACAGAGCCGGAGGCACCAAATCCCTGCCAGGGGCCGCCACGCAAATATGTATCCATCCTCTGATGATTATTAAATTAAGGATATATATTGGTGGGGTGGCCCCTGGCGTTTGGTGGCCCTGTGCAGTTGCACAGCTTGCACATGCCTAAATCCGGCCCTGGCTGAGGTAAGAAGAACAAAGTAACTTTTGCATTCATTGCCAGAGGAGGATTCATGCAGAAGAGAAGGCCGTGAAAAAAAAATGATACAATATGCAAACACGTACAATTATCCATCAACGGCTATTTCACTGGCGGACAAAGGAAGGACAAGACTCTATTAATAGCATTAACTAACTTCAGTTCTCTACAATAAAGAAAATCTCACACCAATAAACAGCAAAAGCTAGCGCCAAATTGAACACGCAAGAGTCAGTGAAGATGAAGAAGCGCAGCACAGACCAGTGTCATACAATTACAGTAGATATAATAACGGAATACATCGGAAATGTAACTAGGAGCACCAGTCATCGCGTTACTTATTCAGCCAAGATTTACAAAGATACAATAACAATACTTATACTACTATAGAGATATATATTATACGCACACTTTTTTTTTTTGGGGTAGCCACTCACCAAGACCCACGACCTCGACGCCAAGCAGGTCCAACAGGTCCTGCTCCCGGTCCAAAATGTCTGCCCAACGGTGGGTCAGCTGATGGTGGGTACGCCGGATACCGGAGCAGCGGAAGACTGCCCGGCGCACCTTCACCCACCGCCGGAGACGCTCTTCAATATGGTGGTAGCCGGAGCCGGGCCTGCCACCTGCTGCCAACATCAAGGGGAGGTAGTGCTGGATAAAAAACACCAGGGCAGCCACCTCCTCCTCCCCAAAAAGTTGGGGGGCCTCACCCCTAGGGGGCGCATTCTGCCGCAAGGCAGCCGGGTTTTTTGGGGCACAGGCGCCTTGCCCTTTGAGCCGCCGCTGCTGCTGGCGCCCTTGACCATGGTTCTGGGTGGAGGGGAGAAGAAAAGTTCAAGAGAGACAAAAAGGTAGGGGAAAGAAGAAGCAAGGTAAAAGAAGGAAGTAAAATAAAGCAATAGAAAAGTTGTAAAAGTAGAAATAAAATGAAAAATATAAACCTAGGCACAGAGAGAGATAGGTAATAACTAAAGAAAGTTTGAAAAAGTGGGTAAAAAGACAAGGATTGCAGAGATTTCAACAAGATGCAAAAGTATGCCCAAAACCATAGCCAGAGTGTGTGATCCAAGATGGCTGCGCCCATCGCGACCGCGTGGGTAGGTTCGCGCGATATTTAGCGCGATCACGCACTTTTGTAGTGCGAACGAGAAGATGAGTTCCCGAACATGTCTTGCACAACGCGACCACGTTACTTGTGACCCGGAACAGGAAATAAGGGAACGCAAGCAGGCGGGACAAACCTCTGGGGTAACTTAGCACGCTAGCCATCCCGAGCATGCAGGCAACGCCCCGAACACGCGCACCGCGCTCCCGAAGACGAAAAAGGGCGCGTGAACGGGCCTAGCAAGCAACTCCGCATGGCTGCGGAGCTACGCGTAGTTCGCGGAGTGCAACTACGTCTTCGCGTAGCTCCGCGGAGTCCGACTCCGCGAACTACGCCCAGGGTTAATAATTACCCATATCTAGCGCGTCTCATCCCGTCTTTGGAATGGACTCGACCAATGCCTGCATACTAGAGTCAAGCAGGCGACCGGTGTCAAAGGCCACCCTGTAGACCATCTCCAAGACCGGCACAAGGAGTTCCGAGTAAGTTAGATAAAACTCCACTGGAAGTCCATCCATGTCCGGTGTTTTATTGCGATTCAGGCTCTTAATCGCTGCCAGTATCTCGTGTTGGGTAATGGGGCCATCAATGTCCTTCCTTGTGTCTTCAGTTCGCACCGGGAAAGGGAGATCCCATAAGAACGCATCCATCACTGCACTATCTATTGGTGTGGAGGGCAGATAAAGTGCCTGGAGATGTTCGCGAAACGCCCCGTTTATTTCAGCTTGTGTGTTCTCTATGGTGCCCGCCTGGGTGCAAATGCTTGTTATAGTCGGAGGGTTAGGATGATCCCTCACCAACCGTGCCAGCAGGGTGCCGGATCTGTCAGCTTCAGTGTGTTTACGTTAGAGATAATCCCTGTAATCTATCGTCCGCAGCGTTTCCAGTGTTTCGGCATGGTCTATATGGGCAGTTTGTAGCTCCCCCTTCCTCCAAGGATCGAGGGCTGCAGCCCTTTCCAGGGTCTGCTGCCTGTCTTCCACATCACAGAGTTTACGATGCACCTCTTGTCTGGCCCCCACCAGCTGCCCTATCGTTGCTCCTCGGACCACTACCTTCAGGGCGTCCCATTCTATCAGGTTCGAAAAGGCAGTAATCCAGTTTTCCCTCAAGTAGTCAGATATAGTGGTAGCTAGTGCCTTACAAAAGGGGGTATCCTCAAGCAGACTGGGGTTCAATCGCCAGGTGGGCAACGCCGCCCGTACCCTGCCCCACAGGAGTGTTAGTTTCAAGGGCCTATGCTCAGAAAAGGTCTTGGACAAATACTCTGCTTCCGTTATTGTATTGAGGAGAGAACTAGAGCATAGAAATCGATCTATTCTAGTGTGGAGGTTGTGTATTGGGGAGAAAAAGGAGTATTCCTTATGTGTGTGGTGAAGGCCCCGCCAGGCGTCAGACAGTGTCCACCCATCAACCCAGGAGGTGAACTGCTCAGTCAGTTTACAAGCTGCAGAGGCATGTAGTGGAGGGTGAGATCTATCCAGTCCCAAGTCTAGTATCGCATTCCAGTCCCCTCCAAGCACCCAATGAATCCCGTCCCAGTCAGCCAAAGCCACACCCAGTCTCCCCAGGAAACTGTCTTGTTCAAGTGTGGTGCGTAAATGCTCCCCAGAACCACCAAGGAACCATCTAGAGTACCTTTCACCAGCATATACCTTCCCTGGTCACCTGCTCGGCGCTCAATCTCAATAAACTGGGTCCCATGTCTTACCCAGATTGTTTCCCCCTAGCGAATAGTTTGTGGAATAAACGCTACCCCTCCATTTCTTCCATAACTTCTGCGTTTCAGAATGCGTGAGGTGGAACTCCTGAAGAAACCTAATGTGTGTCTGGCTTCTTAGGAGGAACATGTGAACGCGGTGGCATTTCTGAATGGCTCCCAGCCCTCGCACGTTCCACGTTAGCAAATTGTAGGCCGCTTTAGTCTCACCAGTGCGTGTCATGTCCCCGAAGATAAGATGGTGTCCTCTCTCGTGGTGGGTGCCCAGGGGAGTCTGACCAGGAGTCCCCATACCCCATAACTCTAACTAAACCCGGCACAGCGCTGGAACTGCTTTGGGTCCAACTATAATGAAACAAACAAATAGCACAAACAAAGGTGCATATGCGAAGAGGGAGGTGGCCAGCTGTGTGCATGGCCTTAGTTCAGCCAATCATCGTCGCCCAATGGTGCCACAGTGCTCCTTCCCGGGGAGAGTAAAACTATAAATGTGGAGGGAGTGCCAATGTATACATATCCGTTAGGAATTACCCTGAGCCACCAGGAGCTCCATGGCCCACAGTCTAGGTCAGTGACTATTAGAAGGTCAGAAATCACATAAACAAGGCCAGAAGTAAAAAGCCCTTGGTACACTAGCAAGGATAAACTTCCGATATATCTCGGGGGGCAAAACACAAAAACTCCAACAGCAGACCCAGTACAAACAACCCAACAGCAAGTACATCAATGTTCGTAAGCATAGGTCTCAGAGACAAAGCATCACCAGCAATAGTTAATTATCTAGCATGTCATCTGCCGCCCTAGGCCTAATGGTGGGGAACAAGATCGCACTGTGTTCAGAGTCTGAATGCAGTGTACTGTCCTCTGAGTCGGTAGCAATTTTGTGTGAGTCCCCACGAAAGGCACCTGCCATAGCCAGTGCCCCTTCTTGTTATTTTCGCTGTTGTTCCCGTGATGGACCAGCACCTCCCCACTCTGACCAGACCATTGGGAATGACAGGCGGACCGCCCCGGGACACCCTCAGAGCCCTGCGTGAACATCTCCAGAGCACTTGACTGACTGGACCCTATACACATCACCCCCAGCCACTCCTCAACGTCCGCAGGACTCTCGAAAAAGTGTGTCTTCTTCTCGTGAATGGCCGTAAGTCAGGCACGGTAGAGGAGCGCGTACTTGAGTTGTGCCTGTTGTAGCCTCTTCTTCACAGCCTGGTATGAGGACCGTTGTCTCTGGACTAGCATTTTGTAGTCGGGGTATAGGGACACACGGTGGTTCTCATATTGGATAAGTGCTTTTTCCCTGGCTTTCTGCAGCAAAGTGTCCTGGTCCCAATAATTAAGTATTTTAACAATCAATGGGCGGGGCGGCAGACCAGGCTAAGGTTGACCAGTTGGAACCCTGTGTGCCCGTTCTATGCAGAAGTATGGCGAGAGGCCCTCGGTTGGCACATGGTCTCAGAACCACTGCTCCATGAAGTCTGCCGCCCGGTTCCCCTCGCAGCGTTCTGGCAAACCAATAACGCAGATGTTGCTGCGTCTGTTTCTTCCTTCTGCTTCCTCCACCCTCTCCTTAAGCATGAAAAACTGTGGCTGGAGCTGCTTAAAGAGGAAGAGGGTTCTGCCACTGTCGGTGTGAGTTCCTTCAAGTCTGGCCATGATCCTTAACCCTGTCTGTCAACTTGCTGTGGTCCGCCTTCAGGATATTCAATCCGGTAGTAAGAGTGCCCAGCTGGAGCTCCATCGCCGCCCAAGACTCACGTATCTCCTGAAGTATAATGTCCACTTTGTCTGGAGGTCGGTCTCCCACATCTCCGGTCGAGGCGGCCCCCATCGCAGAATCCCCTCCACCGGCACCTGACATGGCACCAGGGGTATCAGAGCCGTCTCTCCCATTCTGCCCCTTGATCCAATTGCGGCCCATAGTGGTACATCACAGGGTCTTCGGGACAATAGTCGAGCAGGTATTCCAGACTCCGTCTCTGGACAGATACGTCAGGCTGCAATAGCTCCAGCCAACACCCCAGCAGGATAGTCCCCAGGAGAAAGGGGGTAATCTGCAGGGTGTCGTGGCGCTGCAATGCGATGGTACCCCAAGGAAAATGCGTCTCAGCCAAGGTCTCCCAGGCAAAGTCCAAACATGTGAGGGTGGGCGACACTCAAATACAGTCCCCACAGAGTATCTCCCACATGAAACAAGCAGCTGTGCGTGGATCCGGGATGGCACGCAGGGAAAAGAAAAAAAAAAGAAAAGGGGGACACAGTCAAGAGAAAGAGGGGCACCCTCCAATGAGCATCGCCACTCACCACCGTCAATCTGCTGAGCCCCTCATAAATGTCGTCTGGCAGTGCGGGCTTTGATCATACCAGTATGGCTTGGGCCCCAGTTTGGCAGCGTTCTCCTGCTCTTATGTCCGCAACCCGGGGAGGCGATTGGCAGGCCCGCGCCCGCCCAGGCTCCCAGCCCGTCCGAAATGGTTGCGAGGTTCCCCAAAGCGGCCCTGGGTGTAAACCTTCCTCCAATGCAGTTGTAGTGGGGGCCAGCCAGGGCACAGTTCACTCCTCCGGGCCCGTGTTCGGGCTCCGCATTAGCACCCCCAGTCAGGCCTCCATCCGCAGGGCCGCTGCGCAGCCGTCCAACCACCAGCCTGTGCCCGCGCAGTCTCGGGGTATTGCCGACAGGCCTCGGAGGGAGAAATCTGGTCAGTGCCCTCCAACCAGCCTCCGTAGTAGACCCCAGCCAGTTCTAGTCCACTCCTTCCTCGGACTTTCACTGCCTTATCTACCGCCAGTCCAGATACTTCCACAAGGGTTGTCGCGGGCAAGACACAGGGCAGGCCCCCTCCGCAGTCGCAGGCCCTGCACAGGTCTGTCCTCCATCGCAGCTCCGGGCAAGGCACTAGGGGTCCTTAGTATGCACGGTCGCCGCACTGACAGCAACTCGGTAGTATCCAGCCGCAGCCAGCCCAGCCTCAGCGTACAGCAGCAGCCAGCGGGCCTCAGGTCCGATCTCACCTCAGAATCGCAGCTAACAGTCCCCCAGAGGCGGCTCCATCAAATTCTGCTCCACCCTTACTGCATCTCCTGGTCTCGGCTGTCTAGCACCCACATGCAGGCCTCACCCTAATTCTCCACCGTTGGGCGTGCAGCCAGGCCGGCACAGTCCCTCGGAGAGCCCAGGGGTATCAGCAGTATTACCCCCACTCCCAGCCAGGTGTAGGCGCAGTTAGAACAGTGCCAGCAGGGTGAGTTCCCCCAGGAGGCTCCGGAGCTCTATCGGGCTGTGACCTCTATCGTGGCTGGCTAGCCACGCCCCCCTGGTGTGCCGGACAGTCTTATTGTGCATGGAAAGTTTCAAGGTGATCTGTCAAGCAGGGTTTTAGAAAAAGGAGGGTAGAAAATGTGTGTTTCCCATGTTAATTCCCAAAGAGAATTTAGACATAATTGCAGCCTGAACTGCTGGACGGAATTACACCACATTTGGCAGAAAGGTAGCTCTTGGTCCTGAAAGCACCGTCTGCTTTTTGTTGTAAATCTGTTCCGTAGTTTTAGAGATATTAAAGAATGATCCAGATTTATATAGTTATGGCTGCAAAGCATTCTCTTCACATACCATTATGGATACACACATACAATTGAACAGGGGAAAAACCTATAGTCCCCTGTGCTACAGGGAATACATAATAATTTCCACAACCAAATAAAATCGTTCACAATCTATTTTTAATAAAAACCATATATCTGGACAAAAGACTTTAAATACAAGACAGTTAAAATTTCAAAGAGATGTTCTTTGAAAAGTAAAAAGCACTTGAAGTGGCAAATACATTTAGAAGCCATAGTCATACTAGGGGTTCTTAATTTTTTATTTCTTGTTTATTGTTTATTGCTTATGAATTGCTGAAATGTTATATATGTGTTTTTCTTTGTCCTGAAATTTTTAACTGCTGAAATTTCTAATTGTGTATGAGATATATTGTTTTCAAGTGCTTTTTACTTTTCAAAGAACATCTCTTTGAAATTTTAACTGTCTTGTATTTAAAGTCTTTTGTCCAGATATATGATTTTTATTAAAAATAGATTGTGAACGATTGTATTTGGTTGTGGAAATTATTATGTATTCCCTGTAGCACAGGGGACTATAGGTTTTTTCCCTGTTCAATTGTATGTGTGTATCCATAATGGTATGTGAAGTTAACAAGCGCACTCCAGAGATTGCCCTCTGACTTGCTGTCTTCTTACCCTGTTCCCTGGTGAAAGTGGGGTATCCTCTCTTTAGAAATCTGCAAAGCATTCTCAAGTATTTTGCAACAAAATTGTGATTATGCACACTAACAGGAATGCCGTGATTGGCTGGCCGCAACCTGTGCAGAAAGTTGCTACCCACATTTTAAGCAATAATACACAGTCCCTAGGACTGAAACTAAAGATGACAAGTGGTATAAGGTGTCAGGGTAGACGAAGCCTTAATCCATGACAGTAATATAGGGGTGTTTCAGAAGCCCCTTATGTCTATAGTATGTTGAAATACGGTTTCTTTACCCCAAGTGTGACATTAGCAAATCTGTCTCAAAGCTCAGCATGGCTCCCCATGTAACACCGTGATAAATTTGCAAGTATCGCCGCAAAAATAAAAAAAAACACATTCACACCCAGTCACAGACACACTCAGACACGTACTCACAGACCCACTCAGAGGATCACGCACCAACTCACAGACCCACTCGGAGATTCATGAACCACAAAACGATTCACCTGGAAAGGATCTAAGATGAAGGATCTAGCTGTATATGATGGAGGTGAAAAACCATACTAGGGTGAATAATAGGGACTAGAGGGCAAGTGGCTATGGCCAGCCCAGCTTCATCTAGGAACGGACGGGTGCAAATCGCCCCCCCGGGCCCGAGCTTTGCCAGTTCAAGGCCCCGGCACACCAGTGCGCATCCTGCACTGCGGAAGTCCCACAGCAAATTTATGGCGTTTGTGCATCCTTCTCACTATTGCAGGCTGTGGGACCAATTTCCACCACAACAAGAGGGTCAAAGGGCAGCATTGCCGGCATCACACAGCCCTGTTTTGGTGTCCCACGCCTTGGGAGTCGCACACGGATGTTTGCGGTCCCTCCTCCTCACTGTTATAGGCTGGGGACCGAGTCCCACCCCAGCAAGAGGGTCAAACAGCAGCATTGTGAGCAACACACAGCCCAGTTTTGGCATCTGGACAAATTATTAATTTCTGGAAGAACTTATCCTATTATGGCTATAATCTTTCATGAAGGACTTGATGTAACATCTGGGCACTATATTGTCTATTTAAAAAGTAAAACTGGATGGATGGAATGCAATGACACCAACCTTAAATTCAAACAAAAACTGACTTTCAAGCTTCCACATTCTCACCTCTTGTTCTTTCAATCAAAGTTCTATGGAGGATTCCTGATAAAAAAGTGTTGTACTGTATTTCTTCAAAGTTAATCCTCAGGGCCTCATTTATGAAAAGTGATGTATCGCTGTGAGAAAACAGCGATGCATCACTTTTCATTGTGCCCTCCTTGCAACACCAATGATGCATCTTATTTACAGTATAACACATCATGTCGCAAGGAGTTACAGATACGTCAGTATTTCTGATGTATCTGTAGGCAGAAAAATGACGCTATGCTGGAGTTTGTCACAAAAGTGACGCAACTCCAGCAATGGGTCATTACACATGGGCAAGTCCCATGTGAAATGTGCCTGCATCAGTCTTAGGCCTGCCATGAGGCAGATATAAGATATTGATGCATTTGCGTCCTAGAAGTGGGGCAGTGAAATCTTATGGATTTCACTGCATCACTTCTACAAGGCTTACTTGCGTGGGAACGCCCCCACTGCATATATTATACCTGGCACAGGTATATTGTGGTGCAGGGGTTTACAAAGTGACACATCTACCTAGATGCGTCACTTTGTATATATGATGCAATAAGGCACGATTTGTACGCCACTGGTGCATCGCAAAAAGTGTAGCACTGGCAGCGCAAAAGCGATTCAGGGGTTCATAAATAAGCCTCTCAGTGTTTAAGACATCATTTGTCCCACCAGAGGTGATGTTTTTAAAAGGATCTAAAAAGTTCAAGTGTGCTTTTTATCTTTTACTAGTATTGCATCAGTTATACTAATAAAAAAATTATGGTTAGCATATACGTCTTTAGATTAGTGCAGTGACTGGAGATAGATCAACTAATCAATAATAGTAATGATATACTATGTACTTCTTTTTTTTCTACAATCTATGCATTACTTTTCCACCACTGTTCATGGATAAAGCATTACACACTACACTGTGTATGGTCTAGAAGTATAAAAGCTGAGAACAGAAAAAAGGGAAAATTAAATGTTTTACTCTAATGTGATATACTATTACAGCATAAGAAATGTGAACTGTTTTGTTTCAGAAATTTTGTAAATATATTACAAACTTATATGTATGTTCTTTTTCTTTTTCAACATTGGTTGGAGTTATACATCTTTAGATGTATCAACATACTTGGAGTGCCACACAAATATGTATTTGATGTTCCCCTGGTCAGGGTCTTGATGCACAAAGAACACTTCACAAGCTTTGCAACCACTTTGTTTTGCCTGCAAGGGATAGTGAAAAACTCCTGTGCAATTGTTTGCTGCTTTGTCAGGGATTCGTCCTCCAAAGAACTTTGTTCAACGGGGTGTGGTAACTGATTTTCAGTGGCACCAGATGACATTTTATTTGCAAATGATGGAAAAGGCGCCAAATGTTAATAGAAATAGAGCAGGTGCTCAAATGAGAAAGTTTTTTTTTACAATCTTTATAATATCTTTTTCCCTTCTTTTTAAGGATGAAACTGTACATAATACATTGATTTTGATGTACAAGTACAACATCTGAGAACAGTAAAAAAGGGAAAAGAAAATGCTTTACTATAATGTAAAATACTATTACAGGATAAGAATGTCTACTGCTTGGTTTATAGTATGAGCTTATGCATTGCAGAAACAAAATGTTTATCATGGAATTTTGCAAAAGATAATACTAACTTGTGTTTATGTCCCTTTTGTTTTTAAACAGATGAATGTAACCATCTATTGGAATAAAGCAATGTCCTATTACTTACAAAGTAATCTTCATTACCTGGAATTGGACTCTTCCTCATCCCAGTCCTAACTTGTGAGGCATTACCGCCTCCCACGGTGATTTCCATGCTAGGGATCAAAGATTCCTTATATTTTTTTCTATCTCTATGGTAGTACTATAAAGTATCACCCGTTCTGCCCATCCACCTGTAAAATACCAAGACCAAGCAAAACAAACTTGTCAAGGTGAAAACAAGGGAGAGATGTGGACCAGGACCAGGAGGACTCAGATTCGGATATTGAAGATTACTAGTAAGTAATAGGACATTACTACCTCATCCCTGCCTCTTTGTCTCAGTCCTAACTTGTGAGGATATACCAAGCAAGAAGCACACTGACACAAAATCAGACACAAATGCATTAATTGAAAAAACAATGTTTGCAAAACAGCTTCCCCCAAAGAACGTTCACTACCAGCCATATCCAAATGATAATGACTGGATGATGTGAAAAAGTCAACTGGGAAGACCAAGGAGTAGGAATCCAAGGCTTCAAAAGGTTCACTGACAAATCCAAAGATGGAATAGACTAAGGGGCTGATTACGATTCTGGCAGTTGTGGGACAGCCAGGCTTGCGTGGTGTAGGAGTGGCACTCCACAGTTTTGCTGATTACGACTTTGTAAGCTGTCTCGGCAGTGGACCGCCAGCTGCACCAGGGAACAATCATTCCCTGTTGGTGGCGCAGTAGAACCACAATGCATTCTGCTGAGCAGAGACTGGTGCAGTCCCACTCAGCATATTTTAAGTTCCTGGACTGCCAGCCTTTTCATGGTGGAGACCTGCCATTAAAAAGCTGGCGGTGCAGGAATAAAGGGGGCTCTCCAGGGCCCTCATGTCCCCCCTGCCAAGGGAATACATTCAGGGAGGCATGACACGTGCCCCTCTGTCTGTATTTCCTTCAGTTTCAGCAAGGCATGGGCATTACTGCTCATGCCGTGCTGGAACTTTTAGGCCGTTCCCATTGGGGTGCCTGTTTTCAAGGCCCCACATGGGAAAGGCCAAAGGACCGTTGACCGTATTTTGAGTTGTACTTTTACAACACACAATACGACCGGCAGTCCACGTGCGAGTTTGGCACAACAAAGCCAGCATTGAGCCATCACCACTGTGCCAAACTCATAATCAGGCCCTTAGACACCACCGGTCTCTTATCACCTGAAGCTCTTCGGGAGCTGAGAGAGCAAAGGGGAAACCTTGGAAAATCCCCATGCACATGAAATGCTCAGACTGTAGCTCACTGAGAACAAAATGTGACCAGATTGAGCCTCTTCAAGAAGCCACCACACCAAAAATAAATTAAGAACAGAAAAACAATACAGTCAGGGGATCCACGCCTTTAGTGGAACACTAGTTCTGACTTGAAAGTGAAGGGTTTATGGGAGCTCTGGATATCAATAGCAACACCCTCAGAACAGCTAAGACCCATCAGCCCGACCTATCACTTCCGCAGCACACTCAGAATAAGGAGGTGGGAGGGATTGAATAGAGAAGACCTCGCGTCATGGGACTGAGAGGGCAAGGACGGTCTACACCTGGTGCAATGCAGTCTCGGAACAGAACATAGGAATCATCACATTGTGTGTAGATGCAAACAGATCCAGCCACGGACTTCTGAAAACTACACACACATGACTGAACTCCTGAACTGAGATGTGATACAATACTGACGAGGCATGTTCCTGTTTAGACAGTCGGCCTGAATGTTGAGAGACCCCTAAACATACATTGCAGATAAATGGACCAGATGGGACTCCGCCCAAGCAAACATCTATGCCGCAATGCAATTCAAACTCATGCGCCCGGTCCCTCGTGTCTGTGCATAAAAGACAGGGAAACCGGGATGTCCGTATGAATCACAACACTTAGCCCCACCAACTCAGGGGAAAAAAACATCAGGGCTTGCCATACTGCCAACAGCTTCCTCCAATTGAAGAATTGATGTGCTTCCCAAGCTGCCCAAGGACGTTGCCTTTCCTGATCCTAGAACACCACCCCCCAGCCCCATGGGCTGGCATCCATCATGCAATACACCAGCAGGGGTTAGCAGAACAGCATGCCCCATGTCAGGTTCAATTCTGATTGCCACCAAGTCAAGGTCCCTCTGACTGCAGGTATCACAGGAGTTGGATGATTATATTCATGGAAGCAGAGAGCATTAAAAGCAAGGACATGATTCTCCTAGGGTTTGGGATAAAACCGTGCCCAAGGAACCAGTGCTGTGGAGGCAGCCATCAAGCTCTTATTCCTCAGCCATTCTCTGACTGACACAGAAGACTGTCTCAGGAGACAATCCACTGAGTTCAGAATAGCTGTCACCCTCTGAGCAGGCAACAGGGCCACTCCAGCACAGTGTTGAACAGTATCCCTCTAAACAACTTAGTCTGGATAGGTTGCAACTGGGACTTCGAAAAATTGACCAGGAAAACCAACTCCTGCGGTGTCCGTAGTACCAGCTTGAGATATTACTGAGCATTAAAAAAAGAAGGGGCAGTTAAGAGACAGTCATCAAGGTATGGAAAAACAGAAATATGTTGCAGGTGAAAGAGTGCCACCACTTGGGCCAATACCTTGGTAAACACCATTGGAGAGGTCACCAGACCAAGTGGCAAGACCTGGAACTGACAGTGATTCCTTCCAACAGCAAACCGGGGATACTTCTGACTCTTTGAATACACGGGGACATGGAAGTACGCATCCTAGAAATCCAGCATAATCAGGAAATTGTGTCTGGCCAAAAAAGGAAGAATAGATTGGACCAAACCCATTTTGAATTGTTCCAACAGGTTGAGGACTGGCCAAAGCCAACCGTCATGCTTCAGTACCAAGAACAGCAGGGAATAAACCCCACTTTTTCTTTGCAAAGCCACCAACTGGATGATAGTCCCTTTTTCTAGAAGAGTTTGAACCCCCTAAATCATGGCATGTCACTTTGATCCGTCCCTTGACAATGGGGTAGCAAGGAACTGACCCCGAGGAGGAGACCCCAAAAAGGAATTTTATAGCCCTGGCTAACACCCTGTAGGGCACATGTGTCTGAGATTGAGGTTTTTTATTGATGATAAAAATTACATAGGCGTGCCCCCACACCGTGATAGTCATTTGGGGATGCTCATTTCCAGACTGGAAGTGTTGTCCAAAATTGCGGGCAAACACAGCCCCCGACATCAGGCCTGGCCTTGAAAGAGATGTCTGTCAGGAGGGGCCTGAGCCGGCTTCTTCCAGACAAATGAACATCTACCCATTGACAAATGGAAAGGCTTCAAAATCTTTTTCTCCTCTGCGGCCTTCTGGACTAGCTCATCTAGCTCAGGCCCAAAGAGCTTCTGAATAGTAAAGGGAAAATTCATAACCAAGGCACTTTGGCTAGCCTCCAGCTTCCATGACTTCAACCACAATAACCCGTGACCAGTAATCGAAGCACCAGCCATGGAGGCAGCTGCCCAAAGACGATCTAAGGTAATATCTGATAAAAACTAACACAGCAATTCCATATTTTCCAGGAATCGGGTGCAATCATCATCAGACTGTACAAACTCATATAAAGTCTGACAATCCTTAAGTAACGCTTGAGAGGCAGAGACCTCATATATACTGGCCCAGATGGAAATGTTAACATTGGCGTAGGACCTTTTCAGAGATGCCTCAACCATCTTTTCCACCACATCCGACAATTTGGAATACTCTGAAGGCAAACTAGAAGTGGCCATCACCTTGGCCAACATAGTATTCACTTTAGGATCTGGGGAAACAACTCCTCAAGGTCCTGTAACACATAACGCTTACTCAGAAAGTGAGGAATGGACTGTTTATCTGGATCCATCCATTCCTTGGACAGGATAGATTTGATAATGTCATGAAATGGCAAATCATTACTCTCCGGAGCATTATATTGTGAGTAAAAGTCCTCTTCCAGCTGGTGCTTTTCACCAAGTCCCAACAACTCCCTCATGTGGGACATGAGATCCCTCAACTGCAAATGTACTTGCCCTCAGGCTCGGAGTCAATGACATCCTCAGCCCCTCCAAAAGAGGATGTCTAAAGGCAGATGACTCCCCATAGCGACATCCACAGATTCCTTAATGGGAACCTGTAGCTCGGAACAAGAGATCAGGAGCATTTCCTCCCCTTTATCCTCAGAAGGCACCTCCACATGATTCTCCTTACAGATACACTTACTCATATTCTAAAATGCAGTAAAAATGAATGTGCTACAGCAGTGTTCTTTCCTGCTTAAACACCGTGGCCTGGTAACTTAATCCCGCTCTTGACAGATTCCTGCCAGAAATTAAAAGCAGCGCAGCCTCCCGTGACCGCACGTCATCCGACACCTGATCCAGGCTTCAGATAGTGCACCGTGGCTCCTCAGCAGCTTGCCAGTGTGCTCAGTTATCAAACCTGAGCTCCCCATCCAAGGCCCAGCTCATAGACAGAGAACACAATGCCCTTAGTGCAACACAGATCATTGCACCCAGGGTCAACGGTAAGGACAACATATGCCAAAAACATCAGTCAAATGCCAAACAGCACTGGAACCCAACAAAAGAACACATAAAAAGTGCGAGGCTTACCTCTGACCCGAAAGTGTTAGGGCTTTATAGACCTACCATAGAGATAGAAGAAAGCTTTAAAGAATATTTGATCCTTAGTGTGAAAATCTCTGTTGATGGCAGAAATGGTTCACAAGTTAGGACTGAGATGAGGAGGGCGGAGATGAGGAGGTAATCCTAATTGCTTGTCACTGTGTAGTTCTACAAACTAACATTATCAAGGCACATACCAAAGTACAGTCTCATAATGTTACGCAATCACACGCGGCGTTCCGGTTGTTTCCTTCTTGATGTCGTGAAGTTCCAATTCCCCTGTCAACTAACCAGACAACAAGGAAGATTACACTTGCTGAACCAGCTTGTTTCCAAGGGAAAAGGGAAGTGGAGAGAGAAACAAGACAAAACACTGGATCTGCGTCTCGTGCCTCCAGATGTTAGTTTCTCTTATTGAAGTTCTCTGGGCCTTGTGAAGATTCTGCCAGCCGGCGTCTTCTTACTTGAAATAACATTAAACACAATACAATGACGTATTACTCTTTCTTCAGAGTAATCACGGTAGATAATCTCACAAATATCTCCTTACATACCATTAGTGGGAAGGCCCATACATTATCTTCACAGTATGTGGTAAACAGAATCCTTGACTTTGGTCTGTACACCTTAAGGGAACATGAGACAATATCACCACATTCGTGAATCACACTTTAGCAACAAAGATTAACTGGTTAATAGGTTTTAGTTAGGGTCAGTAAAAGAAACACAGAACCCAATCATAGGACATACCTGTGAGCTTTTTAGAAGTAATCGTCACTTGGGGTTCTGATCTGTAAATGAGTCTAAAGAAGAACTAAACAAGAATCCTATACAAAAAATTGTGCCTGGTTTCACAAGAATATGAATATAGAATGTAACTACATGTGGTTAATCAAATCACAATTGTAGTTGTTGTTTTCCAATGCTTGTTGAATAGTCTTTTATATTTGCATGTACCAATGTTTGTTTACAGAATAACTACTATTTACTGAGTATCAGCAATCGTTTACAAAGTTTTGCCAGTCAAATATCACCTAGTCGGTGTTCTAAAGTCTAAACTTAAAAAACTATTTCTGTGTCCCAAAAAACAGTCTGTGTACTGTTGCTTGGCAACAATAATCCTTACTTTCTCTTGTTGTAGATTGCCAATCAACTGCAGGGAACCAGATGTCCTGCAGTGGGAGAAACCGGAACTGGAAACTGAGTCAGAGGATTCTTGAAGGAAGACCGGGAGCCTTGCAAACAGGTAAGAGGGGAATAAGACTTTCTGCTGGGCGGGGATGGTTGTTCTGCTGGGCGGGGAAAGTAGCTCTGGATCACAGGCGGATTTCACTGCAGGTTCAGGGAAGACCGGGACGCTCACTGTGACGCTCTGCAGGGAAGCGAAGCACCATCACAAGGCGAGCGCGTCCTTTTATAGTTTTTGGCACAGTCATTTACATACGTCTCACGTGGAGTAGACAATACTGTTGGGCGGTTACTCCACGTGGAGACGCTCAGGAAGAAAAGAATGAGCCGCAAAAGCCGATCTAAAAAAAAGGCATTGGTACCTGTAACAACTGAGGAGAGAATGTAGCGTGGTAACAACAATATTATCTACAAAGTATCTAAGTGTACAAGTAACCAAACACCATAATGGAAACTTAATACTATGCATGATTCATGCATATCTTGGTTATGACACGAATACAGTAACAGTGGTTTGTACAGTAACAGTGGTTTGAAGGCTCGGCTGCACATGAACCCTTAACACAAAAAGCCACTGAGAAATCCCGACACACACTGATAGAGCCACCCATATGCCCAGTCACTCACCCATCCACCACTCAAACACCCACTCACTCACCGACAGAGTCAATATCACCAAGTCATATGCCAACATATATAATACCACATGCACTCCCATACCCATACAGATACTCACACACCCACTCACTACTAACACATGTACTCACTCAACCATACAGTCACTGGCACATCCACTTACTCACCCACACAGTCACTGACACACGTACCCACTCGCCAAACCAGTTACTGATGCAGCCACTCACTCAGCCAAGCAATCACTAACACATCCACTCACTCACCTATACAGGTACTAGCACAGCTACTCACTTACCTACACAGGTACTAGCAAAGCCACTTGCTCACCTATGCAGCCACTCACACACCCAGCCACACACCTATACAGTCAATTACACACCTCCTCACTCACCCATACAACTACTAACACACATACTTACTCAACAATACAGCCTATCACACACCCACTCACTCAACCCGTAGAGTAACTGACACACCTACTCACTCACCCATACTGTTACTTAGACATGTCTCACTCAGCCACATAGTCACTAACGCACCCAGTCACTCACCCATACAACCAGTAACACAGCCACTCACACACTCAAAGAGCCACTCCCACTCACTTAGTCACTGATATACCCACTAATGTCACCTATATAGCTAACACAACTGTACAGTTTGTCACACCCACTCATTCACTCAATCACTCACGCACTCACCCATCCAGTAACTGACACACCCACTCACTCACCAATATAGTCACTGACAAGTGCAGTCATTAACCCATACAACCACTAACTCACACTCATACACCCATACAGTCACTGACACAACCACTCACTCACCCATACATCTACTAACACACACACTCACTCACTCATACAAATATTCATGCGCCCACTCACTTACCCAAACAGCCACTCACACACCTATTCACACATCCATCAACCCATTCACACAAGCAGTGACTCACCAAAACAGCCACTTACGTACCTACTCACATACCCATCTGAACTCACAGTGGGTCACAAACTGATGCACCCACTATCCCACCCACACAATCACCCACATACCCACTCACTTACACATCCATTTACTCACTTATGCACCCACTTACTCACTAACACAGAAACTCATTCATTCATACTCTTTCTTCTAGGTACACACACATACAGTTTATCTTTTTTTAAACCAAAAAAGTGGTTCTTATGAGAACCTTTGTTTTTGTTTTTTAAGAACTTTGTTTCAGTTTTTAATGTTTTTTTATTTTTTTCAAATATAATGGCTACTGGAAAAAATATGAACTCAAAACTTTATTTATAAGTGCCATTTAGGCAAAAATAAAATTGTGGTGTTTTGCTGCCTCTCAGGCTGCAGCAATGGATTGTTCCCCCAACTTTAGCACATTTTTACAATCCAAACAAAATGTTCCTATTCTTTGCAGCTCTGAGGACTTCTCTGTGAGATGTTGTTCAATTTCAGTGGGAATAGGCTCCCATGTTGTAATTGGTGATGCATTTGATGTTGATGAATCTTGTTGAGTGTGATCCCTCTGGGCTGAGGTCTAGTGCTTGTTATGGTAGGTCTTCAGGAGGGTCAACATACTGGTAGTGCTGCAGGAGTGCTTCTTAGGAGCACCCCTCGACAGGGTCTTGTCGCACAAAGAGAAATTTACGTGCTTGGCCACTGTTTTTTTCTCCCCAGAGGGGATGGTAAATACTTTCCAGGCAATAGACTGGTGCTTCGCTGGAAGAATTGTGGTCTTCATGGTTCAGCTCCTGCTCTCCACTGGAACCAAATGTAATTTTATTTTTAACATGTTTCCTAAAAAGCTCCAAGGAAATTTGCTAATAGTAAAACTAGCAAGTGCTGCAAGAAGTACTTCAAATCTGCACACTTGAAGTCAGAAGAAAACAAAACTAGGTGTGGATCTCCTTTTTAGAATAATCAAAAATGTTTTGTCCAATGAAATTCCTTCCTTCCTTAGTCATATGAAATTCATGAATAAGGGCATAGTCGCGAAAAAGGGAAATAGAATAAAGCCTTGTTGTACCTTAAAATTACGTTTGAACTCTCACTTTATATGCTGTATTAGGGAACTACTGACATCAAACATTATTTCATAATATCTGTATGTATGTTACTACACTTTCTAAAAACCACACCATGTTCACGAATAACCACGATACTGGAATATATATATTGCGACGGTTGGCGACACATTTGCCAACATTATATTTTTTTAAAGAAAAACAACCTGCCAAGTTCTCAATAAATTATTTACTTTGAAAGCTAAGGAGTATCTGATACCACTGGCCAAGATAATCCTGACTGCCACTGGCAGAAGTGGTCGAAGCGGGTGCATTGAAGGGGCCCTATGTACGCATAATTTTTTAATTCATGGAAACCCCTTCCTGTACTTCTTTTTGAATGATAACTATACTGGAATAGTTAATTCTGTGAGTGAAATGTGTTACCTTCAGTATAAATGCCTTCAGATGAATGGAGGGTAGTCAACTTTACATGCTTTCATACAGGGGTGTATGCTTCTGTAAAATAAAAGTAATTGGGCACAAGATGTTAATCTGCAAATATAAAGAGTGGTCAAAAGCTGCTTAGCTTTAAATGATGGAGCCACTTGACGCTTCCTGATGACGCAGACGTACGCTTCATGACTGGCATTAGAAGGGAGATACCAGCTGGGAAGTGAAGTATCTGCTTTTAAAGGACAGTTATCAAAAAAATTGCACTATGTACACTCTGGATATTACCAAAATATATATATTGCAATTGCTTATTTTGTATTTTAAACTGGTTTGTGCATTTTGTAGTACTCCATATTATACTGTGTGTAATGTAATTTAATTGGATTTGTACGAGTAAAATCTGAGCCTAACTATAAAGTCCCTGTAACCTTTGTTTTTTCCAGGAATTTTTAAATATAAAGTCCCTGTAACTTTTTTTTCCAGTGGAAAAAAATCTATCTATCTATCTATCTATAGATAGATAGATAGACAGACAAACAGAGAGATTTCTGATTTTATAGTGCAGGGTAAAGGCATGCATTTTTAAACCCTGCGTAGTATTACTACTCATTGCATTGTAAAGTCCGCTGGTTAAAGGCATGTAGGTTCTGATTGTCCAACTAAGTGTTATTTACAGTGGTAATTATTTAAAAACCCTATTCTGTGCATTACAAAGTAGAAACATTATTCCACATTTCTCTTTTGTACTGCTGAAGAACAGGGACAGTGATGGGTAAAAAATTTCGATTGACCACATGGTATTCTATAAAAAGCTATTTTCATATGCTCTCACCTGCACCCAAAACTGACTTCTGCTATGTGTATAAAATGGGACTATTTGCTGCTGTCATTTTTAACTGCATAAGGGGCATATTATCAAGAAACGATGTTAACATTATCGCCGCTTTAGCGGCAGAAAACTGCCGCTAAAGTGGCGATAATGGGCTTGATACTACGCCCTTGTGAATTCCCATAGAAGCCCATGTTCTGGTGTGAACATGGGCTTCTATGGGAATTCTCTACGGCGTATTATCAAGCCCATTATCACCACTTTAGCTGCTGTTTTCTGCTGCTAAAGCGGCGATAATGTTAACGCCGTGCTTGATAATATGCCCCTAAGTTTGAGCAAAGTTTGAGCAAAGTGTAAGGGCAAATAGGGCTACTGCACTGTTTATGTACTTAGGAATGGTGAATAATGTGCCGTTTGAGTATTATTTCCACTTTCCGCATAATTGGGTGCAAATTGTGTACCTACAAATCTAGGGAAACCCTGCAATCACAAATTTACAGGCATGCAATTTGCACCAAATGTTAGAAGCCTGAAAGTGACTGGGTCTATTGTGTTTTCCTCGACCATGCAATACGAAATTAGGGGCATATTATCAAGAGCGACTTTAAAAATTATCACCGGTTTAGCGGAAGAAAACTGCAGCTAAAGCGGCGATATTGGGCTTGATAATATGCCCTTGAGAATTCCAATAGAAGTCCATGCTCTGGTGTGAACATGGGCTTCTATTGGTATTCTCCAGGGCATATTATCAAGCCCATTATCACTGCTTTAGCAGCAGTTTTCTGCCGCTAAACCAGCGATAATTTTAACGCTGTCCTTGATAATGTGCCCCTCAGTATTTAGAAAGAAACTTATCTTTAAGGATTTTGGGGCAATTCACTAAAGCACACGCTTAAAAACATTTCTATTTAAAATATGTGAGTATTCACACTGGTGAATTCACATTTCATGCCTGTCAAACTTGGAATTAAACAGGACTAGAGCATTATATAAAAAATGAGTGGTGAATGCTTTTGTGCTATCAAGCTGTATTACAATTTGCTACCACAAGCATGTCTACACTGTACTCCTGTACAATGGCAGTACGTGGTGTGATTCATTGCATTACACATTGACAGTAGTATACATCAGCTTTGCACACACATGTGGTGGAACCTACCTGATGGCCCGTAGATAGAAACCATAACCCCTCATCATATAGTCTAAAGCCTGAGACTGACAGTCCATTACACGTCCTGTGTGGATTCTCATACCTGTATCTTTTTCCCACTGAATGCTACCAATCTTCAGATTCTTGGGTTGCACACCATTGGCCCTAAATTTTGCCAAACTTCAGGGCATCTTCTAGCTTCATAGACAGCTTCTTCTGCTAGTATGCACCAGCTCTTATTCTGGGCCCATCTCCCCATTAACAGTGTTGCTGTGCTCTCCCAACCCAATATCACATCTCTTGCTATCAAAAGTGCAGCATTGTATAAAGCAGCATTTATCGGGTAGTACCTCTGTTCCACCCTTTACCAAAATCCCTTGGCCTAGGCCAAGCCCATAGTGTATGTACAAGTGTACCTTGCTGCTGGCAGCCTCTCAGACATCTATCGTTACGCACCTGGCACATATTTAGAAGCCTACTTCAGGGATAATTTGCTTGTTGTAAGATCTTAAGTTGTAATAGACTGAGCCCTGTTCTGATGGTGTCCTCTTGTGGGTACTGGCAGGCCACCCCAGTCTGCGTCCTCCAGGATGCACGGGTCCTGTTCCTACCTTTCCTTGAGGAGAGAGAAAGGTCGGTGACAATTATTAAGTACAGTTTTACTGGTCAGTAAGGTTCCTTGTTTGTGCAGTGCTCTGGCTAGAACCCTATTTTCTTGCAGTAATTCACCCTCTAGCCCCTGCAATAATGAGGAGCATTTTGTCAGTATGTGATGTATATATCTGAATGTATATATTTGAATGTTTGGGAATCTTCCAGCTCTTTCTGTGACTGAAGGTCTCTAAATGAGAGCATCCCCTGTGGTCCCCAGATCGCCCCCAGTCTTAAAATCCCCAGGAGATCCCATCTATGAAAATCCACTTAAGGGCTTCAAAACTTTAAGGATTTGTGAATCCCACAGAGGGGTCTCCAGTGATAGTCGGCATTGCCCCCATTTCTCATTTGGCCTGTTTTCAAATTTGTATGACCCAAGCTGTAGGTGTTAGAAGCATTTGTTGCTGCTTCTCCCCATGTAAGTTGCATGGATTCCCTGGGAGGCCATCACTTACCTGTCTACTAGAATGGATTGCTCCTTCTGCATGGCAAATGCCCAGTCACTTATGACCACCATCTGGGCAGCCAGTATTACATTTGTGAGTCGGGTAATACAATACAGCACTCATATTGACCTCTTGTTAACATACAGAGAGCATTTCTGGGCATTCCCCTGGCTCAGGTCAATGACCTAGTCAGAACATTCATTTATGTAAAGAATGCTGATATTGTTGTTCATCTTGCCCAGGTACTGGTAGTTCAACTGGTCCAGCTTCAAAAACAGCATTGATCGGGTAAGCAGAGAAGAGCAGCTTGTGTGTTTTCACCTGGAGGCGGAGAGCAGAAGGTGGGCAGTAACCAGCTCCAGACTCGGTTCAACACCCCAGCAGCTAAAGACCCAGACTCCGACTGCGGTACCTACAAACCACATCGCTGACATAGCGAGGACGCAGCGAGGAAGCTAGAATGCCGTTGAATCACTGCCACTGCCCGCCCTGCGGGATTCCACCATTGGCCCTGCAGATTTTTGTGCTGGGAGCCGTCACGATTCTGCCATCAGTGAGCGGTAATCGTTGCTGAGCCTCGGCGCATCACTGTGCTCCTTGATTCTTTCACCTCTCGCCATCACAGTGTCCCCTGTCCTGTCCCATGTCCTGCTTTGTAGCAGCTGAAGAGCCACGAGCCCGAACAAGCAGCCACAAGCACAGTAGCAGCAAAGAACACAGCCATAGGTGGAACGTGTGGCCTGGGGGCGACAAGCACCGCTGCCATTAGCGGGTGGCAGCTGAGTTTGAGCCAAGGGTGAAGCCATGGAAGCAGCCGAACTAGGTTGGGTGAAGCTTGCGGCTCCACCTAGAGTTCCCTGCTAACATGGTCTTCTAGGCCCACTGCCCCATTCTTTCTGGGGGAAGTAACACCAAGAGTGAGTTTTGGCCTCTGCAGAAGCGGTCTTTAAGGACAGGATGCAGCTTGCAGGTAGGTCCAGCAAACTCTACAGTTTTTGCCCCAAGTACCTGCATGGGGCGGACAGGCGTTTAAGCCTCATGATTAGCCTGGACAAACACTAGGGGTGAGGAGAGACAATAAGCAAACACGTAAATCAATAATTATTGGCATATAACAAAGGCTTGGAAAAAGAACGACTGGCCCAAGTAGTCCGACTACTTTGCTACTTGTCTAACAGTAAAAAAAATGAGATCAGGCAGGGTCAGAAAGCATCCATCACAAAAAAATCCAAAACTGAAGCAGAAACCAAAAAGCGTCAAGACCCCCCCAGAAAGCTCATCAAAACCATCTCAAACTCTAGGAGCAACACTAAAATCACCAACATACTCTTTTACAATTTTTGGATCAATCAATCCTATTAGAAAAATTACGTTTTTAAAGGACCCAACAACAGTTATTTATTCAACACCAAACAAAAGAACAGGTCTTCCCAAACCTCTGATGCCGCATAAGATAAAATCCAGACAGGATGAGGATTTAAAGGGCAGTGCAGGGCTTACATCGATAGCAATGGTAGAGGGAATGGGCTCAAGCCACATCAGCAATCTAAATCTAACGGCAGCTGATACACAACCAGATGCCGAAACGCCAAATCACTGTGGCGCTATGAAGAAAGTCATCCAAACGAAAGTTCACACTATCAATGCAGCCCAGTCCATGCCAAGGTTTGAATTAGCGACAGACAATACCCTGGAAGTCACCTGCAAAGCAGATAAACCTAATGACCACTCCACTCCTAGGCAACAATCACTGAAAAACAACACCCAGGAAGTCATCCATCATGTAGAAAATCCTAGTGATTCCGGGACAGAGTCTCTCTCAATAACAAACAACACAGATTAAATGCAAGCAGTAGGAGCTATTACTAAGAACCCAGTTTATGTACAATCCAGTAATCAACTCACACTCCAATTGGAAGATCAAGAATAGAATTATCAAGTTCCCTTAAGGGGCCAAAAAAAGATGTAACAAGTCCAGTAAATAATGACAACAACAAAAACAAAACAAACAATGATGAGAAGGCTAACCAGACAGACAAACTCGACAAAGAGAGCATGAAGCTACAGTCAATAAAAAAGAACACAGATCTTATGCAGGTGACAGGAACTATCACCAAGAACTCAGTCAATGTACAATTCAGTAATAAATTGACACTTCAATTGGAAGACCAACAACAATCAATAATAGAAACATCAAGTTCGCCTGAGCACCCTAACAAAGAAATCATTAGTCCAGCAAATAGCAAGAACAATAAAAACAAAACAAATAAGGATCAGCAGTTCAAACAGAATGATAAATCTGACAAATATAGTGCGCTTACATTTTCCGAGTTCACACTGGAGCGAAACGCACAAAGGCACTCAAACACTAGTCATTAACCAGAGGCAAGCAGTCATAAATCCGATGAAAAATGGAAAAGCTCACAAACCTGCATTCCTCCCTAATACAAACATTGAAAACTTCAACTAGTGCCCTCAATGTGCAGTGAGGCAAACTTGATATTCAAATTAACCTGATGAACATTATAGTAGACTATGGGCCAGATGTAGGAAGGCTATTACCGGTCGGGAACGGCTGAAATTAATGAATTTTGGCCGTTACCAACCGGTAATAGGCTTTTCTGATGTGGGGACCGAAATTAACAATTCGGTAATTTACTGAATCGGTAATTTAAGGAATCAGTAAATTACCGATTTCTTAAATACCGATTCGGTAAATTACCGAATTCCTAATGTAGGGAGCACTTAAATGAGTTCTTATCCCATGTTAGGATTCGTTATTTACCGCCAACTACAAGTTGGTGGAAAATAACGAAAACACCCCAAAAAGCATTTTTATGCAAATTGCTTCAGTGCCATGTTTCAGACATACATGCCCTTAGCGCATGTATATCTGGAACATGTGCACATATTCACAATTGAGGGGTGTAACAGGGTGTCAAAGTGACACCCTGCCACCCTTCAATGGCCCATAGGAATGAATGGCAATTACCGAATTGGTAAATACCGATTCAGTTAATTCCGAATCTTAAAGACTCTGTAATTTTTACCAAATGGTTTGCTACATAGCAATTACTGATTCGAAAATACAGAATCTGTAAAATTCGGTATTTTCGAATCGATAAATGCTATTTACCTGCATCTGGCCCTATATCTCTTGTATAAACATTAAACTCGTCTCATTGATGGGCCTAATAATTGCTAAAACAACATACCTATTTCAGTTCTGGTAACTAGTTGTGCATGCCGCCCAATAGTTGAAAGATGAATTGATCTACCGATTATTTTAATGAATATCCTAAAGGAATGCAAACAGCCCATCAAGCCACCAGGGTCACACAGTACAGAAGTGAGTGTCTCATCAAATGGGAAAAAGATACCTAAACTTTCAGTTCTTCTAAAAATTCAAAACAACAACTTCCTAGCAACTGGTAAAGGGATGCTCATACAGGGAAAAGATGACTAGGTATCTGTTACAGAACCACAACCATCATCACCTGTTACTCAGATGATGCGCACCAAAGCTTAACGGACCAGTCAACAAACTCCCTGACTGACCAATCAAATACACTGCCTGCTCCTCTAATTAAAAGACAGAAGAAGCATGCCAGGAAGGCTAGAAAGCATCCTCATATTAATAGTGAAATAGACCAACAGGTGAACAGAATTTACCCAATCTTCAAATTTAAGGAGGAGAAAAACAGTCCTTAATTGCTATTGCAACATATGGAGGTTATAAAGAAGAAGGGGAGAAGTACTACAAAGATCAACTAGTGATGTTGGAGACATCAGGCTCATCATCTGGAGAATCGTTTGGATCAAGTGGCTCGAACGGCTTAAATGAAGCAAACAAGAGGTCCCCAAGTAGTGGGCCCCGGCTGATGACAACTGAACCAGCAATACCGAAACCCATAGACAGCAAAACATCGCCCTCCTCGAACAATATAATTGCAACTGAGGTCATATTGAATAAAAACAGCAATGGATCGACAAAGCTACACCGGATAACAGCCTAAAAAAATGCAGAAGAGGCCTGCTCCACTAATAAAAACCCAGTTCATGACCTATGGTCCAACTTTGAAACAATCAACCCCTGTAGAGGAGAACGAGAAATCATATTACAGAGAGGGCACAAATCCGGCAGAGAATCGAGTGACCAGGTTTTGATAAAAAATAATTCCACAGCGCAAAAAAAAGAGGCCAAAATTTGAACAATCAGCCTGGAAATCGAAGCATCAGCCCAGCACTTACATCTCAACTGAGAAATAATGACCCAACACAACATTTAATCAACCGGATACTATTAATTCCACACTATACATCACAAGGTCAACAAGACTACTTAAACAGAGGAAATGTCCTGAGTTCTTCCAACAGGAGGACAACAAAGGAATGGAAAATCTCTCTCAACTTGGAAGTCTGAAGAACCGGTTTCAGCCATTCTAAACAATGCTTCTCAATTTGAGACTTGGGGCATATCTCTGTCTATTCCCACAAAACAATGTTACCCCCTACCCCTGCTACATCAGCATAACACTAATCTCAATGATTCCAGTATACAGCCAGTTCCTTTAGTACTACAAAGTCTGAGAGATAAAGAGGGCAATAAGGAACCTCTACTGGTCGCACGAAGAGAATGAACCAGGATGACAGGCAGTACATCAGAGCACCGGCCGATAAATATTCTGTTGTGGAATGTAGCGGATGCAAATCATGACCTGCAGGACAATGTACCCTTGTGAGAACTGGAAAAATTACGAAATAGTAGCCCTTCAAGAAACATGGCAGTAGCCCCAGTCCAGATCCCAGGGTGCATTCTTCACGATGTAAAGGCTACAAGAACCCAGCAATATGGCAGACTGAAGGGCGTCCTAGCAGTCTACATTTCAACAACACTAAACATTACAACTGCCCAATTGCCCACCACAACAACAGACATGCAAATAATAAAAATGTACTTGGGAGCTAACAAAGCAGTAAGCACTATTATCCTTATCAATATTTTGCACACCCAAAACGAAGAACAAAGAGCTATTTAAAGCACTAATTGCTACCATAGCAGAACTCTGGTTCGAATACCGCATTTGGGAAATAATTCTAACAGGAGACTTTAATTCAAATGTAATATACACCCCAGGGGAAGATGGCAACATTACTGAAGCGAATACAATCTGGGCAGTACAAAACCAAGTGCATCCTACCTTTGAACGGATAGATTCGGGTGGAAAACAATCAGTGATAGACCTTGAACACCTTGGGATGCAAATATTAAAAAGTAGAGTGGTAGAGGACAGGCTCTTCGATCTGCACATATCATGGTCCCAATGTTAGCTTCATTATAGACTACACAGTTGTCACTTTACCGTTGCTAGCACAAATAAAGGCATTTTTAATCATATATACTACTGAAAGCAACCATTCTCACCAACATCTCAAACTGCTAACCTCTTTCTCAATGCATAGGAAAGCAGCACCAGAGGTTGGGATACATCTTAAACGACTTTGATGGACAAGTAAAACACTTCCCCAAATTCTGCAAGCATTTCCATACCACCCTCTAGTAAAAGACCAAAATACATTAATGCATCTGAGAACAACTACTCAAGCAGACCTAACATTACCTATAGAAACTGCAAGTACACAAAAAGAGAATGATAGAATGCACTCAACAGTTACGACCCCCAAAAGTGTTAGGAAGAACCTCAAAGAGTAATATGGCAATAGAACAATCCTTCATACAATACTCCAAAGAAGAAATTTCTAAGGTCATAGCCAAGGGCAAGCTAGATGGAGCACCAGGCCCAAACGGCATACCCCAAGCAATTTATAAGCAATATCCCAACTTCTGGGCAACACCATTGTCCCGCATGTTCCATGAGGTGGGCACCACAAATTGCCTTCCAGAAAGCTGGATAGGTTCAATAATAAACCCAGTATTTAAGGGTGGGGAGGGAACCGACCCAGTTAATTATCGACTGATAGCCTTAATAGATGCCGAAGCAAAAGATTATTCCTCATTCATCATGGCATTTTTAATAAGCTGGTCTGATAGTAACAAAATAATTCCCATTAACCAGCCCGGCTTCCGTTGGGGCACTGGCACCTTCACGAATGTCCTTGCTTTAGGTCTAATAGCAGGCAAAAGCTTACGACAATGAAAGAACATGTTTTATGCTTTGTCGATTTTAAAGCTACATGCGATTGAGTCAACAGAGGCATCTTCTGGCATAAGTTGAAGCAGTGGGGCCTTCCGGAAGCAATAATGAGACCAATAATGAAACTATACACTGACACGTGGATGCAAGTTAAAATAGCCAATGGAAAGAGGCTCACCAGACAAAACTTCACTAATGAGAGCCTGAAGCAAGGATGCGTCCTAGAGCCACACTTATTCAATCTATTCATGGCCGATTTATCACCAAGGCTAGACGAGATCAACTCGCATTCCCCAAGGTTGGGTATACTACCTATTACACATCTATCTTATGCTGACGACATAGTGCTGCTAAGTTACACAAGAATAGGCCTGCAAAGAGCATTCAATACATTAGGGAATTTCGCCAAGACAAATTTACTAGAGATAAATGTTACAAAAATAAAAGCAATGATTATAAGCTGCTGCGTCCATAAACAATCACCATTCAAATTCAGCAACGCAAAACTGGAAATGGTTAGTAGTTACAAATAACTAGGGATATATTTAGACAAAAGATTAACTTTTCAAAAGCAGAATGAGGCCATGCAAAAAAAGGGAAATGGCCTAACATTTGCATTCTGTTCAATATCAAAGAGTCTAAAAGGCCCATCCTTCACTCCATTATTAGCGATCATGAAAGCAAAACGTCTACAAACTTTAGCATATGGAAGTGAAGTTCAGCATGGGAAAGACAAAGCAATGCTAGGCTGCCTCCAACAGCTACAAAAAATATGCAACAATAAAAACTTGGTATAAAGTCTGGAGCAATCGAGAAAATTAGATCAACAATGCGCTCTGGAACGCACTACAAGGCGATCCCCAGTCCGCCTATGCTGAATATGTACAATCATCTCTACAGCCTACCAACATGGCAGACCTTTGCAGCGGAACTTGTCATTTACTTCTTTTCAACCAATACTGAAGAAGGTGGCAAAGCAACATTTACTAATGGAGGATAAAGTCATTCTAATAAAGCAAGCCCATGCGTGGATGTCTTGCAATCGTATACAAAATCTCAACCAGCAACAGGTTTGGGTCTGTTCTTTTTTCCCTATTTAAAGTGTAAGTTGTTGGCAATATGATTGGGAATGCTACCGCCTAACGCAGACCAGCCAAGCTGGAGATACCAGGGCCCAAAGTCATGTAGTCTTTGTGGATCACTAACACAGGATTTTATTAATTTAATATGCATCTGCCCAGCCCTAAGCCAAATTCATTGTAAACTGCTGAAGAGATCATTCAACGCAAAAGGCATTCGCTCTTGTAGAATAACAGTATCAAAATGGCTCAATCCGAATGAAACACAGCTTAACTGTCAGTTAATACAATTTTTAATCAATTATGAGAAAGTTTCAAAACCTGGCTAGTGGCCACACACAACAGCACTTTAGAGACTATGGACTGTATCTCCTTTTTATCATCAAATACCTTGTATAATTTACTTATCTTGTATATGCTGTGTTATCATGACCCACAGATTAACTGTCACTTAGCAACATTCTTTTAATCACAACTTGAGGAAATATCATAGAATGGTTAAGGGAGTAGCATGATGGCACTTTAGAGACTATGTCTCTGTTCTATCTTTCGTTATCCTATGCATTGCTCACCCATTCAGACTCTATACACCCTAACTTTATGTTAAGGGAACTGCTGTAATAAGAAACATTTAAACACATATTTTAATGTACATTTTAATAGTGTTCTGTATTGTGATTTATTGGCACATTGTTATGGTTTTAATAAACAAAACAATACATGTATTCTGATTATTCGTTGACTCAAATAAGCAGACTGGTGCCTCATACAGTGTGTTTTGCAAGACCTAAAGAAACTTAGGAAGACTGATTATTTTATAGATAGCTGCTCTCCGTATCATCTACAATGTCAGTCATTTCCATTGTCCCACATCTGCTTTACATTTTCTTACCACCCAACCTATTTTCCACATATATTTATACTAGTATGCAGTGTGAATTAGCTGAGTATGTCAAGCATCCTCAGGATCAAGTGCGTGGGATAAGTGAGGTACAACAGTATGTTATCTGTGTACAGCAAAATTACATCCTCTCAGGCTGGGATCCATCACAGGCCCTTCACTAATGCGTCCTTCTTTACCCATTTAATTCAGCCAGTGGCTCTATTGCTAAGGCAAACAGCAGGGGAGACAGTAGACAGCCATGTCATGTTCCCCGACCCAACCAAAATTCCTCAGAGAGTGTGTCATTCACCCGTGCCCAAGCACATGGACGGGAGTATAACAGTAGAACACAGGACCACAATTCGGGGTGAAACCCCATTTTCTGCAGCACTGACATCAAATAGGGCCTTTTGAGTAAGTTGAATGTCTTCTGGGCCTCCAACAATACTGGTTTGCCCAGCACATCTCTTTTGGCTAGCTTACAATACAACCAATGCAGATTATGTTGCGTGGATCCTTGCGACATGAGCAGAATTGATCAGAGACGATCAGTTATTGAGTCACAGGGTATAGCCTATTCGCCAGCACTTATGCCAATATTTTGGCCCCCTATTAAGAAGATAGATTCGTTTGTACTAGACACATTCATTGATCAGTGCCCCTTTTAAGGATGAGCAGAACTTGCGGCTTTTCACTTCACATATTTCTGTGAACTTACATGAAAACTCTGCAAGGTTCTGCAGTGTTCCATGAAAATTCTGAAATCTGCACGGAGTGCGGTTTGTGCTGATTTTTAGTGCTAGGAGCTTGTTTTACGTGGTGTGCCAGAGGGTGTTTCTTCATGAGTTGGTATTGCTGGCACTTGAGTAGATTTTCTATTTAACTGGCAGGTTTCTCACCACGAATGGTCACCTGTGTTTGTAAAATCTCACCGGTGCCCTATTAACACCCAGACATTGCTCTAGGGGACACCAGTTCTTGCTCGTGCTTGCCTACTTACCACTAGTGTTCCACGTGCGAGAAAAAACTCTGCCACGTGGTGTTTGGCAGAATTTGACCAGAAGGCAGCATCACACGTGTAATGTAGAGTGGCCAAAATTCCATCAACTCCATCAGCAAATTGTTTTTTATCGCCCAACCCCAACTTTTTATGGATAAGGGCAACGTGGGCTGTGGGGATATGCCATGTTAGGCAACCTACACTTCATGCCTCTAGGAACATACTGGCAAGGGGGTTGCCAAGTTTAATTCCAATGCCTTTAAAGAGCTCACAAGGCAACCATTGGGCCCAGGGGTTTCCCAAGCCTAAGTTGTTTTATTGCCTCAACTACCTCCGCTTCCTCCAACTCTTTCTCTAGAAAGCTTCTATTATCCACACTCAGTCGCGATGAGGGAATATCTTTGGCAAACACAAGAACCCAGTGTTTAGGGCATTTATTTTAGGGCCAATGCAACTGTTCCAAATGTATGGCAAATGCTGTTCTATGAGCAGTGCACACTCCACCAGCTGTCCCTCTATAACCTATTCTGTTGGTCCGTCCTCTGAGTCGTCTCCTGATGCATGAACAATGCCAGTAGTGTGCTGGCTTTGCTTCCCATCTCATACAGTTGACATTGTTCAGCACACATAACGTTTCTTGCCTCTGCTTCCACATGTTGTGTGTCTTCCTCCCTAGTAAGAATTATCCGGTGAGCCAGCAAGCCCACCAATTCTGCAATATATTCTGCCTCCCATTATCTCAGTCATTGTTCCATCTCCCTCATGGCTTTTCCATCTTCCTTACTTTTACAGACCAATTTGACTATCAGCTTCCCCATAGAGTCACCCTTTGATGTGACTGAAATTGTACTCTCAGTGAAATATATGTATGTTGCATCCCGTATATATCTCTTTCTCCCCTATCCTTGATGACCCATGGATCTAATTTCCATCCCTTTTGCAGGAAGCATCTCCTAATTTCTAAATGCATGCAGGGGATATAGTGGACTGATATGTCGCTCAGCATAAAGTAGGCTTCCAGAAAGTAATTGAGTCTGGAAAGTGATTGGGTGTGACCCGACATAAATGCTGGAAATCCCTCCATATGTAGGTCAGACCCAGAGCTTGCACAACGTTTTTCAGTCTGTTATTCACCCTCACTGTTTGACCTGTGGCACCCATCCTATTCTATATCCATGGTGACGTTCAGGCCCCTTCCAATAAATAAGAGCATATCCGGCCCCTGCACTAACCACTCTCCCGAATTCTTCAAAATCACCAAATGTAACCAGGGGTGGGGGCACACCAAGACATTGCCATCATGGCTTCCCTATTCCTCTCCCCATTAATAGAAGCATAGCAGCCAGCAGAGTCTATGCATGCTTGTGTAACTGTGAATGACAACAAGTGCGGCCTCAGTATGCCTACCCCACAATACCCTTTAGAAAAGCTTGACTGAGCCAGGAGCTTATATTTCCCTTTCTCTGGGAATCCATTGTGGTTCCCCCAAGATGAATCCCCTGCAAAAGGTATCAAATCTGGGTCCAGGCTGCATAGATATTTTGGACAGTCCCTCACTTAACTTTATTGCCTAGCCCATTCAAATTCCAAGTCAAGACCATAAGGCCCCTGTTTCTGGACCCATGCATACCTGGTTCTTGTGCTGTTACCCTTAAGGTGCACCTCTGGCTTCATAAGCGCTTGTATTGCCCGCCATACCACATAGCAACCAGGGGACCAACATAAACGTTCCTCCCTGCAATTCCCTCCCAAATTTGTTTTCTTAGTGTGGTATTGGCATTGGTAAATCTTGAGGCGTCAATAAACAGTATTCTTGTTAGTGGCAGCATTTTAAATAATCTGTGTCTGACAGAGAGCACTATTAGAGACACTAAAATAGAATACACTTCATTAGTATAGTCTGACACCGATAAGTACAGATCCAACAGATTTACACCTTGAATGGTAAAGCATTGATGGAATCTCTTCGTCACTCTTATATGGAAAAAGCATGAAGATGTCAGACCAGAAATTGTGGGTGTCAACGAATATTGCATGTCAACTTTGTGGCTATATTTCACACTGCATACTCTGGAATAGGTGTGGCCCTTAATTTCAGAGGTTAAAAGTTCTATGACCAAAATTGATCGGTCACTACAATCAGCATGATCTCTGCTTTATTGGAGTTTAATTTCAACCAGTTGTTTTTCATTCATGCGTTGACCACTTTCTTACTATTGTGAAACAGGCCTACTGCATGGCAGATTCTCAAAGAAAACTAGTACACTTATATCCATAGTGTGCTCCTATGCACAGGGGTGAATGGATGACTTGAGAATTTACAAACGTTCGATGCAGTACCCCAGGAAATCTGCACCATTCACAAGTTTCCATACACACAACTGGGAATGTCATGAGACCGATTCCCCATGCTCTAATTTTTCAATTGCAGAAGTATTCCTAGTGTAGTATGCAGTACCAGATCTATGCATCCAGATGTCTAAAAGCACATTTTTTTATATGTATTTTGGTTTTGTTTCTGCACAATAATGTTTTCCCTGCAGAGAAACTCCTCACCCAACACCCTAACAAATTTGTGTTGTGAACATCTCTCCTTCTCACATTGAAAAGGTTTATAAATGCTAACTTCAGTATATGTAGGCAAACATCTGAACGGAGTAACCTGGACAAAATTTGGAATTGGCTTAACAGAAAAAAAGACATCGAAAAATAGTAAATGATTGCATGACAACTTCGAAACTATTTCCATTAACTCATAGGCCCTAATTACATATTGGGCGGTACTAGAAAATATTTACTGTACTGTAAAATCGCAGCAATGGCGTTCAATTATGAATAACACCACATGGAATGGAGAATGGCCACTCTTAGGAAAAAAAGTTGAATGAAACGTGATTCCTGCTGCGTTCAAAGCCCCAAGCGATTTCATTGGCTGATTTTTGAAGCCGAAAAAAACGGGTGAGGGAAATTCAAATGGAGTATTATAATCAGGTGGTGCGAAATTAATGCATAAAATCATGCGTTAATTTCGCTCCTCCTAGGTTATAATCAGGGCATTAGAAACGAAGAGCTCAATACAATAAAATATTGTTGTACAGGAAGGAGATAAGTGCAATAAAAAGAAGGAACGACCAGAAAATATACATGCTATGCTCTCTTTGTACTTTTAGCATCAACGGGTTTTGTTGGGTTACCTCCTTTCGGTTTCCCTTGATTGTATTCTACAGACAAATATCTCAATTGAAGCGAACATCCAGTTCTGCCTTTATCCATCTCCAGAGGAACATTTAGGAGGGTTTTTGCTGCAATCTTTACAGGAATGTGACTTTTTTTTATTTTGCAGAGGATGTCTTTTGTAATGCTCCCTGAATTATGTAACGGGCTCTTGAAAGAAGACGTTTTGAGGTTTTTAATGAATAACTATACTGCCTCCTGAATCTCAGATCAGACAGCTCGACGTGGGTGTTTGACCCGACCCAGATAAGATGGCGCAGTGTGAACGAGCTACATTTTTAATAAGCTTATTTTAGTAATCCGTCACCATGAAAAGACATATTTAATATTCGTCAGGGCAGGGGAAATGTATTTTGCTTTATGTAGTTTAATGGGGTTTTTTTCTGTTGGGTTCAAATACTTCTTGCACCTTGGTTGCAGGTGAAAATATCCATAAGCATCATTTTAAAGTATCATATTTCAGCACCAGCTTGTAAATTATGTTTGAGTGTGTGATATAGAGATATTATGTGCTTATACTGCTTTTACTGAACCAGTTTCTGTGAAGGTTTCATCACACCATTACATTTTCCAGGGACCATAATGAGCAAGTGAGCTAGTGAGAGGGTCACTCGTAATTCAGATGCTACTGTTTCAGTAAATCTAATCTAGATAGTCCCACATGACACTTCTGAAAGATATACTTAATGAATACGTTCTAAAGCTTTAACACGGAAGACATCAGTGTAAATATTAAAAATAGCAATCCAGGTGATAATTCCTGTTAATGTAGGTTAAAAGGTTTGATTTATAAAAAAATCTTAGTATTGTTTTTAACCCCTTGGCCGCGGCGGTAATTCCGCAGCGGCGCTTGAGGGGTGGGGGTTTAGCGCGGCCCCGCCATGCTCGTGACAGAACCACACCGTCATGAGTTATGGGTAAACTGTGCTCATGGCGGCGTGGTTCCGTCACGACTCCGCACACTAACTAATTCGCCAGCACAGGCGGGGAATCAGCGCTGCGAGGGCATGATGGAGCAATGCCTTCATGAGCACACGCGGCCCGTGGCTCATGACGCTGTGGTTCTGTCATAAGCAGGGAAGGGGTTAGCATGAATTGCGAACAAATGCAGTATTATCATGCATGTTGAAAATGAAGTAGATGAATTCTGAAATTTTTCTATGATGCCAAGGAACCTATAAGTTCATATGATGGCTCAATTTAACCAGCAAAGCTTTAAATCAAATTGTTCTAACGTGTTGGAGGTCCTGATTTACAAAGAACAGTGGGGATTATTTACAAGCCCTGTGCGCCGCCAGTGCTTCACTTTTAGTGATGCACCGGGGGTGCACTTTGCTGCCCCATATTTACATGGACAAGTAAAGCCACCCTGTGTGGCTTTTCGTGTCCTTGTAAAGTCGACCCCTTTTTATGCAGCGCTTTGTGTGAAAGGGTCATTCTATGGTTGTTGCTGTGGGGGAACCCACGCAACACAGATGGATTCTGCCACATTTCCAAATTTACAAGAAATCATAAATCGCGGAATGCGTCAGGATTCTACGCCTCTCCAGGGGAGGTGTAGGAAGGCTCCTCGTGGAGAAATGTTTTAATTTCTCCTCGTTTTCACCTCTTTCCATGTGTGCTTCATTCTGCAACACACATAGGAAGAGGAAAACACCTCTCTGGATTGTTTTTTGTGCATGAAGGTGTCCCTTCCAGCACCAAAATAATCATCCCGCAACACAGGGACCCTTGCACCATGGTGCAAGGGTACCTGTGTCAGGTCATGGCAGCCAATCATATGCCTGGGAACAAGTAAGGGTTTGGCTTAAGCGCAGTAAGGCTATGCCACATATATATATATAACAAAACAGTTGCCAGTACTGCTCAAACAATTTTATAATAGAATCAATAGGTTGAGTTAATAATTCTCAACTTAGAAAGACCACTCTTTCAGTCAAATGTATCTCAAGAAAATTGCATAAATTTATTTTATTTCTGCTAACAATTGTTTAGAAGTTGTTTTCTTATTTATATATATCAACAAAAGACATTCACAATTAAATTTTTTATTGTTCTAGAGTTACACTAAAAAGGAAGTCTGAATCTTTGGAAGAAAAAAGGTGTATCTGTACAATTTGGTGTGGCAAGGGGTTGTGTAGGCGAAACAGGGGAAACGAACTACATATATTTCAAGCGTTTACTCATCAAACTCGCAAAACGTCACTCATCCCACAAATATTCTAGACAAAACATAACACATACAAGTGGTGGGGAATTGGGAAAGTATGTGAAAAGAAAGTGATCCAAAACATGTGAAAGAAACTGGATTGATTATACTCGTTAATAAGGCCCCTCTTAAATATGTACAACTAGGGTGGGCCTAGAGAACTGAATTCGCGAAACGAATAATAGTCTAATTCAACTCTAATTCAATGAATCAAATGCACAACATGCGGTCATCTAGTTGCAATTCAATGAATCAAATAACATGCGGTCATCAAGTCAGTACAAGTAGAACATGTACAGGTATTTCAATGTAAATAGGTCAGTACAAGTAGAACATGTACAGATACAATCTGAAAAACATAAAATTGGCACTCTCACGTAGTACCTGTAGGGGTTTCTTCTGGGTTCCTTTGGTGGAAACTGTGGACGGAAAATTTTATGCCAATTTTATGTTTTTCAGATTGTATCTGTATTGGTCCTGAGGAGAATCCCACGTATTAACGGGATTCGAAACGCGTCGACCTATTTACATTGAAATACCTGTACATGTTCTTGAAATATATGTAGTTTGTTTCCCCTGTTTCGCCTACACAACCCCTTGCCACACCAAATTGTACATATTCACCTTTTTTCTTCCAAAGATTCAGGCTTCCTTTTTAGTGTAACTCTAGAACAATAAAAAATTTAATTGTGAACGTCTTTTGTTGATATATATAAATAAGAAAACAACTTCTAAAAAATTGTTAGCAGAAATAAAATAAATTTATACAATTTTCTTGAGATACATTTGACTGAAAGAGTGGTCTTTCTAAGTTGAGAATTATTAACTCAACCTATTGATTCTATTATAAAATTGTTTGAGCAGTACTGGCAACTGTTTTGTTATATATAGCCAATCATATGCCAGCATATGGGACAGCACAGGGATCCATCATATCATTGTAGATATGGCGCATCCCTGTGCTTTGAAAGTGGCTCAGTGCGGCGCAGCAAAATGGCTTGCAGCACCGTGCTGATTCACTTTCTCGTAAATAAGCCGCTTAGTTTGCATGCAGACATATACGAATCATTGATTTTCCCCTACAGTGGCTGTCATTACAAGTTTTCCAGAATAGGTTGGAATATTTACCATACGTGGAAAATCCCATTACTCTAGAGGGAGGTGTTTACAGTGAGTTTACAACATGAAAAAACAGGTATAGCATTCTGAATCAGTTTTTAAAACATAGATCCCACATGTTTTGCTTTCCCTCTGTAAATTCTCGGCAGGTTTGACCTGCCAGAATATATAAGGGGAAAATGCGAGGGCATGATAAATATCACACAACTCCTAATTCTGATCCCTGTCTAAACACCAGTTCACAACAGGATTCGAATTTCTCCCTCAACTTTACTAGGGACATGGGTGTCTACGTTTCTGACTTGCACAGGAAAACAAAATAAACATCCCCTGGACCACATTTGGAAATCTATGTTTCCTGATTACTTCTAAGTAGTGAGGGTGCGCTAAATTCCTGGGTCGAAGTTCAAACATGGGCATTTCTCCCAATTGAACTATTGCAGTTGCTTTTTTTAAAACACTGTCAGAGGTTTGGCAATGTACTTTCCCTAATTTTAACTGCATCTGCATGAAGGTAAACACATTGCTCAGGCCTTCATAGTCCAAATCAAAGCAGCTTCCTCAGTAGGTAAGTCTGTTTGATGTGCCTGCCAGTAGCCTGCTCCTGGCAATCAAGCACCAACTAAAGCTCCCCTTCTGGTAAAGTTCCTTTTAAGAGCACTATCAGGGACCAGCCACTGGAATTAGCTTAATGTGACTACCATTACAAATAATTTCAATAGCTGTCAAACGATGGGTATCTATAAGGATTCCTCGTTTGTGTCATTGCTCAATGATCAGAATGAGAAATTCTTGTTTTGCATGCCATGTGCTAGACCCGGGGAAAGTCGCTGTAGGAGAGTAGGGTCTGCGTCCTATGGTTACCCCCACTTTTTGCTGTGTTTCACTGTTTTTTCGACTTTAGTATGGCTGTGGCCCTGCTAATCAGGCCCACAGCCTACCTGTTCTCTCTCTAAATTAATACCATGTACTTTAGGTACATACCAGATTGGTTACTGGGTCACCCTTATGAGTCCCTGTGAAGCCGAAAGTGCTGTGAGGTGTACCGCGGGAGCAACTGCCGGAACCAGAGCCACAAGCAGAGAGGCTGTGGCGAGTTACAGTGATCCCGCTCACAGTGAGCTGCATAAGACGCGAGCCATAATCAGAGGAGCCACGGGCCGCGGGAGACACAAACCGAGAGCCGCGAGCGGCGGCTAGCGGTAAGGAGCCACGGGAGGAGCCTGCGGGAGGTGCCAGCAACGGTGGTGGCAACGAGGGCTGCTGGAAACACAAACACACAAACCTGAGCCGCGAGAGTCACGAGTGGCGGCGAGCAGTGAGGAGCGAGGAGCCAGTGGTGAACACAGTGAGCCCAGTGGTGAGCTCTCTCTCTTCTTGGTGCACGGCGGGAGCAGCGAACAGAGCGGAGCAGCATGTGAAGCTGTGTGAGTAAATTTGAGCATTTTTTACCGCTGTTGCTTCACCTGAGCTGGGCAGGGCAGGAGGAGCCTGGCCTCGCTAGCCTGATGTGCCCGCCTCTGCCCATCAACAGTGAAGGTAGGCAGCTACTGTACCTACTGTTTATGTTTATGTTTATTGATTTATATAGCGCTGAATCACCCATGAGGGTATTTCGGCGCTTAGACTAAATATTGTAACCGGAGCCTAAAATAATTAAAAGAGATGTGTTTTTAACATTTTCCTAAAATGGGTCAGATTTGTGAAGGCTCTTAAAAGTAGCGGTAGGGAGTTCCAAGACATCGGTGCTTGAAAAGAAAAAGCCTTAGCTCCACTGCACGCATTTTTGATCCTGGGAGTTGTGATCAACAGATCAGAACTAGATCTGAGTAAGCGCGTGGGACAATAGGGGGTCAATTTACGAGTCAGGTACATAGGTCCTTGTCCTCTAATGGCTTTGTGTATAGTAAACCCTATTTTAAGCTTAATCCTTTTGATAATAGGGAGCCAATGTACCTCCTGTCAACCTCCACCCCTCTACCCCTCCACCCCTCCTCCCCTCCACTTAGCCTGCTTTTCTGCTTGCCTCCCTGCGGGAAGAGCCTCTGTACGGTAGGCAACTTGGGAAGGAATGCAGTAATAGAGACTGTATTCAGTAAATCCCAGCCCCAGCCCCAGCCTCCAGGATCAAGGGGGGCTAAGGAGGACTGAAGGGCTGAAGGACTGTAGTACAGAAAGGCTCATAAGGGGGGGTTGTGAGGAGCTGCTGAGGCATCAAGGACTGTCTAAATAGCGGCAATGATTGACCTCTGACCAGACACTTAGAGTGGTGAGAAGCCAGAGGCAGATTGCACAAGTCAGTAATAGTAACAGCACAAGTGCACTAACTTGAAACCCAAATAAATACTAAGTACGGGTGAAATTTGTTAATTCGCGGTCCGCGAATTCGCGCAAAATGGCAAAAAAATCAGCGAGTTCACGAATTTGCCCGCGAACTCGCGGATTTTTGTGTCATTTGCACAAATATGTGTCCACGTGTGCCTGTAACTTTGCCAGCACGCCAAAAAGGTGCAGAGGTCCCTTGAGTGAGCTGGCCATTATAATTGGGACGGGCGGGAAGACGTTTCATACCACTTTTGTGTGGTGGACGGGGTGAAACGGGCAGGGCTTCTATGCGAGTGCACATGCATCTTGTTGATAAAGGGTCAAAGACCGAACAGAGCAGCAGATGAGGAGAAAGCAGCCTTCAGATTGACCTCTGACCAGAGACTTAGAGTGGGGAGAAGCCAGAGGCCGAGGGTGTGGCTGAGGCTGTGTAAGCGAGAGTGGAGTCTTGCTGGGATCAGCTTCCTTCCCGTGCAGTTACTGGCAGCCACTGGCAGCCACAGCACACCACCTCCCATCATTGTGTGAGCGCAAGTTCCAACTCTCCATTAAGACGCAGTGAACCAGAAGACCACCATAAGTTCACGGCTAGAAGTTTATGTGAGACGCTAAGGAATAATCCAGGAAATTAGATCAGGGAAAGTTCGTCAAGTTGCGGCAGGTAAAAAACAAACAAAAAATAAAAGTACTCGAAGAAGGCTCACCTACAAGCCAAAGATGAAAGTCTGCAAGATTGAGAGAGAGGCTGGTCTCAGCACCAACTCCTGAAACAACAACGCTGAGTCCAAGTAAGAAAACACAGATTTTTAAATACTTTTACTTAAAGTATCCCATGGCGGCGATCTACGCACCAACTGTCGAGGCCTCTAAACTGCCAACCCCCATCATTCCAGATAGCTAAATTACCCCCTCGATACAAGTCTCGACTGAAATTAACGATGCCCCAACAGTGAACCACCCCCACAAAACCAAAAGTCATATCAACGATTGCACAAGTCAGTAATAGTAACAGCACAAGTACACCAACTTAAAATCCCAATAAATACTAAGTATGGGCGAAATTTAAGAATTCGCGGTCCGCGAATTCGCGTGAAATGGCAAAAAATCAGCGAGTTCGCCAATTTGCCCGTGAACTCGCGTATTTTTGTGCCATTTGCACAAATATGTGTCCACGTGTGCCTGTAACTTTGCCAAGCCGCCAAAAAGGCGCTGAGGTCCCTTGAGTGAGCTGGCCATTATAGTGGGGACGGGCGGGAAGACGTTTCATACCAGTAGTTTGTGGTGGACAGGGTGAAACGGGCAGGGCTTCTACGTGAGTTCGCATGCATCTTGTTGATAAAGGGTCAGAGACCGAGCAGAGCAGCAGATGAGGAGAAAGCAGCCTCCTGGTCACAGGAGCTTCACGGGGGTGGCGCTCGGGAAACTCATGGATGCAAAAATAAGTTTGGCACAGGACCCCAGAATCCTTCAGATGTCCAAGATAGCTCTGCTGCACGTGTTGGTACAAAGCCATTCTGATCCTGCTCAGTGGGTTCAGGTGCATGCAGCTGCTGCTGCTGGACAATGTCCCATCTCGTAAACTGCCCTGTACAGGAATATGCTGGTGCTGGGCAGTAGGGTGCAGTGGCATGCGGGTGCTGCACACCTGGCAGATGCTCATACCGGTGCCAGGGGGGACACGTGTTTATTGGTGCTGTGTAGCAAGTTATGACTTTACATTTTGACTGCACCAGACGGTGGTACCACCTACACGGATCAGGAGCACCCAGGCACCAGACTTCATGGTGCAAGAACATAATGGTGCTGTGTGGTACAGGTGTATATGTACTGGGGGCAGGGGGCACATAGCACAATGTGTGCTCACACCCAGAGGGCTCCCAGGCAATTGAGCATGAATGATTTTCACACTGAGAGGGCTCCAGGGCAGTTCAGCAGCATGGGGGCTCACACCCACTGGGCCCCGGGGCAGTTCAGTAGTGCAGGGGCTCACAACCCCTGGGCAGCTCAGCAGCGCGGTGCCTCACACCCACAGGGCTCCCGGGCAGTTTAGCAGCGCCACCCTCTGGTTCATCACTGCCATCCTCTGGTTCACCACTGCCACCCTCTGGTTCATCACTGCCACCCTCTGGTTCACCACTGCCACCCTCTGGTTCACCACTGCAACCCTCTGGTTCATCAATGTCACCCTCTGGTTCATCACAGCACCCTCTGGTTCACCACTGCAACCCTCTGGTTCATCACATCACACTCTGGTTCACCACTGCTTCACCACAGCCACCCTCTGGTTTATCATTGTCACCCTCTGGTTCATCTCTGCCACCCTCTGGTTCATCACCGCACTCTCTGGTTCACATCTGTCATCCTCTGGTTCATCACTGCCACCCTGTGGTTCATCACTGTCACCCTCTGGTTCACCACTGCTTCACCACTGCCACCCTCTGGTTCATCACTGTCACCCTCTGGTTCATCACAGCACCCTCTGGTTCACCACTGCCACCCTCTGGTTCATCACCTTCCACCCTCTGGTTAATCACTGCCACCTTCTGGTTCATCACTGCCACCCTCTGGTTCATCACTGCCACCCTCTGGTTCACCACTGCCACCCTCTGGTTCACCACTGCCACCCTCTGGTTCACCACTGCCACCCTCTGGTTCATCACTGCCATCCTCTGGTTCACCACTGCCACCCCCTGGTTCACCACTGCCACACTCTGGTTCATAACTGCCACCCTCCGGTTCATCACTGTCACCCTCTGGCTCATCACTGCCACCCTCTGGTTCATCACAGCACCCTCTGGTTCACCACTGCTTCACCACTGCCAGCCTCTGGTTCATCTCTGTCACCCTCTGGTTCATCACTGCTACCCTCTGATTCATCACAGCGCCCTCTTGTTCACCAATGCTTCACCACTGCCACCCTCTGGTTCATCACTGTCAACCTCTGGGTCAAGAATGCCACCCTCTGGTTCATCACAGCACCCTCTTGTTCACCACTGCCATCCTCTGGTTCATCACTGTCACCCTCTTGTTCATCACTGTCACTCTCTGGTTCATCACTGTCACCCCCTGGTTCACCACTGCCACCCTCTGGTTCATTACTGACACCCTCTGGTTCATCACTGCCACCCTCTGGTTCACCACTGTCACCCTCCGGTTCACCACTGTCACCCCCTGGTTCACCACTGCCACCCTCTGGTTCATCACTGCCACCCTCTGGTTCATCACTGCCACCCTCTGGTTCATCGCAGCACCCTCTGGTTCACCACTGCCATCCTCTGGTTCATCACTGCCACCCTCTGGTTCACCACTGCCACCCTCTGGTTCACCACTGCCACCCTCTGGTTCATCTCTGCCACCCTCTGGTTCACCCCTGTCCCCCCTGGTTCACCAGTGCCACCCTCTGGTTCATCACTGCCACCCTCTGGTTCATCACAGCACCCTCTGGTTCACCACTGCCATCCTCTGGTTCATCACTGCCACCCTCTGGTTCACCACTGCCACCCTCTGGTTCACCACTGCCACCCTCTGGCTCATCACTGCCACCCTCTGGTTCACCACTGCCAGCGTCTGGTTCACCACTGTCACCCCTCCGCTTCATCACAGCACCCTCTGGTTCACCACTGCCATCCTCTGGTTCATCACTGCCACCCTCTGGTTCACCACTGCCATCCTCTGGTACACCACTGCCACCCTCTTGTTCATCACTGCCATCCTCTGGTTCATCACTGCCACCCTCTGGTTCACTACTGCCATCCTCTGGTTCATCACTGCCACCGTCTGGTTCATCATGCCACCCTCTGGTTCACCACTGCCAACCTCTGTTTCACCACTGCCACCCTCTGGCGCATCACTGCCACCCTCTGGTTCACCACTGCTACCCTCTGGTTCACCTCTGTCACCCCTCTGGTTCATCACAGCACCCTATGGTTCACCACTGCCATCCTCTGGTTCATCACTGCCACCCTCTGGTTCATCACTGCCACCCTCTGGTTCACCATTGCCACCCTCTGGTTCACCACTGCCACCCTCTGGCTCATCACTGCCACCCTCTGGGTCACCACTGCCACCCTCTGGTTCACCACTGTCACCCCTCTGGTTCATCACAGCACCCTCTGGTTCACCACTGCCATCCTCTGGTTCATCACTGCCACCCTCTGGTTCATCACTGCCACCCTCTGGTTCACCACTGCCACCCTCTGGTTCACCACTGCCACCCTCTGGTTCATCACTGCCATCCTCTGGTTCACCACTGCCATCCTCTGGTCCCCCACTGTCACCCCCTGGTTCACCATTGCCACACTCTGGTTCATCACTTTTACCATCCGGTTCATCACTGTCACCCTCTGGTTCATCACTGCTACCCTCTGGTTCATCACAGCACCCTCTGGTTCACCACTGCTTCACCACTGCCAGCCTCTGATTCATCTCTGTCACCCTCTGGTTCATCACTGCTACCCTCTGGTTCATCACAGCACCCTTTTGTTCACCAATGCTTCACCACTGCCACCCTCTGGTTCATCACTGTCACCCTCTGGTTCATCACTGCCACCCTCTGGTTCATCACAGCACCCTCTTGTTCACCACTGCCATCCTCTGGTTCATCACTGCCACCCTCTGGTTCATCACTGTCACTCTCTGGTTCATCACTGTCACCCCCTGGTTCACCATTGCCACCCTCTGGTTCATCACTGACACCCTATTGTTCATCACTGCCACCCTCTGGTTCACCACTGCCACCCTCCGGTTCACCACTGTCACCCCCTGGTTCACCACTGCCACCCTCTGGTTCATCACTGCCACCCTCTGGTTCATCACTGCCACCCTCTGGTTCATCACAGCACCCTCTGGTTCACCACTGCCATCCTCTGGTTCATCACTGCCACCCTCTGGTTCACCACTGCCACCCTCTGGTTCACCACTGCCACCCTCTGGTTCATCACTGCCACCCTCTGGTTCACCAATGTCACCCCCTGGTTCACCACTGCCACCCTCTGGTTCATCACTGCCACCCTTTAGTTCATCACAGCACCCTCTGGTTCACCACTGCCATCCTCTGGTTCATCACTGCCACCCTCTGGTTCACCACTGCCACCGTCTGGTTCACCACTGCCACCCTCTCGCTCATCACTGCCACCCTTTGGTTCACCACTGCCACCCTCTGGTTCACCACTGTCACCCCTCTGGTTCATCACAGCACCCTCTGGTACACCACTGCCATCCTCTAGTTCATCACTGCCACCCTCTGGTTCACCACTGCCATCCTCTGGTACACCACTGTCACCCTCTGGTTCATCACTGCCACCCTCTGGTTCAGCACTGTCACCCCCTGGTTCACCACTGCCACCCTCTGGTTCATCACTGCCACCCTCTGGTTCATCACTGCCACCCTCTGGTTCATCACTGCCACCCTCTGGTTCATCACAGCACCCTCTGGTTCACCACTACCATCCTCTGGTTCATCACTGCCACCCTCTGGTTCACTACTGCCATCCTTTGGTTCCCCACTGCAACCATCTGGTTCATCACATCACACTCTGGTTCACCACTGCTTCACCACAGCCACCCTCTGGTTTATCATTGTCACCCTCTGGTTCATCTCTGTCACCCTCTGGTTCATCACTGCACTCTCTGGTTCACACCTGTCATCCTCTGGTTCATTACTGCCACCCTGTGGTTCATCACTGTCACCCTCTGGTTCACCACTGCTTCACCACTGCCACCCTCTGGTTCATCACTGTCACCCTCTGGTTCATCACAGCACCCTCTGGTTCACCACTGCCACCCTCTGGTTCATCACCTTCCACCCTCTGGTTAATCACTGCCACCTTCTGGTTCATCACTGCCACCCTCTGGTTCATCACTGCCACCCTCTGGTTCACCACTGCCACCCTCTGGTTCACCACTGCCACCCTCTGGTTCATCACTGCCATCCTCTGGTTCACCACTGCCATACTCTGGTTCACCACTGTCACCCCCTGGTTCACCACTGCCACACTCTGGTTCATAACTGCCACCCTCCGGTTCATCACTGTCACCCTCTGGTTCATCACTGACACCCTCTGGTTCATCACAGCACCCTCTGGTTCACCACTGCTTCACCACTGACAGCCTCTGGTTCATCTCTGTCACCCTCTGGTTCATCACTGCTACCCTCTGATTCATCACAGCGCCCTCTTGTTCACCAATGCTTCACCACTGCCACCCTCTGGTTCATCACTGTCAACCTCTGGGTCAAGAATGCCACCCTCTGGTTCATCACAGCACCCTCTTGTTCACCACTGCCATCCTCTGGTTCATCACTGTCACCCTCTTGTTCATCACTGTCACTCTCTGGTTCATCACTGTCACCCCCTGGTTCACCACTGCCACCCTCTGGTTCATTACTGACACCCTCTGGTTCATCACTGCCACCCTCTGGTTCACCACTGCCACCCTCCGGTTCACCACTGCCACCCTCTGGTTCATCACTGCCACCCTCTGGTTCATCACTGCCACCCTCTGGTTCATCGCAGCACCCTCTGGTTCACCACTGCCATCCTCTGGTTCATCACTGCCACCCTCTGGTTCACCACTGCCACCCTCTGGTTCACCACTGCCACCCTTTGGTTTATCACTGCCACCCTCTGGTTCACCACTGTCCCCCCTGGTTCACCAGTGCCACCCTCTGGTTCATCACTGCCACCCTCTGGTTCATCACAGCACCCTCTGGTTCACCACTGCCATCCTCTGGTTCATCACTGCCACCCTCTGGTTCACCACTGCCACCCTCTGGTTCACCACTGCCACCCTCTGGCTCATCACTGCCACCCTCTGGTTCACCACTGCCAGCCTCTGGTTCACCACTGTCACCCCTCCGCTTCATCACAGCACCCTCTGGTTCACCACTGCCATCCTCTGGTTCATCACTGCCACCCTCTGGTTCACCACTGCCATCCTCTGGTACACCACTGCCACCCTCTTGTTCATCACTGCCATCCTCTGGTTCATCACTGCCACCCTCTGGTTCACTACTGCCATCCTCTGGTTCATCACTGCCACCCTCTGGTTCATCATGCCACCCTCTGGTTCACCACTGCCAACCTCTGTTTCACCACTGCCACCCTCTGGCTCATCACTGCCACCCTCTGGTTCACCACTGCCACCCTCTGGTTCACCTCTGTCACCCCTCTGGTTCATCACAGCACCCTATGGTTCACCACTGCCATCCTCTGGTTCATCACTGCCACCCTCTGGTTCATCACTGCCACCCTCTGGTTCACCACTGCCACCCTCTGGTTCACCACTGCCACCCTCTGGCTCATCACTGCCACCCTCTGGGTCACCACTGCCACCCTCTGGTTCGCCACTGCCACCCTCTGGTTCATCACTGCCATCCTCTGGTTCACCACTGCCATCCTCTGGTCCCCCACTGTCACCCCCTGGTTCACCACTGCCACACTCTGGTTCATCACTTTTACCCTCCGGTTCATCACTGTCACCCTCTGGTTCATCACTGCCACCCTCTGGTTCATCACAGCACCCTCTGGTTCACCACTGCTTCACCACTGCCAGCCTCTGATTCATCTCTGTCACCCTCTGGTTCATCACTGCTACCCTCTGGTTCATCACAGCACCCTCTTGTTCACCAATGCTTCACCACTGCCACCCTCTGGTTCATCACTGTCACCCTCTGGTTCATCACTGCCACCCTCTGGTTCATCACAGCACCCTCTTGTTCACCACTGCCATCCTCTGGTTCATCACTGCCACCCTCTGGTTCATCACTGTCACTCTCAGGTTCATCACTGTCACCCCCTGGTTCACCATTGCCACCCTCTGGTTCATCACTGACACCCTCTGGTTCATCACTGCCACCCTCTGGTTCACCACTGCCACCCTCCGGTTCACCACTGTCACCCCCTGGTTCACCACTGCCACCCTCTGGTTCATCACTGCCACCCTCTGGTTCATCACTGCCACCCTCTGGTTCATCACAGCACCCTCTGGTTCACCACTGCCATCCTCTGGTTCATCACTGCCACCCTCTGGTTCACCACTGCCACCCTCTGGTTCACCACTGCCACCCTCTGGTTCATCACTGCCACCCTCTGGTTCACCAATGTCACCCCCTGGTTCACCACTGCCACCCTCTGGTTCATCACTGCCACCCTTTAGTTCATCACAGCACCCTCTGGTTCACCACTGCCATCCTCTGGTTCATCACTGCCACCCTCTGGTTCACCACTGCCACCGTCTGGTTTACCACTGCCACCCTCTCGCTCATCACTGCCACCCTTTGGTTCACCACTGCCACCCTCTGGTTCACCACTGTCACCCCTCTGGTTCATCACAGCACCCTCTGGTTCACCACTGCCATCCTCTAGTTCATCACTGCCACCCTCTGGTTCACCACTGCCATCCTCTGGTACACCACTGCCACCCTCTGGTTCATCACTGCCACCCTCTGGTTCACCACTGTCACCCCCTGGTTCACCACTGCCACCCTCTGGTTCATCACTGCCACCCTCTGGTTCATCACTGCCACCCTCTGGTTCATCACTGCCACCCTCTGGTTCATCACAGCACCCTCTGGTTCACCACTACCATCCTCTGGTTCATCACTGCCACCCTCTGGTTCACTACTGCCGTCCTCTGTTTCATCACTGCCACCCTCTGGTTCATCATGCCACCCTCTGGTTCACCACTGCCAACCTCTGTTTCACCACTGCCACCCTCTGGCTCATCACTGCCACCCTCTGGTTCACCACTGCACCTTCTGGTTCATCACAGCACCCTCTGTTTCACCACTGTAGATTATGGGAAGAAAGCACACCTGCCCAGCCAGCCTCAACTGAGACAAATTGATTTGGGGCAGGTTAATGCGTTACTGAATTTAAGCTTCAAGTACAGCACCTGCTTCCTTATCTGTAAGTGCTTCCTGTGGCAGTTTAATTTTTGTGACAGGAGCAATATTTGTAACTATTCTTTGACCCTGCTTCGAGTGTCAGAACAGGGTCAGAGAATAGTTGCAACAACTCTGGAGCTGCCTCAGGAAGCACTTACAGGGTTACAGCAGGTGCCCAAGTTGAAGTTAATTTCTTTGTAACCAGTTTGTATATTGTTAGAAAGAAATTAGCTTCAACTTGGGCACGTTCTGTAACCCTGTAAGTGCTTCCTGGAAAAAATTTGTCCCGCTCGTGAATTCGCAGATTTTTCTGCAATTTCGCGAGATTTGCAGACCGCAAAATTACGTAAAATCCGCAAATTCCGCGAGCGGAACGAATTTTCAGTCCATACTTAAATAATACAAGGGAAACAACGGGAATAAATACAAGGGAAACAACATGAAGTATAGTAAATAAGGGAAGCACAGAGGACACCCCGCCAAAATCAAAACTAAAGAATTCAAGTAGAAGTATAAAACTTGGAGACATAGCATCTGAGGGAATAACAGACGTAAAGGACCTCACAAAGGAAACGATGGAGAAAATATTAAAGCACAGGGAATCCTCCAAGCAGATAGTCCAAAAGGAGGAACCCTGGCTAAACTCTCTTTCCTTATCTAAAGACCCAAATCTCTTAGAAATCTTGGAAACAAAAACCCAGAACAAATATCCCCAAAGGAATGCCTTACTAGCGGCAACTTGTTCCAAAGCTCAACAGAGCATTCTCGGAATGGTGGTCTCTACTCCACGAAGTGCCTCGGGTAATAATGATCAACAATGGTTTGCACTAGACGATAGCAGTGGTATTCCCATTGATTTAGATCATTTGAATACCTCGACACCCATAACAATTTCCTCCGTTAGTGTGATTGATCACGAACCAGATGTTTTGCAGAAGTCCCAAGAACAAAAGCCAAGGACTCAATGGAGCCAGTCCTTGCTAGGCACCCTAGACCAAGCGATAAGGGTGCTGAATTACCAATCCGACAAAATGGAGGCCCAAATAGACCTCATAAACTTAATTGCTGGCCACATCTCAGGCATAAACGCCAAGATGGACTTATTTACGTCACTTCTAACAAACAGGGGGAATCCGGAGCCTCAAACTTACAAAGCCAAACAACAGTTTACCTGCTGCTGTGGGAGCATTATTGAAAAATTGGCAAGTCTACCGGACATTTTAAAGGACATCTTAGGGGCTGTCAAACTGTCCAGTAATAGCAAGCAGAATAAGGACGTGCAATACAACTTGGACACACGGGGAATTTCAAAATGCAATAACTTGATAACAAATTTAAGTAGCAAAGCAAAAGAGGACCTAGAGCAAGCATTTTCTGAGGATCAACCGGAAATATTAGACAATCTAATGGAATCAACACAGTTCTCTAACAAGACCTCTCCCCTTGCAAAACCAACAAAAAGCCAAATAAAACATGCAAGGAAGGCAAGGCTCAAATACAAAAAGCAATCAAGCATAGATTCAGAAAAAAACTTTTCAATATTTAAAATGTGAACACCCCGTGGAGGCTAAAGTAAATCACTGAATACGTCCCTGCATGAGGCAGTAACCAACGTATCTCAACAGAAGAATACTTTAGATTCCATTCCAAAGGAAGGAAGCCCTGTCCCTGGAGTAACCATCATCTCCACCTCTCAGAAAAGTAAGACGATCCAACTTCTCCCTGTAGATCAAGGCCATCAATTGAAAAACGAAATAGAACCTCAAAGAAGACAGGAGTCGTGACATGAAAAACCTGAAAAACCAGAATTAACCGAAGGCGGAGGACAAACAGGAACATCTCAAATGACAGGGACATTCGCCCCCGGGAACAATATGCGTCAAAAAAGCGCAAAGGGAGAGGATTTTCCACATGGGACTAAGGGAAGTAAAACAAAGATCGGAACTAGAATATAGGAAGATTTAAAAAACAAAATGCACCAGGAAAAAATAACAACCGAACACTCAACCGAGCTAAACTCCCTGAAAGTTACAATAATCGGTAAGGACCGAAGATGCATGCTACCCACCAGGGAACCAGGGCTAGACCAAACAAGAATAAGGAAAGCAAGTACTCTGGGAATAACAGAGGAAAAAAACGAGGAGGTGAACGAAGTACAAGAGGAACAAGAAGCCCATGCCAGGTGTGATCTCTTCACAATTAACAATTCAGAAGCCTTTAACCCCTTGCATGCTGATGACAGCCCCCAGCCATAATGCACTACGGCACTAAGGCGCTCGTGTGCTGATGACGGCTGGGGGCCATCATGAACCCGCTCACTTGCGATTTTGCGGCACAGATGCAGAATCGCGGCCGCATGCAAGGGGTTAAAGGTGATATTTCACAATTTCCCGAAGGCCACCCTAACCATACAGAGGCGTTCAAATGAAAATTGACATTTGTGCCAGAATATCCCACAAAAGGAAGGCAGGACATCCTGAATCGAGGGAATCTGCTAAAATTGTTCTAGGAAATCCCTGAAATAAAAAGGATAACCTCCCAGGATTTAATATCCGTTGAATTTCAACAAAAAAGGCAAAATCTGGACACTGAAGAATCCGGGACAACCTGGGCTACAAAGGATTTGGTGGACAAGATATATTCTGCGAAACCAAGATTTTGGGCTTGGGGAATCACTTTGATGCTACATAAATGTCCTAGGTACCCCTACCCCCTACTAGATAGCCGAAGAAATTCAAAAAAGGAAGATAAAGACGAAAAAAGCCAGAGCAAATGCGTTTGAGGCACCCACGCCACCACACCAGTATTGCCAACTAGCGGAAATAGGGCCAACTCATCAGTAAGTACACAACACATGGGACATCAAATACTAGACAGGATGGATTGGTCATGGGTGCCAAAGGCACTAAGCAAAAAAACATACCTAAAGAAGATTCAAATATAACAAAGGCAGCAGAGAAGCAGGACCAAATCCAGAAGGAAAAAAGGCTACATAGCGTCATGTTTTGCCCTTGGAATGTTCATGGTTTTCAAGAAATGGCCCAGGACCATGAAACCCTAGCTTTCCTTCAGCATCAAGACATAATCATGCTCCAGAAAAACATGGAAAGTGGCGCCTATTTCAATCCTAGGATTCAAAGAACAGCACATTTTCGCAGAAAGATTTTCACCTTTTGGGCATCCACGAGGTGGATTATCAATACACGTAGTAAAAAGTACGATTGGTTAACAGAAGAACAGGATGTGGGAGTTACGCTCAAGTGATTAAAATTAGTGATAAGTCCCCATTATTGAATCATAAGTGGCAACTTCTACTGATTAACGTCTATATTCATCCAGAGAGGAAGTCCCAGAAAGAAAAAGATCCTACGCTCAATGCCCAATGTTTATCTCAGGAGACTTTAATTCCAACCTAACAACAAAAAATCAGGTTGAAGGGAAAACACAAGTGATCTGTGGTGGACGAAAAATAACAAACATACTAGAAGACATGGAATTGACAATGTTGAACGGCAAAACAAAGTGCGACATACCAGCAGCTGTCACATATTTGAGTGGCAAGGCTCGCTCAATAATAGATTTTACAATTACAAGTATTAACTTACTCCCTAGTATCGATACATTTCAAATCGTCCAACGCACAGAAAGTGATCACTTTCCACAAATAACGAGATTGAATATCTCTCTCACTTCGGCCCAAAGAATGAAATCTCTTATACAACACGCCGATAAGTACAACTTAAAAAAATTAAAATGGCAAAAAGGGGGCTTGAAAAGTATCCAGGAGACAGCAAGGGACTATGTGAGTAAATTAGGGACTCAATTAGCGGAGGAACACGTAAACAACTGGGAACAGTTGGCCCAGGTCTTTATCCAAAAATTTCCAGCACTGCCGGTTAGTCAAAGAAGATCAAACAACAGGAAGGAGCCTTGGTTTAATACGGTCCTACGAGATCAAAAAAGAAGAGTCGCAAGAGAGGTCAGATTACAGGCGGGGGCAAAAAAAAAACGGGAAGAAGCCCTAACTAACTGAAGTAAGGAATGTATACAGGAAGATGTTGAGGGTCGCCAAAACTGCACATAAGGAATCTATCTGGAACAAATTATTGTGCACAGGTAAATTGCCAAATAGTGGGGACTTCTGGGGCATTATAAACGATCTGAACAAAGGTGCAAGTCTCCATCAAGAGGCAGGAATCGGTGAGGAAACGTGGGTCCAACACGTGCAAAACTTGTACTGCAATACAGACTTAAGCATCAATGAAGGTTCCCGTGGGACGACATCAGAAGTGAGAAAAAGAAAAAGAAACCTGAGTACGGATAACAGAGAAAATGAAGAAGGCGAACAAGAGATTGAGGGAAATTAACCCCTTCGACGCTCGTGAAGGAACGGTTCCGTCATCAGCGCCGGTTGGGCTGTGCTGATGACGGAACCGTTCCGTCACGACCACGCCCGTTTTTTTAACCTTCAGCACAGCGCGAAAATTTGCGCCGCACTGAAGGTGCTAACAAAATCTGCTCATCACCAGTAAACAATTGCGGGGCATAATATTAAAACTAAAGACAGATGGAGCAGCACGTCCAAATGGGCTGCCAAACCCGCTTTTTAGGAACGACCCAGACTTCTTGTCAGAGATCCTAATGCCTCTCTTCAACCACGTTTATGCACACACTGACGACCCTGTCTCTTGGAAAGGGAACATAATACACCCGATATTTAAACAGGTAGACCACCATAAGGCAGCAAACTATAGGTTGCTATCTTTAATTGATGTTGAGGCCAAACTTTACGCTTCCTGCCTTTTAGTACAGCTACGAGATAGGATGGACGACACTAACATAATTACCAAGTTCAAAACAGGCTTCAGGCAAGGGATGGGAACAACAACAAATGTGGCCATTTTGGAGCTCTTAACAGAAAAAGCAGTAAAAAAGGGAACACAGTTGTACTCATGTTTTGTTGATATAAAATCAGCTTTTGAACGAGTGAGCAGAGAGCACCTCTGGGCTAAGTTAAACAAATGGGGACTGCCAAGCCAACTACTAAAGGCAATAATCGCCCTTCACAATGACACTTGGGCTAGAGTGAAATTAGGCGACGTATGTAGTACAACTTCAAGCATCGCAACGCCTCAAGGCTTAAAACAAGGATGTGTGTTTGCACCGAGCCTATTCAACCTGTTACTTTCTGACATCAGCAAAGAGATGGAAACTGCCGAATGTCACCCGCCGACCATGGCCAACAAACCCACCACTATATTACAATACGCGGACGACATAGTAGTGCTAAGTCAAACACCAATAGGCCTAGAAAGAGCAATAAATAATCTAGCATCCTATATGAATAAGGAAAAATTGAAATTAAACAAAGCAAAAACAAAAGTCGTTCGCTTAGTGGATCCAAAAAAAATTAAGTTCAATTGAACGGTGAACGAGGCCACAGTGGAAGTGCAAGTGTCCTATAAATACCTTGGTGTAACAATAGGGCAAGGCTCAACACACAAGGAGCATAAATCGGCAATAAAAGCCAAAGCGCAATCGCTAATTTTTGCATACCGACTGTTAAAAATAAAACTGGATTATCCGAATCACAACCACCTCTTAAAGGTGATGGCGTCTCAAATTTTGCCCACCCTGTCTTACGGTTTAGTCACTTAGTGTGGCAAGGAGGCTGACCTTCTTAATGACCTTCAGACAAAGATCTACAAGGCCATTTCATTTTCAATCTGCCAAAATCTGCCTCCCATCACAAGAGCGGCTCGAATTTGGCCTTCAACATCAGAAATTCTGGAGCATGAGCGGCTTTGTGAAGCTTTGCCAAAAAATTTGATCCGCTGACCCAGACTTAAAGGACAGTCTATGCTGGAAAGAAATCACACATCAGGTGGACAAAGAACCATCGAGTGCCTGGGGGAGGTATTTGAAAACCTGTTTGGCCGTCCTTGATTTAGAAACAGCCTGGGAAACCAGGGCTGATAAAGCAAGTATTTGAAGAGCAGTCAATGACGCAGCAAAAAGGAAATCTTTTTTGGATCATACAAACACAATCTCCAAACGCCAGCATGGGTGGACCATCATTACCACCTACAAATCACTGAATCCGCAAGCATACTTAGTATCACATTTTAGCGGGCATTTAAAAAAGAGCTATACAGACTATCGGATGGGACAGCACATCTCAAAAGACCTGCAGCCTTCCTGGATACATAAACAACTAACAGTGCAGTGTCGACTATGTGGATATAAAAAGGAAAACTTAACCCACTTATTATGCATGTGCACAGCAGTAATGGTCCTGAGGAGACGGTATTTAAAACCCATCTTTATTGAACAGAACATTCGCACATGCAGACAGGCGGTAATAAGCTGGTTGGGAGGCTCCTCCATAGTTCTGGCCTGCCGGGGAGTAAAATTCCTGGCAGAGGTAATAAACGCTTATGGCAAGCTGAGCAGGAGGAAAACAGAGGAGAACGCCCCTTCAGGTCCAGACCCAACGGGCCAACCGCGCAACACATGGACTGAAAGTAAAACAAATTAAGAGCTTACTTAGGCGACAAGATCACAGAAACTGGACTAGACCTAAATTTTAACTATCGTTTTTATAACACTTTATATGTAAGACAAAAACATGGATCACACGTCATTAAATTAATGGGTAATTTTTTAATGTTGATTGGTATTAATCGTGACTGTAAAGTCATTTTTATTCCTTGGGATGATTGTAAAGATTTTAATTAATCATACAATAAACTTTTTGACTTGACTTGACTTAAATTGAGTCCCTGTGTATGGTACCCAGAGGTATACCAGGGGCTGAAGAATGTATTATGCCACCCCTGGTTAGCCTTCCAAACTGACACCACAGGTCTGCACTTGCATCCTGGGTAAGGTGGTGTAAGCACCCCTTACTTAGATATAGTATACCTATATCTACCTTTAAATATAGACTAATAGTAACCTATAAGTCACTCCTATTGCAGGCCTTGGCAATCCTGAAGGCAGAGTGCTTGTTTTTGTGTGAGAGGGTGCCCTAGCATGAGCTGAACCCCTATGCAGCTTTCGGAACGATCTCCTTATAGCTGTTCTATGATATAGCCATACCATATACTCAAAAGTGCATTATAATCCCAGCGGTTAATGCTTACTTTGGTTTGGCTTTTTCAAAACATGTCATGTAAGGTGTCAAACAATTTGGAATACTACCCCCCAGCAGTTCTGGTGGCGGGGGTAACATTCCACCCTTATAGAGGGAGAAGACATGTACATACTGGTAAAACCCGAATAAAGTTGAACAGAGCCCCAGCATCACAAAATGGATGCTGCTGCAACAGACACGAGTCTGCCCTCCTGCTGCTGGACGAAACTCCAGCAGGGGAGGCCTGGACAATAGTTTTCCTGCCTAGGGAGGTGCTGGCACCTCCCCAGACAGGCTTTAGTGTATTGGGGCAGGGTGGGTTGCATTCAGTGAATGCTTTTCAGACAGTGCCTGGGGCAAACAAGGTGCTCCATGCATTTCCCAGTTCAAACCGGTTGCTGGGGCACTCAGCCCCCATCACTGGCACAAAACTGGACAAAGAGGAAGGGGTGTAACCACCCCCTCCCCAGGTCCACCCAGAGTTATTCCAACCCCTAAACTTAGTATAAGTATAGGAACCCTGTCCCTAGGACTTTAGATTACCCTAAACGAAACTCTGCGACATATATCTTGGACCTTCGACATTCCATATCAACTGGAAGATGGAAGAAATCTCCCTTGTGGTCAAGGAGTGACCACCCAGTTCAAACAGACACCAAAAGCATCTTTGCTGGTCTGCATTTTTTAGGCTCCTGCCAGATACAGAAGAATCTGAGACACAGGACATGGACTTCCAGACATCTCTGAAGCTGACCCAAGATCCCAGCAAAGCTGAGACCCGTAGCTGACACGAGAGACGTGGGACCGGAACTCCTGGACATCCTGCAATTTTTGCCACTGCACCTACTTCCTGAGGTATCCTGAAGTTGTGCATGGGGTATTTGAAGCCCCTGTCCCGAGCACCTTTTTCACTGAAGTACAGAGGCCAGCACTCCACGAGTGACCCATTAGTCCCCTTTCTTCACCGCAGCTCAAGGCTCCTTGGCAGTTCATAGTCTGCTGGCTAGTGATCCCCCACAAATGCTAATCCTTTGTTTCTTGAGCTGTCCTGCTTTTGCTCCAGAAGTGCTCTGGCTCCCCTCTAAAGGAGGAGTCCCTCGGGCCTTGCTGGTCTTAACCAAAGCCAATCTTGTCATCTTGTGTGGGTTGCTGTTGCCAAGGTTTGTTGGGTCCAATCCGGATTCCGATACTGCATCACTCGACATCCTTTGTGGAACAGCTTGAATCCAGCTCCTGGTTGTCGTTGATGCCTCCGGGACCTCGTGGATGAAGAGTCAAGCTTCACATCTTTCATCTGAAAACACCCGACATTGGTTGGCATCTTCCTATCGCAATCCTGGTCACAGGCTAGTGACCCAGACACTTTCCCCTCTGCTTTCAGGTTCTTCACATCTTTGATCCAGCCTTGGACACTTTTCCTCTGGTCGCCTACAGCATTTCTTCGCAGCTCTTCATAGGAATGGACGACGACACCCGACACCAAAAGACACCTATGCACCCGGCTTCCCTGGCTGAGGTAACACAAGTACTCTGGTGCTCATGTGGGTCTTGACTCTCGAAGTGTCCTAGTCTAAAAGGGTTCCATCGTAGTTCACCTCTAAGTGCCCTTAATCTTCAAAATTGTAACTTGTTTGTCCTCCATAGAAAGTCAATGGTGATCCACAGCTGTGTATAGGCACTGCACGCGTCCCCCGTGGGCCTCCTGCGTCCCTACCTTGGGTCGTTCCTGGTAGCCCCAGCAGTTCTACAGGCCCTAGGCCTGCTTTCTAACCCTCACGTGGTTCTTATACCACTATTTTAGTATATGGTTTGTGAGGCCCCTAGAGCATAACTTACACTGTGCAACTTATTGTATGCTAATTAAGTTCCTTGTATTGTACTTTTATGTATGACATCATAAAGAGTCCAGAGGGGTTGTGTTTAGAATAAATACATATATATTTGATATATACTTGTTGTGGTGTGCTTTCATTTGATCATTCAAGAGATTATAATTGGTAAAACAACTTGCTTAACTCGCCTCTAAGACTTAGCCTGAAGGTTACTCTTCACAGCTACCACTAGGAGAGCTTTCTACAAAGGTTGAATTTAAACCTACCATCAATAAGGGACATTTGGACTGGTGCAAGGTGACCACTAGAATAGTGGACATGATATGCCAGGTCAACTTTTCACAGTCACAAGTTGAGGATGACTGTGATGGAGAGTAGGCCGGACACATTTACCAGGGCAGTATGACTGAAAAAGTTACCTTCTCAAAGTCCAGCATTGCGAACAGTCCCCGCTGTAGCATGATGATCCAATCAGCATTATGGATGGTCATTGCTGGAGCTCCACATTGGTCGTCACCGTGTGCTTTTGTTGCTGTAGTGCAAAGTGCAGATCTTGTGTTGCTGATTGTTGCTTGTGATCACTGTAATGTGAAGAGTCTGATTCACCAGAACTTCACACTGGCGGTTGTCACAGGCTGCAGAGTTTTGGCAGGAATGTGCCTGTTCTCAGTCGCAAAGACCCCAGTTTTTCAGGATTTCCTGGTTCTTTACAGAGGAATACACACTGATGCCAGCCAAGAAAAAGACCTGGGAAGGCACCTCTTGAGGATGGATCAGAGACTCAATCTAGCAGAGCCAGCAGGGCTCAGGCAGGTCCAGTCAGGCCTGGTAAGCTGGACAGGATAGGTCTCAGGAGCGTGTTCTGTCACTGTACCTCACACAGAAGCTTGGTCAGCTAGTCCTTGGAGTCACTCTAGTGGTCCTTGGTTCAAGAAGCATGTCCAGGCTTCCTCCCTTAGGCAGCAGAGCAACAGGGCAGGTGTGCAGACCTTCCAGCAGCAAGTCACCAGGGCATTCCTTCTTCAGAGTCTTCTACATGTCCAGAAGTGATATGATGAGTGGCTCGGGAGGTCCAATATTTGTACCTCGTGCCAGGCTTTGAAGTGGGGGGATTCCCTATACTACCCTGGTTCTGGAAAGTTCTTCCCTTCTCCTGACCTGGGTTCAAGTAGTCCAGGGTTAAAAAAAAAAAGACTGATGTCAGGTTCCTATTGTGAGTGTTTTTAAATTCTTTGTGTCCATCCAGAAATGGAAGTAGGACAGGGAAACCGCTCTACCCCAACCATCCTGCCAAAGCCTAGCCCCCCTTTGTGTCACTGTCTGGGAGGAATACACAAAGGCCAACTGCCAAAGTATTCATGGTCAGAAACTAATCCCTTCTTGTGTATTTGAGAAAGTTTCGAGTGACTTCTGAGCTAGCTGGCTCTCACAATTAAGTTTAGTATATTCGAGAGAGACCTACTGACCTAAGTCCTACGTCATATCTATAGGATATATTATTCCAATGCACAGAACCTATTGGGAATATAGGAACTACACTACATGGCGCCCAACGTTTGGTAAGGCACTAATTTAACGCTAGATACTAAAGTAACTCAGTCGTGCTTTTCTTAGAGACCCCTTTTTCCATAATACTCCAATAGACGTCCGGAGTAGGTAAAAGGATATTATCCGGCATAGCTGAGTAGGATGAAAAATCCTATGTATTAGCTTTTTGGTTTGTTCGATGTTGAAGGATATAGTGTTCCAAAATATTGTGCACCTTAACTTTATTTCCTTGAAACTTGCTTTGCAAACTTTCAGTCAACAAAATGCCAGATAGTGATAACAACACCGAAGCCTGTGGAGCAGCGGCAGATCCAGCAGCTCGTAACATTTCAGGATTCCAAGAAAGCGACAATGATGCGACAAGCATACCTCTAAATTTAAGGAAAGTCATCACTCTAAAACTTATAAAACATGGCCTATCAGCAAGAGGTGGTAGGGTAGTTTTTGTGACAGAGGCACATAAATATCACAAGACAGAAGTATTCTATTGGTGGATAGTCCTCCCTGAAGCAGAGCCACAAACACATGTGTATCACTTCTACAAAGAAGATGAACCACCGGAGGAATACATTCTTTTCAAGGATATCAAAATTCCACTAACGTACCAGGAGCATGCGCTCTGGTTGAAAGGCGCCCTAAACATATGAATCACATTACCAGGCTTGGTCCCCTAGGTAGACCAGGAGCAACATGGCTGGTCTTAGCCAGCTATACACCACATCCTGAAATCAATGAAATGACAGATGTGGCACTACTAGCTCAACTGAAAGAGCTAATAAAAATGTATAGACAATTGGTTCTTTCTTTAAATTCTTTATTTCGGCTAAAATGCCATAAAAGACAGTGCATACATTACATTGCATTTCATTAGTAATTAAAAAACATGTTACCACTTGAGTACATAAAACACGGTACATAAAAGATACAATTCAAGTCGGAGAATAATTTGAGCGGGAACATACATTCATAAAACATAGAATGGACCATCATGTCAATCCCAAGCAATCAGTTCAATTACAATTGATGCCCCATTTTTTTCCTTTGATAAAAGATAGAAAGTAAAAATCTACTGACACTAAATATTATATGTTGAGATGTGTTTGTTGTTAGGATTCTCAGAGCCTGTGAACATGACCTCAAGCCTAAAAGTAGGCATATTGGTTTAATCCACTTCTTTCTTGCCTGGACATAGAAAGGGCAGAAAAAGAGAATGTGCTGCTCGTTTTCGGTCTGGTTATGGTCACACATGGGGCAAATTTCATCCATTACTGGGGATGATGAGTCACGGTTCCAAGCCCAACGTGCCAAAGTAGTTTTAATTAATAAATTACCATACCGAATTGGTTCAATATGTATTGCAGACTCTTACAGTCCAAACTGCAAACATTATTCCACAGCACCCCCCTCACCAGGGGAATACAAACAAAAAAAACACCACAGACTTTACATACAGTCGTTGGTAAATTACCCGCAACATGGGAACAAATTCCATTCTGGATAGCTCAAAAAATTACTCAATCGAAGCAGTATTTCCGAATACTACCCCTCATGAGAAACACAGAATTTTAACAAACTGTTTACCTATGGGGATCGCACAACATCTGGAGGACGGCAACACTTGGGTTGCAGTCTTTGCTGCAATCTACTTTATGACCGTAATTCCAGATGTCCTGAAACAGATTCAAAATGAATATTGGGCAGAGCCTGCTTTAAATATAGGTATGAAATTACTGAAAGGTTTTAAACAGGTCTCAATAATATTATTAGCCACTATTTTAAAGGTGAAGTAGAATCTGTGGCGATCCGCCAAAAGTTAAGGGAATTTGATGTAACTGAGCAACCACAAGAACTGGCCGGAATAATTGAAAAATCCTCTGAGGAATTAGGCATAGACAGTCTGGGAGGGTAACCAGTAAAACCCCACCTGTCTGAAAGTCCTGAAAAGGTCTTTACTAAAAACACTCCTACTCCTTTTAAAAAGAAGTGGGAAAACACTAAACAAATTTCCAAAGAGAAGCGTTCTTATTCCAGCGGTAGGTCTCCTCAAAAGGAGCACTCTGAAAGGAGGTATAACCTTAGGAATAGGGATAATTTGCGAAAAACTGATAGATATCAAGATACTGATACACGTTCCTCTCGTACCTTCCAGACTTCGTCACAGAAATCCGAAAGAAGAGGATGGTCAGAACACAAGGAAGAACGCATGAAGTCCAAAGACAATCTACACGTTAAAAAAAGCAAGAAACCTCAATTTACCAAAAAGAAGGTAGCAGATCTCAAAATCAGACATGCCAAAGAATGGGGAATGGACTCAGACAATGTAGGACAGCGCAGCAGAAGTCACCATAGCTCGCAAGAATTGAAGGATCATCTAGAGACAGTGGGCTTGAATACATTTATTCAAGTTGAAACTGCAGATACCAGGGCTAGTTCTCCACATAAGTTATATGAAGTAACACTCCGGATGGAGGGAGACATACCAAGAAAAGTGAGAGCACTCTTTTGGAAGCGACTTTCTAAGGGTTATTACATTTTTCTAGCTGGCCACCAGAATTTATCAGGGAGTGCCCACATGGCGAAGACAACATTATGCCAGCCTTCTCCAACTCATTACAGGAAATGGGCAGTAGCCCAGACTCCTGCATTATATAAAAATCATGTAGGTTGGGATGAGGATTCTCCAATCCAGTTAAAAAAATCAACCAACTGCACAAAGGCAGTACCCAGTTAAACAAGAAGCTAAAAAACAGATCAGGGAGATATTAGATCAACTTGAATACCAGGGGGTGATTGAAACATGCACTTCGTACATGAACAATCCTTTGTTTCCTGTCTCCAAACCAGACAATACAAATCGTCTAGTTTTGGACTACTGACATCTAAATTCATGTTGCAAAACCTTTGCAGAATAAAATGCAGATAGTACAGCATTATGAATAACATTGTGCGTAAAAAATATAAAACCACATTAGATATTTCTAACGAGTTCTTCTGTCAAAACATTGCACCAGAAAGTAGGTATTTGACCTCTTTCTCAATTATGGGGACACAGCGTCAGTTCTGTCGTCTCCCACAGGGATTCAAGAATAGTCCTGGGTTATTCTCAGCGGGGTAACAGAGTTACTACAAACTTATGATGACGAAGCATTGTCATATGTCGATGACATCTATCTAACAGACAATGACTTGGATAGGCACTTGAACAGGGTGAATACACCTATATTGAGATTCGCCTCTGAAGGGTACAAATTCAATAAAAAAAATCTAGAATTGCCCATTTAAATGTCCTCTTTCTAGGATATGAACTTTCAAGTGAAGGCAAAAGCCTGGACGCAAACTTTCTAGAGAAATGTGTGCTGCTCCAACCTCCAAAAACGCTGAAAAACTTACAGTCGATTCTAGGTTTCCTAAATTTTGAAAGAACATACATTCTAAATTATGCAGAAAGGGTTAAACCTCTCTGCGAACGAATCAAACCTGATTTCAAAACAGTTAATTGGACACAAAAACACAAAGACATTTTGCGTTCATTACAAACAGACATGTTAGCAACTAAACATTTGCAAACATGCATAAACGTGTTCAACTTAGTGAGCCAAATCATTCAGGACAATACGGATTCATGTACTTAACTTTTAACAAAGGTGAAAAAGTACCAATAGCTTACAAATCACACCTGTACACACAAGCAGAAATGAAATTCACTTCAACAGAAATAATTCTGGTTCAAACTGCAGTAGCAAAAGAGAAAGCCCTTGCACAGGGAAACACATTATGATTGTAACCCCTGTACCTGCCTTAGAGGTAGTGACAATAGCGAGCATTCTAAATGCAAAAGCTTTACATCTGAGATGGATACAATGGGTTAACTATCTTGCTGCAACAGATGTTGAATCCGTTTTTGACCCATATTTGAAGACACAAGCATTTCTACAATACGAACAAGAATGTCCTCTGCCTACTAAAAATTCTGCCTCTAGAGCAGTATGAATGTATAATTCATATTGACGGATCGGCTCCACCCGCAACTGGGGGTAAACAAGCCCAGAGTGCGGCGTGTGCGATCGTTAAAGGTCGCTGGCGCGATGGGAAATTCTGACCAATTGTCACAAAAACTCAATCTCTAGGAGATTGTACATCTCACGTGAGCTGAACTACAAGCATTCAAGATGGCACTTAAAAATACAATTCGCGAATTCCCCACACTCATAGTGTGCGATTCGTATTATTGTGTTATCTTACAATGAAGACTTGCAGAACTGGTTTCAAAACGGTCACAAAGATGCAAAAGGTGGCACAATCAAGCATAAACTGCTTTGAGAACAAGTAGTTCAGTTACGACAAGGACTACAAAACACTCACGTGATACATACGCTGAGTCATCAACGTGATGGGGCTCACGTTGAAGGGAATTCATTGGCTGATGAAGCCACGAAGGCAGCTGTGCAAATTGCTTCCGTAGCTGTGATCACTAGTTCAAAAACGGAAATAGACTGCTAAATAATGCTAGCTGTCAATGCTTCATGCAAAGACAGTGGTAAAACATTACCTAAAGGGTTTCCACTCAAATATTCGTACATAAATGATGCGAACAATGTTCAGTTTGCTTGAATCCCTGGAGTGGGGGATAGGGTAATTCCAAACATGGAACATTGATTAGGACTAATCTTAGCAGCACATGAAGGGCTTGCCTCTGCACATGCAGGTGTTTCAGACACAGTATCGTTATTAAAACAGAGAAACTGGTGGCCATGCATGAGAAAACAAACCAGAAACTATGTTTTGGAATGTGAAATATGCCAAAAGATGAAAGTCTCTACTGTGAAACGTCCTGTGCAGACACCCCTGTTAATTTCAGATAAACCATTAGCTTGTGTTTACCTAGATCACTGCGGTCCCTTACAGAGGGATGGTAACTATAAATATATCATGGTCACAGTGGATTTGTGCTCAAGATTCATTTGGATGTGGCGTCAGTGCTTGGCTGACGCTCGAACTGTTATAAAAGATTTGCAAGTCTTTATCAGCACATACACAGTCGGCACGCTACATTCTGACCCGGATCCTGCGTTTAGCTCTCGAGTTTACAAGGAGGCCATGGCCAAATTGGGTGTTGCATTGCGGTACTCTAGTGCATTCCATCCTGAGGGAAATTCGGTAGTGGAGAGAAAAAACAGGGACATAAAGCAATCTATAACAGCTAGAGTATTAGGCTCGGGTGACAGGTAGGACAAACATCTAATAAGTGTCAAATGTAGTCTTAACAATCTGCCAAGAAGTTCTCTCGGGGGTCTCACTCCATATAAAATCCTTTTTGGGACCAGAATCTCAGTATCGGACCTCGATTGTCAGACTTCTGTGGTAGACCAAAAACCCTTTCATATCAAAGACTGTTTAGCTGTTTTACAGGACTTAAATGAAATAAGAACAAAACAAAGTAACGTGTTCCTGAAGCCAACCACCAGTGAAGAGAAACCAACCGACCCAGCAAGGCCTGTCTGAATTCCTAAGCTTTAGGATCTAGTCAGAGAGAAAATCGCGGACAAGAAGGAATTTGAGCCTTCTTACAGACAACCAGTATCTGTCCTAGCAATCCACAGATCAAGAACAGTATTACTGCCGCCCATTGCTGCTAAAAAGGAAAACAGGTTTGTGTCCATCGACCAGGTCAAACCACATCATGTGGCAGATCTTAAGCAGCTGGCCAAGGGGACTCCGTCAATGTAGCAGACGCTCTTCTCATGCTACTATCCAAGAGGTGCAAACTGAGAGACTCATCACCTTTGAAGAATCTGCAGTGCGAAATGAAGGACTAAGCAACAAAGCCATGGAACTTGTACCTCTTGAGACCCAAATAACAGTTTGTCAAGAAACACCTGTCTACAACGAAGTAGCATCTCTCTACACAAACGTAACAAGTGATCTTGTGGTTCCAGCGATTTCAACAAATCCTGATGCGATCCCTAAAATTGACAGAACTGCCTCTGGTTACTTCATTAAGTTTGATACTTTTTCTGAGGATCCAAGCGAACCTGAAACAATGCAAGCTAAAAGAACTTTCATGGAATAAGCAACAGAACTTTTTCATCACCTGGAAAAGATTTAACTGGTTTCATCATGGATTGAACTTTGGATTGTGTTGGGTATGCTTTTTGTTCTACTTTGCTTGACTTTGGGATTGCTGATAAATGCTGATAAATGGAAGATATGTAAAAAAGGACACAGCAAGTAAGAAGATCAACTTACTCCTTAAACCACACAAATCATCTCATTGTGAACAAAGAGACTTGTCATCAGAGAACATCACAGCCGTTCCTATACCTGGGGGTATAGCTTGTGACAGAACTGGCTATGACTTTTTTGGCCCTGCAGAGCTGTTGAAGATTCCACACCAGTATAAGATTTTCTTGAATGACTTTCTTTCATCTAGTACCTTTTCTGATGATTGGGACTTCGAGAATGTTAATAATATGATGTCAGACTTTGAAAAGTCTGTTGTTTTTACACATGATGAATACTTAGAAAGTTCATCAGATTATGAATAAATGTATTGTTATACTCATTATGGTCACTATTTCTTGCACAAATCTACAATGCCTAGAAATGTATTTATGTATAATCAATGGAAACATTGCCCTCACCACTAAAGGGTAGCTCAAAAACCTTTGCCAATACGTTTCCATACATTTAAGGTTTTAATGTACCAATCAAGAATCATTTTACTTTAAAAATGGAAACAAAACAGGAATAAAAAGTATGTTGACCAATACAAAACAAATGTATTCTGCAACCTTTAATGCTCAATTGTCTAAACTAGGTTTCGACTTTTGGAAAAACAAAATTGGCACAAAAACTTTCTGGGGCACAAAAGATTGGCAGGTACAGGGGATAGAAGCTATGTTTAAAGCCTGTCTCATCCCTGAGCAAATTGTGTTTTTGAATGACACTGTCCAACAGATGTCTTGTCCTGGGTTGGCCAAGATAAAGGACATGAACAATCTGTCCATACCTACACCTACACCTGCTAGAGATAACACTTCAGAGGGGGGGGGGGGTCGACGTACATACTATTGTGCATCACAACAGAACAGATCCAGATTGGAAAAAATGGTTAATCTGGCCCACAGACATCTGTCAAGATAGATTCATAAATAAGACACAGAGTTTCACAATCACTAGGCCAGATCCAAGATATATTCAGAGACAGCATCCTGGAATAATAACAACATACAGTGTAGGGAAACTGACATTTGAAGTCAACAAACTCAGTGCCTTGAATGGCTACCATGGAAATCAAACAAAATAGAGAGAGGGACCCTTTCGCCTCACCAAAGAAATAGAGTGCTCTTTACAAGTTCAAAATAAATGTATCCTTTGGTTCCCATACACTTGCTTCAACGTGCAATACTTATACATATATGTATAAGTGTCGTATGTAGAAGCAAGTGTATAGGAACCAAAGGATACATTTATTTTTAACTTACCATGGAAATCAGAAACCACACCGTAATTTAATATATACTTTCTTCTCATTTAACAGGGTGATGTTGGTCTTGAAAACAAATGGGAGGCGCCACATGGTACTTCAGTACTATTTCCAATAGCAGAAAACTCCTCATTTGCATACATATTTGGTGGGTTGCATTACCTACAATGTGTGCTTAGAGAACAAGTGATTCCAACAACTTCTCCTCTATTGGAAACTCAAAGCAGTGGTGCTATAGCAAATCTCAAAATGCATTAATTTTCAACCCACAAGACAACTTTGTAATCATGAGGACAGTAAATATTTCAAAAGTTAAAGTAAATGTCTACTTTGGAGAGGACCAGATGGAATTATTTACATTACATCATGCTGCACACAAGTGGTGCAAGTTATACTTGCACACATATAAAATAGAATGCACATTTAATTGGAGTTTGGGGTTGGTTATACTTCATGTAAACATTTTCCCTGATAGAAAGTTATGACAGGTCAGTGGGCCACCACTCCAATGCTTTAATAAATGAACTTGTTTAAAATTGTTCATTCAATTGTTCAGGCATCAGTCGTTTAGTCAAGGAATCACATCAGGTCATACTTGCCAGGCCCTGTAGCTTAAATGGCAACAATTCAGAAACCACATCTGCTGTTAACCTAGAATGGTAAGGTGAAACATGTTATAGTACTATGTCCCCTTTGTCATTTAACTCATCCACTATAGTATATGTCACTGCTGCTGATTAAACATTGACAACAGAGGATTCCCGGCTACATAGATTTACACTTAAGGATGTAAAGCAGCACTTATCTTTACTTAAAGATGGCATTGATCTTAGGGAATTCTTGCTAGGACCAAGAACATAAACGTTTTATATATGCCAGTATCTATGCTGCTTATAATGAAGCATGGAAGATTGCGCAAGAAGAGACTGCAGAAAGAATACGAGAAATTAATCATAATAATTATTCAGAAAAAACTCTCTCAGTGGTTGACAATGGGTTAACAACTCTGTCGTCCAGGATATATTCTTTGGACAGCATAGTATCTTCTGCCATAGACATCATGGAACAGCACTTGGTCATGTTGCACCATGGTAAGTCTCAATTATGTTCTATCATGCTATTAGGCTGGACGTTACAAAACCTACATTCAGGCTATGTGCCATGGCATTTAATCAATACTACGTCACTGTTTGCAGAGTTCAATCTCACTGATAAACAGATTGAATTCGCCCAAAGGGGAGCAAGCGATACGGAGCAGAGCATTGAAAAACTGGAAAGATTGTCATTTACACTTGCTGAAAAGCCAGCCACTGAATGGATTATACATGGAACAATCACTCTGCCTGTTATAATTTTCGATTTTCAGTATTGCCTAAAACATATACCAGCAGGCACATATGAAACGTTGGGTAAATACTACATCAAGACATCCTGGGAATTACTGTACACACACAGATGTTGGAGTGGGGAAGAGAAGTGTTTCTTAGTGGTAAAAATTGTGAAAACGCACTAAGCGGTTCTCTCCTTTGTAAGAGTATCAATTTACACGGGCCTGCAATGGTTCCTCTACCAACTTATCCTGCCACCTGCAAGGTTCACCAGCTGCAGTGATTGATAAAAAAAATTGACAATTTTTCAATGGAAGTTATCTCATGTTGAACGATCACAGCTGCTGTGGCATGTTGCCAGGTTTACCCTATCTAGTAACTGTGTCAGCCTGGTCACTTGCTTTATGCAGGTATTGTTTCCAAAGACCAAGTCACACACGGAGTCGCTGTTATGGCCTTCACTGAACATCTCTTTTATACAAATTGATACTTTAAGCAGAATGAAAGCCATTCTTTTGCAAAAAACTGTGCCACTGACCTCGGCCAAAGAGACCTATGATCTGCAAGTCGCAAGGACTTCTGCCAAAATACATGCCCTCTTAACTACAAACTGCCCTGTTCATTTCTCGAAATGTTAAGTCGTATCTTAAACATGTCTGATACGAGCAGTATTGTATATGTATTCAAGACCGTATTTTCTGGACCTTTTGAAGCAGTACTAGCAATATTTTCAAATGTCATGCACTCTGTGTTTGGCGGACTGCCTCTCATTCTGGGACTTGCTGCAGGGATAGTATTTTTGCTCCTACTGCTGCGATATGGCAAGCCAATTCACCAGCCACACCCAGTTCTCCATGGAGGCAACTCTACTGGCAATGTAGTGTTGTGAGTGCATCGTCCAAATTTTGGGACTACCTCGTCTAAGAGAATTGAATACCACATGGTTTCTATCATTCAGACCAATTTGGCAAGATTGCATCTTACCTGTTCCACGCTGCCTACTATGCAGAGAAGAATGCGTGTTAGACTTATGTCTCACACTCCCATCAGTCATGCCAACGGATGTTGATACTTTGCTTGAACCAGTAACGGACCATGCACTCTGTTGTCCCCAGTGGCTACCAATTCTGATGACGGCATTCATTGAGATCTCACAGACGCAAAATGCTGACGGTGAGGTACGAGAGGAAACAGGCACACAGGTATCATCCACTACGAACATTGCTAATGCGACCAATGCTGATGGTGATACTTCACATCGATATGCAGTTAATCTTCTAAACAAGGTAATCCAACTTTCACCTACAATGGTAGACAACTTTTTTACAGACTTAGAGGATTTGATGTTTTCTCCAAACAATAACACTGGGCCCGATTCACAGAATGAACTTAAGACTCAATCCTAAACTTACTACTATTTTGGCATTCACAGAATGCACTTACTACTTTTGGTATTCACAGAAGTTAGGATTTTGTCTTAAGTTTGTCTTAAGACAAACTTAAGACAGACTTAAAACAGACTTAAGACAGACTTAAGACAGTCTTAAGACAAAATCCTAACTTAAGTCCTACTACCTTCGATGTCCAGTGCTCCAGCAAACAACACCAGGTCTGATGAAAAGCAAGTTTTCTTCTCCGCAATACCTGACTCAGCAATGGTGGCACTGGCGACAATGGCGGCAACAACGACATATACATCTCAGAGCGGTGCTCTGTAATGGCGCAGTGCCGGCATTGGTGTTATCTGATTCCCAGCCCGGAAATCAGTGTTCAGTCCCAACGTCCACTTGCAGAGCACAGCGACCTGCTCATTAGAGTGCCCTGATCTGTGCCTGAGGTGAAGAACTGTTCGTGAAGAAGAGTGAGGTGAATGCTTTTCTGCCAGCTTTTTTGCCAGCCTGCAACCGCTCTTTAACTACACCGAGCGACTCTTCCTACTCCTGCCACATCATGTACTAGCTACACAACGCTTGCAGAGCTCAGCGACCCGCTTATCAGAGTGCCCTGATCTGCGCCGTCCTCTCTACTCGTGAGTGAGTAGGTGTGCGCAGCCTCTTAGTCTTGGCCTGTCTTGCTGCTGTGATGAAGAGCTGTTCGTGTAGAAGAGTGATGTGAATGCTTCTGTGCCAGCTTTTGTGTCAGCCTGCAACCACCCTTTAACCGCTCCGAATAACTCTTACAGCAACGCATTGGTGTAGTGTCCAGACCCCTTTGTAGTCTGACTTGATTTACGGTAGTTCTGTGGCCCTACAGATGCCCTGAGGTGGCCTCACCTTCTGAACCTACCTCCACTCATGCAGGGACCCTGGCTGTGGTAGTGGAATGCATGCTGATGACTTGAGTATACCTGCCTTCACCTGCGCTGCTTCCAATATAACATCTCCACATTGTTGGAAGTTGCTCCTCACTAGCCACTTTATCAGTGCTGGCACTATCAAACCTCACACACCGTAATACAGTCTCATCCCTGCATTGTACGTGTGTTCATTGCAGCACAAACACACATATTGTGGTGAGTCTTTTCGGCATTGGCCGTTCTATCAGAGTTCGTGCTTGTCCACTGACAAGCGGGAGGCTAGTCTACCAGTAATCTACCAGTCACAGAGAGGTTGCCATCCTAAGAAGCCTAAGGGAGAGTTTGCAGATACCTATTTTCCACCCCAATCACTCCATCCTGCCCGACAATGGCAGACAGGGAAAGCAAAACTAACAACAAAAAAGTGCGACTGGAACCAGCGTTATCGGAATCTCCAATTAAGGCCAAATGAGATCTGACCAGCACAATGGACATGATTTTTAAAAAACTAGCTAAGGTCCATGATTTGGCAAAATCGACAAAAAATAACACAGACTTCATGCAGTTAGAACTCACAGCAATCCGCGCTGACATGAGTACTATGAACAAGAGCATTTGTGAGGTGGAACAATGCATAAGCGATGTAGAAGACAGGACCTCCGAATCCTCCAAAGCCATTAATCACCTCCTAAACACCACAAATGAACTCAAGAGACAAAACGCAGGATTGGAGGATCACAACAGGAGAGGGAATGTACGTATCTTTGGCATTCCAGAGGATTCGGAGAAAGATGCAGGCTCCTGTATGGCCTTCCTTGAGGCTTGGATTCCAATGATCACGGGGATTACCTTCCATCACGGCCTGGAACTTGACAGGGCGCACAGAATAGCAACATTCTAAACTCCAGGGGGGAAAAGTCCAAGGCCATGATATGTATCACCACGTCACCTGGGAAGGTCAGCACATAATATTTACGCAGGACTACTCTAAGGAAACTGTCGATACGAGGAAAGGATTCCTTCAGCTGAGAGACAAATTGAAAGTGAAGAACATTTAATCCTCCTTCGCAGGCCCTTCGAAATTCAAGATCACTGACAATGGCAAAACACATTTCTTTACTAACCCTCAAGACCTTATAGGCCATCTGGAAGACTCTCCCTCACAGAGTATGGACTTATCTAGCGGCTCATCAAACAAGAGAAAAGACGATACCACTGATGCTACTATTCCTTGAGCTGCCGCCGGTCTTGCATGGCCCACTGGTTCTTCTATAACTCAGTCCTCTCACAATCTTTGTGCAAACATGCTTTCATATGTTGCTCTAAGCTATTTTGCCAAAATATACCATCAGGCGTCCATTACTGCTGTACAAACTGTTCTCTCACCAACGCATATCTCTCGATTCTCACCAACCCTTGAGGTTGACAATTGTTGGATCTTTTATCCAAGTGGCCTACCTGTCTGAATAGGCTACTACATAATGTAGTTCTCGGGATACTGATGAGCCCTTTAATTCATAGATGAACCTTGGTTCTCTATGTTCATACACATTTCTAGTTTTCGTTGAATGTTATCAGTGACACGAGTGCCTATGAGCTTCACTCTTAAATGCATCCTCATGCCCTTTTCGCTTCAGTCTTATCGCTACCCTTTTACACTTATGGTGTGGCGTAGTTCAATTACATACATTTCTCCTGATGAGACACTGCTCCATTGTGTCTCCCTCTGTTGCCTTTAGACGGTGCTGCAGTCGCAGCTCCTGTCTTTGAGTTTTTCTGGGAGGGGGGTGGGCTGAGAGGGGTGGGTGAGTAGGGGAGAGAGGGAAGAGGGGGTAAGCAGGGAGGGGGGATGCAGGGCTTAGGGGTAAATGTAAGTTTGGTTGTTTCCTTTCTGTTCACTCGTCTTTTTTACTAAATGTTGTTCTAAGCACAAATGTAGTATCTTGTTGGCCTCATTCAACTCGCAGACTCATAACCAGACACCACACATATTCGACCTTGAGGAGGGACCCACATATAGTCGGACCCACGTCAGCTGCAGATTTTCCCCCAGCAATATACGTTTGCACCCACTACAATGCCGCTCAATCCTTTAACGATTATAGTCACTTAGATCGCTCAGACTAAATCTCTATCAGAAAACCTTACTACTGGTTCTCTGAACATCAAAGGCCTTGATCATCCAGTGAAACGCAGAAAAGTCTTTGAGTATTTAGCTAAGTCCAAATGGGATGGCATCCTGCTTCAGGAGACAAAGCTTTCGGAAGAAGATAGAGGGTTCATTAAGCATCACTGGATCTCTCATACTCTATGCTCTCCGACCATTCATAAGAAAAGAGGTGTGATCACCCTGATATCCAAAAAGTCCAACATTTCCATCACCTCACATACTCACGACTCGGAAGGGAGAATCCTAGTCACACACCTATTGAGAGATGAAGACCCCATTTACGTGGTAAATATATATGGGCCTAGCGCTGTCAAACCAGATTTTTGGGAATCTGTCTCCACTACTATTGAGGCTTACCTCAGGAGGACCTTATAGTTGTAGGTGGTGACTTCAATCTCCTGCTAGACCCCCTTTTAGACTGACAATCCAAATGCACATACCAAACTTCCCGCTCTCATGAGACACTTAAACCTATCTGCTCCAAATTTAACCTAATGGATTCCTGGCGACTCCAACATCCAGATGTGAGAGATTACACATTTTACTCAGCGCCACATAATTCCTACTCAAAGATTGACTACTTCTTGCTTTTCAGCACTTTCACACATATCATAGAAGAAACAGACATAGCGCCCAAACTAGTTTCTGACCACTTTTGTATCAGTGCCACTCTTGCCGGTACCCACTCTATCCTACCCCCGAAACATTGGCACTTTAATGATGACATACTCTCAAATCCAGAGAACAAACATAAGATTGTGGACGCCATACAAGAATACATCACATTAAATGATCACCCTGATATTAATACTTCCACCGTTTGGATGCGCTCAAAGCCATGGTTAGGGGTGTCATTATAGGTATCAGAGCACAAAACAACAAAAATCTGAATCTGGAACTAGAAACACTCGAGAAAGAGATCAAATCACTAGAACTTTCCCATTCTGCTAATGTAGACAACAAATATACACTGGACCAACTTGTTAAAAAGAAATATGAGTATAATACATTTGTGAGCAAACGCGCTGTAGTGTGGATAAATAAATGTAAAGCACTCAAACTATGCGAGGGGAATCGAGCGGGGAAGCTAATACGATTCTACCTCCAACATAATCAGAAACAATTTACCATAGCCTCGATTAAAGACAACGCTGATTCCACCCATACCAAACAAAATAAAATACTAGACACCTTTCAAGCCTTCTACGAGGACCTATACAAAAACAAGCTAACACCAGACGCGGAGGCATGCTCTGAATACCTAAACTCACTGAACCTTTGACAACTAACAGAGAAAGACAGCTCAGCATTAGGGTCTCCAATCACCGACAAAGAAATCACATCAGCTATCAAATCTCTCAAAAGTAATAAAGCACCAGACCCAGATGGCTTTTCAGCCAGTTTTTACAAAGAATTTGATATATGTCTCAGCCCTACTTTACTGAAATTATTTAACTCTATTCCCACAGAGGGCAGTGTCTCAAAGTCAATGGGCGAGACTACTATTATTGTCATCCCAAAGAAGGGAAGGACGAACAATTACCAACCAATCTCACTCATCAACTTGGACTGCAAGATTTATGCAAAAATCCTTGCCAACAGACTCAATGCAGTCCTCCCAAAGCTGATGAGTAGCTCTCAAGTGGGGTTTCTCAAATACTGCAAGTCCAGAAAGCTAAAATAATGACCACCCCTTCTGTCCCCATCACCCTAGATGCAGAAAAAGAATTCAAAAGGGTATTTTGCTCCTTCTTGAAACAGTGCATGCTATCTTTCAACCTGGGGAAGGCTTATACTGACATGATAATGGCCCTCTACTCCACTCCGTCCGCCCAGATTACCATAAACGGTACCCTGTCAGACCCATTCCTCTTGGAACAGGGCACTAGACAGGGATGCCCTCTTTCGCCCACACTGTTCCTGTTAGCCCTCTCATCGCCGATATTAAACGTAATGATGAAATTATGGGTGTGGCTTTCGGAGACGCACGGGTTAAACTGGCCGCTTATGCAGATGATATCCTCGTGGTTACAGAGAACGAAGATACCTCCATCGAGGCCCTCATGACCACCATTGAGAGATACTCAGCCCACTCCGGATACAAACTAAATCGCGATAAGTCAGAAGTTAAACCCTGAACGTTTACAGCTCCAAAGATATGCTGGGTCAATCTGGCCTCTCATGGCAAACTGGTTTTATTAAATATCTCCGGATTGAATTTGGCAGTACCCTACTTGAGGCGCTCTCCACCACCTTAGAAAAGATTAAATGACTCCTGGAAGGTTGGTCACCTCGTTTCATAACATGGTGGGGGAGGGTCGAGGCCCTCAAGATGATGATCTCCCCCCTAGTAAATTACCTAATCGCAATGCTGCCCCTCACATTATCCCCGAACTTCCATCACAAATTGGACGTCTTGCTCGCCAAATTCTTATGCAAGGGGAAAAAGCAAGAATTAGCATGAAGAAACTCTGCCTGGATAAGTCATTGGGAGGGGTCAATCTGGCAGACTTCAAACTATATCAGACGGCGTTCCTTGCCAAATAAGGCTCCTACTGGCTGGCACCACTCGAGGACTATACGCCTGTCTGGCTGATCATAGAGAAAGTCCCTCTTAGAAATCTCGCCCAAGCTGCCATCCTAACTGTGAACCTTAACATGGTCACTTGCTCAAAACCCATTTTCCAGAACACAAAAATCGCATTGAGGAAAATCGACAAACTCTTAGACATCGGTATAAGGCACTCTAATATGGAATCGCTTTGGCATAACTCCACATTCCTTTATAAGGGGAAACCACTACATAATGACTTATGGGTTAAAAAAGGTATCTGCTTCCCCCGCCAGCTATTTAATGACTCCTGCACCCTCTCTTTCAAAGAAGTCCAATCAAGATATGACCTCGTTCACTAGAATTCTGTAATTTTTTTTAAAATAAAGTCAGCAATTACTAAAGCAAAGCTCTCTACAAAGTCTCCTTCTCTCCCAAACTACCTTGCTAAGCTAAGTAGACTCGGCCACCAGGTTTCCTGGTTCTATAAACTAATTTGCCTGCAGCACTCAGCCCTCAATAAACATCTCACACATTTTTGGGAATCACATGCATCCTTTCCAATATCAGAATTGGATTGGTCCAAAACATGGGCTTCAAACATGAGAGGCAAAATTAGCCCAGCACTCTCCCAAACTAAGTTTTGGCTGCTCCATAGAGTTTTCTGGACACCTGCGCGTCTCCACTCTCACAACATCAGAGAGGATGCAGTTTGATGGAATTGTAGGGATAAAGTTGGTGACCTCGAACATCTCCTGCTCCACTGTGTATGCGTGATACCCTTTTGGGACAAAATCTTTGCTTTTCTTTCCGAAATTTTCTCATACTCCCCCAATAGAGAATTATCAACACTGGTATTCGGCTTCCTCAAAGCCGGGTCCCTTAGTGACAATGATACGGCCCTGCTATACCTGCTCCTCACTGCGGTGGTCAAGATCATTCTTAGTAACTGGAAAGACACCCGCAAAGCCTCCTTTGCCTGCTGGTTAAATTGGATCTCCAACCTAAGAAGGGCTGATAATATTTCACTTCAAAACTCGCCGTGTCGACCCCCTACCAGACGTATATGGGATACTCTCGACACCTATTTTAGCACTCACAAACCACCATGAACCTCCTAACTTACACCCACGAACCCATCCTACAAAACACGTTTACTACCTCTGCTAGACTTCTCCATATTGATCCCCTGACTACCTCGTAAACAAAAGTGTGTGTCTTTTACCTTCAGTGGGTTAATGCTTTTATACTACATATGCTACCTGGATAACTTATGTTATGTTATTTTTGATTTCTTAACGTTTGCTTCTGCCCATTGAAATGCGATTTTCTTTGTACATTCATGATTTAAGTTCTGTATGTCCTTTCCCTATGTTTTTATATTTGCATATTGTCTGCATTACTTTTATTTGGAAACAACAAATAAAAAAATTTTGAACAGGAAAAAAACTAAAAAACTGTTATTTAGCATTATATTTTATCGTGGAATGTGTCCTTTCCATCAATTTTTTACGCAAAATTAGGAGAATGATCCCAACAAAATCAAAGTTTCCCCCAGGGCCAAAGTGCCTTGCTGGATGCACGGCTGCTCCTTTACTAGTAAGTGGCCTGGAAGATTATCACTCTTGGCCTCGTCTGGTTAGGAAACTAGTGCTCCGCTTAATTGGATGGACCACTTCATAAATGTGTGTTTTCTAACCCCGCTGAATCCGCCTACATTTTATACAATAAGATGCACCCTTAATACTATTGTGTGCATTGGACATTGACCTGGTTTGTAAAGTTTTTATGTTATCCTCGGATTTTGGATATAATTCGGACTTTAAATAACATGTATGTAAATTCCATACCATTAATGCATGATTGCAAAGATTACCTCACAGATGGGTAGTTGAAATCCAGTGGATAAAAAGAATGCCAGGAGTAACATTTCAGCACAAATAAAACAAAAGTCTTCCAACAGGGCTGAGCTAGAATATGTTTTATGGATTAGCCAGATGTTCTCTCCCTGTTGCCATGACTGTTAATATTCATAAACATATGGCTTCGTTTACAAATGCTACTTCCTACTGTTTAAAGAGGCTGGCACGATGGAAGAACTCAAGAAGTACACATTCTTATAATTATACATGAAGAAGATGTAACTGTGAGGAGGCAAACATGAAGCTGCTATATTATCCAATTATCACTTGTTTTAAATGAGAGATATATCTGCGTTGATGAGCAGTGCCTGATATGGACAACATATGTTGGTATGTAGCAAATGCTCCTATTGTATGCTTCCATGTAAGTGAAAGTGCGCCTTTCTTTCTCCTTACTATTATATTTAAACTGTTTGCAGCAACATTTAATTCACACTACTCGAGAAAACATGAATTAATGTAATTTTAAATGCATAAAATGTGCAAAATCACTTAATACTCGAGCATCAAGCAAAACGTTGGATGGCAAACCATAGGCTATTGCACCTCGATTTTTCTGAAGGCGTTTGACTCTCTGCCTAGGAGCTGCTATGTGATAGAGGTGTGCAGTGTTTCAGTTTTTTTTTTGCACCTTCCTGTAAGTTTCATAGCATTATCCCTTGGTATATCATGCAGGAATACTAGTATTTATACCCAGACTAGAGGGAAACACTCTCAGGAGCAATTCAATCCCCACCCATGAGCACTGCCCTATGGCAAAAAAAGGGCAGAAATGCGCCGTATCAATTTGATATGGCCCATTGCTGTCCTTTTTTCCTGTGCACAATGGGCTGCCGTGCACCAATGCAGACACCTTTGTATGATGGTGCAAGGGTGCCTGCGTTGCGGGGATAAATATTTTTTAACAGGAAGGAAAACCTTCATGCAAAAGAACAATCACAGAGGCTTTTTCCTCTTTCGATATGTTCTGCAGAGTGCAGCACACATAGAAAGAGGAAACAGAAGGAGAAATAAAGATATTTCTCTTTGTTGTGCCTCTCTCATGCCTCCATGGGAGTGTCCGTTTTTTGGCACTGCCTCAGGCTTACGATTTCTTATAAATCTGGGGTAGTGTCAAAAAGCCATGGTTGTTTGTTGCTGGGAACGCCCACACCAACACCCATGGAACCCCCCTTTCACACAGTTTTCTGCGTGAAAGGGGAACATATTAATAAGGTGATGAAAAGCCACATATCGTGATTTCACATGGTCTTATAAATATGGAAGTGGCACATACTCCACCGGAACATCAAAAAAGTGATGTTTTGGTGGCGCAAAAGTGCCAGGAGTCCTACAGTTCCCTTCTCAGGCTCCTCTTGAGACATGATGTTAAAATGTTGTTCCAAAACCCCCAAATCTGTTAGGATCAGGGCCGGACTGGGAACAGGAACCGGCCCTGGCAAACTGTTCTGCCGGTCCCTCTGGGAGGGGAAGGGGGTGCGGCTGAGCTTTTTCTTAGGGCCGGTTTTGGCTGATTTTGTTACAGGGGGCTGATATTGCTGACCCCAGCAGCTGAAAACTGCCCCCCCACCCTGGCGGCCCACTGGGGAAATGCCTGGTGCCTGCTAGGGTAAGTCTGACCCCGATTAGCAGGATGTTCTGCTCGCAGAGCCTGCCTTTGCCTCTGATTCACAGTACTTTAGATAGCCTGTGTGAAAGCACTTGCTAATTGTGATGTCATCAAGCTGCTTCTGAATGCGGCTTTTGCAAGTTACGATTCCTAAATGAATCATAATTTTACAAATAGGTATTTAAAAATCGCTAAAGTGCAAATCTGAATCATAACAATTCCCAATTTGAGAAAGGGGGTGGGATCACCTAGATTATGTCAATGCACTGCATGCTATGATGGAAACTGCACTCACTGTCTACGAAATGTATTTTTGCTTGTCTGAGGTCCCAAATCAAAAGAAAGCTGGGAATGGCTGATCTCTGAGTACTGCGCACAGTCATCATTTTTTCTTGATTATCACAAGAAAAACTGCCCCAGTGTCCCGTTAAGTGCTACTGCTTTCTTAAATTTTATCTGCAGCTGTGATTTGTTGAATTGACGGTAAAAACATATTATTAAGGTTTGACTGCCTCTCTTATGAGATGATGTGATTCAGATTTTGTTGACTATGTTACCTTTTAACGGATTCCCACTCACTGTATCAGTTGGGCCTTTTTTCGGGATACCGTGAAATGAATGCGAGCTACGAAAACATGTCAATACTCATTTAAGCATGATATTTTTCTGTACCTTTGACAGTAGGAAAACACTGCCACTAAAATGGAAATTAGCTGGCTATAAATTTTCAAAAGCATTTCAAATGAATAATTAATGGGAATTTCTCTGACCCTATTTTATTTAGAGCTCTACACTCAGGCAATATAGTTTCCTCAGAGAGCATGCAAACAATACATGTCCGTGTACTGGATAGCATTACTAGCAGGGCTAGTAGGCTAGACTTTTCTCATTGGAGAGCAATCAAAAATTGTGAAAATGTGCTGAAAGTAAGATATACAGGGAGTGAAGTAAGTAGAGCATCTTGTTTACAAGATGTGTTCTTACTCATTGAGGTCATTGACAAATGGTTTCGTCGAACAGTGTGGAAGTGACAATGAGCGAGCCACTCGCATCTAGGGGCGTGGAGCCCTTAGTGACATCCGGGGCGGGAACCAGAATAGATGTCCTCGAGGTAGAAAGGGGACTGGGAGGAGACAGCAAGGTAGAAGAGGGGTAGTAGGTAAGGCGTGCACACGCGAGCGCAATGTCATCAGAGAGGCAGGGTCAACCTCCCATCCCCCGGGGGTATAAGAGCATTGGGAGAGCCAGAATTAACCCTCTTTGTCCTCTCTAAGCAGCTCCGGCGGCAGCACACCAGCGATGAATTACGGTGGAAGCTGGGTCGCTGCACGTGGAAGAAAGGAGAGGGCCTCACAGCGTAGTCTGTTGGTGAGTGATAGTATATGTCTGTGTGTTCGTTTTTACTGAAAATTCTCACCGAACATCGGCATTGGTACAAGTTCAGAAGGGTGATATTCGTTAGCTCTAAACTATTCTTCTGTTTTCCTAAATTCGAGGAATTGCTTCGCTAAACTGAACGCATCATGGAGGAAGTTCCTGGTCCGCCAACACGCTTGGAGAGCAGCAGCCTAGCCCGGTAATATCGCCAGTGAATTTCGGAAGATGTCGCAGCGCAAGCTGCAATGGCGGAGGCCTCATGGCTCGTGCATGGAATGGTATGCAAACTGCGAGCGGCCCTTTTGCCATGGTTTGAATACAGGGTTCGCTACAAAATCACATTTTCCGATTTATTTCAACAAAAATGCAAATCAATCTTTGTCAAAGTTGCTAGATTTATGATCAGAATTGCAATATGCAATCATTCCTTAATAAATAAATGCATAGAGAATCCCATTACTGAGGCGGTGCAGAACCAACCCTTTTTAAGAAAGGAATACTGGTACAGATACATTTCCTGATCTGCACCAGTCAGGAGGTGGTGGGGCTGAGATACTACCGCCCGGGACAGCAGGACGTGAGATTCACATTCTGATATCCAGGGCAACTCAGAGCACGTTTTAGCCACGGGCACGAAAAGGGGGCTTCATCCACCGTGCAACTATATTTGGCGCATGAAGTAGTATAATTAGTTAGGACCAAGACTTATCTGGCCATATTGCATGATATTGTCAATCAAATAACTTTTATTCGATTCAAAAGAATCACAAAAAGTATACAATTTTTAAAAAACTGTCATACATGCAAGTTCACAAATGGTATTTCATATTTAATATGTTCAGAGCCAAAAGACACAATACACAGTATACCAAGAGCATAAAAATAAATAAAACATTATGTTAATACATAATAATTGCTAGATAAAAGCGAGTCTGATAGAATTGAGCATAAGATTACATATGAGAACGATTAGTAACAATCTTAAAATGCTCAAAAGAATCCTTGTAAATTTATATTCAGATATCCCTCAAGCAGGGTTTAATAGCTTCCCTTGGAACCATATAAAACATGCAGGAGAGCATAAAGTGCACTATGCATTGTTAAGCTACATTATTACATGTGCAAGTGGCAAGCCTCTCACACCAACTCCCTTGCTTAGGCAAGGCTGCTGCCAAAGTGCAGTGAATTTAAATCAAATTTCATTCATTGAAATCACAAATAGTATTTCATCCCAAAGAATTTCGGAGCCGAAAAAACAATGTATCATGTCAAAAGCATAGGATCAATAAAACATATTCATAGTTTGTAGTGATTCATAATTTAAAAAGCAGATCTAATGAAACTAAGCATTGAGCTACATATAGTAGCAGTTGATAGCAATCTCAAATACTCGAAACCTTCTTTATATGTACAAGGTTGAATATCCTGTAAAAGGGTTTTATTGAAACAATCTCTTGGGGGTTTATAAAGTGTACAAAAAAGCACAAAGTGCATAGTGCATTGTTGAGCTACATTGTTACATGGGCAAGGGGGTAGCCTGTCACACCAGCCCCCTTGCTTAGGAAAGGCAACTAAAAAGTACAGGGATTTTAAACGGAATCTAGTCAGATAAAAACAGCATTGTGTATGTGTAGTAAAAGATAAATAAAACTGTTGCTGTGGTATAACCGCTTGGGGGCCGATTATGATGGCGGACGGATCTGAGTCCGGGTCCGTCCGCCACCATAGAGTAGGAGGGACCGTCCGCAGGGGCTGCGGAGGTCCCTCCGTGCAGATTAGGATGTGACCGCCAGGGTGGCGGTCACATCCTCAATCTTTTTTTTTTTTAAGTTCAGAAAGATTTTATTAATTTTTTAAGGCAAAAGGAAAAAGCATAGCTTCAAGCTGCACCCGCCGCAATGTTAAAAATGCATGCACGGCATTTGCGTGCACAAAGCAGCAGGCACCGAGCGGTGCCTGCTGCTTTGTCCACGCAAATGCAGGGGGGTATTATGGGTACCCCCCATGTGCAGCCCCCACGCCCCCCATCATCAAGGGGGCCGGCAACGGGACCCTGAAGTCAATCTCTGTATGCTTTTCCACGGCTGCAAAGCAGCAGAGGAAAAGCATATGTTTTCCACTATCCTAATATGGCTGGCGGTGTCTGACAGACACCGCCAGCCATGTTAGAGCTTTTCCGCCGCGGTCGGCAGGCGACCGCTGGGAAAAAGCTGCGGACTGGTTTTGAGACCCACCGCCATCCTAATTTGACGGTGGGTCTTTTGTGCCTCCGCACTGGTTTTCCCGCATCCTCCGGGCCGGCGGTGGCTTCCGCCGCCCGGAGGATGCGGGAAATTCACGATCCTAATCAAGCCCCTTTGGTGTATACTTTTCTTGCCTGGACAGACCTAAAGTAGTATAATAAGCATTCTTAATAACCGTCTTCATGTCTGATTTGATAGTCTAGATTTTCATACAAATTTTCAAGACCTATTTAATAGAAGCTTTCCTTTAAATAACGCAACCATGGGATCAACATGGCCTTATCAAGATTCACACAATCTTTTAAAATTTCCTTTGAAAACAGCAGATCTTCTGAAGACCATATTTTCCCCCATAGGAGCAGGGGGAACACATGAGTTCTATCAACCAAGAAGTCTAGGCCCACCTCGGAGTGACAGAAAATATTTGGAAAACTATTTGGAATAGAAAAAAGGCGTTTTAAAAATTTGTTCTCCATAATTTGTATTTGTGCACTTTTATGGTATCCCCATACCCCTGCTCCATAAGTCACTACTGGCAAACATTTAGATTTATACAGCGTCTTAAGTTCCGCTGTTGGTTTTTGGCCTAGTTTGCTTGCAAAGCGGAAAAGGGCTTCTATCGATCTGCTTGTCTTTTGCACCCGAGTTATTATTAACAGGTCCCAATTTAGGGCCATATGTATGAACATATTTTCCCATAGACACAAAATGGGTAAAACCCTTTGATACATCTGGCCCTTAGTGTTTTATTGAAAATATTCCCCAGGTAATTAAAATTTGGGACTTTCTCAATGACCATGTTGTCCACAACAAATTTACAGGTTTTAGTTCTATTTGGGCCGCAAACCATTGTGAATGATTTAGTAAAGTTAACATTTAGATCTAGTCCCAAAATAAATTCATTAAAAGCATCCAAACATTTTTGCATACTATTTGCTGTTAAGGCCATTAGCACAGTGTCGTCCGCGTAAGACAATAAAGGTATGTGTTTGCCATTTATTTTACGAAAGTTCAGACCTTGTTGCAATAAAAATTGTTCTAAACCGTTTGTGTATACTAAAAACAGAAAAGGGGCCAAGATACAGCCCTAACGGACACCTTCAGTTGAGGGGATAGGCCTGTGTTTTTCACCACTTGGGCCATATCGAATGGCCACACAGGTAGCAGCATGCAATCTACGCAACAAAGTGACCAGTGATTCCTCGAATCCCACGGACTCCATTAGCAGCCACAATTTTCCCCTACACACAGTGTCAAATGCACTGGATAAGTCCATAAAGGCCAGGTGAATTGAAACACCCATGGCCTTTATGTACTTACCTATGATCATGGCCAGGTTAAGACACTGTTCCGTAGTCCCCCTACCTTTCCTGAAGCCATATTGTGTGGCCACAATAATTCCGGAGGCATTCACCCAAGTCTCCAGGCGCACCAATATTACTCTCCCCAATAGCTTGCAAGAGGCATCTATAAAGAAGATTGGCCTATAGCAAAAAGGGTCTCTTCTATTTCCTTTTTTAAAAATGGGCATAACTACTGCCTCTTTCCAAGATAATGGAATGCGCCCCTCAATGGTCGTCTTAAAAACGTTAAGCAGCAGGGGTGCCCACAGTTTAGGATTATTTTTAAACAAATCCAGAGGTACAGCGTCAGGCCCTGGTGCCTTGAGAGGGATACCTTTCCTCAAGGCCTCCTTCACTTCACCCAACGAGAGGGATAGACTAAGCTGTTGTGCAGTCTGGATATTAAGATCCTCACATTCGTTTAATAATGAGATGCCCTTTGGGTTAAATATCCTAGAGTAATGGGCATCCCAAACCTCCCCAGTTATGTGCGTGACCATGGTCCTATTTTCATTACTAAAAAGTGGGCGATTTATAACCTTCCAAAACATCCTACTGTCTCTCAAATCTGTGGCTTTCTCAAGGTCATCCCAGGCATGTTTTTTCAATTCTAGTTTCCTTTTTTCAATGGCCTCTTTATAATTTTTTCTTGCATTCTTAACCATTGTCTTATCTCTTGGAACTGCGTGTAATGCCTTCTTCAATAGTGTTTGTGCTACAGAACATTCAACATTGAACCATTTAATGTCAGTGGTACCACCCTTCCTGGCAGGTTTAAGCAAATTCGTAGCCACACTCTAACAAAGATCTTCGAAGTTCTGTATTATTAGTTCTGGCTCAGAGGTGATCGTCAAACAAGTCATTACTTGTAATAAATTGGCTTTAAAAATCTTTTCCTCCAATGTTTTAGGGTCGATCTTATCCCATTTCAACCGTATTCCTTGATTATAATTATATTTAATTGGTTGTTCAGAGGACTTTTCATTGGGAGCCACAATACTCATCAATAAAACAAGTGTATTGTGATCACTGGCAGGGTTTGGTTCTATTCCGGAGTCATCAATAAGGTAAACATATCTGCTGGAAATTATCATAAAGTCAATTACACTCATACGTCCCCCGGCCCCTTGAAAGGTTGGAATAGGCACCATGGGGGGGTTGGTCGGTGTATCGAGCATGCAAAGATTGTTTACTATGATGATATTATTTAATGCATCACCCTGTACGGTATGCTTAAAATGTGCCAGAGGTTGTTCATTGATATCAAATAACCCACAAACCTTGCTCCCACTATGTTGACATACAGTACAGTTAAAATCCCCCAACCACACAAAACACAAAGGAAAGATTTTTTTCAGTCTCTTTAACAATTTCTGCCTGCAAAGAATCAATAATCGATGAAGTCTGCGTTTCAAAAATATTATAGTACTAATTAATTAAAAGCAAGGGGACAACAAGCAAGTTGGTAATCGAAGTCAATTGGTACCATGGAGAAGCCATTATTATGTCTATCCTTAGTGACTAGTACCTTACCGAGATTGAGGTAATTAAACCGCCCTTTGCCCTCCCGGCCAAGGAAGGGTTCAGCCTGGACGACTAAAGAGTTATATCCGTCCAGGGAGTAATCCTTTCTACTCCAAGTTTCTTGGAGACAGATAATATCGTCGGATTTTATATACTCCATACACACCTCATCTGATAGCCTTTGCGAGATGCCTGCCACATTCCATGAGATTAGGCGAAGAGTACATCTATCAGGTTGACGATTTACTGGGCCTAAATGCTTATCAGGCCTGTACCCTTCCATTATGTGACCGGCTCGTATAGTGTTCTGTTTACCCTCACTATCTTTTGTTGGGCCCTGCATTTTATTATTGTTATAGGACAGCTGCAAGTCACTATGTTTTCCCAAAGGGTCAACGGCGAGTATGTGCTTGCCAATATTCCTAGAGGGAGTTGGGATTACAGCCATGTCATTAGAATCATTTCTCGAAGGGATCTCCATCTGTAGTCAGTCAGCCTCTGCTAAACTGCTCAAAGGGTCAAATCGATTTGCATGGAACCATGATGGAAACTGCAATTGCTGTTTTAGTTTATTCTGACGCTTCATTTCTATTAAATTAGGTTTCCATACAGGGGGACGATAAAAAAAGCCCAACGGTAATATCAGAACTTTTGACTTATCCATGGTTTGGTCGGCAATCCTATCAATTATAGCTCTCACCAGACCTGGAGACCCAAAAGTCAAGACAATAAAATCTCCCTCCAGTGATTTCTCAGTTAGTCCAACCCATCTGACCCTTCGTGCCATCTTAAGTTCTGGGAACACAAAATTGTGGTTGATACTCGTCGTAGCATTTACAAGATGCAATGAATTGTTCCTCAGTGACGACCAATCTTCTCCTTCCCCTAGGCCTAGAGGGCGCTCATCTGCTAAAACAACAATATAAGGTGTAGTTTGAGTTGGCAAATTAATGATATTACATTTCAGACACCAAATGCATTCCCGCTCTCCGAACCATCTAACCTGCGAAATCTATTTGCTCGGGGCACCTACGATGTTTATAGCAGCATGCAAATCTGTCAGCAGGCCCCTGCTAGCAGCAATTGCCTTCAAATTGACCCCAGAAGCTAAGAGATCTCTCAAACTGGAAGATCTCATGGGGGAGAAGCCGGCAGTAGTGTATTTGACAATCATATATTTAAGTGTCAGATAAGCAACTAGCAGCGATATTGAGTTACACAATCTATTATACTTGTCCTTGTTTCTGCTAATGTTTTTGATGGTATTCAATTATCTCTGGCTGTCCGAGACTGCTTAGCGCGGAAATTACCGGGCGCTGAATGCGGTGCGAAAGACGGAGGTGCCGGCTCTGGAATTTAGAACCCGGGGTGGTATTTCAGGTCGGGGCTTCCTCCCATGCTTTAAGTAGCCCACCAGTGCCTTCGTGCTCTCCAGCGACCGTGGGCGAATGGCAGAAAGATAACAGGGGGGCGGATCACATGGCCCGCCAGACATGCCTGAAGTATTTATTTACTTATTTATTTTATGCGTTTATTATATAGTGCAGACTTTACCCGAAGGTGTCAGAGCGCTTCACAGTAGGAACAGTAATGATACACGAGGAGAAAGTACAGGTGAACAAATTACAAAGCAAACAGTAAGTTACATGATGCAAAAGTGACACTTGTGAGCAAACAAACTACAAGAGGTAGCAAACGGTACATTGCAGGAGGAAAAGTGACATGTGCGCAAGTTACAAGAGGCGCATGGGTGATATATGAACTGGGGACCGGAACACATGGCCTGCACAGATGCGCAAAATGTATATTCGGTAATTCTGCCCTCATTACAATCGAGGCTGGCTAGATATGGCAGTGCCTCTGCGCCTCATCAAGGCGCTCTGCATTGACCATGAGAGCATGGCTGCTAGTCAAAGGGGGGGGGGGGGGGTTGGATCACCTGGCCTATGCAGACACACACAAGGTATATTCCGTTTGCGGGCACATGGTGGGTTGCTAAACCGGGGGCCCGATCACATGGCCGGGGCAGACGGGCAGGCACGAGTATACTCTGATATGGCAATGTTTAATAGCAAGTTCAGACTGGCATAGCACCCCTATAGCTGAGTCACAGTTCGGGTACATTAGCATCTGCTAATGCCAGCAGTCGACGGACTCCCTGAAATTTGCATAAATTCCCATGTAGGTAGGTGCAAGGGGGGCCTCCTGAGCGTGACACAAGGCAGAGTTAGCGCGGGGTAAGGAATGTTGAGAGTCTACCGTCAGCATTGACGCACAGTAGGGGGGCCGCCCGCAGCTGGGGGAGCCTGGGGGAAGGCGGACACATTTACAACATGACTCTTGACTGTATTATGGCTTCTATCACTGCGAGGATGGGGAGGCCCAGCATGCTACAGGCTGCCAGCGCGATTTAAGGATGATGTACCTGAACTTGCAGAGTGGTTATGTCGAAGTGATGACATGCATGGCAAGCCTTTTCAGACGTCACACAAGCTGATTGGGGAAACTTGGCTGAAGGTGCTTATCAGGCCCTGGTATTCAGTATGGCATTACGTGGCTACATCACATAGCAGCAGGTGGATTGGGGGATGGCGATAAAGCCTTAGCTTTAGGGTTCATACATGCGACGCATGTCGCAATGGGAATTCGTGAGGACGGGTGATGCGCAGATGGGATAGGTTCTCCTGCAGTTGGGGGGTGGCTAAGCTGAGATTGCCTATTTGCCTTAGGAGTAGGGGGTCTATGTGGGAGACCAGCAACCTTCATGTGGGGTTGACATCCCCAGGGTATCGTAGACTTCCAAAGCCCGAATTGTGGCCCGCTTTATCACGGAGAGGCGGAAGGGCCTTCGGGTGAACTCCAATTCCAGCACTGGTTTGTCTGTAGTGCCCCTTGGCCACACTAGATTATAATGGAGCATGGAGCAGGCACCCAGGCAAATAGCGGGGGGGGGCCCTAATTTCAGATATGCTTGCTAGATCTGGCGGGCCTTGCTTCCAGAGCTCCTAGCGGTAATTTCCCCTGTTCGGCCATCAATTTGGCACAGCTGGTAATCGACTCATGCTAGGCTGGTACAAGAGGCGCGCGGGTAATCAGGCAGGACTGTATTATTGGAAGCCAAAAGCTGGCTCTTTAGTTTCCTTCTGATCCAGACGATTCTCCCCAAGGTCGGGGAATCAGTGGTACAGTTGGTTCAGAACTCCCATGCAGTAGTGGGTCAACTACCTGCCAAGAAGGGATCCCAGAATCAGGAACTGATAAGGGCACCATTTAGGTTCCAGAACGTGGTTTCCTGGATTACTGCTGGAAGGAATTAACAGAGTTTAGGAAGATAATCAGACTTCTGGGGGTATTTTCTCTACTGTTAACTTATATTGGTGTGGCCCACGTCAGACAAATAAGATAGATTGGATAGGGAGCATTGTATAGGCCGACGATATTCAAGTATGAGCCAGTGAGGGAAGACCATAGGGCCCAAGGTCAGGATACAAATTCAGGCATTGCAGCTATTGCCCCAAAGATCACCATGGCACTATCATGGTGGAAATTTCAAATAGCTAGAGGGTCCGCCAAAGTCGGAAGCTCACGCAAGGCAATATTTGGCCCAAATGCTCTAGCATGGGATGCCGGCTGGGATGTACCCAGATCTGCAGTTGGTAGGGTAGAGCTAGGGTGCGAAAGAGCACACCCTTCTGCCAGGGGCGATGGGTGCCATTTTTTCCAGAGGTAAGTTCGGGAGCGAGTAAAACCAACGAGTGCAGAGTCATAATGTTGGCAGGGCCGGGTGGAATGGCAATAACCAGGTCCTGGGATGGTTATTGATGCATCGGTCCAAATTTGCTATCCATTGGCAATATGAATACATTCTGCTAGTCTTGCAAATGTGGCTAAGGCAGCAGTCACTATTTCACATGGTTCCTGTTTTTGTTGGCGAACCCTGGTGCGGGGTGGCAAGGAGTGCGAACCGAAATGGGGCAAGGGTTACCCCCTGGGTCCTACGGGTCCTTGTTGGATGTGGTGAAGTCTACGGAGCAGGTACAAGATGCAGGGCTGCCTTGTAGGCCAAGGGCAGTCACATATCTGGTTATCCTAACAGATAGGGATAGATCAAATGATGTGGCAGGGTTGCTAAGCAGGCTCGCAGGGAAAGCATATTTTATGCAGCCTGGGCAAGGCCAGCGGCCTCTTTAAGAACAGGTGCAAGTGGACATGGTTGCACAGCCCCGCATTTGTGTAAGGTGCTTAGTGGTCGAGGAGGACAGTCCCCTGTTGGTTCACAATCATCTAACATGTTTGTGGGGGTGGGTTAATGCCTTCATTCTATTATAGGACCCATGTGGTAGGAAAAGATGGTTGGGTTTATCAGTCAATATAAGGCTTATGAGGGGGAAGGAGGACCTACAGCCGGATCCGTAATAAGAATATCACAAGGAGGGTGAAGCTGAGGAATTAGAAAGACCTCAGGCTGGCATTGAGCATTCAACGCAAGAACAAGGAGGTGCATGCGGTTGTTTGCACAATGGTACTGTCACTCAATAGTGGGCCAAGGTGGAGGTGGGAGATACAGCCTACCGGTCTCACCTAAGGGGCTAGTCTTGTTAGAAAATCGGCGTTACAAGTACACCAGAGCGGCCAGCAGCTCGGTAGCTGGGGGAAACCACTAATCAAGAAGCTAACAAGGGAATTGATCATGCCACCAGGTCCCATATGGATTAAGTTGGATCGCCCCCCCTTTTGGTCCCACAGAGGGTTTTGCCCCCAGCAGTGGTTGTGGGGAAGGCAATAGGGAGATATCATTTACGGGCCTCACTGTAAAGGTGGGATTTATCAGACTCTGCATTGCATTATCATTGGGCGGTCAGACACCCTGTATCCTGGGAGGATCATGAAGCAGGAAGGTTCCTACATTTTGAGGCTCATTGAGAGTTTAGGGAGGGGCGATGCTCTTGCCAGACAGTTCATCCTGTTTCGGGGGGATTGAGAGGCTACGGTACAGTTCAGCCAGGTTGGGCATGGTGCATAGGCGGTGAGCCATAGGTGGGATATCCGATACCAAAACGAAGGCATGATTGAGGGCACCAGGGAGGGGTCCAGTTGGAGGAGTCAAGGACAGACTGGCTGGGGTCACAGTCTTGTCAGCCCTACTTGTGTTACCCAGGAGTTTCCCGTTAGGATGGGAGCTGCCTGGGGTTTGGCCACAGCAAAATCATCATGACAGACAGTGTTTAAGCGGCTCCTAGGAGGGGCCGGTTGGGGCCTAGTAGTTACCGTAGCTGGTAAGTAGCTGGTGGTTGGTAAGAGCGGGGGCTGACCTGCGGGCAGCACGGTTTTCCTGGTCATACATGACTAGGTGAGTGCTGTAGAGGTGGCAACCCAGTAGTTAAGCATGATATAGGTCAGTGGGAGGGCTAGAGCGCCAGTAAGCTACTCGCCCTGTGGCAGGTTCCCAGGCAAGAAAAGGGTGTGGACTTTCTTTTTGGCCGGGACTTGCTGACCCTGGACAGGGCAAGCATTCATTGTGGGGCTCTGGGCTGGCAGGAGGGGGGACTTACCTGCTGGTGGTCCTGGACTCCCCTGCCCTACCCAAGATGCCGGTGTGTATGTTAAGAACATTGAAAGGGGTATACCCCGATATGGTGGGGCCAAGGCGGAAGCAGTCCCTGGTGGTAGTGCCTCCCTCTGGGAGGAGGACTAGCATGGAAAGTTACAACTGAAACAGTGCGAGTTGGGGCCTGCTGGCACAACAAGCACAGGGGGCCATGACGAAGAGCTAAGGCCATGATTAGATTAAAAATAATATTGTGCATACCTTTGCCTGGAATAAAATGGTCAAGTACCTTATTAATAAAAATGAATGAATGCAGTCTCTCATCCCTTGTAAAATAGTAACCATATAGATACTCTTTACAAAATAAAAACTGACCTACTTCGCAAATGTGAGCCACTTTTTTAGGTATCTCGTTTGCTAATGGGACCAGTTTTATTGTGGTGCTTGGGTATGTCTTTTTTCCAAGCTGATCCTGGTTAGCTCCACAATAAAAGTCCATGCATATTCTGGGTGCAGGCTTTCCTTTCTGGTTTGGCTCCAGGCTGGGAGAAAAAAATTACAAATATCGCAATGTGAAGCCAGCATGACCTACCTTTGTTTTCTCAAGGTTGATAGATAACTCGTTGGTTGAACAATATTAGTGGAGGGACGTTAACAGATTCTGCAAGCCTATTCCAGAAAGGTTCAATAAAACAATGTCTTCTGCATATAGCAGGGAAGTTATTAGTTGTTGACCCAGCTTTGGAGGGTAGTACTGGTGGAATCCAGTTGAGAGCGCAAGCCTGTCAGGTATAAGTTAAATAGGGTCGGTGTCATGTATGTTAGACACTTATTATGCCCAAGTGTGACCCTGAACACGTATAGAAGTTGAATTCCTTTTAGCAGGTTTGTAGGGATAGCCTTCATCTTCAGAAAGAAGCTTAAGACCTGGCTCTTCGACGGTATGCACCTGTTACAACGCAATTTTTACTCCGCACTACCACTACAACGCAGGCATTACAACGCATACCATTACAACGCATTGCGCTGGGGGGCGCTCTAGGATAAGAGGTAAGTTTAATTTACTATCCAACACCTTCCCTAGGGTCCACGGGGACTGGAGTTAGAATAGTAAATTATACTTACCACTATCCAGCACCCCAAAGCGCTATGCGTTGTAACGGTATGCGTTGTAAATACCGCGTTGTAATGGTATGCGGAGTAAAAGTATGCGTTGTAACGTCATACATCCCTCTTCGACTGATCAGCACTGCTTACCACCCCCCTGCAAGTCCCTTGATACCTTCACGGGTGAGTAAGGTGCTCACAATTCCCCTGATTGATTGATTCATTCATTCTGCTTACTTTCTCTACAGGCGGTTTCTGTCGACTGGGTCAAATGCTTTGGACAGGTCTATGAAACAGGTATATAAGGATAGTTTTTTCCTTGCCTATTTTTCTATTACACAACCAAGGCTGTCAAATTGTCAATGGTGTTCAATATTGGGTAAAAACCTGTTTGAGTAAGTAGTATTAAATTAGATTGTATTGCCCAGAATTCCAGTTCTTGAAGTAATAGGCCTGCAAATATTTTTGCGCCAATGTCAAGGAGTGCGAACATGTGGTAGGTGTCAGAGTACCTGTAGGGGCATATCTTGAAGATGGGATGTATGGTTACCTCTTTCCATGAGTCTGGGACCCTGTTTTCCTCTAGACAGGCATTGTATATTCTACCTAGCTGGCTGCTCCAAAAGGCTTGATTGTTTTTAAATACTGCTGCAGGCAGGCCATTTGGGTCTGGAGCGCCACAGCTCTGCAGGCTGTAATCCTGCTTCGATCTTTTATACCGTGAAATTTAAGGGCGCTACTCCACTGAGTGTGCTCAGCCATCGTTCATCTGTGTTTGAGTTTTGATACAATTTAGAGATGTGCTCTACCCACTTTTCTTCAGTCGCCATGTTTCCTAGGTCTCCAGCTGGCCCTCACTCTAGTTGGTTAATGATGGACAAGAGTAGCTTGCTGTTTTATGTCTTACAGGCCTCCACGGTTCTTACCAACTCCTGGTCCATGTTAATGTTAATGTTAACTGGATTTCTAAAGGGCACTGTTACCCTAGGTGTCCTGGTGCTAGCTTCCTGATCTCGGCTTGGTGGATTCCTATGACCTTGCTGTGATCTTAATTGCTGAAGAGCCATATTTTCAGGGCCAGTCTAAAGGTCAACAAATTGGGGACAGACAGATCTCTAAAGGAAGTTTGTTACAGGCTGTGACAGTTCCTGTGAAAAAGGCTTCTTCCTACCCCAAATAATTTTCTTAAACCTTGGAACCACCAAGGATTTGGAGTTGGAAAATCTAAGTGTCCTGTTGAGAATATACCATCTAAGCGTATGTACGAGGTAGGAAGGTCCCTGGTTAAGCAGTGCCTTGTACGTGATACGCAGTGCCTTAAATTGTATCCTGTTTTTCACTGGTAACCAGTGCAACTTTTGAATAACCTTTCTTACTGCTGCAAATGTAGGTGTACGCAAGAGAACTCTGTCTGCAGTGTTTTGCAGCGTCTGTAGTTTTTTAGATGTTGTTGCTGCTGTTTCAGGTATAGACTATTACACTAGTCCAAGCTTGCCATCACTAAGGCTGATATCACCATTTTTTGGAAGTTTGGAGGAATGAAAGCTAGGATCTTTTTGATCTTTCTAAGAATAGAAAATGTGGATCAACCTGGCTAGCAAAAGAAATCTTGTTATCTATGAGAACTCCTAGATTGTTAGCTTTAGTAACCAGCTTGGGTAAACAGCCCAAATCTTCCAGCCACCAACTTGGGGACCAGATAGATGGATGATTGCTGAAAAGTACCACCTCTGTCTTATTGGAGTGAGCTTTAAACAATTACTGCTCATCCTTTAGCTGATTGCTGTCATACAGTCATGAAATGTCTTTCCCGTGGTGTTCGCTTGATTGGTATCCACTTTGATGATCTGGGTATCATCAGCATATGATGTTAGGGCAAAGCCAAAAGATTTGATAATTTGGTCCAGGGCTGCTATATAAACATTAAAAGGGGTGGGTATGATGGAGGAACCTTGAGGAACTCCACAAGAAAATTAAAAGGTTCTGACTTAAAAGGGTCTAAGGCTATCAGGCGGCCCACCTGCTGGTCTTGAACGACTGGTGGTATAGTGACCGGGGGGACCCGGCCTATGCGGTGGAGCGATTCCTCATGGGTTCGGCGTCGGTCCACATGCTGCTGTATTTGGCAGCGCTCCGGCGGTGTCTTCCTTCGGTTACGCAAGTGTTTTTTACGTTTGGCGGAAAGCGCTGCATAGAATGCTGTGGTGGAATGTGCTCACTCAGGAAACCCCCCTCTGGTCTAATGGTCATCTGCCCCAATTAGCTGCGCTATTGGGTTTCCGGGGCTGGGATGCTATAGGCATCTCAACGTTGGGCGAGGTGAGGCCACAGGATGTACCCTTAATTCCTTCCAGGACTTGCAAAATGACTTTGAGATGCCCCAATCTCTTTTTGTTAAATCCCTACAGTTTCGACATGCCTTGACGCCCTACTTAGCCGACCTTGAGGAGCTGCCTGACTTTAGTCCACTGGAGGCTAAATTGTTTATGGGGGAACTACCTGATAAGAAACTCTCCCGTATTTATCAGACCCTGGTGCACCACTGCTCCTCCGATCTACACAAACTCAAGGCTGCGTGGGAGGAGGATCTCGGGGATTTGGAGGAAGAGGACTGGAATAAGGCTCTGGCAAGTCCACCACAGTTAGTAGCAATTTCCACTCGCTTGCGCTTCATCCAATTTAAATACCTGCATCGTGCGTACTTTACTAGACAGCGCTTATGGAGGGCGGGTATGGTGGGGTCCCCTGATTGTCTCCGCTGTGGCTCGGGCGTGGGCACACTCCTTCATACTGTGTGGGGATGTTCCGCATTACAGAGGTTTTGGGAGGGAGTCTTTCGATGCCTGTCTGAGGTGCTGGCCTGAGTGCTTCCACGGGACCCCAGATTGGCGTTGCTGAATGTTGGGGTGGGGGGGGGTTAGTTTGTTTTGTAAATGTCTGCAGATGATATGCTTACTCTATTGATGTTGACAGAAGACTCTGGTGCTCGGGTCTCTGCATTTTATGTGTGTTCAGACAAATAAAAATCTTTTTAAAAAAAAAAGGGTCCAAGGCTCCAAATTGTATCCTATCTTCTGGAAAAGATCTTAAACGATTGAAAGCAGATCCCTGCACTCCTATAGCTGCTAGCCAACCCACCAGGATGACATGGTGGACCGCGTTGAAGACCACCGACAAGTCAAGTTAAATAAAAGCGGTCTCGCTTCCATTGTCCAATGACTCGCTAATTTCCTCCACTGACTTAATTAAAGCTGATTCTGTGCTATGGCCACCCCTAAAGCAGTGTTGTTTTTAATCTAGGCAACTATGCTCCATGATGTATTCTGAGAGTTGAGTATTCATAGCCTTTTCTAAACGTTTTGTGGCAATAGAAACCGAGAGATTGGCCAGAAATTATTGGTACCATGGGGATCAAGATTGGGTTTCTTTAAGATCGATAACATTTAAGTAACGTTCCACAATTTCGGGAAGCAGCCAGAGCTGCAAGCTGAATAAAAACTTTTGGTCAGATTGTCAGCAACAATGTCCTATGCCAATTTTAAGACTATAACTGCACAGGGGTCCAGCGTTAATTCTGATTTAACCTTGCCAATGAGGCCCCCTACTTGTGTGACATTGAGATTAGCAAATGTGGAAAAACAAGGGCTTTCTTGTTCAGTCAAAGGATTGCGATCTGCAAGAGGGGCCACATATTTTCCACTTCGCTCAGGAAGGGTTTAGCAATCTTATCACCCAGAGACTGTGTGCACACAAAGTTTGGAGTATCTGGACGGGTAAGAGACATAACTATATTCAACATTTCTTTAGATTAATTTTTGGTACTTACAATTTTCTGAGTGAAGTGTTTTGTCTTTTCCATGACTACCAGGGCTTTGTAGTTGTTAAGATAGGATTTAAACATTTCCTTCTCCATGGGATTGTAGGCTACTGTCCAGAGGTGGTCTTTTTTTTACAGGTAAGCTTACAATGTTCCAAGGTTTCCGAACACCAGGGAGCTGAGTGGCGGCCCGCTTTGTTTTGATAAAATATTATGGGGCTAATGAGAAAGCAGTAGCCTCCATCCAATGATTACAATTATTGGCATTTCTATCCACATCATCAGAATCAGCTAGTTGAGAGAGGGTAAGACAATGTTGGAATTGCTGCTGATTAATTTTATTTCATCTGCGTGCAGTCCTCGTTCTGAGTGAAATCGAAGGTATGGTAGTGCCATGGGCCAGAGTAATCTTAAACAGCACTGCTGAATGATCAGACCAAATGAGAGGTAGAATGCCCTTGACTAAGAGAAAATAATTGTTTGAAAAGATCCCATTGAGCATATAGCCAGCAGAATGTGTAGGACCTTTCACTAGTTTGGATAAGCCCAAACTGTTCATGAAATCAATGCCACCTCCAAGTCTAAGTTTGCTTCCAAATGGATGTTAAAGTCACCTAGCATAGTCAAGTTGGATGAGGCTAGACTGTCTTCCTTCAGACAACTGACCTAGTCAATGAAGGATGCTCTAGTGCCTGGCGCTTGATATAATAAAATTCCTTTAAAATTATTTCGTGCAGCACGTAGAAAGCTAAAAGTAAGTGCTTTGCCATCCTGAGATTGAATTGCTGAGAATGCAAATGGTAATGAGTCCCTATAAAGTATAGCCGGACCCCCCAAATCTATTCTATCCAGGGTAAAGATATCAAAACCGGGGGGGGGGGGGTTGTGGCTTCCACAAGGCTAGGTCCTGATGCCGCCTCTGTCCAGGTTTCAGTCACAAATATTATATTTCTTTGAAAGCTATCCATGTACTCTGCACATTCTAGACCATGCTTTGCCAATGATCTAGTGATTAGCAATGCACAACATAGGTGTTTATCTCTTGCCCCCTTTACAGTGGTCACGGAAATGTTTGTAGTAGCAGCTAACTATCTAGACCCTTGCCAGGTCATGGAGTAGGTGGCATGACACACAGGGCACGAAGAGCTAATCTCGTTTCCGTCAAATTCAATAACAGGGCAGTTACAGACTGTCTTTCCTTCGGTGTTAAGGTTCAGCAGTTCTCTTTTAGAGTACCGCGTACGTTCCTGATAATCTTGGGAGAAATGAGGAGAGGGGCTGGCGCTAAGCATGGTCCGAGATGGGCGCAGATGGGCTTGCCTGTGGTGCGACACCAGCACAAAGGCACTCTAGTTATCCTTAAATACTCTCCCATGTGGGAGGGGGCGTGTCCCAAGAACTCAAAGTATTCATGGGCAAATAAAAATGTGCAAATAAGTAGGGTGCAGCTACCCCCTATGTGATCAGCAGGTTCCCCTGCGATCACGTAGTACTGTGAAATGAAATGAAATTAAAAGAAAGGGGAGAAAGCTGAAACACAGAAAATCAATTAAAACTGAAGCAAGTTCAGTATGGAACCCTCTTGTACTCTTTTGTTATTTCATGAAAGGTTTTGGAGAAGGCACTTTCCTATATTCGGGACTTTAGTTTCTGGTTGCTTTGTTAATTGACTCCATCTGTTGTCTTAATGCCTGGGTACACCATTTATTTTTGAGTGTCCCCTACATGATAGGTTGCCATTTTTGAGGAACCAGCTGTTTTTCAGTGAAACCTGAATAGTCTCCTATTTAGGGATCGTGGCTGATTTTCCACTGTGCTCTGATGGTAAGCTAGCTTTCCATTTCTAGTTATTTTTCATGGATAATTTAGTCCATTTTATTCACAACCAGTGATTCCTTGGATCTTGTGCTGCGAGATGTTTCAAATGGTCCGCACGCTGGTCGTTGTTTGATATTTTTATGATCTGAGGGTGGTGACCGCTCTCTCATCTGACCTCTATATGAAAGCTCTGAATGTTGTGAACTATAGAAGCAAATGTGAATATGTAATCCAAGTACGACTCTAAGTTCCTTCACATTGGTGAGTAAGCTGGGTCTTGGCCAAAGAGGGCCCTTTGCCCCAGTGCCTCCATGAATCATAAGAGGGTGTGATTGCATTTGTTGATCTCCTTAAATTGCAACACCTGTGGTGGGATTCCCAGACTCAGATCTTGGACCATTTCTCTAATGGTTCTCTTGTAGTGGCTTGACATGATTAAATTGAAGTCTCCAGTGAGGATCCATGGTATTTCACCATGCATGGCTCGAGATTCTGATATTTCGTTTTCTGTGAAGTGATTATATATTGGGGCAGATTTATGTTGGGAATACGCCACGTTTGCGTCACGCAACTGCGGCGTAAACGTGGCGCATCCCTATGACCCATTTACAACGTGACGCATCTAGGCAGAAGCGTCATGTTGTAAAGCCCTGCGCCACTTGTGGGCGTTCCGGCGCAGGGTGGGCGTTCCAGGGCAGGTGCGCCTCGCAAAAGTGGCTGAGTGAAATCTATAAGATTTCACTCAGTCACTTTCAGGCCAATGCTGCGTCAAAACCCTGCGCCTGCTTGAAGCAGGCATAGGTCTTGACGCAGCATTGTAAAGATGGGGCACCCCCGAGCATTGCTGGAGCTGCGTCGTGCTTGCGACGCAACTCCAGCAATGCGGCACCTTTACGGCACAGATGCGTCACGCATCTGTGCCGTTTTTGCCCCATGGTGCGCCGCATTGTAAATGCGGCGCACCATGGGTGGCGGAGCAGCGGCGCAAAATAACTGGCGCATCCCTGGGGATGCGCCAGTTATCATAAATCTGCCCCTTTGTTTTTTTGCAGCAATAGGGTTATCATGATTGAGGTTGTCTGTGATCCTGATTTCCAGTTTTAATTATAATTGCTAGCATGTGGGAGCTCTTCAGATCTAATCGGCTTCCATTAGAGATTTATCTAGTTGTTATGTAGGCTGATAAGCCATCTTTTGTATGTCCTTTGGTCTTTACCCTCTCTGCTGTGCTTGAATATTCCACATATCCTGGTAGTAGGTTCTCAGTTTCCTGTCAGGTTTCCTGGAGGCAGATTATATCGAAGTTTCACAAGAAAAGTACCAAACTGGGATCCTGAGTTAGTTTGCTAGCCCCTGCTATGTCCCACTTGTGAACTTGGTGGTTCGAGGCTTAGGGACAATAGTGCTTTGGAGTTTTCCCTACATTTTAATTTAAATGTAAAGTATGCAGATGTCATTTTGCATAATTATGTGCAGTTTGTGGCTAAAATGTACAGCGAATGGCACATTTCACAGTAATTTGAGGTAAACATTTACCATTAATCCACAGGAACAACAGAACACGAGCAGCTGTTGTTTGTCATGCTCTTGTTTAAGCACATCTGTGCAAAAATTGACATGAGGATCTGCATTTCACTTAATTCCACATAATTTTGCAGTAATTTTACTTGATATCACAAAATCAAGCAATGCAAATTTCACAAGCGATCCAAAACCTCAATAAAGAGCAAGATACATTAGGTTTCTCCAAACTATTCTACATCCCAAAAAACTCGGAAAGACCAGTATCTCAAACTACTTTTCTCCACTATTCCTGAACTCTACTTTCTAGTTGTCTTTCAGCTTTCATTGTTTGATCAAGAGTAGTTAAGTTTATCTTTGAATATGAGCTCAAGACAAATCTGCCATCTGTACCAAAACACTGCATTACAGGATTCTACAACATCTGTTTTGGGTTAACTTAACCCCTTCGCTGCTGATGACGAGCTCAGCTCGTCATCAGCCACGGTGGTCGTGTGCTGATGACGAGCTGAGCTCGTCATGTAACGCAGGTTTTTGTAAATTGCCGCAAAGCGGAAAAATTGCAGCCGCAGCAATGTGGTTAAGGATCTGTCTGATCATCATCTACATGTTCCTGCTTACCAGGACCCTAGATTTTTATGGAATTGGTTATTACATATATGCATATGATGTGCAGCTGCATTGAATCCTCACAGACAATTCTGAAACGCTATCAAATTTATTACAATGAGTTTCCAACAACCACTGCTGGATGCAAAAAAAACTGGAATTGCTTGAGCAGTCATAAACCAAATCCCTCTTTCATTGTGCAATCAATCCTGTTTAATTTCTTTCACTTGACCCATTTCTCGGGGATCGCAAATTATTTTACTTGACCCAGTTCATTGGGTTTGCTCATTCCTTTCACCTGACCCAATTTGTTTGGTTTGCCAGTGCAGACACTTGTAAAATTCTGGAACTTTAGGCTGGTTGTTCATCAACAAACTGCCCTTCAAGTCCCAGATAAATGCAGCCTTAATCACTTTGACCTTATCACACCTACTCAAATGTCCCTTCACTTGCTCCCTGATTACTTAAAACAAATGAGGGTGATGAGGAAGGGCAGGAAATATAAGGACAAGCTTTGGGTTGGAAAGCCTCATAGAAAATGAGGAGGGGTGGCAAGGAGAAGTCGGAAGCAGCACACATGGAACAGAGCAAGAAAACATGCACTCCCATTGAGTACCTAAAGGAAAAGAAAAAAGTGACTTGCTTAATGCAAGCAACAACAGTAGTGAAAAAATACAAGTCATTCAATCAGAACTCGGGGTGAACAAAATGCTCCCAGTTGAGACCAACAAATGGAAAGAGAGGAAATCCATTGAACCAAGAGGATACAACAGAGATAGACAACAAAGTCATCTAATCACGAGCAAGGGGGTGACCCTAACCCAAGTCTTTGTTTTTAGACAGAAAAAGGTCTGGCCAACAGACAGCTTGTTGTTTGTAGCCAACATCTATGAACAAGCATTTGTAAAAGCGAGCGCCGTGCTCAAATATAAAGTGCTCTGCCCGTATTGTAAACATAGGAACGGGTGCCGAGCTAACACAAAGTGCAATGCCTGTGCTATTTATTTTTTATTAAAAAATAATGATGAAAGTGGGCTAAAATATAAAGCGTGGCACTTGATGGAAAGAAAGCGCTGGTGTGATGTAATGATGAATAATTGTAACCTGGAAAACCACGGTGAGGGAATGGTGAAAAGGAAAGCCGGGGTGAGATATAGTGATTGATTGTGGAAATGGAAAACCTGGGGAGATGTCATCATTATTAATTGGTAACTTGAAAACCTTGGTGAGATGTGGAGATGACTGATTGTGAACTGGGAAGCTCTGGTGAGTTGTGATGATAAGTGATAATGAAAAGCCAAGGCCTGGTGAGGTCAGATTAGGAATGCTGTTGAAAAGGAAAGCTCTTGTGGGATTTGACTGAAGTACGTGCAATGGAAAGCCCTGGTGAGATGTGGTGATGATTGTGAACTGAACAGTTGTAGTGAGGTTTTTAGTGAAAAGGAAAGCGGTGATGAAACCTGGGGATTTGCCGCCTTGAAAGGCAGCGATGCTCTCCGTTTGTACACCTTTGTCTAAAACTAGCTCTGCGCAGCGGGAGTTTAAGTGCTCAGCCAAGCATTGAGGACACAGGAGGGTGGTGGGGGCAGAGAGGAAGAGCAGACTGGGCGCAGAGATGACAGTGTGTTTAGGGGATGAACGGGAGTCATTAAGGATGAGGTGAGAACTGGAGATTAGAGAGAAGGAGAGGAGGGGACATGCTAACGGGGGAAGGTGGGACGGATACAATGGCACCAATGAGGAAGAGGAGGCTTCGGCCAGAGGAAGCAGGTCATCAGAGAGGAATGCAGGGTATTGAAGAGGCAGGTCGCAACAATGGGGCCAGAAAAGGAAGGAAGCTGACACAGCATCAGAAGGTAGAAAAGAACTACTAAGCCAGAAGAAAAAGGCAAAGTGGAAAACGGGTGAGAAAGGCAAGATAGCGCTTGATTGCCCTACTTGTCTAATTATTGTGCCTAATTTCCACATATACGCTATTTAGTCATGCACCAGTCACATTCATCTTAATCTTCAATTCCTTAATGAATAGCCATTTTAAGGTCATTAAACCTGATTGGGGTAATCCAGTGGTTTTCCGGAACATCCAAGGGTGCATGAACTAAAAAAATATAAACATGAAATGGGGCGCTGTGCTAGGGCTAGCAGCGCCGAAGCAGATGAATTGTCAACCAAAAAAACCTATGAAGCAGGCCATCGTGCTAGGCAGGGCGGCGCCTGAGCACAAGAATTAAAAAAAACCATGAAACCGGGTGCTGTGCTAGGTAGCGCAGCACCCAAGCACATTAAATTAAAAAAGCAATGAAACCGGGCGCTGTGCTAGGCAACACAGCGCCTGAATGCATTATTAAAAAAAAATCCATGAAACCAAGCGCCATGATGACACAAAATAAAATAAAGGAAGTAGTCCCTAGAAATAACACATCAACGCATGGAGCATAATAAAACTGTAGTTGGTTGGTGCTCCCTCTGATAAAACAGAAGTGATGTATCAGGAGCAGAAAACCACTAAAGAGCCTGGTAATAAGAGTAATGCAGGAGTTACCCAATGGTAAGCAGCAGGCGGGATTACACGTGCAACACTGCTTACTGCAAGTCTTGCAGACAGCGAATGCATGCTACCTAGGCTCTACTTGAAAAAGAAATACTGCTTCCTTCTGTTACCAAGAGCAGGAAACTAAAGGGAGATATGTGTAGTGGCAGAGATACTATATACACCAAAGGCTTTTTTGTTTAGTTTTTATAGCTGATAAATACATTAGTCAGTGTATGCGGTCTGTCATGTGTCGTGAAATGACCAGTGGATCAATTAATTAGTCGATTTTTAGGCTCCTGGGTCTGGGCAATAGCCATATCTTACCCTCTAGTATTTATAATAAGGGTATTGTTGTGTTTATATATTTATAGAATCGTTTTAAATAGTGCAGTTGCAGCATGAAGTATAGGCACAAGTTCAGCGTGAGGTATAGATGTGCTTTACAGAAGACATGTATTTTGTTTCACGGTGCCGCCAGTCAGGTGCGCGCTTCAGCAGAGAGTCGCATATTACTGCCACTCTTTCCTTACCGTTAGGCGGTATAGACGGACCTCGTTTTCCTGCCATCGCTCGATTTTTCTTTGCAACAATCTGACCTGGAGCTCGGCTCACCTACTGCCCCCATTACCCTGATACGGATACACACTGAACTGGTGCATTCCGTGGCCCCATAACCACTTTTTTGGTTTTCGCTACACTCAGGAACCAGGAATCCCACAGCCCTTTCTATCAACGATCATAGCAGGCTCGATCATTGTAATTTCCGCATTGTAGGCTCTCCCCCACAGGCATTTCTTGTCTCAGGCATATATTACTTAGTTCTGATGATGACCCCTAGATTTTCAAAAAGGAATGAAACGTCATCAACCTGTAGTACCAAGACTATTGCAATGTCTTTTTCATTTTAATAAGGATAGCATTGGTACCATGTAATAGACGTGACACTAATTGTTTATTATTTATATAGTCACTTTGTAAATATCTGAGTTGTGTTAATCAAATTGTTTGGTGTCTCGTATTTTCCCACCTTATTTGTTTTAGTTTCCTTTTACCCCTTTTCAGCAGTAATTAAATTATTTTATTACTTTATTTCAATTCAATTCAATTACTTCATTTGATTTTTGTTGTTATAGAAACCTTTTTGACTTCTATGTATGATTTTGTATAGTATTCTGTTGGAAGGGACTGCTTGTTCCTCTATAAATCACATAGTAACAACAACAGTGACATTACGGTAGGACAATACAAGAAAGAACTGAACATCACATGGGAGATTGGTAGGGGTGTGGGAGGGAGAAAGTGACAGGGGCAGGTAGGTGGAAACAGGGACCACAGGTAACTTGGGACCAGAAGAGGGATGGAAACCATGTGAACGGAATAGTCAGGAAAGAATGAGGACACAACAAGTATTTTAAAATCAGGTGGAGGAAAAGACAGAAGAGTGGACAGGGGGACCGACAGTGATGAGGGGTCAGAGTGGACTGAATTTAAAGATAGTTAGAGAAGAAGAGGTACCGCATAAAGATACAATTAGCCCCCAAAGAATTGGATCATAGGGTCAGATACAGTCTGAAGAGATGATTCTTTTAGTTACGCTGAAAGGACTGAATGGGATAAACTGCTTTTCAGCACAGTAAGTGTTCAGAATCTCTGGCGATCTTGATGATGTAAGATTCTGTTCAAGACTGATGATACCCATGAGAAAAGCTATGTTGGATATTGGTGTGAAGATAGGCAATGATGTGAAGATAAAAGTACTTGTGGGGAGAAATGACTTATCCAAATACACTAAACCTATGATGATCATCAAGACTTTCAGAAATGCTGTGACCTCCCAAGATCGGAGATCATATTTAGGGTTGGTAAAACTGAAGGAGCACGGTAAGCCAGTAATTCTCCCGCACTGCCACACCTATGTTCCACTAGCTCTATTTTTATTTGTGGAAACCACTAGGCTACCCTCAGCACAGCCTCCACTCTCTCTGCCGGTGGTACCACTGATAATGGTCATAGACCTGTGGGCTAGGAGTACGGGCGGACCGGAATAACAGGCGTGGAGGCCGTATGTAATGCGCTATTGCAGCTGTTTTTATTGTTCTCAAGCAGGGTAAACAAGAGGGGTTGGAAGGAGGTGAGGCTGGATGGCTGGAAGTTCGTTCTCGTCCGTACAGATGAGTAGGTCTTCGGATTGACTTCGGGTCTTAAGGCCGGGGTCCGGTGTCGCCTCGGAGGTGAAAAGAGAGAGAAGAGGGCAGTTAGTCCTTGACTGTTTATGGACCGTCGGTGTACTGTCACCATCCACCGGGTTGTGAGGGGACCAAAGAGAACCTGAGGATGAGGGGGAAAAGGGGGTTCAAGGATCGGAGCAGACGAGATGGGAGAAAAGAAGAGCGTGCAGCGGTGAGGGAGAAGTGCAAGGGCTATAGTACAACGGGCTAAGTGGAGTGAACTTTTACGTATATACAGTGCAGCGGTGTATAAACTGTGAGGGGGTCTATATACAGCTAATATACATGTATTTACCGGGAGACACAGAGAAAAAGGTAACAGTGTACTCACGTGCCCCGCCGCAACTCTCCAGTGAGTTGCGGCCGCTCTCCAGGAACCTCCGGAGGACTCCACCAATCTTCGGTCCAGATGTCCTCCTCCTCTTTGCTTCCGCTCTTGCTTTTTCCGCTCTCCGTCCCAAGTTCTCCGCACGCTGTCTACTGCCATGACTCCGCCGCATTGAACGCGCTCCTCTCTTCGTCGTCGGCTTTTCTGTGTGTCGGGCTGATGATGGGGGTGGGACTTCCGGGATCACAGGAATTCACTTCCGGGTTGTTGCGTGATGCCGCTGGTTGCTCTGTTTCCTGCATGGGAAAAAAGAGAAGAGGAGTCCTGGTCGTCAGGGACGCAGGAGGGTCAGTTGTCATGGAATCCCTGCTCGAGGGCCGCGCTGCCGGGTTGCGCGGCGCTCCCCTTCCACATCCCCTTTCCCTAGCTGTCTTTCTTGAGGGGGAGATAGGTGGGGGATATCGAGAAAGATAGTCCGCATTGCCCTGGTCAGCCCCTTTTCGGTGCAAGGTTTTGAATCTGTAGGGTTGCAGGGATAGGAACCAGGGTAGTACTCGGTCGTTGTGGCCACGGTTGCGTGCCATCCACTCCAATGGGGCGTGATCTGTGTACAGAATAAACTCACGCCCCTCCAGGTAATATCGAAGGCTTTCTACTGCCCATTTAATGGCTAGGGCCTCCATTTCCACTACAGCATAATTTAACTCCCGAGGGAAGAGCTTCCTGCTGAGGTAGAGAATGGGCCTCTCCACCCCGGTCTGGTCTTTCTGGGATAGAACGGCTCCCAATCCCTGGTCTGAGGCATCCGTTTGTAGGATGAAGGGTTGTGAGTAGTCAGGGATAATCAGGACTGGCTCAGAAACCAGGGATTGCTTGAGTTCGTGAAAGGCTTTCAACATTTGGCGAGTAGCGCGTTGTAGCATGGCCTCTGTTTGTGTGCTTTTCTTCAGTAAGTCAGTCAGGGGGACTGCTGTTTGGGAAAAGCCAGGGATAAACCTCCTGTAGTACCCTAACAGCCCTAGGAAAGCACGGAGGTCTTTCTTGGTCTGTGGGAAGGGGATGGCCTGTATGGCCTTTATTTTGTTGTCTTGCAGTCTGATAATGCCCTCCCCAAGCAGATATCCCAGATATTTTACGGATTTGGCAGCAAGAGTGGTTTTGGTGGGATTGATAGTAAACCAGTATTTTCCCAGGGATGTGACCACTTGTTTCAAATGGGAGAGATGTTCTTGCCATTTGTTATTATAAATGATGATGTCGTCCAAGTACGCTCCTGCGTATTGGGCATGTGGTTGTAGGACAATGTTCATGGCCCTCTGGAACGTCGCCGGGGCGCCGTGGAGCCCGAAGGGCATGACTCGGAACTGAAATAAGCCATCCGGCGTGGAGAACGCCGTTTTCTTCTTGTCTTCCTTTTTCAGGGGTATCTGCCAGTAGCCTTTGCAGAGATCTAAAGTGCTAATATATCTGGCCTTGCCTATACGTTCTATCATCTCATCCACCATGGGTAAAGGATAGGTATCGAAACTTGAGACTTTATTAACCTCTCGAAAGTCTATACAAAATCTTGTGGAGCCATCAGGTTTGGGAACTAGTACGATGGGCGAGTTCCAGCTACTGACAGACGGTTCTATTATACCCATTTGTAACATCTGCTTGGTCTCTTCCCTGATTACGTTTCTGCATGCTTCAGGGACTCGATAGGGTCGTTGTCTCACGTTTTTTCCCGGTGAATGGCATGCTCAATGACTGTGGTGTGTCCTGGTAGGGAGGAAAAAACCACTTGTACTGGTGCTAGTGTGTGTCGGAGTTCGTTTTTGTTGAGTTTGGGTAGATCAGGGTCCAGACAACACTCAAACGGCTGGCTTTCCTGACACTGTCCACTGGCTTGTACCGGCTGGGGTCCTTCCCACTTCTTCAGGAGATTTACATGGTATATTTGTGTCTGATTGCAGTTGTGGTCCAATCCAACTTCGTATGTGACTGGAGTCACCTGTCTTACTATTGGGTATGGGCCTTGCCACTGTCCTAGTAGCTTGTGGTCGGAGGAGGGAATGAGGAGTAGTACTAGGTCTCCGGGAACAAAGGACCTCATTTTGGCACCCCAGTCGTACTGGCGTTTTTGAGCTGCCTGAGCAGTCATCAGGTTTTGTCTTACTATTTCTCTGATTTGACCTAAGTGGGTTTTAAGGTTGGCAACATCTTCAGGTAGAGGCCGGGTGCGATCTGCCTCGGCCTCCCATGCTTCCCGGGCCATATCCAATAGGGTCCTGGGTGGCCTCCCATACAAGAGTTCATAGGGGGAGTATCCAGTACTGCTCTGGACTTTGCATCTTATTGCAAATAGGGCTAACGGCAGCATTTCCTCCCAGTGACGGCTCTCTAGTCCTAACAGTTTCTTTAGGGTAGTTTTTAGGCTGGCCTTATAACGTTCCACCAGCCCGTCGGTCTGGGGGTGGTAGGCGGAGGTCCTAATTTGTTTGATGCCAAGCTGGGAACAACCCTGGCACATAAGGGAGGAGACAAATGGGGTGCCTTGGTCTGTCAATATTTCCCGGGGAAAACCCACCCGGGTGAAGATAGAGACTAGAGCTATAGTGATGTTCTGGGTGGTAGGGTGGCGTAAGGGAACGGCCTCAGGAAAACTGGTGGCATAGTCCACGATGACAAGAGCATATCTGCACCCACTCTTTGAGGGTAACATAGGCTCTATAAGTTCCATCCCTACCCTACTGAAAGGGACGTCGATGAGAGGGAGGGGTTGGAGGGGTACCTTTGGGGGTCGATATCGACTGTTCATCGACATACCAGGCATTCACAGCAGTATTGACTCACTTGTTTGTATACCCCAGGCCAGTAGAATTTTTCTAGAATGGTTTGTCCTGTTTTGTCATCTCCGAAATGTCCCCCTAACAGATGGCTATGGGTCAAGAATAGTACTTTGTCGCGAAAGGGACCGGGAACGAGGAGCTGGGGGTTTTGTTGGGGTCCACCTTTCCTGTACAACAGCCCATTCTTTTTGAAAAAATAAGGACCTACTTGTAGTGGGTCTTCGTTTTCCAAGGCACGTCCCCAAGCATCCTGTAACACCGGGTCTTCTTGTTGTGCAGCCCGGTATTCTCGATCGGATTCCCAAGGATGATCGTCCACTTGAACGGGATAAGCTGTAGCATAGGTCCTTCTCTCTTTCCTCTTTTGGCCTTTAGATTTCGGGACTTTGGTTGTTGGTTCTAGGGGGGGAACATTTCGAGAAAAGGGAGCTTCGGTCCACCACCTTGTTAATGAGTTGGTAGAGTCATGCAGCAGACGAGGAAGACCGCTGTAGTCGCTTCCCAGGATCACTTGTTCCGGTAGGTTTGGCACCATCCCCACCGTGAGGGGGCTTCCTTCGTCCAAGGTGTGTTGGACTTTGACCCTGGTGGTGGGATACCTCTTTTTGTCGCCGTGTACACATTGGATGTCAACTGTACTGGTCACTGGCCCGATAGGTGTGGGCATCCCCTGGGGTCGTAGAGCACTTTGCCTGCAGCCGGAATCGGCGAGGGCCATCATGGGGTGGCCATCAATCTTCACTGGACACCGGAAATTAGGGGGGCTAGCCTCTGTGGTAAGGCAAGCATAGTTCCTGGCAAGCCCGAACTCCATGGGTTTTTCCTTCTTTTCGGAAAAAAGGGGCAATATGTCCATGTCCTCCGCAGTGATAGCATTGGGGTCCGGGAGGACTTGGTCGAGGCATCACCGGGAAGGGAAACAAGGGAATTGGGTCCGGTTTTCGGGGAACGGCAGGCCTTTGGACCCGAGGGTGGTTTCCAAGGGGTATACGAGGAGGGTGCTCGTCTTTTTTCTGGGACACCTGAGCTCAGCTGTAAGCACTAGCAATTTCCACAGCACTGTCTAGTGTTAAGAGGGCATGTTGTCGCACCCATTTCTGGGTAGCGGGATGAAGAGAGGTTAGGAATTGCTCCAAATACATTTTGGACAGTATCTCTTCCTTTGAGGCCGTGGCAGGCTTCAACCAACGGTTGGTCAGATCCTGGATGCGAAAGGACAAGGCCCGGGGTGTCTCTTGGGGTCCTTCACGGGCTTGCCGCAGGCGAACTCTATATGTCTCTTCATCGATACCTAAATGTTCTAGGATGCAGGTCTTTATATCCTGGTAAGGTGTTTGGCCCTGTATGTTTGCCTGTTGGTAGGCCGCCTGTAGCGCCCCCGTCAACAGAGGCCCCAAGTAGTGACCCCAGCGGTCGGCCGGCCACGAAGCGGCCTGTGCCAGGCGTTCAAAGTTCGTGAAGAAGAAATCCGGGTCCTCACCCTGAACGTACTTCTGTAGGACCACAGATGGTAGGGAGGCGGCTGGTCATTGTTGTCCCATGACGTCGGCTAGCCTCCCAAGGGCCTGATCCTGCACGGTTCCCTGATCCTTTAGGACGTCGTGAAGCTGGCCACGATCATCTTCAGATGTCTTAAGGAAGCGTTCCATCATCTTCCCTAGCAGCTCTTGGCTTTCTGCTAGCTGCTTAACCGCGGCCTCCATGCTTCCGGTATATCCCACTTCTGACACCAAGTGTGGGCTAGGGGTACGGGCGGACCGGAATAACAGGCGTGGAGGCCGTATGTAATGCGCTGTTGCAGCTGTTTTTATTGCTCTCAAGCAGGGTAAACAAGAGGGATTGGAAGAAGGTGAGGCTGGATGGCTGGAAGTTCGTTCTCATCCGTACAGATGAGTAGGTCTTCGGATTGACTTCGGGTCTTAGGGCCGGTGTCCGGTGTCGCCTCGGAGGTGAAAAGAGAGAGAAGAGGGCAGTTAGTCCTTGACTGTTTTCGGAGTACTCTCACCATCCACCGGGTTGTGAGGGGACCAAAGAGAACGTGAGGATGAGGGGGAAAAGGGGGGGTTCAAGGATCGGAGCAGATGAGATGGGGGAAAAGAAGAGCGTGCAGCGGTGAGGGAGAAGTGCAAGGGCTATAGTACAACGGGCTAAGTGGAGTGAACTTTTACGTATATACAGTGCAGCGGTGTATAAACTGTGAGGGGGTCTATATACAGCTAATATACACATATTTACCAGGTGACACGGAGAAAAAGGTAACAGTGTACTCACGTGCCCCGCCGCAACTCTCCAGTGAGTTGCGGCCGCTCTCCAGCAACCTCCGGAGGACTCCACCAATCTTCGGTCCAGATGTCCTCCTCCTCTTTGCTTCTGCTCTTGCGTTTTCCACTCTCCGTCCCAGGTTCTCCGCACGCTGTCTCCTGCCACAAGTCCGCCGCATTGAACGTGCTCCTCTCTTCGTCGTCGGCTTTTCTGTGTGTCGGGCTGATGATGGGGGTGGGACTTCCGTGATCACAGGAGTTCACCTCCGGGTTGTTGCGTGATGCCGCTGGTTGCTCCGTTTCCTGCATGGGAAAAAAGAGAGGAGGAGTCCTGGTCGTCAGGGACGCAGGAGGGTCAGTTGTCATGGAATCCCTGCTCGAGGGCCGCGCTGCCGGGTTGCGCGGCGCTCCCCTTCCACAAGTCCCCAATGTTATTGTGAGACAGATAGACTCTTGGGGGCATATTTACAAGTTCTGGCACATCTCTGCATGTCAGCGAGATACGCCAGAACAAATGCCTCACACAAAACGACCCTTGCGTCATGGCAGATGCGCCGCATTTACAATGCGGTGCGCCGTGGCACAAGGGTAGGCAGATGCGTGACGCATCTTGTGACATAAGGGCGGTGCATCACTGGAGTCGCGTCGCAACTCCAGCAATGCTCAGGGCCGCCCAATACTTAACATGCTGCGTCAGTCCTTATGCCTGCTTCAAGCAGGCGAAAGGAATTGATGCAGCAGCGTCGCGGAAGTGCCTGCGTGAAATCTTGTAGATTTCATGCAGGCACTTTTTTGAGGCACGCAGGCGCCGGAACGCCCACCCTGTGTGGGAACGTCCCCATTGTGGCGCTGGGCTTTATAACGTGACGCATCTCCCTAGATGCGCCACATTGTAAATGCCTCGCAGGGATGCGCCACATTTACGCCGCTGTTGCGTGACGCAAGGCGGTGTAAACGTGGCGCAAGGGGCTTGTAAATCTGCCCCCAAATGTCTTTCCGCCTTAGCTCGACAGTCACTCTACAGAAACAATGCCTCCGATCCAAGTGGGACAAAAAGCCCATTCCAATTTGGATACGGTTCCAGGACAGAAAGGAGGAAATCTGTGGGAGAACTAGACCTGACACCCAGTACCCATGTACAGATATCCTCAGGATACAAGGGTGATGTATGTAAGAGAGGACACTCTTGGACTGCGCTGTGGTTTGGCGGCAGTATACTTCATGCCTAGTGCCGCAATTCAAGATGTTGAACCTGCTGCCACATATTTTGTTGAGTGGGGGACTAAACATTTCTCTCTGAGTGACTCATTTACAAGATCTCTTCTCCAGGTAGATATACTTAATGGTATGAACTGCTAAGTCAGTCTTGAGATTGTATGGCATGCTTACTTGGTGTTCACCTCATCTTTATATTGGGCTAGCAAACTAGTATATACATTCCTCCAGGCCTGATCTGTTTTTAATTTGGTTTGGTTTCAATAGAGTCCAGGTGTGTGCCTTTTGTCTTAATTTTTCCAGGCAGAAGAGTGAAGCTTGCTGGTCTCTGACAAGGTCTGTAAGACAATAGCACAAAAGAGCAGGGTCATCTCCATGTAGCTGGTCCACAAAACCATATACAGTACACTTCAGGAGAAGGATGCATCAGGAAAGAGCCAGGAGCTGTTTCTATGCATAGAAAAGGCCTCTGCCTTCTTCCTCAGTTTCATGAGAGCCTGCGCCACTTCCAACAACTTTCGGAATGCTGTATGGGATTTGAACAGTTTACATCCCTTTCTAGAAGGCTCTCTTCAGCCTCTATTGTGTGTACCATTCAGACACAAGAGATTGAAAAGGGATTGAATTTAATTGAATTGAATAGGAACTTATAAAGCGCATACTGTCGCTCCAAAAGGAGCATCCTGGCGCTATCCGGATCAGGGCAGGCATGGTGAAGGAGGAGGGCCCAATATGAGAGAATAACAGATTTCATCTGGTATACCAAAGATCCAGGTCTTTAAGTCCTTCCTAAACTGATGTTCTGTTTCAAGGCATCTCAGTTTGACTGGTAAAAGGCTCCACGCTCTGGATCCTAAGACCGTAACTGATTTTTCTCTCTTGGCTTTGCATCTGTAGTAGGGGATTTTAAGAAGATGCGCTGAGGAAGATCTCAGGGTCCTAGTTGTGGTATAGGGTGTGAATCCTGCTGACAGGTAGTTTGGGCCCTGTTTGTGTGCTGTTCAATAGGTGATTAGGAGGATTTTAAATAAAATTCTCTTGTGTAGGGGGAGCCAGTGGAGAGATTTTAGGGCAGCAGATGTGGAGGCCCTGCACAGGAGTTTAAGGACCAAACAAACTGCCGCGTGCTGGACCACCTGTAATCTCTCCAGTGTAGATTTATTGATCCCTGCCAGAAGGCTGTTACAGTAGTCCAAGCGTGAGGGAATCAACCCCACTGCCACTGTTTTCTTAGCCGTTAGGGGGGATCAAATCAAATAATTGTTTTTGTGTTTTAATTAGACCAAAACAGGTTCCTGACAATTTTAGTACCTGATGTTTGAAAGAAAGGGGAGCATCAAATGCTACTCTCAGTTTTTTTGCAGCATCAAACGTAGCCAGAGGAGCTATGGCTTCATCCGGCCACCAGATCCTGGGTTGGAAGGGGTTGTCTTTCACATCTCCCTGCAGGCTCATACTGCCCACACTCCTCATGCCTACTCTGCCAGATCTGTACAGAACAAACATACATTTACCATCCTGTCTCAAATGGATGCAGGCCTTAGGGCCACATTTACAACTATTTCCTTTTGCGACTCGCAATTTGCGAATTTTAGTTACTCGCAATTTGCAAGTCACAGCAGGAAATGTACAGATACAATTTGCAATTTTCCACTGGGGTTGCAAATGACCTGCCTCAGCGATATTCATGAGGCAGGTCGCAATTTGCAACCCATTGGGAATGGAGAATAACACAGGGATGGTGGCCTACTGGAGACAGCAGACCTCCATGTCTGTTTTACTTTTTAAATAAAGCAACTTTTTTGTTTAATTCAGCCTATTTTCCTTAAAGGAAAATGGGATGCATTTCAAAACCAAAACTAAAACGTTTCAATTAAATTTTTTTAGAGTAGGCAGTGGTCCGTGAGACCACTGCCTGTTCTAAAAAAACATTTTCACTGCCTGAAACAAAGGAGAAGGGGTCCCATGAGGACCCCTTACCGTTTACGAGTGGCTTAACACCTACTTGAAGTAGGCAGTAAACTGCAATTGTTTCAGACCTCATTCTGGTCACTAAACAATTGTACTTCCCCCTGTGACTCGCTATTAGGAAGAGACGCCCTTGGCACGCCCCTTACTAAAAGCGACTCGCAAACCCTATTTTATGACTTGGTAACAGGTTACTGACTCGCAAAATATGGTGGATACATGCTACAAACAGTGTTAGCGGTCACAAACGGTCCAAATCTCTGTTTGTGACCACTAAAAATGGTCATACATGTGGCCAGGCCTTAATCTGTTATCTATTGCACTTTAGTATACACACAAGATTTGGATGAGGGCGGAGCTTTAAAATCAAAAGTTCACAGAAATGTGCCCTTTAAAGAACACAGGCAGTGGTGCATGGTCCACTGAACTATGCAGGAAACATTCCCATCCCAGTAGAGTTCATTACCCCAAAAACAGCCATGTATTTAGTTCTGAGTGACTGAGGGCCACATGTACAACCATTTTGTTTTGTGACTCACAAATTGCAATTTTTAGTAACTAGCAGTTTGTGAGTCGCAAAATGAAGGCCCTGATTATGATGTCAGTCGGACTTGCCTCCGACTGACACCATTTGGTGAGGGAACCGCCTGACCATAGGTCGGTGGTTCCAAACACCTGGTTACGATGCAACCTTACATGGTGCGATCGCAAACTCCCATTTCCCTATGGGAGGTTGTGCAGCTGGCGGAAACCGCCTGCAGCAGAAGCTCCCATTGCAGCTGCAGACCGTGGAGGGAGTTGCGGTGGGGCAGAGAGGCGGGGCAGGGGAGGGGCAGGGTGGGGGGTGCTTAAAACCGGCATATGGATAATTGGAGGTAAGTAAACAATGTAATTAATAAAACAAATTTCGTAGCGCGCGCTGCATTGCATTTTGCATTGAATATATTTGCGAATGAGGAACTGCATCTTCGCCCACTTTTCAAAAAGTGTGATGTGTGTCCTGTTTGCTCAGTATTTGCATTTTTAATTTTTCTTGAAACTCCAAACACTGCAGTTATTTTTATATGTTTTTAAAAGCAAGTGGTGTTTAGTACGACAAATTCCAAACTGTTAAAAGAAATGTTTTTTTAATAGAAGTTTTGTTATGTATTGTGTAATGTTCTCGTTACCCCCAATGAAGACGCCGCAACCTTGATGCTGGTTAACCTCTTTTATTGGCAATAACTGTCCATAAAGAGCGCCGAGCCTCTACTGCCCGTACCGGCTCTTCACGCCAATGGATAACGCAGCACGCGCAGCCTTACGCGGGTGTTGGCACGTCACGTGGTTACGTGATGTGCATACACTAGAGCGCGTTACTACATATCTCCCCTTTTTTCCAATGCAGCAGCAATACTCAAAGTCCACTGTTCATTTCATAGTCTCTGAATCTGGCTGGCTTGACCACCACCCTACCCCTGCAGGTCAGTCTTACCGGGGTGTTGGTGGTCTCACTTTCGTCTCTTCCTTCACTCGCCTGCGCAGCCGCGCCTCCTTCTCTCTTGTTCCGACCTGCTCCAGCCATCTGCTCCTGATTATTCATTCCTGTCTCTTGTTCTTGTGGGCCTTCTCCACCCCCCCAGGCATAGTCTCTTGGGGATCCTGCTCGGCTGATTCAGTCCCTTCGTCTTCGAAGTCTGTAGAACTTTGGTTCCAATTTAAGATCTTGTTGCATCTTGCCATGCGGTCCTGTGACCACACGTTCCCGTCGCTTAGTAAGGCTGCTCTGCCCAGAACTTCTTTCACTTGCATGGGCTTGCTATATTTGCTCTCTCCCTTCCTCTGCACAGTGGCTAACCTTACTCGTACCCACTCTCCTTTCTCTAGGCCGGTGCTCTTCACATTTCTTCTGTTGTCGTAGTGTTTGGTGTAGACTGCTTGAGCCTTCTCAAGGTTGGATCGCACTACAGCTGGGGACCATTCACTCGTGACTGTTTTTTCTTTCCACACTCTGTTGTCTTGGGTGAACGGTTTACAACCTCTCAATATCTGGAACGGGCTATAACCCGTGCTTGTGGGGGTGATTCTATATGCCCAAACCATGTGCCAGATTTCCACTTCCCAGTCCTTGTCATCGGATATGGCAGCTTGGATCGACCCCATTACCACCCTATTGAACCGCTCCACTAGCCGTTCCCGGCGGGGTGGTATATGGCTGTGTGTTTGGCTAGGATGCCGTTCCTGCGCATGAAGTTGTTCCACTTCTCCGACTTGAATTGGGGCTCGTTGTCACTGAGAACAGTCTTTGGAATACCTTCCCTCACAAACGTTTCAGCCAGGAATTTGATGATGGTTTCTGCGTCCATGGTATCTCCTATCATTAGTTCTGGCCATTTAGAGTACCGGTCTACCATGACACACACGTATTTTTGGATCCCCCGTATGTGCAGGATCGGGCCTAGTATGTCCACGCTCAACTCTTCCCATGGGTTCCTCGGCAGATCAAATTGCCCCAGTTCTGGACGGAGGGGTTTGAGGGCTTTGTCGGCCCCCTGGCACCTATTGCAGTTCCTGACGTGCCTTTCCGCTCTCAAGTCCATTCCCGGCCACCAGTAGTCTTGTCTGGCCCTCAATCTCAGTTTGCAGATTCCGAGATGCCCTTCGTGGAGTATGTCTAACAGCTTGTTGATGACGTTCGCTGGAGGAATCACCTTCTCCCCCCTGTGCACAAACACTCCCTTGTCGTCCACTGACAGTTCTTCTCTGATTTCAAAGTATGGTTTGAGTTACCCCCCGATCAGCCTCTTCTCAGGCCATCCTTGGGTGACAAATTTCTTTACTTCCTTCAACGCCAGGTCCTCCTCATATGCCTGTCTCCACTCTTGGAGGCTGATGGACGCCTCCTGATCTTCTGTGAGCGCCACCCATTCTTCAGTTCCTGCGTTGTCTTCCTCACTTGGTTCCATGGCGGCCGCCCTGCTTAGATAGTCTGCCACTCTGTTCTTGTTTCCGGGTATGTGCTCCATGTCATACCTGAACTCTAGTAGTTTCAGTGACAACTTGGAGATCCGAGGCGTTGCATCGGCGTGCCCACTCGGCGTTAGCACCTTCAGCAAGGGCTTGTGATCCATTCTTAATTGGAACCTTGTGCCCCACAGAAACTGTCTGAATCTCGATGTGGCCCACACCACTGCCAACATCTCCTTTTCTATCACGCTGTACCTCCACTCCGTGTCAGTCAGCGTGCGGGACGCAAAGCTTATGGTGTCCATTTGTCCTTGTCCCCTGTCCTGCATGAGGACCGACCCCAGTCCTTTATCGCTGGCGTCCGTGGTCAGCACTGTTCTTCCTTGGGGGTCGTACCCTTGGAGTGGAATGGCCTCAGCAATTGCCTTCTTGACTACTTCAAATTCACCTTGTGCCTCCTCTGACCAGTGGAACCTGTGTTTTCTCGTGTCAGTTGCCTCATGTGGTGAGTCTTCGAGGCGAAATATTGCACAAATTTGCTGTAATACTCTGCCATGCCGATAAACGATCTGACTTCATCTTTGTTGGCAGGTGGAGGTGCCTCGCATATCGCCTTCGCATTTTCAGCCTTTGGGGTCACTCCTTTCACTCCTATTTCGTGCCCCAGGTATGTCACTGAATCCATTCCTATGCGGCACTTGGACCATTCAGCCGTGAGGCCTTTCCCTTCCAAGATTTGTAGCACCTTCTCCAGTTTTGCGTCGTGGTCCAGCTTATCTCGGCCCATCACGAGGATGTCGTCCTGGAAGTATTGGACTCCGGTGGCTTTCTGAAAAAGTTGGTGCATTAACTTCTGAAAGACTGCTGCCGCTGAGGCCAGCCCGAATGGCATGCGGCGGAATTGGTAACATCCAAATGAGGTAATGAACGATGTGAGATGGCGGCTCTCCGGATGTAGGGCAATCTGGTGGTAGGTGGAGGTCAGATCGATGGTGGAGTACCATTTGATGCCCCGGGTGCTGGCTAGCATCTCCTCTATTCTGGGTGGGGGGAACCTTTCCACCACGAGGTTCTTATTGAGCTGCCTGAGGTCGATGCACAGCCTGACCTTGCCGCTGGGTTTCTTAACTACCACCAAGGGCGCCAGCCACTCCGCGCACGTGATGGGCTCTATGATCCCTTTCCTCTCCAGGTCCTGGAGTTCTTCCCGGACTGCCTCATGTACAGATAGAGGGATATTCCTGGCCTTGTGTGCCACCGGCACCGCCTTGTCCTTCAGGATTATCTTGTGTGAGTATTTTTCTAACCTCCCCACCGTGCCTCCGAATACCTTGGGAAATGCGTTTCTCCATTTGTCCAGGTCTGGCCATGTTCCTTGTTCCGTTAGCAAGATCTGTTCCTTGCCTCCTGGGTCCAACTTGATGCCTAGGTCGCCCTGGTCCAGCCACCCCAGAACAGAGGGACCTTTCTCCGACACGTAGAGTTTGCAGTAGGCGGATCGGCCCCAGGACTCAAATCTCAATGGTCTAAAACCCGCCATTGGTATGCGGTCCCCGTTGTACGTGACCGGGCGGATGTCTAGTCTTTCCAGTTCCGGGCCTAAATGTGGTGCGAATTTCTCCTCCCATACCGCTCTCTGGACTATGGTGTACGGTGAGCCAGTGTCGGCCACCACGCTAATCGTGATGCCTCCTATGGCCATCTCCAAGATGGGTTTCATGGTCCTTTTGCCGTCGATACACATGATTTGTCCATCTACGCCCAGTACCTGGTCGTATATGCATAGTACCGTGACCACATCTTCCTCCGTCACCTCTTCTTGGGCTTCGTTGTCTTGGCCAATGAATCTTACCGTGCCTTTGGAGGCCTTTTTTCTGCGCACCTTCTCGTAGTGTCCGATTATTCCACAGTACATGCATTTGGCGTGAAACGCCAGGCATTTTCTGTTGTGTGCTTCATGTGACCAGCTTCCGCACCTGTAACATGACTTCCTGTTGTTTCCCGCTTGCTTTCCTGTTGGGCCCCCATTGCTATTCCACCTGGTGTTTCCTTTGTCAGCTATCTTCTTGTTCTGGTGCTCTTTACAGGGCTCCTCATCGTCCACTTTGTTTATCATGGCGCTGGACGCTGTCTCTTTCTTTGTTGCATCCGCACACCTCCTTGCCAGCTCTGCCCTCTTGACGATGACCATCACGTCTTTCAGAATGGTGTCTCCGCTGGCCCACAGTTTGTCTTGCACGGATGTGCATGTGGTGTGCATCACCACCTGGTCCTTTATGAACTCTTCCTCCCAATTATCGTACTTGCACATGGCTGCGAGTCGTTTTAATGCTGCCACATACTCTTCTACTGTCTCTCCTGGGCGCTGCTTTCTTTGTTGAAAGTTAAATCTATCCACAGACACACACGCAGCCGGTCTGAAATGTTCGTTGAGGTCGTCGATCGCATGGGCGTACACGTCGTCTTTCGTGCTGGCTCTTTGCTTTGGCACCAAACTTTTGAAAACCCTCAGCCCTTCGGGGCCTAAGTTCAATAGCAGGATGCGTTTCTTCCTCGATGGTTTAAATACCTCTTCATTCTCATCTTCTAAAACCCCAATGAAATTGTCTATATACTCTCTCCAGTCCTCCCACTTCATCAGTGGTTCTCCCGGTCTGGGTAGAAACTGCACCGGCGCCATCGCATATCCTGTTTGCGCGCTCATCCTTCACTCTTGACCGTGGGCTGGTGGCTCTTTTGGCCCCTGGGGCTCCCCGGCGTGCTGTCTAGTTCTTCCTTGTCTGCGTAGCTCTGGGGACTACTTGCGTCAGCCCCCTCGCTCTTTACCAGGGTATCCAGCTCGGTCCTTTGACTAGGTGGATGATGGCCTGGTTTGGCGCGCTTCTTGTGGGTTCTTCCCCGGGGTCTGTCTCCTCCCTAGGCGGTTGCTCGCCCCCTTGGGATACTTAGGGCTACTTGGCTCTGCCGCGCTCTTTAGGGTACCTGTTTGGTAGCCGTTGTTCTTCATGGCTCTCTGGTTCACGGTGGTGCTGTTTAGCATCGAACGTCTCCTGCCGCCGGTGTGTTGCTGTGTCGCTCGGCGTGGTTTTCTTGCTGTGGGGGTTTGGGGATCGGCTATCCCATCCTCGTCGCCATTGTAATGTTCTCGTTACCCCCAATGAAGACGCCGCAACCTTGATGCTGGTTAACCTCTTTTATTAGCAATAACTGTCCCTAAAGAGCGCCGAGTCTCTACTGCCCGTACCGGCTCTTCGCACCAATGGATAACGCAGCGCGTGCAGCCTTACGCGGACGTTGGCACGTCACGTGGTTACGTGACGTGCATACACTAGAGCGCGCTACTACATATTGTTATCTGTATTTTTTACAAATCCATGCTTTTATCTAAATGAGTGAATGTTTCAGTAACAGCTTATGAATTCCTTTACATGGCTTTCAAGGGAACGTGTCTAATCCTAGGCCCGATTAGTTGTACCCTTTCGACTTTGTCTCACTATAAACAGACTGACACATATTCCGAGATGTTGACGTATGCATACAATCTTTTTGTTAATTCAGTGACGTTTTTGCTACCGATTTGCTGTGTTTTTAAGAAGATCAGCATTCTGAAGTAAATCCGTACTTTCGGGAACTTTAAGTTAAATAAATGCATTACATCAATTTCCTTTTTTTGTGCGAGTCAACATTTTAGTGATGCTCATAATTTTGCGAAATTCCCAAAATTTCACAGCACGTGCAATGTACGAAATCTTTTCAGTTTTCCATAACTTGAAACTTATTGTAATTTTGGCACATGGGAAACCACTTTGTGTAGAAAACGTCTCACTGAAAAGCATTTTCGACATCTTCTCCTGGAACCATTCTCCCACCAGGTTTATCACGAGATTTTTTCGTATGGTATATATTAACATTGGTCTCTGTAAAACTTTATGGGGCAGATCTATGAGGAAGTGCCACAGCATGACACCACAAGCCCTTTGGCTGCGCCACGTTGCGGCACTTCCGAAGCACAGGGATGCACTGGCACAGGCACCCTTGCACCATGATGCAAGGATGGCTGCTTCATGGGGAGATTGTTTTTGTGTAGGAAGGGTCACCTTCCTGCATAAGAACAATCACTACAGGCATTTTCCTCTTTCAATGTGTGCTGTACAATGCAGCAAGCATTGAAAGGGGAAAAAACGAGGTTGAAATGAAAAAAAAATCTCCTCTTTGCGCCTCGCTAAGCCACCTCTAGGGTGGGGTAGCATTCAGACTCATCTCCAGATTTACGATTTCTCGTAAATCTGGAGATGTGTCTTGTTCCATGGATGTTGCGTGGAATCACCCACTGCAACATCCATGGAATGCCCCTTCAACGCAAAGTGCTGCGTGTGAAGGGACTGTATTTACAAGCACAGGAAAAGTCACGCAAGGTGGCTTTTCCAGTCCTTGTAAATATGTAGGATCCCCCTGCGCCACCAGTAGTCACGAACAGTGACGTACTGGCGGCGCAGGGGGCTTGTAAATCTGCCCGTCTGTTGTTATGTTAACTTTAAGATGCTGCAAACAACAGCTCCCGTGTTAACTTGGTGTCTCATTTGTCAATGGCTAGCACCGGTGCATCATAACAGGAACTCAGGGCTTTAGCCCTGCCAGCAGCAGCCAATGTATTCCTTACTCAGTCGTACTCGAGGCCACATGTGAAGAGAATCCTTCCTGCTCTGACAGCGCAGCTCAGTTCATTACCTATGGATGAACTGTGCTATTGTGTCTGAGAAATGGAAGACATGTTTTCAAGAGTTGCTAGTGACAGAGTGATTGATCGTTTGCTCCGCAAATCTCGACACCTGCTTCAGCACAACAAATGTGCACTGTGCCAAGGTGACAAAACGACTAGTGATAAATCCTTACTCGGGCGCCCCAGGAGTAAATGTCATACTCTGTGACAGAAAATTGCCTGTCCATAAAACGTCTAAAGATGAATTCTATTCACCATCTTAATCTACTTATAGCTGTGCTGTGTGTCCAAAAAGGATGGTGCTGCGTATATTATTTCGCCAATGTGGCTAACTGTCTTCTGTTGGTTTAGGACTGCACATTTTAACAACGGAAGATCTGTGCTAAAAATAGACCAACTAACAATATTTTCATTGATTCACTTTGCAGAAATGTGCTTTCCACAGTCTTGCAAAACAAAGTTCATTTCGCAATTTTAGGGCAGTAGTGCTTGCATTTGAAAATTATCTTAGAGATATACGAATAGATTTATAAAATGGAGGACAGTGACTTGGGGGTAGCTTACAAAATGACTACCAAGTTGGGATACTGTACCACCATGATAAGTTGTATCTTCTGAGTTGATATTCTGCCAGAAGCTTTGATACGTTTAAAGTAATGGTTTAGAAAAAAAAAACTTGAAAGTCACTGGTTTTAGTTAACCGAAGTAACTATAACTCGAGCTCTCGCCATGCACTCCTTATGGCTCCACATATTACAACACTCATAAAATGTTCTATTACATAATTGATAACATCACTAAAGACTTAATTGATGCCAACACTGTGCATGTCAGGGGTGTGACTTATAGTTATAATGTCATTTCTGCTGTTTGCAGTATATGTATGCATGTTTGTATATATATTTATATTCACTGAAAAAACCATAGGTTTCAGCCGCATTATAGTTAGGAATTAGCATTTAAAAAACCTTGCAAATTCACCTAAAAAATTATAGGTTTCACACATGTTATAGTTAGCTGGACATTTCACTCATACAAAACCATTGCAAATCCCCCATTATAGTTAGTTCAGCTAATTATAACTTGCGCGCTCGCAATGCGCTGCTGATGACGTCACATATTACATCACTCATGACATGGTCAGTGACATCACTCATGACATCACTGATGACATGTCAAATGACATCACTGATGACATCACTGATGACATCATCCAGTGAATGTGTGTCTTTCTGAAAAATACATATTTTTATATATGTATTTCTAACGGTCGATGGAAGAATGAATGGGTAAATAAGTGTCTAAATGGATATTTTTTTTCATAAAATTGATGGTATAACTGACTTATTAAGTGTATCTTAGTGAATCGATGTATTTGTGAGTATCAGTGTCTCAATTTGTGTATAAGTGGCTGCATGGGTTGGTGAGGTTTTTTCAGTGAATTTCAAAGGTTTTTTAAATGCTAATTCCTAACTATAACGTGGCTGAAACCTATGTTTTTTTCAATGAATTTCAAAGGTTTTGTAAATGATAATTTTTAAATGTATTTATTGTTATATTTTTTATACTAATTTACTACATTGTTTTAAAGTTTTTATTTTTAGATATTGTATTTTTTAAATTACATTACATGTTTTTAATATTAATTGAAAAAAAAGTATTAATTTTTTTATTTAATATTTTTTTAATTTATATATATTTAATATAGCAGGCAATGATATCCTATGGAAGGAAATTCAAGTTACTGGTAAGTACAGTTAAATTTACTTTTCAGGAATAGTAATGAGCTGAAAGATGCAGCACTGAGGTATCTCCTGATAACAGGGGAGTGAATTGGAATTCGTAGTTCGACTGATTTTTGAGGAATTTTTGTAAGTTACAAAACTCCACACTTAGAAAATTTTCCAAGTGAAACCAGTCAATGTTATCCGTCAACAAAGGGAGAGACAGGGTTCGAGGGCACTCTTAGTCCCCAATCAGTAGATACATAAACAAAGGAAGAGTGTCCGTCAGTGTGGCGTTAATAAAGTAGAAATAGCACGTAAAAATATGAGGCCAGCTGTGGTTGGTCAAAAGACTGGACCAACTTTCAAGAAAAAATACATGATTTTTTCAGGAAACCCTCACTCACCCTAGTGGTGACATGCTTCATCACCGGGTCCACTAGGGAGATCGAGTACCTCCCCAGTGTGCTACGACGCCAGGAGACTGCGGAGCAGGTTTGTGAGAGTGAAGAGTGAAAAAAGTTAAGTGTGGTTAAAAATGTCAGAGGTTGTACCAAAAAATCATTTATTAGCTGGTCAACTTGACATATTAAAATTAAAGACTATGTGCAGGGAAACTAGCCAAAAGAAATACTGGTGTTTCCCTGTTAGGGGAAGGTCAACATGTTTCTGCCCTTTAAGTGTATGAATTTACAGGGCTTTCATCAGGACCAGTATGCAAGTGTTGCCTCAACAGGTATAGGCGCGCTAAGGCCCACCCTGCCGTAGGCGGTGAAAGTTAAAAAGTGGCACTATGTGTAAAAATTGGTGCGTTAAAAATACAAACCAAAAGGCGAGGGGATTTACCTCTATTGCGAGGAGCCCAGAAGTCTGTAGATAGGTGATAGACAGACAGACAAACAACACACAAAACATAAAAACAAGAACAGACAATCATTATTGATCATGTTTTATGGCCGTTACACTAATATTGTGGCGTGATACGTGCTAACAAACCTATCAATGGCCGTGGCCGAGATGGATGGCATTGCAGAATAGAGGTTGTGCCCAAAAACCAGGGTGATGGGCCTCAACTAGAACCAGAGTCGAGTGATCTGGCACAAGGCGTTGCACCATTGGTGAGGCAATGTAAATGGAGGCTTGCGGTGCTAAGTCCATCCGTGTGGGAAGCCAGGCGGCTGCCCGTAATTGTAACACTACCTATAGTAAGGCGGCGGAGAAATGATCCCCGAGGTGTAGCGTAAGAAGCAGTGCTACGTTGTAATTACGCGTAGCCCTGCTGGCCGTGGAATTAGAGAACTAAATTAGGCACGCAAAATAATGAAAAAAATAAGTGAAACAATCCTCACTTGTACTCAATGTGAACCACGCCCCATAGATTCAGGGGGGGGGTGGGAGCGACAATGGCACACCCTATTAAGGTAAAAAAAAAAAAAACACACAACGGAGAGTTCAAGGAATCTGGCAGAATCTCACACACAAACACTTAGCTTGTTAAGATGTCCAAATAGTTGATCTTACGCCCGCAACGCTCAGCACCCACTCGGCACCTAGCTATCCCCCGCTGGATCTCGTGGATCACGAGCGAGGGGCAAGCCCGGTGCTAAGAGGGGGAGGCGTCGAGGCGTCCGCCAATGGGAGACGTTTGTTTGAACGCGAGGCCTGGAAAGCAAGCCCCGTGCTCCCGCGAGCGATGTACTCGAGGCTGTAAGTTCAAAACGAGGCTTGGAGTACAAGCCTCGTGCGCATGCGCGCGCAAGAATAGAGGCATGGATTGTTTAGCAACGAGGCTTGGCAAGCAAGCCTCAGAGAATCGGGTGATTGGACTATGGAACGGAGGTCCGTTTTAAAATGCGGACTTTGTTGATAATAAAAGTTCATGGCTGATTATGAGCTATAACTGATGAAAACTTGATTTCAGCAAGTCAAAAATTAGAGAAAGTAAAAAGGTAAATGCCTCCAATGAGTGATGCACCAAGAGAGTTATTATTATAAATGTGATACATTGTTTTCACATAGTTAGAACTGCAATCTTGGTTGGTGCCCTCATGTGGAAAAAAACTCATTATTGCTCATTGTTACTGTTTCAGAACGCTGGCCCAAGGTATTTAATCATTTAGTCCCTGGATATGTGTATTGAGTCTATAGACCCAGCGCTGCTCTTTTTCAAACAGGATGTGCTCTCTGTTCCTGGGGTTATTGACCTGTTCTATCACTGTCCAGGTCATATCATTGGGGGTATGATTTGCCTGCAGAAAATGTTCGCTGAGTTTGGTGGTTACTTTCTTGCAGCGAACATTACTGCGATGTCGCCAATGCGTGTCTTGACATTCCGGGTTGTCATGCCCACATATCTCTTGGCACACGGGCAGGTAATCAAATATATAACATTGGTGGAGTTACAGTTAGTATGGGATTTTTGGGTCCATACTTTGCCCGGTTCCAGATTTAGCTGTTTGGTGTGGGTGGTTAAATGGCAGACACTGCAGTCGGTACATGGAAAATGCCCAGTAATGGGGGTAAGTGCCATGGTTCAGTGACGGATCTGGTAAGTGATGACGGGCATGCTAAAGGTCTTGTATGAACCAGGGCATCCTTGAGACTTCTGCCCTTTTTGAAGGAGAAAAGTGTTTTTTCCCAGTCACCCATGCTACTGGTGATAATTCTCCAGTTCTTATTTATAGATTTTTTTTTTACATTGTCTGAAAGCGTACTATAAGTAGTCACACATGTTAATGGTATATCAGTGTCAATTTTCACATTCTCTTCAAGGAGGGCTTCCCGAGGTTGATTCCGGGCCCTGGTCTGTCCTTTGTTGAGGATGCCTTGAGGGTAGCCTCTTTGTCTCAGTTTGACAGTTAGGTCCTTTGCCTGTGTCTTATAGTCTGTGGTGCTGCTGCAATTTCTTCTCAAGCGGAGGTATTGCCCATAGGGCAGGTTTTCACGCAGTGGCCTTGGATGGAAGCTGCTGAATTGCAGAAGATTGTTCCTTGCCGTAGGTTTGTGATGGGTCACAGTAGTGAGAGATGTTCCCTCTGTCCTTATCACTACGTCCAAGAAAACTATAGATTCTTTGCTGTAATTGTGAGTGAATTTTAGATAAGGGTCAAGGGTATTGACCCAGCTCAGGAATTCAATAAGACTGTTTTCAGTACCAGTCCATAGTATGAGAATGTCATCAATGTACCTCCTCCATAATCCTATGGAGGAGGCAAAGGGATTGGATGTAGGCAGGATATACTTGGTCTCAAAATCGTATACGTACAACCCCGCTACGCTAGGAGCGAAGGTGCTGCCCATTGAGGTCCCTGTGCATTGGAGGTACAGTTGCCCTTTATACTCAAAGTAATTTTCTTTAAGTGCCATCCTTGCACATTGTAGGATGAACGCCTTTGGCGTGATGTATTCCCAGGTCACTGTGTCCAGTGCTTGTGCGAGTACCCGTAGTGTTTCTTCCTGGGGGATACTGGTGTACAGACTCTCTTTGTCCATAGTGACCAGGATGACAGAGTCTGGTTCAAAAGAGATGTCATTCAGTAGCCTGAGAAGGCTTTTTGTGTCCTTCAAGTAGGTGCTGGAGTCTTGCACTATTGGTTTTAGATAATGGTCGCAGAATGTGGATAGAGGTTCCAGTACTGAGCCAATGCCAGACACTATGGGGCGTCCTGGTGGCGGTAATACATTTTTGTGTGTTTTTGGCAATGTATAAAAATATGGGATCGTTGGACCCCCTGCCATAAGGTATGCCGCCTCATGAGGTGAGATATGTTCGTTCAGCTCTGCCTCTCGTACAAATGTGGATATTTGTGCTTTCATTTTGCAGTTGGGTCTGTGGTAAGAGGGGTATAGTTAGTTCTGTCATTTAGAAGAGTCAAGCAGACTTTATCGTAATCGGCAGTATCCTGGATGACAATCCCGCCGCCCTTGTCGGCGGGTTTTATGACAATGTCTTTGTCGTTTTTCAAGTTCTCAAGGGCTTTGTGTTCTGCCGCCGAGAAATTGTTGAACCGTTTGGGATTTTCAAAGGCTTCCAGATCTTTTGTGACAGCCTGTTCAAAAGTCGTGATTGCTGCGGGTATGGTATGTGGTGGTGGCATAAAAGTTGATTTAGGTCTGAATTTAGTGTCAAACTCTTGTTCATTGGTTTCAGACTGCTCTTTGGACTCAAAAAACGCCTTGAGTTTAAGTTTTCTAAAGAATTGTGCGAGCTCACAATGGAGTCGAAATTTGTCCGGACGTGAAGTAGGGACAAAACCCAAACCCTTCTCTAGGACTTTAGTCTCGTCTGATGTTAGAATTTTCTTTGAGAGGTTTGTCACAAGACTTAGACCGCACTCGTGCTGGCTGTTGCTGTTCGACTGCGAGTGTGTTTCCCCACTGCGTCTTCGTCCTCCCAGGTCACTTGTGTGTTCCCTCTGCTCCGTCCCCGTCCCCGCCCGCCTCTCCCTAAAAAAGGCATGGGTGGGTGATTTTGGGGAAAAAGGGGTTGCATGTAGGGGTTCCAGTTCATCATCGGGAACTGGGGTTGTTGGTAAAACAAAGGTGGGGGACCATTGTTTGGATGACCATAATTCTGCCATCTTAGTTGTTGTGTGGCATAATTAAATCTGCCTCTCCCCCCTCTACGTCCTCTTTGTTTTGGGCTCTGGTTGCTCGTAGTGCTCCCACTGGACGAGTGGCTGTCTGAATCATCAGATTTGTTGGTGTCCTTTTTCGGTGCACTATAGTTAGGATCAGAGTAGGGGTATACACTTTCAAATTTAAATTTTTTTAGATCTTTTTGGAATTTCGTTAATTTTGCCTGCATCAGATTGTCTTTGTATTCTACGAGGTCTCTATTGATTTCGTCCAACTTTTTTTTCTATCCAGTTATCGTAGCTTTGAACTGGGCTTCTGTCTGTTGGATCTCGACCTGCAGAGTTTCTGATAGGCGAAGTGCTGTTTTAATAATCAGCACTAGCCAGTCTCTTGTGCAATGCCATGCAATCATGGCCCAATCCCTTCTGAATGTGGCATCATTTAAAAATATCCTTGGAGCATTGGTGACCAATAACCCTTTTGGGGCTGAGTTAGAGGTGAGGTATTGTTTAAGTATTGTGCCATGTAATATGGTTCTAATTCTGTCACGCTTGAGTTCAGTCAATTGTTCCCATTCTGCCGTGTGTGACACTGCTTGCGCTATTGCTGGGTCTGCAAATATGTTTGGATCTGCCAGTAATTCGTCTATTTCCTCCGTAGTGAATGTTAATCCCAGATTTGGTGTTGCTATTTTTGGTTTCTATAGATACCAGGTACTGTATCTATGAAAAATGTATATTGAATTATCAAGGAAGGGGGAACTCTCACTGCTGTGTGCAGCTAGATATCCATCAACAAAGGGAGAGACAGGGTTCGAGGGCACTCTTAGTCCCCAATCAGTAGATACATAAACAAAGGAAGAGTGTCCGTCAGTGTGGCGTTAATAAAGTAGAAATAGCACGTAAAAATATGAGGCCAGCTGTGGTTGGTCAAAAGACTGGACCAACTTTCAAGAAAAAATACATGATTTTTTCAGGAAACCCTCACTCACCCTAGTGGTGACATGCTTCATCATCGGGTCCACTAGGGAGATCGAGTACCTCCCCAGTGTGCTATGACGCCAGGAGACTGCGGAGCAGGTTTGTGAGAGTGAAGAGTGAAAAAAGTTAACTGTGGTTAAAAATGTCAGAGGTTGTACCAAAAAATCATTTATTAGCTGGTCAACTTGACATATTAAAATTAAAGACTATGTGCAGGGAAACTAGCCAAAAGAAATACTGGTGTTTCCCTGTTAGGGGAAGGTCAACATGTTTCTGCCCTTTAAGTGTATGAATTTACAGGGCTTTCATCAGGACCAGTATGCGAGTGTTGCCTCAACAGGTATCACTCATTGGAGGCATTTACCTTTTTACTTTCTCTAATTTTTGACTTGCTGAAATCAAGTTTTCATCAGTTATAGCTCATAATCAGCCATGAACTTTTATTATCAACAAAGTCCGCATTTTAAAACGGACCTCCGTTCCATAGTCCAATCACCCGATTCTCTGAGGCTTGCTTGCCAAGCCTCGTTGCTAAACAATCCATGCCTCTATTCTTGCGCGCGCATGCGCACGAGGCTTGTACTCCAAGCCTCGTTTTGAACTTACAGCCTCGAGTACATCGCTCGCGGGAGCACGGGGCTTGCTTTCCAGGCCTCGCGTTCAAACAAACGTCTCCCATTGGCGGACGCCTCGACGCCTTCCCCTCTTAGCGCCGGGCTTGCCCCTCGCTCGTGATCCACGAGATCCAGCGGGGGATAGCTAGGTGCCGAGTGGGTGCTGAGCGTTGCGGGCGTAAGATCAACTATTTGGACATCTTAACAAGCTAAGTGTTTGTGTGTGAGATTCTGCCAGATTCCTTGAACTCTCCGTTGTGTGTTTTTTTTTTTTTTACCTTAATAGGGTGTGCCATTGTCGCTCCCACCCCCCCCTGAATCTATGGGGCGTGGTTCACATTGAGTACAAGTGAGGATTGTTTCACTTATATTTTTCATTATTTTGCGTGCCTAATTTAGTTCTCTAATTCCACGGCCAGCAGGGCTACGCATAATTACAACGTAGCACTGCTTCTTACGCTACACCTCGGTGATCATTTCTCCGCCGCCTTACTATAGGTAGTGTTACAATTACGGGCAGCCGCCTGGCTTCCCACACGGATGGACTTAGCACCGCAAGCCTCCATTTACATTGCCTCACCAATGGTGCAACTCCTTGTGCCAGATCACTCGACTCTGGTTCTAGTTGAGGCCCATCACCCTGGTTTTTGGGCACAACCTGTATTCTGCAATGCCATCCATCTCGGCCACGGCCATTGATAGGTTTGTTAGCACGTATCACGCCACACTATTAGTGTAACGGCCATAAAACATGATCAATAATGATTGTCTGTTCTTGTTTTTATGTTTTGTGTGTTGTTTGTCTGTCTGTCTATCACCTATCTACAGACTTCTGGGCTCCTCGCAATAGAGGTAAATCCCCTAGCCTTTTGGTTTGTATTTTTAACGCACCAATTTTTACACATAGTGCCACTTTTTAACTTTCACCGCCTACGGCAGGGTGGGCCTTAGCGCGCCTATACCTGTTGAGGCAACACTCGCATACTGGTCCTGATGAAAGCCCTGTAAATTCATACACTTAAAGGGCAGAAACATGTTGACCTTCCCCTAACAGGGAAACACCAGTATTTCTTTTGGCTAGTTTCCCTGCACATAGTCTTTAATTTTAATATGTCAAGTTGACCAGCTAATAAATGATTTTTTGGTACAACCTCTGACATTTTTAACCACACTTAACTTTTTTCACTCTTCACTCTCACAAACCTGCTCCGCAGTCTCCTGGCATCGTAGCACACTGGGGAGGTACTCGATCTCCCTAGTGGACCCGATGATGAAGCATGTCACCACTAGGGTGAGTGAGGGTTTCCTGAAAAAATCATGTATTTTTTCTTGAAAGTTGGTCCAGTCTTTTGACCAACCACAGCTGGCCTCATATTTTTACGTGCTATTTCTACTTTATTAACGCCACACTGACGGACACTCTTCCTTTGTTTATGTACCAGTCAATGTTAGCCTATGGAAGGAAATTCAAGTTACTGTAAGTATGGTTAGAATTACTTTTCAGGATCAGCAGTGCACTCAAAGATGCAGCACTGACGTTTCTTGTGATAACAGTTGAGCAAATCGGAATTTGTAGTTCGGCTGATTTTACAGGAATATTTTGCTCAATAGTGAAGGAAGGGGCCAGGGCCTGAGGTGACATGTGTGCAAACATGCCCTATGGCGCATTTTTGATTGGGGAATTAATTCCTCTTCAATCCTGAGGTCCCCTGTGAGCCAACTAATCCACCAGATACCTCCAGTATGCGCCAGGCAGCTGTGTTGCAGAGAGGTGTTCAGAGGGCACACTCCCTTTTTACAACACTCTGCAACACAGCTCCGTGGCGCTTACTGGAGATACCTGTTGGACTAGTTGCCTCCTAGGGTACCTCTGCATTGAAGAGGAATTAATTCCCTAACTTAAAACACGCCACAGGGCTTGTTTGCACTCACATCACCTCAAGCCCTGCCCCCTACCTTCACCACTGTGCAAACGCGCCCTGTAGCGTTTTCTAAGTTGGGGGATTAAGTCCCTTTGCATACTGGGGGTCCCTGGGGGCCAACTAGCCCACCATGAGCCTCCAGGCTTCTCCAAGGGGCTGCGTTGCAGAGAGGTGTAAAAAGGGGCATGGCCTCATTACTCTTCTCTGCAATGCAGCCCCCTGGCACGTTTTCAGAGAGAGAACTAATTCCCCTTGCATACTGGAGGTCCCTGGGGGCCACCTAGCCCACCAGGAACCTCCAGTATGCGCCAGAGGGCTGCCTTGCAGAAAGGTGTAATGAGGCCACGCCCCTTTTTAAACCGCTCTGCACCGCAGCCCCCTGGCGCATTTGCAGAGGGAAACTAATTCCCCTTGAATACTTGGGGTCCCTTGGGGGACAAGTTTTCAGTGCAGAGAAGAGTACATGCATACTAAATAGGAGTTTGAAGCAGTCCAAATACTAAGGCCTACTTTACTACATGAATATTTAGGTACTGACTGGATGATAAGGGTTCTGCAAGCAATGTCAAGCTGAATGTGCAACTGCTTCACTTTTATAACAGTGTATAGATAAACACATACTACTGTATGGTTCACTACAATACTAAAATAGCAGTAGCAGAATGTTTGTAGTAAGTGTAAAGTGACAGACTGGGAAATTGAAAGTTTAAAAGCCAAGTTTGCAGGTGCATAGAAAAGGGCATTTATTATGTATTAATCTTTTCAACGCCCCAAGCACCAGCACACCTTTCCGAGGGTAGGTTTACGATTTACAAATGCTAGCATTTTTTAAATTAAGAAGCATAATAATAACAAATATTAATCCTTTTTTTTCTTCTAATGATAACAATATTTTTTTAATGTCTTCTATTTACATGTTTTTAATCATGAAAATGCAACGAACACATTTTACAGAGTAACACTTTTTAAACTCTCCAACGTATGTAGATAATAATACATTATACGTGTTACGATCGAAATCGAAACCTTTACAGCTTCACAGTTTGTAACTTTTCCGAACACATGCAGAAGAAAAACAGTTAAAACGTGAGCATGTGTAAACCGCAAAATGTGCCATCTAAATAGGCGGACCCACAGCTTCCTTTCGTAGACTACTAAACAACCAAAAACTATATAAACCACACCTACTGTGCAATAAGTTTCGTTTTCGCAAGTTATTTCTGAGTCGCCAATCTATGTTGCAGGTTCCGTTTTCTAGCATCGGATTCTCTTTTTGCGTCAACAAACATATTCCGGAGTTGTAAGTTGTTTCAATATGGCATAGGCATAGTACTTAGTTATAATTTGTGACTATTTGTCAATATTTAAACATTTACATGTAAAAAAAGTGTTATTGCATGTTATTCGCTTTTTCTCTGTAACGTCAGCAGCTTGTTTTTATAAACAGATAGATTATAACTAGGGCTCCCGGTTTATGCTATTTATTTTTTTAACATTTCCGTCTGTATTTATTCATATTTATTTTTTGGACATTTTATCTGTATTTATCCATATTTATTTTGTGTTTTGCATTTAAATGTAGCTATTTAAGCTCTCAAATATTAAATAACAATACATCCACTGGTAAATACTAGCATTATACCATTAATAGATGTTGACATATGCCATTATTTAAATACATTTCATCCTCTTTTTTAAATTTCCAATGCTGTCCATATGCTCAGCTGTTGGCCTTTAATTCATCAAAGACAGCATGGAGAGTCACTTAAAAGGTGCAACATTTCTGTATTTATCCATTTTTAAAAATAAATGCAGACAGAAAAAACATTGATTTCTGTCTGTATTTATGTGTAAAAATCCGTAAAAACGTAAAACAGAGAGCCTTAATTATAACAAACATTGCTCCTTTTCTGGCTCCTTTCACCTTATATATAGTGATTTTTTATATTATAATATTGACACTGTACTTCGCTTGAGGAGGTGTTGGTGTCCCGTCGACGCAAACCCTAAACATTTACAATCAACGTTACCATCTTCTACTTGCTATTGTGTTTTCCCCTAGAGATCACATACTGTTAAAATGTATATTATAACATTAACAGTCTTGGTGATCTTAGTGAAATTCATGATCCGTCGTCACAAAGAGTAACGATAAGTAAGCAACGTTACCGAACTTTATGCTAATTGGCTGTCAAACCAGTGTTGGCAGCCATCTTGTGCCTCATTAGAACCGAATATGAAAGGGTAAAGGTACCTTCAAGGGATTTTGTTTTTGTTGTTTTCAGCGTTTGTAGCACAATTATCACTTTAAGACCCAAAGAAATGTTGGTCTGGTGTGCACATATGCAACAAATGTCACTAGTTCAATTTGTAATAGTCACATCAAACGATCTAAATATAAAGAACAGAAAAGGGTGTATATGAAGAATTGGTATTTAATACATTAAAAGAATCAAAGCAGAAGGGTACAGACAATATATAGCAACAGTGTTGCAAGAAGTACATGTTATTTACACAAAGAAAACACTTAATTGAAACACTTGTGAGCGCTTTCCTTCTTTGGTACAGTTCATGCACTGATTTTGACGAAGAAAAAGCGATAGTCGACGTTTCGGTCTCTTATAAATAGATTGATGAGACCATCCTCAGGACAAAAGAGATATAAACGAGGACCCCTAATGTCAGGAATAGAAGCAATCGGAAACAGAGTAAATTTTGTTTTTGATGTGTGGTGGTTCGCCAATATTTCTTTGATTTCATAATAATAGACCTGGGGACCGCCACCCCCCGGGGCTTAAACTTTATGTATGCAGGGGGCTCACGGCCCCACCGCAGATCTAGAGACCGCCACCCCCGGGGCTTCTATTTTTTTTTATATAAAAAAAACCCGCGTTGGGGGCTCAAGCCCACCCACATGCCCCAGGGACCGCCACCGCCCTGGGGCACTTAATTTTTAAATTGGGGGTCCGTGATGGATCTCCAAGCCCCGGGGTTTTTAAATGTTGGGAGGGGGACCGCGCAGACCCCCTCCTGGAGCCTTGTGGTGGCCCTGGCGACCACCAGCCCCCAGGGCTGTCCCCGGCAGTTTCCCAGGGTACCTACCCCCGGGACACTGTAGTTCTCTATGGTAGGGCGGGAGCCTTGCGGCTCCCACCCTACCATAGCAAACTGCTTTGGTTTTTGGAAGAGAGAGCAGGAAACCTGCTCTCTCTTCCAAAAACCAAAGACAATTGTTTTTCTACATGGGGAGCAGCATGTTAGCTCATGTTTTCATGAGGAGGGCTGCAGCCCTTCTCATGAAAAATATTTTTAAAATGTGGCCATACACCGGGGAATGGGGTCCCCGGGACCCATGATTGGCCACGGAAGGGGGTCCACGTGGCCCCTTCCTGTAAATATTTTTCAAAATTTTAATTTGGGGGTGAGACCCTGGGGGATGGGGTCCCCAGGACCCCAAAAAAGGAAAAGGAAGGGGGGCTACACAGTCCCCCTTCACAAAATAAATTTTTTTAAAAAACCGGATCGGTCCAGAGGCCCGCCTCCTTATTGCGCCACTCTGCAAACGCGCCCCCTGGTGGGTTTGCAGAGGGGGGACAAATTCCCCTTGAATACTGGGGGTCCCTGGGGGCCAATTAGCCCACCAGGTACCTCCAGTATGCACCAGGGAACTGCGTTGCAGAATGGTGTTCTGAGGCCACGCCCCTTTTTACACCTCTCTGCAACTCAGCTCTTTGGCGCTTACTGGAGGTAGCTGGTGGGCTAGTTTCACCCCAGGGACCCTCAGTATTCGAGGGTAGTTAATCCCCCAACTTAAAACACGCCAAGGGCGCGCTTGCACAGTGGTGAAGGGAGTGGGCGGGCCTGAGTTCACATGTGTGCAAACATGCCCGGTGGCGCTGTTTAAGTTGGCGAATTAGTTCCTTGTGAATACTGAGGGTCCCTGGGGCCAACTAGCCCACCAGCTACCTCCAGTAAGCACCACGGAGCTGCGTTGCAGAGTGTTGTAAAAAGGGGCATTTACTTTACACCAAACAACACAATTATTTTGACAAAAGTAGCCATATATTGCGAAAAGTTTGTTTTGGAATGTATTTGTTTAAAGACAAACAATGTATACTACACATTGTGGGCCATATATATTTATGTAAGCATACTCCAGTCCAAGATGGCCGCGATATTAGGGCCGTGAGTCCATTGTTTATTTTCTTCACTAATCACGTGAAACTTTATTTATTGTTTGCACATTGCTTGTGGAATCACCCGTGACCAAGGCGAGTGTTTCCGCCGAAACGCGTTGGGTTTTTTCCGTGTTTCATCACGATGCTGCATTTAAATAAATAAATGTATTTGGAAAAGCGCACCATGCATTGGATTTGATCATTGGTTTCTCGAGGAGAGTGCAGACACGTAGCTACGCGTTGTGGACCTGAATATATATATATATATATTCACTGAAAAAACCATAGGTTATAGACCATATATAGTTAGGAATTCGCATTTACAAAACCTTATTTTACTCACACAAAACCATTGAAATTCCATATATAGTTAGTTGCACTAACTATATATCGCGCACCCGCAATCCACTGCTGATGATGTCACATATTACATCATTCATGACATGGTCAGTGACATCACTGATGACATCACTGATGACATCTCAAATGACATCACTGATGACATCTCAAATGACATCACTGATGACATCACTGATGACATCTCATTTGACATTACTGATCACATCACTGATGATATCATTCATGTGATAATACGATGAACCTCTTCAGACTCTAATATAACCTTAGATACAATCAGTGTAAACAGACACTCACAGACTGTCACTCATCCATGGAGTTACTCACACACCTAGTCAGTCATGCAAAGAATCAATCACACCTCCATTTCCTCAACTATACAGTTATACAAACTTTACTTATTCAAACATATACTAACACATATTTACTCTCTTATACAATCCCTGATACAAGTTCACAATGATCCATACAGCCACTCACACATTCACTGGCTCTTATGCACAGTTATTTATATATGTCAACTCTCACATGTACTGTGTTTTACATATGTACTTACTTTGACATGTAGCACTGAGATATCCATTCACTCACCAATACACTCATGCACACAGTCAACCGCCCATACAGCTGTTTCCACATGCACTTTTGAAACCATACATCTAGTGAATCAACTGCTCACACATCTATGCACAGAGTCATACACCTCCCAGCCACCCACACACACACTCAGTCTCCCATACAAAGACTTGGGCAACCAATCAATAACCCATATAGTTACTCATATAGCTACTTATCAACACATGCAACAGTTTACAGAACAACAGACATAATGATGCACAAATTAAGACAGTTTAGTCACTAACCCATGCACTCAGTGAGACACATTTAATCACTCACTCATACAGTCAGTCATGCACCTACTAAATCCTTCATCCAGACACTTATACATCCACTCATTCTTCAATATGTAAGACATATTTTAACTTTACAGAAACATACAGTCACTGGATGTTGTCATCAGTGATGTCATCAGTGATGTCATTTGAGATGTCATCAGTGATGTCATCAGTGATGTCACTGACCATGTCATGAATGATGTAATATGTGACATCATCAGCAGTGGATTGCGGGTGCGCGATATATAGTTAGTGCAACTAACTATATATGGAATTTCAATGGTTTTGTGTGAGTAAAATAAGGTTTTGTAAATGCGAATTCCTAACTATATATGGTCTATAACCTATGGTTTTTTCAGTGAATTTTCAAGGTTTTGTAAATGCTAATTCCTAACTATATATGGTCTATAACCTATGGTTTTTTCAGTGAATTTTCAAGGTTTTGTAAATGCTAATTCCTAACTATATATGGTCTATAGCCTATGGTTTTTTCAGTGAATATATATATATACATACATATATAAACATATATCATCTGTATATCTATATAAATACAAACATAAATGCATGCATACATATACTTATATGCATTTTAGGGTTGTTAGGGCGTTTTCGTGTGTATTATGTTGCTTTTTTAGGGCTTTTGGGTCAATTAAGTAGGGTTCCCGGAGCCTAGGGCTGAGGGGCCGGTTCAGTTTCGTGCGTATTGGTGTTGGCAAGGTTTTGAGGGATTTTGGCGGTTTTTGGTCGAGATTTGGCCGTTTTATGGCTTTTTTTTGTGTTTGCGGGTGGGCGCGTATTCGGGTTAAAATTCGTCCCCGTTCCAGTGGATGGATTGGGCTGATTTTTGGTGAGATGTTAGGGAATCGCTGGAACTAGTGTCCAGCCAAGTTTGAAGCGGATCGGAGCAGTGGAAGTGCTTTAAAGAGCAATTTCTGTGCGGAGTAGCGAATTGCCATGTTATTCAATGGGAGTTTTTGGTGCGCATGGAGAAGGTGAATTTGGGGTGTTCCAGTTGCGCTAGAGGGACGGGGCTTGGGTGAGCTGTAGGGAGAGTGGATCGGCAGGTGTGCCGAATTTTTGGGATTTGTTGGCCGAAGGGAAGGGTGTGCTTGGGCAAAGTCGATTTGGTGAAAACGGTGCGTTATTTACATGAAAGTTGAAAAAACACTAATAAAAGCAAAGCTAAAAAGCCACCTCATTACAAACAGAATGGCTTTAACTTAAACGAGGGCGAGATCTATTGCATTTTCAATGCTTGTTTACTTTGGTTCCATCAAGAAGGCATTCAGATGTGTCACACATTTGCCATAAATTCTGAATGTTAGCACTCTAGTTGCACATTAGATCACTGTAGTAAAGCCACTGCTCACCAGGGACGTCTGCTGCTGGTATTCAAAGTGCATGTTTCAGTCTGCATGTCAGAATTTTTTTAATGAAATAGAAGAGGATTTGAGAAGTCACTCAAAATGATCCCTAATTTTTCTTTCTGAAGCACTAATCATACTTTCTATGGCAAAATTAACCCCCTCATGTTGTTCCTTTTTAAATTGAGTGTTTTCAGACTTACCACTTCATTCCAATCAAGATGGCTTCTGGTGTGCCATACTTTTGTCATAAGTAAGACTGTTAGCGCTCTAGTTGTTCTTTAGAACACTCTGGGACATTCTGTCATTGGGCTATACTTGGGGTACATCTGGGTGATATTTGGGCTACATTTAGGCTCTTTTGTCTCTGGTGGCCATCTTGGGAGACTATGTCAGAATTTTTTAATGAAATTAAAGAGGGTTTGAGAAGTCACTCAAAATGTGCCCTAATTTTTCTTTCTGCAGCACTAATCATAATTCATATGGCAAAATATACCCCCTCATTTTGTTCCTTTTTAAATTAAATGTTTTAAGAGTTACCACTTTATTCCAATCAAGATGGCTTCAGGTGTGCCATACCTTTGTAATAAGTAGGACTGTTAGCGCTCTAGTTGTTCTTTAGAACACTCTGGGACATTCTGTCATTGGGCTATACTTGGGCTACATCTGGGTGATATTTGGGCTACATTTGGGCTCTTTTGTCTTTGGTGGCCATTTTGGGAGACTGCATGTCAGAATTTTTTAATGAAATAGAAGAGGATTTGAAAAGTCACTCAAAATGTGCCCTAATTTTTCTTTCTGCAGCACTAATAATACCTTCTATTGCATAATATACCCCCTCATTTTGTTCCTTTTTAAATTAAATGTCTTAAGAGTTACCACTTTATTCCCATCACGATGGCTCCAGGTGTGCTATACCTTTGTAATAAGTAGGACTGTTAGCGCTCTAGTTGTTCTTTAGAACACTCTGGGACATTCTGTCATTGGGCTATACTTGGGCTACATCTGGGTGATATTTGGGCTACATTTGGGCTCTTTTGTCTCTGGTGGCCATTTTGGGAGACTGCATGTCAGAATGTTTTAATGAAATAGAAAAGGATTTTAGAAGTCACTCAAAATGTGCCCTAATTTTTCATTCTGCAGCACTAATCATACTTTCTATGGCAAAATATACCCCCTCATGTTGTTTCTTTTTAAATTAAATGTTTTAAGAGTTACCACTTTATTCCAATCAAGATGGCTTCAGGTGTGCCATACCTTTGTAATAAGTAGGACTGTTAGCGCTCTAGTTGTTCTTTAGAACACTCTGGGACATTCTGTCATTGGGCTATACTTGGGCTACATCTGGGTGATATTTGGGCTACATTTGGGCTCTTTTGTCTCTGGTGGCCATTTTGGGAGACTGCATGTCAGAATGTTTTAATGAAATAGAAAAGGATTTGAGAAGTCACTCAAAATGTGCCCTAATTTTTCATTCTGCAGCACTAATCATACTTTCTATGGCAAAATATACCCCCTCATGTTGTTTCTTTTTAAATTAAATGTTTTAAGAGTTACCACTTTATTCCAATCAAGATGGCTTCAGGTGTGCCATACCTTTGTAATAAGTAGGACTGTTAGCTCTCTAGTTGTTCTTTAGAACACTCTAGGAGGCTGCAGTAGAACACAAAGGAATCAACTGACAGTCTCTGTCCTTGTTGGATGTACATGTTTTACTGAGAATGTCTGACTTCATTTTCACATGACTGAGAAAGATAATGTGAATTTACAGAAAATGTGCTTTCAGTTTAGCTTAAAGATCCCCTTCCAAACCACTGTGGGAAAATCATGAAATATTAGTTTTCTTTCAAACAATATTCATGATATCACAGCAGAAGGTTTTTCACATGGTAAAATCACCTTAGAACCCACCACAATTCCTAAAACGAGTATGGTACCATCAACAAATGATTTATAATGTAACTAAAGTCCTAAAACCCTCTATTAACTACAATGCTTTTTAATGAGGTGCTATCATGTATATTGGTCCCAAGATGGCTGCCAACACTTCTTGGATGAAGTGCTGACAGCCAATCAGATCAGATGTGTGGTTAGGCTCCGCCCAGATATATATCTTGTTTTGAACCTAAATTACTCAAAATCCACTGGAGCACATATATTGAGACCTAGCAAAGGCACATCGGGCTAACAGTCCCTACAATTTTGCCAAGTTTCATGCAAATCCATTCAGCCGTTCGAGCTAAAAGTGAGGCCAACCGCCCTATGGAAATTAACATGGGAAAAAAGCGTTTTGGGACCCCCCTTTTTTCTCGGCCCCCCCTTGATGAAACCCCCCCAAATTGTCAGGGGCTGCTCAGAAACAAAATGTTCCATTTTCCTGAAAATTTCAGCCAATTCCGTCCACAAACGCCAAAGGTATTAGACATAGAATTTTCAAAAATCCCATAGAGAAAAAATCCTAACTATATATACCTACTGGCGACCGCCAGTAGGTAATATATATATATATATATATATATATATATATATATATTACCTACTGGCGGTCGCCAGTAGGTAATATATATATATATATATATATATATATATATATATATATTACCTACTGGCGGTCGCCAGTAGGTATATATAGTTAGGATTTTTTCTCTATGGGATTTTTGAAAATTCTATGTCTAATACCTTTGGCGTTTGTGGACGGAATTGGCTGAAATTTTCAGGAAAATGGAACATTTTGTTTCTGAGCAGCCCCTGACAATTTGGGGGGGTTTCATCAAGGGGGGGCCGAGAAAAAAGGGGGGTCCCAAAACGCTTTTTTCCCATGTTAATTTCCATAGGGCGGTTGGCCTCACTTTTAGCTCGAACGGCTGAATGGATTTGCATGAAACTTGGCAAAATTGTAGGGACTGTTAGCCCGATGTGCCTTTGCTAGGTCTCAATATATGTGCTCCAGTGGATTTTGAGTAATTTAGGTTCAAAACAAGATATATATCTGGGCGGAGCCTAACCACACATCTGATCTGATTGGCTGTCAGCACTTCATCCAAGAAGTGTTGGCAGCCATCTTGGGACCAATATACATGATAGCACCTCATTAAAAAGCATTGTAGTTAATAGAGGGTTTTAGGACTTTAGTTACATTATAAATCATTTGTTGATGGTACCATACTCGTTTTAGGAATTGTGGTGGGTTCTAAGGTGATTTTACCATGTGAAAAACCTTCTGCTGTGATATCATGAATATTGTTTGAAAGAAAACTAATATTTCATGATTTTCCCACAGTGGTTTGGAAGGGGATCTTTAAGCTAAACTGAAAGCACATTTTCTGTAAATTCACATTATCTTTCTCAGTCATGTGAAAATGAAGTCAGACATTCTCAGTAAAACATGTACATCCAACAAGGACAGAGACTGTCAGTTGATTCCTTTGTGTTCTACTGCAGCCTCCTAGAGTGTTCTAAAGAACAACTAGAGAGCTAACAGTCCTACTTATTACAAAGGTATGGCACACCTGAAGCCATCTTGATTGGAATAAAGTGGTAACTCTTAAAACATTTAATTTAAAAAGAAACAACATGAGGGGGTATATTTTGCCATAGAAAGTATGATTAGTGCTGCAGAATGAAAAATTAGGGCACATTTTGAGTGACTTCTCAAATCCTTTTCTATTTCATTAAAACATTCTGACATGCAGTCTCCCAAAATGGCCACCAGAGACAAAAGAGCCCAAATGTAGCCCAAATATCACCCAGATGTAGCCCAAGTATAGCCCAATGACAGAATGTCCCAGAGTGTTCTAAAGAACAACTAGAGCGCTAACAGTCCTACTTATTACAAAGGTATGGCACACCTGAAGCCATCTTGATTGGAATAAAGTGGTAACTCTTAAAACATTTAATTTAAAAAGAAACAACATGAGGGGGTATATTTTGCCATAGAAAGTATGATTAGTGCTGCAGAATGAAAAATTAGGGCACATTTTGAGTGACTTCTAAAATCCTTTTCTATTTCATTAAAACATTCTGACATGCAGTCTCCCAAAATGGCCACCAGAGACAAAAGAGCCCAAATGTAGCCCAAATATCACCCAGATGTAGCCCAAGTATAGCCCAATGACAGAATGTCCCAGAGTGTTCTAAAGAACAACTAGAGCGCTAACAGTCCTACTTATTACAAAGGTATAGCACACCTGGAGCCATCGTGATGGGAATAAAGTGGTAACTCTTAAGACATTTAATTTAAAAAGGAACAAAATGAGGGGGTATATTATGCAATAGAAGGTATTATTAGTGCTGCAGAAAGAAAAATTAGGGCACATTTTGAGTGACTTTTCAAATCCTCTTCTATTTCATTAAAAAATTCTGACATGCAGTCTCCCAAAATGGCCACCAAAGACAAAAGAGCCCAAATGTAGCCCAAATATCACCCAGATGTAGCCCAAGTATAGCCCAATGACAGAATGTCCCAGAGTGTTCTAAAGAACAACTAGAGCGCTAACAGTCCTACTTATTACAAAGGTATGGCACACCTGAAGCCATCTTGATTGGAATAAAGTGGTAACTCTTAAAACATTTAATTTAAAAAGGAACAAAATGAGGGGGTATATTTTGCCATATGAATTATGATTAGTGCTGCAGAAAGAAAAATTAGGGCACATTTTGAGTGACTTCTCAAACCCTCTTTAATTTCATTAAAAAATTCTGACATAGTCTCCCAAGATGGCCACCAGAGACAAAAGAGCCTAAATGTAGCCCAAATATCACCCAGATGTACCCCAAGTATAGCCCAATGACAGAATGTCCCAGAGTGTTCTAAAGAACAACTAGAGCGCTAACAGTCTTACTTATGACAAAAGTATGGCACACCAGAAGCCATCTTGATTGGAATGAAGTGGTAAGTCTGAAAACACTCAATTTAAAAAGGAACAACATGAGGGGGTTAATTTTGCCATAGAAAGTATGATTAGTGCTTCAGAAAGAAAAATTAGGGATCATTTTGAGTGACTTCTCAAATCCTCTTCTATTTCATTAAAAAAATTCTGACATGCAGACTGAAACATGCACTTTGAATACCAGCAGCAGACGTCCCTGGTGAGCAGTGGCTTTACTACAGTGATCTAATGTGCAACTAGAGTGCTAACATTCAGAATTTATGGCAAATGTGTGACACATCTGAATGCCTTCTTGATGGAACCAAAGTAAACAAGCATTGAAAATGCAATAGATCTCGCCCTCGTTTAAGTTAAAGCCATTCTGTTTGTAATGAGGTGGCTTTTTAGCTTTGCTTTTATTAGTGTTTTTTCAACTTTCATGTAAATAACGCACCGTTTTCACCAAATCGACTTTGCCCAAGCACACCCTTCCCTTCGGCCAACAAATCCCAAAAATTCGGCACACCTGCCGATCCACTCTCCCTACAGCTCACCCAAGCCCCGTCCCTCTAGCGCAACTGGAACACCCCAAATTCACCTTCTCCATGCGCACCAAAAACTCCCATTGAATAACATGGCAATTCGCTACTCCGCACAGAAATTGCTCTTTAAAGCACTTCCACTGCTCCGATCCGCTTCAAACTTGGCTGGACACTAGTTCCAGCGATTCCCTAACATCTCACCAAAAATCAGCCCAATCCATCCACTGGAACGGGGACGAATTTTAACCCGAATACGCGCCCACCCGCAAACACAAAAAAAAGCCATAAAACGGCCAAATCTCGACCAAAAACCGCCAAAATCCCTCAAAACCTTGCCAACACCAATACGCACGAAACTGAACCGGCCCCTCAGCCCTAGGCTCCGGGAACCCTACTTAATTGACCCAAAAGCCCTAAAAAAGCAACATAATACACACGAAAACGCCCTAACAACCCTAAAATGCATATAAGTATATGTATGCATGCATTTATGTTTGTATTTATATAGATATACAGATGATATATGTTTATATATGTATGTATATATATATATTCACTGAAAAAACCATAGGCTATAGACCATATATAGTTAGGAATTAGCATTTACAAAACCTTGAAAATTCACTGAAAAAACCATAGGTTATAGACCATATATAGTTAGGAATTAGCATTTACAAAACCTTGAAAATTCACTGAAAAAACCATAGGTTATAGACCATATATAGTTAGGAATTCGCATTTACAAAACCTTATTTTACTCACACAAAACCATTGAAATTCCATATATAGTTAGTTGCACTAACTATATATCGCGCACCCGCAATCCACTGCTGATGATGTCACATATTACATCATTCATGACATGGTCAGTGACATCACTGATGACATCACTGATGACATCTCAAATGACATCACTGATGACATCACTGATGACAACATCCAGTGACTGTATGTTTCTGTAAAGTTAAAATATGTCTTACATATTGAAGAATGAGTGGATGTATAAGTGTCTGGATGAAGGATTTAGTAGGTGCATGACTGACTGTATGAGTGAGTGATTAAATGTGTCTCACTGAGTGCATGGGTTAGTGACTAAACTGTCTTAATTTGTGCATCATTATGTCTGTTGTTCTGTAAACTGTTGCATGTGTTGATAAGTAGCTATATGAGTAACTATATGGGTTATTGATTGGTTGCCCAAGTCTTTGTATGGGAGACTGAGTGTGTGTGTGGGTGGCTGGGAGGTGTATGACTCTGTGCATAGATGTGTGAGCAGTTGATTCACTAGATGTATGGTTTCAAAAGTGCATGTGGAAACAGCTGTATGGGCGGTTGACTGTGTGCATGAGTGTATTGGTGAGTGAATGGATATCTCAGTGCTACATGTCAAAGTAAGTACATATGTAAAACACAGTACATGTGAGAGTTGACATATATAAATAACTGTGCATAAGAGCCAGTGAATGTGTGAGTGGCTGTATGGATCATTGTGAACTTGTATCAGGGATTGTATAAGAGAGTAAATATGTGTTAGTATATGTTTGAATAAGTAAAGTTTGTATAACTGTATAGTTGAGGAAATGGAGGTGTGATTGATTCTTTGCATGACTGACTAGGTGTGTGAGTAACTCCATGGATGAGTGACAGTCTGTGAGTGTCTGTTTACACTGATTGTATCTAAGGTTATATTAGAGTCTGAAGAGGTTCATCGTATTATCACATGAATGATATCATCAGTGATGTGATCAGTAATGTCAAATGAGATGTCATCAGTGATGTCATCAGTGATGTCATTTGAGATGTCATCAGTGATGTCATTTGAGATGTCATCAGTGATGTCATCAGTGATGTCACTGACCATGTCATGAATGATGTAATATGTGACATCATCAGCAGTGGATTGCGGGTGCGCGATATATAGTTAGTGCAACTAACTATATATGGAATTTCAATGGTTTTGTGTGAGTAAAATAAGGTTTTGTAAATGCGAATTCCTAACTATATATGGTCTATAACCTATGGTTTTTTCAGTGAATATATATATATACATATATATTACCTACTGGCAGTCACCAGTAGGTAGTTATAGTTAGGACCTAGTGTCTATAGGAAATCCGCAACATTCTGTTGGGAATAACTTTGGCGCCAGTGGAGGAATCTTTGCGAATTTCTCAAAGAAGATGGCCCGTTTTGTTCCGCTTCTTCGCTGAAAGTCTCGGGTAGATTCGTGAAGCGATGGCCGAGAAAAAAGGGGGGTCCCAAAACGTGTTTTCCCCATGTTAATTTCAAGGGGCCTTTAGACACGGCTACAGCCTGAACCGCTGAAAGGAATTACACCAAATTTGGCAAAATGGTAGAGTCTGATTCACAGATCACTCTTTTGCTCAAATCGTGTAAATCCTTCCAGTAGTTCCTGAGAAAATCAGAAGAAAAAAAATATATATATATCTATAAGCATGCACCGTGCGAGCACCCTTGCACGGTGCGCGAATCGGGTGTGCGCGAGCTGAATTCTGATTTGTTGTTAGACGTCTGTCAACATTCTAATCGGAAGAAACCAAAAAGTGTTGGCCGCCATTTTCTGTCGAAGGCAGAAGAAAGCCAAAAAAATGGAAAATGTGAAAAGGGGGCAGGGTAGAGACTTCCTGACCCCCTAGGTCTTTTTAGGGGGTCCCATAAGGACCCCAAAGGGCAAAAAAACCTTTGTTCTGTTTCTTAAAAAAAACGCGAGGTGAGCACATGGTGCTCGCACCCTTTGGCCGCCATTTTTCACTCCGAGGTAGAAGAGAGCCAAACACAAAAGTGGAGAACATGAAAAGGGGGCAGGGTAGAGACTCTCTGACCCCCTAGGCCTTCTGAGGGGGTCCCCGAAGGTAAAAAAAAAAAAAATATTTAAATGGCGAGGTGCACGCACGTTGCGTGCACGTAAAAAAAATACAGTTAAATAACGAGTGTTTAGATGTTGATTGGCTCTAAAATGAGCTGTTGTGTTTATTGAGTGTTTTTTGTACCTACAAGTAAGTACCGATGCAGAGTATAAAATTCAAGAGGAAGACTCTGTTCCCCTCAACTGTGAAATGTACACTGTCTCCTCTATAAATGCCTTGCATGTTGTAACGCAAGTTGTTGTGGTATATAGAACCCATACCATAGTCTCTGAGGAAATCAGAAACAGACTTATTCACATGTTTCCTTGCTTTCTCAATCTGCGGCCAAAATTGGTTGGACCAGTTCCATTTTTGCCTTTGGCATATATTAGAATATACAAAGGCAGTTTGTGGAACAAGTGACATCAATTGCCCAAAGGTGTCCTTTAAAAGCATTTCCAGACCTACCCCAGTCAAAGTGCTTAGGTCATTGCCACCACAGTGCACAATTATGAGGTCAGGGCGTGGGAGATGCAAAAAGGATTTTACCAATGGCATCAATTGGTGACATCTCAATCCTCTCTGGCCAATCCACATTATATCCACATTTGGTAAATCAAGGTTGAGAAAGCATCTATTTGCTGCATACCTTTCAGTCCAGAAAATATAGCTATGTCCTACAATCCACACTCTAAGCATTTTGAAGGGAGATCTGGTTGTACTCAGATGGGCTCTGGAAATGAAATGGCAGTTTGAAAAGTAGGATTTTGGAGAAAAATGTAGATGAGATTCAGTGCACTTGAAAAAAAAGAAATGATAGGTGGTTTCTGAAAATTCAACATTGAAAACTAGGGTGCATGGTACTGTTTTTTAAAAGGAGAAATGCTATTGGCTGAGAAAAAGTCATTAAAAGGAACATTGCACAGGATAAGCTGGTGTATTGAGAAGTCAAACACCCTTGCTGGTTTGGTTTGCAACATTTGGTGATGAATTTTTCACCTGTGTGTTCAGTTAGGTGTTCTATGGAGTGTTACCATGGTAACAGGCAGAGAGAGCTGTGGGGGAAGGTTGAACATTATGTGAGTTTGAAAGTGTAGAAATGTAGAACCAATTAAAATGTTAGTTTGGTATTGAATTTGTGTGGGAAACAATTTCATTGGTTATCTACATGAATATGTGTGAAAAATGAGAGGGAATTAGGGACATTTTTTGGTTGCAGTGTCTGAGGTACATTTCAGTGATTTTGCTTCAGAAAATCTTGTGTGTGATTGACACTGTTCTAAATCTTCAAAATCATTTTAAAGGTGAGTTGTTAATTTGTAAGGGGAACTATGTTGTGCACTTTAAGTTAATAAGAAAAATGTGTTATAATGTGGAAGTTCCTCACTCTCCCTCTCTTTCTCTCTGTCTCCCTTTCTCTCCACCACTGTTCTTTTTCCTTCCTCTCTTTTTCAATAAATCCTTCTGTTTCACTTACTCCTTTTTCCTTTTTCTAAACATGCTTCTTTTTCTCTCACTCTCCTTTCCTCACCCTCATATCTATTTCCTTACTGTCATTATACTTCACTCAATCCAACTCCTCTTTCCCCACTTCATGTTGCCCTCTTTGTACGCCACTCCCATTCTCTTACCTCACTTTCTGTTAGTTATTCACTCTACCTCTCTTTCATTCTCTTCCTGTCTCTCTTTCCCTCACCCTTCCTCTCTTTTCCTTTCTGTTTCCTTCACTCTTACTTAGTCACTTTTCCTCTCTTTTAATCTTTTTCTTCTCTCATTCCCGTTTTGTCACCCTCAAACGTCTTTTCTCACTGTTACTGCTTTTCATTCGCCGTCAGTACTTTTTTCTGACTCCTGTTTACTCACTCTTTTTCCTTGACTCCTCTTTTCAAACTCCCTCACTCCATCTGACTTACTTCCCTTTGTTTATTCCTTCCCTATCATTGTCTCCCTCTTTTTCTCTCCCTCACCCTTGCTCTCTTTATACAACACTACTAGCAAGACACCCATTTCACTGTAGTAATCATTTGACTGAATTGCAAGGGTTTCTGTTATGTGTCTAAGATCACAGTGTGTACCATTTTATCTCTGTTTGTACTGTCTCTCCCTCTGTGTGTTAAATCACCTAAATCATGAAGTGATTCCTGATTTAGGAGATGTAGTTGTAGAAAGTCCATTGCAGTATTTGTCTCAGGCCTCTTAATTCCCAAATTGTGTTTATGCTGTGCAATTTAGATGCTGGGTGTGCTGTTGAAATGCAAAAACAACGGTCTCTGTAGCATGTAGTAATCATTTCAGTGAATTTTCATTTGAACATTCTCAGTCCCACCTTGACTCTCTACACTGCTTGAACACCACTTCATTGTCCTAAACTCTGAAACTCCATCCATAGAAAAATATTCTAAACTCTTTCAACACTACTGCAGTGCTGTAAACCCTGAAAGAATACTCCCAGCAAGACCCCCTTTCATGTAGTAATCATTTTACTGAATTGCAAGGGATAGTGTTATGTGTCTAAGATCATAGTGTGAGTCAGTTTTCATTTCAGATGAATGTGGCAGAATAATTTGCTTAGTTGATGTGTTTAAAAATATGGAAATACATGTACTTATGAATTTGATAAAGCTAGTTTTGTATTATCCATTAGTGAAAATTATATAATTAAGTGTTTATATTTTTTTGCAAGGTCCAGCAACATTGTACTATATAAAATGGATCAAAATCAGGATAACTTTCAAGGCAATTTTGAAATTTCCAACAATGTCATAGAGGACTTAAATGTACCTTTTGAGGACAATATTTATAAAAAAGATAATGGAGAAGGAGATTTAAGCAGTGATTTTTTTGATCAAAGTTTGGACAATGACTTGATAGGAGCAGTAGATGACATTGAGTTTCAAGTTGCAAATTTTGAAGTTGGGGACAATGCAAACGAAATGTTTTATTACAGTATGAAATGTTTGAAGAATGAATTTATGATTTAGTATTAAAAATTATTCGAGAGAGTCTTTTTGTACAATTGTAATAATTTGCTTAGTTGATGTGTTTAAAACTATGGGAATACATGTTCTGATGAAGTAAGTCAGGCTTTCGGATATGTAGTGCTAGAAACTGCTATGCAGTACGTCTGTCAGGCCTCTTAATTCACAAATAGTCTCCATGCTGTGCTGTAGAAATGCCATACCAACTCTCTCTGTACACCTTTACACTCTTTCTCTCACCATCAGTACTCTTCCTTCACCCTCACTCATCTTGTCTAAACATGGGCGAATTTTGCGAATTCGGGATCCGCGAATTTGTGGATTTGAGGATTCGCGATCCGCAAAATTCGCGAGTACCCAAGTTTGGGGTGATTAATGATTGTGTAACTAAATTTGAGCTTCAACTCGAGCACCTGCTTTACTTTATCTTTTGTAACTATTTTGAATGGCTCTGGCAGCTTGCCGGCCCCATTCTAAAAGAGTTACAAAAGTCAGCTTGAACTTTTGACCCAATCCGTTCCGCTCGCGGATTTTGCAGGAAATTCGCGGATTGCGAATTTACCAAAAATCCGCAAAATGCGCGAGCGGAACGGATTTTCCACCCATGCTTAATCTTGTCCAACTCCCTCTTTCCCCTATCTGTCCCTTACTTCTCTTTCCTATCTTCCTCCATCACTACCCTTGTCTTGCTGTATCGATCAGTCTCTTCTCACTGCCCCCTTACTCTCTTTCCTTCACATCATCCCTCAGTCACCTTTATTCACTCCACTTCTTTCACTTCCTCACTCCCCTTTGCTCACTCCCCTTTCCTCCATCCGTCTCTAAGTCTCTTCCTCTGTCTCAGTCACTATAACTGACTTACTCCCTCACAGTCCCTCACTCTCCCTCTGTTTGTCTCTTTTACTGTCTCCCTCTCTCTCCAGCAGTCTTCCTTTTCTTTTCTCTGTCTTTCCATAAATCCTTCTCTCTCACTTACTTCTTTTTCCTTTCTTTTAATATGCTTCTTTTTCCATCACTCCCCTTCCCTCACCCTTATGTCCCTTCTCTCACTGTCACTGCCCTTCATTCAATCAGAGTCCTCTTCCCCCACTTCATGTTCTCCTATCTCTGCATCACTCTCATTCCATTTCTCCTGCTCCCATTCCCTCACTCCCACCCACTCTCTTTCGGCCACTCCATCCGTCAATCCCCTTTCCTTAATCCCCTTTCCTCATTCACTTTTGCTAACTCTCATTCTTTTAGTCCCTCACTTGCCTTCACTCCAGTTCTCTCTCCCTCTCTCCCTCTGTCTCACTCATTCTAACCGCTTCACTCCCTGTCAGTCACTCGTTCTCCCTCTCTTTCTCTCTGATTCTCTCCCTCTCTCTCTCTTACTCATCCTTCCTCTCTTTCTGTTTCCTTCACTCCTACTTTATCCCTCAGTCCTTTTCCACTCTTTCAAACTCCTTCCTTTTCTGTCATTCCCCTTTCCTCACCCTCAAACCCTATCTCTCATTGTTACTGCCTTTCACTCTTCCTCAGTATTTTTCCCTCACTCCCCTTACCTCACTCCCTTTCCTTCACTCCTCTTTCCTCACTCCCTCACTCCATCTCACTTTCTCAGTTTCATTCCCTCCCTCCCTCTCTTTTTTGTTCCCTCTATGTTTCTCTCCCATTCTCCCTCTGTCTCATTCACTCTAACTGCCTCACTCCCTCTCAGTCACTTGGTCTCCCTCTCTGTCGCTCTATCCCTCTCTCTCCCTTACCCTTAATCTTCTTTCTTCTGTCTTTCTACCATTCCTCCACTCTCCCTCACTCACTTTACTTCTCGCTTCACTAACTGTCACTGCCCTTAACGCACTGTCACTCCCCTTCCCCATAACACTTCCTCCTGTCTGTATCTTACCCCCTTCTCTTTTCCGCTCTCTTTCCCTCACTCTCCTTCCCTTACTGCCATTCCCTTACTGTTTCACTCCCCTTACCTCACTCCCCTACCCTTAGTCCCCTTGTTTCAGTCACTCTTTGACTCCCCTTCCCTCACTCATCATACTCCCCTTTACTCACTCATTCTCTCAGTCCCTTCCTCCCCTTCAGTCTTTCATTTATACACTACACATTCATTCAAAAAAAGAATGACACAGTATATAAGAAATACAGCTCTTCCTGGAGAAGTGAAGTTAGTTCTGAAAAGAACTGTTTTTTGTCTTTTTGTATTTTACGTGTTTTTTTCTTTTTTGAACAGTTTTATATTTTTTGTGTTTTTTGTATGAAAAAATAAACAGGAAACGAAAAACTGTTCAACAGGAACTAAATAAATAACATTTTTAAAAAATTATTTTCGTGATCATTGGTGCTTCTAATCTTATTTTCTATTAGGTTGACACTCTGCTCTCCGTAGCATAGTATTTCATTGCAAAAGTTATGTTTAATATGTACATTGCCCAAAAGTGGGCGGACATCTGAAGCTCCTGTCGATGGAGATGCAGATGGTGCTCCAGATGAGGTGCTGGGGACAGCAGGTGGAAGTTGTCTTGCAAGGGCTCTTGTGGAAGCCTGTGGATATTGGTGAGGGTGCACATTTTTCACATGCCGCAACATGGTGTGAATGCGGAAGGAGTATTTCCTCTGTGGGTTTCCCCTAGACAGCACACTCCCACAAATAGTGCATGTTACCTTTGGAGCATTCACTTTTTTCTGCCCCTCAGGATAGCTGAAGAACTTCCATATGAAGGATTTCTTCGTCTTCTTGGCACGTGGGTCCACATCTGATTCAGAAGAGGAGGAATCATGTGGCTGCTGTCGCTCTGCCATATGTCCACTACAAATCCTGGAAGAAAACTCCAAAGCTGGAACAAAACAGCAAAGGTCCTTCTCCCAAGAAACTCAAAGAGATAGTGAGGGAAGTGGGAGGGTTTTTTGAAGATTCTGGAAACGAATCTACTATAAACCAATCAAAAGTGATGTTTTCAAGTCACATGACCTTACGTGCGAGCACGCTGCGCGACCGTCGCATGACCGTCGCATATGAATGATGTTTTACCCGATTTTCGTAAATACTTTTCAAAACGTGAAAAGGAGGCAGGGAAGAGACTCCCTGACCCCCTAGGCCTTCTCATGGGGTCCCTGAAGGACACCGAAGGGCTTAAAAAAACATTTCTTTTTTAAATCGCGAGGTGGGCGCACGGTGCACACACCCTCGAGGCTGAAGTGAGTCAAAAATAAAAGTAGAGAACGTGAAAAGGAGGTAGGGTAGATATTCCCTGACCCTCTAGGCCTTCTCAGGGGGTCCCTGAAGGACACCGAAGGGCAAAAAAAGTATTCTTTTTTTAAAAACAATCGCGAGGTGCGCGCACGTTGCGCGCATGTTGACAAAAAACACACAAAAAAAAGTAAAATAACGAATATGAGTGTTTATATATTGATTGACGATGTAGACTATACTGTTCAACTTTAACCAAATCATAAAAATTAGGTGTGCCATTGCATATTACTGGATACAGTCAATTTATTAAAATATGCTAAGGCAGTTTGTGAAAAATAAAAATATAAAAAATATAAAAATTGATACAGAAATAAACATTTTGAAAACTTTGGAAATTCACTGAAAAAAACATATGTTTCAGGACTGATATAGTTAGATATTAGCATTTCAAAAAACTTAGGTTTCACACATGTTATAGTAAGAAATTAGCATTTAAAAAACCTTTGAAATTCACTGAAAAAACCATAGGTTTAACACACATTATAGTTAGGAATTAGCATTTAAAAAAACTTTGAAATTCACTGAAAAAACCATAGGTTTGACATATGTTATAGTTAGAAACTAGCATTTAAAACACCTTAGAAATTCACTGAAAAAAACATAGGTTTTACACCAGTTATAGTTACCTGGACATTTACTTATGCAAAACCATTGAAATTCCCCCGTTATAGTTAGTTGTTCTCACTATAACTCGCGTGCCCACAATCCATTGCTGATGATGTCACATATTACATCAGGCATGACATGGTCAGTGACATCACTGATGACATCACTGATGACATCTCAAATGACATCACTGATGACATCACTGATGACATCATCCATGTGACAATGAAATACACCTCATCACACATTAGTATATTTTTCACTTACTGTAAAATAGAAAGTGCCCTATTTCAAACCATTGACACACCAATAGTATTTTCTAAACACTCACTCAGTGAGTCATAGATCTATACACACATCTAATCACTTACCTATAGATTCAGTGTTATATGAAGTGAATAATTAATATAACACTAACAAATATATGTATACGCCTATTTCAACATTACACACCAGCACACATTGTATTCACTTAAAAAAACATCTTATTGACTTATGCAAACAATTGATCATACTTACATTTACTCACCAAAACACTTGTACAAACACCACTTCATCTATTCATCTATTCACTTAGTGTGTTATAAAATGACTATTAGAAATATACAGTTATCCATACAGTGACTCATACAATCACTAAGTCTTAGGCTCACTTAATTAGATATAACTGTAACACACACTGCTTTTTTTCAATTATAATGGAGATATACTATTGAGAGACATATTTTATCACCACCACACCCATAAACATGTAGTCCTAATCTCATGTAGCTACTGAATGAACTAATCACACATTTTTAGGCAATTACACACCCCCACCAAACCACATAGATATTCATTTACCCATACAAATACTCAGTTAAAAAATCAATACCAAATATAGTCTTAAATATACCATTTAAGACAAAGCAATAAAGACTTTCACACAGTTCAATAACTACACATTATATATAGTGAGACTCTACAAATTAGTTAAGGAAACAATCAATGACACTGTTACTAAATCCACCATTCACATATTTATATTTATATATCCACTCATTCTTCAATACAAAGTAGTGTATTTATAATACATATTTAAATATCAAAGCAAACCACATTCACTGGATATTGTCATCAGCACCCTCTCTGACAAATACTTTAAGATCTAGGTTATTGATCTTAAAGTATTTGTCAGATAGGGTGTTCTTAGTACAGAACTCTATAGGAAGCCGACTGCCGGCAATTCCACCCTAAACGCACGGAGCAGCCACCCCCCTAATCTGATCAAAAGCATCCCATATAGGGAACTTCTCCGATTAAAACGTAACTGTACACATGACTCTGATTTTGAGAAAGCGGCAACTGACTGTATATCCAGATTCAAAGTCAGAGGATATGAGGAAGGGCTTTTAACATCAGCCTATAGGAAAGTTCAGCCCAGATCCAGGGCTGATCTTTTGGAAGATCAGGGTGGTAACACAGGAAGGGTCAAAACTAACAAAAAGGGTCACCAAGCCCAGTTTCGGATGATTACTGGCTGCTCTGAGGATGCACAGAACGTGAGACGCATTTTCAAGCATAACTGGCACATCCTACAGACTGATCCTGTTATAGGCATGGATGTCCCAGAATCACCTTTGATGACCTTTCGTAAATCGAGGTCCCTTAAGGACATCTTAGTACAGAGCCATCTGTCACCCGTACCTCCACGAACAGGAACACTCAAAGACATGAAGGGCTTTTTCCCTTGTGGGAAATGTAAGGCCTGTGCTACGAGCAAAAGGATTCTGAATTATACCATGCCAGGGTGTAGGAAACCTAGAATGATCAGCAAATTCATCTCCTGCCTTACCCCTTTCGTTGTGTACTGCCTGGTTTGTCCCTGTGGACTAAAATACATAGGGAGTACAGTCCACAATGTAAAGGTTAGAATCCTGGCACATCAGCGGGCGATAGCAAACAAGGACGAAAATTATCCCGTAGCCCGGCATTTTGCCCTGAAACATCAAAGCAATAGGGAGTTGCTACAATATTATGGCATTGATCATGTTCCAACTAACTCTAGAGGGGGCATTAGGCTTCAACGACTAAGAAGACTTCAATCCTGCTATATTATAGACCTGCAAACCAAGGCACCTAAGGTGTTAAACAGTAGCGAAGAGTTGACTGTACACCTGGGATAGTTATATGAGATTTCGTAACTCCTGTCGAACTGTATTGAATATGTAGCTGTTTATGATACATCGAATGATAGAGTACGGGCTTAGAAGGCTTTCTTTTCAAGTCTTTTTCTTTTTGTTTTCTGTGCATGACATGGGTTCCGAATTTTGGGGCAAATTTTGAAAGCATTAATAACTTGATACCTAGTGGTCCACTAACAGTTAATAAGTTTTGCCAATACATGGCTTGATTGCATTGTCCACTTAAGGGGTCTGTGACTCAAATATGGGAGTTGTATTTTATTGTTTTTGAAATTCTTTTGAATTAACTTTAACGACAATTTGACCCCGTTAATATGTGGACCTTTGCCAATCCACGGCTAGATCTTTAATATTACCTGTTGATGTTGACCATTCTGAGGATATTTCTCAGGTGCATAGATGTATAATACAACTCGCACATCATAAACCCCACGTTCTTCATGTTCATGCATACCTTTTATTGTAACATTGACTAAGTTAAAATGGCCGCCATTATCATGAATGTGTTGGTGAGTTGACCCGTCGTCGCTGTTGCTTGCTCAGTGACGCAGGAACATTGAAAATGGTGTCTGACTAACAGCCGATGTAACACTGATGAAGGAGCAATCCGAAACGCGTCTGTTTCTCATACCTTTGCTGAAAGAAATCATTTTCGATGTATGCTTCCTGAGTGCCCGTATTTCTGTTCGTAATTGACGGAATTGGTAGCGTGAATTCATTCGCGGCAGGCACCGCCGCGTTTGGGCACCCGCCCGTGAGTGCAGAGCGTTGGTGCAGTTTGGAGCATTGATATGTATATATATATATATATATATATATATATATGTATATATATATATATATATATATATATATATATATATATATATATATATATATATATATATATATATATATATATATATATATATATATATATATATATATATATATATATATATATATATATATATGTATATATATATATAAATCTCCAGTTTCTTGTTTCCAGTTCTTAAGAAACCACAGCACTCCAGTAATGGTGTAGTCATATTCCTTTTATTCACGGAGGAAGCAGGCACCCGTTTCTGTGTACAAGCACCTTGGCCACCAAGGTGCATGTACACTGAAATGCATAGATGCTTTTCGTAGCATATTTATTTATTTTATTCGATTTATATAGCGCGTTATAACCCAGGGGTCTCTAATCGCTTGTCAGGTAAGCACAGCAGAAATTCCTAAAAGAGCCCTACCAGGAATTATAGCCCAACCCAGGCCGTCTGGAAAAGAACAGTTTTCAGCTTCTTCCGGAAGGCCATCAAATTAGATTCCTTCCGCAGATCCGCCAATAGATTATTCCAGACTGCTGGGAGAGTATTGGAGATGGCGCGGCCACCCACTGTAGCCAATCTGAAGCGTGGTTGGGTAAGAAAAGTTGCTTCAGCAGATCTTAACAACCTACCCGGTTTGTATGGAGTCAGGCGGATCTTAATATATCTTGGCGCCTTTCCATAGAGCGATTTATGTGCGCGGCAGAGCCCTTTAAAGAGCAACTTCTGCCTTACTGGCAGCCAGTGTAGCTCGCGCATAAGTGGGGACACATGCGAGCTCCTTGGTTTCTTAAAAATGAGCCTGGCGGCATCATCCATCTCCACTTGAAGTTTGTCCAAGAGTTTTTGGGGCAGTCCAAGATAAAGCAAATTACCATAGTCCAACCTTGATAGTATCATTGCGGACACCGCCCGTCTCAAGGTGGAGAAGGACAATAATGGCACAATTTTTCTAAGTTGTCGGAGAAGGCCGACACAAGTTCCTACCACCGTGGTGACTTGCTCCCGCATGGATAGTTTATCATCCACATGGATGCCTAGGCTTTTTACCTCCACTGCAGGTTCTGGGGGTGGCCCAAGTTCCCTTGGCCAAAACCCGTCGTGCCATGGATTACCAGCGATGGTGATAGGTAGAACGTCCGTCTTGTCAGGGTTTATTTTTAAGGAGTTCAACGACATCCAATTGGCTGTATGCTTGAGGATATTTTGCAGCCTTGCTGACGCCCCAGGAGCATTATCCATTTGGATAATGATTTGGGTGTCGTCAGCGTAGTTATATACCTGACAATCCATTTGATTGAGGAGTGAAATCAATGGTTGGAGATATATATTAAATAAAAGGGGCGACAGGGCAGACCCCTGTGGCACTCCACAAGAAATTGGTGTTGCAGTGGAGAGCAATTCTCCCAACTGTACTCTTTGCGTCCTCCCTTGTAGGAAAGATACAAACCAGGCATGAGCTGTACCCTGAATGTCGAAATCCCTCAACCGCGACAAGAGTTGTTTATGACACACGGTGTCAAACGCCGCGGAGAGGTCTAACAACACCAGGGCATCAGGTATCTTCTTATCTGCCCTATTCCTGAGCTCATCCAAGATAGGCAGCATGACCAGTTCCGTGCTGTGATTCGCACGGAACCCCGATTGATTTGGTTCCAACAGACCATTCCTTTCCAGATGGTCAGAGAGATCAGACAAAACATGCTGTTCTAGCACTTTGGCAAGGAAAGGAATCTGGGAGATAGGCCTGAAATTTTTCAGCCACTTCACGTCTGCCCCAGTAGGTAGTTATAGTTAGGAAAAGTGTTTTTTGTTTTGTCAATAACTTTATTGCTGCTTGACGAATCTCCATGAAATTTCCCTAAAACCTCCCTTTTTTGGTTCTTCTGCTGTGTTGAAAGTTTTGAGGTGGTCCGTAAAGCAGGGGCCCACAAACAAAAAAGCGGGTCCCAAACATGCGTTTACATATATACATATATATACTCTACTGTTTTTGCATGCTTTGCACATGGTGTTTAAATAATAAATAATATATGAACTTATCTGCTTGTGTGCCGTGGCTTTCGCTGGAAAGGAGAGGAGGCGAGAGGAATCGAAGTAATATATATATATATATATATATTGTTTAAACAAATGGCAAAGCTTTTGAGGAGCACATAACAGTTTGCCTGCCCTTGGGTAACTTCCTTCAGCTTTTCTCGTCCATTCGGCAATTTATTTACTGCCTGACGCATTTCGTGGCTAGGACGCCACTTTCTCAAAGGCTACTTCTATTTAATGCACTGAGCCGCTCTACTTTGTTTAGTATGCTTTTATTGGTTCTCGGCCCTCAGTGAGTCTGACTTGATGTAGTCTGATTATGTGGCATGCTGGGACACATAGTTTCCCACGTGTGCATAATTGATTACCTTTGTAGGTCTTGGTGCGAAATGTTCATTAAAAGTCTGTTATTTATTCCTTAGTAGGATCCAGATTGGCAGAGGTAAGTCATTCTTCACTTGGGGCACTGTGCAGCTTAGCAGGATTGAAAATAGTTTTCCTCCACAGCCTCTCAAAGTTATAAGATGGTGCCATCCCGCCTGTGTGTGTGTATATATATATAACCTACTGGCGGTAGCCAGTAGGTAGTTATAGTTAGGACCTAGTTACCATAGGAAAATCGCAACATTCTATTCCCAAAAACTTTGGCGCTGATTTGCGAATCATCTTACGAAATTTTCAAAAGACGTGGGCCCGCTCCTATCTTGGAAGTTTCAGGGTGATTCGGTAAGTGGGGGCAGAGTAAAAAGGGGTACCCCAAAATGTGTTTTCTCCATGTTAATTTCCCTAGGAAACTTTAGACACGGCTACGGCCCGAACTGCTGAACGGAATTCCACCAAATTTGGCAAAAGGGTGCCCCTTGGTTCAGAAAGAACTTTTTTTGTTAAATGGTGTAAATCCGTTCAGTAGTTGCTGAGAAAATCTAAATGTAAAAAATATCCATATATATATAGAGAGCCGCTCGGGATCCTCGCACCCTCCCGATCACGAGCTTCATGCTAATTGGCTGTCAACACTCTGAACCAGGAAGTGTTGGCAGCCATCTTGTGCCTTGGTAGAACCGACGCACAAGAAAACAGAAAAACTAAGGCGCAAAAAAAGAAAAAGGAGTAGGGTAGAAACACCCTGAACCCCTAGGCCTGCTTAGGGGATCCCAAAAAGATCACCAGGGCCCAAAAAATCCTTAAAAAAAAAAAATCACAGGATGCGTGGAGGATCCACGGATCTGGCCGCGAAATTAAAAAAAACAAAGTGCGCGCTCCTGTGCTTCGTTTAAATAAAGCCCCCGGGTGGGCCAGGTCCCAGGGGCATAAACAAAGTGTGGGGGGTCCCAATCCCCCACACACTGCCCCAGGGACACCACCCCCCCTCGGGCTTTGCTCAAAGATTTGGGGGACTGCCACCCCCAGGGCTTTGGTTTTTAATGTGAGAGGGCTTCCAAGCACCCCCAAGCCCCAGGGATCGCCACCCCGGTGCTTTTCTTAATACATTTGCAGGGGGACCCCGGGACTGTTATTTTAAAAACTATTCCTGTGTGAGGGGCTTGAGCCCCTCCACACGCTCCAGGGACCACCACCTCCTAATTATTAATTAGGCTCTAATTATTAGTGCCTTTGCGCAGTGGTAAAGGGAGGGGCCGGGCCGGAGGTGACGTGTGCAAACACACCCTGTGTCACGTTTTAGGTTGGGGAATTAAGTCCCCTTGAATCCTGAGAGTCCCTCGGTCCAATTAGTCCACCGTGTACCTCCAGTAAGCACCACAGAGCTGCGTTTCAGAGAGGTGGTCCGAGGCCATGCCCCATTTTACACATCTCTGCAATGCAACTCTGTGGCACTTACTGGACATACCTGGTGGGTTAGTTAGCCCCCAGGACCCTTAGGATTCAAGGGGACTTTATCCCAAAACTTAAAACAACCACAGGGCGTGTTTTCACACATGTCACCTCAGGCCTCCCCCTCCATTCACCAGTGTGAAAATGCGCCCTGTCGCGCATTTTAAGAGGTAGTTTGAGTCCCCCTGTCCTATTATGTACTAGGGTCTTACAGAGGAGGTCATGGTAATCACTGGGTACCCCAACGCATAATGTTCCCTAGTATTTGTAGGTGTTTTCACTGTATTCTAAGTGTCTTATAGCATAGCACTGGCTCTAGGCCTGGTTAGTTAGAGTCAGTTACCAACAGTATCCATCTGAAAAAGTTGTGGGCACAGGATGATTTTGCCACAAGGTCTCATTCTGATCCTCTGTTCTTTGTTTCTGCACATGTCTTGGTTCTTCCTACACTTTTTTTCATCTTTGTAGACTTCTGTTGCCTCTTTCTGCATTTCTTTTGCTTCTTTCTGTGTGTTTTTTCTTCTTTCTTCACATGTCCAACCTCTGTAGGCATACTTAGAAACTAGCATTTAAAAAACCTTCGAAATTCACTGAAAAAACCATAGGTTTCAGGCTCGTTATAGTTAGAAATTAGCATTTAAAAAACCCTAGAAATCCACGGAAATAAACCATAGGTTTCAGGGGCTTTATAGTTAGTTGGACATTTCACTCATACAAAACCAGTGAAATTCCCCAGTTATAGTTAGTTCAGCTAACTGGAACTCGCGCCCCCGCAATGCACTGCTGATGACATCACATATTACATCATACATGACATGGTCAGTGACATCACTGATGACATCACTGGTGACACCATTCAGTGAAGGTGTGTTTTTCTGAAAATTAAATATGTTTTATATATGTATATCTCAAGGTCGATGGAAGAATAAATGAGTATGTAAGTGTCTAAATGGATGATTTCTTTTGTAAAATTGATTGTATAATGGTCTGATTAAGTGTATCTTAGTGAATACATGGGTTAGTGAATAATGTTTGAATATGTAAATATCTGTACTAGTCTCTCACTTTGTGTATAAGTGGTTGCATGGGTTGGGGAGAAGCTACACGAGTGTCTATATAGGTCATTAGTTGGTTTTTTGAGTATGAGTGTCTGAGTGTCTGCATAGTTTGGTGGGGGGTATTACTTAGTGCATAGATGTATGAATGAGTGATTCACTGTTTGTATGTGTTGAAGACAGCATGTGTGCAGGACTGTATGGGTGGATGAGTGTGTGTTTGGGTATGTTAGTGAGTGAATGACTGTCTCAATATTGTCTTTATGAATAACATGAGTATGTTTTAAACTAGTATATGTGGGTATTGGTGTAAGTATACGTCAGTATATGCGAGAGTGAGAGATTGGAAGAGTTCCTGTATAAATTAGTATCTGTTTCTGTAAGTGATTGCTTAAGAGTGTAAATATGTGTAAGTTTCTGTAGAAGTAAGTGTGGTGGTGTGTATAACTGTATATGCGAGTAAATGGATGTTTGATACTTTGTTTGCATCTGTTACTATGTGTGTGAGTAACTCTATGGATGAGTGTTGGTGTGTAACAGGATGTATAGGTGTATGAGTTCATATGATGAGTGAGTATATGTATGAGTGACAGTATAGGACTGTTGTTGAATCAGTGGATGTGTGGAATCACTGAATAGGTGTGTTGTATGTGGTATTGATATGTCCATTGTTTTGAAAATGTTAGTTTCTATTTTTGAATGTGTGTATCAAAAGTTATATTAGGGTGAGAGGAGGTCTGCCACTATCACAAGGATGATGTCATCAGTGATGTCATAAGTGATGTCACTGACTATGTCATGAGTGCTGTTATATGTGACGTCATCAGCAGTGCATTGCAAGTGTGCGAGTTATAGTTAGCTGAACTAATTATAACGGGGAATTTCACTGGTTTTGTATGAGTGATATGTTTAACTAACTATAACGTGCCTGAAACCTATGTTTTTTTCAGTGAATATATATATATATATATATATATATATATATATATATATATATATATATGTATATCCTCAAGGGACAAGAACCTGCTGTCAGCAACACAACAGACTGTGGCTTCCTGGTGAGAAGCAGTTCACTGTAACGATGCCTGCGGGAGTGTTTCAAGTCAGCAATCTGTGGCAGGATGTAGGGGGCCAAGAGACTTATTTTATTGTTGAATTGTTGGCAAGTGGTAACATAATGGATGTTTTTAAGAAAATTGGGACTATGTTTGAAATGGACAGCCCGTACTCACCAAGAGGATGTAATCACTAAGTGCTGAAAGAAAGACTATTTCCCAGACGGAACAAGAGTAATGCTGGAATTGCAGTCTATGAGAAGGTGCAGCAGTACTTTCTTTAGTGAAACTGTGGTCAGCTCTGCTCCCACCAATTGAAACAAGGCAGCATGTTTAAAGAGATGTACAAACAAGCCTCGCAGTCTGAGGCATTTGAAAAAGGCACATCCGCTGAATGCGTCATGCCGGAATGAAATTCTGGATACCCCGCTGTGTCCCCTCAGATTTTACACACACAAAACCATAGAAATTCAGCAGTTATAGTTACCTCTAAATTTTGCCCCTGCAATACACTGCTTATGACCTCACATAGTACATCACTCATGACATGGTCAATATCATCACTGATGGCATCTCAAATTACATCACTGGTGACATCATCCAGTGAATGTAAGTGTATCCTAAATGTTTCTGAGATTTAAAGATATATACTAAGCTACTGCATCAGTTAAATTACTATTCTTTCTGTACTTCTAATGAGTTATACTATTTCTAACATATGTCATCTGATTTATAGTCCCGCTTTTATAGCGGGTTTTTCTATTTATCCATTAAGTGGGGTGATGGATCAGTGTAGTAGACATTTATAACAGACTCACCTCTCTACTCACACCTTTCTCCCGGATGAAGAATTATTTTACTAGCGACTTGTGACATAGTGACCTGTCTGCTAAGACCTCTCCATTAGTTTTGTGTTGTAGTGGTTTATGTTAATCTGGCATTTTCACTAAAACCTCTTACCAGGTTCACTAATGGTGTTGTTGTCGTTTGCACTAGACTAGCATATACGGTTAGATGTTTTACTTTGGTCATTAGTGTTAAAGAAGTGATTCATAAGAGATATGATTGTCTGTGGAGAACTTTCTCTTACGTGATGAGTGAGTGTAGTAGCTGATAAGGTTACAATGATCTCTGTGATGATCACTACAGTAAATATGAGTGTACTGTGGTAATATTTGAGCATCTGCATAACAAAATATCTTTCTGTGGACTTTAATGAAGTGCAATAGCAATCTACCCCTTTTATATCCCTAGTCATTTTTAACATATGCTTTTCACAATAAATATATCCACCTTTTTGTTTTTGAATAGATTTTCATAATAAACTGATCAGGTCTATTGCCAACAGTAAAATTAATATTTATTATTTTAGAGAGCTAGAAGCTGAGTCAAAGTCTTTTGAAAAAAATACAGCCTATGTGCTTCAGCCTGTCACTGTCCAGAGGTTTGCCCAGTTCTATTGCGGGCTGGGCAACATTCCGAGACTGCAAGCCAGCTGACTGTAGTGACTCCGCGTAATTATGACAACTTATTAGCAGGCAGCTGAAATCATCTGCGCTGGGGACTCTCACATCCTGTTTGGTACAGTTGGGTCCCACAGTGCCCTTCTATTTCTAGTGCTTTGCAGCAGTTTTAAGATCTTCTTAGAGTTCCTCCTTGTTCAAATGGGTGTAATTTATGAATTTATGTTTCCCTTTTCTTCAATGCTTGATTTTACTTGCGAGAAAGTGTCACTCATAGTTTTGAAATGTCACTCATAATTACAATGAAATTATGAAAATGTAACACATGTAATCATCTCCACTGTCTCACCAAAACTGCAAGACATATCGACTCATTGACACAAATGCCATACACCAGTTGCAATAAAAATTTAATCTGTCACTCAGTTTACGGATGCCGTCAACAAGCATAATTGTGAACTTTTTTCACCTCACTGTTCCATATTTCATTCCTCTTTAAATGCAAGTAGATATCTAAAAATCAAATATAGAATGCATTTAACTTTCAATGTCATACTGTTAGATTACATACTCTTAGCAAGTGAATAGCTAAATAAGTGGTTATGTCAGTGTATAAGAGGCTGTGTAAGTGTCTGAGTACGGGTGTATAAATGGGAGTGGTTGTATGAATATGTGAGTGAGTGTATCATTGCATCTGTGGGTGTGTCACTAGATGTGTAAGTAGCTGTGCGTGTGTGTGGCTGGATGTGGTAGTGACTGTATGAGTGTCTAAATGGTTATATAAATGGCTGTTTGGTTTGGTAACTGACTGTTTTTGTGGGTGTTTTGGTATGTAACTGTGTATGCAAGTTGCTCTGTTAGTAGTGGATACATAAGTGCTGTGTGGGTGTGTGAGTGGATGTGTTAATGCCTCTGTCACTGTCTGACTGGGTTTGTGTGTGACTGTTTGGGTTTGTAAATAGGTATGTGAGTGGCTGTATGGGTGGGTGATTGGGTATATAACTGGGTGTATGGGTGTGTAAGGGTAGGGTGTTGAAATATCGATTACAAAAATATAGTTTACAAAAATATAGTTGTAAAAATATTGTTTACAAAAATATTGACACCCTTTACCTAAACAGGTAAGTACCTAAATATCTACTCAAAAATATCGTTGTAATAAATATAGATGTAAAAAATATCGATTTTTTAAATTAATTAAAATTACATTAAATATTAAATAAATATAAGTACTATTAACAAAATACATTACATTACTTTTATTTTTTGACTGTTTAAAACAAATTAACTACACTTTTTCATTATAAACTTAATAAATGTGTACATATACATATATTTAACACATTACTTTATATAACAACAATAATACATACATATAATTAAAATATAAAATATATTATTATTTAAAGCATTTGATAGCGAAGGGGTAAAAATTACTATTCCCACTGCAGAGGGTGCAACAGTAGGGAAAGCGTTGGATAGCGTAGGGGTAAAAATTACTATTCCCACTCCAGAGGGTGCAACAGTAGGGAAAGCGTTGGATAGCGTAGGGGTAAAAATTACTATTTCCACTCCAGAGGGTGCAAAAGTAGGGAAAGCGTTGGATAGCGTAGGGGTAAAAATTACTATTCCCACTCCTGAGGGTGCAACAGTAGGGAAAGCGTTGGATAGCGTAGGGGTAAAAATTACTATTCGCACTCCAGAGGGTGCAACAGTAGGGAAAGCGTTGGATAGCGTAGGAGTAAAAATTACTATTCCCACTCCAGAGCGTGCAACAGTAGGGAAAGCGTTGGATAGCGTAGGGGTAAAAATTACTATTCCCACTCCAGAGGGTGCAACAGTAGGGAAAGCGTTGAATAGCGTAGGGGTAAAAATTACTATTCCCACTCCAGAGGGTGCAACCGTAGGGAAAGCGTTGGATAGCGTAGGGGTAAAAATTACTATTCCCACTCCAGAGGGTGCAAAAGTAGGGAAAGCGTTGGATAGCGTAGGGGTAAAAATTACTATTCCCACTCCAGGGGGTGCAACAGTAGGGAAAGTGTTGGATAGTGTAGGGGTAAAAATTACTAAATGTATTTACTCGTTTAAAAATTAACAAATCTTTATTTTTATTTAATTAATCATTAATTAAATATTTATTCAATTAAAATGTAATTAATTCACTGCATTTTCACTTAAAAATTCCACTACACACACCTAAAATTAATTAAACAATTAACATAATTAATTTACATAATTATTAATCAATTAACTAATTGAAATTAATTAACTAATATTTATTACACTATTTATATTCAATTAACACATTAATTAATCAATTATTTTATTGTATTTAAATTACTTCCCACCCTACTCCCCTATAAACCCACAACCCGCTACGGAACTATTAACACTAAATTCAACATAAAATACGTTATTAACTAATAAAATACTACAAAAAATACTACTTTGACAACTAATACTCATTAAAAACACTAAATTACTTATAATTATTTAATAAACGATATTTTTGTAAACTATGTTTTTGTAAACGATATTTATTACAACTATATTAATGTTAACGATATTACTTACCTGTCTGTAGATATTCTGCTCTAACTATATTTTTGACATCGATATTTCTTCTTGTAGATATTTCTGCGGCGATATTAAGGTAAGTCGATATTTTTACGATGATATTCCCGCTCTGCACCGTGTGTAAGTGCATGTGCAACTGAGTAAGTGATGGGTACATGAATGGCTATATAGGTGTGTGAGTGGCTGTGACAGTGTCTTTATGGGTGTGTGAATGATTATGTAAGTGGGTGTATAGGGGAGTAAATGGGTGTGTGAATGGTTTTATGGGTATGTGGCGGAGTAAGGCAGTCCTTGTCTGTCTGTATGAGTGGTAGTTGCATAGGTGCTTTTGTGGGAGTGTAACTGCGTGTGTAAGTACCCGCCTGACTGTGTAAGTGGGTGCAAGTTGCATACTATTAATATACATACTGTAAGCAACCACCCACATCTAATTTCAAACACAATCATTTATACTCGCTTAATAAAAAAAACATATTTTCAGTATAGAAATTCCTCTTTCTCCTTTGCTGCTCACCATATTTTGCTTTTGACTGTAGCGTCTAGAAGCTACACATTTTCTTTCAGTTCAAGTGCACTCATAGTTTTTTAAAATATACTTTTTATAGCACAACCTAATTAACATGCATGTAAAATCTCTCTGCTGTTGCCAAATTGCATTCTAATATCTGTTAACATCTGTTTCCCACTTCACAACTCAATTCAGGGATATGGCAAATCTCCTCCTCTTTATCACACACAAAGGTACAGCAGCAGTTGTGGAAACAAGAGAAAACAAAGGTTATCTATTGAGTACCTCTGCAATTATAGGGATAGGCAGAAAACCAAATACCTTTTAGATTTTTGCTCTGATAGTGAAAAAAGTAATCGCTGACCTGATAGGACCCTGAGGCGGAAGCCGGGGTTTTTCTTCTGTCTAAACTGCTTTTATTCCTTGTGACTGCACACTCGTTTGCTGTGTTTTTTAAAACTGCACATTGTTTAGAGAGCGAGCGCCTGAAAGGGAAGCTCAATATCCCTTTTCAGCGTCAAGCTCCCACGTGACTTGGGGCCACGCCCATCGCTTTTAGCCACGCCCACTCCTCCTCCACCTCATTATCATGCTCACAACTCGACAGCGCAGTGGTCGAGCGCAGCGGGCACACCTTCAGCACGCCGAAGACACGCCAAAGACTAGCCCATCTGTGCCCGTCCGGGCCCAGACGGGCTTAGGGCATACCACTCTGCTTAACTCTTCTAGCCCTCGGACCCCCTTTCACAGGTATTCGCGGGACACACTGCTTGCTCTACGCACGGCCAGACACCCCAGCTGTTGCTATTATTGGATTGAGGGTTCCGCATTTAAACATTGTCTTGCCTGTCGCCCGCATAACACTTGCAAGGACCTTGACTCATTGACTATGGCTCTGCTTAATTGCAGATCACTGCCTTGTCATGCCACGGAGGTTCACTCCCTCCTTTTGGACCATAGTCTGGATGTCTTATTCCTGACGGAAACGTGGCTGACTACAGGTTCCGACCCCGACATTGTCAACGCTCTCCCCCCGGGATACCTCATGTTCCATCTTGATAGGCCGGATGGGAGAGGGGGTGGAGTGGCCATTGTCTACAGAGACACATTCTCATGCAAAACAGTAGACTGCGGCATCAACAACGCTGAAAGTTGTCAGTTTACCCTTCGCGTCTCCTCTACTGTCTCTATCTCTGGCCTCCTTGTGTATCGGCCTCCCACTACGCTAGGGAACTTTGTGGATTCTTTCGTGGAGGCTGTTATCCCACTTGCTGCTGCCTCGACCAACTTTGTCATTCTTGGGGACTTCAACTTTCATTTTGACGACCCCAATGACGTAGTAGCAAGGGATTTTTTAAGTTCGCTCGGGGCACTGGACCTACATCTTGTTAATATGGGAGCTACTCATATTAGAGGTCATCAGCTTGATGCGGTTTTTGCTAATTCTGCGAACCTACAGGCTCTCCAGATGTTGGCTCTCCCCTGGACCGATCACCATCTCATTCCGTTTAGCTGGTTGCTGGGGAACCAGAGAGACCCCGCACCAAGACAACATATTGTGGAACGACTCTGGTCGAAGCTCCCGGTGGACAGTTGGGCGGAAGAACTAGCTAGAACCTGTCCTCACCCCGTAGATGACCCCAACATCGCTGATCAGCTCTTGGGCCAATGGCTGACTAACTCTCTGGACTTACTGATCCCGAAAAAAAGGAGACTTGTCAGGGAGAGAAGAATTGGCTCTGCCCCCTGGTATACTCCCGAACTTAGGTGCATCAGAACCTCTTGTAAAAGGCTTGAACGTGCTTGGAGGAGAGAGCAGACGGAAGAAAGCCGGGCCAATTACAAAAGGGAGTTGAGGAAATATAAAAGCGCACTGAAGGACGCTAAAAAGATTTTCTTTAGCGACAGGATTGAGAGAGCAAGCAATTCTCCTGGAGAATCGTTTAAAATCTTCAAGGAACTTCTGAAAGCCCCGGTCCCTCCAGTGTTGCAAGATAATCCCAAAGAAAAATGTGAGGAACTGGCCAGCTTCTTCCATTCAAAAATAGAGAAAATCTTATCCTCCTTACCCACTATTCCCCAAGCCATGAACCGGTCACTAGCCTCACAAGTCGCTCGATTGAGCTAGCATCTTTGGGCCCCTTCTCGGAAGAGGAGGTGATAAAAGTCCTGTTGGAGATGAAGAGTGGCTCCCCGAGTGACCCAGTTCCCATAAAACATCTTAAGCTCGTGGCTAACACCTTGTCAACCCCTCTGACTGATCTCTTGAATCTTTCACTCGCTCAGGGCACAGTGCCCCAGAGATGGAAAAAGGCTGTGGTGAAAGCCCTATTGAAAAAACCAGGACTGGATTCATCCAATTTGACCAACTTCAGGCCAATTTCACTTCTGCCTGGATTTTCTAAAATTGCAGAGAAGTTGGTCAACCGTCAGCTCTCTCACCATTTTGAGTCTAACCACCTGCTAGGAGATTCCCAGACTGGTTTCCGCCCCGGCCATGGAACAGACACTGCCTTGCTGGCAGTAGTGGAGGAGGCAAGGAGCACTCTAGATACAGGAGGGTCAGTGGCAGTGATCCTCCTGGACTTGAGTGCTGCCTTTGACACCGTGAGTCATCAGGTGCTCCTCCAACGTCTGTCAGAGGTAGGTGTCTCAGGGACGGCCCTGAAATGGTTGGGATCTTTTCTCTCTGACCGTTTCTACCAAGTCTGGGAAGGGTCAGAGCAATCTGCCCTAATCCCTCTTCAATGTGGAGTCCCGCAAGGCTCATCGTTGAGCCCTACCCTATTTAATATATATATGACTCCACTTGAAAGAGTGGTCGCCCCTTCAGGGGTGAAGATCATCAGTTACGCTGATGATACTCAGCTGGTGGTGGGCCTCACTCAGCTGGCGGACCAACCTGAGGTGTTACACGACTGCCTTGCCAATGTTTATCGTTGGATGTCTATCTCCGCCCTAAAGCTTAATGGAGGTAAAACCGAGCTGATGCTCCTGGGCAATTCCAGCCCCTCCATTATTGCGAGCTGCTGGCCCCGGTCTCTTGGTGACCCACCATCCCCCAAGAAGGAGATCAAGTCCTTGGGAGTATGGTTGGAAGAAGACCTGTCCTTCAGGACTCATGCCAGGAAGACCGCAGGGGTTTGCTTTGGTTTGCTGAGATCAGCCCGAAAAGTGCTACCTCTGCTTCCTGATCCAGCAAGGAAGCTGTTGATACGTGGCCTGATTCTATCGAGGCTCGATTATGGGAATGCGCTGTTTCTCGGTGCTCCCGAAGCGACCTTCAAAACCCTCCAACAGGTGCAAAACGCAGCTGCGAGAGTCCTTATGGATGTTCCCAGAAGGCAGTCTGCTGCTCCGGCCCTCAAAGCGCTTCACTGGCTCCCCGTGAAGGAGCGGGTGAAATTTAAAGCGCTATGTACAGCCCACAAAATTTTACATGGCAAAGGCCCCCCCATCCTTGCTAACATGGCCCGTCCTTACAAACCCCCACGTCTGCTGCGCTCGGACCAAAAACACCTTTTGCAGTTAGTGAGAGTAAGAAGAGCTCGTTCTGGGGGCAGGCGTTTCTCTGTGCAAGTGGCCTCTCTTTGGAACTCTCTGCCCCTCAAGATTCGCTCAGAGCCCAAGATCCTACTATTCAGGAAACTTCTTAAGACCCACTTGTTTCCATAGTAGTGATTAGCTGAGCCTCTCCTTCTGGTCTGTTGCGCCGGGATGCCCCCGGGTAAGCTGAGCGCATTATAAATTTCATATTATTATTATTATTATTATTATGGAAGAGGAAAATCCACACATTTAATAGTGTCTTGCTTCATCATCACATTCTCTCCCCAACCTGGTAGATAAATACCACCAGGGCAGACTCAACTTCCTTGAAGACTTAAATGGTAGGAGGGAGTTCTTCAATAAGACTAACAGGACACAGACGAGATCAAGATTACTATTACAAATGCCTCAGTGTTTCCAAATTATTACCTTTATTTAAAGGGACACCAGGTATCTCTAAAAATTATCATGATCAGTTATAATGAGTGCAATGGCTAAATCCGATAACTCACTTGCCAACATGTTTCTGCCCACTAATCATAGCTAAAGTGGTCTGGGACATTCTTCAGGGCTTAAGGATCCCTATCGAAGTATCTGTGACTTATAACAGTCACATGAATATGAACAGTTCTGCAGGTGTAGAATACCTTCGAACCCAGGTGAATCCTACCTGTTTCAGGACCTTATATTCAGATTTTTTCTGAATGAGAACGAAAGATATGAGCAGTGTGTTTTTTAAACGAAATTCATTGGTGACAAAAGGAGCCCTTATATGATTGCTACTGTGTACTCTATGTACAACGAAAACTGTGGACATACAAATGTCATTTCCAGCACACAACTAAACACAAGTTTTATTTGTAGAGTTTTACATGGCGCTAACTTGACCCAAAGGTATCTGAGCGCTTCACATAGATGGGAACACAATAGTTGCACAACGTAACATATGTGTTGATAGAAATAAATAGGAACAGGTTGAATACAAACATACGGTTGGCCAGAGCTGGATTATAAATAAAATGTTGGTAAAGAAGCGGTTACAAGAGAAAAATACAGATGCACATAATGGTGTACATGAAGAGTAGTGGGGGATGGCGCATTGAGTCTGTAGCGGGCTTAATTCAGGTCCCTCTGACCGGCCACCAATAAGGTAACACTAGGGTTCAGTCACCCCAACCGGGCCGGAAAAAAGGCAGTCCCTTTCAAGTCATGTGGCAAACCCTTAATCAGGTCGGGATGTGGTATTGCAGCACCAGGGGCTGGTTTTGCTCTCTGAACTAAAGTAAGCAGGCCACTGAGAGGGCCAGTAGATGGGGAATAAATTGCTTCCTTGAACATACCATCCTTACCAGTAAGATGCAGGTGAGGTTCCTGATGTGGAAGTCCATTGTGAGGTGTAGGTCCGGCTGCCGATCCTTGACAAAGACAGGCTGCATGTAGCATTCCTACTTAAGATTTTCACCGCCAAGATGGAAGACTCCGATCATTAAATGGTAGAGTGCAGATCCTGTAGATCCCACCCACTAATCATTAGAGGAAGCCAACTTCTGGGATATGGATTGCAGCATGGGCAGTCAAGGGGATGAGAGGGTGGTAGATGGGAACTCGTTGCTCTCTCCCATTTCATTTGTGAATCGCTCGGGGATAAAAGGATGGCAGGATCTTGGTCTTCTCTCCCTGCTTTATGGGTGTATGGGTGTGTCAGTGGATGTGTAAATGGCTTTCTGGGTCTGTGAGTGGTTGTGTCAGTAGCTATCAGTGGCTCTCTAGATCTCTCTGGGTGTGTGCTTGGCTGTATGGGTGTGTGAATGGCATTCTGGGTCTTTGAGTGGGTGTGTGATTGACTGTATGGATTTGTGAGTGAGTGTGTGAGTGGTTGTGTCAGTGTGTAAGTGTGAGTGGGTGTGTGAGTGATTGTGTGGGTGTGTGAGTGGCTGTATGGGTATGTGAGTGGTTGTGTGGGTATCTAAGTGGGTGTGTGAGTGTGTTGTGGATGGGCATATGAGCAGGTGTGTAAGTAGATGTGTGGGTCTCTCAGTGGTGTGTGAATGACTATATGAGTGTGTAAGTGGGTATGTTAGTAGCTGTGTGGGTGTGTAACTGGGTGTGAGAGTGGCTATGTGGGTGTATGAGTAGCTTACTAGTGTCTGTGTGAGAGGATTTATGGATCTGTGAATGGGTGTGTAAGTGACTGTATGGGTGTTTGAGTAGTTGTGTGGGTGTGTAAGCAGTTATGTGAGTCTATGAGTGGGTATGTGAGTGGGTGTCTGACAAGCTGTGTGGTTGTGAGTGGCTGTATGGGTGCTTGAGTGTTTTTGTAGGAATGTAAGTGGGTATGTGAGTGTGTGGTGGGTGGGTATATGAGTGGTTGTGTTAGTGGCTGTGTGGGTTTCTCAGTGGTATTGGAGCAGCTGTATGGGTGTTTGAGTGGGCATGTTAGTGGCTGTGTAGGTGTGTAACTGGGTGTGAGAGTGACTACGTGGGTGTGCAAGTAGCTTTCTGGTGCCTGTGTGGGTGTATGAGTAGCTGTATGGGTGTATGAGTAGTTGTGTAAGTGGATGCATGAGTGGGTCTATGAGTTAGTGTACTTTTTTTAATTGGGATCTGTATCTGCCATAGATTTACACAGGGGCCATGCTGAGGGCCGGGACAGATCCGCTGATCCTCGCACATATAAAAATAGTTTCCCCACAATTTGTTCCCCATGAGTGGTCACTCACAGACTCCTCTTTGAGTCCCATGGCACTCGGGATGCCTCTATCCTGACCCCTGGTATTCTATTTACACTTTATTTCCCAAACGGGAACCATGCCCCAATTCACAAAATGAAGGCCGCAATTTTTCTCTCCGGGTGCAGCCAGCCAGTCAGATTATTGCTGCTGGTGTGTCAATCCACTGATTCACCGTAGTGGATCCAGGGTGGATCCAGAGCTCTAGATATATATAAATCTTTTTTCTTTAATAACTCCAAAATGTTATCTGTAAGGATTTAGTTTATTTGCTTAGTACTCCTCCCATCCACCTCATTATTACTCACACAAGGAAGGCGACGCTTGTTGAGAAGTTTTAGCGAAAGGGCTCATGCTACCCTTACACATTTTGGCTATAGCATAGACTTGTTAACAGTTAACAGTAAACGAGGCCCCATTTTGAATTTATTTACCAAATTTATTACACCATATACTACCCTATTGGAAGTAAGCATTTTAATAGATAAGTGTATAATGTCGGTTTCTGTAATAGGAAGATTCTTAAATTAATGAACTCAAAATGTTCTATAATTAAATATATTAAAAGCTTCCTTATGCAGCACATAGCAAACCTCAGCCAAAGGAAGGTTTAATGGATTTTATGTGATTTTAACTTACATAATTATGGATATGTGGATCTTCTTCAATCTTGGCCTGTCGGGGCCTCAAATTCATGATTGAAGTAAGAAAACAGCTCCAGGACAATCAGTGAACAAAAAGAAGTGACCATGGCCGGCTATCTATTAACATGATCTTAACTCCCACATTTGCTTACCTAAGACTAACACAACTAAAAGTGCTGCTTGTGGGAGGAATTGAGGAACAGTTTTAAAAATTACTTTTTACGAAGTTTATTAACGACAACACGTTTTTGTAAATGTGGATTGTTCTTTTATATTGTAATGAGTTTTTACTAATCCAACAATAAACGATTGAATTGAATTGAATTGTATATGTGAAATACAAAGTTGTTTCTAAATATCAAAAAACTAATGCAAGTGTGCCTTTAGTGTGTATAGTGATGTCACGGGCTATAGCACTATAAATTAAGAAACAAACTGGCTCCTTTTTTCCTGTGAACAAGGCTCTCATACAGCTGAAACGTGTCAGGGTGGGATGAGCACTTTAGCAACTAAATGCTAAAACTTCACAACAAGGACCGTCTTTCATGTGTGAAGGGCCACACAGATGTGCCCAAGGCCACAAATTCAAATAACAGAGGAAGAGGGGCCGCATAGCTCCCCTCCCAGGCCATTAACTGGAACCACCACCTCCCGAGGCAAGCATTTGAAAATGAAAGGAGGGGGGCAGCATGGGCCCCTTTCCTGGAGCTGCAAATTTCATTGGGGATTGCCACTCCCCCAGGGCCAGCTGCTGCTATCTCTTGGGGTGCCCACTCTCAGGGGATAACAGTTTGATTTTGTTTGGGAGGAGCTTTGACAGCTCCTGCCAAGTAAATACAAATAGTAAGTCCACTCCCAGTGAGTTGGAGCAAGAAAACTGCTCCCACCAGCTTGGATTGGACTTTTCATCTATTTCCCTGCCTGCTCTCAAGCTGGCAGGAAAACAGATGAAAGGATTGCTCTCACTCACTGGGAGTAGCATTTGTTGCTGCTCCCTGCATGTGGGAGCAATGCCAGCTCCCACTCGCGGAAGGGGTCCATCAGGGACCACGGGCATTGAGGCTCCCCCCGAGGGTCCCAGCATTGTATACTGGGTGCCCTAGGTGAGCTCTAGCGCACTCATCATAAAGAGGCCGGGCTCCTAGGAGATAGGGTCCCCAGGGGATAACATCAGGCTGGAGAGCAGGGATGCTTGGTTTCCCAATAAGTTTTAGGCAGGCCCCTGGGGATGGAATCCCCAGATCCAAAATCAGCCCCCTCCCCAGGCTTACAAAAGTTTAGAAGTTACAGTTAGAAAATACAATATTAAAAAACTTAAAAATTCACTAAAAGAAAACAAAGGTTACAGGGATGTTATAGTTAGGAAATAACATTTAAAAAAATATAGACATTCACCTAAAAAACAAAGGTTAAAGTACCTTTATAGTTAAGTGAAATGTTCAGTTTTAAAGTTAGAGTGATCTCATGTAGCTATAATTCGATCTCTATTTTTTGTTCCCTTGGCATGCAAGCCCTGGCAATTACCCTACATATTGCATCACTCATGACATCTTCTTTGGCATGATTGATAATATTAACGTGCACTCAATAACTTTGAACCAATTTGATGAATTTCTGTAAAATTTTGCATACCACTTGTACCTGTGACATTGGTAGACAATTAAAAGTTTTGCGGAGTTTGATTCAGGGAGATGCTAATAAAAAAGGGGAGTCCCAAAACACACTTGCACTCCCATGAATTTTAAATAGACATTTTGTATTGGATGTGTAACAAAAACGATCAGTCTTATTTTTATGAAATTTGGCAGGATTGAAGATTATAGTGTGTAGATGGCCCTTGTTTCCAGTCGCATCTAAGGTTCTAGAAATACATAATCGAAGCACAGCACTGTTATCACTTTCTGAGTATTTCCAGTATGTTGGCTTCCTAGGAGCTGAGTAAAAAAAATCCTACTTTGGAACTTTAGACAATGTCTCTGACCTGGAGTTTTTGAAAAGTTATTGTGAAAGCCGTAAACATATACTTAAGCATTTGCCTAATCTTGAATGGTGAATACCAGGCACTATATTCACTAGCTCATGAAAGAGAACTTATTATTATAATTTCTATTTAGGAGTTTTATATAGCGCTAGCCAGACCCGAAGGTATCTGAGCGCTTTACAGCATAAGTGGTAGGGAAATCACAAAAGAAATAACAGTAGTAAACATGTTGACTCAATGGCGAGTCGAAAGACTCGAATCAGAGTACACATTGCATAGCAGGATATCAACACAGAAAAATAACAGTGGTATATATTTTGGCATGTGGCGAGTCAAACGACTCAGATTTGAATATACATTGAATAGCAGGAGATCACAGATTCTAGGGATGATAAAAACATAGACTTGAGGGGAGACCATTTCCGGGAGGGTGGGGATAGGAATGAGTCGAAAGGTGGGTGAGGTAGAAGTCTTAATATTAAGGTGGCTGAGTGCTTCAATAGACCAGAGTCTGCATTCAGGTAGTAGCCAGCCATTCAGAAGGTAACGGTTGAGGAAGAGGTTTTTGAGCTGTCTTTTGAATTCAACGAAGGAGGGGTTAGGCCTGATATGGACTGGGATGGAGTCCCAAATTTTCGGCGCATGTCCAGAGAATGATCCAGATGAGGTTTTTATTTGTGAGTTTTTGGGGGGATGAGGAGTAAGTGTTGGTGCTCCTGAGGCTCCTAGTTTGACAGCTAGGTAGGTGGATTTCCCAATGTGCAGAGCTTTGCTGAAAGGCAACATGCTATTGTAAGGGCAATCAATTCTGCCACTTGTGCAGAGGCAACAAGCCATGAACCTTCTACCACCTATTATATTGGGTATACTGCATAGGCTGCTCTCAGAGGGGCATATTATCAAGGGGGTTTATCTCCGCTTTTCTGGCTTTAAAAGCCGAGAAAGCGGAGATAAAATTATCTCCCTATTACCTAGCTGTCGCTAACACCAGTTAGCGTCAGCTAGTAGGAGATAGCGACAATCTTGGGCCCCGCTTTGCATGTCAGTGAAATTTATCACTAATGACATGCAAAGTGGGCGTGCCAAGATGTTAGTGACTGGAAACAGTCGCTAACATCGCTATCTCCTATTACCAACTTTTGGAGATATTTGCGCTAAGCGCGATTATCTCCAAAAGCTAACACCTGCCCCTGAGCAGTTCTTAGCCATGTTATCCAATGGTAGGTGGATAACATGGCTAAGAGCATTAGCTCGGTAATGCATGAATATGGCTGACTTTTCAGCGATATTCATGCATTTCGGCCAATTTTTATCGCTTAGGAGATAAACCTTGATAATAGCAAGGTTCCTAAGGGATAAAAATCGCCGCAGCTTGGCGATAAAAATATTGCCGCTAAGCCAACATAGCAATAATTATCACTAGTTGTTGGTAATATGCCCCAGAGTTCCTTCATTTTTTCTCAAACATGAACCATCAACAAAAATGATATAATCAGGCTCATGAAGGGGTTCACCTTTTTTGTCTGGTCATGGCTTCTAGACACTCATGCTCAACTTCATCCCCATTATTTCATTCTCAGTAATGGGTAATATAGTAGCTGGATTTAGCATGCAGCATCTCCTGAGCAATACATTCTCAGTCACGAGGATCTGTTGATCATATTTTATAAGTGTGCTGTTTATCAAATACTGTGTTTTAGTTTGGGTGAGCAATATCCCCACCAAATGAGGAACCATCGCTTTAAAAGGATGTCCCATCACAATGTTCTCATATCTCTCTATACTGACACCCACTGCAGTAACTGCTCTTAGGCAGCCAGGCAATCCTGCGGCAACAGGGTTAAGAGTAGTCCAAATAATGCCACAGGTCTTCACTAATCGCCATACATCTGAGTAAGCACTGAGATATTGCAGCCCCCTCTCACTACAAAATAATGTAAACTTATTTTTATAATTAGGCATTCCTAGTGTCAGGGCATGCCAGAGACTGTCTCTCAGCCCTAGCAAATCTTTTAAGCAATCATTGTCCCATGAAAGCAGATCAGGCACATATTTGTGCATCAGCCTCTGTAAAGGCTTGACCAGTAGGGAAAGGTTTTTTATCCAATGTCTACAGTAGCCAACCATTCCCAATAACATTCTGACTTCTTTCTGAGTTCAAGTCAGATTCATAGTCAAACTCAATTCCATTCTCTCTTGTGACACCTTTCTCATTGCCCCAAATACTGAACATCTTTCTGAAAATATTTCAGTTTGTTTGGAATAATGAAATTCTATCCTGCTTGCAAGCTTCTCATGTATTTGAGGCCACAAGTATGTCATCAATGCAAGGCCCAAGAACTGAGTTGCAAGGCATCTGCAGAGTTTCAAGATTATTTTTCAAGATATGATTAAAGACTGATCGATTCTCAGTATAGCCCAATGGAACTCTGCACCATGTCAAACCTCTATCTTTAAACATAAATTAGAGTAAGTACTGGCTTTCCTCATGCAATGGTATAAAGAAGAAGGCCTGGCAGAGATCTACAACTGCGACCAATTCTGCAGTGCAAGGAATCTTGAAAACTGTTTATTTTGAAGTTCCTGTACAATTTATACTTTTCATTTGATTTCTGTATACTCATAATAAGTGAATTACTGGGGCTTCCAACAATCTCTGTTACAATTCCCTGTGTTAGCATGCTCTCAATCATGGGTATCATTCCTGCAGCTGTCTCTGGCGTAAAATTCTAAGGGGGTTTTCTTGAGGAAATTGCACCAGGCTTTACTTTGATTGGATCAGTTCTACACCTTTAATTATTCAGATAACTTTTTCCTGAAAAATACCATACTTCTGCATTCAATGTATCAATTAAATAAGAAAGTGAATCTTCAACTCTTCTCACTGAGTACAATCCTACATCTGTTCCTTGTCAGACCAATTTAAATTCAACATCTTCATCATGCGTTTAAAATTCATTACCCTCCGGTGTGGAGTAAATAGTGCAATTCATCCTACACAAAAGATATCTTCCTAATACGTTATACAGGACTACAATCTCACATATTATAAACTGATGATTTTCTTCAAATAAAACTATTTTTACGTAAATGTTTTCTGAAACTATATTTGTTATTTCTTTATTTGTAACTCCTACAACTTGGATCTTCTTTCTCGAGAGGGTTAGGTCTGGAACATTCGCTGTTCCAACAGTGTATTGGGTAGCTCCGGTGTCAATAAGAAATTACACTTGGTGGCCATTAACTTCTGCTTCTACAAATGGTCCACTCTGGTCTACCTCTGATATCGTGCAAAGTATGCAGCGTGTCTCCCCCTCCGACACCTTCATTGGAAATTGTGAGAATCTAAATGTTAATTTTCCCACATAGGGAAATGTTGCAACAGGTTCTGATTTTGAAACAGAGTTGGCTTTGTTCTTGGTACTTGATTCACATTAAATCTAGGATTTTCCATGTTTTTGTGGGACCATTGGCACTTGTGGAACTGACACCATAGAAACTTGTGACTGTACTGGCATTTTAATTCTTTTGACAGGCATCTGGACTGGAAGATTCTGTACATACTCCTCCTTTCAATGCCCAATTGTGTTGCAATAATGACAAGAAGTCAACTTCTCCAACATTGCAATGTCTATCACAGAATTCAACTCAAACAGGGCACCTCTAACTCTACCCTGTGAAACACCAACTGCTCCCTGGGAAACTTGACTTTCAGCCTGAAAACCCACATCTTGCATTCCACTGACATTCCTCCCAAATGACTGATTCTGAAATCCTTTCTGCACTAATTTCTGTCTGTGTGAGCATAGATTTCCCCTTTAATCTTCAATCTTTTCTGTTTCAACTCTTACTCCTCTCTACAGTAGTTTGCATAGATCAGGAGCTCATCTAAAGGTTTTGCCTGCCAACAAATCATGTTTTGCGATATGTGCTTATTGATCTCTGGTCTTAATTCAAGAACAAACTGTGATACAAAACTCTCCATGTCACTTTTGTCAGGATCTCATTGTCCTCTGTGTAGTTTAAACACCTGCAACAATTTATCATAATATGCATGCACTGATTCTTTTGCTTCTTGAGCAGTTCTATTGATTTACTGCCAATCAATGTCTCTCGCTAAAATGTTTCCTTTAGTAAAAGTAATCACCTCATCGTATGTTGTCATTACCACAGGTGAGGGTGCCCAAGTAAGCACATCTCTTGAAGGTTCAGAACATGGCCGTTGTACAGCTATTTTACCCTCAGCTTGCAAATCACTCGGCACTACAATGTCAAAGAAAATATTAAAATTCATCCACTAAACATTTGAAAATGTAACTAATCTATTACTTGTGTTCATCACAGTGCAGAATTATCTCTTAGTTTCGGAAAATTGTTCATAAATGTTGCAGTATCATCTTTACTCCATAGCACATGTAAATACCCTCCACCTGGTATTTCACTCATTGGAAAAGGTAATGCCTTATCTTCACCTGGAGGTGCTGGAGGTGGCTTACTATTTGCTTCTGACAGTTCTTTTTCTTTTACTGCTTTTTTGCCAATTTGTTCTCTAATCTGCTGAAATCACTCTGTTTGCGGACGTATTTTACCAATTCCGCTATGTATAACCTCATTCCTGAAGATCTCATTGTCAAAATAGCTTCATAATTGTATTGTGCCCTAAAACTTCTCTCTGCAATGGAACATACTTTGAAATAGCTACTTCATATTGCCCTGCCAATTCAGTTAGTCTGTCATGTGCGGCAGCTGCATGCTTCATGATTTCTTTACTCAAATATTTCAGCTCAATTTCCTGATAATGGTGATCTCTCTGTTCTTTGCACTCTCTTAGTCTCTGCAGTCCATTTAAACCATGGGGGGATGTGCCATCCTCAAACTGTCCTGTCTCTCCCTGTGTAATAGGTTTCATAAAGACAAGCCTCCTTCCTTTTCTCAATGTTTGGACATTTAGCTGTGGCGTCTAGGCAACAATTTGTGAATTCTGTAATGTCAGGATAAACCCTGTCACAAGTACTCCTCCTACAACCCCTTGAACTTCAAAATTTGAGACAATATTTATTGAGGCAGTCGCAACTGGCCTTTCTAATGTCTGTGCTGGCACAGCTTGGGGTACTGTCACAGGAACAGTCACAATTGAAGCAGTAACACACAGAGTTATTACATTCTGATTCACTTCAACTGATGCAGGTTCAATTTGAAGTGCTGGTAATTGCTTCTAAATATGAATTATACTCAGTTCAACAGCAGCTGGAGCCACTTTAGCACTAGTAGTTGCATCAGTATTTGTTGTAGGGGCCATATATGGTGGTGGACGTTAAGCCAATAAAAACATCCAGAATATTGTCCCCTGAATAACTAACAGTGTCTGTTTTCTTAGCATCTTCTTCCTCATTTGCTTGTTTCTGATTCTTTTTTACCTTTTCTCTGGTTAAAACTGGATACATTCTAGCTCCCTCAATTATAAGTAAGGCTCCATGTTTTCAATTTTTACAGATAAATACAGACATAAAAAAATGTGTTTTCTGTCTGAATTTACTTTTAAAAGTTGATAAATACAAAAAATTATGCTACTTTAAAGTGACTTTCCATGCTGTCTTTCATGAATTATAAACCAACAGCTGAGCTGATGGACAGCATGGAAAATTAAAAAACAGGATGACATTTCTTTAAATAACGGCATGTGTCAAAACTAATTTGTGGTATAATGCTAGTATTTACCAGTGGCTGTATTGTTATGCAATATTTAGTACCTTAAATAGCTAAAACATTACAGACATCAAAGTATGAGCGTGCGTCTATCAGTTAAATAAATATGGAAATGTACAGTTTTACAACTTCATTTACACACTAAACACAAAAGAAATATGGATAAATTAAGATGAAATGGCCACAAAATAAATATGGATAATTACAGACTGAAATGTTGAAAAAATAAATTCCATAAAACCGGGAGCCCTAATTATATATTTTCTCCACATTTGCTGTCCTTCGTCCCATTGTGCATCTGACTAATTTCACAAACCTTTCTTTGCTCTACTCCCATGAGTTGTTCTTTTTCACACATTTAATGCTTCATATTGTGTAGCTCTAAGAGATCGATTCATCTCGTATAATTTCTCCCTCAAATGTTCAATGACCTTTAAATTGAATGTACCATATTGTGTTATTTTTAATCGACCCTCATTTTCAGTAATCTTGCAACATTGATGCAGCAATATACATGTATGTAGTCTTACATTTGTAGTCATGTAACGAGCTGATGTACCCTGCGGTGGTGCCTCTTCCCCTTCCCTAACTGGGACTATTACTTCACCCTTCACCATACCTCTAAACGTTTATAACATTTAATTTGTGCATTAGTTCAATGTAAATATACAACAATCAAATTCAATGTCAATGATTTGAGTCTGCTTTTAATTCCGTAAATGTCAATTTATTTTCTACAGTACTGTCACAGCTTTAATACTAGGAGATGTGTCAACCAATCTTTGCAAGGCACTGCCACAACAACTGACCCATGCCAGCACAGCCCTCTCGTACATCCTCAACCAATAGCAGTACGACTGTACTCCAACCTACCAATTGCAGTGCAGCTCACAATGGCATGTTTTCTCACTCCTTGCTGAGGTTCACACTCCTTTCCAATTCCCTCATACACATTCTGCAACACTAAGGAAGCATAATAAGCAAATAACTTTGTCTGGTTCACTAAATAAAATGAAGAGTTCTCTCAATCACACAAGAATTAATCAGATATAAGCTTTGAACACTCACCAACTTTCCTACACTTACACACACACACACAAATAAAATCTTAAAGAGCGGGAAATAATACCAACTGATTAGCTTCCCCTTTGCACAAGAGGTTTCATTAACATCAGTCAATATTAGTACAATCAGAAGAACTCTATAGTCCCTATCTCAATTGTGCAATTCGATGGTACCTCATGAATATACACCACAAATCTTAGCAGACAACACCAACATAACTTCAAATGTTCATTTATCTATCCATATATCCCAGGATCTTAGACTGCCTTGAATCTGGTAACCACTTCAACGGCTCAACATTTAGCGCTTACACACCACTTATTCTCAACCACAACAATAAGACAAAAATTGCAACAAAGACAATAGCGACACATGACCCTATTGATACTCACACCTTTACCACTGTAACCGCCTTCGAATAAGCAACTCAGTCAATCCTCAAGTTTGGGCTTTGGCTTTCAGGACATAGGCATTTCTCAACTAAGGCTAATTATTACTACAGTTCTTGGCTTATGACATGAACTGTACTCTGCTACCGGCTTCTCAAACATGGCGTTTCGCTGTCACTTACTCCTCACCAAAAACTCAGCGTACATCAGGTCAATGGATCTTTGTTGTTAGCTGAGACATCAAAGGTAACTCTCAATATAACTCATTATCAATTATTATTGCTTTTGTTCAATCAATAAAGAGAGTTATGTTGACTTGAATGGTTTTATTTGAATCTCTTTGTAATTCATTCATTTTATTAAGTTATTATTCTCCAAAAATCATCAATCAATCAATAATGAGAAATAGGATGAACCAATTTAGTAACTCAAAACAAGCATTAATATAGTAAAATCGAACAAGCACATTCGATCAAGAACCCTTCCTATTCTAAGCTAATGTTGAGATAAATGCAAATTGGATTTATAGGTGTCTGTTCAGAAAATCTATGAAGAGTCTCTGATTGATGAGAGAGTCAAGAATAAGCATTAAGCTTCAGAGGAATACGCTGGAAAATACTTTCAGCTCTCATAACAGTAAATCAAAGTATAAACTACAACTTCCCTTACAGAGATGTCCAAGAAACTCAAATCGGGATCTCTTAACCCGTTGGCCACGCAGTGCTGGGGGGTGGGGGGGGGGGGGCGCACAGTGCCCAGGTGCTCCTGACGAGCTCAGCTCATCATGTGCCACAGTGGCCGTGTGCTCAAAACGAGCTGAGCTCGTCACGACCACACCTGTTTTCGTAGAACGGTCAGTACAGCGGGGGAATTAGCCCTGCGTGCGAGCGTTGGGACCGTTATGACGAGCTCAGCTCATCATGAGCACACGAGCACCGTGGCTCATAGCGAGCTGAGCTCGTCTTGAGCGTCCATCGGATTAAAGAAAGAGTCTGCCTCAATAGAAAAATCTGCCTAACTAGTCTAGGACATACATTAATATAAACACACGTTTTCTATGTTGTAACAGAAATGTTCTTTCTTCTTCTTGATGACCAAAAAAATTTCAGCACGGTCCTGGGAACAGGTCTACTCCCCTTCTTCTCATCAGAGTGCAATTGTCTTTCAACCAATGGGGCCTTGAATGTTGCTGGTACATCCTTTCTTGTTTGTAATATCATCTTTCAATGCATCAACCCCCTACTATATATATGTAGTGCAGTCCAAAGTCTTTGTCTCTTTGTGGATTTAAAAACTGAAATATAGGTATATCATCCAAAGGCATATCAACATTTTTGAAAACACTCAAATTGATCTTGACAATAAAAGAAGGTCATAATTATATTGCAAGAAAGAGAATAAGTGGGAGGCAAATGGTGATACATTACACCAGCGGCAATTGAGACATTAAGAGGCATGCACATATAACAATCCTCTTCACCCTTGACTTCAAAATACTAATTTAACAGTCCAAAATAAACCATGCCTGAAAGAATTTCTTCAAAGCCATTTTATGTAATATTTTAATATTAAATCCATGTTGCTCATTTAAATTGGTCTGGATAGATCTAATCTCATTTGAGGCATCCTCTATAGGAGAGTTAAGACTCACTAGTAAATCCACTACTACTATAAATATGGCTAATGCCAACACTACTAACATCATTTTACAACTCTTCTGCATGGTTGAAAACATGGTTTCTCTCAAGAAGGATCAAAAAGAAAAATCTACAATCTACTCATTGACACCACTATTCAAATGAGCAAATATTTCAATTCCTTTCACTGTAAATCTGCTAGTTCAGAATAAATTTAGGATGAACGACCCGACAAATTTGAATGGATACCTAAAGAGAAGATCTACTATTAAGCTTCATACCTATGGAAAGCTAATATCTTCGCCTGAATACCGTATAGTTGCAAATCATGAATTTTCATCCGTATAGATCACTTGAGTTCAATAATCAAATATATAGTCCAATCATTAGCTGTGGTAAAGCGTTCATGGGGTTTTGTAAAAAAATATGATTTTTAATGTCATAAGCTCTCCAATCAGGATCGCTTCAAGTGAAGTAGGTACACAGAAGATGAATATCTTTGGTTTGGTAATCTTTGTGTCTTTGCTCTTCTAACTTCTGGTTGGTCTCTGTCAGTAGCACTCTGTTCAGTTTGCTCTAGTTCTTCCCTGAATGTCTCTTGAATGTGTTATCCTGTCTACACACTCGCCCCACTTTTTGGCCACTTCTCTTCTATATGCACTCTGCAATTGCAAAGACCCAACACACACAGTAACACAGCATGAAACCTGGAAAATGTACATTTGGAGAAAATATCAGTGGGCATCACAAAGTCTCTAACAGACCCAGATCCTCTGTGGCAAAACTATTTAAAATGTAAAAGGCAAACTATTACCTAATAGGAATAATAAAACCTACTCACAGATACACATATGACAAATTAATATTCTAAAGTGCTATTTCATACTTACACTAATCATCTTCAAACTTTTTAAAATACTTCTAATTTCAGTGAGAACTGTTTACAAAACATACCTGGTGAAAGGAGCGTGATCTGAAGTAAATTGCATCCTAGATAATATCACTGTGCTACTCATCATCAGTGACCCTTTAATCCTGAACTAGTAGTCAATGAGAGTTACCAGTCAAACTGAAATTTCAAGTTTATCAGGAACATTGAACTCATTGCAAGGATATCTTGTGAAAATATGCCGGTGTGAAGAAGGCCCAGCATTTGGGGAAAACCCTACAGAAATCTGCGTGGAAGTCCCAATTACCGAAGTAATCCCCCATTTGCTTCAAAATCCACCTGCACCTTGTAATTACAGATCTCCCACATTTTCGGTAATTGAGGTCAGGAATACATACAACTTCATTCTTTTTAAATTTGTTGTGAGAGCCTGCATGTATTGGGACTGTAGTCAACTTTTTAAAACTGTGGCTCTAACTTGTTGCTTTACTTTAAGTCTCCACAGAAAGACCCAATAACCCATAGCCATTCAGACTTGAAAGGAGCAATTAATAGCCACATACTTGATTACAGTCACATACCACTGATCAGAGAACACACTTCTTTTGCATTCCCCATAATGAACGACCTGCTTTACTTCAATTTGCATATCAGTCCACAGTGCTTCAGAGCATTTCTCCATACATGTTACATCTAACACACACTATAGAATGATTTTGCTGTGAACACAAATTCTGCAATATATTCTAGTAACAGAATCTCCAAAGCTAGACATCCAAAACACAAAGTTCAATCTACCCAAATAAGCTCAGAATTACCTCTTCATTCTGAGCTCATAAGCTGTAGGCCCGCAGTTTCTAATACAATTTTCAAATCTGCTCTCATCCAAGAAATTGACCTTCTTGCTATTCGATCATGGAAACCAGATTTTTGTAATCCTCCCGACCACTGTCTTACTTCAATGATACACGTAGACTGAATTTGTGCAAAAGGAGTCCTAATGATATAAACTGAATAATATAACAAAATATTATTAATTCCACTTCACACGGTGTAGATAAATATGTGTACCACTATCTGCAACCTTGAGTGATGTGTGCAATATGAGACAATTTTCTGTATGCTCGTACTAGCCAAAGCCCTGTGATATGTTGTCTGGTTTCTACTACATGTGGATGCCTACCCTAGCCTCCGTGGGAATCCCTGGTCAGCCATGGAACCAGTGATGTCGTTTATGTCATTTTGGCTCTTTGAGAGCCCCTATACTGTCATTTAGGGTAATTGAAGATGGGGTCCTGGGTAGAAATGCTACTACAGTTGAATATAACTGCGACTTTATGATTGCATGACTCTATTAGTACCTGCCTGATTCAGGCATCATTCATGCTTTGCTGTTTTTGAGTCAACATTTTTATGAGGGCTAAATGTAAAATTTAGTGAGACTGGTCTTTTAAAGGAACTGGAAACAAGTCAAAGGTGACAGTTACACACCACATCAACATCTACTTTTTACATGCCAGTACTGACAAATTGTTGTAGGTTCTGGCAAATGAAACTTCTGTGCTACATTGAAGTTGAGAGGAAGCTCCAAGACCCCAAGAAGTATTTGGACTTTGGTCAATGTACATTAGTGCATACCATCATATTTGAAATTTGACATTATCTGCCTGCTCCTTAGCAGGAGTACCATGATGGGGTAGGCAGTGAATATGTGCTATTTGTTGACTATGAGGTTAGAAGAGTATTGTTTGATGCAGTTTCTTTCTGCTCACAGAAATGCCATCAGGCACATGTGTAGAATCATAAGGTGCCTGCACTGTGACTAGAAAGTATGCAATAAATCTGTCGCTTGCTATAGCTATTGTGAGGTCGGATTCAGGAAATAAGTACTGATGCTTCATTTTTTCTGAAGTTAGGTTTTGTTTTATTTACTCAATGCCCTGCTGTGTTTTGCACAAGGGTGCCCGGAGGACCGTGCATATGTTCTCTAAAGTGGCCTGTGTAGGGGAAGCTGGGATTGTAGCTTATGCACTTCCATTTCACTTTGTCTTCTGCTCATGGTAACGCTGTATCATGTAACCCGCATGTGACCTTTGTTCCTATTTGTTTGTGTTTGGCCAGAATGGTGTCTAGGGTGTGCTTGCAGATCTGTTGTCTAGATGTCTATGTACTATGATGGTTCATTTGTGCATCTTTTACACTATGTACAAGATTCTTTCTTGACATGTCTATGCCATGTTGTCTTTAAGTCAGGTATGAAATTCAATAAGGACTCAGTGAAGATGGTAACTAAGGACCGAAGGTACATGGTGGCGATATGTATACATTGACACAGTATACATACCTCTAACATGAAGGTACGCCTGCCTATGTTAAATGTGGCAGACCTTCGGGTTGGTAATGGCATCCATGGAGCAGCACGGTGGTATGGTGCAGGCGAGGGTTTACCTGCTATCACAATGAAAAATATTCATTCGTAAAAGGAACCCCTTTTTTCCCCGATGCTCGCTCATGTGGCATAACAACTAGAGAAAAAGTGTACCATTTGGTATTTTTTTGAGGGGCAATTTAACCCCAGCTACTAAATACTGACCAGCATAATTTTGCAGTCAGGACTGGCCAGCCTATTTTTGCGGTCAGTTACGTGCGATATTAGGCATACTATATATCCACCTTGTGTAGAGTGTAGTAGGGATCGTATTAGGTCCTGATGAGAAATGCAGTGGGGACTGCGATCGAAACATATCGACCAAGTAGGGAGTAAGAATTACCCCCACTTACCTCGTTCCCCTTTTTAAGGTTTCCAGCTAGAGAACTGAATAAAGTATATTTTTTCAACTATCCAGGACATTTTTATTTTTTTAGCATCCTCACTTTCCTTATCACTCTCACTAAAGTCACCATACACATAGTCTTTTCACAATAAAAGTGCTCCCACGTAGTCGTAGGTCGCAGCACGACCCCACCCCGTAGAGGGACGGGAAGACCCCTAAGATGAAGCATGACACTATGGGATTCATAGTGTGAGAGGGGTATTTTAAAAACACATAGTGCTCCTCTCCGAACATCTTCAGAGTAGAGCCTGTTTTTTCACTTATCACAAAACAATTAAAAACAGGGAAAACTACGATACAGAAGATAGAATCCCATTGTTTATAAATAGTCTGACAGGAGGTAGATTTTATCCTCTTGAAAACCTCTTCCCTCCCTTTTTTGTTTGTTTTTGGTACACCATCACTGCCATGGCAAACATGTTATGTTATTCAATATTTGTAAAGTGCGCAGCTACTCGATAGAGTGTCCCGGCGCTCAGTGGAAACGTGCGCACAACCGCTTACAGGGCAGACTCTCTTGGTGGGTTATTCATGGAATAACCAAGTTTTGAGTTGTTTCCTGAAGAGCCATAAATCAGTCAATTGTCTGAGTGTTATAGGCAACCCATTCCAAAGAAAGGCCATCTGCACTTGAAAAGAACGTCCGCCTCTGCGAGAGCGGGCACATTTGGGCACCATCATCAGATGCTGTTGTGACGATCTTAGGTTTCATCCAGGAGTGTAGAAGGACACCCGTTTCCTAATGTAATGGGCTCCTGTGCCATGAAGCGCTTTAAAGGCCAACACAAGGGCCTTAAAATGAATTCTGCTATGAATTCGAAGCCAGTGTAAGTTCTTTAGATAGGGAGAAATCCATACTCTAGGACCCAACATAAGAATGGCTCTAGCTGCCACATTTTGGATGACCTGAAGTTTGTCCAGAAGACAATCCCGGAGGCCCAAATATAGGACATTTACATCGTCCAATCTCGAAGTGATAAGGGCTTGGATCACAGTCCTTGTGCGGGGGACCGATAGGAGGGGAAGAAATCGGAGCATTTTCAGGATGTCATAGCAGGTACCTGCTACTGATTGAACTTGGGTTTTCATATCAAGAGAATCATCCATCTTTACGCCTAGATTTCTCACTACTACTGCTGATGTCTGAGGGGGTGACATATCGGTTAGCCACCATTGCATCCATGCATCATGGATGAATGAGCCAAAGAGAATCACTTCGGATTTCTCAGGTTTGCATTGTAGCTGGTTGACTCTGAACCAAGCAAAATCCTCGCTTAAGCAGTTGTTAATCCTCTCTCCATCAAAATCCTTGCCCTTTTTACAGGTAAACAACAGCTGAGTGTCGTCAGCATAAGTTATGATAGTTGCACCATAGGCTTCTGCCAGAAGGACGAGGGGGGCCAGATACAGATTACACAACAACAGACTTTAGATGGTGCCCTGTGGGAGTTCGACTTTCAAGGGGGGAATTCAGGTTGCAAGAGGGGGGGCAAACCTCCTGGCTTCTGTACTCCAAAAAGGAAAAGAACCACTCTAACACCATGCCGCCAAGGCCACACTCCCCTAATCTCTGTAGGAGTCGGTCATGGGGCACGGTGTCAAAAGCTGCGGATGACTCCAACAAAATCAGAGCAGCTCTCCCACCTGTATTGAGGTTCTCTTTGATGGATTCTGAGATCTCAAGTAAGGCCGTCTCCGTACTAAAATATGCCCGGAAACCGGATTGACTCATGTGGAGGAGGTTGTTGGTTTTGGTAAGCTCAGTGATCACAGAGTTCACATTTTTTTATAAATTTGGCAAAGAAAGGCAGGAGAGAAATGGGTCTGTAGTTAGATGTTAGATGGCCCGTCCAAGGAAGGGCCATTTGAAAAATGACTGTATGTCCACTCATTCAATCAGGATTGGCAGACATATGGCAGTGAGGGACAGTAAAAACAAAAAATAATTGTCTCCTTGCCATGGGAGATAACTCCCATAGTGAAGGGAGCATTACATTTTATCTTTCAAAAGAAAAATCCAGTTTTAGGATTTTGTTTTTTTTAAGTAAAAAAAAGAATACTGATGGTACAGTAGTGCATCATGCTGACCCAGCGCTGCACCAAACAGTGTGATGCATTGAAAGGAACAGCTGTCACTTTAGTTCTCTGTCAATCCATTATAAATAACTGCCTGCTTGGCGAACATTTATTATTTTGCAGGGTGGTTCCTCCATCATGGGCACAGAGTAATATACTCCATCCCCATGGTGGAAAGGCAGGCTGTCTAGCAAAATATAAATGATGTCCTAAGTCTTGCTTCCTTTCAGATGTTTATCTTCAAGTCTTTGCCTCCATGCTGAGCACAGACAAATATAAAGGTTTGGGCAAACTGTACAACTGTGAAACCTTCAACAAACCACCCTGGAGTATGTGTGAGTGAGCACAAATAAAACCATCTGTAAATAGATGCCACAGAAGAAAAATGGTTGTTAATTTTCTGTAATATCCATTTTTCAGATTCTCTTTTTCAGTGCACACCCTCAATTGACAATTGAAAATGTATTTATTTATGATCTTGGAACTCCGAAGAGATCCACATAAAATTCGAAATTTACATTTTTGAAGCATTCAGCTATAATATACAAATGTCATAAATATATAAACATCAGATTAAAACCAATTTTAACTAAAATACCCAGCATATAAATGTTTCAATAAAAATCTAAAAAACACTTAAAAAAGTTAAAAATTCTATGACAAAATATTGTATTTGGAGGTACATAAATGGAATCTGACAAAGCCCTGGCAGAGAGAATAGATAAAGATAAACAGATAGGCCTTATCCATTTACGACAACATGTGGTGCTTTACTAATCACTACGTTATTATAAGGTGGTAGCCATCTGGGAATGATCAAACAATAATTTAGTATGCAAAATACCATTCTTAGATGGCAACTGTGTATTTAATGTATATAACCAGTTGGTTGCACTGCAGAGTAAGTGCTTTTAAAATGATTTGAAAAATGGGTGCTAAAAAACATAAAGCAAACCTTTTTTCTTTCGGATCGATTTTCCAATGTATTTGTCAGCTCTCACCCCAAAATGCTACTGAGCCACTTGCTGGTTGATTTCAAATGCAGAATAGTTCCTCACGTTGGGGAGCCCCTGTGAAATTGCTAGAGGCAATCATAAATTTCTATTCAAATACATGGGCCCACCTAAAGCTAGGAGATGGCTGAAGCATAACCAACAAAATCTTCACCAATAATGGCTTAATGCAGAGGTGTGTCTTGGCACCCTGCCTGTTCAACATCTATACAGCCGACCTAGAGTACCATCTACACCAAGCACAGCGAGTCGTTCCCTAGGTTGGGCAATATACCATTAAGAAGTTTGCAGTACGCAGAAGGCATAGGGCCAGATGTACGACCCTTTTTTGTGGACGCAAATTGGAGATCGGCCCATTTGTGACCCCAAAAAAGGTTCCAGGCATGCACAAACTCTATTTTGCAAGTCACTGACTCGCAAAATAGCGTTTGCACCTCTCGCTATTAGAAAGGGGCGTCCCTTCCTATTAGCGAGTCTCAATGCCATGTACTATTGTTTGCAGTCACAAAACACATGCAGTTTACTACCAACTTCTAGTAGATGGTAAACCACTCGCAAATGGTAAGGGGTCTCCAGGGGACCCCTTCCCCTTTGTGAGTGTGTGCAAAAATATTTCTTAAGAGCAGGCAGTAGTCCCAGGCACCACTGCTGCCCTTAAAAAAATTAAACTGAAATGTTTCATCAAAAAACTGCTTTATTCAAAAAAACAGCCACAGACATGGGCCACCATCCCTGGTAGTGCTAGCCATTGCCAATGTGGTCGCAAATTGCGCTTGCCCCATGAATGTTAATGAGGCATGCAATTTGCGACCCCATTGGGAATCGCAAAGAGTGTCTGAGACACTGTTGTACATTCACTTTTGTGAGTCACAATTCAAAGCACTTTGTGACTCGCAAAAGTGAACGGTCGTATATCTGGACCACAGTCTTGCTTAGCAAAATCCTGCTAGGCCTGCAGAGCCTGATCACCCAATTGCTAGACTACACTCCAAATGCACATATGGACCTTAACTACAATAGAACTAAGATTCTGAGTTTCTAGAGCGCACATAAAAGACAACCCAGATTTACCTGGAGGACAAACAGTAACATTTTGAAACAAGCCTCAACTTACAAATATCTCGGGGTGCATCTAGATTGCCATCTGAATTACAAACAGCAAGTATTATCCAGGCAAGCAAAAACGAATAAATTGTCATTCGCATTAAAACTTTGCAACAAAAGCTAAGAGGTTGCTCAACAAACCATCTTTTAAAGGTTGTAGGAGCAAAATACATCCCCTCCATATCGAATGGATCAGACCTCCTCAAAAGCAAAGACACAAGTTTTAACACCTTACAATCTAACCTCTTAAAAAAATTGTTTAGATCCCATGACGTATATCACAAGCCCACATCAGGTTGGAGTTTGGGCTGCACAACCAGATCCCACTTGGACAGGCGCCCTAATAAATTATTAGCGGAGAATGAGGGCAGCAGATATAAATTCCCTGGCCTACTAATGTTGGCTTGAAATAGAAAATCAGTCCAGAGCAAAGAACTCAGTTTACACTTCACTACAGCAGTCAATTGTAGCCCTAAAAGTAGAAGAGGCCTAGCGCACAGCAACAGAATACCCTAAATTCAAATGGGATAATCAAAGCAGCTAAACATCAATCACTTTTCACAGATAAAGCAACAATGGTGAATAAAAGGCATGCATGGGTGACCCTGCCAGCATATAGAGTTTTGAAACCCAACTATACCTGTCAGAACACTTCTCACAGTCAAAAAAGCACAATTTTAGGCTAATTAGGCTGGGAGTCTTTCCATCAAACGAGTTAACCCCGGCATGGAAACAGACCTGGCTAACCACGGAGTGTTGACTCTGTGGCTACAGTAGTGAAACATTACTCCACATATTGTGCACTTGTCCTGCACTTTCACCGCTCAGGAAAAAACTATTATGGCCAACACTAAGATAGTTGCAAATAAGATCATGGAATCAGGCAGGCCATAAAAAAGCTAGTAGGAGGGTCTTCGGTCCAGTCAGCAACTAAGGCTGTGAATTTCTTGGCCCTATCAGACAAGGAGTTAGAAAAGAATATATAAGAAAAAATAACAACTAAAATGTACTCTGTAAATTTGGGACTGGCAAGGCTGATGGCCTGACATATTCATTTGTTACGCTCTGTACCAAGAAGAAACAGCACTTTAATACAGGTCCGAAATCCTAGTGGCCTTTTCTTATTTTAATTTGTGCGTATAGCACTCCTGCGTTTGCATTGCACACTTGCAGTACAGGCACAGAGGACAATTTATTTGGTTCAGAGCAGAAATATCGACATGGAAATATCGTGGGACAAAAATATCGCCGCAGAAATATCGTTTGGACAAAATATCAACAACAAAAATATAGTTGACAAGAATATCGACTGACAGATAAGTAATATCGATTACAAAAATATTGTCTTAATAAATATCATTTACAAAAATGTAGTTTACTAAAATATCGATTTTTTAATAATGTTATGTATTTTAGTGTTTTTAATAAGAATTGTTTGTCATTTTATTTTATGTTTTAGAATTTTTCTAATTATTAATTTATTTTAAGTTTAATTTTGCGTTATTAGTTCCGTAGCGGGTTGTGGGTTTATAGAGGAATAGGGTGGGAAGTAATTTAATTATGTAAAATTAATTTATTATTTAATGTGTTAATATATTAATTAATTATAGTTTAATAATTTGTTGGTAATTAATTTCAATTAGTCAATTCATAATTGAGTATGTTATTTGTTTAATTTATTTTAGGTGTGTGTTGTGGTGTTTATATATGTAAAGGTGTGAAGGGTGGTAAGTAATTAATTTTTTATTGATTAGTTATTAAATAGTTTAAACTTAATTTCTATTAATTATTTAGTCATTATTAATTGTAATTGTGTAATTAATTTTAGGTGTGTGTTATGGTGTATATATGTGTAAATGGTGTGGAAGCTGGTAAGTAAATAATTGTTTAATTAATAAATAAAAAAATATTTTAAAATAATTAATTAGTATTTATTATTTGTAATTGTGTAATTAATTTTAGGTGTGTGCTGTGGTGTTTATATGTGTTAATTGTGTCAAAGCTGGTATGTAATTATTTGTTTAATTAATACTTAATAGAAATTATTTTCATTAAATAATTAGTAAATATTGAATGTAATTGTGTAAATAATTTTAGGTATTTGTTGTGGATTTTATAGTGCTAAATAATTTTTTTATCTTTGTTAATATTAATATATTTATATTTATATATTAATTATGTTAAAATTAGAAATGTAATTTATTGAAAATGTTGATATGTTTATTTTATATTGTTTTGGGATCCCGCGCTTTCCCTACTGTTGAACCCACTGGAGTGGGAATAGTAATTTTTACCCCTACGCTATCCAACGCTTTCCCTACTGTTGCACTTACTGGAGTGGGAATAGTAATTTTTACCCCTCCGCTATCCTGCGCTTTCCCTACTGCAGCACTCACTGGAGAGGGACTAGTAATTTTTACCCCTACGCTATACAGCGCTTTCCCTACTGTTGCACTCACTGGAGTGGGAATAGTAATTTTTACCCCTACGCTATCCAGCGCTTTCCCTACTGTTGCACTCTCTGGAGGGGGAATAGTAAATTTTACCCAAACGCTATCCAGCTCTTTCCCTACTGTTGCACTCACTGGAGTGGAATAGTAATTTTCATCACTATGCTATCCAGCGCTTTCCCTACTGTTGCACTCGCTGGAGTGGAAATAGGAAATTTTATCTCTATACTATCCAGCGCTTTCCCTACTGTTGCACTCAATGGAGTGGGAATAGTACATTTTACCCCTACGATTTCCAGCGCTTTATCTACTCTTGCACTCTCTGGAGTGGGAATAGTACATTTTACCCCTATGCTATCCTGCGATTTTCCTAGTGTTGTACTTACTGGAGTGGGAATAGTAAATTTTACCCCTACGCTATCCAGCGCTTTCCCTACTGTTGCACTCACTGGAGTGGGAATAGTAAGTTTTTACCCCTATGCTAACCAGTGCTTTCCCTACTGTTGCACTCTCTGGAGTGGGAATAGTACATTTTACCCCCACGCTATACAGCGCTTTCCCTACTGTTGTACTCACTTGAGTGGGAAAAGTAAATTTTACCCCTACGCTATCCAGCGCTTTCCCTACTGTTGCACTCACTGGAGTGGGAATAGTAATTTTTACCCCTACGCTATCCAGCGTTTTCTCTACTGTTGCACTCTCTGGAGTGGGAATAGTCTTTTTTACCCTCCCGCTATCTAATGCTTTAACTAATAATGTTTTTATTTTGTTATGTATTCTTTTTTTTATAGTTTAATGTGTTAATTAAATATAGAATATATTACATATTTGTATTTATTTTCAATTATTTATATATGTTTTTATATTATTTTTAAATAATTAATAAAGTTTATAAATTAAATAAAGATAATAGTTAATAAAATGTATTTAAGTAAATATATGTATATGTGCACTTTTTTGTGTTTATATTAATTACATTTAGTTTATTTGTTATAGTTAGTTAAAATATATTACAAATAATTTAATTTGTTAACCCCTTCGATGCTGATGACGAGCTTAGCTCATCATCAGCCAGGGGGGGCGTGTGCGGATGACGAGCTGAGCTCGTCATGTAAGGCTTTTTTTTTTAAAAAGCCGCGCAGCGCAAAAATGACCGCCGCAGCGATGCGGTTAATAATAATATTATTTATTAATTTAATTTAAGTTATGTTATTTTTAAAGTCGATATTCTTTACATCTATATTTTTTACATCAATATTTTGGAGTCGATATTACTGTACTTACCTTTTTAAGTATAGGGAGGCGATATTTTTGTTAGCGATATTTTTACATCAATATTTTTTTCATTGATATTTTTGATATCAATATTTTAACATAGATTTATTTATATAACAGATTTGACTGAGCATTTTATGCGATTCCACCTGTTGTACCAAATCTGTCACATTACACATGTAAACAAGCATTGGCATAGCCAATAGGTCAGCCTTTTGGACCGTATATGTGTTTAGTTATCCATCACAATATTCTTGGTGCAAAAACATCAACAGTTGCATGGCTAAACACTTATATGGTCTCGAAGGCGAGACCTAATGTCTATGCCAATGCTTATTTCTTTTTCAAGGACACCAGCAATACTTATCACAAGAACTGCACAGTGCCAAAGGTCCTCCCTGCTTAACTATAAAAAAAATAAAAATGGAACTATATTAATAGTTGGAAAACATCAATTTTAATACTACAGACTTAGGGCATCCCCCAACACAAAATGGAAAGAAAATATATATTTTCTGAAATGTACAAGCATGTCTATCAGGCATAATAAGATGTAGAGCGAAGCAGAAGACAAGGTGGCTGCTGTCTTAAATATTGTTCTCCAAGACCAGAGGGCCTCCTCGTTGGTGAACAGTGCAAGAAGACAGTCACTCATGTACAGTGTGCTAGTTAAAAGCTGACACCTACAGTGTGCCCTATCATTGTCATGAAGTAATCTCCCTCCTCCACACTTCGTGAACTACTTAATGGCTGGCACTCGCAGTATCCCCTTTAGCCCTTTTCAAAATGGGGTAATCACCTAAGCAGGACTCCTGTATACAAGGTGCCAATTAAAATTGCCAGCTTGCTTGGTTGCTACAACCATGCAAGAATACATTCCTCTACCACAGATTTGACTGTGTTAATTTAAACACTTGACAGCATACACCAGCCCCTACCACCACCAAGAAGCAATTCCTCACATGGCACACAGGCACGACTATTCCGTTTTTAAAGTAAATTATGTAAGGATTTCTGTTCAGTTCAATTACAAGCTTTTGTTTTAATAAGAATCTAGGATGCATATAAGCCAATGTAAGGGAGCTGCAAGTAAGACTTAAAGAGGATGGATTCTGCAGACACACTCCAGCAGGCAGCTCTTACAGACAGGGCTCGTGCTCATGCCAACGTATAAAAAGGGGTGCTATCAGTACAGAGCCCTTGGGATGACTCATCTCTGGAGCAAAAGGCTCTTTTAGTTGTATCCTTTTTTTTGTTCGGTGTACATCTACATTTGTCACTTGAAAAGGAACCGGTCTGGCCTTCATTTTGAGTCCTGACTAATTTATTTTTTAAATAACCTGCTGCAGTGAACATATAAAAAACAATTGCTCACTATCAAATGCATCTATAAGATATAGAATTTAATGTGTGTTGATGTACTTTTGAAATGTAATATAATGCTTTCTACACTACAGGGCAGGCACTTAATAGGATGAGGGATGATTCCCAAACAAAACAACAGTATGAGTTGAGAGGGTGGTACTCTCTGGGGGCGGAGCTAAAGCCCACTCTATGTATATGATAAAGGATTGGGAATAAAGGATTCCAGACACCTGGACTGTCGATGCAGACCTAAAGAAACACAACACCAAGAGTAGGTTAATTACACCTGGTACAGGCTCGCCGAGCACTCTAAATACTTTGCTGTGGCTTAAATTATATAACTGGAGTGTAGAATGTAGCCCATCGTCCCCAAAGCCTCGAGCACGGAACCCTACTGTTCGAGGACCGTTCTGGATTTCACTGTCCATTGAGTATGTAGGTAATATCTAACTAAGACCTACAGCGTCATAAAATTAATGCAATTGTGTGTTTGTCTGGAGTTTTAGTTTAACACTAGTATCACCTGGCTGTCTCCACGCCCCGAGATGAGAATCAGAGTCACCGTTTTGAAAACAAGGCTGCCCAGCAGCAAACAATGCATTTGCAATGCAGGGAGCCCCTGAAAGCCGGAGGAGGCATGTGGGGATGAGGGAATGGATGGAAAGGGCTTCTCATTCCTGGGCAGCTGCTGAGCCTCCGAGAAGGGTAGGGTCGGGAACCCCCTGGGGCAATTACGAGCCAAACAGAATGCTTGCAACACAACAGGGGGCGAACAAACTGAAAACAGAACTTACCCAGAAAATAACGTTAAAGCCGAAGATGAAATACTTAATGCAGCAGCCAACCTCAGGCCCCTAAAGTGCTTGCCCGACATGCGGGGGGCTCAGGGGGCTCCTGGCTCACAACTCGCTGGCTCCTTCGGGATAGGGCAGGCACAGACAGGAGGAGCGGCCTCATCACAGGTGGGGGATGCAAGCAGGCATGCTCTTTGAGGCGGGTCCATCTGTAGAGTGGTGAGAGAAGCGCTTAGAAAAATCTTATTATGAGAGACTTTTCTAGCTAAATGAGCGGGGCTCATGAAAAGACACAAAACAGTCAGTTTCGATCGTAGAACAAAAAATTGCTGCAATGTCAATCGTTCAACTTTGTAAATGGGCTACTCCATGTCACCTACTTTCCAGCTCTGGGTTTCGTGCACAATGTGCTAGTGCACTGTGGTAATTATAAACCGTTGCTAAGTCCGTATTTAGAAAGCTGGGATAGAATATTTGGAAAAATGTTTTTCCAAAGGAAACATCAGAACCGTGAAAGGTGTGTTCCGAATGCACAGAGACATTGACACAAAACGTGAAAGATGATTAACACGTATTATTCTTTAAATTACGCAGCGGATGCTACCACAAGAAAAAACAAGTAAGTGGCGGCGCAGCGCGGCGACCGGGAACGTGCTTATTGTTAACAGATGTGCACTGCAAACAATTTATGAAATGCAGCGGGCCGCTGCTCGCTCCCGAGAAGGCTAGGCCAGGGCACAGAGAAGGGGGGACATGCACCCGCCTTGGACCAATTGCATGCTGTCTTTCTTAGAAAGACACATGCAAATGCCAATTGCGGGTGCTAAAAAAAAAGCACACGCACGAACGTGTGTTTAGTGTGGAAAAGCCCTTACCAAAAGCCTTGCGGAGCAGCGCATGCGCGCTGGCTCAGGCGAGACCTAAAAAAGCCTTTAAAAAGAAAAAAAGCCTTTTAAACGCACTTGCACTTTCATTAGGGCACCGCTGATCAAAACAAGGAAAATCAGCTGCTATCTACAAGCAATCGGCAAATGTGGCACAATATTTTTGCAGTAACATGCTTGAACCTCTTGTTGTTTTTAAGGGGGGGAATAGGATTGTTTACACAACATTTTAATTGTAAAGGTTTTTAGTACGTAAACAATATATCACTATTATTATTCCAATGATTTTGCAGCATTATAATGGTTGCAATTAATGGTGCTGCTATATTTTAGCTATTGTCAGTCCTGTCACAATTTCATATATTGCTTTTCGATTAATAACATTGTAAAAGATTTTAGTTAATTACACAATAAACATATATATTATAGTCCCTCATACATTTCAACTGAAGAATAAGGAAACAGCCAAAGATCCAATAGAAAGACAGTGATACTAACATTATTCTGAGGGCTGATCCAAGGTGTTATTGACAATGCCCCAAGTCAATAGCTGAAGGTTTTGGAGCAAAATAAATCAAATGACTGAAGAAGGTAAATCCAAAGCACCTTAAAGTAAGCATCGTATAACATATGTTTGCCACGAATGGTACAAGCACCATACACGTAAAACCGTGAACACAAACTTATTTCTGACCATTTAGAAAATATGGGTGTTTGTGTTTCACTTAGGTTTGAAATCTCTTTCTTGGTAGTGAATTTTTTATGGCATATGGGAATACGCAACTTGAAAGTACAAAATTCGAGTAGTGTGATATTTATTTTTTCCATCTTTTCCACTTTTAAAATTGGACATTGACTTCTACGGGGACACAGTATTTAAGGCTGGTGAGAACAAAAGAACCTCTCTGCTACAATTGTAAAGCAGATCAAAGTATTTTTTCCATGTCACACAGCACTCCTTCCCACGCTGTGCACCCCAGGACTTTGCAGGGTTAACAATATAGAAGATCCAAACATAAAAGAAGAATTTGTCTTGCTGACTCTGTCACAAACTTTCCCACATATATATGAAAAGGAAAGTATTCTGCAGAGGCAGACAAAACTAGAGGGGAGTCATCGAAGGCTTGTGAAACATTACCATATTTTTCTGATCCTTTTTGCAGATTCGGATAGAGACTTCATACTTTCTGTTCTGATAAATTTACAGTACAAATTCAGAGAATACGTTCATTGTTTATTTCAAATAACACATGCTAGTCTTCCAAAAGAATCGCTTGCACTGTCAGTATTTTAGGTCAATTCCACCACGACATAGCTGCCACGATTTCAGATCGCTTATCCGGAACATTTCCATGTTTCCACTGAGCTTATGTTTGACATTTCATAGCCATAAGCGTGACTTACTGAGGGACACTTTACTATAAGTAGATCAAAAGCAGTTATCTCTACATAGTGAGAGAGATTTGAAAAGTGATCCTCTCCTATGCAATGTAATAGATTAGAAAAGCCCTTCTGAAAGGTCTATGAAGATAGCTTTCAAGTTGCCGTGTCTGTGTTGTGGGCCTGAGTCACTCACTCAGTTCAGGTTTTTCCTTTGTATCCTGGGAATGTGATCGTGTGTATCCCAATGTAAAATCAGAACTACCAATCCCAGGATGCCAAGAAAAAACCTTACGATGAGCTACTAACAAATGGACCTGAAAGATTGAAAGGTCAATACCTTCACTTTTCTTAACGGAAACATTTGCCAAATTTTCATTGAGATTATACCAGTCTTTTAGTGGCAGTAATTTAGTTTATTAAAGTTAAATATTGTCCCTGGTTTCCAAATCTGCTAATTAAACCTGACTGTAAAGCCATGGCATTGACATACAATAATGAAATATGTAACTGCTACAAAAGGTGGCTAATCTATGAGAACAGGGCAACTATCACCACCACAGGAGATGCCTCTTCATGTTTAATCAGAATCAGTGAATGAGAAGTAAAAATTGTTATAGAATTGCTGTAAATTATTACATATATTTCATAGGTACTAAATGGACCCAAGTAATGCCCGACAGCCCTAATCAGGCCTTCATTCTTTGTCTTTATATGGGAAAAGGCAGAATAGGGTTTGTATCAAAATGGTATGGAGGCTGTGACTCTATACTCTTGTATAGATCTGCACTAATAACATTAGATGGTGAGAATTGTCTGTAAGGTGCTAATATCTAATCATATGGAAGATTGAAAGGGGAAGGATGTAGCACAGAAAAATACATAGGAATGCGATTATCTGCAGTAAATGTACTATTAACCATCAGGCAACTGGCACTAAAGCTGTTACAGCATCTGGGACTTGAATTTTTGCCATTTAATATTGAAAGTGTGGGCTGTTAGCTAACAAAACAGAACTGGCTAAAGGAAGTGACATGCAAACCAGTTGATTTGCTACACAATGTTTCTCAAACCTTAAGGGCAATCAGAGGTTGGAGGGGAAGACTGCTGTATCATGTTACCTGCTAGAAACTACAATAGGCGGGAAGTGCTAAACAAATTAAATTTATCTGTGGAAACCACTGCTGCTACTAATCTATACATACCAAAAACTATACAGCACTCCTGGGGCCGCATAACAATAAGTGCCCTGGGGGAGCAAGGGGCGTTTGCACCCGCTTTGCGTGCCCCCCATGGCCCTTTGGTATTATAGAACTGGACACAGACGCGTTTGCATCCCCTTCTATAATACCGATAGTGCTGGCACACTTAAAGCGCCAATGCTATCTTCAGAGGGTGTTCCCTCATTTACATAGGAGCGTGCCCTATGCAAATGAGGAAGTTTCCTTTGACTCTGTGCCATATTACAGAAGCGGGTGCAGAGTCAAAGGAGCTCTCAGAAGGTGTACTGAGAGAGCACCTTCTGAGAGAAGTACTCTGCAGCGGGATAAGGGGATCCCATGGACCTTCCAGAAATCCCCTTGCAGGCGGGTGAAGGCACTGACTGTACCCACCTGCAAGGGGGTCTCTTCACCCTGTAAAAGGGTCCTGCCTGCACTGTGAAAACACGGAGCAGCTGCTCTGAGTTTTCACATGAATGCGCTACCCCCAGGGCAGCACGAGTTCGCAGCTGGCATGGGGGTAGGGCATACATCATAATAGGGCGCATTGTGATTGTTTGGGCCCAGCGCACCTTTTAAAACGTTCGCCTGGCACAAACAATCACAATTCATAATACGGCCCCTGGTGCTCTGCCAGACATTTAAAATATATTTTAACCCAGTACAGTAATTGCAGTTCATGAGCAAGATGTTATAACTACATGGTGTGAGAAATTGTGTTGTTGGTTGAATGGGGGTGACCTTCTTTAAGCAGCAGTCACAATACCCATCAGGGTGAACCACAAAAATCAATAATTTAACCTGTGATCAATCCTCTGGTTGCTTCTCCTAAAGCAGTCAGGCTTAACTTAGAGGGAATGTGTAAAGTAGTTTTGCAGCACTCAAACTGTATTAAAGTGAAATCACATCACAAGAAAATATTACATAATTTTTTGACAAATAGAGTGTTTTAAGTAAATAATTTGACACTAACACGACAACAATCCAATTAGTAGAACAGGAGTAATTCATTTTTAACGTTTAATGTAAAAATTAAGACCTTTAAAGATCAAAGCGCCAACTGAGGACATCTAGTAGCATGAGACCTGGTCAAAGTTGAAAAATATGGCCATTGCGGTGGAGTGCGAGATGGGTACAAAATGTGGAATTTAAAAAAGAAAAATTATGAGAAGGTAAAGTTCAGTGGGGCAAGGCTGCAGGTGGTGTCCGAGGAGGGACTGTTGTCATCTGGGAGCTGCTAGATAAAGTCGCAGTGAAAATTTCTTCGCTTGGACTTAGTCACTTCTTGGAAGACAAAAGTCTCCAGCAGGACAGGCTGGAGGTTCTAGTCAGCAAGAGTTCAACGAGATCGGATGCCCCTTTGGCAAAAGTCAGCTGAACAGGATTTCACTCTGTAGTCCTGGATTAAGCAGTAGAACAGGGCCCAAACAGAAGGGCAGACCTCTGAGAGATCAAGGCCGACTTGAGGCAGCAAAGCAGTCCTGCCAGGAGCAGCAATGCAGTCTTCTGAAGTACACATCAGGCCACAGCAGCAGGCAGCCCTCCGAGAGTCATTCTACAGGTCCAGAATGTGAACTGAAGAGAGGGTCTGACAGTCCTATTTTTAAACCTGATGCCTCCTTTGAAGTGGCTGAAGGTTCTAGAGAATTCTCTTTGAAGTGCCTGAAGTTTCCTTCTTTCTGTGTCCTGGCTCCAAGATGACTGCATGAACAATGTAGGGGTGAAAAGTCCTTTGCGTGAATGCAGAGCATTGTCAATTCAGTTGCAAGTGGGCCGGTGCCCAACTCCTCCCCCATATCACCAATTTATGGCCAATCCAGGCACACCTGATCCCTCTAATATGTGACTACCTGGGGGTTCAACTGTCAACTACACCCAGTCATGTGACCCAAAACAGGCTACAGGCACTAACTAATAGGGGCAAGAAAATGGCAACTTTCTAAAATGTCATTGTCAAAATTATAACTTAAACTCCGACTTTACCATTAAAGAGGTTGTTTACTTACAATTTCCTGGACACCAAACACAAAATGCTCAACTGTTCACAATCAAAAGTTAGCTATTATAAAATATAATAAGGCAACCCAATTTTATCCTATGCGAGAGTTAGGTATCACAATAGTGAAAAACAATTTTAGGAGTTGTTCACTACGAGGACATTGGCACATGCATCAAGGTAGACTTTGGTGATTTCTTAATTGTGATTATTAAGGAATTGCAATTAAGGAATTGCCAAAGGCTATGCATGTAGGTGATGGAGCAAGGATTCGCATTTAACGGGACTTGCTTGTATTCAGTCCTCTCAACATAATGTTAATAAATTAATCAACATGTTTGTTCTATTATTATCGCATTTTACATAAACATTGGGTATCTAGAAGAAGCTTGCATATGTGTTTTACTAACGATAACATGCTTGCTCTAAAATGGCTGCTGCTACGCTGGATTTTCTATTGTGCATGCGTCTGTCATAACCACGTGACATGACGTATCTTTCGCTTAGGGGAAACTACCGCTTCTGCGCACTAGAATTAAAATGGCTTCTTCGTGTAACTGCATGCATCAATCAATCAATCAATCAGAGCATTTATATAGCGCACTACTCACCCAGAGGGTCTCAAGGCGCTTAGGGGAGGGGGGTCCGCTACTGCTCGAACAGCCAGGTCTTGAGTTGCTTCCTGAAGGCGAGGTGGTCCTGGATCAGGCGGAGGTGGGTCGGGAGGGAGTTCCATGTCTAGGCGGCGAGGTAGGAGAAGGACCGTCCCCCTGTGGTGGCTCTTCGGATGCGGGGGACGGCGGCGAGGGCGTGGCCGGTCAATCGAAGCTGGCGTTTGGGAGCGTAGAAGTTGAGGCGGCTGTTGAGGTATCCTGGGCCTTGGTTGTGTAGGGCTTTGTGTGCGTGGGTGAGGAGTCGGAAGGTGATTCTCTTGTTGACCGGGAGCCAGTGCAGGTCTCTCAGGTGTCCGGAGATGTGGCTGCGACGGGGGATGTCCAGGATGAGTCGTGCTGAGGCGTTCTGGATCCGCTGCAGTCTCTTCTGGAGTTTGGCGGTGGTTCCGGCATAGAGGGAGTTGCTGTAGTCCAGACAGCTGGTGACGAGGGCCTGGGTGACCGTCTTCCTGGTCTCGGTGGGGATCCACCGGAAGATCTTACGTAGCATGCGCAGGATGTTGAAGCACGACGAGGAGACGGCGTTGACTTGTCTGGTCATGGAGAGGGAGGAGTCCAGGATGAAGCCCAGGTTGCGTGCGTGGTCTGTTGGTTTGGGTGCGCTGCCTAGGGCGGGTGGCCACCAGGAGTCATCCCAGGCGGAGGGTGAGGATCCCAGGATGAGGACTTCCGTCTTGTCCGAGTTCAGTTTCAGGCGGCTGTTCATCCATTCGGCTACCTCTTTCATCTCTTCGTGTAGGTTGGCTTTGGCGGTGGCGGGGTTGTTTGTGAGGGAGAGGATCAGCTGGGTGTCATCGGCGTAGGAGATGATGTTGAGGTTGTGCTGGCGTGCGATGTCTGCGAGGAGTCTCATGTAGACGTTGAAGAGGGTTGGACTGAGCGAGGAGCCTTGAGGAACGCCGCAGATGACTTCGGTGGCTTCAGATCTGAACGGAGGGAGGCGGACTCTCTGTGTCCTTCCGGCGAGGAAGGAGATGATCCACTCCAGTGCCTTCTCCTGGACTCCGACGTTGCTGAGGCGCTGTACTAGGGTACGGTGGCAGACAGTGTCGAAGGCCGCGGAGAGGTCAAGGAGGATGAGGGCCGCTGTTTCTCCGTTGTCGAGCAGAGCTCGGATGTCATCGGTGGCTGCGATCAGGGCGGTCTCGGTGCTGTGGTTGGCCCGGAAGCCAGGCTGCGAGGGGTCGAGGGCTCCGTTCGTCTCGAGGAAGGCGGCCAGCTGCTTGTTGACGGTCTTCTCGATGACTTTTGCAGGAAACGGGAGCAGCGAGATGGGGCGGTAGTTCTTGAGGTCGGTGGGGTCGGCTGATGGCTTCTTGAGTAGGGCGCTGAGTTCGGCGTGCTTCCAGCTCTCCAGGAAGGTAGCGGTGTCGAAGGAGGTGTTGATGATGTCCCGCAGGTGGGGTGCGATGACAGCGTCGGCCTTGTTGAAGACGTGGTGAGGGCAGGGGTCGGTCGGAGATCCGGAGTGGATGGAGTTCATCGTACGGACGGTGTCTTCGGTGCTGATCGGAGTCCAGGCGCGGAGGGTGGTGGTGGGGAGTGGAGGTTCGGTCGTGGCGCGCGTCGGTTGAGTGCTGAAGCTGTTGTGTATGTCCGTGATCTTGTTGTGGAAGTAGGAGGCGAGGGAGTTGCAGAGGTCTTGCGAAGGGGTGATGTCGTTGTTTCCGGCGTTGGGGTTGGAGAGCTCTTTGACGATGTTGAAGAGTTCCTTGCTGTTGTGTGCGTTGTTGTCCAGTCGTTCCTTGAATGCGGTTTTCTTGGTGGCGTGGATGAGTTGGTGGTGCTTTCGGGTGGCGAGCCTGAGGGCAGCCATGTTGTCCGGAGTTGGGTCTCTGCGCCAGGTTCTCTCGAGGGCTCGGCAGTTCTTCTTGGAGCTCTTGAGTTCGTCGGTGAACCATGGGGCTTTCTTGCTGCTGGGTCTGCTAGGCGGGGTCCTCAGGGGGGCGAGGTCGTCTGCGCAGTCGCTGATCCACTTGGTGAGGTTGGTGGCCACCTGGCTTGGGTTCGTTGTGCTGATGGGAAGGTTCATGCTCAGGGAGGTCGCGAGCTGGTCGGCTGTGATCTTGTTCCAGCTTCTGCGTGCAACCTGTTGCCGGTGGTGGTGGATCGTGGTCCTTCCGAAGCTGAAGTGGACGCAGCTGTGGTCCGTCCAGTGGAGTCCGGTGGCGTGGTTGAAGGCAATGTCCTTGCTGGATGAGAAGACGGGGTCGAGTGTGTGCCCGGCGTAGTGGGTGGGGGTGGTGACCAGCTGCTTGAGTCCCAGGTTTGCGAGGTTGTCCAGCAGGGTGGTGGTGTTGCGGTCGTTGTTGTTCCCCAGGTGGAAGTTGAGGTCCCCGAGGAGGATGTAGTCAGCGGAGCAGAGGTAAGCATGAGCGGATTTTGCGGATTGGCAATCCGCGAATTTGCGGATTTGCGAACTCGCAATCCGCAAAATCCGCGAATTCCCGCGAATTTGCGGATTTTTTTTTTTTTTTGTGTTCGCCCGTGTTTCTGCCAGTTCGCGAGGGTTTTTACAATTTCGCAATTTGCGAACTTACCTGTCGGGTCGCAAGTTTTGCGAACTTGTTGTTTCTACGTGTCCAACCTGTTTGGGACACTCTTCTTCATCACTGCCACTCTCTGTCACCACTGCCACTCTCTGACTACTCATGCCACCCTCTGGCCCACCCATGCCACCCTCTGTTTCATCACCACACCCTCTGGTTGTCCAGTGTACATTATTTTCGGCAAAGCAAAGCACACCTTCCCTGCCTCAAGTGACCTGAATTAATTTGGGGCTGATTAATGTGTCACAGAATATTTTTTTAGCTGGCACCTGCTTCCTTAGTGCGCCCTGATTAGTGATCTTTTGCACTTGCTAAGTGCTTTCATTGTTGCAAAATTAGTTACAACACCTGCCCTGCCCCAACTGACAATAATGAATTAGGGGCTGATTAATGGATTTTAACTTCCAGCCTGGCTCCTGCTTGTCTCCCTTAGCTGTAATTCATGACCTTTGTGGCATATGTGTAACTATTCTGAGGTTCAGAGCAGGGTCACATAATAGTTTCAACTGGCAACTGAACTCTGGAGGGGCCCCTCAGGAAGCACTACAGGAAATGGCTACTAATGATGTGCCTGAACTTTTGAACCTGGTAAGTAGTTACTTTCAGTTTTGCTTAGAACGTATTTCTGCAATTTCGCACTTATTCGCGGGGCGCGAACTCACGCGAACAGTGCGAGCAGTGCGAGCAAAATCCGCTGCTCGCGGATTTGCGGATTTTGCAGGAAATTCGCAAATCTCGCGGATTGCGGATTTCCCGAAAATCCGCAAAATCCGCGAGCGGAACGGATTTTCCGCCCACGCCTAAGCAGAGGGCGTGCGGGCTGATGAAGTCGGCGATGTCTTCGCTGAATTGTGTGCGTGGTCCAGGGGGTCTGTAGATGAGGGTGCCTCTGAGGGTGGTCTTGGGGTTGATGTGGACCTGGAAGTGCAGGTGCTCGGCGGGTGCGAGGGTGTCTTCGGTGTTGGTCGTGAAGCGGATGGTGTTCCTGTGGATGATGGCGATGCCTCCTCCGGTGTGGTTGATGCGGTCCCTTCGGATGATCTTGTAGCCGTCTGGGATGGCGATGGCGATGTCGGGCGCTGAAGAGGCGTTCATCCAGGTTTCCGTGAAGAAGGCGACGTCTGGGGCTGTGGTGTCGAGCAGGTTCCAGATTTCGATGGCGTGCCTGTGGACGGAGCGGGTGTTGAGCAGGATGCATTTCAGGTGGCTGCTGCTGTTGATCATCTTGGTCTTGGTCAGTGCTGGTGTAGTGCAGGTCCGGATGCACGTGAACTTGCAGGAGTTGCAGCAGAAGGGTCCGTGGGTGCGTCTCGGGGTGGCTCAGTAGCAGGCCGGGAATCGACCGGCGTTGAGTGCGTTGAGGGTGGCGGCGTCGTACGTCCGGCGGGTGGGCTGGGGGCCAGGGGGCCAGGGGGCCAGGGGTCCTGGCACTGGGCGCGGTCCAGGCGCGGACGGGCGCAGACGGGCTTACCTTTGGCGCGCCTTCGGCGCACAATCGGCGCGCCCGCTGCGCGTTCGCACGGTCGCCATTTATGGCGCAGTGCAGGGAGGGTGGAGCAGCTGGGAGGCGGGAGCGGGGAGGAAGGGGGCCTTGGCTACACTCCCGGCGGTGGGAAGTGTGAGGCGGGGAGCGGGGCGGGTGGGCGCGAGGGGTTACAGCCCGGGGAGGGCCTGAGCAAACACAGGGAGGCAAAACAAATACAATGAAATCCAGTAAAACAAATCACAATCGCAAGAAGCAGAAATACAATGAAATACAGTAAAACAAATCACAATCGCAAGAAAGCAGAGGCGGGGATGCGGGGTCAGCAAGGCTGAGAGCAGCGGAGGGCAGGGGCACACGCAGCAGCTGGTGGCCGTGCGGTGCGGGGGTGTCCTAGGAATAGGTCACACTCACCTGTGCAGCACGGTCGCCATTTATGGCCAAGTGCAGGGAGGGCGGAGCAGCTGGAAGGCGGGAGCGGGGAGGAAGGGGGCATGGCTACACTCCCAGCGGCGGGAAGTGTGAGGCGGGGAGCGGGGCGGGTGGGCGCGAGGGGTTACAACCCAGGGGGGGACCTGAGCAAACACAGGGAGGCAAAACAAATACAATGAAATCCAGTAAAACAAATCACAATCGCAAGAAGCAGAAATACAATGAAATACAGTAAAACAAATCACAATCGCAAGAAAGCAGAGGCGGGGATGCGGGCTCAGCGAGGCTGAGAGCAGCGGAGGGCAGGGGCACACGCAGCAGCTGGTGGCCGTGCGGCGCGGGGTTGTCCTAGGAATAGGTCACTATGCATGCATATCAATGCAGGAAGCTTGCACTGCTGCTTTTGCTAAGCTGTTCGTACTGCTTAACCATAACGCAATAGTTAAAAATATAGTAATGGGAATAGAGTAGAAATAAGTGTTATACAGTACAATCATTTATTCTGTGTTCTAAAATTGTTTCTTTTCTACTTTTCATGCATCGTAATCTTTGGGCCTGGGAGATGTTATTACTCCATCTTGAAAACATACTGTGCATGTCAAACTCCAGAGGGAGCTGAAGTCATTTGTCATTGAAACCCAGCCAAGGACAGTCTCAGCCAAGATACAAATGAGAATGGAAGGTCCAAGGATTCCCGAGCTACATCTGTTTTCACAACATTTTTTTATGAAGGCGGAGGAAACATACTCAAAACTCTGGACCTTTTAGAGTTTTAAAATTAAACAGTTTTTAGGAAGAAAAGTGTATGTTTTCCATTTTTGTATACGTACTTTTTTAAGGTTGAATCCTGTAATCATTGATTTAGATCTCCACCTAAATGATAAGGTCGCTCCAGTTTTAGAAAAAACTGAATTTTATTGGTGCATTTTCGAACATTGACAGCCAACACGTGTTTTGCCCTCTGTGGCGATTTGCGCCAGGGCTTTCTCAAGGCTACTTTCAAATTTGTTTGTGCATATTGTTGGGTTATCTAGTTTGCATCATTATGGATATGTAATAAGATAGATTTCTGGAGAAGTTTCAATTTGGAGGAAAATCTCCTGTGATCTGACACAATCACAGGAGATTTACCTCCAAATTGAAACTTCTCAGCCAAGATGCGCCTGGGAAGATCAATTAATGACACCACGAGAGGAAGACCAAATGTACTAATGTTAAATACATTGTATTTGATATTAAATTCTCTATTGTTGGGTGGAATAAAGATGTCATGAGAACCTAAATTAATGGGCGGGAACATAAATTTAAATATGGGATGGTAAAGGTTTGATTTTGGTGTGGTGTGATGACCTCTCCTCCTCTTTTGTCCAATCAAAATGGGGATTTCTTACATTTGCAACATTGGGGGTGGTACACTGACCTGGAAAATAGTATAACTAGGGTAGGCTTAGTTAGTTAATTTCTCTGACTTTTCCGAATAGCTGACCTGTCACTGACCAAAAGCACTCAATAGGTGATCGAAAGCAGAGGTGCTGCGAAGCACTCTGTCAGAAGATTTGCCGGGAAGCTGAGGTGCTGGTGAAGCACTTTGTCGGTGAAATTGATAACTCAATCGGGGTTCTGACTGTTAGCTGCAGAGAGGGAGTAGCGCAGGCGTTGCAACTGAACTGCTTTGCCAGTCTTAACCTTTGGTGGACCTGTCCTGATCCAAATCTGGTTTTAACTGTCCTGATTCTGGTCTGCACCTGCCAGCCTACTGGCAACTGTAACTTTTGGGGTTTTCTGTCCTTCAACTGACCTGTGGCCAGGGTTGGTCTTCACACCATTTTAGGTAAAAATAAATCTGTGTGGGTTTTGTCATCGTATTTTTGTTCCTTCTCTTTACCCTCCCTAACGTGAAGCTTTGATTACATATATATATATATATATATATATATTTTCCCTTCTCTTACCCGCCCTATGGTTAAAATCTTTAGAAAATCTTGATTAACGTGTTCCCTTTCTTACCCACCCTTTGATAAATGCTCAAATCGTTTTGATTATATAGTATATTCCTTTTTCTTACCTTCCCTAATTGCTAAATGATCGAAATCAGTTTAATACATCTTTTACATAGTTACATTCTGATTCTGATTTTCATTATTGAGAGTCTTTTGGTGTTTAATCTTTGGATCATGACCATTTAAGAAAGTTTGATAAAGATTTTAAAACTTCCCGAGTCCGTGGTTATTATATGAGTGCAAACGTTATTTTTCTCTATCTTCTTTCTAACACCCTGATCCAATAGGTTTACAGGTAACAGCAATAAGGATTGGTAAGTCAAATGGTATAGGACCTAGTAGGTAAAATAGACTGGTAGTAGAGCAAAGTTACCTGATTAAGTTATTAAGTTATTGATTTATGGGCCCAGGTGAGTATGGTAAAATTATAGTCGGGTGACCTGCTCGCTCTATCAGTATATTCTTTTGGTAGCAGTAGTATTGTCAGGGTTTAGTTAAGATAGGTAGTTAGTTAGTAATGTACTGATTATTGATCAATCAAAATCTAATTTTACGTTGAATATATTGATGCTGTATTGAATTTATGTATTACCCAAAATTATTCATACCTGTTATATGTTTTGTCTGGAATCCCCGGAGGCAGAATAGCGGGTGGTAAATGGAAGCTACACTGCAGTGAGGTCACTTACCTAGAGGAAATTAGTGCATGGTTAGGTAGAACTGGAAGCACTATTTAGGGTTTTTTCTGTTTAAATGCGTGAGTAAATGATAGCAAAGAGTTTGCTAGCAAAACTTTTAGTGTGATATCACCTAGAAAGGGTCACACGGAAGGAGTAGCAGGTTTCTGAGCATGATTGATAGCAAAGGGGTTCACTGGTGAAACTTTGGCCTTAGTACATCCCAGAAGGGATAAGTCTGAAGGAGTAGCAGGTTCTCTAATGCTTGTATGAAGGGTAGACGGAAGGGATCTACTCGTAGTATATGAAGAGTAAGCGGAAGGGATTTACTCGTAGTGACTGAAAATTCATCTATCCTTTGAATTAGGCACTCAGGTACAGTGGCAAATGTTTTTACGTTGTTGAATAATAAATTCTTGCATTAAAAGGTGAAAGAAATTAAGTTTTCGTATTACCTTGCAAAGGAGGGTGTCAGTTGCGGAGCTGCGCTGATGTTACACAGAGTCGCGCTGGTATTGGTTAAGACAGCGGGTGTGTAGCTGAGGTAGTAATTGTAAAGGGAGGGGTGAGCCCTGGAGCGTGGGAACTCGTCTCTCGAGAAAAGACGCGCAATCATTGGCTATTGTTATTTGAAACTACATTGTTGATTGGCTAAAGAAAAATAATAAACGCACTGGTATTAGAAGCCCTTTAGGTAAACAACCAAGTATAATTTAAAATTTTGAAATCCGGTTAAAATATATGTGGCATATAGGTCCACTTGACGGAAACAGACATGATAGGAAATATTTGGGATTTGCACCAGAACAGATTATAAGAGGAAAACCTTATATCATGTACGGAGAGAAAAGAAAAGTTTCATTTATACAAAGAATAAAGAAATATTTCAAGAAAGATAAAGTAATTAAAACAAGAGAAGGTATTATTATTCCACCATCAAATACGCCCGTATCATATATGATGCTTGAAAGGGGCTATAACACTTGTGTGTGGTTAGAAATTTGGATGGAATATACAAAAGATGATGGTGTTTTAGCTTTTCCAGAGAATGATACATTTAATGGCAGAGTTTTGTACAATTTGAGAACTCGTATGAATGAATTAGATCCTAGACCTAGATTAACGCAGTATGCGGCATTAGAGGAATGGGAGATTGAGGCCTATGAGAGAGATAGACCAAAAAGAAACAGGAATTGGAGTAAGTACTATCCCAGATTCCCTAAAGAAACAAGAGATAAACAAATGAAACAATTGAGACATAACATGTTAGTGGAAGGACTATATCCTGTATTAACTTTAGAAGAACCTACTGGAAGTAAAAGTACTGAGAAAACAAAACATTTAATGACTGGTGGTTAGTCAGATGATGATTATTTGGAGGATTTATTAATGAAAAATTCACCACCTTATAATGAGGAACCAAGCACAGTAAATCCAAATGCTCACTTTCTGAAACCACCTCTGATTCCGCAAGTGGTACATGAGACTTTAATAGAAAAGGTATTACAAGATAGAGAAAGAGAAGCACTAAATAAACAGAGAAATGAATCAATTCAGAAGATTTCCCAATTAAATACATGTCCCGAAGCCCTGACAATACCAGTAACTATTGGCCCAGTTGTTCTTTGGAACGGAGACAAACAAGCTAGTCCTAAATCTCCCGATTTGACTACACCGGTAGTACAGCCAAGAAAAGAACCTTTGATAGTAGACGATCAGGCAAGTGAATGTGAATCAGTAATCTCCTTAATGGATTTAACAATAAGAGAAACAGAATGTAGTTCGATTAGAAAAAGGTCTCGTGTAAATTCGAAAGAAGTACAAATGGAGACATCCTCAGGTACGAGAAGTGCCACAGTAGTAACCCCAGAAGAAATAGAGAGATGGACACGAGAACTAGAGAAACCAAAATCACAGCCAAAGCCATTGGATATATATAATTTAAGAGTTGAATTGGAGGAAATGATGGCTGGAAACGGCATACACACAAAATATCAAGTTTTTAATATCGAGTTACATTAATATAGAATAAAAATATAGAATGGACACAATATCGAATGGACAAAATATAGACTACAAAAATAGAGAATAGAATAGCATTAATATTGAATTAAAAATACAGAATGGACAAAATATCGAATGGACAGAATATAGACACCAAAAATATAGAATAGACAGAATATAGGCAACAAAAATATTGAATGTACAGAATATAGACAGCAAAAATATCGAATTTGAGGTAAGTTAATTTTTTCATAATATCCAATTTTTTAAGGTGTTTTTTATGTAAATATATGTGTGAAAAGTGTATATTTTTTTATAATTTATTTTAATTAATTAATGTTATGGTATTTAATGTTTGCGTAATATAATTCTGTAGCGGGATGCGGGTTTATAGGGGAATAGGGTGGGAAGTAATTTAATTATAATTAATTAAATATGTTAATTTATTTATTGGTATTTATTTTGAATTAATTGTTAATTAATTATTAATTGATAATTAATTAAAATATAACTGGTAATTAATTGTAATTAATTGATTAATTGATAATTATGATACTTTTATTAATTTATTTTCAGTAGTGGTTTGTGGGTTTATAGGGGAATAGGGTGGGAAGTAATTTAAATTTGATTACTTAAATATTTGTATTTATTTATTGGTATTTATTTTGAATTAATTGATATTAAAATATGTAATTGGTAATTAAATAAAATATAATTGGTAATTAATTTTAATGCATTGATTAATTGATAATTATGTTAATTTTAATATTTATTTTCTGTAGCGGGTTGTGGGTTTATATGGGAATAGGGTGGGGAGTAATTTAATTATAATTAATAAATATTTTAATTTATTTATTGGTATTCATTTTGAATTAATTGATATTAAAATATGTAATTGGTAATTAAATAAAATATATTTGGTAATTTATTTTAATTAATTGATCAATTGATAATTATGTTAATTCTATTAAATTTATTTTCTTTTGCAGGTTGTGGGATTGTAGGGGAATAGGGTGGGAAGTAATTTAATTATAATTAATTAAATATTTTAATGTATTTATTGGTTTTGTTTTGTTGTAATTTTTAATTATTTATTAATTGTTAATTAATTAATTGTTAATTGGTAAATAATTTGTATTAATAGGTGATTATTTGTAATACTTCATTTGTATTTGTATTTTTAATTGATTAATTATTATATTATATAAAATTGTTAATGACTTTTAATTTATTTGTATTTGGTATTAATATTTAATTAATTTTTATTCATATATGAAGTATTTACTTTCCCTACTGTTGCACTCTCTGGAGTGGGAATAGTAATTTTTACCCTCCCGCTATCCAATGCTTTCCCTATTGTTGCACTCTCTGAAGTGGGAATAGTAATTTTTACCCTCCCGCTATCCAATGCTTTCCTTACTGTTGCACTCACTAGAGTGGGAATAGTAAAGTGTATGCCTATGCTATTCAACGTTTTCCCTACTGTTGCACTCTCTGGAGTGGGAATAGTAATTTTTACCCCTACGCTATCCAACGCTTTCCCTACTGTTACACTCACTGGAGTGAGAATAGTAATTTTTACCTCTACGCTATCCAACGCTTTCCCTACTGTTGCACTCACTGGAGTGGGAATAGTAATTGTTACCTCTACGCTATCCAGGGGGTCGATATTTTTGCATTGTATATTTTTTACTCAATATTTTGGTAAGTCTATATTTTTGTCATCGATATTCTTTCAGTGATCCGCTGGAAATGTGGGATTGGACAGATTAAACACATTTAGGGGTCGATTCCGATTCGGGTAAAAAAGCGTCCGTCCAAATTGTATCCGGAGCTCTCTCCCTACAAATCGTACAAGTCTGTCCGAATCGCGTAGTACGATTCGTACGGACAGTTTCCGTCCAAATTGTCGCGACCCATACGAATTGCACCGGAGATTCCGTACGACTCGTACCCTCACAGTGGACCGTACGATTCGTACACATACTGTACCACCCGACGAGTACGATCCGGACCGTGGAATGAAGACACGATTCGTACAGTACATGTCAGGAAAGTTCGATTCGTATGAAGGGTCACACATTTACATACACACCATGTGCTGCATACACCCCATAATCTCAGGGGTAGGGTGCGTACTCCTGTGATCATGGGGTGTACGCACCGTGCCCTATGATCGCAGGGTGTACACACAGTACACCTTGTGATCATGGGGTACGCACCGTACACCCTGCGATCATGGGGTATGATGCGTACATCCCATGATCGCAGGAGTATGCACCGTACCCCTGCGATCATGGGGTGTACGCACCGTACCCGGGCGGGTCCGTTCCCTACCTGTTTTGAGGCGTACTCTGCTTTTCCGACAGTTTTCAGCTCCCCTAGGAAAAGAGTCGTACGGAGGGTCGGCCGGACGAATCGTACTTGCTGGGTCGGGAAAACCTGCTTCGAACCGTACAAACGTTGCTTGCTGCGTGGTCCGGAGGCGATTCGTACAGGAATTTGAGTCTTCCGGTCCTGGTATGATTCTTACGGGGAGCTGCATTGGGTGAGATTCGTACCACGTCATATGAACGGGAAAGTTGCAGGGTACGATTCGTATGGGAAAAAGACTCCGTACGACTATTCGGAGTGCTTTTTCCCGAATCCGAATCGGCCCCTTAGTGAAGATGAATTATTATATATATGTAAAAGCATTACTAGAAATACGAAAATGTTTCATAAAAAGTCAATGGACACAGCAGCTAGCATGGGAATTGACATTGGCAAATCTAAAGTATTACAGAAACCATATTGAGTTGAATTTTCTGACAAAGATCTAGAAAACATGAATGTGTCAGGAAAAAAGGTACAAATCAGGGAGCTGATGACATTATTGCAAAAATGGGGTGAATTAGAAAAATGGAAATTTAGATGGACAAAGAAAAAAGAAGCAAATTGCTTCTGAATATGTTTTAAAAGAAACAGAAAAGGTGGAAAAATTATGTCCTATGAGAGAGGTACCAGGTGGAGGTTATGTGCATGTCCCATGGTCCTGACAGGATATTTTATCCTTTACAAATGATTTCCCAAAACTTTGTTAGAAACCCGTAGAATGGTACAGACAAGTCAAGAGATTTGTGACAGTTTCAAAATGTCTTTTAAAAGATTTAGATGGATTATTTGACATTGTGGTACCTGTAGATTTGTGGACAGAATGTAAAATTGCTGTTGATTGGCCTAGTGATGAGTACTCTAGAGACCCAAAGACAGGGGCTCCTTCCGAAGAAGTTATGAAAAAGTACAACCAGGTAATACTCTACCTCAAGGGGAAGGTGCCCACAAAGGAGACAGATTGGATGAAAATAGATAGAAGCACTCAGAATAAAGACGAATCTGTGCATGCATATTATGACGCTTATTACAAGTATTCAAACAGTATAGTGGACTAGATAACATAGATATGAAGGATATGACTCATTTCATTTATCAATTTGTTTCAGGATTGAGACCAGAAATTCCACAATGGATTAAGGACCATAAAATTTGTTGGCAGGCAAACCGATTGATGAAATCCTTAAATATGCTAAATATTGTGAAGATGAGATTGATAATAAACGAAAAGAGTTAAAAGAAAAAGTAATGTGGGCACAAGTAAAATTAGCAGAGCAACAAGAGCTTCAGTTAAGTCAATTAAATAATAACCAGAATCAGGGTGATGGTAATGGAGGAAAGCCAAGGGGAAAGTTCAATAGAGAGGAGGCAAAGAAGAAGTTCCCTTGTCATGGGTGTGGCATGTTGGGGCACTGGAAGAGCGAGTGTAAGGCTGTGCAAAATGGTAATGTGCAAAATAATTATTTGAATCCACAGACGCAGAATGAGGTGCCACGGAAGTCTGGTCTGCCCTGTTCCCATGATGCACTGGGCCAGGGACAGACTAATTTGCATGTAGCCAGGTTCTGAGCTGGGATTGTGCAGTGAGCTAAATAACGGTTATGGATCAAGCCCTGATCTTTGGACTGGGTAAGAGTGGTCTGCTTAATTCAGACACTCTGTTCATCACCACCCCCTTTTCTGAACGGAAGCCACAGCAGCAGGTAATACAAAACCCCTTGCACCTATGCCAAATTACAGGAGCAAAGCACAACAGAGTGCAGATACCACAAATTGGGAGGGAAGTGAAAAGGGAGATACAGCAACCTCACAATTTCATTTGAGTGATACAGTTTTCAGTGAAGACACCTATTGATGGTGCCTGAGAGGGGAGGACGAGGATTGCATGCTTGGTGCCTCCTTGCCGGTAGATCGGCCAGGTCCATACATTGAAGGAAAGTTTGAGGGAAATGATGTCACCTTTCTATTGGATACTGGTGCTACCCGTTCTACTGTGAGAACAGCAGACGTTCCAAACCTACCCCTCTTGGGAGAAGCGATCCAAGTAGTGGGTGTTTCTAATAAACAAATTAGTACCCCAGTTACAGAACCTATGGAAGTTAGAATAGGCAATTTTAAAGAAATGCATAGATTTGTTGTATGTGCTTCAAATCCAATAAACCTGTTTGGCCGAGACTTGTGCAAAATTAATTGCATCATTTTTTGCACCCCAAGTGGTGTTGAAATTCAAACCCCAGACGAAGACAGAATTTATAAACTAATGTTAGCAAAACAAGAAACAGAGACTAAAAGGTTAACTATAGATGACTTACAGAAGAATTACAACAGACTGTAAAACATAATGTATGGGATTTTACCGGAAAAGATGTAGGATTAATGACAAATGTCGATCCAATAAAAGTGACAGTAAAGGAAGGCGAAGTTTATCCAAATACTCAACAGTACAAAATGAGCCCAGAAATTAATGCAGGTGTTGCAGCAGAAATAAAAGGTTTGGTTGAAGCAGGCATTTTACAAGAAATAATGAGTAGTCCATGTAATTCACCCATAATTGGAATAAAGAAACCGAGTGGCAAGTACTGGGTCGTACAAGACCTTTGCAAGATTAATAAGATTGTTGTCCCATGCTGTCCAGTCGTGCCAAATCCTGCAGTAATTCTGTGTCAGATACCGTGGGAGGCTGGGTGGTTTACTGTAATAGACTTATGTCACACATTTTTCTCGATTTCATTGCATCCAGATAGCACATTTCTTTTCTCATTTGAATTCGACAGTCATGTGTACGTCTGGAATCGCATTCCATAAGGGTATACAGAGAGTCCATCAATTTTTAATCAGATTTTGAAAAAGTGGCTTGAATCTTTGGTACTGCCTGGACAGTCAGTTCTGGTCCAGTATATAGACCACCTATTGGTAGAATCTAAAACACAAAATGACAGTGTTGCTGATACCATTGCTTTACTGAATCATTTAGGTGAACGAGGACATAAAGTGTCACCAGAGAAGTTACAATTTTGCACCACATCAGTAAAATATCTGGGACACCAGATAGAAAAAGGTGTCAGAAGGGTTACCTCAGAAAGAATCAGAATAACCAAAAACGTGAATTTGCCTCAAACTCAGAAAGAAATCAGAATTTTTCTTGGAGTTGTAGGGTACTGCAGGCAATGGATTGTGGGATTTGCTGTCCTGGCAAAACCATTCATACAAATGACAAAGAAGAGAGCAAAAGACCCAGTAGATTGGGATGACGAAAGCATGACTGCTTTCTTAAAATTACGAGATTTCCTGTGTACAGCTCCAGCATTAGGGATGCCTGACTATTCAAAAGATTTTGCACTTTTTTGTGACACAAGCGACAATTGTGCAGTTTCAGTTTTGACTCAAATTCACTGTCTGGTGAGACGTCCTGTGGCATACTTTTCTTCCGCATTAGACCCGGTGGCATCTGCATTGCCCGGATGTCTGAAAGCAGTGGCTGCAACTTGCATGAGCCTTGAGCAGAGTGAGTACATTATTATGGGACATCCTGTGACTGTGTATGTTCCACATGCAGTTGTAATTTTGTTAACAAGGACCAAGACCCAGTATCTCACACCTAGTCGGCTGACTAAGTATGAGAGAATCCTTGTAGGTGCAGGAAATTGCCAGGTGTAATATTTTGAACCCAGCAACACTGCTACCTAATTCACACTTTGCAGAAGTGAAGGGAGAAATTGAACATGACTGTATTGATTTGACTGAATGTAGTACAAAACCACGTCCAGACATAAGAGAAGAGCCATTAATTGATTCTGAATATGAACTGTTTGTAGATGGCTCATGTATCGGGCATGAGGAAGGAGGTCTAAGTGCTGCCTATGCAGTGTGTACCCTGGGGGGTCCAATTGAAGCATCCTATTTGCCTGGAGTCAAGTCTGCACAAATAGCCAAATTGATTACATTAACAAAAGTCTGCAAATTTGGGAAGAATTGGAAAGTAACCATATACATTGACAGCCAGTATGGTTTGGGGGGCTTGTGCATGACTATGGCCAACTATGGATGCAAAGGGAGTTTCTGACTTCTTCAGGAACTCCAATTAAAAATGGTCATTTTGTAAAAGATTTACTTGAAGCGATTCAGTTACCAAAAGAAGTGGCGGTGGTCAAGTGTGCTGCTCACAAATCTGGAAATGGCAAAGTGACAGCCGGTAACCGATATGCTCACCAGTTAGCCCAACTCTGTGCAAAATTAAAAATGGATGTTAATAAGAAAATTGAGGTGGATGGAAAAAGCTGCCAACTTATGTTGCTAGAAGGTGTGAGTATGTGGGAAGAAGTGAGACATTTGCAAAATGGAACAGAACCAAAGGACAATGAAGAATGGAATAAAATAGGTTGTCAGAGAAGGGTTGAAGAATGGGTTATTGTTTATCAAATTTTTCAAATTTCAAAAACTTTATTCGACAGATTGTCATAAAAGCAACACACAAGACATCACTGTACATTATGCTATAAATAGTAGATGGACAACACATAATAAAAAATTATTAAATACCTTGTATCTGTCGTTTTAATATACGAATATCTTGCTTAAAAATGAATCATTTAACATTAATTACAAAATTACTACATGATTAAAAGAAGATTTCATGTAAAGCACAGGTGATTACTAGCTATCAGCATGAGGTAAGAAAGTGCGAGTGCGTATTATCCATACCCATTTTAAATATTAGGCAGTTGCTACAGCTATGCAGGGTGAGCAGTCAGGCTCTAGTATTCTTAGGGCATCTTTATGCTTCCGTGTCCCCAGATTTAAACAGATGGGTTTTAACCATTTACAGCGCGGGGTACAGTAGAGAGGGCATTCAAAATATATGTGCTATGGTCTCAACCTTATTTTTACAGTTACGACATTTATCACTTCCTAATAATGCCCATTTGGAGCTAAAAGCTTTTACTGTAAGTGTGCCGATTCTGAATTGAAAATATAATTTACGGTCTTGAGACCTTTCAATAATATCCCAATATGCCTCACAGAGGGACGTGGTTTGAAATCAAGGAAGCGGCCAGTTAGGTTGGTACTGGTACTACCCATGTGGACTCTCTCTGAGACCATTACCCAATATTTATCTTTCAGAAGCATTTTTGATGGGAATATTATTGTGTCAGAATCTTCCCATAGCTGAAAAAGTCCCAAATCTTTTAAAAGTATTCTTAATTCATTGAGCCACTGGATTACATGGAATCTATCTGCCTTCATTACATCTCTCAAGGCTATAGCGTAATGGGCCAATTCTGGGGTGGTACAAATACGCCTCCAATACAATAGTGGCCTCAGTCTTGCTATATCAACCACATTTTTCCTGCCTAAATCAAACAGCAGCAGGACCGTGGGGGTGCTTTGCGGAACGCCAACCAACCCTCGTAGAAATTTCCTCTCTAATATTGCTAGTTGGGTTAGGTTAGAACATCCCCAAAGCTCTGATCCATAAAGGTGTCGCTTAATACTTTTATTTGGTAAATCTCCAAGACAGGGTGAGGTCACCAACTAATTCTTGCAAAATTATTCTCGTGCAACCGGACAACAAGGGTCAGCAGCTCTTGGGGCATTCTTTGATCGGCCAAGACCTTCCACAACATGGGACGAGGGACTAAATCAAAAGCTGATTTGAGGTAAAAAAAACTGCATAGAGTGACCCCTTAGATAATGCAACGTTCCTCCAATATAATGCAGTAAAATAAAAAACCTAATCTACAGAGCTGGTGCTGGGGCGAAAGCCAGCTTGAAATGGGGATAAAACGTTGTGTTCCTCTACCCATATTTGTATTTTATTTTGGACTAGTCGACCAATAAGTTTTTGGGCTGAGTCTATTAGACTGATTGGTCTATAATTACTTGGGAGGGATTTATCACCCTTTTTGTAGACTGGTATAATGTCAGCTCCTTTCCAAGAAGAAGGATTCGGAGCACCCATTGCCACTGCATTAGCTAGTAAAAAGAAGTATTGACACCAAGTCAACCTGTCACTTAAAAATACATCGGCAGGGATGCCGTCCATGCCCGGGGCTCTGCCATTTGCTCACATCCTTTAGGGTGAAGAGCTTGGAATGATAAACAATGGATGGCGCCGGTGGAGGTGCTCCCTCCATTCACTACGGGCATATTGAGGTTTAAAGAAGTCCACCCACTCTGATTTAGCAACGTTATTTTGCAGGGGTTCAGCTACTCCTCCCCTATCCCATTTTATAATATCCCAAAACTTCGTAGAATCTTTTGCAAAGCATGCAGACTTCAAATCCCGCCATTTGTCTTCATCCCATTGTCTTTTCGCTGCACTTTGTGCACGTCTATATAGGTCCCTTGCCCCTCTTACTCTACTGGGGTTTTTCAACCTAAATTCTACACTCAGGTTCCTGTGGGCTAACTTACATGCCTCGTTATACCAAATGGATGTATACAACTTGTTCTCTCCTTTAACCATTTTTACGGTTTTATGAAAAAAAGGCTTTTAGTCTAGAGAAAAGCTTTGAGTGTGTCTCTAGCATAATTTTAGGGAAGTCCAAACTACGGATTTGTGGTGTCAAAAGGGCTAACTCACTAACCACCTCAAGTTTAAGTGCCTCTAATTTCGTGGTATTCTCAATAAATTTACCCCATTTAATGTGACGCATGTTATTTGAGGGGACTATTTCTAGTGTCTCCATCCCCCCACTTGGGGTATCCTCTCTAACCTTTTCATGAGTCTGAAATATAGCACAAAGAGGATTGTGGTCACTCTCCAACCTAGGTTTAACAACCATGTCTACCAAATGGTGCCATGCTCGCATGTCCACTTACAAGTAATCTATTTGGCTGCTATGCCTTCCATTATCGAAGGTGGATGCTCTTTGACGATCAGAAGGTGTTCTTCCATTAGCTGCTCTAAGGCCTCTACATAGGCACATACCCTTTAATTGTATTGCTGCAGCTGTCCATTTCTTGACATTGGGACCTTCCAGTTGGGGAATTCCCCATCTGCTATCCTCATCTGCAGTAAGGATATGATCTTCGTAACCAAGTGGTTCAAATGTTGTATTGAAATCACCACCCGTTATAGATCTTAGTTGCTCCCTGCCCTTTGATTGGTATCGTAGCGCTTACCGCCAGACTTACTGCCAGACTGCTCATTGCCTTTCATTCCAAGTGCCTTTCATTCCAAGTGCGCACTGCTTCCTGCATTGTATTGTGCCAGATTATATCGTTTTCGTAGCGCTTGACTACTAGACTGCTGTTCATTAATTATTCATGTGTGCACTGCTCGCTTTGCCTATTTTCATTTTTTGTGCCTGATTGTGCCGGTGCCACTGCCCATTTACTTCGTGATTTTCAGGTTGTGCCCCAAAGTCATGCTGTTTCACTTTTGGCTTGCTGCCATTTTGTTGTTTGTTTGGTGTGCCTCCGAGCCCGACTCTCCACCCCGCTCCCGCCTCCCAGCTGCTCCTCCCTCCCACTGTAACTTAAGGCTCTACCCGATCTTTCAAGCGCTGTGACCGTCCTGACTTCACAGAAGCGGTCGCTCCTCACGCTGCTCCCTGCCCTTTGATTGGTATCGTAGAGCTTACTGCCCGACTTACTGCCAGATTGCTCATTGCCTTTCATTCCAAGTGCCTTTCATTCCAAGTGCGCACTGCTTCCTGCATTGTATTGTGCCAGATTATATTGTTTTCGTAGCGCTTGACTGCTAGACTGCTGTTCATTAATTATTCATGTGTGCACTGCTCGCTTTGCCTATTTTCATTTTTTGTGCCTGATTGTGCCGGTGCCACTGCCCATTTACTTAGCGATTTTCAGGTTATGCCCCAAAGTCGTCCTGTTTCACTTTTGGCTTGCTGCCATTTTGTTGTTTGCATGTTGTGCCTCCCAGCCCGACTCTCCACCCCGCTCCCGCCTCCCAGCTGCTCCTCCCTCGCTCCGCCCCCCTCCACTATCCACTTATGTCTGATACACTTGCGCGCAGCGTTCACGTGCAGCGAACGCGCCCTATGCGCGCCAAAGGTAAGCCCGTCTACACCCGTCCGCGCCTGGACCGCGCCCAGCGCCAGACCCTCTAGCCCCCGCAAAATCCACTCCACCCACATAACGTACAACGCCGCTACCCTCTCTGCACTTAACCCCGGCCGACTCCCCAACTGCTACCTAGCCGCCCCAGGACACACCCATGGATCCTTCACCTGCCACTCCTGCAAGTTCGACTGCATCAAGACCCACAGCAAATCCACAGACTCCAAACAGAGCTCCAACACTAACCACCTGAAGTGCATCCTGCTCAACACCCGCTCGGTCCACAGACACGCCAGTGAACTTTGGAACCTACTCGACACCACATCGCCGGACGTCGCCTTTCTTACAGAAAACTGGATGAACACCTCATCAACGCCCGACATCGCCATAGCCATCCCGGACGGCTACAAAATCATCCGAAAGGACCGCATCAAACAAACAGGAGGAGGAATCGCCATCGTCAACAAGAACACCATCCACATCACAACCAGCTCGATTGACAACCTCACAACCGCCGAACACCTTCACTTCCAGATCCACACCGATCCTAAGACCACACTCAGAGGCACCCTCATCTATAGACTACCCGGACCCCGCACACAATTCAGCGAAGACATCACTGACTTCATCAGCCCTCACGCCCTCCCCCCTGAGGACTACATTCTACTGAGAGACCTCAACTTCCACCTAGAAAAGAACAACAACAGCAACACCACCACCCTTATGGACAACCTCGCAAATCTCGGACTCAAACAACTTGTTGACACCCCCACCCAATATGCCGGGCACACGCTCAACCCAATCTTCACCTCCAGCAAGCACATATCCTTCAATCATACCACAGCTCTCCATTGGACGGACCACAGCTGCGTTAACTTCAACTACAAAAAGACTACGACCCACAACCACCCACAACCAATCCCACGGAGAAACTGGAACAAAATTACCACCGACCAGCTCTTCACATCGCTTCACCAAAACCCTCCTGCAAAATCATCGGACCCAAACCAAGCAGCCACCAACCTCACACAATGGATCACCCACAGCGCTGACGAATTAGCACCCTTGAAAAACCATCAAATTAAGCAAGGCAGCAAAAAATCCCCCTGGTTCAATGATGACCTTAAAAAATCCAAGAAGATCTGCCGCACCCTCGAGAAAGCTTGGCGAAAAAACCCAACCTCTGACAACCTGGCCACCTTCAAGAACGCCACCCGCAAACACAACCAACTGATCCGATCCACCAAGAAATCATCATTCAAGGACCGACTCGACAACAACGCCCACAACAGCACAGAACTATTCAACATCGTCAAAGAGTTTACCAACCCCACCGCCGGCACCAACGACATCACTCCCTCCCAAGACCTCTGCGACTCTCTAGCCTCGTTCTTCCACAACAAAATCGCTGACATTCATAACAGCTTTGGAGACCAGTCCACCCCACCCACCTCCGTACTTGAACCCCCCTCCAACAACCTTGGTGCCTGGAACCCAATCACCACTGAAGACACCATCCGCCTGATGAACTCCATCCACTCAGGATCGCCAACCGACCCTTGTCCCCACCACATTTTCAACAAAGCAGACTCCGTTATCGCACCACATCTCCGAGACGTCACCAACTGCTCCCTCAACTCCGCTACCTTCCCGGAAAGCTGGAAACATGCCGAACTCTGCGCCCTCTTGAAGAAACCCACAGCAGACCACACTGAACTTAAGAACTACCGCCCCATTTCGCTCCTCCCATTCCCTGCCAAAGTCATTGAGAAAGCCGTCAACAGTCAACTCGCCGCCTTCCTCGAATCCAACAAATCCCTCGACCCTTCATAGTCCGGCTTCCGAGCCAAACACAGCACCGAGACCGCCCTCATCGCAGCAACAAGCGACATTCGAACCCTACTGGACAACAGAGAAACAGTTGCCCTCATCCTACTTGACCTCTCCGCAGCCTTCAACACAGTTTGTCATAGCACCCTTATACAACGCCTCAGCAACGTCGGAATACAAGGAAAAGCATTGGACTGGATAATCTCGTTCCTCGCCGGAAGAACCCAGAGAGTCCGCCTCCCCTCTTTCAGATCAGAGGCCACTGAAGTCATCTGCGGCGTACCCCAAGGATCTTGACTCAGTCCCACCCTCTTCAACGTATACATGAGTCCCCTCGCATCCATTGCGCGCCAACACAACCTCAACATTATCTCCTACGCAGACGACACCCAGCTGATCCTCTCCCTCACCAAAGACCCAAACACCGCCAAAACCAACCTACACAAAGGGATGAAAGGAGTAGCCGAGTGGATGAAGAACAGCCGTCTAAAACTGAACTCGGACAAAACGGAAGTCCTCATCTTAGGATCATCCCCCTCCGCCTGGGACGACTCATGGTGGCCACCAGCCCTGGGCACCGCACCCATACCAACGGACCACGCACGTAACCTGGGCTTCATTCTGGACTCCTCCCTCACGATGACCAGACAAGTCAACGCCGTCTCATCATCATGCTTCAACATCCTACGCATGCTCAAAAAAATCTTCCGTTGGATCCCCACCCGAACAAGAAAGACAGACACCCATGCACTGGTCACAAGTCAACTGGACTACAGAAACACCCTTTACGCCGGTACCACAGCCAAACTACAGAAAAAACTCCAACGCATCCAAAACGCCTCAGCCAGACTCATCCTAGACATTCACCGCCAAGCTCACATTTCATGTCACCTGAAAGACCTCCACTGGCTCCCTGTCAAGAAGAGAATAATGTTCCGCCTCCTCACCCACGCACACAAAGCCCTCTACGACCTAGGACCCGAATACCTCAACACGCACCTGTCCTTTTAAACCCCCACCCGCCAACTTCGATCGTCCAATCAAGCCCTCGCCGCAATTCCACGCATCCAAAGATCCACCATGGGGGGAAAATCCTTCTCCTACTTAGCGGCCAAGACCTGGAATTCTCTCCCCACCCACCTCCGCCTTACACAGAACCACCTCTCCTTCAGAAAACAACTAAAAATGTGGTTATTTGATAAGTAAAGCTCCCCCCCTCCCTCAAGCGCCTTGAGACCCTCTGGGTGAGTAGTGCGCTATACAAATTTAAACTTGACTTGACTTGATCTATTACTTCAGATTTTTGACCTCCTGCTTGCCCCCTGGCATAGACATTTGAGAGTGCCACCCTGAAACCATTTGGCCAATTCAGAATAAGTGTCATGAAATCATGCGATGAGAATGGTAATTGATGGGCTTTACATCTCATGTTCTGGCGCACCCAAATGATAAGCCCACCTACGGGCAAGCCTTTAGATTTTTTTAATGCAGGAACATAAAAATTGAGAAACCAGACAGGAGTGATTGACCATGTTTCCTGAAAATAGATGATATTGTGGTCTTCTATTAACTTACCCCATTCGGGAGAGAATATCTTATATCCAATTCCTGCTACGTTCCATGTAAGCAGGGACAATATTTCCTCGTTTTGGAGCCTGGTAGTTGGAGTTAAACAACGCTCCTCTTCTAAAACACCACCCACTACCTCAATTACTTGCTCTAGTGGTCTAGGACAGGGGGACACCGGTGTGTCACTAGCTGTAATGCGAGAAGCACTCTCTCTAGTTGAGTGCAAGCTTTTGGCAGGCTGGCGGATACCAACATGGGGAGACCCACTGGTCACTTCCAATAATTCTGGCCAATTTATCAATGGTTGCTGTTCTTTACTAGTGGCTACCCTACCCTGATCCTGTGGGTCGTACAGTCTACTATGAAGGGTTGTTCCTCCCAGAGAGTGGATATGATCCCCACCCAGTCAATCGCATTCCTCCAGGTCCGTCAAAGCCACATATCTATTTTCCATATGAATACCACCCAGCCTTGGTAGATTTACTGTCTCAAACCTCCTTATTGGGTGGTGGTGGCTTGGCCCAGATTTTATTAAATTTGTAGCCCACCACCTTCTATCATAGAAGAACTCTAATGTTAATGGAATGACTTGTGAGTTCCTAAGTTGGGGAGGAAGTAGGTTGGCCATTACTTCTATCAAAGCCTGGGGGCTCGAGAAGTTCACTGCTATGCAGTCTCCTTTGTATTTTTTCCGATGATCCCCTAGCCATGATACCCTTTTGGCCATTATGATTTCCCCTGCCAGTCGCTGTTTACCCCTATGGGATATCCTCATGTTATTAGTCAACCAATATAGGGCTTTATCAATTAAGGAGGCTGTTGTTTCTACTTAATCACTTCCTAAGTGTAGAGCATTAGCCAAAACAAGTACTAAGGGTAATGCTTCTTGGATAAATTGAAATGACTCTCTCACATGGGGGGGCAGCATGCGAATCAGTAGTGGCGCCACCATCAGTGATTTCAGCAATGGCATCTGATGGCTCTTTAACCTAGGTTCCAGTTTCTCTTATGTTATTTCCAGCAACTATGCTCACAGGGTTTTGGTTACTAAATCCTGTTCCCTCCATAGTTGTATTACCCTTCGAAGGAAGGGGTACATCTATCTGCCCCTTTAGGGTAACTAGCTGGGTTCCCTGTACCTGGAGTGGTACTGGTCCTGCTATAGAAATGTTGGGCTGACTGTCAAACCTTCTCTTTGTTCTATGGCGATTATCCTATCTTCAATTTTCAACAGCCGTGACATGATGGGGGTTAAGATATGATCTAACTTATCTTTGAGTTTTACCCATATGGTGTTAGCTAAATCCTCTAATGAGAGTTGGGGAATCGGGGGTGGGGGTTTGTATGATTTTGATCTAGCTGTAACATGCCTCATTCCCTTCTGTTTAGCCTTTCCTGGCGGTACCAGCCCCCCAGCCCTGGTGCATCGTCTCGCGACCGGTGTTGGTGGCGAGGAGATGCAAGATGAAATATCTTCAACCAGCCCCTCAGGAGAGGCGATTAGGGACTGAACATGGCTATTTTTTTAAACAGATGGTGAATCAGCATGATCTAATAAGTCCCGAGGAATACCTGGAGATTCAATCCGAATTTCTGAGGAATTATGTATCATGGGTGTGGTTGTACGGCCTGGGTTCAGTGAAAGCCTTCTTTCAGTTCTTTCTATTTCCTCGTTCACCAAACTGGTTACTTTTACCAGGTAGGAGTCCAGTGTTGCTCCTCCCCCTCCATTATGTTTGCTGTTAACAGTTCTCCTTTTCCCCATATTGGTTCAATAGGTAGATGGATTACTGACAGTACCTTGGTATTGACTAGATGTTAATTGGGTGGTCCGTCCCGGCCCCCTCTGGCCCCAGATGGCCACAGATGGTCCCGCCCTTGTCCCGGGCTTCTCCCGGCGCACTCCCACGGGACGAGGTTCCAAGGGACCCTTTATGCGCCTCCTGGCGCTACTGTGTGACGTTCGCGGCATCCTGGCCACTAGTGGGGCTGTTGGGAGGTGTAGTAACAGGAGTAGAAGCGGCCCGGCGGAGCTAAGCCCGGATGAAGAAATGAGCGGAGCAAAGCCCGGCCCTCAGGAGCGAGTGCAAGCAGCAGGTATAGTTCCCCCCGGACTCGGCACCAAGGGAGCCTTTATCCACGTCCTGGCGCTTCCGTGTGATGTACACGGCATCCTGGCCGCTAGTGGGGCTGCTGGGTGGTGTAGTCACATGAGTAGAAGGGGCCCGGTGGAGCCAAGCCCAGCCGAAGGAACGGGCGGAGCAAAGCCCGGCCCACAGGTGCTGCCACAAGAATGCAGGGCTCGGCAGAGCCAAGCCCGGCCAAGTTGGTGAAGCGGAGCAATGCCCGGCCCTCAGGAGCGAGTGCTAGCAGTAGGTAGAGTTCCCCCTGTACTCGGCATCAGGGGAGCCTTTATGCGCCTCCTGGCGCTTCCGTGTGACATCGGCGGCGTCCTGGCCGCTAGTGGGGCTGCTGGGAGGTGTAGTCACAGGAGTAGAAGGGGTCCAGCGGAGCCAAGCCCGGCTGAAGGAACGAGCAGAGCAAAGCCCGGCCCTCAGGAGCGACTGTAAGCAGCAGGTAGAGTTCCCCCCGGACTCAGCACCAAGGGAGCCTTTATGCGCCTCCTGGCGCTTCCGTGTGATGTCTGCGGCATCCTGGCCGCTAGAGGGGCTGCTGGGAGGTGTAATTATGAAGTAGAAGGGGCCCGGCAGAGAAAAGCCCGGCTGAAGGAATGAGCGGAGCAAAGCCCGGCCCTCAGGAGCAAGTGCAAGCAGCAGGTAGAGTTCCCCTATTGTTTATCTTGATGGGAGGCCGATGTTACCAGACTGTATGCTTGTTCCTATGGCTAGGATGTTTGACAGAAATTCTCACTTGGGAAGAGATGCTATGATACGTCTGTTCAGACAGTCATGGTTCAATGCGAAATTCAGGAACATATCAGAGGCACTTTGCCAGAGATGCCTGATTTGCCAACAAATTAACCCAGGGAAGAAAACAGTAGTGCTACCAGGAAGGATTGGGAAGGCAGAGGGTCCCTTTATACGATTGTAGATTGATTTCAATCAGTTATCCCCTTTTTGAGGACTAAAATACAGTCTTGTCATTGTCTGCCTATTTTCAAAATGGGTAGAAGCTTACCCCACACGTAGGAATGATAGACTCACTGTAGCCAAACTCTTGATCAGGGAGCTTATTCCGAGGTTTGGTTTTCCAGTAACAATTAAATCAGACTGAGGAAAACATTTTAATAGTGAAATAATTAGTCTAATCTGTGAAGCATTCAATGTAAAACAAAAGCTACACTGTGCATACCGCCCAGAGGCTTCTTGAGTGGTAGAACAACTGAATGGCACAATCAAGTCAAGATTGGGAAAGATGTATGAGTCTACTCGATTGGAGAGGCCAGATGCTTTGCCACTTGTTCTGATGGGACTTAGAAGTATTCCAGACCGGAACACAGGCTTGAGTCCACATGAAATACTAATGGGAAGAGCAATGAGGCAAGCATGGGTGCCAGGACACAAGCTGATAAATATATCTGATGATTTAGTACTGCAAAGAACTGGCTGACCAAGTGCATTCTATCTCTCACCAGATTGGGGAAGATGCTGTCGCCAGACATGCCACTTCAGCACATGACCTGAACCCAGGTGACTGGGTAGTGCTAAAGAAACATACTCGAAAATCTTGCCTGGCACCGAGGTGGGGAAAACCACGACAAATGATTTTAGTTACCACCACAGCTGTAAAGTGCGAAGGAGTTCCACACAGGATTCATGCCAGTCATGCAAAAGAGTGACTGAGCCTGATGAAACTGAAGCTGAAGGTTGTGCAGCTAAGGGGTTTTAAGATATCGATCCTGAAGTAGCTGAAGAGGAACAACCAAGCACCAGTCAAGATGAATGGAATCCAGTAATCGACATACCTGCAGAATATATGAGAACCAGAAGTCAAACTTATTTAGATAGACAGAGTGATAGTGAAGGATCTGGGCCTAAATCCATCGTTTTTTAGCACTCCACACCACCCTGGGTTAGACACTGGCTATATGCAAATCAGCTCTGACCCTGTGCCTCATGGGAACAGTCCAGTCCAAACTACCAAGCCATGTCTTTTCCAGACCGGAATCAAGCATCTAAGGACCGGTTTCTGGCTATCAGCCTTCATCAGCCTGGACAGCTTGACTCCAGTGGTGTGGAGAGCCTGGGACTCACGTCTGAGTATACCCAGCACACTCGGGGTGAACATTGCAAAAAACACAGTTGATGGACAAAATGTAGAACAATGTCATACATTCACCCCAGTACAAGGATCTGGGCCTAAATCCATCGTTTTTTTGCACTCCACACCACCCTGGGTTAGACACTGGCTATGTGCAAATCAGCTCTGACCCTGTGCCTCATGGGAACAGTCCAGTCCGAACTACCAAGCCATGTCTTTCCCAGCATCCAAGGACCGGTTTCTGGCTATCAGCCTTCATCAGCCTGGATAGGCCCACTAGTAGCATTTAATTTAAAGGTCCTGTGTATGAGATATGCCAATTTACATGGGGCCCATAAGTAAATTAAATATGCCAATCTGGTGTAAGGCAGTTTTGCCAATTTTTAGGGAGAGAGCACAAACACTTCAACACTGGTTAGCAGTGGTAAAGTGAACAGAGTCCTACGGCCAACAAAAACAAATTCATCCAAAATAGGACAGGTGAAGATAAAAAGTTTAGAGGTTCCTTGAAGAGAGGACCAAGTCAAACTCATGGGCCTTTATAAATGCAAAGCAGTGACATGTGAACTTCCTACTTCTAAGACGGCTTCTGCCCTCTTGGATTCTTACAGTGGGCAGCACAGCTTCAGAGGTCTTTCATTCTTTCACTCTTTCCTCTCCATATTCTTATTCCATACGTCAGGAGCTCCCATCCTGGAAAAAAAAGTATTGGAATCATATTCAAACATCTTGCCCCCCTTGCTGCTTTGCTGCCTCCCTGGTCACTGAATAGCTTACTTTGTTATTTTATTTTGTTAATGTGTTCAACCTGGTTTATCTTATCTTTATTTAATTTTGTTCAACTTGTTTAATTTTGTACTCCCTTTGTTCATTTCTGTTGTTTTTCCACTTGCTCGCTTTCCTGGTGTTTTTCCTATCACATCTCCCTCCCAATTCCTGCCCTTTCTGGCCCTGCCCACTGACTCCCAGTGCTCCTCCCTCCTGCTAGGACCTACTAAATGGAGGCCGCAGTGCAGGTGCACTTTGGCACACCGAAGGTGCACCAAAGATTAGCATGTTTGTACCTGTCCGCTCCTAGACTGCTTGCAGTGCCAGGAACCTTGGCTCACCTGCTAGTCACAGATACACCACCACGAAACTCACAGCCCTGGACTCTAGACTCCGCAACAACTGCTGCCGAACCTTTCCATGATCATCGGTAAGACACTTTTCCTGCTGGTTCTGCCTCTTCTTCTGTAACACCGGAGCACTCAAATGCACAATGACTACCGCCACACTGACCACGACCACTTCAGAACGACTACACTGTCTTCTGCTTCACTCACAATCACTCTGGAAGCATGCCACCGATATCTGGAACACCATTATTGCCCTCAAATCCGATGTCATCTTCCTCACTGAGCACTCATCACCACTTCTGTGCCCCACATTGCCTTAGCAATGCTCGACGGCTACGGGATAGCAGACCGAGACTGCATCAACAAGCTCAGGGGCGGAATCGTCATTCTCCACAAGGTAACCATCCACTGCACCATCACAGACGACACCACCCAGTCATGGAACGCCTCAAAATACAACTCCAAACTAATGGCAAAATCACCTTTAGAGACACCCTCTCCTTCAGACCTCCAGGACCTCATCCCAGCTTCAGCACTGCCATCCCTGAATTCATTGCACCGCTCGATATTGACTCCAAACACTACATCTTCCGAACCTCAAATTTCACCTCAAAGACTTTAACAACACCAACACCGCCAACTTCCTTGATAGCATGAACAACATTGGCCTCACCCAACTAGTCACCAACATCACACACATCACAGGACACACACTCAACCTCCTCTTAACTTCCAGCAACAGAGTCAAGTCCAACCATATTACTGAGCTCACTTAGACCGCCACCCCATCGTCCACTTCACCATCACAGGATCCCAAGCACTGCTAGCAAGCCACTCAGCACCTCACATTGCAGCTGGAACAAAGTTTGAGAGACCCAGTGGATGAACATCCTCAAAATCTCCCACTCTGGCACTGTAGTCAACCTACAACACATTGTCAAGAACTTCTTCACTTGAATCACCGATTGTGCAGACAGAGCTGCCCCCATCAAGCCCACCAATCTCAAGAGTTCCCCCAAACTGTCCAGATGGTACACCACAGGACTGACAACCACAAAAAGCAACTGCAAGCGACTTGAAAGGAAATTGCGCACCAGCAAGGAACCCACAGACCGAGTCACATTTTAGACACCCCTCAACTAATACCACCAACTCCTGAAAGAGACGAAAAAGAGCACCCTTGCAGACCTTGCAGACCGTATCAAAGCAAGTTCCAACCGCACCAAAGAACTCTTCAACATCGTCAGAGAGTTCTCCAACCACTTAGCCACCAATAACATCATCAACCTTCCAGGGAACTCTGTGACAACCTGGAATTCTTCTTTCCTGACAGAAAATTTGAGCCCCAATCCTTTGCGGCCAACATCCTCAGCCCACTCGCTGTCTCACATTCAAGCCCCAACCAGCGGCTCACCTCATGGGACCAGTTCATCACTTATGACATCACAGCCATTATGAACTCCATCCACTCAGGAGTCCCCACAGACACCTGTCCCCACTACATCTTCAACCTCGGGAGCAGGACGAGCAGCAATAAGCTCACCACCATCTTCACTGCATCTTTCAGCATGGCAACTTTACCCGAAGAATGGAAGCACACAGAGAAAAATCTCTTTCCCAAGGAACTGTACTCTGATGACAGCAAACTCAGGCAGTACCATCCCATCCCTCTGACTCTCTTTCCCGGCAAAATCCTCGAAAAGGCCATCAACCGCCAACTTATGAATCACCTGAAGAACAACAATCTTCTTGATACCTACCAATCCGGATTGTGCACCAACCACAGCACCAAAACTGACCTGATCGCTGCCACCAACAACATGAGAACCTTCCTTGACCAAGGAGAAATGGCGGCCCTGACCCCGTATCCCACCGCCCCCTTATCAAGAGAATTCATCGCATGAAAATCTAAGGAGAGGCCCTCAAATGCATCACCTCCTTCCTCACTTGAATAACCATGAGTATGCACCTACAACCTTTCACCTCAAAACCTAAGAACATCCCTGGCTGGGAAACCAATCTACTCTCGACTCGGAATGAGGAACTGAGATGCTGAGACGCCGGTCAGGTGATCACGGGAGAGTGCGGAGCAGTGAGGCCAGACTTTGGTCAGCAAGGAGCTGGCAAGTAGGCTGCGGCTCGCAGGTTTCGTCGAGGTTCCAAAGCATGGGGTGGCAGAGGTGCAGAGACATGCCAGTCTTGCCAGTTAAGCACAGTTAAGCGGAGGCTGCGGGAGAGCAAAGAATGAGCGAGGAACGAGAGCGTGGTCACCGTTAGTGGTGATCACTGAGTGTAAAGCCCAGGTAAGCCAGCGTAAGCTGCCCACTAGGTTGGGTGCGGCTTGCAGTGCTTCCAGTGTGCCCTGCTTGCTATTCCTTTTTCCACTCCTCTCCTCTGCTACCTGCCACTTTCCACTGCTGCCTGCCGCCCACTGGTCTTAGGCTACCCACACAACCCCAGCTCCCCTCACTTCTCTGGAGGAGGGAAAGGCCACCGGATGCAAAAACAGGCGAGGGTACATTGCGGCCACATTTGCCATGATTGCCGCCACACTGCTCTAGGGGGCCACCAATGCCAATGCCCTCAACTGTTGCCACCAGCCCCCAGCTTGATACAGCTCTTGGAGCCCCTGGCACCCCTGAACCCTGGCGCCCCTGACATAGCCTTCAGTGCAGTCGCAGCTGTTTCACAGTACCACAACTGCATAGTTGCTACAAGCAGCACCCCCCCCCCCAAGTCTGAAAACCTGTAATTGGCACCACAGAACAGAGGCGGACAGAGGTGAACAGGATCGAAGGACGAAGAGAGAGAGATTGTTAAGATAAGAGGAAAAAAGAAGGAAAAAGTAATGAGGTCAGGGAAGTCAAGGGACCAGCCGGCACTTGCTAACCCCATAAAAAGAACGAGGAGGGGCAAACAAGAAACTCAAGAAGGAACTTATGAAGGTCAGTGAGGATGACCTGAGGAAGAAAGAGGAAGAGGAGGAAGAGGGAGAAGCTCACCTGATTTCACCCCTACTCACAAGTCCACAACCTTCTTTAAACAACAAGGTGAGAGTAGGGCTGGGCAGGATTTGAGTAGTCGCGCTACGCAAAGCTCCGCGAAACAGTAACAAAAATCACTATGAGCACGTAAAAGTTCCACAAACACACGGAATTGCTTGTTCTGCCTGTTCGCAATGCTTTTTTCCTGTTCGCGAAGGCTGTTTGTGTGCTCGGGGTAAAATATCTCGCAAACACTCATTTTGAAAGTGTGAACAAGCAAAAAATTCCACGAAGCCGAGGATCACAGAAATGTTAGCAAGTCCGCGTTCTCCGCAGAACGCAAAATTACCCAAATTCCACGAGTGTAATGGAATTTACAGCCCAGGCCTAGGTGAGAAGGGCAGCAGGAGTGCCTACCCTGAACAAGCCTGGCTATCAACCTAAAATGTATACAAAGTTCTCATCCATTAAAAATGCTGGTTCAGCTCTCAGTCTGAGCAGCCGCAATGCAAGCAACCTGCCGACTCCACTGCAACCCAGCATGGTCCAGCCCTTAAAGCAGCAAGCGCAATTGGAGTCTAATAGAGAATCAGTTGAAGCTGGAGAAGGGGGGAACTGCATGGAAAGGGCAGTCCATACAAGCAAAAAAGAGCTGGACTCGAAAATTAACCTCTAGATGATGGACAAGGACCGCCCGAAAACACTGAGGGAAAACAGGTTCCAGCACCCAGCGTGTCCGGGAACTATATCATGCTGGATTGGGGTGACACAATATTCATAGAACACAGTGATTCGCTACCTCAAGTAGAGTCTGTGCATGGTAAGCACATATCCCCAACTCCAGACGGCATGTTGGTGGTGCAGGAGTACAACAAGGGAAAGAGAGAACTTATTAAATCGGCTGACACAACAGAGGGAATGTCACAAAACACACCAATCACACTGCAATCCACATTGCAAGAACGGCTTGCACCTCATATACATGACAAACATCTTGAGTAAATCGAGCGAAGCCACGCTCCCAGACAAATTTATATTCTGGGCCCAGCCACCTCAGTCACTATACCATCGCAGGCTATGGACTCCGAATCCTCGTATCTCACTCCAGAGGAGTGGAGCGAACTGGTAGCTTCCTATTCCACAGCCCCCTGTGAGGAACCACCAGGCTTGAATAATAGTACCCCAAATTCCAACCCTAGCAACGAAATACCACAAGTAAAAGAGGACATCTGGACATCTCTTCTGCATACAATGCAAATTATCTGTAAACACCATTCAAATATCAGTCGGACAAGATGTATACGACACCAGAACCAACACAAGATATGCCAGCCCAGATGAGCAATGAAACAGACACGGAGGCAAAAAATAAATAGAAATACCACTTGAAACAGAAAATTTGGTCATAAAAATGAAGCGGGATGCCCCCGAGGGGACCCACAGGGGCCACAACACCAGCAGCCATGACCAGCCTAGACTCAACGCAGGCAAAGGAAATGAGCACTCAGGGACAGGAAGTACCAACTGAGGATCTCCATGGCTAAGGGGGACAATCCTACGTTTATTCAGAAAAGCCCAAAACTCATGAGTGGGCATGCAGGCAGTCCCACAATCGTGTTTCAACCGGAGTAAAAATCAAAGGGCACGATGGACATTTTAAACAGGGGGAAAATACTACGCTTACTGAAATCTATCATCAGCCTAAAAAATATATCTACCAGCGATCTAGAGTCAGTTGAATTCATAGAACTATTGGAGCATTTAGAAGTTCAAGCAACAAAAACAGTATGGGCAACAGTAGAATTAACTTACAGAGTGCTAAAAGAACAAGCCAAGTTCAACATCTGGGGCATAAATCTTCGACCACTCTCAAAACCAAGATACCCTGACCCCCTGTCAGTTGACAGTCAACAACGGAAAGAGAAAGGCCAGGCCAACTCGAACTCATAAACATTCTCTGTACTACGAGGGGCTTGCAGTAATACCCCAAGACCTCAGATCACAGAGAGCAATGCAACAAGAGATCATTCTCCGCGAAAAGCCTAATCCTTCAAGACTGGAGCTGGCTCTCCAGGACTATAAACGTCAAAACCGAAAACCAATGACAAGGTCCAATGCCGGGTACCTTATTAACATCCTTACCCTCTGATCCTGGAACATCAATGGCTTAGGAGACAAGTTTATGGACTCTGAACTATACACCTATCTGCAAAGATTCAACATCATTGTACTGCATGAAACGTGGTCCGACTCCCCACCAGCACTTCCGGGTAATAACCTGAACTTCATTCCCCCCACACAGAGTGCAATGTTTGGCCACAAAAATGGCGGCCTCGCCACATACATCTCCATAAGGAGCATTTATGCAGTAACGCCTCTGGCACACAAGCTAGCCCTGCCAAATGCAATGCAAGCCCTACAAACCTCTATCCACGAGTTGGTGAAAAAGGATGACATAATCTTCATAAACCTTTACTTACATCCCAGAGAAAAAAACAGAGGAGTGCAGCAGCTGAAGGAAGAGCTCATAAATTTACCGAAGGCCGAGAAAACAAACAGATTGATTATCAGCGGGGACTTCAATCTAAATATGCTCAGCAACCCAACTACAGACACCATTTACGAGGAGGACCCATTTGTATGCGAATCATATCTCTCAAGATAACACCTCTGGTGGCAAAAGTTCGAAAACGGCACAGAAGCTCCTATCAACACTAGAAGAGCGGGACTTTCGAGTACTTAATGGCAGATTTTCAGGGGACCGCCCTCGGGCAGCAAAGTTTCACAGCACAACGGCCAGCTCTACAATTGACTTCACATTCTTCTCGCGCAGTCTGTATCTAATGGCAAGGGATTCCCACATTGGCTCACTAGATCTCAGCGACCACTTACCCAAAGAAGTCACGATCGAGGCTTTCTCAATACTAAGCCCACTAACTGCTAATGTGCATAGCTTAGAATCTACCGCTAATGAGAGGTGGATAAAATGCAGAATGGATGACCCGCAAAGTCTCCCATCTCACGCTAAGCAGGCATTAGGCGAAGCACAAACAGCAACATCAGACCCAATTGAGTGCTGGGAGGTGTTTACAAAAACACTACGAAACAATAGCTTAACAATAAAGGGAAACCTCTGGTCTGAAGGAGCAGTCAAAGGCCTGAAGCACAAGAAACATCTAAATTTCAGAAATAATGTTCAATCTAAAAAGTTAAAGACCTTGATTAAGCAAACTCTTCGAAGACTGAGGATAGACCCCACTGCTCAACAAGAGCTGAGATGACGAAAGGGTGACCACTGGAAGCTGATTTGGTGACTTAAACAAGAAACAGATGAGTCTCTTTGGGCCAAATTTCTATACAACGCTAAAACCAACAACAGTGCACAGTTTTGGCAAAAGATTAATAATCTGACTAGCGAGCAGAGTCAGGGCATCGAATCGCATGCCTCAGAAGACGTCTGGACAACTTCCCTTAGCTCACATTTTATCGAAACGCAAGAAATCAGACAAGGGTCATACAATCCCATATACGACTCTTAAACCTGACTACTACAATTTAATGAAATTCAAGTGCCAGAACAGGAAATTCCAATCTCGAATGCACAGATCTGTACGAGAATTTAAAAGGGAAGATGCAAGAGCGCGCCCTGTCCAAATGGATTCCCCACCATATTGTTTAAACAAGAGCCAGAATTCTGGGCCGCCGTACTCAAACCAATGTTTGAAAAAACCTTGCAAACATCAACAATTCCATCATCTCCCCAATTTATAAAACAGGAAATAGGAACAACCCAAGAAGTTACCAGCTAGTAGCCCTACTTGACAACAAGGCCAAATATTTTGTGGGCCTATTACTCCAGGACTTAACATTGTGGGCAGCAGAAGTCACAGCAATCCCATAAAACCAAACCGGCTTCTGCATAAACATGGGGATGACCACCAACATATTAGCTCTATCCCTAATGATTGATGCTGCTCTAGAAGCAAAACAGCCCCTATATCTGTGCCACATCGAGTATTGCTCTGCATTCGACCACGTCAACAGAAACATTCTGAGGCAAAAATTTAAAAAGTTGAGCAACCCTCCGCTGCTCCTTAACCAATTAATCCTCTTGTAGAGAGATACCTTGGTGCAGGTTAAACTAGGTGCAGGAGAATATCAAGGAAGATACCAACAAGCACACCGATAAAACAAGGCTGTGTGCTTGCACCAACACTTTTTAATCTCTTTATGGCAGAGCTATCAATCTTATTGAACGAATGCACTTCGCATGCACCCAAGTTAGGCGGCATCCAGCTGTCCAGTCTATTCTACGCAGACGATCCGGTACTCAATAGCCAGACCCCAGTAGGTCTACAGCAGCTGCTGGACATCACTTCACAATATTCTGCAATAAATATGTTTAGTATCAACCAAGAAAAATCCAAAGTTATGTGTATCAACACCCTCAAACAGAGAACAACAAATAACTAGTTCTTGGCATCTAGGAAGCTAGATGCCGTTTGCGAATACAGATACTTGGGGGTCATCATAAACTACAAGGGCAATTTCAAGCCATAATGCGAAGCCATACAAAAGAGAGAGGACTGTGGTAGCTCTAAGCAATCTAAAAAGTAAGATCACTGGATCAAGCCTCCGCCCTATAACAAAGGTGATCCAGGCAAAATTAATTCCATCCATCACTTATGACAGCAAAGCGATGAGAGGGAGGGACGCTGACACTGTAGATGGCACTGTTGCAAGAGCACTGCGCATGATCTTTGGCTTGTCCGGGTACACATCCCCTGCACAGAGGAGGTTTGAATTTGGGCTCCCTAGAGAAGACCTGGAACTTAAAGGAACATACATAAAAAGCTGGCACAAAATAAGTAGGGCAGAGCAGAAAATGCTAAATACCCTTCTGTGGAAGGATCTACAAGACAAAGAGACTTGCCCCACAAGGCTATATCTGGAGGCCGCTATCAACCAGCTGGAGCTAAGACAACTATGGGAACTCCCAGGGACCCTGGCAGGCTTCAAATAAGTAGTAAAAAATATAGTCAGCAAAGAATCGCTCTTACAGGATAAAGCCTCCCTGGCAGAACTGTACAATCCTGCACTAAACTTTCACCCCAAGCATTTCTTCAGACTGGCTTCTCTAGAAAGACGAAAGAGAAGTTCTTGAAATTGCACCTAGAGCTGCTGCCCTCCACAAATCATCTACCTACTAGGCTATGCACTCCAATACCAGCAAAGTGCTGACTCTGTGGCGACAGCGAAGAAAATATAGTACACCTTATTACTATTTGTAGGGAACCACAGCCAGAATGCTGGACCCTCCTGAGACTGCTTCCTAATGAAAAAACAGGTACGGGGTTGCAGGCAAGTGGTGCTTCCTCTGCGACAATGTTCAACTGAGCTGCTGGATGGTAAAATTCCTTGTAGCTACCGTAGCTCACCTCAACAAACTGAAAGAATGACCAAAATATAACAGCAGTCTGGATGCAGAGTGGAACATAACACCATAATTCTCATTGAGAAGGCTCCTGCTCGCACCAGTGAAGAAACAGGAAATACAGCGTCGGCATCCAGCACACTTCCTGTATGTACTCTAAGAGGTCAAACTAATCTGGTGGGAACAAGGGTCTAGCTGGAAAATCGGTCCTCACTGATTATCACTGTTCCAAATTCTTAAACCTGAAGAGACAACAGCACTGATCTCAAAAACTAAGCCAGCATGGCTCAGATGCGTCTCCGAAACTCTCGTTCTCTGAGCAACCAACTCTGCATATCTTTTAAAGGCACTTTTAGGAATTCCTCTGTTCTAATTTGAGTTCTTCTGTATTACATGCTTTAATCAGTCGTTGGATTGAAACAAAGTTAATTTAAGATCCCATGCCGCCCCTTTGTACTATAGGTTTTAATAATTAGCCGGATAGATGTGGAGAACTAGCTAGCTCAACGAACGCTCTGGGTCAACCCACGAAGCCCGGGACCCACTCTTGATGCTGTTTTTGCACTAATCACTTTTTCGGCACATCGGCACACAGCTACAGATCACTCCTATTGTTGCCATGGCTCCAAGTCCTTTCGCTGGTTTACTCTTGCAATGTTACGGGCGGTCTTGATAAGACCAAGGTCAAGCATACAATTAAGAGCCTGGCCATGTAACAGTTGCTAATTAAAGGCCTGCAATAGCTGCCAGACATGTCCCTTAACCAATGCTAGGCCTAACTTGCCACAAATTTTTGCTTTTAGAAATATTTGCATACTAAGCACACTACGCACTTTACAGCAATTCTCCAGTACAAATTGTAACTATTCCCTGGCTCTCTTGATTACATTCTTTAAGGTAATCCTGCATATACAGATATGGTTAACTGTTCCTAAAACCAGTATAACACCACATGCGCCCTGAGTAGCGAAACCGTTTGCCTCTGATCTTAGGTCACCTGGCCTTGACTCCTAGTCAATAGCGCACATGGGACTTTACACCCTTCCTAACACACTCCTCTGCAAAGGCAGAACAGATAAAAGAGGATTGGGCCAGCTTTTAGGCTAATTTTATGTTCATAAACTACTAACCATATTGAAATAGCTCTTATTTCATACTTTTAATAGTATTCTTTTTTTATACATGAACTGCCACAACACAAATGTAATTTGTCATGTTCTCTTTTTAGCACAAAACTGCGTAAATTGATAATTGCCTGTAATGATTTTAATTAACTGCACAATAAAATGTACATTTCTCAAGGCTCATCCCTCAACCTTACACTATTCAACACCTGCATGACCCCTTGGCCAACATCATCAGAACCCATGAACTAAACATCATATCCTATGCTGACAACACCCAGCTCATCCTTTTGCTATCAGAAGATCCCCCCACCATGATAGCCAACTGGATGAAAGACAACTGCCTAAAACTCAACAGAGACAAAACAGAAGTGCTTATCGTTGGGAACAACACCTTCCATAGAGTGACGTCTGATGATTTTTCAAATTAGGACCCTCACCCACTCCGACAGACCATGCCTGCAACCTAGGTATCATCCTGAGCAGCAAGTGCTCACCATGAAACCAGATAAAAACTGTCTCCTCCACCTGCTTCCTCATTCTTTGCATGCTTTGCAAGATCTTCAAATGACTTCCCATCAGCACCAGATGAACCATCAGTCAAGCCCAAGTCACCAGCCGGCTGGACTACAGCAAAGCACTCTATGTAGAATTCACCTTGCACCTCATTAAGAGACGGCAGACTGTACAGAATACAGCAGTCAAATCCGTCCTTGTTCTCCCAAAGCCAACCCACATCACTCTGCACCTCAAGAAGCTCCATTCGCTCTCCTTTCGGAAGGGATGTTAATTTAATATAGTGATCCACACCTATAAAGCCCTACACAACCAAAGACCAGCATACATCAACCACCACCTGAACGTCCATTACCCTCCCACACATTTGTGCTCTGCCTCCCTCTCCCTAACTCACAATCCTAGCATTTGCTGAAGCAACAGTATAGGCTTCTCTTTTTCCCACCTTGCTGCAAAGTCCTTGAGCAATCTCCCCCTGCATGTTCGGAATTCATCTTCTCTGTTGCGATTCAGGAAGGGACTGAGGACTTGGCTGTTCAACTGAACCCTCCTTAAGTGCTCTTTAAGTTCTGTTTGATTTGATTGGAAACATAGTCCCATATCAGAACTGACATTCTTTCAAAAAAAAGAGTTGGGTATATTTCAATATTCGTTCCTCATAGACACTGGAAGTAGAAGTGAAGAGTGGGATGCTGCAGCACCCCCAATGTAAACATGCTGAAGTACAAAAGGTGACTTAGCAGTAAATAGGCCTTTACATTTTGTTTTTATCTTGTCCCATTTGCTATGTGTTCGTAGATTGAGGCCAAATGTCAGTCCATTGCTACGTATATTTTATCATGTAGTTTGGTGCTTTCTTTCAATGACTGACAATCTTGTTGTGGTATAGAGAGTGTGAAAGGAAAGGCTGTAAGGTGTGTTATTTTCCTAACACACAACAACATTTACGTACCTGTAAATGAACTGTAGACATACTTGAAAACACTATGAAAGCAAAAATGAAGCAAATTTCTTTTGTAATTTTGAAGCGTGATGGCAACAAAGATTTTAATGGATCAAAACAAATGAAAACATATTACTTGGTAATGTGCAAATGATAAATATTTAGTGAAACCAAATCCACACATTATCATTTAATTGCTATATAATTTAAGGGTAAAACTGTATGTCAGTGCAAACTTTGCTCTCATTTTAAAGCAAAATGTGCTGTCTGTAAATGACAGTGCATCACCACACCATGCTTTAGTAATACATTTGTGACAATGTGCTTCAAAATGTACCACCAGCTATAGACCACACCCTTATGATTCAGTTGCGGATTTGCCAAAGTTCATTTACTATACTTATTCTTTGTGTGACGCTTGGATTTCTCATAATCTCTATGACATCTGGGATGTAACATTGAAAGCAACACAGCCTCTATGCAAGTTATTCCAGCATCAGGATCTTCCATAAGTAAAAATGATGCCCATGAGTTTTAGTGCCATGCCAGAGCATCTCTCCAGAGAGAGCTACAGCCCTTGTGTATGTTAAGGGTTTCCCTCCATTGAATCTGGTTATTCGTGCATTATGCCAAAACTTCCTCCTCTCTAGAGGTCAGCATTGAGAACCATGTGAGGCCCAAATAAAGCAGCAGGGATAATGAGGGGAATGCCCCATCCACATGACCACTTTAGGCCCTGAACCATATCTCTGGCTACCTGCCATCTTCTTTAACCTGAGCTCCTACTGACAGAACTAGACTAGTAGCAGATCACATGCTGCTGTTCAGTGGTTGGACATAGATTACCGCAGACCATGCTGTGCAGGGGTGCCCCAAGGTCCAGGGAGTCCCCTCAGCACATTGCCCTGGCTTGAGAGCTCCTGGTTGAGTCCGGAGCACGGACCCTCCATGTACCGTGCAGGGGGGCTCCCTCAAATTTCGTTACACCACTGCTGCTAATACAACAGCTATGAAACTGTGTGCTTGTCACTAGTTTTCACCAGCAGAGCACGGAGCACTTTACCAGCATCAGACACTTTATCTGGACGGGCGTGTCCAACAGGACCACATCATCCAGCAACCTTAGTGCCGGGAGGCACCTACACTCATTGTCTGTGCCAGGTGGTGCTTAAAAGCCGCTGCAGGCTCCCGCGGGGCGCAAGCTCTTGTCACTAGTTGTCAACAGCGGAGCACTGAGCACTTTACCAGCTTCAGACACTTTATCTGGACTGGCGGGTTCAAACGGACCACATCATCCAGCAACCTTAGCGCTGGGAGGCCCCTACACGCAATGGCCGCACCAGGTGGTGCTTAAAAGCGTCTGTGGGCTCCCGCAGCGCGGCCGTACCCGGCCGTGCGTGGGCGAAGTCGGGGTCAAGAAGCGGGCCTGTCTGCACTCGTCCGTGACTGGACGAGGTTGGGCTGGGCCTGGTCCCTTGGCTATTTGGCAGGACATCAGGGTCGTTGCTTCGCCACAGCCAGTCCTCTGGGACATTTCACCCAAAGGTAAGGAGATGGGGAAGCGCAAAACCGTTATTCCCTCTGCAAAGGATCGCCCTTTAACCACATCAATCACCAGCTTTTTGACAACAGCAATGGGGGCAATATCAAGTGAAATTGAGTCTGTGGAGTAGAGACTGAGGGCAACATTGGCGCATTAACAGAGATAGATCCTGAGAGTGATCGAGTAGCGGAGCTCATTGGTGGTGGTGATTCTAATCACACAAGTAAAGATCTAGTAATATGGGCCCCAGCATGACCCGGACTTTCATAGGAATATAGTTAACATTAGTATGACCCAACAGAGGGGGGCTTGGACACTTTATGCCCTCCTCCATGTAAAAAATCAAAGGCATGTGGCAAGGCTAGGAAAGACGCACCACCCCTGGTAACACAAAAGAAAACTGTGGTGCCTCTCCCAAGGAGAGCAGCAAGGGCTCAAGCTTTAGATACTGTTACTGTTATTGGCCCAAAGGATGCTGAGCCTACAATGGATTCTGTGCCTCTTACACATCTCACTAGCCCGCTGGAGGTTATTATTAAGTCAATTCTTGAACCACTTGTAGTGGTGTTAAATAGTATTGATGTGTCTCTAACATATATTAATTTGTTTCAGTGTTTCTAAGATAACCTCTGGACCAGAGACTGCTTGAACCCCATTTCCAATTCCAATCCTGACACACCCTATCTAGCATCTCTTCTTTTGGCACCCCCAGCACAAGATCATCCCACTAATACCCCTCAGGCTGCAACACAACAAGCTGCACCACCAATAGTAGACACCTATATGATAGGTGCTGGCCGGACAGATGCAATATCTGCGCAAAGGGAGACTGGTGGGCCCAACTCTACTGACTGTCAGCATAATACACTTTCAGCTGGCATTCGAAAAGACGCTGAGAGAACACTTCACCTCCCCCTGAAGCAACTCCATATGTTATTATCCTTAAAAATGTTCCTTTTTTGCCAACCAATAAGGAAGAAGACTAGAAGCAGCTTAAGAAAAAAACAGTACATTGGCTGGTAAAAGCAGTGTATTGGTTAAGAAGTGACAATTTGCATTACACCATAAATAACATTGAACGTGTTTCATGGGTGAGTTCACAGGCAGAAATTGAAACAGGCGATTGTAATGTTGTTAATTTTAGGAACAGGTCTCTAGTACGTTGGTTTATGGATGGGTTTTCTTGGAGTAATAATAAAAAGGGCCCTATTGAAGCTTTACCATTTAGTTACGTTTACAAACCGTTGACAAACAGAGGACTTGGGCCTGTCCCCTCATCTTCTAAAATGCTGCCTGTATTTGCCATTCCACATTTTAACCACTTCTCTCCCTTAGAATACGTGGACTGACTGAACTCTCAGGCTTCGGGCGTGTTTGGTGCCAATTAATTAGACCCAATAAACATATTCCCTCAGGCCCAGATGTGTGGGGTGGATAACGTAACATCTTTTCCTACAACCGAGAAAGTCAGTGTCCATTTCTCTGATTCCGTAGTGAGTCCCCCATCGTTTCTTAATGTCAAGTTGCAAGGAGAGTTACCTTTCGTTAATGTGTGTGGTAGGGATAATTTAATCCTTCTTATCATGCTCAAGACAGCTAGCTCCACTCTTTCTGATCTACCAGAGACTTTTTTTTGGCACTAGTGAATGCATCACCGCTTGGTGGGTTGAATTCCCTTGCAACACTAACTGTAAAGGCGCCTAAAGATGGCTCTGTTTATGGCAGTATTTTTTGGAATATTGGAGAACTGGCGACTAAATTAGAATGTAAAGAATGGGTTGCTTTTATTGAAAAATACTGCATAGTATGTCTACAGGAAACTTGGATGCGAATCATTGCACATATAAATGTTTTTTACTCTATCATACGCCAGCTAAAGCCTCCTTAGGTGGACATGATAAAGGGGGATTATTGACTTTGGTTTCCAAGACATTGAATGGCAGATTAGGAAAAACCCAGCTTGATTCTTCACATTTTCAGATTATCAATATTTTATTTAGGAAAGATTTGACTCTGGTCCTTATAAACTTTTGCCATAATTATTATTAGCATTGCTCATGAAATGGAAACTTCACTATCAAGACATATAGAGGAGATAAATATGGATTTTGTGGTACACTGGGGAGGTGATTTTAATTGTAAATTATGCCCCTTTTCAGAACAGTCTGCATGTCATTTAGCAGCTGGGGACATTGATAGTGGTTGTCATTTTGATCATATCCCTTGTGGGAACATTTTTAACTCATTACTGTCAAAATGTTCTCTTTTTTTAATTGTTGATCTTATTGAAACAGAAGGCATTGATTTAGTATCTTATGTTGGGAAAGGATGAGGCACCTTAATTGATATTATTGCTTTGTCTGAATATTTTAACACTCAGTCTGTGACTTTCGCTATACATAAAATCTGTTTTAGTTTTCACTGCCCCTTAACCTTGAAGTTGGAGAGTCGATCTGATGATCTAACTATACCTGTCAGATGATCCCCATTAACTCACGTCAAAAATAAGGGGTTATTACAGAAGGGGTCCACTTTAAATCCTGTTTTACATCAAATAATAAATACTAATTTAAGCCAAGTTTCGGCCTGCCTGGAAGACAGCATAAATTCTCAAGCAATGATAATATCTTTTGAGGCAATAACTGAGACAATAAAGGTGGTACTGACTAACAGGGCCGTACTGGCCATAGCTGGCACCGGGCAATCCCCCGGTGCGTCGCACGGTGGGTCCGGTTTGGGGCCCCTAAGGGCCGGTTTTGTTACAGGGCCGTTTTTGCAGCATAGCTGTAAAATCGGCCCTGTAACAAAAACGGTAAAAAACCGTCCCTGGAAGACATCTCGGCGGCACCCACAACCCCCCAGGGGGGAGGGGTGCCGGTCGTGTACTTTGCCAGGGCCGGTTTTGGTTCCCAGTCCGGCCCTGCTGACTAAAAAACAAAATGATAGACCACGAGTAATAAAAGGTGGTTTAATGGTCACTGCACACACTTACACAATAAACTAATTAAAACATTCAAAGTGAAACCCCAAAATATACCTGGGGTAAAACAGTCACGCCTTTAATATAAGCAGGCGTTAGAGAAGCGCAAGCTAAAAATTTGGCAAGATGCTTGGGAACAACTTCATGTAGCCTGCCAGAGAAAAGACTCTAAAATTTTAGGCGGACTGTCAACCAAGAGTACCTTAATGGCACTAATAATGGAAACATCGATGTCACAATTATGCCCAATACTTGGGTAGATCACTTCTCTGGCCTTTATAAAATTGGTAGTGACCCACATTCCAGTACTAACTTTCAATATGGAGCATCAACTTTGGCACCCCCGACATTAGACGAGGTGGAGAGGGCTTTATCTCAGACTGTGAAGAACAAGGCCTCAGCCCTGACGGCATCCCCGCAAACTTGTTTTTAGCTAATATTCTTCTGTGGCTCCCGCTGCTAAAAACATTTTCAAGTGAATCATGGATAGTGGTGACAATAGTTTCCATTTTTAAAAAGGGAGACAGGTCGGACCCCAAATGTTACCAGCTCATATCTCTAATTGACTGCTCCTGTAAGATTATGGGCCGAATAATATTAGAGAGGTTGGAGGCCTTGGTAACAGAAAATGGGAGCTTCTTGGATATCCAATAGGCTTTAAGGAGAGGCCTGGGCACAGTTGAACAGTGCCTCAACCTCCACCTGGTCATAGACAAATACACTCTAGCCAAGCTTGGAACCCTCCACCTTGGGTTCACAGACTTGACGTCTGCTTTTGGCTGAGTGCAGAGAGGAAGGCTCTGGGAGAAGATGTTGACTATGGGCAATGAACCACCAATCATGCATTTTTTAGCAGCAATTCATCAGGAAGTGACAGAGAGAGTTCGATATGGAGCAGGTGGTGAACTCACTGCCCCTATAAAGATGGATCGCAGGGTCCATCAGAGCTGCGGTCTTGCCCCTTTCTTATTTTGTTTATATATAAATGACTGTTGTGACCGTATTTTTGGCTCTATTTCTGAGTGATGGTGACTTTAAACTTGCTACCATCCTGAATCTCTATTCTTGCCTTGTGTTGGTCCTTTTCAGGCCTTTTTCAGAACCTAGAAGCATAAACTAGAGGATAGCTGCTTTATATGATGATAGATCCCTTATTCTTGACTCTAATCCATCTATTGCCTATTGGCTTTGACATAATTATGTGTCCTTTCATCATCCTACCTATAGTAGAGGGTGGATCCTGTAGTCCTGACTTTATATTGCATATTGGTATGGTTTGTGTATGTACTCTGACAGATCTAAGTGTTATTTCATCCTTCTCAGGTCTACAAGGCCCAGAACTAGAGACACTCCATGTTGCTTTCTGTCCCTGCAGACTGAGATGCTTGCAGGGTAAAGGTGATGTTTTAGTTATGAGGTGTTGTTCGTTAGGGGAAAACCAGCCGAGACTGGTTCTTATCGGAGGAATGTGTTTGTCTCTTGGGCCTAGACGTAACATGCAGATGGTCACTGCAGGCTGCGCAAGAGGCCTCGGAGCTGGCACAGGAATTCGGTGGGAGGCAGCCCTCTGTTGGAACTTTCCATGAGGAGAGAGCATTCCATATTAGTGAAGTGCAGAGGCGGAGTCAGTCAGTTGAGTTGAGTTAAAGCAGAGGAGAGAAGACAGAGAGAAGGAGTGGAGTTGGAGAAGCAGAAGGAGTGGAGTTGAATCAGAAGGAGTTGAGTTGGAGCAGAGGAGAGAAGAAGACAGTCGATGCTTGGAACAGAGAGAAGTCAGTTAGTCAGTTTGTCCGTGGGACAGTTGGAGCCAGAGAAAGAAGAAGATGCTTGGAACAAAGAGAAGACAGACAGACAGTCAGTGAGCTGGAAGCAGAGAGAGAAGTCAGAAGCAGTTGTGAGCAGATGGTGTTTTGAACAGAGAGAAGTGAGATGATGTTTGGAACTGAAGGAAGCAGTCAGAAGCAGTTACTTATCAGAAGGAGTTGTGATCAGCTGGAGTCTGAAGTGATGCCTTTTGGAAGACACTGAAGTTATATCGTGGATTAGTCTGTGGGAGCATCTGGAGTGAATTGGACATTGGAACTGAGATAATCAGACAGAGTGAAGAAGCTAGTGGAGCGAACGGTTATCAGAGCGGCAGAAACTATTAGGCTGAAGCTGGAAGGTGGAGAGAGTTTGTTGGGGGAGAGGAATCCAGTGCAGAGTGATCAGCGCAGATGCGTGTCCAAGAGTGCAGGGGAGGATCTAAGACGAGCTAAGGTACAGACGAGAGAGGAACCCAGATGACAGCTAGAGCAAGACTTCATACTAATAAGGTGATACCTTTCCTGTACCATAGTTTGCTTCACATTTAAACATTAACCTTGTCCCTATTGTGTTGCTAATCCCTTTTCTTTCAGCGGTGTGCAGTCTATTTACAGTCCCTGTTAGTTACATGTGGATGTGGTATAGTAATAAAGCTTTACAGAGACCCCGCAGATCTGTGTATGTGTCTATTCCCCTTTTACTTTGCAGGCTATATGTTATAGTATAGTGGTATATTGCTATTGTTGTTCTGATAAATAAAGGAACCCCAGTTCTTAGTGAACCAGTGTGCATGTGTTATTCTTATGATAAAGCTAACCTTTCTTCTAGCCAGATGCTGATGGATCAAAAGGTAGGAGGAGCCCTTAAATCAGGGAATAACTTTTGCATATAGTGTGTACCTCTTGTTTTTATACAGCAAAGGTAACCTTGTCTTCTAGTCAGGTACTACTGTTTGAACAGATGCTACCCCTGATCAGGTAAGTAGTAACTGAATAATTAGGGAGAGAGGAGCCCTTGAACTGGAGGATAAGTTGTACAACATCTAATTTGGCTATCATTGTGTGATTCATAATATCGTAGTATTGTACCTCTAGTGAATAGTGAGAGAAACTACCCCAACATAGAGAGAGAGAGAGCTGAAGGTATTCATAGGAAAGTGATCGTCGTGGTAAGGCGGCGTTAATGAGAACACCAGGGGGGATACTGGTGTGGATACCCACAGGATTGTGGCTTGTGATGAAATAGAGAGAGTACCAGGGGGGATACTTGTATATATACCCACAAGATTGTGGCTTGTTTAATGAGAGCACTGGTTGCGGTCAGTGTGTAATGGTAAGTAATCAGAACTGCCCCAGGGTAGATTAGTCTGGGCCCATGTGGTCGCGAGACTATGAGGTATGAGTGTGGTGCAGGGGATATACGTCCTTAGTAATCAGTGAGTATTCCTAGTAATCCCTATAGATTTAGTGGTGTTTGTGATGATATGAGCTTGTATATTGCTAATTCCCCATCCTCAGGTAGGTACACAGGTGCCTGGATAGATGGGTCCTGAGGAGGGAGGTGGTTGCGTTTCGGCTGGGTTGGTGGTGCTCTGATGAGCTGATTCTATCTGGTCCGAAAATCCGGTCGTTACAATGACCTAGAAAGCCACATTAAAAATGGCATGTGGATGCTCCCCTGATAGGCCGTAGGTCCCTGCCAGCACTGTTATATGCGGACAACTGTGTCTTAATGTCCTGAACTGGAGTGGGGCAACAGAGGCTTTTAACTAGTTGTAAAAACGTCATGAACGATAATTTACATTTTAAAGACATGTTTCATAGATAATGAAAATAGTCCTATGTGCCCACCTTTTCTTATTTAGGAATTCTCTTCGACCAAATGAGTTTCTGGTCTCAATTAGTCGAGGCAAAGACCAGGGGTTTCCACCAAAATGTGGAGGCTATATTCAGATTTACCAAAAAGTTAGGCTCTCGGCTCATTAAAGCCATCATTTATATCTATAAAACCCGTACGTGTGCTGTTACTCTGTATGGCACGGGAGTTTGGGGCTCTTGTACCATCAAGGGCCTACAGAGAGCTGGGAACACGTTCATGAAACGATTGGTGACAGTCCCTGAATGTACTGCTGCTACCATTTGTCATAGTGAACTTGGTGTGACACTACTGTCTTTCAGTACACAACTAGCTCCTTTATTGCCCTGGCACATCATTTGGGTAAAAGAAGAAGCAGTTTTGAATTGTGTTGTCATTTGTCATTTTTATACTGTTTAAAATTGGATTCTGTACAAAAAAATACCCTGGATTACTTATATTTATGATCAGCTGGAGAAATTGAGATTGTTGGATTGCCTTGACAGCCCCGGAAATATAGTTAAAATATCGAGAGCGAAGCTGAAAAGAGATTTCTTAACTCACTCTTATCTGACTAGAGATAAACTTGAGACAGCAGAAAAAAGGGTTGCTTACCATTCATTGTTAGTTTGCTCCCCAGGTGCTGAGCCCTACCTTACTTTTTATTTCAGCCAAGATAACATGTTTTAAGGTTCAGGATGGGCACCTCCAACTTAGTAGTTTCATATCCACGTGACGCGTATTGCGACGCCAATTTGGATTTGTGTCCATGTGATTCAAAGTAAGTCCACAGCACTCTGCATTTTATGTGTTTTTGTAAACTTTATATCAACCCAAAATGGGCTTTTTTAAAACCACTTTTAAGATTTTTAAACATTAGAAAGTGTTGGGCCAGTTACATCATCTTCTGCTTTTCAAAGATGCAGGAATTTGCCTAATGGTTTATAAGTATATTTCCTCGGCTGTTCGGCACCTGAATATTGTTGGAAAATGATTTCTTTGCAATGCTTATTAAATTTTTTATACTTAGGACTCAAGCTCACCGTATATGGAATTAAAGCATCACAATGATTAATCATGGAAATCGAAATTGACACACACAGGGACTCTGTATAAAGAAGTCATCTTTGCGTTTCAGGTATTACCCTGATTGAAATGTCTCTGCATTTAAGCATAATGGTTCTTCATTTGTGATCAAATTGCGCTAAGAGACTGACATCTGGATATCTGTACTTGTTATCACCATGGAATTATTATTCATTGTCTGTATTTTTCAATCTTATTGCATCATTCTTGTATGAAATGTTTTTATAATGCACTCTTTTATGGCTGGCATACAGCTGAATAAAGATTTTGACTGACTGACTGACTCGCTAGGGAGCCCAAAGCATAATGTAAAGGAGCTACAGAGAGAATCTATATGATGCATTAGTCTCACATGTTATTTTATATCTCCTGCAACAGTTTGTTAATTGAAAAGTAAGGTCTTCCGCTTTTTGTGGAATTCAAAAAGAGAGGAGGAGGCTCTGATGTGGAGTGAAACACTGCTCTATGCATTAGGAGCAATGTTAGACCATGCCTGTCCTCCTGATCTGGTTCAATGTATGTATGTGTTGTGCACAAGTAGGAGTTCTGCAGAACGGAGGTGTCTGGGTGGTTGGTGTAAGGAGATGTGACTGTTCAGGTAGGTAGGTAGGGTCTGCTTTGTCTAGTTCCTTAAATGTTTGTGTGAGGAGTTTGAACAAACGATGTGTGCCACTTGGCAGGATTGCCAAGCTAGGGATCAAATAGTGGTTGAGTACATTTGGGTTGTTCCAATTTAAACATTCACATTAAATGCTTTACTCCTGTTTTGGTAATTAAACATTTTTAGATTCATTAGTTATCAAACTATACCTCACAACTCCTGCATCTTGAAAATCTGGTGGCAGATCACATTTTTAATTGCTGACCTTTATGGAATGTAATTGCATAAATAGGATCATTTTGAAGTACAAATACACGTTAGTGATTCACAAGATATGAATTTACATTCAAACATTGATTTATCTCCTCGTAAACCTCATGGATGTCATTTAGGGGTTGCAGGTGAAGCAGATTCTACCCCTGATTTAACTCTTGGAAAATGGGCACTGCTTTTGCGACCCCTGGCCTCAGAGATCGCAGACATTGCCAGAAGCAGGGAGCCTAATGAGTCCCTATTTACGTTTAATTGCGCCACTCTCGGAATGTTTTATTTTGCAAAGTGATATATTCTGAAGTGCATGCAGTGCGCACATCACAATGTTCCTATGCAATACGGGCCTTACGAAAATATCCGTTCATTTCAGAGGGTGCAGCACAAGAGTTTGTTTGTTTGTTGATTCGATAAAATTCACATAGGTGGCTCAAGGTAGGTGACAACCAGAGTTCACATGGATTTAGAATGCACATATGTAGCTGTCAAGTGGGCCAATGTTATATGGGACATCTATAGGTAATCCTAACTTTTTAGTTAACCTTTAATTGCAATCTTGGGCTTGTAATGTTGTTTTTACCATAAGAATGCACTTCAAAATCAAAGCCAATTATGTGCTCGAATATAAAACTCAAGTGCTGACTACCGTTGTCACACATGGCGTGGTTCCTATTGCTAGGTTTCCACTCTATGGGGGATATTTACTACGATTTTATGCAGTGTTTGAGTCACAAAAGTGACGGAAAATGGCACAAAATCTTTTTACTCTGATTTACTTTCTAGTGCTAAACTTGTTTGGCACTGAAAATGACGTGAAAGTAACGCAAAGCAGCGCATTAAGCTGCTTTGCATTAGTTAGCGCCATGGGTGGTGCATGGGCATTACTATGCAACCACCTAAGGTTTCTGATGCTAAACCCAATTTACTAACTAAAGTAGAAAGCATTTAGTGTCAGAAAACTGCACCCTTTTGAAGTAGACACAAGGAAAGAGAAAATCTTTAATTTCTCCTTCCTTTTCCAACTTTGTACATGTGCTTCACTGTTCAGCAAATGTACAAAGAAGGAAAACGGTTTAAGTCAGTCTATGCATAGTATTTTGTACTAGAAGGGTACCCTTCCAGTACAAAACCTATGCTAGGCTTACCGAGACACTCTTGCACCATGGTGGAAAGTTATCTCCTTGGTGCTTGGTTCCTGATTTCAGCGCTGGCGCTAAGAAAAGGAGAGGAGATTGCCATATTTCAGTAAATTTGCCACTCTCCTCCTTACTCCTTTTCACACAGCTCAGCATTTGCAGCTGCTGCACTGCACTTCGTGAAAAAGTTTTAATTCTGCCCCTAAGTTTCACTGTGTTGCCTATGCTGTACCTCTTTTTTGAGGTAGTCTTTCCAGCTTCTTCCAAATCTGTACCTATTGCATGAAGGAGGTTTGCACTTCTGCTTGCTTCTTGTGCGGTACTTCTCTTGCTATATCTTCTTTTACTGTTATGCTCATTTTTGGTGTACCGAAATCTTGGTTGACAAATGTACACTGATACTGCCAGATGCTGAATTTAATAGGCGAATTTCAGACCTAGATATGGGGGATAAAACTTAAAGAGATTCCAAAGTGAGGTAACTTCAAATTTGCGCATTTCTTCCCACGATTTGCATTATATTTACCTGTTTCAAATCATGCAAGTTAAAACCTGCTTGGTGTACTACATAGGCAATATTTATAATGCCTGCTAGGATGCAAACTGGAGCTTGCACTAGAAAGAGGATTTGTGTACTTGTTAGAAGGAGTCCTGTTTAGTGTAACCGAGGTGTACAAAAATGGACCCTTTTGTTTTACTTGTTTTTTGAGAGAAAACTGCACTGTCTGCTTGCTTTCTGCGATGCACACGTTTTGCGAGGTGGCTGGGTTCTGCTAATGCTCATATAGGGTTTTGTAAGAGGGAGACTTAGCCAGCAGTAACCCATGCTTTATCTTTTTTTGTTAGGAAGGCTTGCACTGATGCACAAACTACTTTCATTTTAACCCCAGATATTCGCAACAATCTTCAGGGACATCCACAGGGTGATTTTTGCTCCGAACCTGGAGAATGTGTACGTTGGTGACTTGGAAAGCAAATTTGTCAGTTCCAGCACTAACCCATTCATGAAAAACATCAAATGCTGATAAAGATATATCGATGATATTTTTATGATATGGAATGGCGACATCGATAGTCTGAAGAACTTCATCACCTAGTTACATCAATGCCAATCAGCACTCACTTTTACCTATAGTGGAGAGAAAGAGAGCATTCCCTTCTTGGATCTGAGAATACAGAATATAAACTATCATCTGGAAGTTTGTCTATATAGAAAACCAACTGAGCGGAACACCCTGCTGGAATATAACAGCTTTCACTCTCAGGCCCTAAAGGATGGACTTCCCTACGGGCAGTTTCTAAGAGTAAGAAGAAACTGCACGAACAAAGAATATTTCTTTAAGGAAGCCTATATCCTAAGTACCAAACTGCGAGACAGAGGATATCCTAAAAGACTGATAAAAACCTCCATGAAGAGAGCATTTTTACAGCCCTTTTGGGAAGAAATACTAAAAAGTAAAGTCCAAACACCAATGCAAAGAAATATCTGCATTACCACATACTGTCCGCATAGCACACCGCTAGGCAAAATTATTAAGCGAGATTGGCCCACTCTTAATACACTTGACATAGGCCAAGAACTACCAATGTTGTCATATAGAAAAGTCAAAAGCATAAGGGACCACCTTGTACACTCTGACACTAGCATTCTTAAACCCAACACAACTATCAATGAGATTTGGTCACTACCACCTATTCCGGGCCATTTTAAGTGTGGCAATTGTATAGCTTGCCAGTATACATCAAATACCAAGTTCTTTAATCATGGTCACATCAAATCGACTTTGAACGATCATACTAATTGTGCCACTTCCAATGTAATTTATTGCATCTGGTGTACCTGTGACTTGATCTATTTAGGGTAGACAGAGCAACCAGTTAAAGTGGGTATCAGCCACCACAGAAGCAGAATACGCTGCTTAGTTGAGAATGCACTACTGGTTCAACATTATATAGACAAATCCCACACTTCAGAGGAAATATGCTGGCAAGTAATTGAAAAAGCCAAACCCCACAGAGAGGTGGCAACATGTCACTGATCTTACAAACCTTAGAGTGTAAATGGATCAAGCCTTAGAGTGTAAATGGATCAAGAAATGCAACTCCATCCGTAATAGCCTTGAAAAGTGGTGAAAATTTATCAGTTTACATTAATAAAACATGTTTAGCACTACACCACCACTGTTATACTGGACTAGGTCTCTGGACAGGACCTTTCTGAACATTTCTGCACCCATACTATGGCTGTAGTTGAACCATAATGATGCAGACTTTCATTACTGCAGTGTCACTAATTGTTTCATTCTAGCTGATGACTAATCATGATGTACATAAGACTTCATTAAGGATACACAGGTTCTGAATACACTAATACTGTTCAAGTGTCCTCCTTGAAATGTTTATATAATAATGATTTGACTGTAAATAATATGTTTCAAGTAAAACCACTATGATGTCACAAATTTATACTTCACCTCACTACTACTGACACCATCCACTGTATCCGTGCGGTGAATATGGAGTGCAAATTGCGACACTGTTATTACTCACACTGCAGTGTGACACTCACTTACAAATTATCAAGAGCATTATACATGTAAATAGAGCATGTACGGCCTTGTAACTTGCTCTAGCCAGGAGATTGCCAGCTTCTTTTGTCCCCCCTAATATGGACGTAAACCCACATGATGTCTTGTATGAAATGTAAATCGATTAGCAAACGTGGTTTTCTGAATGCCAATGATTCGATGTTTTCACCACATACTCAATGGGGCATATCTATCTTCCCTTAGTATTTCAAATACGGCCGCTGTGCTTTTTTCATGCCAGAATAACCCTTCCAGTATGGCCATCACATTTTAATCTACACTCTTCGTTGTGTTCTAGAGACCTTCCGCTGTCCCCTTCACACTGCAATTACACTATACATGTGGTTTACTGATGAATATGGATTCAATGTTTTTTACATTAATAGTTCAGAAGCATTCTATCTCCTTAAAACACTTTATAAATGGCTGTCGTGCTTTATTCTTATTTGGAAAACCTCTCAAATATGGCCGCTACGCCTTACTCGATGCGTTTATATGGCTGCTGTACCTTTTTGTACTTGATTGACTCTTCTAATTTGGCGGCCATGCATTACTTGACACGTACACGAGTGGGTTGAACACATTCCCATCTCCCCTTCACACTGCATTTATTTTATCATGATGTTCCGAGCAATACCTACCTGGCATTCATTTAATATAGAGTGACAAGCTCCCGTTGAACATACAATATGGCCGCCACCGTCACCACATTAATTAAGGGTTTTACAGATCCTGAAGCGTCTGCTCGTGGGCACCTGAAACCCTTTGCTAACTGGTTTTCTTGCTTTACCAGCACCCCTCCCTTTTGACTGACCCTTGCACGAGGTTCCTTATTAATTTGACAGGATGACCAGTGCCTCTTATCCCTATGCTAGGGTGACCAGTGCCCTATATTACCTACCTGTTCTTGGCACTCGGTGAGTACAGGATTTTTTCCTCTCTCACACTTTGTAAAACTTGACTATGATTGATGCATTGATGCTCTGTTGAGGTTGTAGATAGCTAGATAAGGACCAAATTCCTCATCCTTATGCTCTTCACCCACATTTTGTAGATTCCACTAATGCTGATTGCGGCACAACGGTAACTTATCTGAACTACCTTGAAGATCAGGGCCCCTCCCTTGTGCCCTATTACAGCAAGAGGTTGTAATATTATTATGATAGGGTGACCAGGGCCCTTATGAGTGGTTTGGGTGACCAGTGCCCTAAATTAACTTAGCTGATCCTTATCGCTTGGTGAGTATCTAAATGCTCTTCTCTTACACCTTTTCACCACTTTGTTGATATTTATCTAATTAGGGTACTTTACCTATAGGTACTTTTGAGACCAGATCTTCATTGTACACTACACTTGATGGATTCCTGCAGGAGTACATCTGACCCATGACAGGGTCCCCAATTCTTGATCATCAACATCAAGACAACCTATTTTTAAACCTTAGGACAAAATAATTGCCTGGGGTAAGCCGACTTTAGGTTGTCTTCGTTTCCACTGCTTACTTTAAGCCTTCATCATTTTAATTCATTGTCCCATTGTAGTCCCCAGAATCCCTAGTCCTGAAGAGACCCCGTAAAGCGAGAGGGTCAAAACGTCATCGACTTCATAAAGGGATAGTCCGGAGCTCCTAAATAAATTCTATTTGAGTGGATTGATAAACTAATTTCACACGGGACCTAGCAGTTCATTCCAATAACCAACAGCTTCCTTTTATCAGTCACTGTATAATATGTCACTCTTGGTTTTGGTCACTATACTGCTTCGGTGAGCAGTCGGTGGATGCAGTTAGTGCTGCGCAACACAACATTCGTTAATATTTTGCTGTTGTTGTTTTTGGAATGATAAGTAATTCCAAAAGTTTCCTGTTTTATTCGTTCTTTTTTTGTTCATTTTAAAAAAAAAAAAAGAAAAAAAATACAAAAGAAAAAAAAAATCTTATCAGAACTACCTTATCTGGTTAAAGAAAGAACTATAATGGCAAGGTAGTGTGTAAAAGTTTGGTTGAATATATGTATACAGCATGATTGACTGAAAGAATGCATTAGTAGTGTGTGGTGAAGATATAGGTGAAGATTTATGAGGAAGTACTGCAGCGTGACACTGCAAGCTCTTTAGCTGCACTGCACTGTAGCACTTCCGAAGCACAGGAATGTGACATATGTACATGAATTTGTTGCAACTCTGTGCTTCCCTCTGCACTGCTGCACAAACTGTAACCATGCAGTGACACAGGCACCATGGTGCAAGGATGTCTCTGTTGTGCGGAGATTGTTTTTGTGCAGGAAGGGACACCTTACTGCACAAAAAGAATGAGTAAAGGCATTTTCCTTCTTCAATGTATGCTGTGGAATGCAGCATGCATTGACAGAGGAAAAAATGAGTAAAGAAAAAAATTTCTCCTTGTTCCGCCTTGCTACACCAACTCTAGGATGGAGCAACATTCACACATATCACACGGTTTACGATTTCTCATAAATCTGGAGATATGTCTTGTTCTATGGGTGTTGCCCCTTCAATGCAAAGTTCTGTGTATGAAGGGGTCGTATTTACAAGAAGAGGAAAAACCATGCAGGGTGGCTTTTCCTCTCTGTGTAAATATGAAGGAGGACCTTGTGCCATCACTACGTTACAAACAGTGATGTACTGGTGGCGCAGGGTGCTTGTAAATCTTTCTTATAAGTGCTTAGGTATTGGCAGACTGATACAATAAGAACATAGTGTTGGATTGGTGATTGAAGAATTGCATGAGACTGACAGGAGTTATTCTACGCTGCATGGATACTACTTCAGTATTTAATGGAGGGGACCAATAGTTTGTATCTGCTTAGAGATTTGTAGGGGTCATGCACAGAATATTTTATGTGTAACTGTGTAGGTGCCTAGGTCATTTTTTAAGAATCCCATTAGTAACTGGAATAATGACAGTGCTGCAAACAGAGTGAAGACTTAATTTATAAGTGTTTACGTATTGGTGGAGTGATAGGATAAGTAGATAGTGGTAGATATGTGATTAAAGAAGTGCATGGGACAGACTGGATGATTCCTACACTGCATGAGTATTAATTGGGTATTTAGAAGAGTATCAATAGTATGTAGCTAGTTAGAGGTCTGTTTGGATAGTGCACAAAATATTATAGCTGAACTTGTGTTAGTGGCTAATCCATTCCATAAGTTCATGACTAGATACTAGAATAATTACAGTATTACAAACAAAGTGTATAGTGACATTTATAAGTACTTAGGTATTGGTGGAGTAATAGGATAAGTAGGTAGTGCTGGATGGGTGATTGGAGAAATGCATTGGACACAGGAGGATTCCTACACTGCATAGGTACTAACTGGGTATTTAGAAGAACATATCAATAGTTTGTAGCTGGTTAGAGGTGTGCATGCATAGTGTACAACATATTGTTCCTATGCCATTTCTTAAGGATACAGCTAATAACTGAAGTATTTTCAGTGTTGCAAAGAAAGTGTGTGCTGACTTTATAAGTGCTTAGTATCGGTGGAGAGATAGGATACGTAGATAGTACTGGATGGGTGAATGGAGAAGTGCATGGGACAGACAGAAGGATTCCTAGACTGCATAGGTACTAACTGGGTGTTTAGAAGTGTGTATAAATAGTATGTAGCTGGTTAGAGGTCTGCATGCATAGTGCACAGAATATTGTAGCTGTACTAGTATTGATGTGTCTATGGTTTCGAGAATGATAGTCTGTATTTTAGGGTGTGAGGAGGTGCATCAGATGATCACCTGGATGCATCAGTGATGTCATGAGTGATGTCACTGACCATGTCATGAGTGATGTAATATGTGACGTTATCAGCAGTGCATTGAGGGGGATGCGAGTTATAGTTAGCACAACTAACTATAGCGGCTGAATTTCTCTTGTTTAGTACGAGTGAAATGTCCAACTTACCATGACGTCCATGAAACCTGTGTTTTTTTCAATACATTTCTGAGGTTTTTTAAATGCTAATTTCTAACTATAATGTCCCTGAAAACTTGTGTTTTTTCAAGTGAATTTTATATATATGTATTTATTCTCCTCTCACTCTTACATGGAAGGAATCAGCACTCAGTTTGTAGTTTGGAAGTATTTAATCTGCAAAAGACGTGATCCACACATTTCGGCTCATCCGAACATTGATAACAATACAAGATGTGATTGTAAGTTATAGTTAGCTCAGGTAACTATAACTGCTGAATTTCACTGGTTGTGTATGAGTGAAATCTGAGTCTAACTACACTGCCCCTGTAATCTTTATTTTTTCAGCAAATTTTGAGGTTGTTTTTAACGTTAAGTAAGATGCATATCACAATGGATGATGGGGATTTGGAATCAGGGCCTGGCATTGTGCTGCCCACACCCAAGCTTGCTGCACCTGCCTTCCCAAGTCCATGTCCCTGCTCCCTTCTTACAGCCCTGTGTGGCCGTTGTTCTGCCACTGGCCTTCCCGCATACTCTGAACAGTTAGCTTACTGCCCCATTCACCTCCTCCCTATCCTCTGTTGTCTGAATTCATGTACTAGCCTCCTTCCTCCTGCCATGTATGGTCTGATGTGCTGCCACTGTTCTCCATTTAGCATGATGTACCAGTCCACTCCTTCTGCCCTCCATTGCCCAATTATATTCTCCACCATTGACCTCCTCCTTAGCCTCTGTGCTTAGGTTGCGGCCCCTATTCTCCTTTCCCCTGCCCTACAATGTCTGTGTGCATGCCCCTGCTCCATCCTTTTTGCCAACCATCTTCCATGGACCTCCCACTGCTATCTACTCTGAGTGTTCTGTTGAGCTGCCACTCCCCTCCCACCTGCCTGGCATTGTCAGATGACTGTTTTCTGCCCCTGCCACCTCCACCCTGCCTGTCCACATTCCATGCCCCTATTCCCATCCTCCTGTCCTCCATGGTCCATTTTCTGCCACACCCTTCTGCCCTCCCTGGTCTGTTGTGCTGCAACTGCTCCTCCTGCCTGCTCCGCGTGGTCTGGTATGAGGCCCCTTCCCCTGAACTCTATTGTCTGTGCCCAGGTCCCGACCCTCCCTTCTATCCTCCATGGTCCTTTGTGCATGCCCCTGCACCCTCCTTCTTGCCCATCATAGCCATTGTGCTTCCACTAACCATCCCGCTTGCCATGCATGGTCTTCTGTGCTGCCACGGTCCCTCCCACCATCCCTGTGTGGTCAGCTAGCTGTACCTGGCCCCCTCCTACTTTCTCTCCATGGTCTGTATGTATGCCATTATAGTCTCCCTGTTGCTCTCCATGGTGTGTCTTGCTTCTAGTGCCCATCCTGCCTGGCCTCCATGGTCTTCTTGCTGCTCCCGCCCTGCCCCCTTGCCTCCAGCCATCTGTTTTCATGTGCAGACCCCTATTCCCTCCATCCTGGCTTGTCTGTTCCATTGTAATGCCTATGATCCGTCCCTCCTGCCCTTTATGGTCCGTTATGCTGCAGCTTTCCCTCTGGTCTGTCCATTATGGTCAGCTAGCTACCATTGCCTTTTTCCCCTCTGTTCTCTATTGTCCATGTGCATGGTCCTGTCCCCACCCTATTGCTTCCTATGGATTGTTGTGCTGCACTCCCATCCCGCATGCCCTGTGCGGTGTATTGTGCTGCTGCAAACCCTGATGCCTGCCCTTTAGGGTCAGTTTGGTGCACCTCTCCATGTCCCTCCTGTCCTCTGTTTTTCGAGTCCATGTCCCTACCCCAATTCCCCCTGCCTTCCATGATCCAATGTACCATACTTGCTAACATTTTGAACTTGGTAAAGGGGAGATTTTGAAAAAAAACTGGGGTATTGATTTTTCTCTTTGACACATTGAAAAAGAGGAGATTGTAGACAGGGGACAGATCAAACAAAGCCGATTTGGGCTTGAAAACATTGGACGTTTCCAGGCTGAATCGGGTCTGTTGGCATGTATGGTTGTACTACCACTGCCTCTTCCTTCTGCCCACAATGGTCTATTATATTGCCACAGCCTCTATTGCCAGTCCTGTATTGTTGGTTTGTTGCCCCTACCTCCCTTTCCACTGCCCTCCATAGTCTGTTGTGCTGCCACTGCCCTTCCTGCCTGCCCAGTGTGGTCAAATTGTTGTCTCTGCACCCTCCTACTTGCCTTTAATTTTCAGAGTAGGTGCCCCTGGCCCCTCAACAGTATCCTAATAAACAACTAGATTGCTAATATTCTATATTCATTACAAAAGTGTGGAACGCCTGACGTCATCTTAATGTAATCAAAACTGTAATACCTAGAGCATGTCCTTTAGAAATTACATATATGAGAGGGTCTTATTTGCATCAAAATTATGGTTAGTGCTCTAAAAACCTAAAATGAGAACATATTTTCCGAGTTTTCAAATAGCGACAAAGCGCTTTTAAATTATTTGTTATCTTTATGTTTTTTTTATCCAGTTGACCACTTGATTAAATGTTGCACTTAGGGGAGAGGATGTCGTGTTACTTCCAGAGCTGCAGGGTTTGCAACTGGGGAACCAGGTTGGAGTTTCCGCATTCAGCTCAAGATTCTGTGATTCTGGTCAAATCACTTAATCTCACCATGTCTAAAACCAAAATGATTTTTTTCTTATGTGATGTAACCAATGCTCATGTAAAGCACTCCAATACCTGACAAGTCTGCGCTATATAAAACTGCAAAAACACAAAAAATAAAAAATGTTTTGCACACTTCTGTTATTGGGCTACATGAGGGCTACACCTAGGTGATATTTGTGCTACATTTGGGCTCTTTTGTTATAGAGTTTCCTAATTTCCTCATTTACTGCAGTCTCCTCAGTAGGAAATGCTTTCAGTTTTTTACTTTGATTCCATCAAGAAGGTATTTAGATATGTCACACATTTGCCAGAAATTCTGAATGTTAGCACTCTAGTTGCTCATTAGATACAAGAAGATTTGAGAAGTCACTCAAAATGTGCCCTCATTTTTCTTTCTTCAGCACTAATCATAATTTCTATGGCAAAATGAACCCCCTCATTGTGTTCCATTTTAAATTCAAAGTTTTAAGTCTTACCAGTTTATTCCAATCAAGATGGCTTCAGGTGTGCCATCCTTTTGTCATACGTAAGACAGTAAGTGCTCTAGTTGTTCTTAAGAACACTCTGGGACATTCTGTCATTAAGCTATGCATGGGCTACATCTGGATGATAGTTGTGCTACATTTGGGCTCTTTTGTCTCTGGTGGCCATCTTGGGAGACTTATTTGTTATGAAGTTTCCTAATTTTCTCATTCACTACAGTCTCCTCAGTAGGAAATACTTTCAGTTTTTTAACTTTGGTTCCATCAAGAAGGCATTCAGATGTGTCACACATTTGCCATGAATTCAGAATGTTAGCAGTCTAGTTGCTTATTAGATCACTGTAGTAAGGCTACTGCTAACCAGGGAAGTCTGCTGCTGGTATTGAAAGTGCATGTTTCAGTCTGCATGTCAGAATTTTTTAATTAAATAGAACAGTATTTGAGAAGTCACTGAAAATGTGTCCTCATTTTTCTTTCTGCAGCACTAATCATACTTTCTATGACAAAATGAACCCCCTCATTTTGTTCCTTTTTAAATTAAATGTTTTAAGAGTGACCACTTTATTGCAATCAAGATGGCTTCAGGTTTGTCATAAGTAGGACTGTTAGGGCTCTAGTTGTTCTTTAGAACACTCTGGGAAGCTGCAGTAGAACACAAAGGAATCAACTGGCAGTCTTTGCCCTTGTTGGATGTACATGTTTTACTGAGAATGTCAGACGTCATTCTCAAATGACTGGGAAAGATAATGTGAATTTACAAAAAATATGCTCTCAGTTAAGCTTATTGATCACCTTTCAAACCTCTATGGGAAAAGCATGAGAAAATAGTTTTCTCTCAAACATGATTCATGATATCCCAGCAGAAGGCTTGTTCACATAGTAAAATCACCTATTCCTAAATTGAGTATGGTACCATCAACAAAGGATTTATAATGTAACTAAAGTCTTAAAATCTTCTATTAACTGCAATGCTTTTCAATGAGGTGCTATCAAGTCAAGTAAAAGATAGCTTTATTCGATTTCAATAAAAACCCATAAAAGCACATTAAAAACATCATACAAAAATTTTAAGAATGAATCAAAGAACATACCGCATAAAATTACATTAAATTCTATACATCAGTATACTTGAATAAACTACAATATACTAGGGACATCATAATTAAAATGTAGTTCATAATTAAACAAAAAAATGAACTTAAACCAGCGTAGATCTACATCTAATAGCAAATTTTAGGAACTTGGATACAGCACATATAGTCATTTCATCTTGTAGCAAAAGCAACTTAAATAGAGCTGGTCTACATTGTCTCAGACCCCAGATTTTCAACTGAGGTATTAAATATCTCTTTCTTTCCCATACGTAAAATTTACAAAATAAGATACAATGTATGGTGGATTGCATAGAAGAATCATCGCATGGGCATTTGATTGAACATTTTGACCAGTCATTAGTAGTTGGAAAAGTTAACAACCTGAAATAACTACCAATTCTCAGACGAGCTAATAGCAATCTAGTATAACTAGACTGTTCTGGCGACAAGTAAGACTGTAATCCCGGTCCTTGGATCAGTAAATGATGTTGAATCACAGTCAACTTCTTCCCCTCTGAATACCAACGTTGATCCTCAAGAAAGGCAAAACAACATTCTTTCAATGCCTTTCTAGAAATTAAGGATACCAAAGATGGCGTATCATAAAATTCTGAGTGTCCTATATTAGTAAGACATTTTTTAACATAAGAAAGCCATTGAATGTTACTAGACCCCTCATGTTTAATACAGTCCACAATGATTGGCCTATTAAAATCAGTTTCAGTTGAAGTCCATAACTTGTGCCATAACAGCACAGGGCTTATCTTAATGAGGTCGACTATGTAAACCACAGCAAGTTCCTTATGACAAGTATAAGTGGAGGTGGATTTGGGTACGGCTAACAGATAGCGTAGGAAAGCATTTTCCTTTGCATGAATTTCCTGGCAATCTGCAACCCCCCAAATTCTTTCCCCATATATAGCGGTTGATACGCCTTTAGCTTTATAAATATCAAGCAAGATGCGCACGGGTCTGCCCACCAGTTTGTTCGCGAACTGTTTCACTGCGCCAATAGCACGTGAAAATGCTAGGTTCCTTGTGGAAATAGCCGTAGTCCAAGAGCCTCTCTTATTAAAAACAATCACTAAGTATGAAAAAGTACAAGTTAGTTCTATATTTGACTGTTCTAAAAAGGTCTAACAAGAAATATTATTCTTTTTCTTTGATGAGCAGCACATGGTGAAAGTTTTCCCAATATTAATCTTAAGGCCTCTTGATCCCATAAACAGTGAGAAGCTAGTTAATGCCTTCTGGAGGCCTACTTGGGTTCTCGTCATGATTACCGCATCATCAGCGTAAAGTAAAATAGGCACTGCGATACCATCAATTTGCGGATAGTTCACTTCTACTTTAATTAAATGGTCTGCCACCCCATTAATATATAGATTAAAAATAAAAGGCGCCAAAATACAACCTTGGCGTACTCCTTTCTTGATAGGGAATTTAGATGTACATTTGCCTTTCTTTCCATAGCGCACCATTGCCCCTGCCCCTCTGTACAACTCTTTAAGAAAATGTAAAATGTTTACATCTATACCTACGTCTTTCAGGGTATCCCACAATACATCATGTCTCAAGCAGTCAAAGGCTAAAGTCAAGTCTACGAACGTTAAGAAAATGTTACCCTTTTTTGCCACTGTGTATTTACCTGCTAATAAGGCAAAGTTTAGATCTTGTTCCACGGTGCCGAGACCTGATTTAAAACCATACTGAAATTTGGAGAGGATGCCATCTTCCTTGGCCCAAGTCTGCAGTCTATTCAATACAACTCTGCCAGCTACTTTCATCAAAGAATCAAGTAGTGAGATGGGCTGATAGCTTTTAGGATCATTTCGATCGCCCTTTTTAATTATTGGCACTACTATCGCTTCCTGCCATGTAGATGGAAAACCTATAATGTTACAGCTATTAAGCACGTTGGTCAGGAGCGGTGCCCATAAGGCTATATTGTCCTTATAAATATCTATTGGGATTCAATCTGGTCCTGGGGCTTTACTATTTGAGCTCTCAACTATTGCCATTTCAACCTCTGCCATAGAGAAGACTACCTTCAATGGGAAAAGATTAGAGGAGGCAGACTCTATGTATGTCAGATGTTTGGATGAAGAACTCTCTAAACTGACTGAGTCGTCTCTTTTATATAACTCAGTAAAATGATTTACCCAAACTGTCTCCTCTATAGCAATTTCTACCAGGTCCGATTTCCTCTCCACAAAAAAGGGGCGTTTACCGCTAAACTGACCGAGTCGTCTCTTTTATATAACTCAGTAAAATGATTTACCCAAACAGTCTCCTCTATAGCAATTTCTACCAGGTCAGATTTCCTCTACACAAAAAAGGGGCGTTTACCGCCCTCCAAAAGGCAGTATTATCTCTCAGGGAACAAGCATTTAACAATGCTTCCCAGGCAGCTCCCTTCAATTCTTTTCCTAGCTTTTGTAGTGTAAATTTGTAGGCTGCTCTGGCGGACCTTATGTCCAATTTATTTTTAGGTATCATTTTTATAGTTTGTTTTAATTTGGAGTGCGCTTTACTACACTCAGAGTTAAATCAGCCCTCAACCTTTAGCCTTTCACCATCCCGAGTTGCCCCTGTCAGTTTTTCACTAATTTGTGCCGAGATCTTATCAAATGCTGCAGTTACTGCAGATGGATTGGGATTTTCATCAAGGCAGGTCATAAATTGTTTAAAATGGCCTGCTACTAAATTCTGCAAAAAATTTACAGGATTAACCCTATTCCATTTTATTACATATCCATTTGTTCTGGCCAGGGAAATCCCATGTCGGTATAGAGTTTCTACAACATCTGGCACTTGTCTATCACTTGGGCCCATGTCAAAAAGTGAGCTAATCGGGAAATGATCGCTAAGAGCAACGTCCTCTGTTTTAAACCCCAAGACACTACGGTAATGACATGTTGTAACCAGGGTGTAATCAATAACAGAACTTAAACCCCGCCCAGTGAAGGTGGGTTTAAAATTAACCTGAGGGTTACACAACTCATTCACAAAACTTAAGTCCCACTCATGTAATAGGTTTTTGAACAAGTTCCCGAGCATGGAATGCTCAAAATGGGTTCAAGGTTCGCCCTTGAGATTAACCAGGCCACATATGTCCAAGCTGCTATGTGGGCATATGTGGCAATTAAAATCGCCCGTCAGTATAATACATATTTCGTTTTGTTCAGATCCTGATCCCCTGCGAAGAGTACTGCTTAGATCCTGAAAAACCCTTATTAAATCATTCTTCGGAATGTTATTATACAGATTGATCAAGATGGTATTTTGGGTACCTCCTCCCTTAATTAGAAGTATCTGATAGTGAGGATTATAAGGATTGTAATTTAACCCACCAATATTTGGACACTCAACAGTTAAGTTTGCTGTATTAGAAATAAAGGTACAGAGCCCACCCGAGCTCCTACCTCTACTGGTCTGTTGGGACGCAGTAAAATATGTACGATAACCATCTAAATGTATTTCAACCTGTTCCCAACACTCCAGGAGGCAGATCACATCAAAATTTTCAATAAATGACAGAAAAATAGGGTCCTTAACTTTATTTGTCAAATCTGCTATATTCAAGGATAGCAGGGCCATTTTACCCCTATGGCCTGGTCGTTGGAGTCTTAATTCAGGTAAAGTAAGATCAAAAAAGCCTTTTGCCCGAATTTCAGGGTCCCCATCATTTCTATGGCCCCATCCCTCTCAACTGGGAGCTTATGTGTCTCTAACATATTAGCTTCACCGCCACTCAGGTTGTTAGTCTCTACCAACTCCAGGTTTTCTATTCCTACCGTTACTGGGCATTGCGTAAAAGGCGCTACAAAGATTTCTTCGTCCCTATTCTGTGAGATGGATTTTGCTAATGGGCCTAATGAAATGTGTGCTGGAACCATTTCTTGCTTCCTATTCTCAGGAATGGATTTGATGCTCCTTTACTCCCCTGTTGGGCTTACCAAGACCCTCGCATTCTCTATTTATGAAGCCGTTATATGGTGACAGTCAATCGACCATTTCCAAACAGCTAAATCTGTTAATGGTCGGGATACCCCTCCAACCTTCAATGAATGCTGCTTCTCTGTTAACATTTCCCCCTCACTCTCCCCAATCTCTACCCCTGTCTCGATGACCAACTCTGCTCAAATTACAATAAGAATCTGGGACAGTACGGGTCATAGGGGGATAAAAAAAGGAAAGTCGCTTAGTATCAATACCTTCATCACTAGCTTGCGTACCCCATGAACAAATGTAATCAACCGTGTTGGGATCCTCAAAGTTAACTATAACACAGTCGCCATGCGTTCATTTCCTCTCTTGTCCCAACCACAGCACACTGCGCACCATTAGGATCCTTCTTGTCCACTGAGGTGGTAACGGTCGATTGGTGTTAAGCCAATGTTGGACCTTATTTTTTAAAGACCAACTGGGTTCCTCTGTATGTTCAGCTAATTCAGGGACCCCAGTCATGATCACCACGAAAGGGCTTGCTTCCGGGGGCAAATTAACAGCATGTCTCCCCCCTGGGGCACCCCTATGCAAATCCCTTCCAGGAGGTAAAGTTAAGGGCTTAGGTGTAATTGCCTCCTGTCTAGTTTGCACAATAGTGTTTGTGGGTTTATCTACTATTTTCTTCACTATGGCTGTAGGGGTCTTTGGCTTTACATTTGCCGCAGGGACAATTGTTTTTTTAATCGTTTGTCCTACTGAGTTATTATTGCTCTGATTTGTTCCCCCAGCCTTTAAAGCTCCTTGAGTAGGAGGATTTTTAGGGATTGTACTCAGTGCTACTAGTTGTTTTTCAATGTGCATAAGTCTAGTCTATAGTGGGAGTAAATGAGATTTAAGAAGCTCCCCAAAACTTGCTAATAATTGGCTGTTAATCTCAGAATTACCACAGTTACAACCCAGGACAGTCGAGGCCTCGCCATTTTCTAAAAGCAAAACCTCACTTGATGCGTCTAGATGTCTATTACCCTGCCCTTACTGTAAATTAGGATTTAGAGTATTACCTTGCTTTTTGGTTGGCACACAGGTCTCTTTAGCCACTGGCACTTTTGCCTTTTTCTTTTTCCTAGGTATAGCACCCTCCCTCCCTCCCCCGGACTGCCTAGAACTTATGTCATCTTGTATTTGGTTCATAACTAGTTCCGGGGTCCTTTCTAGGGTCAAGTTTAGTTGTGAATCGGTTAACAATTGGGACGCTGGCAAATCTACCTCATTTGGGATACTACGAACATCGGCACGCACGTCTACTAAGGGGGCTAACTCCTTAGCCGGCGCCGGGGTTTTTGCTAGTGCAATGGGGCCCAGAGATAATCTTTTAGCTAAAGCTAGATCTTGGGACACTCTACGTTCCATTAGAATGATTCCTTGATCTATAACTTCGTTGGCCCTTGTAATGAAATTGTCTAATGGGCCTATTATCTGTGCCCCAGTTGTGGCCGTTTTGCTTCTACTGCCTCTTGTAGTCATTTTTACGGATTTTAAAGAAATTAATACAATGAATACAATGTCTGTTCACAAGTACCAACTACTATATATATATATACAATGAATTAACAACAACTAGAAATGTGAAACATACATAGAATTAGCACCACTGCAGGAGTAAGGACTAAAGAGGATAGGCTTGGTCCGGTCTTAAACGGGCCCGCCCTTGGCCCGGGCTTCTCCCTGGCCCGCCCGCTCGCGTCCCACGTGCGCGGATGGCGTGGAGACTAAATAGCTAAAAGTGGGGTGGGAAGAGGACCAGCTGCGGCAGATCACCAGCCGCTCTGCATGCTGGTCCTCGCAGTCCCGCAAAATGCGTTAGTCACAAGGGCACTTCCACTCCGACCCTTAATTTCAAGATACCGTCCCCTCAGCAGTTCAAGAAGACTTCAAGCACGAGCGGCTCCCACGTAGCGGGGACCCCGAGAAGTGGTGGTTTCACAGCGTGGGTAGAGCAAGATACAGCAGTCCCCGCAAACAACCGGACTCTCCCCTTCAAACAGCACAAAAGCACCAGGTAGGCAGCGTCCCTAGAGGGCTTTATCCAGGTGAAAGGTGGGGCGGGAAGAGGACCAGTTTCGGCAGATCACCAGCCGCTCTGCATGCTGGTCCTCGCAGTCCCGCAAAATGCGTTAGTCACAAGGGCACTTCCACTCTGACCCTTAATTTCAAGATACCGTCCTCTCAGCAGTTCAAGAAGACTTCATGCACGAGCAGCTCCCGCGTAGCGGGGGCCGCGAGAAGTGGTGGTTTCTGTGCATGGCCCGTGAACAAGGAAGCACGTTCCGAAACGCGTAGGGCCAAAGCTGTTGGAAAATGGTGTTTCGAAGCTGCAAGCTCCCCTTTTAAGAGGCGTAATGTTGGCAGAGTGGGCCTCCTTACAATGTGCAGAACTCTTTTGTGTGATGTGTAGCGGCCATGCCTGGGTCGCAAGGAGGAACCGCCGCTTGTGTCTGCAAGCGGCCCTGAAGTGTCTGATGGCACGTAATACAGGACTGCCAACTTGCACATTGGTGAGAGACTTTCATGGCGGCGTATTCGTGAATGCTGTTCTTCACCTACTTAGGTTTGAATTCAGCAATAAGGCATGCGGCGACACCCACTGGGGTTTCATTTGGACTGCAAATATCAGCGCTCACAGGGGCAAGATAACAACGCCCACGGAGGCTTGAATAGGCTAATAAAGCAGCTGTTATTCACTTGTCATCACTTGCCTTATCTGTGCATGCCCCGTGAACAAGGAAGCACTTTCCGAAACCCGTAGGGCCAAAGCTGTTGGAAATGGTGTTTCGAAGCTGCAAGCTCCACTTTTAAGAGGCGTATTGATGGCAGAGTGGGCCTCCTTACAACGGGCAGAACTCTTTTGTGTGATATATATATATATATATATATATATATATATATATATATATATATATATATATATATATATATATATATATATACATATATATCAAATGAAGACTCCCGCCACTTCCACCATAGCCACGGCGGCGAAGAAGGAGAAGCAAACCACTTGATCAGGCAAGATGTTATTTAATCAACCATATCCAAAAGAGCATCGACAGATGACGCGTTTCGGGCTCGAGAGCCCTTGATCACATAAAGACTGGTTACATTGTAGCCATTTTTAAACAGTATGCCTCTTCCCATTACGGTCACATGGCCAGCCCTTAGGCATTAACACTGAAAAAAGACTATATCATGCATGTGTAGTTTCTAGCGAACTGATTTCACATATTGTTGTGTTTATCTAATAAAGTTCTACTACATCAAGTTTGAAATATGTCAGATATATATATGTAAATATCAAATCATATTGAGTCTTTTTAACAATTAGGCTATTACTGGATAAATCCATTTATAAAGAATAATCGTATAAAGGAGCCAACATTATATCTGCATAAATATATATATTACCTACTGGCGGTCGCCAGTAGGTATATATAGTTAGGATTTTTTCCCTATGGGATTTTTGAAAATTCTATGTCTAATAACTTTGGCGTTTGTGGACGGAATCGGCTGAAATTTTCAGGAAAATGGCACATTTTGTTTCTGAGCAGCCCCTGAAAATTTGGGGGGGGGGTTCGTCAAGGTGGGGCCGAGAAAAAAGGGGGGTCCCAAAACGCGTTTTTCCAATGTTAATTTCCATAGGGCGGTTGGCCTCACTTTTAGCCCGAACGGCTGAATGGATTTGCACGAAACTTGGCAAAATTGTAGGGACTGTTATCCCGATGTGCCTTTGCTAGGTCTCAATATATGTGCTCCAGTAGATTTTGAGAAATTAACGTTCAAAAAAAGATATATATCTGTAACAGCGCTCCGGGTAGCGCTCCGGTTCGCGTACTTTTCGCGTAACGGAACTTTGCGATGCGAAGCTGATTGGCTCTCCTGTGTCTGTCAACATTCTAAACAGTCCAGAGCGGCCGCCATCTTGTCTCTCGGTAGGATCGAGAGACAAGAGGAGGCCAAAACAAAGGGGGAAATTACCATAAGGGGGCATAGTAGATCCTCGTTGACCCCCTAGGTTTTATGTGGAGGTTTTAAAAGGGCTCAGCAGGGCAAAAAAAAAAATTTTTTTTTTTTTTGCGTGGGGAGCGCCCAGTCCGCGAACCGGAAAGCGTTCTGGGCAGCGTACTATAAGGAAAAAAGAATGATAGACTTTTCAAATACTGTATGTTAATTGTTTGTTGTTTTTGTTGATTATTTTTTTATTTCTTTATTTTTTCATAATTTTTTTTATTGTGATTGTGTTTCATAATTTATTAAACTTTCTAACATTTCAATGTCAGAAATTTCATAATTCTCATTGAATATACTTTGTAGTCTTTGAGGGTGTAAAATGTCCTCATTGTTAAGGAGGTTATCTACTGCTTGCACACATTGCAGTAGTTCCTGGTCCCTACTTTCATCCATAAATTCATTTTCATTTTGATCAATGATTTCTTGGCTGCTCTCTTGCAGTACAATTTTAAATTCGACTTTCTGTTCGCCTTCCATTTTGCCTGAAATTTGGATAAAAAAATATATATTAGTAGAGATAGGGCACTGTTGGGATTAATTTTAGATAGGCAGTTTTTATCAGTGAATTTATCTTTTGGCACTGTATAGTATCAAAGTGGAAGTAGGACTATAAAAGGTGTATGTGATTTAACCAAGAGAAGCCTAACTCCATCCATAACTATAACAGAGAAGTCTATCTAAATCTATAACTACTACAGAGGAATAGTATATAACTATCAGAAAAAGTTTACCATATTAACTTATAGTGCCCAATATACTTCAGTTTTAAAAATAACAACTTACCTTTACAAACAAGTTGAAGTGTTTAGTGATAATTCAAATGTAATGTACAACAAGAAGTAGCAGTCAAAATGCCTGTGTTTCCTTCTCTTCCTTTATATATATTCAGGTATATAACCAATCAAATGTCAGGTAATAAAAGTAGAAAATGAAAGTAACATTTTCATTGGTTGTCAATTCCAACACTTCAGATGTGTTTTGTGAAGTAATTTACCTCACGGTATTTAGAGAGGTCTACAGGCTAAATGGCTAAATGGAATTTAAATCAAATTTGTGAAAATGAAAGGGATTGTTATGTAGTATGAGCTAATCTATATTTGGTGAGAGTGTCTTCAGTCGTTTTTCTGTGAATTACTTTGCCACCTTTTTTATTGGAGCGCTTCCCGGTATGCGTCCCGGTCCGTGAACCAGCAGCGTTACGGGAGTCCACCATTTTGTGTTTCGGTCAAATCAAGATACAAGATGGAGGGCAAATAATGTTCAGAATGGGTAGAAGGGGGCACGGTAGATTTTTCTTGACCCCCTAGGTTTTCTGAGGGTGGCTGAGGAGGACCATATGTGCCGGAAAAAAACATTTTTTTTTTAAATTTTGCGCGGTTAGCTTCCAGTTCGCGTACCGGGTAGCGCTCCGGGGAGCGTAGTTTGTTGAAAATTATAGAAAAAAGTTAGAGAAAAATAATAAATGTGAGTGATCAGATGTAGGGTTGCTCTGAGAAGAGCTTTTGGGTTTATGGTACATTTAGGTACTTATAAGTAGGTACCAATGCACAGTCTTAAATTCAAAATGAAAATTCTGCTGCCCTCATCTGAGAAGTGAACTCCATCTCCTCTGTAGATATCTTGCATGTAGTAACGCAAGTTATTGTTGTACATGGAGCCCATACCATGGTCTCTCATGTAAGCTGAAACAGATTTGTTTACATGCTTCCTCGACTTCTCAATTTGTGGACAAAATTGGTTGGACCACCTCCATTTCTGTCTTTGGCATATATTGGAATATACCAAGGCAGTTTGAGGAAAAAGTGCCATTAATTGCTCAAGGGTGTCCTTTAAAAGCATTTCCAGACCTACCCCAGTCAAAGTGCCCAAATCATTACCTCCACAGTGCACAATTAACAGGTCAGGTTTTGGCAAATGCATAAAGGTTTTCACCAATGGTATCAATTGGTGACATTTTAATCCTCTTTGGCCCAACCACTTAATTTCCACATCTTGTAAATTGAGGTTAGGTAAATTTCTGTTCTCAGCATACCTTTGAGCCCAGTAGATGTAACTATGTCCAACAATCCAGACATTAAACATGGTGGGAGAAGGTTGTGCTGCAGTCAGATGAAGTGTGGTAATGAAAGGGCAGTTGAAACAGTAGGAGTTTGTAAAGAAAAAAAACTGTGGATTTCCAGTGCTAATGATTCATTAGCAGTGATTGGTGCATTTCCATTTCTGAAAACAGAAAGTTAGGGTGCATGGATGTGTTCTTTGAAAGATGTAATTTGAATGGTCAAGGAAAAAACATTTAATGAAAGATTGCACTGGATACGCAGGTGCACTGAGAGTTCAGAGTTCAATTGAAACATTGTTGTGTGAACTTGCAAACATGAGAGGTCTTTCAGGAGGTGGTTGCTAAGCAAAAAAGGCAGAGAGGGCAGAGGGGGGAAGGGTTTTGATTTGAAAAAAGTGAGGGAAGACTTATGATTGGCTAATATGAGAGATATGTGTAATGAATATCAGCATTTCTGGGCTTTCTATAGCTGCAGCCTCTGGAGTGCATCCTCTTTGTTCTGCTGAAGACAATTTGGTGTATTTTTGAGACTGTTTTGAAACTCAAAAAGTATTTGCTAAGGTGAGAAAAGATGTATTTAATTTAGATAGAGAATAGTATGATTTAAGGAGAAAATGATGAAGAAAGCTGTGTTTTTAAAATGTGGCTTTGTCTCAAGTGATATATAAATAGATTGTGTTTCTTTGAGTAATTGTAAATGCATATTCTGTGTAGAAATCTGGCATGCAGTAACACAAGTTAGTGTTGTACATGGAGCCCATTCAATGGTCTCTCATGTAAGCTGAAACAGATATGTTGTGTTTAAAAACGATTTTTGAAAACAATTACATTTCTGGATATGTTCTGCTAGAGCTTCATAGGTTGTTTGGGCCATATTTATAAGGCATTTGAGTGTCTCTGATGTTATTGTTCCCATTTTAATTGAAGAGCTTTCTTCATGGGGCTAGTTTCTTGTAAATACGCTCCCACCTGTGCTTGGCAAATTTAGATTTTGATTATGGGAGTTACTTAGCCATGTTAAAAATGTCCCAAAAATGGTGCAAGGGCATTCAAAAAAACGCTTTCATGTGTCTTAAGGACATTTTTTGTCATTTCCTCTTGAATGTAGGTATACAATTGATTTATATGCTGTGTTTTAAAACGATTTTTTTAAATCAATTACATTTCTGGATATGTACTGCTAGAGCTTCATAGGTTGTTTGGGCCATATTTATAAGGCATTTGAGTGTCTATGATGTTATTTTTCCCTTTTTAAATGGAAATCGTTCTTCATGGGGCAAGCTTCTTGTAAATACGCTCCCACCTGTGCTTGGCAAATTTAGATTTTGATTATGGGAGTTACTTGGCCATGTTAAAAATGTCCCAAAAATGGTGCAAGGGCATTCAAAAAACGCTTTCATGTGTCTTAAGGACATTTTCAGTCATTTCCGACTGAATGTAGGTATACAATTGATTTATATGTTGTGTTCAAAAACGTTTTTTTAAATCAATTACATTTCTGGATATGTACTGCTAGAGCTTCATAGGTTGTTTGGAGCATATTTAAAAGGCATTTGAGTGTCTATGATGTTATTTTTCCCATTTAAATTGAAGAGCTTTCTCCATGGGGCAAGTTTCTTGTAAATACGCTCCCACCTGTGCTTTACAAATTTAGATTTTGATTATGGGAGTTACATAGCCATGTTAAAAATGACCCAAAAATGGTGCAAGGGCAATCAAAAAAACGCTTTCATGTGTCTTAAAGACATTTTAAGTCAATGAGGAAACACAGGTGATGTAATTCAGAAATGAGGAAAAGAAACTCCACATTTTTCAATTACATCACTAGTGTTTCCTAAGTTTATGAATGGCATTGTGCAGATGAAGTTTAGGTCTGACCACAGATTCAAAAGAGGTCTGCCCTTTGTTCAAGAGTGAAGTGGACATGACTTACTTCATTGGTAGGCCTTCACATGTATTATTTCCTTTGTTTTCTTCAACAAGCGAAAATCTCATCTGCAACCGTGTGTTGGCCTCACCTCAAACAAACAAAACAGGTGATGGACCGAATGTGGAAAAATGTCACACATTCACCCCAGTCCAAAGATCTGGGCCCAAACAAACCTCTAGATAGGCCACACCTTATCGTCATCCTGAATCAATCATTTAAAATGTTAGGGAGAGATTTATGATAGGTGTATGCCTGTTTTGTACCACTGTGCGTCACTTTTGTGACGCAGTGGTGGTGCAAAAGATTTGCTATGTTAAATAATAGGTAGGGTGTTAAATTTTTGATGACTATTTTTCATTTACTGTTTGGTAATAGTGGTTAATAACATTTTTTATTATATTTTTCCACAGATTCAACTGCAGATCATTTCAAAATTTGAAAAATGCCAACTAAGAATCGAATTAGAAAGGCTAGAAAACGTCAAAGACAGCAGGATCATCTGTTATTGCTGCAGTCCTCTCCCAAAAAAACTTGTGAAATCACCAAGAAAGCTCCGGGTAAGAGCACGAAATCATTCATAAGAAATATCTGTAGTAAAAAAAGTATTTCAACAAAAAATGTTTCAGTCCAGAAAAAGAGAATCAATTTAAATGGAAAGGAAAGACCAATCAAAAATGTTACTGCTAGAGCAAGAGATAACTCTGTGCATGATAGTAGAAGGAAACAACAGTTTAGGGACATTCGAAAACGAATGTTCCGCAACAGGATAATAGTTAATTTATTAAAAAATATTAAGAAAGGCCAACAGAAAGTGGCATTTTATAAGAAAAAGAAAAATGTAGAGAAAATTATTGATCATGCTTTCGAAATTAAGCGAAAGTTGTTTATTTTGGTAATCAATAGAATTAGGACACTAAACAAGGTAATTTCTGATTTCAAATCAAATAGTAGATGGAAGAGAGTAGTTAATCGTAGTAACTTTTGTGAAGTTTTTTCCGGAGAATGGATGCAAAGTTCAAGTTGTGAGGCATTTTTTAATGAGGAGAGTTATTTTCAGGATAATGATTTGGTGTTTGCAGTTGACACCAGTGGACGAGCTTATGAAGTGAAGGATGGTTGTCCAGTTGAAAAAGAAAAACTTGTGACAACAGAGATAGAAGAGGTGTTAGGTAATGAGGTTTTAGAAAGACGTCCTAAAGGTCCTGTGTACATTTGGAAGTGTAGTTCTATTTGCAGTGTGCAACAGGATTCCATCAATTTGCTTTGTGATTTTGTACGGACATTTAATAAGGAAAGTTTGAAGCACAAAATGAAGTTGTTGCAAGAATTAGATCCTTGCAGAGTGAGACAAATGACAGGTTTGCGTGGTCATTCACTGGCTTGTCTTTCCAGGAGAGTATGCCAGAGTGTTTTTTTATAATTTCAGGATGCTAGCAGTGCATCATAATAAAGTGAGGAAATTAGTGAGAATGTTGTATTATGCTAAGAGTCCAGCAATTATGCTTAAACAATTATGTGCTGCTCTTTTGCATGGTTCTGAAATAGATGTCAAGAATATTTGTGAAGAAATTGAGTTTTGTTACTTTAGAAGTAAAGATGAGAATGTTCAAATTGACCCAGATGTAGAGGGTAATGTTGAAGATAATGTACAGGTTTCCAGTACAGATAATTTTCAGAAGGAAATTGCCACGTTTCAGATGAAATCAAGTGAGAGGCCTAATTTCACTTGTGTGTGTTGTCGACGCACTTATTACAAGAATCAGATTAAGTTAGTGGATTTATATGCAAAAAGTGAAAGGGAAAAAAATAGTGAATGGAAGGATTTTGCCACATACCTGATGGTAGAAAATTATTTTGATTTGGGATCGGATCAACGTGTGTGTACTTATTGTTGCAACAAATTAAACCAAAACCAGATGCCTGCTAGGGCGGTTCATAATAATCTGGAATTGGTTGAGATTCCTTCTGAATTGAAGGATTTAAATACTTATGAATCTATTTTGATTCAAAGTATCCATCCCTTTCAGGCTATTGTAAGAATGGAGCCAAAGACAGGGAAGTTGCCTCCATCAGATTTACAGAGAGGATTAAAGGGAAGAGTTGTTTATTTGCCTCTAGATTTGAACAAAAACATAAACACAATTGGAGTAGAAAAAGCGGAAGAGGAACCTCTGGTTATCTTGGTAAATGGGGTTCCGACAAAGAATAAGAAAATATGGCAAGATTTAGTGGATGTTAGGAAAGTCAAAAAGGCAACATTGTATTTGAAGAAAAATAATAAGTACTATAAGAATGTATATGTTGCAGAAGAGGAAGTAAGTGATGAAGAGGATAGCGATTTGTGTGCTGGCCAAATTGATAAAGTAGAGGCCTCTAAAAGTGAAGAAATATATGAACATTATAGTGTTCATCCTTTGCATTCCAAGGAAGTCATGGGGAAGGCTATTGAGTTGTTTCAAATGAAACAAGCCAAAGGGAGTCCCATTAGTGTTTGGGAGGAAAGTTTGGAAGCTCTGTGTTTCCCACAGCTATTTCCAACAGGTCAAGGAGCGACTTCATCAAATTCCTGCGTCTGAATACCGGACTTTACGATTGTATGCAGAAGATTCTAGGTTTCGTCAATGCATTCCCTATTTGTTTCATCTCCTGTTTGAAAGCGATCTGTCTGGACTGTCATATGCAGTGAACCACATCTTAAAAAGTGGTATACAGATGCGAAACATCTCGGCAAGTGACTTTATGCATAAAGTCAATGTCCAAGACAGTATTTTGGATTCTCACCTAATTAATCTCATGGCGTGTCAGCGTGGTACTAATGAGTACTGGTACCGTCGTCATGGTGATTTAAAATGTATGCTGAGGAACTTAGGAACTCCAACATGGTTCCTCACTCTGAGCTGTGCCGAGTATGGCTGGGAAGACTTACTTGAATTTCTACGAGAGGCAAATGGAAATATTGAAAACATTGAATTCAAGACACCTGGAGAACTGTGTTCTTTGGATCCAGTGAATGTATGCAGGTACTTCAATCATAGATTTGAAGCTATGATGGCTTTCATCACAAATAAGAAGAATCCACCTCTTGGAGAGTTGTTGGATTTCTTCTGGAGAAAGGAGTACCAAGCAAGAGGTGCTCCTCATATACATATGCTGCTGTGGATCAAGGATGCACCTAAATTTGGAACAGATCCGGATGACTTAGTGATGAATTTCATAGAACAGTATTCTACGTGTGCTGTTCCAAACGCAACGGAGAAGAAAAGCCTAAGAGAACAAGTTCTACGTTTCCAAAGCCATCGTTGTGGAAAGTACTGTCGTCGTAAATTCAGAAACAAGGACAAGTTCTACACCAAATGTCGTTTCAACTTTCCACGACCGGTGATTTCTAAAGGAAGAGTGAACAGTTTGATGTCTTCTCTGCGACATAATGTGCCGAGGAAATCACCCAAAAATACATACAATTTGAAAAGGAACGAAGAGTCCAAGTACATCAACGACTACAACCCAGTGATTTTGTCCATGTGGAATGCTAACATGGATATACAGTTTGTGGCTGACAACTGTATGGCTGTGGCTCGGTATGTGACATCTTACATCACCAAAAAAGAAAAGACAGAATTGAAGGATATGTGGGAGGATATTTCCCATGAAAAAAGCCTGAGCAAGAAGTTGTACAGTTTCAGTTTGAAGATGTTGTCGCATCGGGAAATCGGAGCTTACGAATGTTCTGACCGGTTGTCTTCAGCAAGTCTCTATGCCAAATCCAGGAGTATCGTTTGGGCGAGTCTTGGTCTTGCTGCAAAGCGAAATCGAGTTCTAAAACCTGTCCGGGAAATTGAGTATTTGGCGGAAAAGGAGCCAAACAGTACCGACATTTTGAAGACCAACATGTTGGATACATATTATCCAAATCGAAGCAGTCACCTTGAGAATGTTTGTCTATATGATGTTCTACAAAATAACATATTCAAGAGGAACATCAAAGAAGATATTGAGAAAGGAGTGTATGCTGTAATTGGAAGTGAGGGATGTCTGGTCAAGCAAAGAAAATGCCAATTAGTAAACCATCGAAAATTGAGTGGCGAATCTCCAGAAAAAAAGGAGTTTTTCTATTTAGCACTTTTGCAACTGTTCAAGCCTTGGCGTGCAGAAGAGGAACTGCTTGGAGATTTCCTCTGTTACGAAGACTCTTTCACTGCCGCAAAGGAGACCATAGAATATCCTGCTTTTCCCAAATATCAAGAAATGTTGACTTTGGAAATTGAGCAGGAAGCAACGATTGCAGCCGAGATTGCCAGAGACAGTTCTCAGGACCGTCCGAGTTCTGTTTCATTGAGTCAGGATCCACTAGGAGGACCTGTTATCAAAAATGAAGCTGCCACTGCTATGAATGAAGTGAAAAGAGCCATGGCACATGCTCAGGAGGATGCGGTTAACTTAGAAGACTTGGAAAAACAACTCAACGTTGAGCAGAGGAAAATATATGACGAAGTTACCAAGCAAATTGATCATGGATTAAGTCATGAGAAGAAAGAGTGCTCATGTACGTCGTTGAAGCCTGTCCGACTGTACGTGAGTAGAGAAGCGGGAACTGGAAAAAGTTTCCTTATTAAAGCAATTTCTTGTTATTTGCAGGAAAGGACTGAGTCATCGCTGTCTTGTGTTGTTACCGCTCCTACTGGACTGGCAGCACATAACATTAAAGGTATTACTTTGCATCGTCTACTGATGCTGCCAGTGGAGCATGACAACAAATTACAATACCACAAGTTATCTGGGGATGCTTGTTGTGAAGTTTCAAGAGTCTTGAGGAAAATGAAACTTCTTATCATTGACGAAGTAAGCATGGTTTCCAATGTCATGCTTGCCTTTGTGCATTTGAGAATGCAAGAAGTTCTTAAAACTGAGTATGATGTGTTATTTGGTGGCAAACACATCATTGTTTTCGGAGATCTTCTGCAGCTGACACCAGTAAAAGGACAACCTGTGTTCAAAATACTCACGCATGAAGATACTAGGAAGTGCCTAGGGAGCATTGGCAACGTCAATATATGGTTAAACTTCAATTATGCTGAACTGCATGAAAATATGCGTCAGGCAAAGGATGAAGATTACAAGAATATTCTACAAGATATTAGAATTGGAAAAGTGACCGAGCATGGGAAAGAAGCTTTAAATGCACGATTACCGTCAAATTTATATCCAGAACAAGACGTTGTGCCTGAGAATATTTTTCAGAAAATTACTGAGAAGAAATCCGGGATATGTTTGATGCCAACTCTTGCAGAATGTGCCATCTTCAACAACAAAATGTTGAATTTAGAAAAGCAAGAGATTGTGAAACTTGAAGCTATTGACAGAATAGAGCATATGGGATCAACAATTATTTTGTCTGAGAATTTGAAATCAAAATTGGATTCATTAGAGAAGACTATATCTAAAACAGCGGGTTTTGAAAAGAATTTGAATGTGTGTTTAAATTGCCGAATCATTTTGAGAAGGAATTTACATGTTGAAAGAGGTCTGGTAAATGGATCAATGGGTAATGTTGTTGATTTGGAGAAATACAGAAGCAGAGATGGAATTGAATTTTTTTTTCTTTCTTTTTTTTTTTTGTTTGTTTTTTTTTTGTTTTTTGTTTTTTGTCCTCATTTACGTGCATAGCTCCAATCTATCAAAACCAAAGGACCGCCACAGAGCAAAGGAAAGAATGGTCGCGTGCAGTGCTGTCTCAGCTTATAGCTGGTAGGAGAAAGTTCATTCGGGAGGGAAGAAGACCGGTTCCCCACAGCACCAATCACAACAGCCAAACATGATTTTGGAATTGAATTTTTAAAAAAATTAAATTTGATGGCATTGAGGAAGTACAGGTAATTGGTTGTTGTTCTGCTAGGTTTTTGCTTGTTAAAGACTTATATGTTCGCCGTAAACAGTTTCCTGTTTGCTTGGCATATGCGGTGACAATCCATAAATCGCAAGGTTTAAGTGTAGATAGTGCATTGGTAAATATTGGAAGTTCTGTGTTCAAGGAAGGTATGGCATATGTGGCTTTGTCACAAGTGAGATCTTTATCGGGATTGTACTTGATTGACTGTGATGTCACAAACATTTGTGCGGATCTAGATTGTGTTAAGGAATACAATAGGTTAAGAAAAGAGTATGCGCCACATTTGCCTCAATATCTTTTGTTTGAGAAACGTGTGGTAGGCCGGAAACGAAGAAATATCAGTAATAGTAGGGAGGTTGTAGCAAAAAGCTCAAAAGTCGATGAACCGAAAATTGTAAGCAGAAAGAAAATGGATTCTGTTGAAGATGTTGTCGGTTTTCAATTTGAAAACAGTTCTGGTGTCAACTGCTATGCTAATGTAGTGGTTAATGTTCTCTTTTCACTAGAGACTTTAAAAGAACAGATTGTGAACAATTCGGAACAAAGTTTATGCTGTTTGTTGAATTCTGTGTTAGAGAAATGTAGTGCTGATAGAACGAGAGTAGAAAGTGTGTCTGAAGTTCGTTATCTATTAGACGAATGTTCAGGTCAAACAGACTTCTCTGAAAATATTCAGCAGGATTGTCAGGAGTTTTTAATGTATATGCTTGATGTATTGCAAGATGAGGGTGTAGATGTAGATCACTTGTTTGGGCTTTCTTATCAATGGCAGCATGACTGCGAGAACTGTATGGTATCAAGTACTACTAGTGTAGACTCAGAAAGATTTATATATTTAACTTTGCCAGACAGTAAATCAGTCTCCTTTAATAAGCTAGTAAAAGCAGCTGATCACAACATGGAGTGTAGCCAATGTAAATCTGAAATGATGTCAACATTATTTATACGAAGATATGGCCAGTATGTCATTTTAATGATCCAACGATGTAGGCCTGATGGATCAAAATTGACAACTTTAATAAAAAATGTTGTTGCTTCGCAGTTGTCAATATCAGGAAGGACTTTTGTAACTGCAGCAATTATCTATCACGATGGTCCTTCAACAACATCAGGACATTACACAGCTTATTTAAAGTCTAGAAACGGCTGGTCATTCTGCAACGATTCTGTTGTAACTTTCAAAAAAAAATTGCCGTTTGACCTTAAAAATTCTTACCTGGTGTTTTTAAAACCAAAATTTTAAGGAAAGAATCTCGGGATTTGCTCTGAGGAATTGCAAAAGGTTCATGAAGTAGAGGGACTGTAAGTCTGCAATGCTGTCTAGATTATTGGTCCAAAACTTTTAATTATAATGTCATTTTAAAAATCCAACTATATAAACCTGATGCAAGTAAGTCTGCTTCATAGTAAGCAGTATCAGTGTCATAGGAAAAGTAGAACATGAGTGAGCAAGAAGGGTAAGATATTAGTAGTCCAGGATTGTGAAAGTAATCTTAAATGTTTTCTTTCTGAAAGTTGCGAAAATAGAAAATGACGGGATTTGATTACAAGAAATACAAGAGTTGTAAATCGCTCCAACATGATTTGGCCATGTGGAAACATGTGGTAGAATGTGAGAAGTCTTTTATTGTATGTAACATATTTTTCAAAACAATGGAAGTTTTCTTTCAGAAAGTGGCGGGCTGAAAATATTAATAGCACAACAGAGTGTACGCTGTTCATAGGACATCCTTCGACGTCATGGAAAGTAAGTTAATTTTAAGGAGTTTTGAATTCAGATTTCTTATGTTGTACGGGTTTTTTAAACACAATCATTTTGATTGTGTTTTTTTTTCCCCGCTGTTACATGATGAATACCTTCAAGTCACTGATTTAAGTGAAATTTGATACATTCTGAGAACAGCAAAAATAAACCATTTAACATGTATAATTAATGTTCTACTTTTTGTACTTATGATATACATTTAGAAATGTGAGGTAGACATGGAGAAACTGAGGCTTCTGTAAATATCAAAGTTAATGCATACACTGCTGCACTTCTGGGTACTGTTTTTTTATGCTGGACTACATCTGCACTATGAAATACCTAAGCAAAGGCAACACAGGTGATGTGAGTGTGAAATGAGCAAAAGAAACTCCACGTTTTCCAATTACATTACTTGTGTTTTCTAAGTTTACGAATGACATTGTGCAGATGAAGTTTAGGTTTGTCTATGGACACAGAAGAGGTCTGGCCGTTGTTTAAGAGTGAAGTGGACATGTTTTACTTCAATGGTAGGCCTTCACTGGAAAGGGGCAACCATTCGGTCCCCCCGAACGTATGGCGGAGTACCACGATCCCCCCGGGAAGCCATCTTGGGCGGGAGGCGCGTCTCGGCTGGTATGCCCGAAGCGGCGTAGCCGGGGCGCGCCTTTTCCCGCCCTAGAGTGGGTTGGCCTAGACACTGACGCGGCCGGCCACGCCCTTGGGGCAGGCAGGGGCGGGTTTACGCCCGCCCTGAAGACGGATAAAAGGAGCAACAAGCCAAGAAAGCATCCTCTTGTTCCTGTGCTCTGAAGCTGCACCTCCTCGCTGTACGTGAGCTCGAGACGGAACGAAGAGCCAATTTTGAGCGTTGTAATCGTTCTTGTTTGTTTTTCAGATACTCTGTTGGAGAATGCCGAAGAAGGCGGGAAAGCGCATGACTACTGACCAGATGCTGCGCGTTCTCATGAAGGAGGTGACCGACCTAAAGAGGCGGATGGATAAAGACGAGGAAGGGGGGCCGAAACGTCCTTTGGCGGGAGCAGCCCCGGGAGGGAAAAACAAGAGGCCCAGGAGGGGAGCAGCTGGGGGAGACATCCCGGGTCCCAGTGCCCCGCTCGAGGCACCCACTCCCGTGCCGGAGGAAGGGAATCCGATTCCCGTTGTGGTCACCCCCGTGTCCAGGGAAGATATGCCGCCCGAGCTGGCAGCACAACTAGCAGCGTGGTTGGGTGAAGGTAGCGAGGGCGCCACGGCTGTCGAAGCGCAGGTGCTGATGAAGCAACTGCGTGAGAAACGGGAAGCAGCGAAGGGGTCCACGCCGGCTGCAGCAGTAGACAAGCCACAGGGGACGAGTTCGCCCGCAGAGGCAGCGTCCGGTTCAGGTAAGCGGCCATTGCCGATTGCGAGGGACGAGTCAGCACCCTCTCGTAGGGAAAAATTGGGTCAACATGTTCCTTTGGCTATTAAAGAGAAGATTTGGGCAGGGGAATATATAAACATTTTCTCGTTGCTCAGTGACAATTATGAGATGGAGCATGTTAAGGGCCAGAAGGACCTCATGCATCCGAGTGTTTGGCGCGCAAAAATGGCCGCCTTTAAGGTAAATGAAAACATTGGCAATTGGGGCAAAGCGTGGGGGATTTTTACGTCAATCTTGGGGGAACGAAGGCCCGATTTGCTACCCGAATTGCCGACTTATCAGTCACGAATCATGGGGTACTCGACATCACACGAGGGTAATCATTGGTTTTGCTATGATAATCTTTTTAGAAAGGCCAAAGAACATGATAAAAACTTAACTTGGGATTGTTATGATTCTGTGTCATGGTCAAAAATGAAGGATACTGGTATGTTGAAAGTGCCATTAGTAGGGAGTAACGTTGGCGAATCCTCCCGCCAGTATGCGGGGACGCCCTTTCGATCAGGTGCAGGTACCGACAATTACTCGAGGCCTGCCGGCAATACAGGAAAAAGGGGGGTTTGTTGGAATTTCAACAGGGGTAAATGTACTAGGCCCCAGGGATCGTGCAAATTTAGACACAAATGTAGTGGGTGTGGGCAATCATCCCATCCTGAGTCCACGTGCAGAGCCAAAACGGGTGATAACGGGGGTAGAGGAGGCGCCAAACAGGTCTAACATAGTCCGAGGGGCGCCTTTACCTACCCCGATTGATACCTTGGCAATGATTCCTTGGCTCAGTGAATACCCGGATCGTACTTCTGCTGGGGTGTTGCGGAACGGGTTTTCGTATGGTTTCCGCATCCCAGTGGGGGACTTTCAGGGTGTGGAGAGATGTAAAAATCAGCTTTCGGTCCTGCAGCATACGACCGTGGTACAGGATAAGATCCGGAAGGAGGTTACTCGAGGACGAGTCGCCGGCCCGTTTAGTGTACCCCCGGTGCATAACTTTGTTTGTTCTCCTTTAGGAGTGGTCCCCAAGAAGGACCCGGGTGAGTTCCGGCTGATACATAATTTATCAGCTCCACGTGGTCTTTCCGTAAACGAAGCGATAGACCCGGAAGTATGTTCGGTGCGGTACGCATCCTTCGATGAGGCCGTAGCCATTTTGAATCGCCTGGGGCCCGGTGCGCTGATGGCAAAATCTGATATCGAGTCAGCGTTCCGGCTGCTCCCGGTACATCCAGACGATCAGCGTCTCCTGGGTTTCATGTTTCAGGGTCATTATTACATGGATAGGTGTATGCCGATGGGGTGCTCTATATCTTGTGCTTATTTCGAAAAATTCAGTAGTTTTCTACAATGGGTCTTCACAAAGAAGACGGGTTTCCAACATGTCATGCATTACCTCGATGATTTTTTGTTCCTGGGGGCAGCCGGGGATCCGGAATGTGGTCAGGCCTTGGCCGAATTTTGTGTCTTGATGAATCAGTTTGGCGTGCCATTGGCACCAGGTAAGACTGTGGGTCCTTCTACTTGCCTCGAGTTTCTGGGGATCGAGTTAGACTCCGGAGAAGGTTGTTTTCGTTTACCAGCTGACAAAGTGTCAAAGTTCAGGGCATCCCTGCAAATGTGTATATGTGGAGCTAATGTTAAGCTGCATCAATTGCAGCAGTTAGTGGGTCAGTTGAATTTTGCCCTGAGAGTTATACCAATGGCCCGCCCCTTTTCCCGTTCGATTGCTCAAGCCATGGTCGGCCTGAAGGAGGGCCATCATCGCACAAGGCTCTCGGCTGAGGTACGCCAGGACATGCGCATTTGGTTGGCATTTCTGGCGGATTTCAATGGTCGAGTCGTCTGGAACAAACCGGCCGTGTCCTCTGAGGAGCTGGGGCTATGGACAGATTCGGCAGGGAGCATAGGTTTTGGTGCCATTTTCGGCACAAGATGGTCTGCACAAAAGTGGCCGGCATGGTGGCATGACAACGGACTGACGAGTAACATCGCTTTCCTGGAACTTTTCCCCATTTTGGTGGCCCTGAGAACTTGGCCCGAAGGGTTCAAAGATCATTCTGTGGTATTTTGGTCTGACAATATGACCGTGGTCGAGTGTATAAATAGCCAGGCAGCACGATGCAAATTGATTTTGAGACTGCTCAAGGAAATTGTTTTACTGTGTATGCAATTGAATGTGCTATTCAAAGCAAGACATGTCCCGGGGGTAATGAACCAGGCGGCTGATGCACTGTCTCGTTTTCGTATGCAGGCTTTCTGGGGTTTTCTTCCCACAGCGGACCCGGAGCCGGCATCCTTTCCCGAAGCTCTCTGGTCTCTCGGTGCCCCGAACTTCGTAACCTCGTGGGAGAGAGTTTAGCACCCAGGACGAGGAAGGCATATGAAGGGGCGTTCCGGTCCTATTTAGCCTTTTTGGGGACTGATAGAGAGGGGCTTTGGGGCCACGAGGAATGGGTGGTGAATTTTCTGATGTCCTTACATCTGGCAGGGAAATCGGTGGCCACGGCTCAGAGGCATCGGGCTGCCATTTCCTTTGTTGCTAGGGCTCATGGGATCCAGGACCCGACAGCGTCTTTCATTGTACAAAAAGCGCTACGTGGGTGGCAACGCCTTGAGGGTCGCAGAGTAGATGAGAGGCGCCCGATAGGTTTGGATAGGTTGGCCCTGTTGTTATCCACACTCCCTGCTACATGTTCATCTCAGTATGAGACAGTGTTATTCCGAGCCGCTTTTACGCTGGCATTTCATGGGGCGATGCGGGTAAGCGAACTAGTGGCGAGGAACAAGCAGGATGTGACAGGAGGTTTGTGCCAGGAGCACGTTCAGATCAGAGGGGAGACAGTGACTGTCTCATTTGTCAGGTCCAAGACCGATCAGAGTGGGATGGGTGACTGCATAATTATACGCAGGATTCCCGGGTCCTCCATGTGTCCGGTAAAGTGTTTAGAAGATTACCTAGCACGAAGGGTGGCATCATGGGGGGGGACCTTGTTGAGACACGCTGACGCCACCCCACTGACAAAATTTCCGTTTCAGCGGGTGCTTGCGATGTCGATTGCCGCTGCGGGCTTGAACCCGGGCGAGTTTGGGACCCATTCCTTTCGGATAGGGGCTGCTACAGAAGCTACAGCCAGGGGTCTGAATGTGGAACAAGTGAAACGGGTGGGGCGTTGGTCCTCCAATTGTTATAAAAGGTATGTGCAGTTGCACATGTTGTGAAGCTGTAACGATGTACTCACGCTTCTTGTTTTTGTTTGGTTTTCAGTTGCGCAAGCCTACGAGGCGGGGCGGACTATGCAGTCGACCCAACACCAGGCCAGCGGTCAGACATCACCGGCTGTGAAAAAGGAGGTGTGGGTCGTGGGCCACTCATACGTGAGGCGTGCCGCGGACGTATTCAAGGCAGGTGACATGATTCACGTAGCTGGGGAATACGGGTACAGGGTGTCCTTCTACGGAAGAGGCGGTCTCTGTATTGACCAGTTTCAATCATTTTTCGAGGGTTTGTTAGGGCGGACGAGGTCACCGCCGTCTGTAGTCATAGTACATCTTGGGGGCAATGATTTGGTCACCACTGGTAGACGACTTCTTCTTGAGGCGATGCTTTCCACTGTAAGTTGGTTAGCGAGGAGAGTTCCAGGGTGCACAATTGCGTGGTCCCATATGATCCCACGAAAAGTGTGGCGGGGGGCTTTTTCGGTTTCTGCTTTGAATCATTCTGTAAGGAAAATTAATAACAAAGTGAGTAGGTTGTTCCGTTCCAATACACTGCATTCTATTTTGCATGGTTGTATTAAAGATGACAGTATGTATTTGGGGGATGGTGTTCATTTGTCTCAGGTGGGGAATGAGTTACTCATAGGGGACTTCATAGCTTGGCTAAAGACGTTAAAACATGACCTTTAGGTAGGAGTGTTGTGGGGGGTCCGGATAGCCGGTCAACTATCCGGGCCTGTGGCGGTAAGGTCATGATCGGTGAGCACTAATTGTAAGATCCCTATGAGTGGGCGTCACCCATTACGGATGGGAGCGCTCGGGGGAGGTGGCCATTGGCCCCTCAACGGGGAGGCGGTCCCTTCTAAGGATGGGTCGCCGAAAAGAAAGGAAAGGCGGTCAAGGCCCCTTCCTGGGTAGGAGGGGTTACAGCCCCCTCCTGGGGAATTTCCCGGGGCCAGGACGTCTGCGACGGCAGATGTGGTAAGTTGTGTGGGGGTTTGGGGGGGGGTCTACGCTACCTTCTAGATACCTCACACGAGTCCTCGTACGACCTTTAAGTGACGTCGAGTTTCATTGGGGCCCCCGTCAAGTCAAGGGAAATTGGTAGTTGCACGTGAGGTACGCCTCTGTGCGGTCGCCCCTCACAAGTGAGGGGGATAGTTTGGGTTAGGGATCTTGACACCGGTTACGACCTTGCCGTTGGCCCTTAAACGTTAGGATGTACAATTTCAAAATTTCAAGTAAATGTTTTGTAGGATGTTAGTTCGGCTAGGAGAACCTTTGTATTAGAGAATATGTTAAGGTTAGCCAAACATCGCAATGTGGTAATGAAATTGTACATAATATGAAACTGTTTATTTAATGTTTTTAATTTTGTTTCATATTTTAATAAATACGGCCGGGAGGGTCACTCCCTCCCGTCTTCCAAAAACTTCAGAACTGTTTCCGGTTTCCCATCCTTGGGGATTGTGTTGAGAGGGGGTGGCGGGTATCTCAGCCATATGGAAAGGGGCGACCATTCGGTCCCCCCGAACGTATGGCGGAGTACCACGATCCCCCCGGGAAGCCATCTTGGGCGGGAGGCGCGTCTCGGCTGGTATGCCCGAAGCGGCGTAGCCGGGGCGCGCCTTTTCCCGCCCTAGAGTGGGTTGGCATAGACACTGACGCGGCCGGCCACGCCCTTGGGGCAGGCAGGGGCGGGTTTACGCCCGCCCTGAAGACGGATAAAAGGAGCAACAAGCCAAGAAAGCATCCTCTTGTTCCTGTGCTCTGAAGCTGCACCTCCTCGCTGTACGTGAGCTCAAGACGGAACGAAGAGCCAATTTTGACCCACCCACCAGCCCCTGAAGACAGCAAGTGGTTTTGAATAATGTTTGAATAAAAGTTTGATGGATAACTCTGATTTTCGTTTACAGGTTATGGTGATTATCGTGATGACTTTGAGTATGCAATAAAGTATGGTCAATTTGTGTTATGTTTTGCAAATAAAGTATTTCTGCTTTAGTGTTTATCAGTAAGCATGCTTTTAATAAAGTTGTTGTTGCTACTGTCTTTTCATAGTTTAGTCATTTAGTAATTTAGTTAGCATTGTCGTATTTATTTTGGTCGGGCGGTAAGGTCATGATCGGTGAGCACTAATTGTAAGATCCCTATGAGTGGGCGTCACCCATTACGGATGGGAGCGCTCGGGGGAGGTGGCCATTGGCCCCTCAACGGGGAGGCGGTCCCTTCTAAGGATGGGTCGCCGAAAAGAAAGGAAAGGCGGTCAAGGCCCCTTCCTGGGTAGGAGGGGTTACAGCCCCCTCCTGGGGAATTTCCCGGGGCCAGGACGTCTGCGACGGCAGATGTGGTAAGTTGTGTGGGGGTTTGGGGGGGGTCTACGCTACCTTCTAGATACCTCACACGAGTCCTCGTACGACCTTTAAGTGGCGTCGAGTTTCATTGGGGCCCCCGTCAAGTCAAGGGAAATTGGTAGTTGCACGTGAGGTACGCCTCTGTGCGGTCGCCCCTCACAAGTGAGGGGGATAGTTTGGGTTAGGGATCTTGACACCGGTTACGACCTTGCCGTTGGCCCTTAAACGTTAGGATGTACAATTTCAAAATTTCAAGTAAATGTTTTGTAGGATGTTAGTTCGGCTAGGAGAACCTTTGTATTAGAGAATATGTTAAGGTTAGCCAAACATCGCAATGTGGTAATGAAATTGTACATAATATGAAACTGTTTATTTAATGTTTTTAATTTTGTTTCATATTTTAATAAATACGGCCGGGAGGGTCACTCCCTCCCGTCTTCCAAAAACTTCAGAACTGTTTCCGGTTTCCCATCCTTGGGGATTGTGTTGAGAGGGGGTGGCGGGTATCTCAGCCATAATGTATTATCTCCTCTGTATTCTTCAACAAGCATAAATTTGATATGCAACCCTGAGTAGGCCTCACCTTTAACAAACTTTTGGAGAGGCCACATCTTATCGTCATCCTGAATCAATCATTTAATCTATAACATTTAACTTCTATTAGTTCTACTGCTTCATTTGTTTAATCCTTACTTTCCTGCATTTGCTACTTCCCTCATTCCTTTCTCTATTACTTAATTATTCTACTTCTTCCACTATTTTTCTTAGTCCCTCTCTTCTCATACTTCTTCACTCTTGTTCACTCACTCTGTCTCTATTAATGTTACTGTTTCTGATTGATCACAAATTTTTTTTAAAAACAAGAACAGTAAGTATAAGGGAAGGAAACAGACAGTTATGTTACAAGAAAGGCAGCTATAGGGAGTAAACAAAAGATACTGTTACTCGCAATCCACTGCTGATGATGTCATTGACCATGTCAGGAATGATGTAATATGTGACATGATCAGCAGTGGATTGCGGGTAACAGTATCTTTTGTTTACTCCCTTTTGCTGTTTTTCTTTTAACATAACTGTCTGTTTCCTTCCCTTATACTTACTGTTCTTTTTTTTTAAAAATTTTTTTGATTCGCTCCCGGTTCGCGTACCGGAGTGCGAACCGGGAAGCGAACTAAAAGAAATAGAGGTTGGCAGAGTTCCAAAAATTCTACCAATTTTTTTATAATGGGGAGGTAGTTCTGAAAAAAACTTTTTGTTTTTGTTTTTGTTGTTTTAATTTTTTTAATTATTTTTCAGAACATTTTTTTTAATTTTTTTGTATTTTCTGAACATTTTGATATTTTTTTGGTTTTTTGGGGGAGGGGAGAAACAAAAATGATTCATTGAAAAGGGCTTAACAGGAGCAACAAAAAAAAGAAGAATTTATTGTTTGGGGCGTTTCGGGCAAACATGATTATCAATAGCTTTGATAATTAGAGTAATGCTACTTTCTCTGTAGCAAATGAGTTGATTACAGCGCACGCACACTTGCTTCACTTCCCCAAACTTCATTTGTATGTTTGGGACCATCTCCCTCGCCTCTGGTCCCGTCACTTCTTGTACAACCGATCTTCTTGCCATCGCAGGGGGATTTTGTTGCTCATCACGTAGCTGGGCAGCACTATAGTTGTTTGGATGCCACCTACTCATATGCCGATGCACAGTGTAGTTGCCGAAACTGTATTTTTTATCAGTCCCCCTGGACAGTCTTTCTTTACATATACCGCAAAACACGTAGCGTGCATTTACTTTTTTTTGGCCCTCAGGAAATGTAAAAAATTGCCAAATGTAGTTCTCCTTCCGAATATACCTCCTGGGCTCCTCTGGCAAAAACAGTGACTCTTCCTGCTCTTCCTCCTCTTCCTGTTCTTCCTCTTCTTCTTGTATAATTACTTCAGCTGGTGGTCCTCTCTTCCTTGGATCTGGTGGAGGTGGTGGGTTAGAACCAGCTGAAGCTACTAATGAAGCCATATCTCAATGTTAATAAAGGGTCTTACTCTCACCAAGATGAAAGTCAGAGTGAGGAAAGAAGGAGGGGTTTTCATCATTTGGGAAAAGCAAAAGTTCTAAACCAATGAAAAGTGTTAATTTTAGATCACATGACCTAGTATTACATCCTTAGGAAACCAAAAGTGAAATGAACCAATGAAAAGTGTTATTACCGAGTCACATGACCTGCTGTGTTTACGTTTCGCGCTTTGCGCCGCTTTCCGGTCCGCTTCCGGGTCCGCTAACTTGGCGCGTCAAATGACGTATTACGCGACAACGCAAAACGTCATGCTAACGTAACAGTTACGCAAACGGAACGTTTACCGGTTCGCGGACCGAGTCGCAGCTCCAAATTGAGCTAACGGGAAGCTAACCGGTTCGCGGACTGGGAGCGAAACAAAAAAAAAATTTAAAAAAAATTGTATAAAAAACATGTAAAATATATTTTAAGATTTAAAGAAGAATACATTTTACAGCTACAGATATTAGCTTTTAAAAAACCAATGAAATTCACTGAAAAAACCATAGGTTATAGACCATATATAGTTAGGAATTAGCATTTACAAAACCTTGAAAATTCAATGAAAAAACCATGGGTTATAGAACATATATAGTTAGGGATTAGCATTTACAAAACCTTATTTTGCTCACACAAAACCATTGAAATTTCATATATAGTTAGTTGCACTAACTATATATCGCGCACCCGCAATCCACTGCTGATGATGTCGCATATTACATCATTCATGACATGGTCAGTGACATCACTGATGACATCACTGATGACATCTCAAATGACATCACTGATGACATCACTGAAGACATCTCAAATGACATCACTGATGACATCTCATTTGACATTACTTATCACATCACTGATGACATCATTCATGTGATAATACGATGAACCTCTTCAGACTCTAATATAACCTTAGATACAATCAGTGTAATCAGTGTAAACAGCTGACCCATAAAGGAGTACTGTCCCTGATTAAATAACGATATTTCAAGGTCAGCGTTTTTCCAATATTAAGCATTTTTAACTCTTGCTCATCTAAATACAAAGCCCAGTGGCCCAAGTGATGAGAGATCTATCTTAGTACAACTAAGGTGACCTCTGTGCAACCCACATTAAATACCCTAATCTACACAATATTGTCAAAAAATGTTATATACTATTTTTAAAAGTGAAGGGGGGGCCTTCAGGGGGGAATTATAGTTACAGTGGCAGTTCGGTCAAGGTGGAAAACTAAATAAAAAAAATAAAACAAAGGGGAGCAGATTAACCAGGACTAAGCATTCTCATGATCTCTAGATTATAAGTGTACCCCAGCTGCTCCCTTTTAAACATTATTATATCTAGATATTTACAGACACCCAAAATGAAGGACGATCAAACATTTGAACCTAATAAACAGTGTGGAACCACACTAATTTTGGAGTTCTAGAAGGCTATGCTTCCTGTGAAGTTTTCCAACCTGCTTATACCGCGCCAAGGAGAGCCCTCCCCAAGGCACAGAATATACCAAGAAACCTTGGATCACCATGAAAGCAGGAAAAGTCAATGAAACAAATGGGGTACTCATCCAATGTGGATAAACAGTTCCTCAACTTCATTCAGCCCAAAAGGGCTCTTAGTTTCGAGGAGTATGATATACTTCGACTCCAGGATTCTAGTTGCTTCTCATGGTTATCTCCTCTGGTGTTTGCTGCCATCCTGTCAATGCCAAAAAAAGATAAACTGTTAACATTCTTACTGTGATATTTCAACCAATGTCGTGCAGTTGAGTAACTCAGATCACCATTTTTGATTGCTCTACAGTGCTTCAAGATTCTTTTCTTCTCAGGGAAAATGCTACTTTCTATGTACATTTTCTCACAAGGACGCATTATTGCATACACACAGAATGCAGTATTACAATTATCCCCTGTCTTCCCAGTTGGTATTAGATATGTTCTTCTGTTTTTGCTGGTGCAACATGCCTTAAATTTCCCACACTTAAAAAAGCCTTTCTGCTGTTGTATCCAACTTTGTTCTTTCATTGTCCCCATGTGGCTTTTGACAAGCATGTCCTTTAAAGACCTAGCCTTTCTGTATCCGACAAGAGGGTGGTGGGAGTCTGTTTCGGGATTCTGAAGAAGCTGAGAAAGGTCCTGGACCTACTCCCGCTTGAAGCCCGTCAAACCCTGGTCCATGCCCTGGTGACAGCTAGGTCGGACTATGGGAACCTGCTGTACCTGGGGGCCCCAGAAAAAAGCATGGCCCGCCTGCAAGTGCTGCAGAATGCGGCAGCGCGTCTGATTCTCAGATTGCCTAAAAGGGCGCCTTCCAAAGCGGCCCTCCAGCAGCTACACTGGCTCCCTGTGAGGAGAAGAGTGGAGTATAAAGCCCTCTGCACCTGTCATCGCATCATGAATGGCAGGGCACCCGACCCTCTGACGAATTTGATCGAAACGTACATACCAACACGTGTGCTTAGATCTACAGGGGGCGGCCTACTGAGGATTCCAAGAATCAAGAAGGCCCGCATGGGAGGCAGGTCTTTCAGATACCTGGCGGCAACCAACTGGAACAAACTGCCAACGGACCTGCGTCTGGAACCAGAGGAGGCTAGATTCCGAGCAAAACTAAAAACTTATCTTTACACTAAATAATGGCCCGCGCAGTTTCCTGTGTTCCCTGTCATCTGCCTATTCCCACTTTCAGCGCGTGGACACGCCGGTGTGCGTAATCGCAGCGCTCTACAAATGTCCCAATAATAATAAGGGTGGTTGATGACCAGAGATCCTAATACTGGATGATTCTTGACAATGTGCCAGTGTTTCTTTAGAGTATTACGTACGGCCTATGCTTCAATATTAAAGGTTGTTATCATTCTAATGTAATACTTTCTTTCCTAGTGTCAGGTCTCTTAACCAGTAGGGCCATTCTCTCCTGGGCAGCAGCTTTCTCTATAGCCACCCTCAAAACTTTCTTGGGATAGCCTCTTTTCCTGAACCTATCCAGCATAATGCTCTACTCTTTTTGATATGCAAATTGTGTGTTGGAGTTACGCTTAGCCCTCCCCAACTCACAAAACGGGATGCTCCACTTTATTTAGGGGGATTGTGGCTGCTGGCATGCACTCAACTTTTGGCTGCAGTCGTCTTTCTACATAGGTTGGTTGAGATAATGCCATCCCTGATTTTCACACAGACATCCAAAAAGTCCATCTCATCTTGATCATACTTATGCGTGAAACGGAGATTCACCGCATTATTCGCTAGTGTGGTGAGAAAATTATCTACATCAATTTTGGAGCCACCCCAGATTATAAAGATGTCATCTATGAACCTTGTCCAAAAAACAATGTGCCTTGTCAGATGTTCGTTCTTTTCAATCCAAACCACCTGTTCCTCCAACCATCCCATTAGCATACAGGCATAACTTGGTGCAAAGCAGCTATCCATAGCAGTACCGACCACTTTCATGTACCACCTGTCCTCAAAAAGAAAAAAGTTGTTCTCAAGACAAAATTTCAACATGTCATTTAGCATTTTGGATTGTTCATACAGAAAGATGGATCTGTCGCTAAAGAAATGTTTACACGCATTGATCCCATCCTCCTGTTTGATGCACGTGTACAAAGATACCACATTGATTGTCACTAACCAGAAATTGTCTTGTCATGCAATCCCCTCAATTTTATTGATAAAATCAGTGCTGTCTCTGCAAAACGATGGGAGACTCAGGACATATGGAAAAAGGAAAACATCTAAGAAGATGAATGTATTCTCTACGAGGCTCCCATTGACCAAAACTATAGGTCTACCTGGTGGGTTGTGTAATCTTTGTGAATTTTTGGCAGCATGTAAAATCACGGTGCGGCAGGGTATTGGGTACAGAGGAACCTTCATTCCTCCTCTCCCAGAAGTCCCTGATGTCGCCAGTGTCCGACATTAAGTTGTCTGTTTGCCTCTTGTTTGTATAAATGTATATATATATAGTTAGAAACCAGATACGTTTTAAATCTTGATTCAAAGACACCAAATTGTTTAAATCAAGAATATGACCTACATACATTCCTATAAGAATATTTATTCAGTGCGCTAATGATTTAAAACTATTAAAAACAAGATAGGATTTGATTTTGAAAATCAGCTGCTGGTAGTCCTATTCATTTTGAGTTTAGATTATTTTGAAGATGACATTTAAAATGGGGAGCATCGACATTGTAGGGCCTATGGACCCCCAGACAGCCTCTAGCAACAGGTTTATTCTGGTACTGCTGGTCCATGCAACAAGATACCCTGAGGTCCAACCTCTGAGGACTGCAACTGCATCGCCAGTGGCTAAGGCCTTAGTTGGGATTTTCACCAGAGCGGGTTTCCCCAAAAAAGTGGTGTCTGACAGAGGCACCATCTTCGTGTCTGCTTATATGCAATCAATGTGAAAGAGTGTGACGTTATTTCTAGCTCTCTGCCCCTTACCATCCACAAACCAATTGGATTGTTATGATATTCAACAAGACCCTAAAAGGCATGATCAATGGACTGCCTGAGGCCCAGAGGCACTGTTGGATATCTTGTGACCATGCCTACTTTTTGCTTACAAAGACGTCCCACACAAATAGGTTGGATTTAGCCTCTTTGAGCTTCTGTATGGTCATCCTATAGAGGGGCCTCTCAGTCTGGTTATGAAAGGCCGGACGAAAGATCCCAGGAAACCTCTCTAGGAAGTGGTTATCTACATGCTGCCCTTCTGGAGCCAGATGGCCACGTTTTGGACGCTGCTTCTGAAAACCTAGAGGCCACCCAGGAATTGATGAAGCAGTGGGATGACCATATGGCTACCCCTGTGGAATTTTAGCCTGTACAGAACATGTGGGTGATAAAGCCCATGGAGCCCAAGGCCCTCCAAGACAGCTGGACTGAGCCCTATGTAGTTGTCAAGAGGAAGGGGTGGTCACCTACCTGCTGAAACTCAAGACTCCCAGACCACCCCAGACTTTGCTCCATATCAACTGTCTCAAGGCATACTTTGAGAGGTCAAAGGGCACCATGTTGTTAGTGACAGATGGAGGGAAGGAAGAGGAGTGTGAACCATTCCCTAACTTCTTAGCCTCCAAAGAAAAGGATGGGTCAGTGGAAGATGTGAACCTCTCCGTCCTATACCCTGACTTCAGAACTGCAGAGGGACTGTCACTCGAAATGGGACAGTTTTCATCTCTGTTTCCCCTCATTCCTGGGATTACCTACCTAGGTACCTATGATGTGGACACAGGAAACAGCTTTCATGTAACGAAAAAAGTCTATAGGATGTCTGACAAGGTGAGGGCCACCATCAAGGACCCGATGTATCGCCTCAATTTTAAGGATTGATGACGATGCATCACCTCTTCTGCTCCCCACATTGTCCTTGATGTTGATGCATTCAAGATACTTTGCAGCGGGCCAAGCCTGGGACCTGCATCCAACCCACACTCCATCATGGCCGACCTTAACTTTTGGATTTGACTGCGTTTAGCACGACCAGTTATCCCCAGTTTATGCGTTATGCGTTTAAGCAATAAATTTCAGTTTAGTATTTAAAAATTCATAACTCCGGATCTACTTTTTTTTTTTTTTTCATTTTCGTCTCACGTTGCTTATTAAATTTAGCTCTATTGTGTGTTGCTTTCACTGTTTTACTGTTTGAAGTTTTGGTCAAATACTTTACAAATACCTCCTAAGTTAAACCTGACTGTGCCATGCCAAGCTACCAGAGGGTGAGCACAGGTTAATTTAGAGTGTGTTTGTGACTTACCCTGACTAGAATTGTTTGGATACCTTTGCCAATCACAAACCCAATTTCTAACACATAACGTTTGCAATATATATGTTTAGGCAATGTGTAGTCCTGGCAGTAATCCTGTGATGTAATTTTTGTACATTCCAAATATAGTGGAATATATTCAAAATACAGCAACATATATTTGTGAGTGCAATTCTGTCTATCTTTGTGAATCAGACTAAATCCACTAATTCCTTTTGCATTTACATTCAGTGATTGCTGTGATTCTGGCCATTACCACAGTAAATATATTTTTCCCATCTCCTGCAACTTCTCTTACGTCAAGGAAAAACATGAACCAGGGGTCTTGCCTGTAGCAAATTAACAGCTGGTAGGTCCACTTAGCTGATGCCGTATTCACCTTAACCTATAAGACAATAATAGTTACGTGAAAAACAGTGGTTTTGGAACAATTTACAGAGTGAGGTGGTGTGATCAGCATTACATCACTGAAGTCAAAGAGATTGTTAAAAATGTGCATGTCACACAAAAAAAACGAGGTGTAGCAAATAAGCCACAAATATTCAGCAGGACAATGGCATGGGTGTTTTATGTAGCCAGTGGTACATTTTGTAGCACACTGTTGTAACTATATTACCAAAGCATGGTATGGAAGTGCACTGCCATTTACGGAAAGTTCCTTTTACATTGAAATGGCAAAAGAATTTACACTGATATACAATGTTACTGCTAAAACTACGTTGAGCATAAATTGTGGAATTCGGGTTTCAATAAATATTTATCATTTACAGATTACCAAGTAAAGTGCCTTGATTTGCTCTGATCATAATAAAATCTTTATTTTCTGAATTATAACCAAATGTGCTTCTTTTGAATTTCCCTAACTGCTGACATATTTTGAAATCACCATAATGTTCATTTACAAGAATCTAAATGCTGGTGGGTTTAAAAAAAATGACTTTCTTCAGCTTTCCTTTCCTGCTCCCTCTGTCCCAGCAAGTTTGTCAGATAGTTCACTTGACCAAATATCCTAAGTTATAATCTTATAACTTTGCTGTCAGAGAAAGAAAAGTATACAGCAATCTCTATGTTAAATGAATAAGCAGCAATTTGTCAGAAGACATAGCCTGATATTTGACCTCTGTCTTTAAAGGTAAACACTAAGGGGCATATTTACAAACCCCTATGACCACAGGAACTTTCCTTTTTTTACTTTCCAGTGACGATTCGGGCTACACCCTATTTACAAGACTTAACAAGGCTCAACGCTGCCTTGTAAATACGGCATCCTTTCACGCTATACTTAGCTTGGAAGGGATGGGCAATGGGTGTTGCAGTGGGCATTCCACTGCAACACCAATTGATTTTGACGCTGCCCCATATTTACATGATATGTGACAGTGCCAAAAATAAGACCAGGGAAACTTGGTCTTAACAGAGAACAACGCGGAGAAATGCTTTATTTCTCCTCGTTTTTGTTGTTTGTATGTATGCAGCCTTATCCAACACACATAGAAAAAGCAAAACACTGTGCATGATTTCCATTTAAAAAAATGACGAGTTGCACCTTCTATGTGTGCTGCACAAAGCAGCACACCTAGAAGTTACAAATCACCATTTAAGATTGTTTATGTGCCGGAAGGGACACCTTACAACATATAAACAATCATTCCCCCCACTGCAGGCACCCTTGCACTGCGGTGCAAGCATGCCTGCGTTTGGGCTAGGGAGCTGAAATCAGCAACAGTAAAGGGGGAAATGCAGGTTTGCACCATATTGTTGTAAATACGGTGCACCCCTGTATTTCAGAAGTGGTGGAGCGCAGTATTATGCCAAGAAGGCTAACACCACACTCGTCACTTCTTTGTAAATATGTCCCTAAGTATAAAAGCATCCTTACTGCACATTTACCTTTTGAACTCCAGCATGGTTATTTTGGGGCTGTTGCTACCAACGCCTCAGGTGAAAATTGTGATTCACTCACAGTGAACGCTGAACAGATAAGAAGGGATGGCAGAAATGACCACAAAGGGAGTATTCTTGCAGACCTGCTTACACTATGGTGCTTAGAACATAAACTGAGCAGACCTGAGAACAGTTTTAGCAAGGCTAGCAACTAACAATGATGTCCTAATCTGCTTCTCATCTGGTGCAATGCGAAACGTTAATGAAATAAATGCACATGCACTTCATACAGATGCATTGTTTGGATTCTGTTAGCATCCTACACTCCTCTGTCCATAAGACTGTGCAGGTACACTTACTTCCAAGTACTTAGTGCGCCCCCTAGCCCTGATTGGTACAGAACATTCCAGACAGTACATTGTGGAACGGATCAGTGCAAGGAGTGGAGGTAGGTGTTAAAAAAACATGGTAATGGCCACCCTAGGAAAGTCAGGCAGCAGCTTTGGTCATTGTAAAACTCTTATGGGAAGAGATGTACATACAATAGAGAACATTGGACATGAGAGACTGCAGATGTGGCTAGACCCGCCCCTTGTGCAAACCGCTATGAGATTAGTCTCGGGCTCGGTGTGCTGTACATGTCGTTGTTGTGGCGGTTCTACCAACCCCTTATGTACGATTGAGGATGGTAAGCACAGAGGGAGGATGATAGTTTGCTTCATCAAGGTGCTTTGAAATTACAGCTATATAAAAGTTAAAAAGTTAGGGGGCGAACACGCAGACTTGCTTCAGTCCGGAGTTGGTGGGGATCCTCCTAGAAATGCGGAAGCCTTCTTGTTTGATCTGCGCACAAGTGTTGGTATACAGCTGCACCATTGCTCACAACAATGCATCTGGCAGGCCCTAGTCCGGCAGTTTGCACCACAGAGGCCCTCCTAATATGCTGTTGAATGCGTCTTAGAAGTCTACAAAGCAAGCATAGAGTGCCTTTTTGCCTCTGATTGCTTTGTCACACATGAGGCCAGAGTTATCAGGTTCAAGGAGGTGACACATTTGTCTCTGAAGCTGCATTGATTCTTAAGTATGATCTGATGATATTCTGCCCAGGCTCCAAGGTCGTCAAGTAACAGACTATTGTAAAGTTTGGCATTGTCATAAATTGGGGCAATGAGCCGGTAGTGGCGAGGGTCTGATTTTGTGCCTCTTTTGAAGATTGGTTAAATGGTTAATCCTCTATAAGAGTCTGGGATGGAATTGGTTGGCAAACAATATTTGAACAGTGCTGTTAGTACCTCAGACCAGAAAGTAGGGTCGGATGGAAAGAAAGCAGTAGGTATCCCTTTGAGGCCAGGGGCTCCATCTTTTTGTTGCCTTGCCAATTTTACTGCACAACATCCCTCAATTTTGCTGCTTGTGTCTGGTAAGTTTAAAGAGCCGAACATCTCGCTAGCCTTCGGAAGCACAGGTAGATTGCTTGGCAAGCTGCTGGGGGTAGTGGGGCATTTGGCTTGAGATGAAAAATGAGCTGACAAGAATGAGACCCAACCTGGTTTAGAGATGTTTGCAGGTGTACATCTCCTTATACCTATTGTAGCTTGATTGATCAGTGACTAGAATTTGTTTGTGTTCCTTCCCTTGCTTGCGACTAGTATTTGGAGCCAGAAGTCCTTGTTTTTTTGATGTGGAAAATGATACCTAAGAAAAATATTGCATGTAAGAGCAATGCAGAAGTACAAAAGGTTACAGCAGTTGTCAATACACGATACATAGGACAATTGTAGAAATATCTTACCATAGAACTAAGTGACAACTGAGTCGTTTGGCCTCATGGTGGAGTTGGTGCAGCAAAGGAGGGACCTGGATGATGGGGTACAAGAAGGAAACTTAAGCGAGAAGCAGGAAAAAATGTAAGTTGTTACCTCATTTCCTTTGATTCTGCCCACCTGAAGTGGTAGGGATTCCCACCACAGTTTCCTCAATGGAAAGACACATTGGAATAGGAACGGCTGGAATCTGGGCTAGAGTCCTGCCAACAGCTGCTACTGCCTTTTCAGCTGTTGACGCAGTTTAGAATTCATGGTCGGTTATGTGGGACTCTGGTGGCCTTTCATCTGTGGAGCAGCCAACAACTAAATGCAGTGGGTGGACCACCAAGTCGGACAGCGGGAACACCATTGAAAATGCGACAGCAGGACCGAATTCACCAACATCTAAATCAGACCCATAGTTTTCCGACTTGCACAATGGTTTTTCTATATATGAATAAGAGATTTAGTGGTCACATAGACTGGCATTTACTGAACAGTAGTATATGCAACCACTGACTCGCTTAATACATTTGGCTTCAAAAGCCTTGCTTTCTAGATTGAGAGATCTCCTCCCTGAAAACACACATCATACATACATGAAATCCGACAAAGCAGCTTTCTCCACCTTATAAAGACCCAATCCCATATTAAAGCAAAGACATTTCTGGGCCGTACTTCAAATCATTGTAATTTCCAAGCTTGACTAGGGACTTTCAAGGCTCCTGAAATCACCCCAAAACTCTCTTGCACTCCTGAAAGGCCTTCCACAACCTATATCAGCCTTATTTCGGGATCAAACAAGAAGGATCGCAGAACTACAGTATCAAGCAATCTTCACTAATTGCAGTGGAGGCTCCTCCACTATGATGCCCCACTGCTTTTAAGCCATGTGATGTAGAAGCATAAAATGATAATAACTTTGAGTTATTATCCTTTTATGCTTGTGCTACTTTGCCGTCAGGGCTGCTCTGCTCTCGGATCAGGGCAGGGGAGGAGTGGTTTTCCCACTCCTAAGTGCACATGACTCTTTGACCCGCCCTCTCGGACCGCCCAAAACAGTCATGCACACTTTCCCTGTGCTCCATGCAGGCTGCACTGCATTGTTGACCTACTTCTCCTGAGGCACAGCGATCTTTTGCTTTTGTATTTCTTTGTGTTTTTAAACCACTCACTCACCGGTCTTGGCGCAGTTAATTCCCTTGTGGCATAGACACCCCCGCACAGCGGATTTAGCACTGCAGCGGGAGAGGTGTTTTGTTATCATTGCTGCCATTTCTGCAACCAGCAGGACACGCCCACCTGCGCCGGCCACGCCCCCTTCAGCAAGCCTACATATAGCGCTGACTACGAGCGCCGCCCAGTTCACCTATTTCTCCTGAGGCACAGCCGGGAGCAGCGATCTTTTGCTACTTTTAAAAAATTGTATTTCTTTGTGTTTTTAAACCACTCACTCACCGATCTTGGCGCAGTTAATTCTCTTGTGGCATAGACACCCACGCACAGCGGATTTAGCGCTGCAGCGGGTGAGGTGTTTTGTTATCATTGCCGCCATTTCCGCGACCAGCAGGACACGCCCACCTGCGCCGGCCACGCACCCTCCCAACCCTCTCTTCCACTTGCATATAGTATGTGTCCCTACCGGAAGTGCAGCGGACGAGCGCAACGGGCGCGACGATTGCGCGCCGAAGGCATGCCTAAGGCAAGCCCGTCTGCGCCCGTCCGCGACCGACCGGACCAAGGGCCACCCCCCCTGCCTCATTAAGACACTACACGTCGGCCCAACTCCACAGTCTTCAAGGCCTTTGGCCGATTAATGACTCTGTGACTTCTCATATTAACAGCTTGGGACTCACAGCCTCCACATCCTCACCCTTTCCCCTCCCCCCATCCCTTCCCCCATCGCTCTCTCCCGCCCCCTGCCCGGAGCACCCGACTGCACCCTCACTTGCTTCTCTTTCCATCTATTACCTTAACACGCGTTCCGCTGTCAAGCACTATCATGAGCTCTCTGTTCTCTTAGATCTGCATAAACCGGATCTCTTATTTCTCACAGAGACCTGGTTTCGCAATAGTTCTCTCCCTTCCCTATTAGCGGCTCTCCCTGCCACCTATTATGCGCTCCGAGCCGACCGATCCTCGGATAAAGTGGGCGGGGCGTCGCTTTGATCGCTCGGAAGGAATTTCTCTTCCAGCCTCTCACTTTCCCCCCTATTGGCACTTCGGATTTTCTTGTAATCCGCTCTCTCTCTCTTTCAAAGTCCCCCTTACTTGTCTACTCATGTATCGCCCCCCAGCCTTCCCAAGCCTTTCTCCCCGGGTTCCACGACCTGGTGGCCACCCTAGCGGTTAACAACTCTTCCATCATGGTGCTAGGCGATTTTAATCTTTGGCCCTCGGACCCAGCTGAATGTGCCACTTCCAAAGAATTTTCTGACACCCTTCATTCTTTTAACTTTAATTCCTATGTTCACTCCCCTACCCATACTCAGGGACACACCCTTGACCAGATCTGGTCTCTGAACTGCCCTATTATGTCCCTCTCTATTTCCCCCTGTCCTTGGTCTGATCACTTTTTGATTTCTTTTTCTCTTTACCCCTTGACTCAACCTCTAAGCCCCCACTTCCCAAAAATATCTGGGCACGTTCTTGGGGCCGGATTGACACATCCTTAGTGGTCTCCACACTCCTCCCCCTTTGTCCAGATTTATTTGGATTACCGCTTACAACTCAAGCTGACTCTATCAACTCATGGCTCGTGTCAGGCTGCGACTCGATTGCCCCCCTTCGACAAGTCTCTTCCAAACGGCCTCACGACTCTAACCGCTGGTTCAGTGACGAACTTAAGGCACTGAAACTCTCAGTTCGCCATGCCGAACGTGCCTGGAGACGCCAATACTGCCCTAACCTTAAAACACACTACACCTCTCTCCTGTCCCAATATAAAAAAACTATTTTATCTACCAAAACAGAGTATTTCTCCTCAAAAATTTTAGCCACTGATAACCAGGCTAAAGAAATATTTTCCATTGTCCACAATCTTGCCTTCGCCGACAGAACCACTCTTAAACCTCCCCCGTCACAATCCCTATGCGATTCACTGAATATTTATTTTCTGGATAAAATTGAAAAAATCAAAGTTAATATTCCTCCCCCATCTCCCTCTTTCCACAATCCCCCTAGCCCTTCTGCTAAGGCTCGTTTTGATTCATTTCCCCTTTTAACAGAAGAATCTCTTCTCTCTCTCCTACCTTTGGTTAAATCAGGTTCCCCTTCAGACCCCTGCCCTGCTCACATCCTCAGGCTCATTTTCACAACCTGTGTGCTACCCCCACTCGCTTTTCTTAATTGCTCCCTATCTCAGGGTGTTGTTCCTCCAATCCTTAAAACAGCCATTATTCTTCCCATCCTAAAAAAACCTGGTGCCGACCCCTCTGCTCCAGCCAATTTCCGACCTATTTCCTTTCTTCCCTTTTTAGGGAAAGTGTTGGAACGGCATGTAACCAGAGCCCTTACATCATTTGTGGAAGAAAACCAGGTTTTAGCCCCCGTCAGGCCGGATTCCGGCCTGCTCACTCCACCGAGTCTGTAGCGCTTTCCGTGCTTGACTACCTTAGAGAAGGTATGGACACCAATCGTCCCCAGGCCCTGGTCCTCCTCGACCTGTCCGCCGCCTTCGACACGGTGGTCCACTCCATCTTACTCTCCCGTGTCGGGGCGGCCAGGGTTGGTGGAGTAGCCCTGGTCTGGCTATCCTCCTTCCTGAGGGACCGCACCCAAGCAGTGCGGCTGGGTGAGTTCTCGGCTGAACCCTGTAAGGTTCCATGTGGGGTTCCCCAGGGTTCCTCCCTTTCCCCACTACTTTTCAATCTCTATATTGCCCCTCTTATTTTCGCCCTTCAAAAAATGGAGGTCTCCGTATTTAATTATGCGGATGACCTCCAGCTCATATTCAATCTCTCCTCATCCCCTAATTCTATATCCAATTTTCAAACCATCATGATTTTCATCCGGGACTGGATGAGCCACAACCACCTGAAACTTAACCAGGATAAAACCGAATTGGTTTTGACAGTTGGTTGTGCCAGTCCCTGGTCTTCTCTCTTTTGGCCCCTTTCCTTGGGTTCCTCTCCTTCCCCTTCCCCCTCCGTCAAAGAACTTGGTTTCAAGATCAATGATCAACTCACTCTGCACTCCCAGGTGAGTGCGGTGGTGTCTTCATCTTTCCTCTCCCTCCGCAATATCCGCAAGGTATCCCGCTTCTTCTCTTTCCCCGCCCTAAAACTTATTGCACTGGCTATGGTCGTTTCTAAATTAGACTACGGCAACGCCCTTTACTGTGGTATGCCCGCCTACAGTGTTCGACGGCTCCAACTGGTGCAGAACCAGGCCGCTCGACTAGTCTAGAAGTTGGCCAAGTCACATCATGTCACTCCGCTCTTGAAATCCCTGCATTGCCTCCCTATTCGCGAACGCTCACTGATCAAGATGGGTTGCATTACCTTTCAGGCTTATTCAGGATCCGCCCGGCCTTTATCTCCTCTGAGATAAAGTCCTATACCCCGGCCAGAGAATTACGATCATCTTCCCAACACCTGCTGGCTGTCCCCAGGTTTCGTCGAAAGAAATGGGGTGGCTCCAAATTCTCCACCATTGCCCCTACGTTTTGGAATTCACTTCCGTTTCAACTTAGGTCCTCCACGCAATATCCTCTGTTCCGAAAAGCATTAAAAACGTTTCTCTTCTCACAAGCCTTCCCCTCCTGTCTCCTGGCCCCTTTCCTGCTAATTGAGGCTTAGTGAACCACAGCGCCATGAAACCGTCAGGTGTACGTGCGCTTTAGAAGTGATTTAAACTTAAACTTAAACATACCCAGCCCCCATTCTGCAGCGCTTAGGTTGGTTAGGGGAGTCTGGGTGCTTACCAATCACAACACTGCATTGCAGCATTATGATTGGTCAGTGGGGCCTGGCTGTGCTTCCTGTTCCACGAGTTCGACGAGGAGAGCAGGAGCAGAGACAAGGGACCCAGCAGCAAGGTAAGTTTATCTATTTTTTTATTTTAAATTTTGCCCGCATGCCCCCCATCACCCCTCCATGCCCGCTTCGCCACCTGTGAGCCAGGCTGGCCGCCACTGACTAGTTGGCCTTGGAGGCAAGTGTCAAGTTCAAGCATGCTTGCCTCATTTTGAAAGCCCTTAAAGCATGAACAAACAGCATATCTTCACTCTATACTAAATATATTAGAAGATGCCTTAAACTTCAGAAGTGACGACATTCTTTGACTAGAAGAAAAATGATTGATATCAAACTGTGCTGCAACCATGTATTTTTCTGGAGTTTCTCTTTTATTTGTGACATTTTCCCCTGAATGTCTACAATGCCAGGAATTATTTGTTTCTTTCTTACAAAAGTATTTACTCTATTAATACTTTGTCACCTAATTGTTAGTAATTCCTATCTCACATCATTCGTAATAAAAAATAAAAGAACAAATGATCTTTTCAGTCTGATACTCCACCTTCCCTACTTTGTAAAACCTGCACCCCCTCCCTCCCCCCCTGTCTAGATTACCATGTATCATGAACTCACAGCTTTTTCGACCTTGGTCAACTCCTGTACTTTTTTCTATTTTTTTTTTGTTTTTCGGAGACCCACACTCACACTTGCCTAGACCGGTATATGGCTAGCACAATGCGGAGATCATAAATACATTTTTTTAAAAGATGCGTGTGGATTAATTTTAATCTTTGCACCATTTTTGAGCTGTCTCAATCAGAACATGATTTTGCCGTGAATATCTTTTATGGCCCACATGTCAATAAACTATTTACTGCTTTCCCACGTTACTAGATTTTTTAGATGTACTTGAGAGACACTGCGGTAAATTTTGCTGAAATTTCACGCAACGCAGCAGCAGAATTTATTGCGCTGCGTTGCGTAAGAGAAGAGAACTGTACAATGCCTACAGAGATATGGTGTTGCCTGCTCTCTCCCCGGCTCTGGCGCACAGTCAGGCTGCTAGTACCACATACACACATTTGCACCTTAGTGGGTGCCCAATTCATACTATTGAGAACTGCGAAGCACACATCCCAAGTAGGCATGGGCGGAAAATCCGTTCCGCTCGCGGATTTTGCGGATTTTCGGGAAATCCGCAATCCGCGAGATTTGCGAATCTCCCGCAAAATCCGCAAATCCGCGAGCAGCGGATTTTGCTCGCACTGCTCGCACTGTTCGCGTGAGTTCGCGTGAGTTTGCGCCCCGCGAATAAGTGCAAAATTGCAGAAATACGATTTTAGCAAAACTGAAAGTAACTACTTACCAGGTTCAAAAGTTCAGGCTCATCATTAGTAGCCATTTCCTGTAGTGCTTCCTGAGGGGCCCCTCCAGAGTTCAGTTGCCAGTTGAAACTATTATGTGACCCTGCTCTGAACCTCAGAATAGTTACACATATGCCACAAAGGTCCTGAATTACAGCTAAGGGAGACAAGCAGGAGCCAGGCTGGAAGTTAAAATCCATTAATCAGCCCCTAATTCATTATTGTCAGTTGGGGCAGGGCAGGTGTTGTAACTAATTTTGCAACAATGAAAGCACTTAGCAAGTGCAAAAGATCACTAATCAGGGCGCACTAAGGAAGCAGGTGCCAGCTAAAAAAATATTCTGTGACACATTAATCAGCCCCAAATTAATTCAGGTCACTTGAGGCAGGGAAGGTGTGCTTTGCTTTGCCGAAAATAATGTACACTGGACAACCAGAGGGTATGGTGATGAAACAGAGGGTGGCATGGGTGGGCCAGAGGGTGGCATGAGTAGTCAGAGAGTGGCAGTGGTGACAGAGAGTGGCAGTGATGAAGAAGAGTGTCCCAAACAGGCTGGACACGTAGAAACAACAAGTTCGCGAAACTTGCGACCCGACAGGTAAGTTCGCAATTTGCGAAAGTGTACAAAACCCTCGCGAACTGGCAGAAACACGGGCGAACACAAAAAAACAAAAATCTGCAAATTCGTGGGAATTCGCAGATTTTGCGGATTGCGAATCCGCAAATCCGCAAAATTCGCGAACGCGAGATCCGCAAAATTCGCTCATGCTTAATCCCAAGTAGCTTGAGGATGTGATGTTGTGCAGTACAACCCAGAATTCACTTTCAAAGGCCTCTCCAATGCCCCCAACAGAGCCAGGGCGCATGGCACACTATTAAAAACAGGGGCAGTTTTGCCACTGTCCCATTTTCTGTCCCTCTGCAATTTCTCTTACGTGCTTTACTACAAATTGCACCAAATATTAATTGTTAATTCCCTGATTATGACAGGGCAGGTATCCCACTTTGGTCACAAACCCATGATGCTCAAATCAAGCGAGCCACAAATGGCCACTATGCTGGAATTTTCCACGCAATATGCAAGCAATTCTCATTTGTGCACACACAGCTAAGAGACTTTATGTGCAGATGGCGCATATTTCCTGATTCTGGGGGTTTCTTGGTTGCTGATTCGGATGGGAAAATCGCGCAGAGGGTTTTACTGCAGCAGCAGCTAAATCTCACCCCACCCCCAAAAAACAGACACAAATAGTTAATTTAATTATAGTTCCTGTTAGGAGATAAAGTGCTTACTGGCATTTTGTTGGCATTTTGTTACAATTGTCTGTACAAAAGTGTACACAAAATGGGTGCAAAACCTATTTGTGCTTTTTTTTGGCCTCAATTATTTTGTCAGTGGTGTGCAAATCGGGCTGACTTTGCTGACAAAATTTACACAAGATGGTATATGAGTGTGTTAGTAAAAATATAATATTTAATGACACTAATTGCATATGCAGAGTGCGTTTCTATTGTTGCAATGGATTTCCAAATATATGAAGAAAAGAAATAAAAAATCACGTGCTCATTTTCTTTACCTGCCACTAAACCTTTCCTTCACTGTCAAAGGAATGTGAGATTTAAACATGTATATCTAGATGCATGTTGAAACTTAGCAATGTAAGGGGCTGTTGTGAAAAGTGTATATAGCATACTTACAAGATTCTACTATTACTGCAGGCTTGTTGTCTTTGATGGAAGAAGACCCTGTTCAATGAAGAATAAATGGCCTCTGTAGGTCACATCATGTTCAAATCTGTAATTGACTAGACATGCCAATTTAGAGGTCGGTATATCTCATGAAACATGAAATATGGCAATATGATGTAACGTGTTTTCCAATTTATCTTAAATGTCATTGCAAGCAGGATGGAAAGATGTAACTCTCATGGATCATAGGTCCTGGTTTTATTTTTATTTTTAGGAGATCTACGTAAAGGGATTTGTTGGTATTGAAAGGCATCTGAGCGCTGTACATAGAGTGGAGGAGGGAGGGTAAATAAGTGTACAATTATGGTGTAAGCCTTATGTTGTTAGACAGTTGAATATGTTCAGAGGAGATAATGCATAAACCAGTGACAGCTCCTCTGCTATGGCGGAAAAGCGTCGCCCCACTGTTTTTTAAGCAGTGCCAAGTAGAAACATAAAATGCTAATAACTTAGAGTTACTATCATTTTATGCTTTGTGTCCAGCTGCTTTGTGGCTGGCTGGTTGGGGGGCGGGCTGCTCTTCTCTTGGCAAAGGAGAAAAGTGATTTGCCCACTCCTAAGTTCGCAAGCAATTACTATTTCGTTGGCCCTCTCGGGCCGCCTAAACGAGTCTGGCACACTTCCCTGTTCTCCATGCAGGCCGAATTACAGCCTGCTTGGAGAACATGCCCACACCTCCAGCAGCCCCTGGCTGAAAGCCATATCACAGTGCTCAGATCAATCACAATGTTGCATTGCAGCGTTGTGATTGGCTTAGGGGAGGGAGCCTGGCTGCCTGCTTCCTGTTCCTGGATTCGGAGGCAGGAGAGCAGGAGCAGGACCAGAGACAGGGGACCCAACATCAAGGTACGTTTGAAAAAAAATTATTCTCCCCCTGGGCGACCCCCCTTACACCCTCTCATGTGACCCCCGCGCACACACCCACCTTGCCCGAGCCATGCTGACCCCCACTGGCATAAACTACTCATATTAAATTATGAAGTTGAGAGGGGAATGAGTTCTCAGGGTCAGGATGTCTTTTTAGACAGAGCCTATCATTTAAGTGATGGGCGATGTTGTGTGGCCCTGGAGAAGTTGTCTGAAGTGAATTGCGTCTTAAGATTTGAAGCTTGAGGAAATGTAAGTTTGTATGTGAAGGGGTTTGAGGAGTGTAAACTCAGCTATGGAGCCATGGGCCACAAACCAATGGTTAAGAGTCCAAGGAACAATTTGGGTCGTTAATAGAAAGGTCTGTTCAAGTTAAAGTGTAATTTGTAAGGTGATTAAGCAGAATCATCCCATTATGAGTTTCCCCTGGGGCTGACAAAAGCATTGAAATTTCAAGATTTCAAGTGTTACCTGAGCTGCTTTAAATAGATTAAATATGCAGGTGAAACTCCGGGGAGAATTAGTAGTTACATTAGCAGCATTAGCCATGATATTTTCAATTAATCTGCCAATGTACTCATTTCTCTGTGGAACCTCAGGGTTCTTCTAGCAGCAATCCACAGCTCCTGTGGTACCGGTATCGGTAAGTCATGAAGGGTTGAACCACTTGGGACACATCTGGCGCAACTGTAATGGTTCCTTTTAAGTTCCATTCGAAAATTGGTAAGGGAGGTAGAACGTCTGATGGAGAGAGGCTGCGCGTTTCAGAAACTCAGTGCAGGTTGAGAATGTCTTGGTTGCTCCTTTTTTTCAATTTCAGGAATTTCTACCTGGTCTGAACCTGGCTCTGAAGAGAGTGGGAGTGTCTGAGATGGGGATTTTAGTGGTGAGGTTCTTGAAGATCGTAAGGGTGAGGACTGTGAACATATAGTACATCATGGTGAGTAGAGAATGCAGGCAGGTAGTGTGTGTGACTAGTGGTCATTTCTCTAAATACTGTATTGATGCAAGTGTGCATGGCTATTGCGTTTCCGTGGGATACAGTGGAGTTTGTGAGGAGTGTGCTGCTGTCCTCTGTATGTGATATGACAAAGTCCTATTCTATTTCTTTGCTTTTGATTGTTGGTTCAGAGTGGAATATCCTGGCGGGGAGGGAAGGGGGTCTTTCACTTAGATGACAGTGTGGATAACAAATAGAAAATGTAAATCAATCCTTTGCATCACTGGATGCTAACCAAGAACATGACTGATGCATGATTCTTGATACTGAACCATGCTGTAGCCACATTATAATTGATTTAAAGAACCTAGGTCAGCTTCTGGAAAAAATACAAACATAAATATTTATTTAACAATGTATGGAATTTATTTCTAAAACATGACTCCAATCACGTAAGCAATTGTACTATTTAGTGATAATCAAATAAATTAGTTATAATAGAAGTAGAATAGAGTCTGGCCCAGATTTAATAAAATTTTGCATCAGGGTTGCAGATTTTTTTTTCATGCTGCCCCACGTAAAACGTATTTAGGGATTTTCTAAGCCATGCAAAGCCCTATTTGCATGGCTATGGGTGTCTTAGCAACAAAACAAAAAAAAGTAATGCAATACTGCATTCTGCGACAAACATGCAAGGAGAAATAAACCTGTAAAGATTGTTTTCTGCAAGAAGAAAAAGGACAGGAACTGGGTAACAAAGGAATGGAGAATAGACAGAATCAATGTAGCAAAGGGGCTGCATGGGTAGAGAATAGAGCCCAAAGGTATGTACAAACAGCAAAATACCTGCCACAGTGTCATCCTTTAGACAACTGACAACAAAAGTGGGGTTCCAGATCAAGTTCCACTTGATGGCATTCTTTGTATAGATACTGGCTGGAGAACATGCCAATACCACTGAGTTAGCTGATCATGTCAGTCAGATGAGTTACTGTGTGTCTCTTTTGATGGCAGTTTGGTATTCACATCTCAGCACATACTTCTCTTGTTGGTGTTTTACTTGGTTACAGCTACAGCGGAGGTACCCAAATCATTGGGTCAGTTGCATGTTTATTATTGTTTTGGTCCAGTCAGCTTTTTATTTCTTCTACTTGATTGTGAGGGTGCACAGACACACGATGATTGTTTTGTGCCAGTGTTTGAATGGTCTTGTTTAAGTGGAGTTTCACCTACATATCCTTCTGTTTTCCTAGTTCTGAGGATATTGATGAGTACTTGCATAAGATCCAATGCTGAGACAATATGTGAAATTACATTGCAATTAGCCGTATTTGTTGGGCCATTATGTTGTTTAGATGTCACAGAGTAGCTACACCATCTTGCGAATGCGCATGTCTTCTTTGACCGATATTGGACTATATATAAGAGTTTCACAGAACATTTTGAGGTTGATCACTGTGAACTGGGAACTGCAGTAGAAAATATCAACAGTTGAGGGTGACAATAACAGCTTGACTGACATTTTGTAAAATTCAGAGGTACACATTATGCTGCAAACAACTCCACTATCCTTCACAATGTGCCCGCTGCCAACTTGCAAGGCCATAAATACCTTCTTTCTTTCTTTTACAACATGTTTACTTGTTCCACTTGGCAAATTTCCTCTGGGATTTTGATAGCCTATACATTTGTTTGCTGCCAACTCTTTCTGAAGATGAATCAGCAGATCTTAAAAGAGAGCTTCGGAATGTGTGTAGCAGCAGTGACCCTTTCTGTTTCGTCTCATTGCCCAGGCATCTGTATCAAAGTAGCAACACCAGGTGGGGAGAGGCTAAGGGCTGCAGATACAGCAAGTATAGTTCATCAGTCTCTGAAATGCATTGCTAAACCACTTGCACAACAGCAAGGGTTTCTGACAGGGAGAGGCAGATCCAGATGTGAAGAGGCTTGGACACTACTGCCTTAGTGGTTCTGCTCTTCTGACTCTACCCTGCACACGCCAACTCTGCCGTGCAGCCCCTCACTCTGCAGTCAATGTGGTAGTGGGGCCAGGAGTAGCATGCATGTGGCATATAGCAGGAATCTGATGTCATCAGTGTTGTCATTTGAGATGTCATCAGTGATATCATCAGTGATGTCAATGACCATGTGAAAAAAAATATATTTTGGGAAGGGAGCCGTTTGACCCCCCCTCCCCTGATACTTTTGGGCCCCATGGGCCCCAACCCCCGGGGCCCAGCCAGAACTTTTTTTTTTCAAGGGAAGGGGGCCTGCCCTGCCTTAAAAAAAAAAATGGAAGGGGGGCTGCCTGGTCTACCTGTGGGCAATTTTGGCCCCGGGAACTCCTTCCCCCAGCCTTATTTATTTATTTTTGTTAAAAATAATTAAAAGCAGTAGGGTGGCCCCCCTTGTGGGTCATTTTTGGCCCCAGGGACCCCATCCCCCAGAGCTTGGCCTCCCATTGGAGACTGTAGGGGAAGACCCAATGCCCTCGCGGTCCCAGCCGGGCTCCCTGCCTCCTGCGGGAGGCGACACGGCTTTTGGACATAGGGAGCTGCTGACATGTAGCTCCCTTTGCCTAAAAGCAATTCTGCTTAGCTTTGTGAGAGAGAGAACAGGTTTCCTGAGGCAAAGCAGTGTTTGCTATGACATGGCGGGAGCCAGGCTCCCGCCCTGTCAAAGCAATTTGTAATGTTTCAGAGATAGGCACACCAGGACATTGCTGGAGCTAGCCCTGGGGGGGGTGGGGTGGCGGTCCCCTGGGCCAGGGAGGGCACCATGACAGGATCCATGTAGCCTCCAACAGATGTAAGGCCCCCAGGAAGTGGTGGTCCCCGGGCCAGTGTGGTGGGCAGGATCCCCTCCACACACCTATTTATTTAAACTGCAGCCCCAGGGAGGCGGCGTTCCCTGGGGCTTGGGGGGCCTGTGAGACCCCCCACTCAGTGCCAACTAAAGCCCCGGGTAGGTGGTATTCCCCGGGCTGCAGGGGCCCGTAGGCCCCAGCTACATAATTCTGCATTGCCCCGGGACCTGGTCCACTCGTGACCTTAAAAAAAGACAGCATTTCATTTTATTTTATTTTTCTTCTGGATTCACGCTCCCGACGTGACTCCAGCAGAAAATTCAAAACAAAATACTTCCTTGGGCCCTGACCCTGGCCTAGGGGGTCAGGGTGTTTTTCTTTTTTTTTTAAAGATTTTCTCACCTTTTTCTGGTGAACAAGCTTGTGATCTGGAGGGTTCAGCCAATCAGAGCTCACAATTCTCAAATATCGATATCTGTAAATGTTTACATTTCTTAAAACTACTGAACTGATTTACAGCATTTAAAGATAAGTGTTTTTCTGGACTAAAAGATACCTTTTTGCCAAATTTGGTGTAATTCAGTTCAGCAGTTCCGGCTGTAGCCGTGTCTAAAATCAGCAATGGAAATTAACATGGCCAAAACACATTTTGGGACCACCTCCTTTTTCTTGGCCCCCATTTGACAAATCATTCCGAAACCTTTGTGACAGGAGCCGACCAGAGCACCCCATTAGTTATGAAAATTTCGTGAAGATTCGTCAACCGGTGCTTAAGTTATTGGCAAAAGAAAAAGTTCTTTTGAGATAGAAAGATGGTTCTAACTATAACTACCTACTGGTGACTGCCAGTAGGTAATATACATACATGTTTCCAAAATCAGCCCCAATCAAACCCAACTACACACGAGATGAGGAAACAGCAGCACAGCCAGGTAACCAGTTCCCTGTCTTTCATTATTCAGTTTTCACTATCAGGTGAGGTCAGGAGACCAACGCGTTTCCACCATAGCGTTTAACAGGGTCATAAGTGTGCAAACAATCTTTTTAAAGGGACAACCCCTTTAAATCCCCACCATTAAAAACAATACCAGGACTGCTACATGTTTAGCTGAATGGCGCATTACTCCTTTCATATTGTTTTCCAATTCATCCATTTTTGTGTTACACTGTGAAGTCTTAACTTTCACTTCCAAAATGTTCACAGTTGTCTATGTAACACAAGGAATGACAAAAATCTCTGTATTATATATTTCATTTTCAGTCATTGAAAATCAATTCGGATGAATCTTGGTGAAGTACCTTAATTCATTATCATTGTATCAGAAAAAATCATTTCAAATTATTTTGGTTCATGTTTGATGAAATATTGGTAAAGTACTTGAATTCATCTATTATATTATCTATTTACTGATTAATGTCCAAAAAGGTGACCACAGGGAAAAAATACTATCCGGACAGCATATCAAATGTAAAAGGATATGTATGTGTTATAAAGAGGGACAAAAGAAATATATTGAGAAGGAAGAGAAACAAAAATAGAAGGGGGAAAGGAGAGAAGGGAAAAGAAAAGAAGAAGAAAGGACGGGGATAAACAACAGAGGAAGGGTTTTGTGGAGAGGATTGTTAAATAAATTAATGCATTCTCCAAATTACAATCAAATGCACTTCCTGGGATTAAGGGATTATTGGAATCAATATACTCTTGTTAACCTCACATCTCATGATTTAATGCTTCTTTATTCCTATTTTTCTGTTATTTTTAGTTCACTAGACTTTTTTTTGCTTTTCATTACCTCTTCAGATCCCTGCACTATTTCATGTAAGGACCTTCCATATATTTATATAATATGGAAGATGTTGCCTTTTTTCTCTTTGTTCAATTGTAAACAGAGCCACCCCACAGTACGCTCATCCTGTGCAAAAAGTTGCATACAGTATTATGTTCAAGAAACCTATTAAAGATAGTATTGCCAATAAAGTGCCTTCTAGTTGTGAACAGTACTTTTCATCTTTGTAAGAGTTGCACACAGTACTATATTAAAAAAAGAGAGACAAAAAGGGGGAAAGAAAAGCCCTACGATTGAAAAATGACAACAGAGGTGACTATAGAAGATAAATAATAATTGTCTCTTATGTATATACATTAAAAACTGGAAGAACAAGGAGAGATTGAATGTTTTTTTATGCTTGTCATCCTTCATTAGAGATGAATATATAACTCTGCATCTTTGTTTAATCCATGGGGAATTTTGGTGCTCATCAATAGTATCACCCATACATTCACTGGGACACCTAATCACTCACTCATACAGTCGGTCATTCAGTCAGTCACACACCTACTCAGTCATCCATAAAGTCGCTCATACACCCACTGTACACCAATACACCTAGGCATATATATTTAACTCTTGATGATGTCATCACTGATGTCATCAGTAATGTCATTTGAAAAGTCAAAATTCTATTTGTTAACTATAAGGGCCTTGGAACCTTTGTTTTTTTCAGTTTTTTGGTGAATTTCTAAGGTTTTTTTCGCTAGCAGTCACATTTGCAGACTGGTGCAGAAAGGGGGCTGGGCCTCCAACCAGCTCTCATGAATTCCGCTGCATAGGATTTACAGAAGGTACCAGGAGGGCTTTTTAGCCCTTATGGTCCCTCTGGAGACAAGGGAACTTTATCCCCCAACAAGTAGTGCACTTGGAGGGACGTTTGCAGAGTGGTGGAGATGCAGGCCGTGGCCTCTGACAACTTCCAAATAATTAACTTCCCACCCTTCCCCCCTACAAACCTAACAGCCCGCTATGAAAATATGAATTACTATTAACAATTAAATTATAAATGTGCCTGATCTGTTGGTCAGTCACAGGGCAGGCACACAAACAGTGCACTGGACCAGTTACTGCGAATCCCACTACTGATGGAGGGAGCATGTGAATCCTCCTGGCCAGGGGGGCATCCTGTGCCACAAAGGCCTGTGCACATACTACACCCTTCCTGCAAAGTGCCCACGGCATACCCTGCTTGCATAGTGGAAAAACAACGGGGGATCCGCCGCCTGCTCCTCACCAGAACTTCCTTCTGTTCCAAGTAACTGAGAATGGAACTCCGCTGTAGTCCTGTGGGCAGAGGGTCTAGAATAAACCAAGTGTATTTTACTTTTCCAAAAGCAGCAGTACCTTCTAAATGGCAGAGGCCCCAAAGAAGTCTCGCTATTGGGTTGATCTCTGTCCCTGTGAACCCCTAGTGCTATGAACCTACCACTGAAAATCCGTTGGGTGGAGACAAGGGACTGTAACAACTGCCAATATAGACCTCCCTCTCCAACTTGAATACAGCGGTATCCCCAGTCTGGGGGTGACCTATAACCTCAGGAGAGAGCTGTCAGTACTATGCGAAGAGGACTCAACTCTGACTGTGCCCTGCCCTGTAGAGATCGAGACTAGTCTGTGGTGCATTATGGCAATGCTAGGTGGCAGCAGCAGTGGTCAGGGATGGACACAGGGAAAGATGCGTGGACTGGTTCAGTGCAGACTGCTGTGTGCAGGGGTTGTTTATGTACTTTACACACATGAGTGTGTCATCCACCAACTGTGCGGTTGTGTAGGGGTCAAAATGTACCATCCTTGTTTGTCGGTGAGGCACCAATCTTAGGAAGAACTGTTTGTTGCATTGTAGTGGCTTGTAACTACTTTCAAGATTTTTGTAGTGAGTGTTCTCTGACTATTAAGGTTGTGAAATCAATGGTACTGATGGTGTGGTCTAGGAAGGAACCCGGTACAGCTTTTCAGTGAGTGAATAGTTGAAGCGTTTGTCCTACACATGATTCACTTTCAGATGTACACCCCACATAAACAGAGCGAGTGACCATTGAGCAGAAAGGTGGCCTTGGGAGGCAATCATAAAGGCTTTACCATAGCTTGGAGGGTAACTTCGAGAGCCAGAGCAATGTATGCCTCAGATCTGCAGCTTTGAAGAAGTGGGTGTCAAATTAAAGGTAACTGAGTATGGTTTTCGAGAGACCTCCTTAACTGGGATTTTTGGCAGTGTTTTTTTTTGGACCTAGAAGCCTAGATCACTTATACTCTCTGCAAATGAATACAAGTGGACAACTAGATTTAGCAATAGTTCTCCTAAATAACCACTAGGACTCTGTGGCTTCTGATTAAAGTCTTTTTACTATTTTCAAATATCCAGAGGCAGGTGTGGACAGTGGAAACTAAGAACTACAACCCCTTGAAAGTGACATTAGGAATAAACTTCCACAATGGATGGTTATTATCCCATCCCACCACGGCACCAATAAGTCTCTTGCTCTTCTCTCTCATTGGTCCATAGAAGAGAGTAGTATGTGGGGAGATGGATGAAGGTGTCTGGCTTTCTTCATCAGTTAGTTGTGGATGCAGAGTGCTCCATCGCTACACAGTTTGGGGGCAGGTAATATACACCCTGATCTTGATGAAGTGTGTCTTAGGGCTATGTGAGGTATGGGTGGTCCTCAGATGAGGTGGCATGGAAGGAGAGGGACAAACAGCTGTAGCCCTAAATTGTAATTACAACTTCATATGGCATTAATTTGAGACCGAGACGTTGACATTGAGTAAAAGATCCGAGCTCCGTTTGGGCGTCCGCCAAGCTATTGAGAGGCAATTTTGTTAAGTGCACATCAGATAATATGTAAAAACATTTTTTTAAATATTTTTTCTGACATTTGTTTCAGTTCAATACATATACACTCGATTACATTACCTCACCAATTAACGTGTATTATCTAAAAACTCTGCCCCTTTGATTGCTTGTGACTTGGATACTCTCTCATTCCTGACTTCTAATTGGACAGGTCTGTGAAATTTAGCTAGGCTGCGGTCTATAGACATTCCACTTTCTTGATCTGCTTTAATTTCGAGCTACAGTTTTAGTGGGACTAGAAATGTGTGTTCTAAGTTTGATTTATGACCTTGCTGTGGTACAGTGGCCCTTTTGTTTATGCGACTACTGCTTTTCAGGTCGAGCCTGAGCGAGTGTGCATGCATGTTGTGGTGGAATAGCGAATAGGAGCATCACCCACTCTCCGCCCATATTTGCCATTGGCTTGTGTCCTTGTCTGTCCTAAATGCTGGATTCTGATTCTAAAAATAGGATTGTTAGTCCTTCCATTATACTGCCTCCTCTTCATTTGTCACCTCCAATGGCAAATGGCCCTTTTACTTCAGTTGTTACACCGTATGTGTTATTTAGACTGTGAGCACTATTTTCTTTATTCAGTTTCTCTTACTGCTGGCACGATGTGCTTTGGTGCCTTCTGTACCTCCCCCCTCCCTCCCGTTGTTGTGCCTTGTTTACCCCTAACCTCCCTCCTGTTGACCTTGCCTTCTCCCACTATGTCCTCCCACCCGCCAGTGGCTGTGCTTTCTAATGATTCTAATAAAAGAATAATGGTTCTGCGAATCGACCAGTTTGTGAAGAAAAAAATGCTTGCTGCATGTGCCCTATAATTTCTTACCTTTCAATTGTAGTTCCTGAGGGAACTAGCATTTATTTTCGAAGGAACCCCACTGTAGATTAATATTACTTTAAAAGGCAGCTGGATACCTGATGCTGTGTCTCTGAAATAGATTTCTCCTTTTACCTTTTTTTGCTAATATCCGTTTTAGAAAACAACAGTTTTGAAGTCTTTGACAACTGAGGTTAGGTTTTCTTGTGAAGGGAGGGGTCGGGTGACCAAATTTAAGAGACGTGGAGAAAGTACACTATTCTTGTGGGGAGTTGACCGTCTTGAGGATTTTAGAAAGGATGTTTAGACCACAAGTTTTTTTTTTTAATCAGCCGTTAAGTGATAGGATTGCTGATGTATGATTATGGATTGGTATTTGGAGAGTCATGTGGTTGCAAGGATAACCATTTTCTTATTGTCATTCTGTAATGCAAGAAATTGAAATATTTTGGAGGAATTGAAGTTCTTTAAGGATAGATTCTATTGTCTCTTAAAATAATTTGTAATTTTGTTAACAGTGGTACTTCATCTGGGATTTTTGGTTTGTAGGGGGGTTCAGTGAATTGACATGATCTGGAAGAGAAATTTAGCAAGATGAGGAGCTTCTTTAATCATATTCTTAAATAGTTTGTTTCAGTCAATTTAGTGAGATTTGCTTTTTTAAGCATTTCATTTCAAGAATAAGGATTTGAATCATTGTAAATATTGGTGAGATATTCAGTGGAATTTTGGATTATTTGTGTGGGAGCACCGGGTCTGATCACACCTCTTGGTTGTTAGACAGTGAAGTAGTGTGGCTCACTGGTTAGAGGCGGCAGACCCGAGAGCAGAGGACGGCCCGGGACCAGGGTTCGATTCCCGGCGCGGCAGGTTTCTGGACCAGGGTCAGCGGACTCGATAATTCTCTCGCCTCGGTGCCCACTCTGATCAGCGATCACACTCGGCAACTCTGGGCATTAGCTTGCCTCATCTTCACTAACGGCCCCACCAGACCGCCGGGGATGCCTGGTCTCACCCTGGAGATACCCATTAAGGGACCATCTCTCAGGGAAGCCAGGAAGGGTTTCGCAGCGGTCGAAGCGCCTTGGGACCCTACGGGTAAGTAGTGCGCTATATAAATGCCTATACATTTACATTTTAAAGGAGTTGTCATCTTTACCTATTCTGCAACATTGCGATAGGGTAATGCATGAGGATCAGACTAACATAAAAGAGAGTTTTTGGTTGATAGTATTGCCTTTTTTTATTGATTAGGTTGTGGATAACATTGAAACAGGGTCACATTTGTTTTAGCTTTGTTCCTTTTTTAATGTTCCATTGAGAATTAAAATCACCTAGGGAGATGATGGTTCAGTATTGTGTTTTTATTGGTGGGATGAGTTAATTGAAGCAATCCACAAAGCAGGGAGGTAGTTGATACTGAAGCACCACATTTTATTACATTTCAGTTAGATCGTGATAAGCAGCCGTTTGCAGAAGGAAAACATTGGTGAGTTACCACTGGAGTGCTTTCAGGAATTCTTGAAGTCTTTCTTTTAGATTTGCAAGGCCTTCTTCATCTTTCCTTGTGTAGAAGTGTTTAACCGCTAAATATTAGGAAATCAATGATGATGTGATGTAGGTGTGAGCTGGATCTCTGAGATTGTAAGCGGATGTACTGCGTGTGTGCTCAGGAGGTCAACAATTCAGTGTGTATCAGATTAAGTTGATCCCACATTGCTAAGAAGGAATTTTAGGCCAAGCAGCGGAAGGTGATCAATGGACTGTGTTTTTCAGTACCTTGAATCAGATTTTTGTTGTAAACGCATTGTTATGGATTTTTTCTGTGTTGTGTTTAAGAGAGACTTTAGATAACCACAGCATAACAATGGGTCATAGAGTTCTAACTGATTATATTTAACTTATAAAGAATGTTGGCAATAAATGAATATGTAGCTGTCAAAGCAGTGATAGTGAATGTGTGAGGGGCTAGCTGTTAGATATCCAGCTTGAAGAAGGATCTGGTGTGATCTTTGTATATAAAGGACAATGCTGCTGCAGAAGGGCTTATTCATAGATATTGGTCAATTGACTGTGTTCCGGCTGTGTACTCTGAAGAATGATATATTCCCACTGATAGATATAGTATTCATCAATGTAGGTAGAGTTTGTAAATCCACCTTTCGTGTTCCTTTTTGCTGAGTCATCATTTTTCAGATTTTAAGATTGTATCTCTGCATTGCATGACCGGTGTACATAGGGTTATTTTAGTTAGGCGCGTGCACTACAGAAGAGAGATACTGTATTACAACAAAATTAAACATATCCCGCCATCTGTGTTAGCAGTCATTGAAAGAATTTTAGCAGCATTGAATTGGAGAATAGTTTTATGCACGAAAGCAAAGCATAAAGGCCCTGAAGAATTGCAGTAATCATCCAAGTGAATATGAAGACCAGAATGCAACTGTTGTACTCACAAAACTCTACTGCATTTATGTGATGGAACAAGATAGGCAGTGTGCATGTGGTTGAGCGTTCCACTGTCCTTGTTGAGTTTATAGCCGGTCTTTTACAGACTGGCTGCATTGGGAAACAACGCAATAGGCAAATCAAAACATCTTTTCATGAAACCACTGACTTAGGTTTCTTCTGGCTGAGTCATTCTTCCATTTCGGGCTTTCTTCCAACAGTCAGTGAGACATTTCAATGAATTTTCTGAGCCTGAGACCAGTGTTCTTGTACACTATGCTGCCCACTGTTCGCAGTGGATGTAGGGTAAATGGGCCTGATTTACAAAGGTTAAGTGAGATAAAGTCTAACTTTATGACTTTTCGTATTCACAAAGAGCATTTACTACTCGTACAACCCCTTTGTGAATACCAAAAGTTGTAATGTTCAACTTTTGGTATTCCCAAAGGGCTTTTACAATTACAAATGCCCGTTAGGAATACCAAAAGTTGTAAAGTTAGACTTTCATCGCATTTTACCTTTGTGAATCAGGCCCAGTATGTCTATTCAATTACTGCCGGTACTGTCTTACTTCTAAAAAACCAGACAATGAATAATGGGTTACTTAGATCTGAGGTCAGAGATGTTATTGAGCCCATTGGGAATGCAGGCATGCTTGTTTCTGGATATGCATCTTCTGCAATCAATCAGTCAATCAAACAGGGGGATTTGTATAGCAGAGGTACTCACCTGTGAGGGTCTCAAGGCGCTTATGAAAAGGGGGAACTGCAGCTCCATCTGGGTTCAGTTTGAAAGGAAGGTCTTCAGATCCTTCCTGAATTGGGTCAGCGACAGGGATTGCCTGAGGTGGAGGGGCAGGATGTTCCAAGTCTTGGCAGTGAAGTAGAAGGATCTTCCTCCAGTTTTTGTCATGTGGATCTGAGGGATGGAGGCAAGGGCCAGCTGGGCGGAACAGAGGTGTCTGGTGGAATGTGAAATATGAGGCACTGGTGCAGTGTCGTGGAGGGCTTTGTAGGTGTAAGTGAGGAACTTGAAGGTGATTCTTTTATTGACTGGGAGCCAGTGAAGTTCATTAAAGTGTTCAGTGATATGGAGGTGACAGGGGGTGTTGAGGAGCAGTCTGGCTGTGCCGTATCGAACATTCTGTACTTTCCTGAGGAGTTTCTGGGTGATTCTGGTGTGGAGTGCATTGACATAGTCGAGCCTCCTGGTGATGAGTGCGTGGGTGACCATCTTTCTTGTTTAATGCAGATCCCTCTGAAAGTCTTTCAAAGCAAGCGTAGTGTGTGGAAGCATGAGGATGATACAGCATTGATCTGGCAGTTAATTGTGAGCGCAGAGTCCAATATGATACAGAGGTTGCATGTGTGGTTCATGGGGGTGGGTGATGTTCCCACTGCGGAGGCTCACCAGGGGTTGTCCCAGGCAGAGGCGGTGGATCCTAGGATGATTACTTCAGTCTTATCTGAGTTGTGCTTGATGGAGCTGTCCTTCACCCAGGAGGCAACAGCCTTCCTCCTGCTGTGGAAGTTGATCCTGGTAACCGAGGGTTCTTTGGTGAGGTTAAAGGATCAGCTGGTTATCATCTGCCATGGTTTCTTATGATGCCTGCAAGGGGAGCCATGTAAACATTGAAGAGGCTAGGGCTCAGGGAGGAGCTCTGGGCTACTCTGCAGCTGATCTGTGAAGGTTCAGAGTGGAATGGGGGTAGCCTTGCTCGTTCAGCTAGAGAGGAAGGAGTGGACCCAGACCAGGGCCTTGCCGCAGATGCCAGCGTTGTGAAGTTTCATGATTAGGGTGTGTTGTGAGACTGTATTGAAGGTGGGCAAGAGGTCCGGCAAGATTAGGACTGCGTTTCACCCCGGTTGAGGATGGCACGGATGTCATCAGTGGCGGTGAGGAGTCTGTTATCAGTGCTGTGATTGCTTCAGAAGCTAGAATGGTAGACTTCCAGGATGTGGTTAACTTCAATGAATTTGTAGAGTCGGGTGTTGATGGCCTTATTGGTGACCTTTGCTGGGAAGGAGAGCAAGGAGATTGGTCAAAGGTTTTTGGGGACCATTGTGTCAGCGGACAGCTTTTTCCACAGGGGATTGATCATAGTGTTTTTCAAGTCATTGGGGAAGGTGGTGGTCTCGATGGAGCATTTGATGGTGCACTGGAGTTTGGGGGCGATGGAGGTAGTGGATCTGTGAAATATGTGGTGCAGACAGGGATTTGATGGGGCACCAGAGTGGATGATCTTCATAGTCTTCAATGTGTTGTCCATAGTAAACGGTGTCCAGTTGGGCAGCATAGAATCAGGTGTCTTGTGGTTAGGTGCAGTGGTGTTGGGCTAAGTGGCTGGTTCTTGAGCATTGAATCTGTCCTAGATCAGTCTGATTTTGTGGTGGAAGTAGGTGCAGAGTTTGTCGCAGAGTTCTTGGGGAAGGCCTCTGTGGTCTTTCAGCTGGGTCTGGTGAACTCCTTGACAAATGCACATAGTCCTTAACTGTTGTGTAATTCATTGTAGATTCTGTCTTGAAAGGCCATTTTTTTGTGGATTTGAGAAGTAGGTGGTGTGTGGTAATGGAGGTTTTGAAGGCTGCATGGGTTTCTGGGGTTTTGTTGTTCCTCCATCTCTTCTCGAGTCGTCTGCAGGTGCATCTGGACTTACGGAAGTTGGGAGTGAAGGAGCTGGCTTTCATGGTGTGTGGTTTGCCGGGGGCCTTCTTGAGGGGAGCTAGGACATTGGTGCAATTGGTGATCCAGTGGTGGAGGTTGCAAGATGAGGTGTTGGTGTCTGCTGAGAAAGGGGGTAAGATGTTCCTCAGTGCTCTTGTTTCAGCTGTGACGGGGTAGTAGGTGTGGTGATGTAAGGTGGGACAGTTGAAGGTGAAATGCACTCAGTGGTGGTCGGTCTAGAGAAGTTTGGGGTGTGGTCATAGGTGACATTCCAGCTGGCGGTGAAGACCTGGTCGAGCTTCTGCCCTGTTGTGTGGGTTGGCGCGGTGACTAGCTGCTTCAGTCCTTTGTGGTGAGGTTTTCCAGAAGGGATGTCCATCTTCTTAGGATTTTAGATACTATCTTTCCTTGATAATAACAAAAGAACTTTGCAATAACACTATCACACTGCCTTGGTATTATGTGCAAGGCCTTCATGTGCATGATACAAATGTGTTTGTTAGTACGTCTATATGGTGATGCACTTATCTGTGGAATACAAACAATAGGAAGCCTGATCACAATCACAGACCAACGAAAGGATGTCCTTTTCTACATATATGTATATATATCCTTTTGTTTCCAAATACAATCAGAGGAGACTCTTCTGCTGATTTTGAGGGTTCCTGCATGCTGAAGCTTTCGCTTAGCAGCTGACTGACATCTCCGTGTCCACAGGTGACCAGTTTATTACCAAGACAGGGTCCTAAATTATTACCCACCAGGTAAAGGGGTTACATCATCCAGAAGGGGGTCTCTTGGCATACCATACAATCACATCCTAGACATATAGGTTAGGGTTTGCTTAGGCATGCTCCCTGCCTAAGCTTAGGGGGCTAACAGTGACACTGTGACCTAGCCGGTCCAAGGGGCAACATATCCTGTGGGGCTACATGGAATCCATCTGGCACCATCCTAAGTTTATGTCATCCGCAAACAAGCAGTTCCTGCTGATTAGTGGGACTACACAACAATATAGCTTACAGTGAGCCCGGGACCCACATCTGGGTGTGCTTGTCACGTTTAGGGCATTAATTGCAAAAACAATAAGGTGATAGAGGGAATGCTTGAATTAATCTCAGCCATTGGCAATCACTTGCCAATGGCTGAGCATGCCACCTCAGCTTGGACCCAGCCATATGCAAATCAGACTTGACCATGTTCCTCATGGGAACAGTCCAGCCCAAACTGCCAGGCCAGGACCTCCCCGCAATGGAAAACTAGCAACCCAGGACCATATTTGCCCTGGTTATGGGCTCTTCAGCTGCGCACACCCAGTACACTAATGGCATCAAATGCAAAAATAACAAGATGATGCAAGGAATGCTTCAATTAATCTCAGCCACTTACAATCACTTCCACGTTCCATCATTTTTCAACCTCCATGCCACCCCAGTTTGGACCCAGTTCATATGCAAATCAGTCTTGACTCTGTTCCTCATGGGATCAGTCCAGCCTGAACTGCCAGGCCAGGTCCTCCCTGAACTGGAACCCGTTTTGCCTTTGGTATGAGCTTTTCAACTGGGTATTGCTTGGTTCCAGGGGCATAGTGAGCCCGGAACCCACAAGTGGGCATTTCCGGTACACTTAGGGCATCAAGTTCAAAAACAGCAAGATGATGGCTGGAATGCTTTAATTAATCACAGCCACTGGCAATCACTCGGCCCACATCCCAGTCTATAATTTTCTGCCAACCGATGCACCTCAGCTTGGACCCAGCCATTTGCAGATCAGTCTTAATCCTTGGCAGTACGGGCTGGATTGTTCTCATTAGAGTAGGGTCAAGACTGAGTTGCATTAAGCTGGATCCAGGGCTGGACATGGAACCAAAAACAGTCCTGGCAAAGTGCTCGGCCGGCCCCCCATGAGGGTCGGGGGTGCAGCCAAGCTGTTTGCCAGGGTTAGTTTCAGCTGTTTTTTTTACATGGGCTGATATTGCAGCTATGCTGCAAAAACAGCCCTGTAACAAAAACGGCCACCCATGGGCCCAAAACTGACCCCCACCCTGATGACCCACCGGGGAAATGCCCGGTGTCCGTCACGGCCAGTCCGGCTCTGGCTGTGTCCAAATTGAGGTGGTATGGTGTGCAAAATTACAATCAATTGGAATGGAGCCCGAGTAATTACCAATGGCTGAGATTACTTCTTAGTTCTTTTTTAACAGTGAGTGTGCCAAGAACCATTAGAGACAGTGAGCTTGTATGCAAGATAGGTCACATAGATATTGCTACATTGAGGCACAGGCAACTATCAGGTGCTATTAGCTCAGATCATAGAAAATCCCTGACGAAACCTGTAAAGCTTGCCCTTCAGGTATATGAAGCAAAGGCTCTTGGCTCCGCACTTCACGGTGCTGAGCTATCGGGCTTCGAGAAGGTGGCTGCACTACAAACTTCGGAAAATAAGTTCTTCCGGGCAATAACTGGAGTCCCTAAAAGTACTCCCTTTCTGCCCCTTAGGTACGATCTGGGCAGAAAAGCGGTTACAGATTTGACCAGGCTTCGACCGATTCTGTACTGGAGTAGGCTTTGGACCACGCCTGAGCTTTCCCATTATGCTGAGGAGTTTTTAGACATCATCAAAGCGGATATATTCCATAAAATCGGGTGGCTCAAATCGCTGAAAGCAACTCTGATTGAACTTGGAATGAGTTCGCTTTGGGTAGACCCAGCTGGAGCAACATTTCCTACTAAAAGTGCTCTAAAGGAAATGTATTGGGAAAAGGTAGCCTCCCGGGGTTGGAGTAGCTCTAGTACAGGATCTATGGCCGAAGGATTCCTAGAGGCTAAGTTGTATCCTTCTTTGGAACCCTACTGTGATATCATAACTAGACCTGGCGATAGAAAACTTTTCTTCCAACTGAGAGAAGGTGCACTCCCCCTTAGATTTTTGACAGCTAAATGGGAAGGTGGGTTGAGCGATAGTTGCCCTGCTTGTGGTTCCACCAAAGAAACAACTGTCCATTTCTTATTTTCTTGTACAGCCTATTCTGACCCAAGACGCGTATGGTTAAGACCGATGTGCAAGAATTTGGGGACTACCAGTAGTACAGTTGCCTTGCGTATTATATGCACCAGCACTGCGACATGGATATCAATAGCCACTGCCAAGTATCTTGGATGGGCATGGTCGATTAGACAGAGACTGCTAGTCACTTGACTATTCTCTGTCTGGATAATTTGTCTGCGTGTTATCTATGTTATTATCACAAAACTGTTTTTATCTAGGTATTTTTTAGCTTTTGTATTATTTTTAAATAATTGCTAATTTTGCACTGTATGAAAACTTTTAAAATTGGAACTGTACATCGAGTCATAAACTGTAAATATTATGCTTTAGTTCTCAATATAATTGATTGTAAATTTAATTGTACTTTTAAATTTTAGAATGTTCTTGCTTTTATGAGTAAAATCTCGAATAAAGCGTACTTTGACTTGACTTGATAGGTCTGGGTGCTGGTGGAGATGCCTTTGTAAATGACACAGATGGTTCTGGTGATGGTGGGGGCTGGTAAGAGGAGGCAAATGTGCTTCATCAAGATGGTGGTGATACGATTAGATTTCTTCAGGCCCTGGATGTGATATGCTGCAGCATGTAGGATGCCCCCTAGCGTATGTTTCATTGAAACCCACTCCAATTCCTTCTTTCGTGAATCCACCTATTGCAACATAGGTTGGGTAGCAAAATAAGTTTCTCGTTACAAAATGTAGGGTTGCAAATTGTGACAATAGTTGGAATCAGAAGTTTCTTCATCTAGCCTTAAATTTGCTTACTCTGGCACCTCTGGGCTTGTCAAAGGGAAAGCAACACACTCTCTGAATTGGGCTATAAAAACCCTAATTTATTATATGGCAAAATGCTTTTTGAAATGTTCTGACAATAAAAGAACATGTATTATTTCCTGAAACTCAATCCCGAACACCCATAATCCATGTTATTCTGGTGCGGGCATTTTGCAAAAGATCTACTAAATATGAACAATTAGCCCAGACTTTTTTCATCTTCTCAGTTGTATGTTCAATGCCTACAGTAAGTCACTCTAACTCAGTGATATGGGGTAGGCAGGGAGATAATATGTTTACGAACATTATGAACTACAGGTTACTTTTTTAAGGGAACAGTTGGGTGATCTTCTCTGTTTTGCGCTCATCCTAGTCAGTCACTATCTTTCCCCTTCTAATCCGGTCATCATCTGAATGGAAAGGAGTATGTAATAGGAGTTTGAAAAGCTCAGCTCTGCTGTTGAAATATTGAGCTGCCATGAGGACATAGTTTAATATTTGAGATGTTTGATTTTGTTTTTCCTATTTAATGCTCTTTTGCATTCAAGGTACTGACATTCAGCAGGGAATTCATAGAGTAAAAACAGATTGGAAGCAGTATGCAAAGAAAATTCAAATAATGTTGCAGGAATGTCTGCAGAGAGGTGAAAGAAATGGGAAAATATCCTTGTGTAGGGAAATATGAGTCAATGGCTGGCAGTAGGTAGAGATAAGTGTTGATGGAGGAATAGATTATGTCATGAGAAAAGATTTAGTCAAATTGATACTATTTTGAGTGCTTTGAGCCACATATGAGATTGGAGTTAATTAGAGGTTGCTCGAAGGAAGCAATATGTTTCACTAAGCCATGTGTATCTGCTACAATGAGGGTTTCTTTCTCCAGTGAGAGAAATAAGGAGGCAATCTCAAAGGGGTGATTCCAAAAATTAGTGTGTCACCACAGAACAAACTCTTTGTGAGGAAAAATTCTAAAATCCTTTATTTGCTTGTTATCTATCCATATTGACTAATTTTGCTAAAAATCTTTCTCAAATGACTACCGCAAAGCCAACATGTGTTTTGAGAAAATTGCTTCTTTGGTGCAATTTCTATTTGCTTGATTAATATTAAAAACAGATTCAATCTGCTTAACAATCATCTTTCCACGTGTCCAAATATATACATGTGTTGTTGCTGGTCTTTAAGAATCAAGCACTTCCATAAATGGCCTCGCATTAGGTGCCAAAAGGAGGATGTGATACTATTGAACCTGTGGCACAAAAGGGAAAATCTCACAATTCTTATTATTTAAAACTTGTTTGGATTATACAGACACAAGGAAAGATGATTGTTAGATTAGATACATAAAAACGCAGACACTGTATATCAAAGAATTGGTTAGGTGGTGACATTATTGTGTATCAATTATGCCCAAATATTTGGAAACATTTTATTGTTAAAACAAAGTGTAAAAGTAGCAAAATTGTGTACCACTAAAACTTTAAAAGTGCATTTCCAGTGGCCTAAGGGTTGCAACATAACAACGATTTATAGCCTTTGGGAAAGATCAACTCAGGAATAGGGGTTTGTGGACCATCACAATGAAAGTTGTGACAATGAGTTTGGGCATAATGAATTTAAATGAAGCACTGAAAGGAGGAACCTGGTGTTACAGACAGCATCATGCTTATGGAAGGTGCTCACTCATATTTCACATTTTCTGTATGTGTTATTAAGTGTGCAGGGTTAGTTAAAAAAAATATGAAGGATACTTTGTGTGTGGGATGTGATTACATACATCCGGTCTAGTATCAATGATCCAACTTTCCATTGAGTGTTATTGTGGGTTTTGTATGAGTAAAGCAGTCAACAAGAAAGAATGAAGAGCAGGAGACGTAAGTGAGGATGGTGTGTGGTGATGGGGGCAATGTTCTTAGAGTAGATTATGAGTAGGTAGATTGGGGCACTGTAGAAATCACACAAATTGGGTTGCATTATAGGGTTCCTTTAATGAAGAAAAGCAGTAAAATGCATGCAGCTCCGCAGGAGATCATTACAGGAATGACGTAAACATTCTAGCAGAACACTACTTTAATAAACATTCTATGACATACCCCACTTACAATTCTATAGATACTTAAAGCTATATACACATTACTACACATCTCCCTTCTTAATGAAACACAAAGGAGACTGAGTAATCTTACAAAATAAACAAATAAAAGTTAATAAAATAAAATACATTTAAAAGCAAACAAAGTCCTCAAATTTCTTTGATGTAACAATTCTTCTTCCAAAAGTACTAGATTTATTCCTTCCATCAATTTCTTCCAAAAACGTCCCATGAGAACAACCAGGTACACCTATTCCCACCTAATCACCGGAACTGGACAAAACATGATCCAGCAAATCCTTTCCATTCTCCATTTCCAACACTACCTTCACATTCTCGCTTTCTTGATAAACCTCACAATCCGTATCATTTTGCAATCAGAAAATGTACATTCGTCTAACACTTGAGAATTCGAACCCTGCACTGCAGAACCTGAAACACTAACATCCTTAGACACATCCCTTTCCTTTTCAACAGAAGGTAAAACCTCCATCCACCAATAATCCCTCTTCTTTTCCATACCACCTTCCCTTTTCTTTAGAGGAATATCATTCGAAATGGAAATTCTGCTCATATGATGAACACTCCCATCATCCAACTGCTCCGTGTTACGCATGACTTTGGTCACAACTCTGGGATCTGAAAACTTAGGGGCCGATTATGATCGCGGACGGACTTGAGTCCTTTCCGCGATCACCGAGGATGAGGGAACGTCCGCCTGGGCTGCGGCGTTCCCTCCTGTGCAATTAGGATGTGACCGCCACCCTGGCGGTCACATCCTCTATTTTTAACATTGCGGCGGGTGCGGCTTCAAGCTGCACCCGCAGCAATGTTAAAAATGCACGCATTGCATTTGTATGTAGAAAGTGGCAGGCACTGCGCGGTGCCTGCCGCTTTCTGCATACAAATGCAGGGGGGTACCATAGGTACCCCCCATGTTTACTCCCCACCCCCTCTTCACCTAGGGGGCCCGCAACGGGACCCGGCAGTGAAGATCCGTATGCTTTTCCACTGCAGAAAACCCGCCGCGGAAAAGCATGTGATTCCCTCCATCCTAATATGGCTGGCAGTGTCTGATAGACACCGCCAGCCATGTTAGTGCTTTTCCACTGTGGTCGGAAGGCGACCGCGGCGGAAAAGCTGCGGACGGAATTCAAGACCCACCAGCCATCCTAATTTGGCGGTGGGTCTTTGGAGGCTACGCAGCGGTTTTCCCGCATCCTCCAGGCCGGCGGTGGCTTCCGCCGGCCCGGAGGATGCGGGAAAACCGCGATCATAATCGGCCCCTTAGATTGTAATTTGCCTACCTTTTTCCACATTTCACTCTGACATACTGTCCAACTTTAACACAAACTTCTTTGGTACCGTACTTTGCATCAAAATACAGTTTATTCTTACACTGACAATTAATGATGGAATCCCTCACCTGATCAGAATCCCAATCATATTTTTTGCTTTTACCCATCCATCTAGGATTAATCTTGCAATGGGGAAACCTTCCACGCATTAAACCAAAAGGACTTATTCCAACAGTATCATGGACAGTTATTCCAGTTATTCTGTAAGACCATAACATTTTGTTAATTTTGTCATTCCAATCTTTGTTACTTTTTTTCTGCTAATTGTAAAACTCCCTTCAAAATTCTATCGACTCTCTCAACAACTGAGTTACCTCTAGGATGATATGGAGCAGTACATTTATGCACAATTCCAGTCGTTTCCATGAACTTTGTCATCAACTCTGATTTGAATTGGACTCCATTGTCGGTTAAAATAGATACAGGAAAACCTTCCCTCAAGAAACACTTCTCTAAAAAAGTAAAAGTGTCTACCTTCAAAACAACCTCCATCTCAATCCACCTTGAAAAAAGGTCAACTAGAACTATAATATACTTGGTAATTCCATCTTGCCACACTACAGGTCCCATGATATCTAAAGCTACCATTTCCCATGGCATCTTGGGACAATGAAGTGATGACATGGGAGGGGTAAGTGTTTTTAGTGCTTTATCAGAACACTCACAACTAACACAAAGATGAACGAATCTTTCAATCTCCAAATCAATTCTTGGCCACCAATATAGAGCTTTAATGTTCCTCTTAGTACGCAAAACACCTGGGTGACCCTCACGACCAATAGAAATAATTCTAGTTTGCATACCTTTTGGCGGCACAATTTTTTCCAGTCTGCAAATAAAATCATCCTCCATACTCAATTCATCACGAACCTCCCAAAATGCTCTTTATTCCACACTGAGTTTGCTATCACTGGACCATCCATGCTTGATCCTGTTTTTTACATCCTCCAAAACATCATCCTTTCTATATTCTTCTTCCCAATCCTCCTTACGTAAAACAGAAGTGTCAGTAAACACCCCTGCCACACAAAAGTCACTTCATGCATTAGAATCAATCTCCCTAAGGGGTAAGGAAAGTCTACTAAGACAATCAGCAATTATGTTTTTTGCTCCTGGGACATATTGCACTTCATAAATAAAATCTTACATTCTCATTGACATTCTAGCTATCCTTGCAGAAGCTCTCGATAAACCTTCCGTAGTAAGTAATTTAGTCAAAAGTTTATGATCGGAATGTAAAACAAATTTCTTCCCCCAAAGTGCTCAATGGCTCAAACACAAGCTAAGGTTTCCCAGTCTATCACAGAGTATTTCTCTTCCGCAGGAGAAAGAGAATGTGATGCAAAAGCTATAAAGACTTCCTTACCTTTCTCAGATACCTGTGACAGAACGCCACCCAGTCCTGGGCCACTGGCATCAGTGGTAACAAATGTGTTTGCAAGAGGATTGAATCCTTGTAAGGTAGGGGCACATGCAATTGCTTTCTTGATGTTGTCAAAAGACTTTTGACAAGTGTCATTCCATACAAAAATAGCTTTGTTTTTCATTAACAATCTCATGTCATAGGTTTTCTGTGAGAAACCATTAACAAACTTCGAATGAAATTCTGCTAACCCCAAGAAGGATCTAAGTTCATCCTTTGATTTGGGAGAAGGGGCATTGATAATGGCTTCTACTAAATTGCTTTTAGGTTTGATACCAAACTCCCCAATTTCATGGCCTAAGTATGTTACAGATTTTTCAGCGAATTTACATTTGCTGCTTTCAGCAATTCATTTATTTTCTCTGAGAATAGATAGTACTTTTTTGAGAATTGCATCATGTTGTGACCTATCTCTCCCCATAATTAGGATATCATCCTGAAAGAATACAACTTCACGCATGTGGCCAAATAGGTTCGACAGCAACCTCTGAAATACTGTGGCGCCTGATGCCAACCCAAAAGGCATATGTTTAAATCTGTAACAACAGAAAGGTGTACAAAATGTGGTCAAATGTCTGCTTCCTTTGTCTAGCATCACTTGATGATACGCAGCCGAAAGATCCAATGTGGAGAACCATTTCGCATTACGTGTCAATGATAACATTTCATCGATCCTGGGAAGCGGTAACTGGTCAACCAAAATATTGTTATTAAGGTACGTCAAATCCACACATAGGCGGACCTTACCGTTGGATTTTCGGCCGACAACCAAATGAGAAACCCATTTGGACACTTCTACTGGCTCAATTACATTGTTACTTAACATCTTTTCCAGCTCACCTTTCACCTCTTCCCTAACAATGAAGGGAATATTTCTCGCTTTGCGTATTTTTGGAATGGCTCCCTCTTTTAAGTGAATTTGATGCGTGAAGCCCCTAAGCTTACCCATACCTTCAGCAAAAACTTCAGGGAACTCTTGTACCACCCACTGCCTTGTGTCCCCACCATCGCATGAAACTAAAACTTGTTCCTTACTGTTCGGATCAAGGATGATATTTAACAGCTTTTGGTCTTTCCACCCAAGAACCGAATTGCTATATACAATTTTTCCACTGACTGTCTTTCCTTGAAAAGGAATATTAAGGTTTGGAACCCTAGCATGTCTATCTTTTCTCCAGTGAAACTTTCTGCAGATATATTGTTCGGTTCTAACCATGTACTTATGTTGTTAATGAATTGACTCTTCAATACATCTTGGGACACAATAGTGAAAGGGGAACCTGAGTCTGCGGCTAACTGGACAGTAATGCCTCCTAGGGAGACTTAACACAAGGGTTCAGAAGAGGAGTTGCTTGTGATATTTAATACTACCTTTTTTTGTACACAGTTAACCTGTACATCCTCCTCACCAGAGCTTGAGTGACTCACGTCATCACCATCTTGAATACAGGCTACTTTCCCTTTGGACTTCTTTTTTTGTTTACGTCTGCAAACCCTAGAGAAATGCCCAATCAAACCACATTCTAAACATTTTGCAGATTTGGCAGGGCCTCTCTCATACGCTGCTGAATGCGAGTAGCTACCACATCTGTAACAAATTAAATTACTATGTTTGTTTTGCTCAACGCTGTACCCTTTTTTTTTCGTTTCTTGTAGTGCCATACTCACTTCTCATACCACCATAGTTTTTGTAAACAGTCTTTTGTTCCACAACTTTTCCAACTACCTCTTCCACATCTTTTTTTTTCCTTAGCAAGTGTAGCTTTCGCACAACACTCAGAAAGTTCAGCCTTCTTAACCATTGCTACAATGTCTTTCAAACAAGATTTGCCTTCAACCCATAATTTATCCTGTAAACTTTTGTTTTTTGTATACATGACAACTTGGTTACAAATGAACTCATCGTGTACTTGTGCAAATCTACACTTGCTAGCAATGTTTTTTAATGCGGAAACATAATCTTCTATGGTTTCGTGTTTCTCCTGCTTCCTGTGAAAAAAGAATGTCTGCTGACAGCAATACAAACTGATGGTGAAAAATTGTCATCTAAATCTAAAATGGCTATTTTAAAAACATCCATATCACCTCTTTTCTGTTTATGCAATTCATTATAAATGCGTAAACCTTCTGGACCTAAGGAGTATAACAGCATTCTTTTCTTTCTTTCTGGAGAACTAACAGCTGCTAATGTCTTCTAAATTAGCAATATAGTTGATAAAGTATTCTTTCCAGTCTAACCATGCTACCACCGGTTCTCCAGGTGTTGGTAAGAACTCTTTGGGAGAATGAATGTGCATGTTTGAAAGCGAAACATCTCCTGATGAGGTTGTCCTTGCAGAGGAAGATTCATCTTTTGTCTCAGTCATGTCCACAATCCGCTCAGAAGTGCACAGTAAGACCAATGAAAGAAAGGTTCAACCAGAATCAACCAGGAAAAGAGAATTAAAATAAAAAAAATTAAAATAAAATGCACTAATTCCAGAGGATGACGGTTTTAAATGAGAGCGAAGAAGAATGTATACCACATCAAGTTTCTCCTATTCAACTTCCAGTAGATAATTATAGCGCTGCATGCACTGCCATAAATACAGAGTAGGAGAAGTAAAAAGTAAGTAAAACATATGGATACTGTGTGTCAGATAGCTTTTTCGATTAGCAGCCTTCTTCCCAGTTGCTCCTGAGTCCATGTTTTTCTCCCAGAACAGTTTTAGCAAAGCAAAAAAGGTAACTTCAGCTGTGCTCCTTCAGTGTGCCTCCTCCTCTGACTCTCTGCACTGGAATCAGCATGGGATACATCACTTCCTGGTTATGATGTCATCAAGTTGCACCAAAAGCAACTCACAATTTGCGATTTCGCTATTTGCAATATCGCAATTTGCGATTTGACTCTCAGAAACATCCTGGCTGATGATTCATGACAAGACAGGAGGTGAGATCATGATTCCTACAAAGAGAGAGCTCTAAGTTACAGAAATTGTCAGCGAGAGTTCCAATGAACAGTGTGGCTTGTTACAGATTCAATTTTGATTTCTTTAGGTGTAGAAGAAATCCTAAACTTTCCAGACATTCATCCACCCTTGTCACATTATGCTGTGTCTTAGAGAAAGTAGAAACAATTAGCCAATCATCTAAGTACACAATTGCCTGACTACACTTGAGATGTAATAACAAGACAAGTGGTGCTAGTACTTTTGTAAAACCCATTTTAAATATTGATAGTCCAATGGGAAGGACTCTGAGCCAAAAATGACACCACTGTTTTCCTCAAATCTAAAAAGTGCCTGCTTCCTCCAATGAATAGGAGCATCCAAATATATGTCCTGAAGATCTAGTGTCATCATTTAATTGCCTTCCACTTGCAGCATAATGATTAGGTAAATAGGTGTGATTTTGAAGGAAAAGGATGATTAAGTCACTGTAGATTCAAAACTGGACTGTAAGTTCCATTTCACATGGGCACTGAGAACAAGATCAAATTGACAGATTGTGTCCTTAGTGGAAACAGGACTTCTGATGTTGCACCATCCTGCAAAAGGTTTGCTACTCCTTTTAGAAGACAGTCTTTCTTTATTGGATCTTTTGGCACCGGAGTCTTTTGAAGCCAATGCTGTGGTTCTTGTCTTAGCCATACAGAATAACCATTTCCTATTACTGCTAATATTACTGTTAATGCCATTTATCTTTGATTAACTTTTTCCAGGTGTTGTTGTAATTTAACAGTTTTGCCCCCACTGGATAGTAATAAGCCTGTAAGTTGGGACAACTGTTGCTATGTCTTTTTACCTTGTGCAGCAATAAACTTGGGTTTGGTTTCAAAAGGGAAATTGTGACTGCTGCATCGATTTTGTTTGCTTCATCAGCAAAAACGACTATTTTGCTGCAAAGGATTTGAAAGATTGCAGGATTTTCTTTTCCTCAGCTGTCTTCCGAATTAGGTAATTGATAGGGGTGGGTGATATATTCCACTCTGACGGTGGAACTGGGCGAGTTTTGGCCACTCTGCATTACGCTTGTAACGCTGACTTCAAACCAACTGCTGGTAACCGCTGCATGATGCAGTTTTTTCGTGTGGCCCGCTCACCAATAGTACGTTGGCGAGCATGAGTGAGATTTGGTGTCCCCTAGTGCGATTTTTAGTTGTTAGGTGGGCACCCAATGAGATTTTGCCAACTCAGGCGTTCGCGGTCAGAAAGCTGCCGCTCAAGAGCCGAAAAATGAACACAAGAAGCTGCACCTCTGGCATGCCACGTGGTGCAATTTGCGCTGATTTTTCAGCGTGGAATTATCTCACTGCACTAAATCACAGCCTGATCAGTGGGTCATCCCTATTAACACCCTTTTGTGGCATTTCACATAATCTCCCAAAAAGTTTTTGTGACTCTGCAGAAATCCACAGAGTTAAACTCCATAAGTGCCACCCATGCCTAGTAATTAAGCTTACTCCAAAATACATTTTGCCTGTGAACAGAAGCAGATGAATTAATGAGCTCTGTGTTCGATCTAACTTCCACATTTTCAGTTATATTAATCTTCTGGTCATCACAGATCCCCTTGCTGCCATTGAAGACTCATAAACACAGAGATTCTATCCTTTATATATATATATTGTGTGATTCCTCACGTAATGTGCACAGAGGTGGGGTTTATTACCCCAGGAGTTGTCCAGGAGGAACACTATGTGTTTTTAAAATACCCCTCACACACTATGAGTCCCATAGTGTCATGCTTCATCATGGGGGACTTCTCATGATGAAGCATGACCGGAGCAGCACGGAGGCCAGTTGGAAGGAGAGAACTTATCTCAGGTCATTATTTACTATTTGATGAACCCCTCCCCTCCTTGGCGAGCTCATGGAGCCAGTTTAAATAAGAAACCATATGGCCAAATTTTGTAAGGGATAAAAAACACCCGTTGAAAAAAGATTATCCTATTTTTGCAATCTGTGTTAGGAATATAGGCATATTACATGTATTTAGATTTTTCTGAGTGTAGTAAGGATCACAATTGGTCCTGATGAGTAAAGCAGGGGGGACAGCTTACGAAACATGCCGACCAGGGAGGGCACATTAAAAACACCCTACCTAACCCCTTTTAATGTTTCCAGCTGGAGAAGCGAATAAAATATATTTTTTCTATTAGGCAGGAAATTTTTAAAGTTTATTTCTCTAGGCAACACACTCCCTACCACTCCCATTACCCACACCACACATAGCCTATCACAAAATATAGTGCTCCCACGTAGTCGTCGGTCGCAGCACGCCCCGCCCCGTAGAGGGTCGGGAAGACCCCCATGATGAAGCATGACACTATGGGACTCATAGTGTGTGAGGGGTATTTTAAAAACACATAGTGTTCCTCCTGGACAACTCCCGGAGTAACAATCCCCACCTCTGTGCACATTACGCGAGGAATCACAAAATAGATACATATATCTAAAGTATAGAATCTCTGTGTTTATGAACGTTGTACTGGAGGCGGATTCTATCCACTACCTCTATACTCCCTATTTTTTTGCTTTGATGCCATTGAAGACTACCACAGAGAATCAAATGTGGTGTCAAACAAAAACGTTGCTCAAAGCTCTATATTTCCCAGGATAGATGTGGGATTATTGCCTTTCTGAAGATAGGAGAACAATTTCTGCAAAATATTTGGAAGAGTCTATGCTGAATTGATTGCATATGAGCTGATATTTATTGCACAGTTAGATGCAGTATAGGCTCCCTTGAGAGCACATTCTAATTTGCGTCCATAGATCTGAAAATAGAGCTTTTTACGGAAGATAAGGTCATGCTGAACAAAACTGAATTGACCTCCGGTATTTGTGGAAATTCCATACCAACATTTTCTAAGGCATATCTTTTTCCTCAGAACCTGAGGAAAGTGGTTTTATCAACTTTGTTCCGTTCTTTCATTACACAGTTTTTTTTAGAACATCATGGATTGGGAGATCATCAGTAACCTGAGCCTCATACTGTGAGTAAATACCTTCCACTGGATCTTGTTGTGAGGGTTCAAAGCCAAGAATATCCCTTATATGCCCAAACATTTGCTGAAAATAGGCTCCCCTGTATATATATCCCTCTAGGGACATTTTAATGATCAGCACTATTAGTATGGTCCAATAACTACTTCTCTGTGGAAGATTTGCTGAAAGCTTAGGAAACCGCTTCCTGAATGAGAGATTTCAGGTCATTTCCAGAAAGGGTTACAGTGTCCAGGTCCTCCTACTCTTACTTCATATGGTGCCTTTTTTGTGTGCATTTAGTAGGCTCTAGTGTGAAATGTTGGTCTATCACTCTCCAAGCAGTGACTTCCTTTTTCCGTACCGATTTCTATGGCAGGAAAGTCTTTTCTCGAGATACTTCACTTCTGTAGAAAACACTCCTGGTGCTTGAGCCTCATTAGAGTTTTTGCACTCCCTTAGGTGCAATAACACTGATGCTCATCTCCCTGACAGAGTGGAGAGAACAGGCGTTCCGCTTCTTCCTGCGTTGAAGTCCATGGCCCAGCTCAGCACATGGAAACGGAGTGCAGGAGGATTCAGATGGATGAGCTCTTGGCCATCCAACAAATTCTCTTGGTTGACCGCAAGCATTGTAATGGAAAAGACATTAACAATGCATTTAAATAATGTGAAGCCAATGCAACTCCACAATAAAGACCAGGAATCACTGAATATCATTAAAGGTTTCTATTTAGATTACCAATCAATCCAATATATACGCAAGCCAAAATTAAGTTTAATCTGTATATCATTACAATAGGTAAACTGAAACATCTCAGTAGGTTGAAGAGCAACAGAATGAGAAACAGAATTGTGAAAGTCACACATCTAAAACAACAGATTAATGCAAACATGTGTTCCATGAACAAACTTTTCTTCTCTTTTAAACAGGAGTCAGAAAAAGTGTCATCTATCAAGGGGCTCAAATTCAGGAGCGTAGAAGGTGTCAGCATGATCAGACTTCAGTAGAAGTCTTGGGAAAAGGAAATAAGTGTTTTGCAGAAAGCTTCACACTTGCAAGAATAGGGAAAGCAGAGAGGTCTGTACCTCTCAAAGTCTAAAGGGAATCACTGCTGACTCTAACTAGGTGAACACCAATGTAAAAGTAACAGGAGATTCAGAATTGCCCTTATCTCCTTTCACATCACCAGGAACCATTCACATCATTACTCAAATGCATCTGCAACATCGCTTCTGTTTCCCAGAGCATGGAACTCATATTGAATTTCGCAACCTTGAACATCTTGCCATCCTGGTTCATGATGAACAGAAGACATCTTTCAATCATTAATTCTCCATATTCACTGTCAACAGTCTAATACAAAAAAAAGACTTTCTCTAACTAATGAGAATCATGATAATTCACCTGCAAGGAACGAGAAAATGGATGAGACCAGATCAAAACCCTTGGGATTTCTACATTTTTTTCTAGAGTTTTCCAAGTATTTAATTTTATCATAAAATCTGCAACGATTCTCCTCTAGTTCAACATTCATTCTTTTTCTTCTTATTCCCCTCAATTCCTGTACCTCTTTTTTCCTTTCATACACTTGTAACCCTTAAAGATTATAAATAGAAGTCAAGTTTAAAAGTCTTTAGTGCACATGCATCAAAGTTTGAATTTGCGATTCCTTAATAGCCATTTTTAAGGAATCGCTAATAAGGAATCTCAAAATGCAAAGCACCAAATAAATCGCAAAAAAATAGCAAATCGGTAATATTCCCAATCGGTATTAGCGATTACATATTACCGATTAGTGAATCGTAAATTAGGAGAAGAAAAAAATACAATTAATGACAATGTCTTACTTGAAACTGTAAAAATGTTCTTGTTCAGATTGCCTCACATAGCGATTATTTTCCTTCCGAAGCAAGTAATTCAATGAAGTAATAAAAAAAAATGGCTTTAGTACGTGAAGAACGCCGTGGCCACGTAAAGCGTGCAGTCCTTTCACTCTTTCAATGAACTGGATGACGTGAGGCACAGGGACAAAAGCGGAACGCTGAAGCACAGAAGCTTCTAATGAGCACAGAGGCAGAAGCCCGTTATTCGAAATTGTTGATGTTGTTGTTTGCCTTAATGCACAGCGCATTATTTGAAAGCTGGTCCGTCGATAGCTTCAAGAGGATACGACGGATTAAAGTAAGATGGAATCGCTTACTTTCATCTCCAAAGTGAATTGCTTCCCTCCTTCTTACTTTCCTCAATAAACTGTGGCATAGACAAATTTAGCTTAGAGAAATTCAAACGTCGTTGTGCCCTCTCGAGGTAAAAAAAATAATCTGTAATTTCCGCTGTTCCGTCCATTTTTCCGAGTGGTGATCTTAACAATCTTGAATCCTGCTCGTCCCCAAATTTGTGTAGTAATCACACAAATTGGGTTGTATTATATGGTTCCTTTAATGAAGTAAAGCAGTAGAATGCATGCAGCTCCACAGGGGATCACTACAGGAATGACCGCAAACATTCTAGCAGAACACTACTTTCATAAACATTCTATGACATACCCCACTTAAAATTCTATAGATACTTAAAGCTATATACAGATTACTACAAGCACCATGTTGAATTCCACTGCATCAAATTATTAGTGGAGTAAATATTTTACAAGTTACAGATATGGCCTGATGAGAATGTCAGATTGAAACTGTTCATTGAGTTGATGGCTGCCAAGTTTTTTCTTTTTTTGTTTTTTTAGTTAAATATTTTTATTAGAGTCAGGGGTATGCAAATATTGATATAGTTATCGTTATCCAAATATTTGAGCACAAAAGCAAGATAGTACACAAATTACAATATTGTTCTTCAGTTTGTCAATGGGAAGGGTCCACCATCCAACCAGGAATACAAAAGGCCACTAGAAAAGGACCTCGACTGGAGCTAGGTCGATGGAGCCTTGAATATATCCAGAACTCAAACATGAAGTGTATTAGTGGTCAAAACCACTTTTGATCAAACAGAGAATCTAGAAACTTGACAGTGATTTGCTAGAATATTTTAAATCATTTCAGATCATCTTGCTGCAAGAAACCTGGGTAGAGGCCATGCAATAAATACTAGGTTACATCAACTTCTCAATGCCTGCAACAAAAGAATTGCCTTAGGGTCGCCAGAGCATGGGGGTGGCAATATACATCTTGGCTGCCATAAATGGTGTTCGCAAAATGAAATCAACAGCATGGTTGGCCTGCAAATTGTCCAAACCATCTTTACCAAGGGATCAAAAACATTTGCCCTAGCTTTCTTGAACATTTACATACCTGCAAAAGCCAAACAAAAAGCAATTGATCATTATACAAATTAGATCAGTGGCCTTTAGAATGGGCCTCTGCCATGGAAATCATCCTTTCAGGGGATTTTAATATGAATATGCTTGGATAACAGCAAGATGATGAGTTTCTAACTGCTCAGAATGTCTACTGGATAATACTGGTGCAATCAAAGTCATTCCTTCACACAGGATAATAAGGGCATAGAGATCATCAACGAGCTGGAGTATCTCAAAGTCATCCCTTCAAACAAGATAATAAGTGTAAAGAGCTCATCAAGGAGCGTGAGTATCTCAATCTGAGGGTGGTTGACGGCCGTTGTACACTCATCGCCACTTTTCACAATCATAAAAGCAGCTCTTAAATAGATGTTACTGAGCTCTCAGTCACCTGATTCACTGTGTTATCACTTTTTGCATGCAATGCAGGACAGAAAGTGACCATCTTCCGCAGGAACAGTGTCTGGCCATCAGCTCACGTACCTATCCATTAGACAAAGCAACATACAGCACCATATACATAATAAATGATAAAAGACTAAAATGGTCAAGTAGCTCAATTCATAACCTTTCTGAATAAGCAAAAAAGTTATTTTTGGTGAACATTACTTAGCTTAGGTGGAGGCCTCCCATAGCACCTGGGATGAATTTACTAGTCATTTTTCAGACCAATCCTCTGAAGAAAGTTTCAAGATGTAAAGCGGAGTCATAAGGATGACTGGTCTGAGTAAATTGAAAGACTTTTTTTATCACTCCGTAAATCAAGCCCATAGGGCTTTCCAAAAGTCACCAAATAATTATTCATTATAAGCTGCAGCAATAAATGCTCGGACTACCAATGGAAAAGGCAAGTAGGATCTAAATAGAGAGACTAACAACGATCTCAGTGACAAACTTCTGCATGACTTAAAAACCAACAAACATGAAATAGTCTGGAAAATAGTGAATAACTAAACGACCTCGCAAAGACTATAACAACAGTAAATATCCAGGAAGAGAGCTGGTAGAAACACCTCTCAAACCACTTCTGCCATAAATTTGATAATTTACATGGTATGTCATACTTTAATAACACCAGAGCGTCTTCGCCTCACCTACCCACTGCACCACAAGAGGCTTAGTCAATCAATAAACATTATTTCACTACCTCTGACTTTGTATACTCCATAAAATAACATTACATCACACTGTTCACTGAGGACTTTACTTAACCCATGCCACACTTTAAGATACACCATCTTAAAATACACCATCTCCTAAAATATGATTAAAACCACAGTATTTCATTTAGAAATTACAGACAATAAACAAGGCATTCTACAATAAACTTTACAATTCTTTAAAATTGCAGCCTATTGTACTAAAATATTGCCCTTTCTGAGTTCTTCAATAAAGGAAGGAGCATGAATAAAGTGCAAATGCTTCCTTAAAGTGGAATAAATTGAAATTGCAGTTACAGTGCTGTCCCCACTAAAATCCATTTAAGACACGGCACGCCTTTCTAACTTTAGACACTGCCAAAGGAAGATTGCTACAGTCTGATGGACCTAAAGGCAGTAAAGTAAAAAAAAAAAAACAAAGAGTAGGTCTACACTGTTGGAAGTTATATCTCTTAAGGAGGGGAACAAAAAGATTTTTCTTTTGGGCCCCATAAAACAAACAGAAAAATATAATATGCAGATTAGTTTGGGTGGAAGTTCCATCACACAGGCAGGGAGTTAGGCCCACATGCATCATTGTTCAATTTGGCACGTCCTAATTTGCGATTTTTAGGGAATCGCAAATTAGGAAATGCAAAATGGGATGCATGTACATTTTCGCAAAATATTTGAGAATCGGTAAAAATCGCAATTTTTACCGATTCTCAAATATTATGCGATTAGCAAAGTGCGAATTCGCAATTCCCATTCATTCCTATGGGCTAAAATGCGATTTCTGAAATGCTATTGCAATTTTAGAAATCGCAAAAAAGTTGCGATTTCTAAAAAAGCATGATGCATCTCAAAAAGCATTTTTGGAATCGCAAACGGCCGATTTATGGAATCGCACCGTTTGCGACTCCAAAAATGCTTGATGCAAGTGGGCCCTAATTCCTTCAAAGAGTAAGTTTGCAAGCCTGCATAAGTGGGGATTGAACTGGAGTAAATAACTACAATTTTATTTTTATTAGAATTTGATCATTTTATCCCAGCATTTGCTAAACGTGACTGCTTCCACTTTGCCTTTCTACATGACAAACATGAGTTTGTTGAGGAAAAAAGATCAGGGAGTCCTGTTTCCTGCAAGGGCAATTTAACAAATGTCAGTCAGTCAAAGCAAGCTTTATTCGATTGCATTTAAAATCATAAAAGCAACAAAACGACATATATTTAAAAAATTGATTACAATTTTAACAAAATTCATGAAGTCAAAAAACAATCAAGGGTTCAAATCTGTCAGGGTATCCACTGTACATACATATAAAGGTTCAGATCAGTATAAATCATACACAGTATAAAAAGTTAAAAATGGTTAAAAAGTCAATAGCGGGAATACAGGATGATAAAGTCACCCTTCCAGTTGTCTCGGGGATAGCGTCCTGGTCCTTGTACGCATGGCTGCGACCAGGAAGCTAGCAACCCCGAAGATTGTCCTGGTACTACCTAATAACTGGAGATAAAGTAGAGCAGGCCGTACCTGGACGAAACCTGCACCTCTTAAAATGGGTGCCAAGAACCTCAATCTACTCTCTCTGTAGTGGCTACAAAACATGACAAAATGCATGAGGGTTTGCTCAGAAAAGTTATCGCAGCTACACGGGGTAGACTCATCAGAAACACCCCACACAGGAAAAACACCCAGGGAGTATTGGATTATGTTGAACCTAAATCTAATGAGTAAATGGCGATGAAATGGTCTGCTCACAATTTTTAGATAAGGTTCAATTTGGGGCGTGGTCAGAAGGAGAAAGTTGGCTCTAACTCTAGGTTTAGTAAGTTCTTTCTCCTCCCGTGTTTGAGCTGCCTTCCTCATAAAGTTTTCTTTAATCCATTTTTAAGTATAGTGTTTGGGTGACTGAAAAGGTTTGGTCTGCCAAGTCTGCCCATCTCCCCCTTTATGTATTCCAAACACTTTTTGAGGCGTTATCCAAGGACATACAGTCCCTGAGAATTGTATGGTTCAATGTGATGTCCTTGTACAGCCAAGTTTTGGTCCAGCATACTAGAGGCGCTAGTTGGAGCAAGTCAGTAATATATCCCAATCCTAACTCAGTGTGTATTGATAGGACTGGGGTGGATTGTGGAACGCCCAATAAGGACCTAAGAAAGTGATTTTCTGCTGTCTGTAGTTTGCCACAGTGTGAATGGCCCCACAATGGAGCTCCGTAGGAGGCTATAGATAAACATTTGGTTTTGTAGACCTTCAATAATGCCTCCATCGGTCGAGAACCAAGACGCTTGGCAAAATTCAAAAGTGCGGAGGTGGATCTAGTGACAGCAAAGATTTTGCATCCACCTGTGGGGTCCATGAGCCCTTCTCTTCGAATATCACACCCAGGTAGGTAAACACTTGTACCCTCGAGATCCCCTCTTCACAGCAGCTAAAAGATTTCAGCTTTTTTGGCCTTGGTCGCTTCCCTGCCAGCATAATGTGCGATTTTTTGTTATTGACCAAGAGGTCTAACGAGGACATAAAGTGACCAAATGCGTCAAGAAGCCTCTGTAACCCCACCCCTGTGCGGGCTAAGAGCACCGCGTCATCCGCGTAGAGGAGTACGGGTACTGCGGACCCCCCACATAAGGGATATCAGGTGTGGACCCCTCCAAGGCTTTATCTAGGGAGTTAATATAAATAGTAAACAGGAGTGGGGCTGAAATACAGCCCTGCCTCACACCTCTTCTGGAACTAAATGGTCTGGTGGTACTGCCTTCGCGGTTAGTTCTAATAGTAGCTGATAGGTCTGCATGAAGTGCGGCCAGGAAATCTACTAGAGGGGGATCAATCCCGATACCAGCCAGTATGGCCCATAGCTTGGCCCTATTGACCAAGTCGAAGGCCGAGGAGAGGTCCATAAAAGGCCAAATATAAGTGGCCCTCCTTTGCCATAGTGTATTTACTGACCAGCATGTGGAGGTTTAAACACTGCTCTATTGTACCTCGTTTCTCCCTGAAACCATATTGCAGGTCAGAGAGCACCCCCTTCTCCTTAACAATGTCGCCTAATCTGTGTAGAATGACTCTGCCAAGAATCTTTACGGCAGAGTCGATTAGCGAGATCGGCCTGTAACAGGCCGGATCAGATCTCGAACCCTTCTTAAATATAGGGATAATAGTTGAGGTGGACCAGGTTTTGGGAACCCCGCATTAACAGTTGAATTAAAAACGTTAGTTAGGATTTTTGGCCAAAATAGTGACTGGGAGCTGTATAGGTCTGCAGGGACTCCGTCTGGTCCCGGGGCCTTATGTTTAGACATTTCTTCAATTGCCCTGATAACCTCCAATTCAGAAAAGGACAGAGGAGATGGTTCGGTAGAAGGCTGATGGGGATGGGGTGTAGCTGGAAGATCTACACTATTATATATTTTGCTAAAATGGTTCACCCAGGCATCCTCTGGTATCACGCAATCCAGAACGGTGTTATTAGACAACGCAAAGTAAGGGTGATTTAAAATCATCCAAAATTGGGAACTGTCTCTCAGTACACTAACCGATGTTAAACTATCCCAGGCCTAACTTTTTATTGTTTTTTTGCGTGTCTCGGTAGCCTGCCTATATTCTTTTCTTAACCGGCCCACCAACTCCCTATCTCTAGGCTGATGTTTAAGGGCCTGAAGGAGAGCGTTATTTTTTTTGAGCAGTCCCTGTCAAACCATCTAGGGCTAGATGAATCCGCTCGTTTCTTTGTGGTCGTCAGGTCATGGCTAATTTGTGTGCAAATGGAGGTGAAGGAAGTAATGATGGCAGTGCCCTCAGAAGTGCTGTCCGTGCAAATTGTAATGTCAGCTTGTCTGTTATGTAGAAGGTTGTCCATAAAGTTCTCCGGGACAACCTTTGCCCAATATAATCTGCGGCCCTGCTCCCTAGGGACAAGGGTGTCTCCACCGTTCCCCAGATGCTCAACCTGGGTGACAGTGTTGCTACCCATGTCCAGGGTCAAGACTACAGGATTATGGTCACTGAAAGGGGAAGTACATACTTCATAGGCTACCACCATGTTGATTAACCCGGGGGTAATACAAGTGTAATCGATGATTGTACTGGCATCCCTGCCTACAAAAGTCGGTGCCCTCTCTTCACACCAGGACCCTTCAGCCTCATATAAATTTAAATTAGCGAGTAGGTCTTCCAGGTCCACCCCCTGAGCAGTGTTCTCAAAGTGAGTACTGACAGCTCCCGGGGGGCCCAGTACCTCTTTGGCCAAACAACCCCAGCCACATGGGTGAACGTTAAAATCTCCCATTAACAGGATATCGAATGAAGCATGTTGCTTTGACTTATATGATAATAAAAACAGAGATAGAGACTTCAGGTGAGAACAGTTTCTATCCCTTGTGGGGGCATTATAGAAGTTAACTATCAGGCTTAGCGGAGAATTTGGCCTGGCCCACTCAATACATAAAATGTTATCAGAAGTGCAATCAATCTTAGTAGTGACTCCCGCCAGTTTTAAAGAGAAAAGTATATGCAGCCCTCCTTTGTGCCTATCGCCCTCCCCGGGGGTTGCCTTGACTGAAAAGCTCCGGAACCGGTCCAAGAAAAAACTATCACTGGCATCCCACGTTTCTTGGAAACCCAGAATCTCATATTGGGACACAAAATGTAACCATCTAACGTCCGTGGCTTTCTTCCCTAGCCCTGCGATGTTCCAGCTTACCACTGATATGTGGCGATTCCTATGAGCAGGGGCGGCCTCCATGATAGGGGGCACGGTGGATGGTTGTCAATCGTTGGAATCCAAGGGGGAGTCGGTGGAAAGGGGGGAGAACCTATTACTGAGTAGGATCCCTGCCCCATGACTGCCAATGTAATGTTCTTGGGTGAGTGGAGCTACTGCGGGATTTGGTCTCACCCGCAGTAGAGCCTGTTGGGTTTGGTAAGATATATGTGGCGGAGCCCTTATCCGTCCCGCTTTCCCTAGCAGGTGTGGGATAGGTGGGTGGGATGATCTTATCTGGGGATGAGTGGGAGGGGGATAGAAATACCCTAATGGGAGTGGTCTGATACCGTCCCCAACTAGCTCAGAACCGTCCCAGAGGAGAGTATCTGCTATGTTACCTCTGTCAAAGTTAACAATAACACAATCCCCGGGAATGCATTTCGACCTCCTTCCTACCCAATCCACCCTCCGAGCAGCTATAATGTGTCTGCCCACATCCACACTCCCGCTACTGAATTGTGAGCACCAATTTCTAGTTCTGTTTAGCAGCTCGGATTCAGATTCACTCTGGTGTAGTTTAAGGCACGGGATCCCGGTACAACATGCACTCTATGAATGCTCTGACTGGTTCAGGAGACGATGACACACACCGTCCCTCCCTAACCAGGAAATGCCGACCTTCCCACCCTGCCAAACGCAAGCTGGTTTCCATGGTAACCATTCCAACATGAGTCACACCATTGTAGACTTTTGATTGGAACAATAACAAACACGCCCTCCACGAGCGCGCTGACTGGTCCGGGAAGCGATGACACATGTAGTCCCGCCCCAACCAGGAAGTGCCGAACAACGTACTTTACCGGCACTATCGAGGCACCGATCATTACATCGGGGCTTCGCGCACGGGAACCAAGTAGGTTTTACCGACAGACGACCGCTTTCAAAAAGTAAGTATGGATCCGTAGTCTATAGGCATGGCGCGGTGTAAATGCACTGATTCCGAGTTCTTCCGACTTGGACAAGCACGCCTACTGCCTATGGGATCCCACTGTACTCATGCTTAGTTTCTAAATTATTTAGGTGACGGAGAATCGCCGTCTTGGTTCATCCGAAGCCCAGGAAGCGACAGTAACCGCTTTAAGTGTAAGCAATGTGTAAATGGGCATTATGTTTTCACTCACTTAGATAACTAACCTATCAATGACCAGCCTGCCAGTTCATTTTAAGAAACGGAACGTTTACGCTCCCAGCACAGATATGATGCATGACTGCCGAGTTCACTAGCAGCTCACCGCGTCCTTTATCTAGTTTAGATCACTCCCCAGTCCGACCAACTTCAATTTGATCAGTACCCCACAGACAATGCCTCTCATACAAGGTACCAATTTATGCGCAATTTTTAATTTAAACCCACTGTGAATTGTTACTGCCTATATGACAAATCAATATAGACAGCTACCAGATGGAGTGATCACAGCAAGCACTTTAAATGTTTTGTGTATCCCTGTTAAGTCTCCCCAAGTACGTATTCCCAATCCCGTTTCCTTTTTTTCTTTCCTCTCTACAGGTTTTTTCCTGAAACCAGGATTGAACACACTTTTACATTCAGACCCTTATTTGTGGTCTGTAAATTACATGTGGGCAGGGCGCGCCTTAGCGTGTGCGTACCTCCCCTTGTAAATCACACGGTCCTGACGAAAACCAGAGAATTTTTTATATTGGTTGAAACATGTAGACCTAGTTTACTTTATAATTTCTTTCACATAGCACACTTAGCTATTTTTAAAAATATTTAATATATCACACTTCTCGAGACACCAAAGCCTTCCTAGTTGGGCAAAGGTGCCAAATTGTTTTTTTTTAGGGTTCAGACGCTCAGGAATAAAGTCTTGAACGGAGTAGTACTGGCCCTTTTTAATATACCTTCACTCATTTGTAATTAGCACATATAAAAAAGAAACAATATCCCGCTCCACTGTAGTCAGGTGTCATAGCACACCCTATAGGCACTTGGCCTATGGGGTGGGACCCCAATGATGAAGCAAGTCACAAAGCAGGTTGGTGAGTAAGGGGTCTTCTTAAAGGAATACTACTGTCCAGTTAACGGGTTTGGGGCACTTTGTACTTACCTAGCCATACCTAATAGGAGAAAGCAAATTGCTTTTTTCCTCTCATTCAGGGGGCACTCCTTCATTTTATTACTATTAGTTCCGGGGACCAGGAGTTCCCACCTCACATTTGTATATGTAAATTCCCTTACTCTCCCTCCTGTTAAAAACAAGATGTGAGTCAGCCAGGGCATTTGTACAAGATGAATAAAACCATCCTTGGTAATACAACTTTGTTGGACGGAATTCACCTGACAGTGCTTGCTTTATGGTAATCATAATAGCAAGGAAGGCCTGGATAAGTTGTGATGGGACGACTTCCAGGTCCAGGCATATAAATACCTCTGCCTGGTTACAATTAAGAACACCTGAAAGAAAGTGCACTTCGTCCACCTTGTCCCATCTGATGGTGAAACCATATTTCCTTGCAGACACCGGTTTGAACCCCACTCAGGTCTGGTATTTCATTACCCCCTCTAACTTCAGGCTGAAGGACAGTGTGGCATGATCACTGAAGCACAAGAATAAAGTCTCAATGTTATCCAAACAAATACCTAATGCCTCTGATGCCATGATGTTGTCAGTTGCAGAGTCACTATCAACCCCCCTAAAGATACAGGCAAGACAACCTGATGGATCGAACACCTCATACATCATTAAAAGGTTACACTTAACCAGGACACTACTAAGGGCATTGCCATACACATTCATGATAAGTGTACCAGTGTATCCTCCTCATTACCTGTTTACCCACACATTAGCCTCCCAACCTTCGGACAGTGGAAAAAACAGCAATGGACCGCACACCGCTAGCCCCTCCTCCGGGACGCCCCTAAGCACTCTGGTATGTGAAGTGCCTGAAGTTCGAACAATTACTGAAAGTTCGTAAGTGGTTCACCCATGTAGGTGCAAGTAGATACTTGTTATTCCCCCGATCTCTAGACCCGGGACATGGCCCGAGTTTCCAGGTATCTTCCCTCTTCAGTAGAGAAAGTCAATAGGGGTGGAAGAGAAGGCCGCCTCGTAACCATCACGGGCCTTGTTGCCCAGCACGCAGGTGTGTCGTCCAGAAGCTCGTCAGCTTGGGAGGCTCATGGGAGCCCTTATGTAGAAAAAACAGCAATGGACCGCACACCGCTAGCCCCTCCTCCGGGTCGCCCCTAAGCACTCTGGTATGTGAAGTGCCTGAAGTTCGAAGAATTACTGAAAGTTCGTAAGTGGTTCACCTCTGTAGGTGCAAGTAGATACTTGTTATTCCCCCGATCTCTAGACCCGGGACATGGCCCGGGTTTCGGGATATATTCCCTCATCAGTAGAGAAAGTCAATAGGGGTGGAAGAGAAGGCCGCCTCGTAACCGTCACGGGCCTCGTAGCCCAGCACGCAGGTGCGTCGCCCAGAAGTTCGTCAGCTTGGGAGGTTCATGGGAGCCCTTATGTAGAAAAAACAGCAATGGACCGCACACCGCTAGCCCCTCCTCTGGGTCGCCCCCAAGCACTCTGGTATGTGAAGTGCCTGAAGTTCGAAGAATCACTGAAAGTTCGTAAGTAGTTCACCTATGTAGGTGCAAGTAGATACTTGTTATTCCCCCGATCTCTAGACCCTGGACATGGCCCGGGTTTCGGGATATCTTCCCTCATCAGTAGAGAAAGTCAATAGGGGTGGAAGAGAAGGCCGCCTCGTAACCGTCACGGGCCTTGTTGCCCAGCACGCAGGTGCGTCGTCCAGAAGCTCATCAGCTTGGGAGGCTCATGGGAGCCCTTATGTAGAAAAAACAGCAATGGACCGCACACCGCTAGCCCTTCCTCCAGATTGCCCCTAAGCACTCTGGTATGTGAAGTGCCTGAAGTTCGAAAGAATTACTGAAAGTTCCTAAGTGGGTCACCTATGTAGGTGCAAGTAGATACTTGTTATTCCCCCGAACTCTAGACCCGGGACATGGCCCGGGTTTCGAGATATCTTCCCTCATCAGTAGAGAAAGTCAATAGGGGTGGAAGAGAAGGCCGACTCTTAACCGTCACAGGCCTTGTTGCCCAGCACGCAGGTGCGTCATCTAGAAGCTCATCAGCTTGGAAGGCTCATGGGAGCCCTTATGTAGAAAAAACAGCAATGGACCGCACACCGCTAGCCCCTCCTCTGGGTCGCCCCTAAGCACTCTGGTATGTGAAGTGCCTGAAGTTCGAAGAATTACTGAAAGTTCGTAAGTGGTTCACCTATGTAGGTGCAAGTAGATACTTGTTATTCCCCCGATCTCTAGACCCGGGACATGGCCCGGGCTTCGGGATATCTTCCCTCATCAGTAGAGAAAGTCAATAGGGGTGGAAGAGAAGGCCGCCGTCACAGGCCTTGTTGCCCAGCATGCAGGTGCGTCGTCCAGAAGCTCGTCAGCTTGGAAGGCTCATGGGAGCCCTTATGTAGAAAAAACAGCAATGGACCGCACAACGCTAGCCCCTCCTCCGGGTCGCCCCTAAGCACTCTGGTATGTGAAGTGCCTGAAGTTCGAAAAATTACTGAAAGTTCGAAAGTGGTTCACCTATGTAGGTGCAAGTAGATATTTGTTATTCCCCCGATCTCTAGACCTGGGACATGGCCCGGGTTTCGGGATATCTTCCCTCATCAGTAGAGAAAGTCAATAGGGGTCGAAGAGAAGGCCGCCTCGTAACCGCCACGGGCCTTGTTGCCCAGCACGCAGGTGCGTCCTCCAGAAGCTTGTCAGCTTGGGAGGCTCATGGGAGCCCTTATGTAGAAAAAACAGCAATGGACCGCACACCGCTAGCCCCTCCTCAGGGTCGGCCCTAAGCACTCTGGTATGTGAAGTGCCTGAAGTTCGAAGAATTACTGAAAGTTCGTAAGTGGTTCACCTATGTAGGTGCAAGTAGATACTTGGTATTACCCCGATCTCTAGACTCGGGACATGGCCCGGGCTTCAGGATATCTTCACTCATCAGTAGAGAAAGTCAATAGGGGTGGAAGAGAAGGCAGCCTCGTAACCGTCATGGGCCTTGTTGCCCAGCACGCAGGTGCGTCGTCCAGAAGCTCATCAGCTTGGGAGGCTCATGGGAGCCCTTATGTAGAAAAAACAGCAATGGACCGCACACCGCTAGCCCGTCCTCCGGGTCGCCCCTAAGCACTCTGGTATGTGAAGTGCCTGAAGTTCGAAGAATTACTGCAAGTTCGTAAGTAGTTCACCTATGTAGGTGCAAGTAGATACTTGTTATTAACCCGATCTCTAGACCCGGGACATGGCCTGGGTTTCGGGTTATCGATTCTTCCCTCATCAGTAGAGAAAGTCAATAGGGGTGGAAGAGAAGGCCGCCTTGTAACCGTCACGGGCCTTGTTGCCCAGCATGCAGGTGCGTCGTCCAGAAGCTCGTCAGTTTGGGAGGCTCATGGGAGCCCTTATGTAGAAAAAACAGCAATGCACCGAACACCGCTAGCCCCTCCTCCGTGTTGCCCCTAAGCACTCTGGTATGTGAAGTTCCTGAAGTTCGAAGAATTACTGAAAGTTCGTAAGTAGTTCACCTATGTAGGTGCAAGTAGATACTTGTTATTCCCCCGATCTCTAGACCCGGGACATGCCCCAGGTTTCGGGATATCTTCCCTCATCAGTAGAGAAAGTCAATAGGGGTGGAAGAGAAGGCCGCCTCGTAACCGTCATAGGCCTAGTTGCCCAGCACGCAGGTGCGTCGTCCAGAAGCTTGTCAGCTTGGGAGGCTCATGGGAGTCCTTATGTAGAAAAAACAGCAATGGACCTCACACTGCTAGCCCCTCCTCCGTGTTGCCCCTAAGCACTCTGGTATGTGAAGTTCCTGAAGTTCGAAGAATTACTGAAAGTTCGTAAGTGGTTCACCTATGTAGGTGCAAGTAGATACTTGTTATTCCCCCGATCTCTAGACCCGGGACATGGCCCGGGTTTCAGGATATCTTCCCTCATCAGTATAGAAAGTCAATAGGGGTGGAAGAGAAGGCCGCCTCTTAACCGTCACAGGCCTTGTTGCCCAGCACGCAGGTGCGTCGTCCAGAAGCTCGTCAGCTTGGGAGGCTCATGGGAGCCCTTATGTAGAAAAAACAGCAATGGACTGCACACCGCTAGCCCCTCCTCTGGGTCGCCCCTAAGCACTCTGGTATGTAAAGTGCCTGAAGTTCGAAGAATTACTGAAAGTTCGTAAGTGGTTCACCTATGTAGGTGCAAGAAGATACTTGTTATTCCCCCGATCTCTAGACCCGGGACATGGCCCGGGTTTCAGGATATCTTCCCTCATCAGTATAGAAAGTCAATAGGGGTGGAAGAGAAGGCCGCCTCGTAACCGTCACGGGCCTTGTTGCCCAGCACGCAGGTGCGTCGTCCAGAAGCTCATCAGCTTGGGAGGCTCATGGGAGCCCTTATGTAGAAAAAACAGCAATGGACCGCACACCGCTAGCCCTTCCTCCAGATTGCCCCTAAGCACTCTGGTATGTGAAGTGCCTGAAGTTCGAAAGAATTACTGAAAGTTCCTAAGTGGGTCACCTATGTAGGTGCAAGTAGATACTTGTTATTCCCCCGAACTCTAGACCCGGGACATGGCCCGGGTTTCGAGATATCTTCCCTCATCAGTAGAGAAAGTCAATAGGGGTGGAAGAGAAGGCCGACTCTTAACCGTCACAGGCCTTGTTGCCCAGCACGCAGGTGCGTCATCTAGAAGCTCATCAGCTTGGAAGGCTCATGGGAGCCCTTATGTAGAAAAAACAGCAATGGACCGCACACCGCTAGCCCCTCCTCTGGGTCGCCCCTAAGCACTCTGGTATGTGAAGTGCCTGAAGTTCGAAGAATTACTGAAAGTTCGTAAGTGGTTCACCTATGTAGGTGCAAGTAGATACTTGTTATTCCCCCGATCTCTAGACCCGGGACATGGCCCGGGCTTCGGGATATCTTCCCTCATCAGTAGAGAAAGTCAATAGGGGTGGAAGAGAAGGCCGCCGTCACAGGCCTTGTTGCCCAGCATGCAGGTGCGTCGTCCAGAAGCTCGTCAGCTTGGAAGGCTCATGGGAGCCCTTATGTAGAAAAAACAGCAATGGACCGCACAACGCTAGCCCCTCCTCCGGGTCGCCCCTAAGCACTCTGGTATGTGAAGTGCCTGAAGTTCGAAACATTACTGAAAGTTCGAAAGTGGTTCACCTATGTAGGTGCAAGTAGATATTTGTTATTCCCCCGATCTCTAGACCTGGGACATGGCCCGGGTTTCGGGATATCTTCCCTCATCAGTAGAGAAAGTCAATAGGGGTCGAAGAGAAGGCCGCCTCGTAACCGCCACGGGCCTTGTTGCCCAGCACGCAGGTGCGTCCTCCAGAAGCTTGTCAGCTTGGGAGGCTCATGGGAGCCCTTATGTAGAAAAAACAGCAATGGACCGCACACCGCTAGCCCCTCCTCAGGGTCGGCCCTAAGCACTCTGGTATGTGAAGTGCCTGAAGTTCGAAGAATTACTGAAAGTTCGTAAGTGGTTCACCTATGTAGGTGCAAGTAGATACTTGGTATTACCCCGATCTCTAGACTCGGGACATGGCCCGGGCTTCAGGATATCTTCACTCATCAGTAGAGAAAGTCAATAGGGGTGGAAGAGAAGGCAGCCTCGTAACCGTCATGGGCCTTGTTGCCCAGCACGCAGGTGCGTCGTCCAGAAGCTCATCAGCTTGGGAGGCTCATGGGAGCCCTTATGTAGAAAAAACAGCAATGGACCGCACACCGCTAGCCCGTCCTCCGGGTCGCCCCTAAGCACTCTGGTATGTGAAGTGCCTGAAGTTCGAAGAATTACTGCAAGTTCGTAAGTGGTTCACCTATGTAGGTGCAAGTAGATACTTGTTATTAACCCGATCTCTAGACCCGGGACATGGCCTGGGTTTCGGGTTATCGATTCTTCCCTCATCAGTAGAGAAAGTCAATAGGGGTGGAAGAGAAGGCCGCCTTGTAACCGTCACGGGCCTTGTTGCCCAGCATGCAGGTGCGTCGTCCAGAAGCTCGTCAGTTTGGGAGGCTCATGGGAGCCCTTATGTAGAAAAAACAGCAATGCACCGAACACCGCTAGCCCCTCCTCCGTGTTGCCCCTAAGCACTCTGGTATGTGAAGTTCCTGAAGTTCGAAGAATTACTGAAAGTTCGTAAGTAGTTCACCTATGTAGGTGCAAGTAGATACTTGTTATTCCCCCGATCTCTAGACCCGGGACATGGCCCGGGTTTCGGGATATCTTCCCTCATCAGTAGAGAAAGTCAATAGGGGTGGAAGAGAAGGCCGCCTCGTAACCGTCATAGGCCTAGTTGCCCAGCACGCAGGTGCGTCGTCCAGAAGCTTGTCAGCTTGGGAGGCTCATGGGAGTCCTTATGTAGAAAAAACAGCAATGGACCGCACACTGCTAGCCCCTCCTCCGTGTTGCCCCTAAGCACTCTGGTATGTGAAGTTCCTGAAGTTCGAAGAATTACTGAAAGTTCGTAAGTGGTTCACCTATGTAGGTGCAAGTAGATACTTGTTATTCCCCCAATCTCTAGACCCGGGACATGGCCCGGGTTTCAGGATATCTTCCCTCATCAGTATAGAAAGTCAATAGGGGTGGAAGAGAAGGCCGCCTCTTAACCGCCACAGGCCTTGTTGCCCAGCACGCAGGTGCGTCGTCCAGAAGCTCGTCAGCTTGGGAGGCTCATGGGAGCCCTTATGTAGAAAAAACAGCAATGGACTGCACACCGCTAGCCCCTCCTCTGGGTCGCCCCTAAGCACTCTGGTATGTAAAGTGCCTGAAGTTCGAAGAATTACTGAAAGTTCGTAAGTGGTTCACCTATGTAGGTGCAAGAAGATACTTGTTATTCCCCCGATCTCTAGACCCGGGACATGGCCCGGGTTTCGGGATATCTTCCCTCATCAGTAGAGAAAGTCAATAGGGGTGGAAGAGAAGGCCGCCTCGTAACCGTCACGGGCCTTGTTGCCCAGAACGCAGGTGCGTCGTCCAGAAGCTCATCAGCTTGAGCTGCTCATGGGAGCCCTTATGTAGAAAAAACAGCAATGGACCGCACACCGCTAGCCCCTCCTCCGGGTCGCCCCTAAGCACTCTGGTATGTGAAGTGCCTGAAGTTCGAAGAATTACTGAAAGTTCGTAAGTGGTTCACCTATGTAGGTGCAGGTAGATACTTGTTATTCCCCCAATCTCTAGACCCGGGACATGGCCCAGGTTTCGGGATATCTTCCCTCATCAGTAGAGAAAGTCAATAGGGGTGGAAGAGAAGGCCGCCTCGTAACCGTCACAGGCCTTGTTGCCCAGCACGCAGGTGCGTCGTTCAGAAGCTCGTCAGCTTGGGAGGCTCATGGGAGCCCTTATGTAGAAAAACAGCAATGGACCACACACCGCTAGCCCGTCCTCCGGGTCGCCTCTAAGCACTCTGGTATGTGAAGTGCCTGGAGTTCGAAGAATTACTAAAAGTTCGTAAGTGGTCCACCTATGTAGGTGCAAGTACATACTTGTTATTCCCCCAATCTCTAGACCCGGGACATGGCCGGTGACAGTGATTGGCATTAAAATCACCCACCGAAAGGAGCTTCAGGGCCTGGGGGGGGGCGGTATTTACAATAGACCACAGGGTTGTCCTGAAAGCTTCCGCCACCTGTGAGGCCTTTTTATTGAAACAGTTGTTATGGTAATGAACAATTAATAAATCTCAATCCATGGCAACATCACACACAAGGCAGTGAAAATAAGGGGAATCATTATGAAACTTGATCACTTCCTCGAAAAAGGTATTTGCAATCAGCATAAGTAGACCATCTTTAGCTCTACCGGCATTTGAAGGGATACCTGAAGAGTGATATGTACCAGACCCATCTACATAACTTGGTTAGATCTCCCTGGGTTCTTGCAGGCAGATTACATGGTAACTTGCCACTAACTTGACCTAATCTTAGTCTCTCTGTTTTTAAATAATCCTGCAATGTTCCAAGATAAGACCTTAACTGGCTCAATGGTGTTAACTATCGTGTTATCATCTGTTGACACATGAGTCTGGGTATCCCCCCTTCTATAAGTAGTTAGCATTTTCGGTAGGGCATTCAGTCAATTACACCTATCCAGCCCTTCTAAGGGTATGTATCTGTTACTCAGCATCTATCCGGCTGGACCAGAAGCACGATTGTGTACGTTGTGATCTTTAAGGAGTGATCTTCCTGCACCCAGAGTGTTTAGGGGGAGAATCATGAGGTTTGTAGAAAACCTTAGTGTGAAAATATATATCCGGTAAACTCTTGAGAAGGGGAAGTGAGTTGCCATAAGAGACTCAAAGCAAATCCAGAGATGTTAAATTTAACCAATGTGATTTAAGCCCCCTGAAACTCGGGGCAGCAATAATTGAAAATCAAATCTCAAAAATGTGCAGTGATGGGTTGCCTAGCCCAAATGGCTTCCCATCAGCCATCTTTAAAGAGGATCAATCATTCTGGCCAGTGAACCTGGAGCCAGACTTTGATAGAATCACAACTCTCAATATTATTCTTGCTTCAGGGAAAGAGCTGTGTGAGCCTATGAGATGCCTGTCACAGGCAGGGGGTTGAGAGGGAAAATGGAATAATCCTTAAAAAAAATATTGTTGGTGTGTGCCTATGGCCTATGGCGGGCACAGGGAGCAGGGAGAAAATGGAATAATCCTTAAAAAAACTATTGTTGGTGTACACATATGAGACTTCTGCGGCAGGCAGGGGGTGCAGGGAAAATTGAGTAATCCTTAAAAGAATTATTACTGGTATGCGCCTATGATGAGACACCTAAGGCACGCAGGGTGTGCAGGGAATAATTAAATAATTGAAAAAAATGTTATTGCTGGTGTCCTCTTAGGGGGTATGAAAAATCCTATTGGAGGCAAGGAGGCGCAGAGGAAAATGTAAAAAAGGCAAAAAACAGTACATACATGCTACAATCAACCTCAAACACATACTCACATCAGGGAAACAAGAAAAAATGAAGAAAAAAAACAAAAAAGTTATAGGCCTCTTCTATCAATGTCCCTGGAAAATGTCTTTGAAAAGTGCACAAAAAGAAGCACACTGGCTACACAAAATCGGCACCCTGTCACATGGCAAACATTGGGAAAGGCATGGACAATGACAAACACATGCAGGCCTATAGCAAAAGCAAATGACTGCCAGCCACATGGCCACCAAGAGCAAATGCATGGGCAACAAAGAACACATGCAAGTATAAGGAAAAAGCAAAGTACACAGACTACAAACCGACCACCGTCCGCATGCTCACAAAGGGAAAAATCCTGTACAACACAGAACAGAAACAGGCCGTTAGCAAAAAGCACACTGTTTGCTCATACCAAAACGGCCACCCTGCCACATGTCATGGAGAACAAAAAAATGGTGGCCTATTGGAAACACACACATACACTGGCCACTCAAAAAAGATGCCAAATTGACAATCAAAGAAAGGAGGCATGGCAAACATAGAAGAAAACACTGTCATCAATTCAGCAATGCCACAAATTAAAAATATGTAAACTTTAGAAATTCTTCAATCATAAACATTCCAATGCATCAGAAATTGCCCCATGAAATTAGTTCACACTCTGCAAACATTTTGTATATATAAACAAACACCACATTTTACATTTAATCCAAGGTCATCTCTAAATCAATAGTTGTGTAAAAAAACATATATGACAGAAATCCAATGCCTGTACCTAATGCCAAGTAATGACTGGATCGCAGTGGCTCATGGGCAGAATAGGGCTCACAGTAAAATAGGCTAAATAATAGTGCGAAATTCACAAATGTCACACAGGCAAATGATGAAAAAGTACTTTCAATGTTTTATAACCAGGCCCCAGCCCTCCCAAACCTGTGCAAACGTTTCCCTTAGAAAAAAACTAAAAAGTGTAATGCAAAAATAGGCCCCTATTGCAACTTCATATTTAAAAAATGGAAGAAAAAATAAAACAGGTAAAATAAATCCTTAAAAACCTAATGGTACAGGGACTGCAGACAAATGCAAGATTAAAACTTTCCCCTCACAACCCAAACGAAAGGTGACCAAGCGGTGCACAAAGCAGTGGAATCAGCCTTCTGGACAGGAAGAGAAAGTTAGAGTCTATGTGGCACTTCTTTTCTGCTGAAAAAAAGTAAAATAAAAAAAACGCGTTTCATGATAAAAATCTACTTGAGACGTCTGTTGTGGTAGAACAGTTACTTGAAAATCAAAGTTTCAATTGATTTTGCTGTTTCTCGATTAGAACATCTACTTGAGAAGCAGTCCTCTGAGTGCAACCTCACAGGAAAGCTCCTGTTGGAAAAGCTCTATGTGTTTGATTTTTTTTTTATTATTTTCAAACAGTGTAGTGATTACAGACAAAAAACACAGGAAGTGGTTAACTTTTAGATGGTGGCAACATGTCTAGAACGAAATATTTGTAGCATTCAGTCTCTCATCAACTGATCTTCCCAGTTTAAAGTGGTATTAATAAATGTTGACATTTTGTTGTCACTATCGGGAGACTCATTCAGTTTCTCTTATTCTCTGTGTCAATCAAGGTTTCTTTAGGTGTTCATTTCTTTCCATTTACTGAAGTCCCAATTGTACCACATAATACGTCAGGGCAGCTCAGATCATATGTTAGCCCTGTGGTTTTTATTTCGTCCTTTTAAAACAGTGCAAGAAAAACATCAATGAATGTATTGTCTGCAGTGTCAAAATGTATTTATTTTCCCTCCAAAATGAAGATTCATATATGCTTCTTTCACAATAAAATAGAGCTGTGATTGTGTTACATATGGAAAACGTGTTGTTTAAAACAATAGAATAATAGATTTAGGATTTTTTCTCCTAGTGGTTGTTTTATCTTATACTAAAATTGCATGATTTACACCGGAGGAGATTTACCTTCAATCTTGGCATTAAAGCCAGACGTCCAGGAGGGACATATTATGTTGGCCTTACACTCCATAGGAGCCTTATAGGACAGCTTCCTTCTTCTGAATGATAGTGAGTGTGGGAGATGGCAGAGGTCCAAAGGACTGCTGCTTGCTTCCATTTGTTTTTAATCACTAATCACTGAGGGCCATATTTACAGCCAAGTCACACAGTGCAGTGCAGCGCGTCACCTTGCTGAGCTGCACTGAGTGAAAGGGAAAGAGCAGAAATGAGCTGTGTTTAAAGCAATACAGCATATTCCTGTGTGTTCCCCTGTGCTGGGGCCTTTTGGTTACCTAGCGCCAATGCAGGCACCCTTGCACCATGGTGCAAGTGCTCCTGCATTGTACGAAGGATTATTTTGGGGGCAGGAAGGGGCACCTTCCTGCACAAAAACAATCCCCTGAGGCTTTTCCCTCCCATAGAAAGAGGAAGAAATGAGGATAAATAAATATATTTCTCCTCATTATGCCTCACCTGGGAGGCGTAGGTTTTTGACACATTCCAAGGTCTACCACTTCTGGTAAATCTGTGAATGCACCAAAAACATGGATCTTGCATGGGAACACGCATATAACACCCATGGAAACGCCTCCTTGGCACAAAGTAATGCAATGCTGGGATTTTCAGTGCGTTACGTTATTTGAGATTTATGAAGCCACCCAGGGCTACGCAAGGTGGTCTTGCGTGGCTTCATAAATCTCACTTTTAAGTGGCGTCGCTCCTGTGCCATGTTGCATGGTGCAAGAGCGACGCAAAAGGGTTCATAAATATGCCCCTGATTTATTTATTTATAATTACTGCTGTACCTTTCTGCAGCTGGGGTGGCTTGAAAAAAAAGACCTAGCAAAAGGTTGGAAATTTGCTTTTTCCTTATATATATTAATGCAGGAAAAGATTTTGTGAGATTTGTGAGCCTTTGCAAATGGACATATTTGTTCGGCGATATTAATTTTACATCAGGCACTGTGTAAAATGAATGTAATGTTCTAAAGCAGACATGCAAAAAATATGAACTTTTTGAATACCTGAATTAAAAAAAATATGGCCTCTGATTCAGGGCTAGCATGTGAGGGAGAAGGAGATGGCGAGAGAGAGAGAGAAGGAGAGAAAGAGGGGGGAGGAAAAAGGAGTGAGAACATGTATGTATAGTGTACATGGATGTGTTTGTAAAAACAATACCCTTTCACTTTAGAGTGCTGCCATAAAGTTTGCAACAAATAAAAGGAGCAAAGAACCCTAGGTAGTTCCCAAGTTTGGGTGCGGAGCAGCTCCTATATAGAGCACCATACAACTGTAGCAACACTCTGATCCTGCTCACCTCAAATATCTGTTTTTCTGGCATAGTTGTTCTGCATAGGATTTGCACATTGCCGTCCACTGCAAAGATTTTAAGCAAACTACCCAGAGTTCTCTGCTTTCATTTTTGCATAATTCTAGCTCGGTTTCAATAGCTCTGTTCACATCCTATGCTGAAAAACTGTACCAGAAACACAGACATTTGAGGTGAGTAGATTCAGGATGTTGCTGGTGTTGTAGGGTGCTCTATTAAGGAGCTGCTCTCCACTTAAAGTTGGACACTACACAGAGTTCACTGCTTCTTTATTTGCATAACATGTTTGAGACCAACCACTATGGCCTACAAAGCATTTCACTGTTCATGCAGTAATCGTGACATTGCATCCAGTAAGCATATTTGAGCTCTCAAGTACATGCAATATGAACTATTTGGTGGCCAATTACCACATGATGCTTAGATTGACACATTTGGAGACTTACTTTTAGAAACATTGGTAACTCCTCTTCATGGAATTGTAGTTTGTTTCTTAGTCCTTGGCACTAAAATATATGAGCTCTTGCAAGTCTTCTTTAATCAGCTGGGCCTCCTTTGAGTCAGTAACATGAGAATGGGTGAAGCCCTCCTGGCAACTCCAAGTCAAAAGAGGTAGAGCTAAAGCGGCCCTTTGTTCAGCCAACTTCTCCTGTCCATCCCAGATGGTTAATCCCCAAGGATGCTTGTGGGGTGCTGCATTACCATTGAGATGAAGGCTGAAGGTCAGCACCTAAAACAAAATATGAGTTGGATGTTCACAGGGGATGGGTTTCTGCCGGGGGAGTTTAGAGGGACTGGTCAGAGGCCAGGCCCAGTGACTAACCCTTTGCTGCATGCACAGCAGCAGGTAGCTGCTTGCGAGGTCCTGAGCATCACTGTTCATCACCAAAGGCAATGTGTAGCAAGGGAGATGGCTGAATATGATCAGAAAACACCATAAAGTCACTGAAGAAACAAAGGCTAGAGTTACATTATAGTTAGGTATGGTAATAAGATTTTAGTTTACCTTAGAAATAAAAAATAGAGCGATTCACTAAAACACCAAAGCTTAAAAATTATGTTATAGTTAGGTGTTGATATACGATAAAAAATAATCTTTAGTAAACAAAGCACCATTGAAATTCTCTGATTACAGTTTACTGAGATAATTATAGCTTGTCCCTGCTATGCCATTCTTATGACCTCACATATTGCATCTGTCATAACATGCTAAATGACATCATTGCTCAAGCTTCTTTCAGCATTTGTCCATCCCTGTAGGTTCTTTTTAACACTTTTGGAGTCATATTGTTACAGGTGACCCGCTGTTGGCACCAGGCAGGGTATCTTCAGGACTCCTGTCTCCACCCACATGGCCCTGGAAGTCTGGATCCACCCACCCTCCCACAAATGTGGCCTTTCATTTTATCCAGGAGCCCTGTAATGGTGCCGTAACACATTCTTCATATTGTGGCCAGCCAATTAAGATCCACCAATCCACATGAATGGTCCAGTCATCACATATATGGACACTACCAGTCCAGGTAACTCCTAGTTTTACAGGATTAACCCCTTCTCTACCATATTTCTAAATCCTTATTTCTCAAAAACAGTTGAATGGATTTTCAACAAATAACAAAAAAGCATACCTTTTGAGTAAAGCTCAAACTTTTTGCCAAATGTGGTGTAATTCTGTTCAGCAATTTTTTCTGTATCAGAAGGCATCTTTCCTATTGGAATTTAAACAGGAAATATAATTTTGTTAGGGAACACCCTTTTATATTGGACCCTGCTCGATTGACCAGCATGCAACTTTCTATGGAGAAGAAAAAGTACTGTCAGAACTGATCATAATATGAGAAAAGAATTAGTGGTACACTTACCTGGGTAAATAATGGTTGCCCTGCAACACTTACTGTCTTCTTAAGAATTTACTCTCCACTATTAGTTTCTCTTCTGCCCTATGAGGATGTCGGGTTTGCTTAGGAGTGACCTATATGTATTAAAGGTTTAAGCATGGCAAAAGGTTTATTTTGTCAGGTTATTTAGTGTAAATTATGTCTTTGGCTTATCTCTACAGGTTTTTTCCCACCCACGGATTGCTGAACATAGTTGAGTGCGCCAACGCTTTAATGTGAAAGTACAGGTAGTAGTGGCTCCACACAACCCCATTTAATAAATAGCTGATGTGGTGTCCGTGCTTTCTGTATTAGTAACAGTCCTATAAAAAAGGACCAAGTACGCAGTGAGGATTCAAATCTAATTTTGTAATTTAGAATATCGCACACAAGTACTGCACTAAGAGAAAAGCAGGTTATATTTGTAAGTGATTCTTTGCCCTGCACAAATATATCTAAACAAAGGAAACAGATAAAGTGACAGTTTGTGTTTATGTGATTTGTTTTTATAAAATATGGAAAACATGACTTCAATCACACGCATCATATGAAATTTTAAATGCACAGGAATTTTTTTCAGAGGTTCATTGATAATTCTGTATGAGGGTGACAGCTGAAATTCATTTTTATTTCATGGTATCCTGATTGCAATCTGTGAAAGAAGGTGCTCTATGGTGCAGAAAAATCAAATGAACAGTAATTGTTTTGATGTCAATGTCCGTTTCTATTTTATTCTTGGACATACATTGCAGCACCTTAAAATGAATCAAAGCTTTGTAAGCCTTTCTTTTTCTAGGGTCATCATCAGGACTGAGTTGTTAGACCAACTCATTTGTATGTCAGGTCCTGATGGAACCTATACAATCCACATAGAGTACACAGTATCGTTTTCTTGGATAAAATAGTCTGGCATATTAATACAAGCTTCTTTTTTTAAGTTTGATTTTATTAAAGAAAAGAACAAGGGGGTAAGGGGGTATAAATGAAGAAACAGGAAAATGTATAAGGCAATAAAATACAACTTATGGAGAAAACATGAGTACATGTAAAGTACATAAAGAAAGTAAATAAGTCTTCAAAATTTCAGAACAAGGCAAATATAACAAACATGAAAAATATCATGAAAAAAGTTAATACGCAGAAGGTAAATGTACTGTAAGATAATATTGTAGAACAAAACATTTGAGGGAAAGGGCAGGAGGTGTTCATGGGGGTTTGCGTACATCAGCTGCCACAAGGACTAATGGTGGATGCACAGGAGTAACGGAGGAGAGATAGGTTACCAAATTTAGCCAGAGAAGATCCCGCTTAATTGCCAGGGAAATAGGGGAGACAAAATTGGTGTCAAGTCGGTGATGAAAACAAACCGCATTCCACCATGAGCAATAGGAAACATCTGTAGCGTGTTTCCAATTGGAAGTGATTACGTGGAAAGCGACAGCTATCAAAAGATCTAGAAACTGATAATGGCTAGGGGATTGTGGGAGGGTTGGGGAGAGAGAGCCTAGAAAAATAAGTGCAGGGGAGAAGGGGATCAGAAATTAGAAAATCTTTTGTATTTGGGCCCAAACTGAGTTCCAAAATATAGATATAGGTGGACAATCAAATAACATATGTTTAAGGTCAGCAGAAGGACAGGGGCAAGACCAACATGAAGGAACGGTCTCTGACGAAAAACGTGACAGGGCAAGTGGAGTAAACAGATTTCTATTATAAACACAATATAAAGTTTGGGTGTTATTACCAGCTCTAGAGGTCTTATGAAGTTTGGACCAGACTTTATCCCAAAGATGAACCGGCCAATCTTGAGAAAAGTCCGATTCCCAAGCGACTTCGATTTTGGACTTCACTCTGACAACCGAATATTGTAAAGAGTTATAAAGGGAAGATGCGGAGGGAGTAAATTCAAATAGCAAAGACGTGGGCTTACGATCTAGAAGAATATCAATGAAGGGTGACAGAGATTGGAGAAAAAGAGTAAGAGCAGGACAAAGCAGATCATATTGAGTGCGGGCCCTAGAGGGTAAGGAGAAAGAGGATTGAAGAGCCGAGAAAGAGAGAGGGACGCCATGAGAAAGCAATTGAGAGATCCAACAGAGACCTCGAGAGTGCCAAACTTTCCAATAGAAAGTCCGGTTGCGAATTTTAAGAAGTGAATTATGCCAGATAGGTTGGTTGTGGAGGGAATGAAGAGAAGGATAAGACGAGGACAAGAAAGGTTGAAGAAGATTGCAGCAATGGGAGATGATAGGAGTATGAAGACCCGCCGGATAAGACGAGAAGGACAATAGCTCCCAGAAATTAAAGGGAGAGATAAATGAGGATTCCATAAGTAACCAGATGGGGGGATAGAAAGGGAGATCGGAGGAGAGCCATCGAGTAGTTTGTTTCAGAGAGAAAGCTCGATGATACTCTTGATAATCAGGGAAACGAACACCGGCATGAGCCTTGTCCTTTCGCAAGGAGGCTAGAGCGATCCGCGGGCGTTTACCATGCCATAGGAATTTTAGAAGTAGAGAGTCAATCCTTTTGAAGAAAGAGACCGGGATACGTATAGGGAGCATATAAATAGTATAGAGAAGAAGGGGAGAAAGCATTATTTTTATAGAATTGAGACGTCCCCACCAGGACAAAAAGAGTGAATGCCAACGTCTAATAGCTGTCTCCATTTTCTTAGAAATATACTCAAAATTCAGCTTGAGGGTATCAGATACAAGCGGGGCGAACCAAACTCCCAAATATTTGATTTTAGAGGGTTGCCAAGAGAATCCAGATTGAGCGAAAAGATGTTTCTGGCAAAGAGAGTTCAAAGGAAGAGTTTCACATTTGTCACCGCTGAGGCAGTAACCAGAAACCTCGGAGAAAGAAGAGACCTGCTGCAAAAATGGGAGTAGAGAAGAAGAAGGATCAGAACAATAAAAAGAATATCATCAGCATACACTGAAAGCTTAACCTGTTGAGAACCAAAATGAAAACCAAAGATATTGTCATCTTGACGAATCTTGGTAAGAAAGGGTTCTAGAGCTAAAACAAATAATAGAGGGGATAAGGGGCAACCCTGACGGAGACCACTGTGTAAAGGAAAATAATCTGAAGTCATACCATTAACAAAAATGGAGGCTTGGGGGTTAGAGTAAAGTAAGGAAATAACAGAAATAAAATTGGAGGGGATGCCAAACCAACGGAGAGCCTGGAACATGAAATCCCCTCCAATCCTGTCAAAATCTTTCTCCGCATCAAGGGAGATAGCTGCTAAAGGAAGGTCCAATGAGGAAGCTCTGCTGAAAATATTAAGAAAGACTCGTGAATTATCGGAAGAAAGACGGCTTTTAACAAAGCCGGATTGTTCGGGCCGATCAAATCTGGCAGAAGAGGGTCCAAACGCAAGGCTAGGATCTTGGCTAGTGTCTTGTAATCCGTGTTAACCAGGGAGATCGGGCGATAATTCTTGCATAACGATTGGTCTTTGTCCTCTTTGGGGATCAAGCAAATTAAGGCCTGTTGAAAGGAACCGCTCAAAGATCCTGCTGCAAGAAAAGATTGAAATAAAAGAAGAAGTTTGGGGAGGAGAAGGGAGGCAAAATGACAATAGAATTCAATGGTGAAGCCATCAGGGCCAGGAGATTTCCCATGTCGGAGCTTAAGTCTACATCTAAAGAGTTCAGATCGACATGGGGTGTCGGAGGAGAGGGGAGAAACTGGAAATAGGGGAGAAGTTCAGTGGAGGTCGGAATGTGTTCAGGGGTATAGAGAGTATCATAGAATTTGACAAATTAAGTAAGAATTTCCTTATCTTTAAAGCGGGGCTTGCCAGAGAAAGTCCGAATAGAATCAATCTTTGTGTGCTCCTTCCTAATTTTCAAATAATTAGCAAGGAGCTTCCCCATCTTATTCTTACCACCGTAATATCAGAAGTTGCATTTTAATAAAAGGTTAGAAGCAGCTTTGGTCGTGAATTTATTGAAAGAGATTTTTGCCTCGATAAGTTTTTTAAAAGAGGAGTCAGAATTGGAAGAGTGATAGTCAAGCTCCAGACGTTTGATGTCAGCCAGAATTTTAGTAGATTTGGCCTCCCTGATTTTTTTCCGTCTCGCCACGAAATTAATGATAAAACCCCTAGAAGCCGCCTTGAAAGAATCCCAAACCATATCAAAGGAAGAGTCAGGAGTGTGATTGAAAAGGAAAAATTCAGTGGCAAAAGTAGAAAATTCAGAACAAAAAACAGGGTCATGTAGTAGGGCAATATTGAAACGCCATCTGCCTGAGTGAGGGGAAAAGGGAAGGAGATCTAAATCCACAAAAACAGGGACGTGGTCAGAAAGTAAAATGGAGCCTCTTTCAGAGCGGATGGCATGTTGGGAAAGGGATTTGCTAAGGAAAATATGATCAATGCAGGTTTGGGATTGGTGAGGAGGAGAGAAAAAGCTATACTCTCTAAGGTCAGGATTGCACAATCTCCAGATATCAACTAAAGAATTGTTCTGAGTGGTTTTGATATATTGGGAATGCATTTTGGAGGGTACAAATCTAGCTTTCGAGCGACGGTCAAGGAAGGGATCCATAATTTGATTGCAGTCCCCACCTAAAAGGATGTAATCCCCAGAGCGGGAGGCAAGTTTGTCCGAAACAGAGGGCCAGAAGTATCTATCAATTCCAGTAGGTGCATACACATTAAAGAGAGTAAGAGAAATATTGTCAACAAGCAAATTAACAATGACCCAACGACCATTAACATAATATTCATGAGAGAATGAGGAAACATTTAACTTTTTGTGCAATAAAATCACAACACCATTTTTCTTATCAACAGTGGGGGAGCAAAAAACATGACCCACTCAACCACTTTAAGCTTTAGAGCCTCTGCCTCCGGGAGCTGAGACTTCTGCAGGAGGGCAACATCAGTATGAAGTCTTGCCAAGTGTGATAGCACCCTTTGCCTTTTAATGGGATTGTTCAATCCCTTAATGTTCCATGTTGTAACACGGAATGGAACTATCAAAGAAAACAACTAGTAACAACATGCTCATTGAATTTGAAGACAGAAAATAAGTGAATTGAGGTGAATTAGAAGATATTGAAGAAGACTTAGACAAGAAGAAGAGAAAAAAGAAGGAGAGAAAAGCATGGAGGTTAGAGGATATTGCAAAGATTCTATGAGACCAGAGGGCAAAGAAAAGAGAGAGAGTAGGATAGGAAAGAGAGGAGAAGGAAGGGAGTGACTGAAAGTGAACTAAGAATAAGAAAAAAATAAAAAGGACAGGAACAAAAGAGATCAAGAAGACAGTACATGTCCATAACGAACGACTGAGAGACATACTTACGAGTACGAGAAACGCAAACAAAGACGGGGTGGAGGCATCGAAAAGATGACAGCGAGAACACCAAGAGCGAACTCCAGACCTTAATAATCACATATCCAAAGGGTAGTGTACAAAAACAATGGAGACATCGAGGAGGAAACGAAGAAAGAGAGCGGCATCTGAAAATATAAGAAGGGAAAAGGATAAATGCATGAGGTACGTAGGAGATACGACGCAAGGCAGGAGTCAACAAAGATAAAATATAAAAGAGGAAACTGACAACAAGAACAAGAGGTAAGAAGTACAAATAACAGTATTGAATTTGAAGATGCTGCAAGTTCATTCAAGGGGGTCTGGACACATCCATAACATCAGAACTCTGCTGACGGAGGAATTCCTGAAGGACGGCAGGGTCTTCATAAGTGGTGGTTTTGTCCTTGTAAGTAACCTTGAAGATACATGGGTGAAGGAGTCCATATCTTGCATTGAGGGCTCTGAGCTGTGGGCGTAAATCCAAAAACCTCTTTTGTCTGTCCGCTGTGGCCTTGGAGACATCTTGAGACAAATAAAGGCAGTGACCTTGCCATATAATTTGTTTCTTGAGTTTTGCGACTGAGAGAACCTGCAGGAGATCTGTATACTGAAGGAATAACATGATGACACCTCTAGGGTTAGAAGATACTCTAGGACCAAGGCGGTGAGCTCTGTGGATGTTGATGGAGGCTAGGGCCGGAGCATCCAAAATTTTTGAGAGGAAAGTTTGAAAGAAAGTAGTAGGATTGGACCCGTCCGTCAGTTCAGGAAGTCCATAGAGGCGGAGGTTGTTCCTACGATTCCTGTTTTCCAAATCCTCTGTCTGCTTCTTAAGCAGAAGAACCTCAGCCTCTAATGAAGGGATGCGAGAGCAGGAGGAGTGAAGAGAATCCGTTGACTGTTCCAGTATAAGAACACGGGAGTCCAAAGAGGACCATTTATCTTGCATGGCTTGCATATTTTTAGTGGTAGCTTCCATGAAGGGCTTAAGAAGCTAACGTGGAGGGTGCCTTCCCGCCACCTTGGGATAGCTCCAACCGTTACTTCAGACTTTGACATCTTGCCCTCTTCCAAATCCTGAAGGGGAGAATCAGAGTCAGAGCTGGAAGGCAACTTTGTGATCGGAGCAAGCTTCAAGTTGCGAAGTTTCCCCATATAAGAACTCAGAGCATCAAATGAAAAAGGGGGTGCTGGCGCAAAATGATCAGCAACGGACGCGCATGGGATGAGCTCGATGCACGCACCAGTGGAGAGCCTAAAAGGACATAAATGCCCCAGCAGGCATAGCAAAAATATAGCCAGGAGGACCAATCGCTGAGAGGGTGCACTCCAATGCTCAAGATGGGCAAAAAGACATCAGTGCGCATTTAACAGCAACCAACCTGCCTTAACGAGAGGAGGATTATAATAGAAAAGTCAAGTCATGTGATATAGTTCAAAAACGATTAAGACATATTGGCAGTAACAACAGCAGGCGGTGTGAGATAGGTGGGAGACCTGCATGGACCAGAGTGAGGTGAAGAAACAGCACTCAGGAGTAAATAGGATGATGCAGAAACGAGTCGGATTGACATTCAACACTTAAAGCCAAACAAAAGGCCAGAGTCAAGGAAATCCATGAGAAGACGGCATTACTAGAGGCATGAGGCAACAACTCCTCACAAAATGGCGGCCGGAAAAGCAGGCTCAAAGTCAAAGGTGAAAGAGGAGGAAATCTTAGTCAAAGAGGAATCCCTGGGTGTACATTGGACTGAATCTATTGTGAGCACTAAACGGTTTCTAACCACTCATACAGACATTCCTTATAGAGGTACAGACAAGAAATATTTAACCAAAAAGAAATATTTAGATAAGGAGTTCCACACTAAAAGTAAACGTTTACAATCGTTTTAATATTTTATAGAAATAAAATTTCTTGTGACAAGAAAATGGATTAAAAACCAAAGTACAATTCTTTGGATAAGTACAATGAAATATCAATGGAGTATCAAAAGACAGTTAAAAACAATTCATAATACATGAAAAACATAATATCACATTTATAAGAGTAATAAAACAAAGGAGAAAAAGTCAATCAATACAGTTTTACAGAAAAAAGACACATAGATTATTTTCACAAACCCCCTCAACTTGTGGCCTTGATATTTTTTGCCACTACTCTTATAGATCCTCAGGTCTTTTCTTAATGTTGTTGGTACAGTAGACAGTATCTATAATTTATGGATATCCGCTACCTCCTTGACCTTTATGGGATTCTAGTCAGAAAAAGCGTCGACGCGTTTCGGTGTTATCTTACTTGATGTTGTAACACCTTCATCAGAACAGCCGTCTCTTTGGGGTCACCGGCTTCTATGCTTATATAAAAGTTATTTCTGTATGAATACATGAAAAGAGAAAAATATCACTGATCTGTGAGCGTATTCTCCTTTCTTAATATGCAGCATCTAATTGGCTACACCACCCCTCCCTTTACTCGTATACTGTGACATGACCTATCTATTCAGAGTTCTATTCACAGTTCTAACGGAACGTTTTCTGTATAGGTTACATAAATACAGGGTACGTATTTTCATTCTGGTATAGCGGATGTTCTTACACGATACATTCAAAGTTTTGTTATTCTCAGAAATCTCTGGGCGCCTTATTTACCGTTGCCATACCTGTCCCTGCCCTCCGCTTCTTTTAATGTGGAATCTGTTTGGAGTTATATTCACTCTCACATATGGCACAACATTCATTCTTCTTTCTTCTAACATTGAGAAAGATTGAGGGAATCCCCTTACCCTTTAAGTGTATATAGATTCCCCTGGGGCATCTGTCCTCAAGGAGAAATCTATGGGAAATTTTCATTAAGTTGCTTTTTCATTGAGTTGCTTTTGCTTGTGCCTATAGGGTAACAATTTGGGTTTATATCATTTATACAGTCTTAGATCTCATCTTAATATCCGCCCCACCTTTGGAGATGTCCTATAATTACCTTCGGGTTAGTGAACCTGCTCATGATAGGAGGGTCCTTCCTTTGTATGGGCAGACTATGATTGGATGATATGGAGGAAATGCCACATCATCCGACAACTCATAGGATGGAAGACTCACCACAGGTGTAGACAGGGTGTTCCCAACTGAGCAACCAGTCCAGAAGCATTTTTATGAGTGCAGGTACCTCGCGTAGAGAGATGCGCGTTGCACAAAGAATGGCGGCCGGGACTTAGTCTCCCAACTGAAACGAGCAAGTTCGCCAAAATGCTTCAAATCCTCAAAAGAGTGAGGGCGCTGAGCTCACCTCACATTCCGGAGATCTATAATGTGTGTGGCAGAGCTGAGCCCTCCAAATGCCGCCGAAAGAAGCGTCGGAGTGAAGGTCGGCTCCGGAGCTCTGGAATCACGCCGCCATCTTCACCGATGTGTAAGCCACGCCACCCCCATACAAGCTTCTTTTAAGAAAAGATTTTTCGATCTTGTTTCCTGAAATGTGTTTTTGGCGTCTATTATTTAGAAAACCATGGTGAAGTGCAGTTACCACAAAGTAAGTACAAGCAGTCTGTTTATAATAAAGGCCCGATTCACATAGAGCCTACGCAGTTGTGGCAGAGGCTCCGCACTCATGGCAGGATCTAAATAATGAGAAAGTGAAGTGTGGAGATCCCGCCATGAGTGCGGAGATTGCACAATTACTGTGGAGTGTCTTTTGTGAAGAGGGCCCAAAATGTACACAAACTGATCTCCTCACACTACAGTCATGGTTGGTTCATAAAAGTTCCGAAAGACCTAGAGTTTTTTTTGATCTGCAAGACATAACTATAGTGTCACATGTTAACAAATAATTTAGGGGAACTAATGGCACACAATCAAGTCTACAAATAGTAAGATAGCAGATGGTATCAATTTACAAATCAAATTTCAAAGCTTTATTCGACAGCATGTCATAAAAGCAATTATTCATCCTAAGACTACACTATAAATACTATCAATTTACATTTTTTCAAGTACCAAGAAATTGTCTGTATTACGACTGAGCCACAGTCTTATCCCTGGGGGGATTCTACTCCTGATCATTCTATGTTTTTCAGTGGCACCATGCCCCAAATTACCTGATTTTCTAACTTCGATCCTGATCATTTTGTATCCAGAGGCACAGGACCTAGATTGTTAGGGCCGCTGGAGACTGATTTGCCCAGACCAAGACCTATGTTCTAAAATCAACATGAGGGGACAGCAAGACTCTCCCATTATATGAGAAATGGGGTTGTTGATTGACTCGGGTGTGAGCCTTTGTCAAGCAACAGCCACAATCCCTTGCAGAATGAGCAGAAAGAGTCGCTAAATTAACCTGTACTTAAACCTGGTTAGGTTTGCACCCAAGCAGTCAGGTTTAACTTAGAAGCAATGTGTAAAGTATTTATGCAGCACAAAAACAGTAATAACGTGAAAAGACAACAGAAGGCAATTCCTAAACCAACTTAGAAAAATAGATATTGTTTAAAAGATGATTTGACATTAAAATGACAAAAGTCCAATCAGTAAAACAACAGATATTTTGATTTTTAAAGAATTAAGTGAAAAAAAAAACACCAAAAAGCACAAAGTGCTTACAAGGAATAGGACTAGGATAAAGTCAAAAATTCAGGCTGACAGTGATGAAGTGCTGGCCAGCTACAGGGGGCAGGCTTGACCTGCTGAGGAAACATAGTGGAGACCGGGTTGTATCAACATCAAAGATCATGTCGACAAAGAGGAATCTGGGTGCAGACAAAGCAATTCATCAATGCAGAAGTGATGCATCAGTGTCGATCCTTGCAGTGGCAGTGATGCACTGGTTCTGATCCAGACAGCAGAGGTGATGCATCAGCTCGATGAAGAGAGCAGGGCCTTTGATGTGAATTTCTTGCTGTTGTCATCGAGGCAGGTCCAGTTCTTTCGCACCCAGACCAGGAGAGCAGCAAGCAGCAAGTCAATGTGAAAGCAGTTCTTCCAGATCAGCAGGCCAGCAGAGTGCCAATCCTTCAATATCAAAGAAGTCATTCTTTCTGGTAGAGCATCCACAGGTCCAGAACTGTACTGAAGTGGTAGGGACTAAGGTCCAGTTCTTATACCCAGTAGTGCCTTTGAAGTTGGGGATAGTACAAAGAAGGACCTTTTAAGTGCACAGAGGTCCTTCCTTCCTGTCCTGGCTCCATACTCACTAAAGGCACATATGCGGTCCTTTGTGTGTGGAAAGGACACAGCCCATTCAGGTGTAAGTGAGGCTGTGTGCAGCTCCTCCCTTCCATCATTCTGGTATGGCTTATCAAGTCACATCTAAGCTCCCATTGTGTGGAGCTGTAAAGAGAGAATACACAAAGCCCAGCTGTCACCCAACTCAGATATGCAATCAGAGACAGGTTGTAGGCACACAGGGCTAAGAGTAGGAAAATGCCAACTTTCTGAAAGTTTCATTTTCAAAATGGTAATGATAAATTCAACTTTGCCATTCAAGAGTATGTATCACTGCAGTTTCAAAGGTACCAAACATGAAAGATCAACCTCTTCTCAATTAGGAAGTGCAGGTTATTAAAGGTAATGAGGAATCCCCAATGTTATCCTATGAGAGGGGTCAGCCTCACAGCACTGAAAAACGAATTTGAGAGTTGTTTTACTGCAAGGATATGTAAAACTTAAAAAGCACATGTGCTACCTTTAAATCACATAGCACCCTGCAATATGGGCTACCAAGAGCTTACCTTAGGTTTGACTTATATGTAATAAAACGAGAGATTAAGGCTTGGCAATGGGTTTTAAATACCAAGTCGACATGGCAGTGTAACCCTGCATTCAGGCTACAATGGCAGGCCTGAGACATGTTTTAGAGTGCTACTTAGGTTGGTGGCAAAATAGGTTCTGCAGGTCCACTGGTAGCATTTAATTTACAGGGCCTGATTATATGGTATACCACTCTACAAGGGCCTTATGAGTACATTAAAAATGACAATTAGGTATATGTCAATCAATCCTTGTTTAGGGGAGTGAGCAGAAGCACTATAGCACTGGTTAGCAGTGATAAAGTGCAAAGAGCACAGAGTCCTGAGGCCAAAAATAACGAATTGAACAAAAAGGGGAAGAGGGAGGCAAAACATTTGGGGGTGATCCCTCACAATTGTCAATTTTCCAACACCTTACTTACTCTGTCTCCCCTTAGCCCCATGCACCAATTGCCTGAAAACAGCTCCATCAAAGGGGAGGGGGAGATGTTTCGGACTGCTCGGTCATGGAGAGATGGTAGTGATTGCTTACATACTAAATGGTTTGAAACATGGGCTCCTGGAATGCGGATTTGCACTGGATACCTCTGTACTATTTGCTTGAAGGGCGTCGATGTGGTGAATTTTTGGATTTGGACCTGGGACTGGGAATGCTGTGAAGGATGTGCCATTGTATTGTATGGTTTATCACTGTTGTTTGTGCAAAACAATAAACATTATTCAAAGAAAGTACCTGAATTTAACCCATCAAGCATTGGCAATTTTAAGACTATACAAGTCGTTAAAAGCTAGGCACATTTCATAAGTCCTAAAAGTATACAGAATAAAGTCAAAAGGCAGTGCAGTGTTTGGGACTGCGCTGTAGTGATCTTCAGGACTGATCCAATTAGGTGTAGCAGAGAACAACTTTTTAAAAGCTTTGGTAAACCTTCACAAAAACACGCCTTTACTACCCTTTAGTTGGTACATGGGCGTCAAACTAAAAACCTACAAGACCCAGTTAAGACCCTTATTTTACTGGCACAGGTTAATATGTACCCCGGTCCTAGAAAAAAACTATATTACCTTCAAGGAAATAGTGGTGGTAGCTTCATCCTGCAAAATGAAGTGGGCAGGTTATGTCAAAGACACTTTGTTCTCAGCTTGGACTTAGGGGGTACTGATTATGCCTGTATTTTACAACTATCTGGGGACACACCTAAGGATGCTTTCTGGGTCCACACGTTGAGCAAGGATGTGAGAAATGTGAATAAAGGCTCCCTTTGCATTCCATTCCTTGACATCAAGTACGATACAGAGGGGGCAGATTTACAATAAACTAACGCAGCATGGTGCAGCAAGTTCTCTTGTTGCGCCGTGCTGCGTTAGTTTGGAAAGCACAACGATGCAACATATTTACAACAATATGTCGCATCTCGGTGCTTCCCCCTGTGCTGGTGCACAAACTGCTGCCATGCGCCGATGCAGACATCCTCGCACAATGGTGCAAGGATGCCTGCATCGTGGGGAGATTGTTTTTGTTCAGGAAGTGGGAACACCCACAGCAACACCTATGGAATGCCCCTTTCACGCAAAGTGCGGAGTGTTAAGGGGCCATATTTTCAAGTACAGGAAAAGCCATGCAGGGTGGCTTTTCCTGTTCTTGTAAATATGGGGTAGTGTACTGCGCTGCCAGTGCATCACTAAAAGTGATGTACTGGCAGCGCAAGAGGCTTGTAAATCTGCCCCTGAGTTTCAACCTTTCCTTGACTATATACTTTCTGCAGCCGCCAGACATTTGTACCTTAAATTCTGCCCCAGAACTCTACCACCCGTGTTTTTCAGCTCTATAAGGAAACCTACAGCTGACCTGAGCACTGTCTTCCCAGTATGTGTGCAAGCAGAATAAACTTCACCACACTTAATTTTCTTCTACTCTGGATGCGAATGCCTGAGGGAAAATTGGATTATCCCAATTTGCAGACAGCTTCGGTGTAGTCAGTGTTATGTAGCACCTGAGCTGTTACGCTCAGAGACAAAACAGTTGGTTAAATGTGCTGTTGCAAATTTCCATCACTGGAGTGGAACATTAGTGCTAGAGTAATTTCCTGGCTACTGTAGGGTTGCTTCTATAACTCGCCTTACCAGTAGTTTTTGCACTTTATCGCTTTATATTTGTGTTGATTGTTAACGATCCTTATTGTGCATTTAAATACCATTTAGCTAGGTCCTATATCTGAAACACGTGCCTCTTATGCTCTGATGTGTAACTCCAGTATTGATATAAGTTTGTTACTGACCTGTACTTTTTGTGCAATGCTATCTTATTCTGGGAATTTATCCTTGAAACCTTCTTTGAGATTAGGTGAACCCACCTAGGTTACAGTACATTGCCTATGTGATTATCACCAGTACTGCTAGGGTTTCTTTTGACCTATTTTGTCCTTTAAATATTATCTCATTGCATAGGATGTTTTTATGTGCTTTTATATTATCTGATTTTACCTAATCACTCTATGGAAATGTATGAAATCTCGATTGTTTATTTTATATCGTGTCTGGATATGTTATTGTAGCTGTACTTTGTTCGTATTGTTATGTGTACTTTTTTTTTTTTATAAACTGAATAAAGTATTTGATGATGATGTTGATACCTTGTCACACCATTGGTGGTGGCGCAGCCACACTGACCGATGCAGCAAATTTTGAGTTTTTGTTCCAATTCGTCCTGTTTTGAGGGGGCGTTGCAGGCAATGGACTGCACACTCTGTGGTAGCTGCGTGCAAAGCGTCAGATGCAGAGCAGTGAGGTATGCCCAGGCAGGTCGCTCCCCACGCCGCACAGCTCCACCTGTCTGCGCCCTTGTCTCTGACCAGCTGCTGCTGAGTTCGAGTCAGGTCTGTTCTTCTGCCCGCGTCTCATTGAATTGTGCCTTGTAATTTGTGCCTTGTAATTGTGCCCTGTAATTTCTGTTTTGTTCTCTGCTTGTTCCCCTGTTATTTGGCTGCCTGTTGCTTGTTGCCTTTGCCCCTTGCCTTTGCCTGTGCTTGTTTTTCCTCCCTCTCCGACCCCGCTCCCATTCGTCAGTTCCCCCCTCCCAGCTGCTCCTCCCTGCCACCTCCCCTTCTTATGGCGGCCGCTGCGTGGTCGCACCTCTGGCATGCCAAACCGGAAGCTCGTCGTCATTAGTCTGCACGCGACGAGCCAAGGAGGAAGAATAACAAGACTCGGTGCTGCTGTTTATCAAAACAGGCAGACAGCGCAACAGCGAAAAATTGAGCATTCGCGTACATGCTCCGTCATTCCAAAACTAAAAAGGAAGCGACCTGACGAAGTGCCGTGCCTTGCCCCGTCCTCACGGAGCAAGATTGCTCCAATTCTGACTCTAATTAAAACACAAATCTGACTCGGCGTCGGTGATTGTTCATTTAAATCAGCCACACCAACTCTGAAATTCAGAGATTTTGGTTCTGATGAGAACTCCACAAACAACGTGAGTTTGAAACCCGTAGAGCGAGAAGTTATATAAAACTGTTTTGCATAATTTGAAAAAATATATATATATGGCTTTCTGTGAATAGTGTCATTCATGTGTATGTCTGTGGTTGTATGACAGGTAGGATGAGTGAGTTTGAGTGAATTCGGATTGCAAATATATATAAGATTTGTGGCTTGTTATGTTGTAACTAATGTAAATGTTGTGTACATAAGGTCTTAAAAATTGTAAATTTGGTGAAATCACAAACCAAACTTATGAAAAAAATAATTTACTAAAAATAAAGGATTAAATCTACGCATAGATGTGCGATCAAAACATTTGTTTAGTTCGGATGTTTTCAGAATATTGAGCCTAAAATGATCTACAGTATTGGCACTTCTTTTGGTTATTTAAAGGCAGACCTAAGGCAAGCCCGTCTACGTCCATCCTCGCCTGGTCCGCGCCCGGCGCCAGAACCCCTGGTCCATACGGTCACAACGACACCCGACTGAGCCACGATGCCAGCACCCTCCTCGCACTCGACAGCGGCCGAGAACACACCTGCTAATGGGCAACCCCGAAGCACACCCAAGGACCCTTTTTCTGCCGGAGCTGCAGCTTCACCAGCATCCAGCCAGCCAAATCGCCAACCAAGATACCCAACTACCTCAACTGCATCCTCTCAACACCTGATCCGCCGCAAACACGCTGTCGAACTCTGGGACCTTCTCGACTCCACCACCCCAGATGTCACCTTCCTGACAGAGACCTGGCTGAAACAAGCCTCAGCACTCGACATCGCCATAGCCATCCCGGAAGGCTACAAGATCACCCGCATAGACCGTACCAACGGAGTAGGAGGAGGAATCGCCATCGTCCACAAGAACACTCTCAGAGTCTCGACAAACACCGATGACAACCTCAGCACCGCTGAACACATGCCCTTCCAGATCCACACCGACCCCAACACCACCCTCAGAGGAACCCTCGTCTAGAGACCCCCCTGGACCCCGACTGCAGCTCAGCGACTCCATCGGCGACTTCATCAGCATGCACGCCCTCGCCTCCACAGACTACATCCTCCTCAGGGACCTGACCTTCCACCTCGAGAACAACAATGACGCCAACTCCACCACCCTGATCAACAACCTCACCAATCTTGGACTCAGACAGCTCGTGACCACACCCACCCACCATTCCAGCCAGACGCTCGACCCCATCTTCACCACAAGCCCCCACGTCTCCTTCAACCACAACACCGAACCCCACTGGACACACCACCACTGCATCCACTTCACCTTCAGGAAGCCCACCGAGCACCATCGCACTCAACAAAGACCTCGACGCTGCTGGAGCAAAGTCCCCGAAGACCAGCTTACCACCACCCTCACCCAGAACCCGCCTGCGGACTCCACCGATCCAGACACCGCCTCCCGTAACCTCAGACAATGGATCGACAACTGCGCCAACACCCACGCCCTGCTCAAGTCACCCTAACAGCCACACCAGCAAGAAAGCCACCTGGTTCACCGAAGACCTCCAGGCCTCCAAACGAACATGCCAGTAATTGGAGAAGAACGAAGAACGATCACCGGACAGCTACACAGCCCACAAGAATGCCACCCACAGACACCATCAACTCATCAGGGCTGCCAAGAGGACCTCCTACAAGGACCGCCTAGATAGCAATGCACACAACAGCAAGGAGCTCTTCAACATCGTGAAGGAACTCTCCAACCCCAGCTCCAACACCAACGACATTCCGCCTTTGCAAGACCCGAGCGACTACTGGTCACCTTTTTCCATTGCAAGATCACCAATATCTACGACAGCTTCAGCGCCACGACCACCCCGACAACCACCACCCCTATGACCACCACCCTCACCAACCGTCTGCTATCCTGGACCAGCGTCAATGACAAGGACACCAGCAACTTCATGAACACCATTCACTCTGAATCACCATTAGACCCATGCCCTCACCACTTCTTCAACAAAGCCAGCACAGCCATTGCACCCGATGTCTGGAGAATAATCAACATCTCCTTTGAGACAGCAACATTCCCGGGGAGCTGGAGGCATGCCAAAATCAACGCCTTACTCAAGAAACCCAAAGTGGACCCCAAGGACCTCAAGAACTTCCGACCCATCTCCCTGCTTCCGTTTCCGGCAAAGGTCACCGAGAAAATCATCAACAAACAATTGACCTGCTTCCTCGAGGAGAACTGAGAAAACAGTACACCTGCCTGTGCTGAGAGACTATTTCTTAGAACACAACCGTTAGTAAAGCATACATGAAAATAAAGCATGAACACTTGCTTTTAGAATTGCAACTTTTACTTTAATTCTTAGCTGAAGACTGTTAATTATTTTTAGTCTTTTGTTTTTTGTTTTTTAGTGCATGAGAATACAAACAACATGAATAATTTTATACATTTAGATACAAACAAGAAACACAAATTGGTATGTACATAGTTCATCACCTCTCGCTCCCCTTTTCATTGGGAATACACTCATTTCCTCTCGTTTTCTGTGGAGACTCGTCCCACTTGTCAAGGTAGGCTGAGGGAAGCTTTGCTTTGGTTGAGAAGTTGATTCCGCAGATTTTGGTTAGTGATGATTCTTTCCTCTCTTTTCCAGTTAGACTGTGGTCCTGAAGAGAACCCCCAGAATTTTAGGGTTCGAAACGCGTCGACCTGACCCGGTCCCTTGTCATTTGTCCTACATGAAATGCACTAATTGATTGAATTATTGCTTTTTTCGAAAATTTGAAAATTTTGATTTATGTGCAAAAATCATCAAACTGGATTGTATTTCATTTTACACAATTGCTTTCATGACATTGGGACCAGTATGAATGTTTTTGTATGATTGGATGGCCAAGAATGTGTTGAGTGTGAGTTTGTTGGAACTATGTACATACCAATTTGTGTTTCTTGTTTGTATCTAAATGTATAAAATTATTCATGTTGTTTGTATTCTCATGCACTAAAAAACAAAAAACAAAAGACTAAAAATAATTAACAGTCTTCAGCTAAGAATTAAAGTAAAAGTTGCAATTCTAAAAGCAAGTGTTCATGCTTTATTTTCATGTATGCTTTACTAACGGTTGTGTTCTAAGAAATAGTCTCTCAGCACAGGCAGGTGTACTGTTTTCTCAGTTATTGTTGACTCAGCCTTGCTGAGTTTTGAGTCAAGACCCGTTTTTGTTATTTATCCTCGAGGAGAACAACATCCTGGACCCATCCCAGTCCAGTTTCCATAGCTGTCACAGCACCGATACCACCCTCATCGCCGCCACCGATGACATCAGGACCCTGATTGACAATGGAGAAACAGCGACCCTCATCCTCCTGGATCTGTCAGCCGCCTTTGACACGGTCTGCCACAACACACTATGAACACGCCTACACGACGGCGGAATCCAAGAGAAGGCCCTGGACTGGACCACCTTGTTCCTCTCCAGCAGGACTCAGAGCGTCCGCCTCCCGCCCTTCTGCTCCAAGGTCACCGAGATCATCTGCTGGGTACCCCAGGGCTCTTCACTCAGCCCGACGCTGTTCAACATCTACATGGCACCCCTCGCCCACATCGCCCGACAGCACAACCTCAACATCATCTCCTATGCCGATGACACCCAGCTGATCATCTCCCTCACTAAAGACCCTCACAGAGCTAAAACCAACCTCCACAAAGGAATAAAGGACATCGCTGAATGGATGAAGAACAGCCAACTGAAGCTGAAATCAGACAAGACGGAGATCCTCACCCCCTCAGCCTGGGAAGACTCCTGGTGGCCGACAACACTGGGAACAGCACCGACACCCACCAACCACGCATGCAACCTAGGGGTCATCCTCGATGCCTCCCTCTCCATGACTAAGCAGGTCAACGCCGTCTCCTCATCCTGCTTCAACACCCTCTGAATGCTCTGCAGGATCTTCAAGTGGATCCCCACCGAAACAAGAAAATAAGTCACCCAGGCCCTACATGGACCAAGTTGCTCAGTCAAGAACAATTACACAGATTTTTTTTTTCCTGTGTTGAGGTATGATTTTTCCTATAGGTGGGATTTTTGGCAGTGGGACCTGACTAGGTTTCAGTGCAGCCGGTAAAATGCAATTTTATGGGACAACAGCATGTGTGTTCCTATTGTGCCAGTTTGTCTGGGAAATGTCAAAGGAAGACTAAGCATATCATTAATTCTTCATCTTCTGATAATGAAGGGCCTATTCCAGCACAATGTCCTGCGAAAAGTGGGAAAAAGGTGGATACTGCTCCTCCTCTGATGTCACAGACTGAGGTTCAGGACATGTTTGGAAAGGATGTGTCTAGCACTTTGGATAAGTCTAAGTCCTAGTGAAGTACCAAGTCTGCGAGAAGGTAGGATTATTGGGAATCATCAGAAGATACAACCATTTACTTCATTGTGAAAGTATGTTAGGAGAGAAGACGTGAGACACTCTGGCACGTGTGCAGCATAAATTGGGTTTTCCGCCTATTCAAGTGGATGAGGAGGTTCAGAACCTAGTTTACCAATACATGAAGCCTTCTTCTATGGCAATGCCATTTCATGGAGCTATTAAGGACATGGAGATGAATGAATGGAAGGAAGTAGATAAAGTCACTCTGCCATGATTTCTTTAAAAGCTGTATATGTTGGAGGGTGATGATGTTCGGCTCCATAAAGTGAAAGTGGATGCAATTTTGACTGATTTGATTGCAAAAACATCCATTAATCCAGAGGCTTGTGTTCATTCTGATAGAAAGGTGGATTCAGGATTGCGGAAGGCATTCACTGTGGATAATCTATTATTGATGCCCAATTCATATGTGGCATACACAGCTCAATCACTCATTAAAGCTTTGATGCTCTGTCGGTAGCTATCCAGGTCATTGGTGGCATGGACCAACAGGAATGTTTGATATTTCCTCAGCGGTGGTCAAAGCAACTATGATGTTCTCAGGAGCTATAATTGCTGGCAGGCGCAATTTGAGGATGAGGGATTGGAAAACAAATGCTGTGGAGAAGATATCACTGATCAAGATCCTGTTTCATGGCAAAATGCTCTTTGGAAATCAATTGGATTCTATGATCTTTAAAGCATTTAAGGACTGGAAGCATCCACTTCAATACTAGAGTAAGTCTGATTTCAGAAGGTTTTGGAACAAAGGAGTGAAATCATCTCCTTTCTGGGACTTTAAGTCTTATGCAGTAAGTAAACAAAGTGGTCACAGATAGTAGAACGAGAAAAACATGGCTAAGCAACTAAAATAAATTCAAACAAGGTATAACAACATTGTTTTTATTCACTACGTGTATTCTAAAAATTATTCATAAAATACATCCAAAATCAATCACATTTAATGCCCCTAAAGAAATGGGAAGGGGAGTGTTGGGATAGTGAAGGTACTGAGTGAATAATGGAACAGTGGTCACTATGACCTCAATAAACCAGAAAAAATAATTGATTGACAAACTGAGAATCACAATTCATACAATAATTAGCATAAAATCATGCCTCAGAAAAATAAATCATCAATGAGGGCCTTAAGTAAATTGGTTTCTGCTTTTGATGCTGCTGAAGGTGATTCCGGAGTGGCCACCGCCTCTTGTTCCTTCTTCTCTAGAGTTTCAGAGGATGGAGTAACTGAGGAGGCTATGCTTGATAGCCTGGAGAACGAGATGAGGGGGTTGAGAGAGCAGGGCATAACAGCAGCATTGGTGGTTACAATACAGGCTTCTAGGAAGTTATCTAATCAAAAATCTTACAAAAGACACTACAGCTCCTTTAAGGAAAGGCTTAGATCCTCAGTCTGTGAGTTTGATCATGGCTATGGAGTTCTTGCAGGATGGATCAAGATTGGGCTTGTCAGTGTCTACTCTTCGAGTTCAGTGGGCCACAAGACAAGCTTTCAGAAAGCGTTGGAAGAAATTGGTGGATGATGATGGATTGATTTTCACGCATTTAAAGTGTTTGTCCAATTTTTGTGCTCAGTGTATACAAGCTTTTCCTCCTTAGGATTTGTCTTTAGTTTTAGAAGCACACTATAATGCATGTGGCCAGCACAAGTCTTATCAAGATCTGTTTTTCAAATAAATAGGTCCAAAGACTGAGTCCTTTTTGATGGTAAAAGAAAATTAAATGTAAGAACCAAGTTGAGAGCTTTTATAATGCTATGATGAATTCCAGATATTAAAAAGAAATGGACGTTCATCTAGATGATTTATTATAAATGTAGCCATTGAGCATCCTACTGCAAATTTTTGGTATTGCGATCACACTTAATTATCTATGGACTTGTGAATTAATAATTGCTCATAACAAAAATTATAAATGAAGGTGGTGGTTGAAGTCACTTTTCCCATATTTAATAAAAAAATCAGAATTCTTCAAGTCACGCCTTCACTATTTATTACACTATTTTAGTACAAACTAGAACATGAGATAATGAAGAGACTTACATCATTCCAGAACAGTTGAAGAATGCAGCATAGATATTTCTCAATGTGCAGATATCCATTAAGTCCTTAACTAACTTTTCACATTTGGAATGTGACTTATCATCACATCTAATTTACCTAACTACTTTCATCCATCTCTGGGTCTCAGTATTCCATAATTAATTCGCAATGTGAAAGACACGCTAAGAAAGCAATTACTTAATAGGGTTGACCGACAGCTCCTGACTGGATATTATGTTTTTACCTTCAGTACATGAGTTTTGTCTAAAAAGTTGAAAAAAATTGAGTACCATGAAAAGAGCCTAGCTCAGCGATCTTTGCATCGCTTAAATTCCCCCCAAAGACAATACTGGTAAAGCTTTCTGCAAGCATCTCTTAAAATATAAACATAGAGGTTTCCATTGATCCTTGTTGTACTAACCACATACTTACCCCGTTCTCGATCTCATATCTGATGCTTATTACAAATCTATATTTCTTGTGCAATTTACTTTTGTGCTCCTGTTCAATATACAATTCAGAAAAGGGGGTGTTGAGGGACAGAGTATCTGAATTAAACAGAACACTCATACCCAGTCAACAGATCAGGGCTTGATCCATCACAGTTTTTTAGCTCACTGCACCATCCCAGCTCAGAACCTGGCTACATGCAAATTAGTCTGTCCCTGGCCCAATGCATCATGGGAACAGGGCCGACCAAACTACCAAGCCAATTCTTATACTGGGAAGGAAACAAGCTTCCGGGAAACAAGCTTCCGGGGACCGGTTTCTGGCATTACAGCCGTCTTCGACCCGGCTTGCTTGAATCCTGATGGTGCAATGAGCAACGGACTCACATCTGAGTATACCCTTCCACGCTTATGGTGGACAAAATGATTCAGAAAAGGGGGTGGTGATGGACAGAGTATCTGAATTAAACAGAACACTCATACCCAGTCAACAGATCAGAGCTTGATCCATCACCGTTTTTTAGCTCACTGCACCTTCCCAGCTCAGAACCTGGCTACATGCAAATTAGTCTGTCCCTGGCCCAGTGCATCATGGGAACAGGGCAGACCAAACTACCAAGCCAATTCTTATACTGGGAAGGAAACAAGCTTCCGGGAAACAAGCTTCCGGGGACCGGTTTCTGGCATTACAGACGTCTTCGGCCCGGCTTGCTTGAATCCTGATGGTGCAATGAGCAAGGGACTCATATCTGAGTATACCCTTCCACGCTTATGGTGGACAAAACGTTTCAGAAAAGGGGGTGGTGATGGACAGGGTATCTGAATTAAACAGAACACTCATGCCCAGTCAACAGATCAGGGCTTGATCCATCACAGTTTTTTAGCTCACTGCACCATTCCAGCTCAGAACCTGGCTACATGCAAATTAGTCTGTCCCTGGCCCAGTGCATCATGAGAACAGGGCAGACCAAACTACCAAGCCAATTCTTATACTGGGAAGGAAACAAGCTTCCGGGAAACAAGCTTCCGGGGACCGGTTTCTGGCATTACAGCCGTCTTCGGCCCGGCTTGCTTGAATCCTGATGGTGCAATGAGCAACGGACTCACATCTGAGTATACCCTTCCACGCTTATGGTGGACAAAATGATTCAGAAAAGGGGGTGGTGATAGACAGAGTATCTGAATTAAACAGAACACTCATACCCAGTCAACAGATCAGAGCTTGATCCATCACCGTTTTTTAGCTCACTGCACCTTCCCAGCTCAGAACCTGGCTACATGCAAATTAGTCTGTCCCTGGCCCAGTGCATCATGGGAACAGGGCAGACCAAACTACCAAGCCAATTCTTATACTGGGAAGGAAACAAGCTTCCGGGAAACAAGCTTCCGGGGACCGGTTTCTGGCATTACAGCTGCCTTCGGCCCGGCTTGCTTGAATCCTGATGGTGCAATGAGCAAGGGACTCACATCTGGGTATACTCTTCCACACTTATGGTGGACAAAACGATTCAGAAAAGGGGGTGGTGATGGACAGAGTATCTGAATAAAACAGAACACTCATACCTAGTCAACAGATCAGGGCTTGATCCATCACCGTTTTTTAGCTCACTGCACCATCCCAGCTCAGAACCTGGCTACATACAAATTAGTCTGTCCCTGGCCCAGTGCATCATGGGAACAGGGCCGACCAAACTACCAAGCCAATTCTTATACTGGGAAGGAAACAAGCTTCCGGGAAACAAGCTTCCGGGGACCGGTTTCTGGCATTACAGCCGTCTTCGGCCCGGCTTGCTTGAATCCTGATGGTGCAATGAGCAAGGGACTCATATCTGAGTATACCCTTCCACGCTTATGGTGGACAAAACGTTTCAGAAAAGGGGGTGGTGATGGACAGGGTATCTGAATTAAACAGAACACTCATACCCAGTCAACAGATCAGGGCTTGATCCATCACAGTTTTTTAGCTCACTGCACCATTCCAGCTCAGAACCTGGCTACATGCAAATTAGTCTGTCCCTGGCCCAGTGCATCATGAGAACAGGGCAGACCAAACTACCAAGCCAATTCTTATACTGGGAAGGAAACAAGCTTCCGGGAAACAAGCTTCCGGGGACCGGTTTCTGGCATTACAGCCGTCTTCGGCCCGGCTTGCTTGAATCCTGATGGTGCAATGAGCAACGGACTCACATCTGAGTATACCCTTCCACGCTTATGGTGGACAAAATGATTCAGAAAAGGGGATGGTGATAGACAGAGTATCTGAATTAAACAGAACACTCATACCCAGTCAACAGATCAGAGCTTGATCCATCACCGTTTTTTAGCTCACTGCACCTTCCCAGCTCAGAACCTGGCTACATGCAAATTAGTCTGTCCCTGGCCCAGTGCATCATGGGAACAGGGCAGACCAAACTACCAAGCCAATTCTTACACTGGGAAGGAAACAAGCTTCCGGGAAACAAGCTTCCGGGGACCGGTTTCTGGCATTACAGCCGCCTTCGGCCCGGCTTGCTTGAATCCTGATGGTGCAATGAGCAAGGGACTCACATCTGAGTATACTCTTCCACACTTATGGTGGACAAAACGATTCAGAAAAGGGGGTGGTGATGGACAGAGTATCTGAATTAAACAGAACACTCATACCCAGTCAACAGATCAGGGCTTGATCAATCACCGTTTTTTAGCTCACTGCACCATCCCAGCTCAGAACCTGGCTACATGCAAATTAGTCTGTCCCTGGCCTAGTGCATCATGGGAACAGGGCAGACCAAACTACCAAGCCAATTCTTATACTGGGAAGGAAACAAGATTCTGGGAAACAAGCTTCCGGGGACCGGTTTCTGGCATTACAGCCGTCTTCGGCCCTGCTTGCTTGAATCCTGATGGTGCAATGAGCAAGGGACTCACATCTGAGTATACCCTTCCACGCTTATGGTGGACAAAACGATTCAGAAATGGGGGGTGATGGACAGAGTATCTGAATTAAACAGAACACTCATACCCAGTCAACAGATCAGGGCTTGATCCATCACCGTTTTTTAGCTCACTGCACCATCCGAGCTCAGAACCTGGCTACATGCAAATTAGTCTGTCCCTGGCCAAGTGCATCATGGGAACAGCGCAGACCAAACTACCAAGCCAATTCTTATACTGGGAAGGAAACAAGCTTCCAGGGAACGGTTTCTGGCATTACAGCCGTCTTCGGCCCGGCTTGCTTGAATCCTGATGGTGCAATGAGCAAGGGACTCACATCTGGGTATACCCTTCCACGCTTATGGTGGACAAAACGATTCAGAAAAGGGGGTGGTGATGGACAGAGTATCTGAATTAAACAGAACACTCATACCCAGTCAACAGATCAGGGCTTGATCCATCACCGTTTCTTAGCTCACTGCACCATCCTAGCTCAGAACCTGGCTACATGCAAATTAGTCTGTCCCTGGCGCAGTGCATCATGGGAACAGGGCAGACCAAACTACCAAGCCAATTCTTATACTGGGAAGGAAACAAGCTTCCGGGGACCGGTTTCTGGCATTACAGCCGTCTTCGGCCCGGCTTGCTTGAATCCTGATGGTGCAATGAGCAAGGGACTCACATCTGAGTATACCCTTCCACGCTTATGGTGGACAAAATGATTCAGAAAAGGGGGTGGTGATGGACAGAGTATCTGAATTAAACAGAACACTCATACCCAGTCAACAGATCAGGGCTTGATCCATCACCGTTTCTTAGCTCACTGCACCATCCCAGCTCAGAACCTGGCTACATGCAAATTAGTCTGTCCCTGGCCCAGTGCATCATGGGAACAGGGCAGACCAAACTACCAAGCCAATTCTTATACTGGGAAGGAAACAAGCTTCCGGTAAACAAGCTTCCGGGGTCAGACTAATTTGCATATAGCCAGGCTCTGAACTGGGGTGATGCAGTGAGCTAAATAACGGTGATGGATTCAGCCCTGATCTCTTGACTGGGTAAGAGTGGTCTGCTTAATTCAGACACTCTGTTCATCACCACCCCTTTTTCAGAATCGTTTTTGGCCACTATAGGTGTGGCAGGGTATACTCAGAAATGAGTCCCTTGCTCACTGCACCACCAGGATTCAAGCAAGCCGGGCCGACGACGGCTGAAATGCCAGAAACCCGTCCGGAAGCTTGTCTCCTTTCCGGTGAAGAATTGGTTTGGTAGTTTGGTCTGCCCTGTTCCCATGAGGCTCTGGGTCAGACTAATTTGCATATAGCCAGGTTCTGAACTGGGGTGATGCAGTGAGCTAAATAACGGTGATGGATTCAGCCCTGATCTCTTGACTGGGTAAGAGTGGTCTGCTTAATTCAGACACTCTGTTCATCACCACCCCTTTTTCTGAATCGCTGTTCAATATACATTCCGTCGCCGCCGACTACAAATGTATGAATCTTTCAAATGCCTTAAAGTTATATTGATGCCATCCACAAACGTACGTATCTCTCACTTGACTCCTTTGTATATATTATGCCATTTATCTTTCACTGGCATATGTTGTGCAAGTTCTTATCCAATTACACTTTGTTGTAAAGCACTCTTCGGGATATGGCAGTACTTTATCACAAACCTGGACATAAAAAATACATTACTATTTGCACCCATCTGCATCGTTCAGTGACAGCCCAAATATTTTAATAGTTACTCTTCCATTTCCCTCCGTGCAGTTCCATAAACTTGAAGATGGGTGACCGCAAGGGCTTTAATGAATTATTATTTTCACAAAAGTAATTTCATTTATATTCCACTTTTTGGACTAGATTTATTTTGCATGCGTTTTGTTTTTCAATTGTTTACCCTGATACCTTAATGTATGCTTGTGGGTGACATGCTTTATGTAAACAATATCTTGTGGAAACTGTGAAACTGGATTTGTACAATGGCTAGAATGTGCTGTGCGAACAATATTTAATGCATGATTTTAAAATATATGTGGATAATACATTGAAGTGAGATCCCAGGACCCTTTAGTAGGCAAGTACATATCATGTGTAAATTATCATACAAATGACCACACATGTTTAATACACATAGCATGTCTTTTTTGAGAAACATATTCTATGGACGTAAAAAAATTGCACCATCACTCACTCCCGGGAAACGTATGAAATATTTGACTGTAATGTTTCTATTTGTTTGTTTAAAATAAAGACAGTTATATGCATTAAAAGTGTTGTGTTTGCTCCCCCATATTGTTCACTTTCGAAGGGTCTTGAATACCTGTCATAGAATAGAAAATGAAGGAAAAGTGCTGAATTGCGTACTGAGGAGGGTACTCAATTTGTGTGTGAGTGAAGTGTAAGTATCGTTCACAGAGCATCCCATACCACAATGTGGCAGGTGGGAAGTAATGGTAACTGAACGTTTTAGACACTTAAAATGCAGATAATGTATCCTACATAATACAGGTTGGCAAGAGGGAGATTTACACGAGCCTATGATGCCTGAACTAAAAAAAAAAAAGCACTTGACATGTGAGTGCAATTTCACTTCGTGGCCATTTTTTATTTTTATCCAAGTAATTTAACAGTAGAGCACCACCCCAGTACACTGCCTCACAAAGCCGAGAAGAGTAAAGCTGCCATGACATCTGGGAAAAGGTGATGCGCTAATGAGGGAGCTTTCTATAAATACATTTGTTTCAGGGGGTTTCGCTTTGATATTTATGGCTCGAAAGGTTTCGCCTCTGCCAATCCAAATGACCATACACGACTTCAGAAAGTGCCACAGCTCTAATAAAAGTTATACAGAAGGACAGGTTTCCGGGACCTATCACCCTTTTGTTCTTTGCCGATGGAAGCACCGGATTCACAAAAACGCTTGTGCCAACTTTGCATTGTATTAATCCCTCTGACAGTAAAAGAACATTAGAAAAAGGGTGCCCTGCTTACAGGCCATACTATGTTAAGCTTCCATTTTTATTTGCAAATCATTAATTCTTTGTACATCAGCTGTCATAGAATATAATTGGCACATTCACTTTCAGATACTATTTTTTGACTGTTGTATTGAGTAGGGGCCAGATGTAAGAAGCTGTTTGCGATTTACAAACGCCGGAATTCACAGAATTCCGGCGTTTGCAAATCAAAAACTGTGTTTTGGTATGTATGAGCCAAATCGCAAAATAAGGAATCGCAAAAATTGCGATTCCTTTTTTTGCTCAAGCATTTAAGGAATCGCAATTATGCGATTCCTTAAATACTATGCATCAAGCATTTTATTTCTGCAAATCCTCATTAAGAAATCGCAAATTACCACCAAATTGAAGTTGGTGTTAATTTGCGAATTCTTTCACAAATGCACTTTTTTGCATTGGTGAAGGTGGCATGTGGCGCACATACATGCCCATATGCAGACACATGTAAATTTCAGGGGTGCATCAGGGTGTCCTTATGACCCCCTTGCACCCTTGAAATTATTCTCAATTTGCGATTCTCAAATTGCGAATCGCAAATTAGGAATAACTTCACATTCATTCCTATGGGCCTCCCGCCCATAGCAATGAATGGGAACTTATTCCTTAATTGCGAATTCGCAAATTGCGAATTCGCAATTACGAAATAATAAGAAATCGCTAAAAATTGCGATTTCTTTAGATACATACCATTTTGCAATTCTCAAATAGCGATTCTCAAAAAATCGCTATTTTAGAATCGTAAATAGGTATTTTAATACATCTGCCCCTAGATGTCATAAGGCAGGTAAAATGTTTGTATCTCTGTAGAGTATCAGGTGCATTTAACTATTTTTGTTTCAGACATGCACACATGTACATATAGTCAATGTATGCTGTATATGTTTGCAGGCCCATTACTACCTACTTTGTTTTCTAAAAGGACTTATGGGTTCATAGAGTAACTTGAAGAGCAGTAGCTTGGATGATGCTAGGAGTGAATGATGTGATTGACGTATTATCAGTGATGTAGTCCATGATGTCATGAAAAATGTAATATGTTAGGTCCTAAGCAGTGCATGGCGGTGAGCACAATTTATAGTTAGGTCACTATACTATAACTGGAGAATTTAAGAGTTTTTCTATTTTATTAACATTAGATTTTAAACAATTTCAACACCTAACTATACTATCACATTAACATTTAGCGGCCTATTATGACGTCGGTCAGAAAGCCTCAGACCAGAGGTCAGAGGTTTTCCGACCGACCTCGTCAGTTTAAATTTTGACTGCCTAAATAAAATGTAGGTGGTCGAAATTGAAATGAGCCGGTCCTTCACGGTAGGTTCGGATGGGCTCAAGGAGCCCACCGGCCAGTTGGAGAGCAGCCCGTAATCCCAATAGGCGGCGTTTCCGCCATTGGGAATACAAGGCTGGGTTTCCCACAGACTTTCCATGCCTGGCTTTCCAACATGGAAAGCCTGTCGGAAAGTGAGTTTGGGGGCCCAGAGCAGGGCCCCCTTCTCTTTGTGGCCTCCAGGTGGGTGCCTAGGTTGATCCCTGCAGGGATGAACACAATCTCCCCTTAATCCATGGGAGCTTGTGCTATTGCCGGTTTATGGCCGTAGCACAAGCTCCCATAGGGAAATGGTAGTATGGGACCGCACCATGTGCAGTTGCATCGTAATTCTGTGACCAGGACTGCCCACCTGAGGTCAGTCAGTCCCAATTCTGTGAGGATGTCAGTCGAAGGCAACTCCTACCGCCATCATAATCAGTCCCGTAGTTTCCTCATTAATTTCTGTTTTTGATTTAGTGAAATGGGAGATACTATTACCATAACTAACTATGACGTCTCTTCAATTTTTTTTTCTTTGTGAATTTATTGTTTTTTTTAGATATACAGCCGTGCACAGTAGGCGGTTGGTCAACCCACGCCAGCTTGACCTCCGTGGTCAGCTTGCTGCCCTTGCTCCCTTTCCCCTTCCCCCTGCCCTCTATTGTCCGTGTGTCGGCACCTGCACCTTCTGCCCTCTCCTCTGCGGTCCGTTGTGCTACCACTGTCCTGCCACCAGTGTTCTATAACACTAACATCATTTTTAGGACAAAAAGAACCTCCTCATTTTATACATTTCTAATGGAAGTGCTTTAGTTTTTACAGCTTTCATTCTATCATGAAGGCTTCAGGCGTGCCATGCTTGATGTATAAATGTAGACTGTTAGCACACTAGGTGTTCATTAGAACACAGTGGGAAGCTGCAGTATATTACAGGAGAGTTAACTGGCAGACTGCTGCTTGTGTTGAAGGTACACATTTCAGTCTAGATGTCAGAATATTTTACTGGCAAGGATGAGCAATACATTTGAGTCCTCGTAGAACATGTGTCCTCATTTTACCCGCCTAGAGTACTAATCATAATTTCTATAACAAAACAATACTTCTTTGGAAAGTGCGTGTTTTACTCAGCAAGTCAGAATTTATTCTCAAATGGTTGAGGAAGATAGTTTGTATTTTAGCTTATGGAGCACCTCCATAAACAAGGTGAAACTCATGAGAGAAAACAGTTTTCTCTCAAACATGGTTCATCATATCCCTGCAGAGGATCAGTATTTGACACTGGGTAAAATCATCTTAAAGTACACTGCAATTCCTAAAAGTAATATGGTACCACCCACAATGATTTATATTGTGACTAGAATCTGTCATCACCCTTCATATATGCTAATTTTTTATGACCCTGAAAACCTGCCATTCACTACAATGCTTTTCATTTGGACTATGACCCCGAGCCTTATAGTGGCGGGCACAACATCTTGTTCATTTTGTGGTCAGCCTTTCAAGGGGTGGGTCCCTTGAGGCCTCCACATTCACGTTGGGGTCAGGGTGTGCTCACCCGCACCCTTATATAATATTTGTAATATATTTATAGGACAGAGGGATCATCTTCCTGAGCCCTGTAATGGCGATTGTTTAGATTTTGGCCAGCCAATTAGGATTGAATCGTCCCATTTAGTATGGCCAATCAGAGTATATCTGGACACCAACACTCCAGATATACCTTTTTCTAACCCCTTCATGGCCACCAAGAACACCTCTGTCAGCTAAACTTTCTCAAAAACAGATGAACGGATTTACACCAAACAACAAAAAGCCTGCTTTCTGAGTACAGTTCCAACTTTCTACCAAGTTTGATGTAATTCGAATCAGCAGATTTTTCCTTACTACAAAATGTCCTGTGGAAATTAACATGGGTAATCAATGTTTTGGGACCCTTTTTTTCTTTACCCTCGTTTTACAGATAACCACAGCCGCGCTATATGGGGTGGAAGTATGGGGACATTGTCGACCGAAAGGTCTGGTTAGGGTTGAACACATATTTATCGGAGAGTTGTTCGCCCTACCCGTTAGTACTCCACTGGTCCCACTCAGACTTGATCTTGCGCTGCTCCCAGTGGAAGAGGAGGCTGCCCTGAGACCTTTAACTTACTGGAGGAGACTCTGGTCTGTCCAAGAACTCGCCTCTTACCGTGCAGAGTTCAAGGAGGTTTGGGGGTCTTTAAGGGCAAAAAAAGTCCCCTGGCTTTCACATATTAAGGACCTCTGCGTACGGCTTGGTGTTTCTGGACTATGGGAATCTCCCAAGACAGTTTCTTTGACTATAGTCAGATCTGACCTGGTAAGAAGGTATAGGTCTAACAACTTGCTGGCCTTGCATGCTAGTACAGCTCTAGGGAGACTAGCTTGTGAATTCCTCAATGTAAAAACAGATTACAGGAAGGAGGAATTCCTTGATAAGATCTGTCCGGCCCAAGCCAGAAAGCTGTATCTACAACTTAGAATGGGTAGCTTGCCACTAAGGTCAATGACATGTAAATGGGATGTAATCAAATGTACCCAGTGCCCAGCCTGTGAATATCCACTAGAAAATGAAAGCCATGTACTTTTCCTTTGTCCAGCATATGTGCTGACTCGAAAGAGGTGGATTAAACCCATCTGTAGAAATTTGGGGTTTCGAGAATGTGATCACGCACTTAGAGTACTAAAATACGACACTCACCCACTAGTTGTCTTTGCTGTTTCCCGTTTTTTAAATAGTATGTGGATTAAGCGTAGAACCTTCTTGATGACTTAATTCTAGAAGCTATTCCTCTTTGCAATAATCGTTTCTGATTTCCTTGATAACTACTTTGAAAGTTGAATTATTTTTTAATCATGAATATCGTTACTGTATTTATGTGTATATATATATGAAATGAGTTTTTAACTTATTCAAAAATTGAGTTTTTATCGTTTACTTGTTTTTAATATGTACTTTTATGACTCTTTGTGGTCGAAATAAAGTTATCAATGATGATAACCACAAAACTTCCCGGAAATGCTGAAGTGAATGTACTTCTGCTTTTTTACAGTTTTGTGAAGATTTTCCAAAATGTGCCAAAATTATTAGTAAAGCAAAATGCAACTGCCTCTGTGTAAAATGTGTGTGTGTGTATATATATATATATTCACTGAAAAAACCATAGGTTTGACACCAGGTATAGTTAGCTGGAAATTTTACTGACATAAAACCATTGAAATTCCCACGTTATAGTTAGTTGGACTCACTATAACTTGCGCACCTGCAATGCACTGCTGATGACGTCACATATTACATCACTCATGACATGGTCAGTGACATCACTCATGACATCACTGATGACACCATCCAGTGAATGTGTGTCTTTCTGAGAAATAAATATGTTTTATATATGTATATGTAAAGGTCGATGGAAGAATAAATGTTTAAATAAGTGTCTAAATGGATGTTTTAAAAAAAAAAATGATTGGTTAACTGACTTATTAAGCGTATCTTAGTGAATACATATATTAGCGAGTAATTTTTAAATATTTAAAAATATGTATCAGTGTTTCACTTTGTGTATAAGTGGCTGCATGGGTTGGTGAATAGCTACATGTGTGTGTATATGGATTATTAGATGTTTTTTTAGTATCAGTATGAGTGTCTGTATGGTTTGGTGGGGGTGTTACTTAGCACATAGATGCATCAATGACTGACTCACTGTTTGTATGTGTTTTGAAGACAGCATATGTGCAAGACTGTATGGGTGGATGAGTGTGTATATGTGTTTGTTAGTGAGTGAATGACTGTCTCACTAGCGTCTTTATCAGTAACTACATATGTTTTAATCTAGTATATGTGAGTATTGATGTATATAAGTGAGTATATGTGAGAGTGAGAGATTGTAAGAGTTCCTGTTTAAATAAGTATGTCTTTCTATAAGTGATTGTTTAAGAGAGTAAGTATGTGTAAGTTTCCTTAGAAATAAGGTGGTAGTGTGTGTATAGCTGAATATGCAAATAAATGGATGTTCAATAGTTTATTTGCATGTGTGAGTATGTGTGTGAGTAACTTTTGGATGACTGTCGGTGTGTAACCGGATGTATAGGTGTATCACTACATATGATGAGTGAGTATATGTATGAGTGACTATATAGAACTGTTGGTGAATGAGTGGATGTGTATATACATGGTGGAATTACTTAATTGGTTCACTGTGTCACAAGGATGGTGTCATCAGTGATCTCATGAGTGATGTCACTGACCATGTCATGAGTGATGTAATATGTGACGTCATCAGCAGTGCATTGCCGGCGCGCAAGTTACAGTGAGTCCAACTAACTATAATGTGGGAATTTCAATGGTTTTATGTCAGTAAAATTTCCAGCTAACTATAACTGTTGTCAACCCTATGTTTTCTAGGTGAATTTCATAGGTTTTTTAATAGCAAATTTCCATAGCTATGAAATATAATTTTTTTTATAATGAATCCTATATTGTATATTTATGTAATACTATTTTTTTTATGTATATTGTTCATGTTTTTTTTTTGTTGCACTGGAGCACTCCCGGTGCGCGTACCGGTGAGCGCGCAGGTAAGCGCAGTCTTGCGGCGTGCCCCAGTGCGCGTACCGGTGAGCGTCCCGTTAGCGCTATTGGCGTGAACAAAAATATCATCGTGACGTATCGCGTAGCCGCGTCCGCGTGATACGCACGGCGTGAGCGCACCCGGAAGCACCCACGCGCACACTATCGCGCTACGTAAGCGCCCGGGGCGCACCCCGGGTCGCGTAGCGTAAGCGCGTCGGGTCATGTGACCTGAAAATAACACTTTTTTTTGGTTCAGAACAGTTTTGGTTTCCAAATGATGAAAGCCCGAGTCATGTGACCTGAAAATAACACTTTTCATTGGTTCAGGACAGTTTTGTTTTCCAAATGATGAAAGCCCCCACCTATTTTCCTCATTCTCACTTTGTACTTTGAGTGAGGAAGACCTGTTTGCAGACCTATTTGTACCTATTTGTACTGAAAAATGGCTACAGTAGCAGCAGCAGCAGGAGCATCTCAACCACCACCACCACCACCACCACCACAAGGACCACCACAACACCACAGTGGTGGAGATGAAGAAGAGGAGGAGGAGGAGGAGGAGGAGGAGAGGCAGTTCCTGCCTGAAGATACTACCCCCTATAAGCCAAAGGAGCACATTGTCTGGGAGTTTTTTTTAAATCCCAAAGGACCTCAAGAAAGTAAATGCGCCAAAGGTTACTTGTATGATCTGTGGCACTGTACTTTCCAGGGGGAACCCTGCAAAAAAATACTCTTTTGGCAACAACACCATGATTCGCCACATGCAACGCCGGCATTCAAACAACTATGCTGCGGCAGAGGTCAGAGAACTGACCAGAAACCCTCCCCAATCTTCTCCCAGCACCTCCCAAAGTAAACAACTCACTCCATCGGGTCCTGAGACAAGGGAGATGGTCCCAAACATCCAAACCCAGTTTGGAGAATTCAAAATAGTTTGTATATTTTGTGGAAGAACAATTTGCTATGGAGAGCAAAGTATTAAACTCATTAACCGTGCTGGAGACAACCACAACTGTTGAAAGAAACCTTAATTTTTTCCTGGTTTTTTTTTGCTCCAGTTGAGCCGTTTACAATTCCCTGTTTTTTGTTTGTCCCCATAAAAAATACAAAAAAATATAAAATTGTTCATAAAAGCCAAAAAAAGTAAAAAATGTTCCAAAAACAATAAAAAAATATAAAACAACAAAAAGAATTAAAAAAACAGTTCTTTGTAGAACTACCTCCAATTTATAAAAAAAATGCTACATTTTTAAAAAACTTTGTCATTCTTTTTTCCTCATGGTACGCTCCCCGGTACGCTCCTCGGTGCGCATACCGGGCGCTCCCCCCGCGCAAATCGAAAAAAAAATTGTTTTTTTTTGCTCTGCTGGGCCCTTTTATGGACCCCACATCAAACCTAGGGGGTCAGGGGGGGTCTACCCTATCCCCTTTTGGTCATTTCCCCCTTTGTTTTTGCCACCTCTTGTGTCTCGATCCTACCGAGACACAAGATGGCGGCCGCTCTGGAATGTTTGGAATGTTTACAGACACCCGAGAGCCAATCAGCTTTCCGCTCGTGAACTCGCGTAGCGCGCTGGTGCGCGCCCCGGTGGGCGTACCGGGGCGCGCTTATAGATATATATATATTTTTTAACCTAAATTACTCAAAATCCACTGGAGCACATATTTTGAGACATAGCAAAGGCACATCGGGCTACCAGTCCCTACAATTTTGCCAAGTTTGGTAGAAATCCATTCAGCTGTTCGGGCTAAAAGTGAGTCCAACCGCCCTATGGAAATTAACATGGGGAAAACATGTTTTGGGACCCCCCCTTTTATCTCAGCCCCCGCTTGACAAATCCCCCCAAACTTTCAGGGAAGGAGCGGAGCGCAGTGAGGCAAATTTAAGGAAAAGTTCAGGCAGATTCCTAAATCGGCGCCAAAGTTATTCCCAATAGTATGTTGCAGATTTCCTATGGAAAACAATCCTAACTATAACTACCTATTGGCGACCGCCAGTAGGTAATATATATATATATATATATATATATATATATATATATATATATATATATATATATATATATATATATATATATATATATATATATATTTTTTTTTTTTTTTCCCCACACCCCATGTCCATCAGACTCCAAATTTTGTAAATCTGGGATAAGGGAGATCAAAGCCCATTCAGGGCGAGAGAAAAGAAAACAGAGAATCAGCCCATACAGGGCATTATAGTCACATACTTGCGTGGATCATGTATGATAACATAAGGAAAGGCTTTGGAGAAACATGATGTGTCACTATGTTGCATGTGTAGATACATTAACTGTGAACCTCGGACAGGATTTCTTACATTGTGTATAGATAGTTTTACAATATACAAAACAAGTATTTTGAATGTGAATCCAATCCTGAGGTATTTTACACGTTGAGTTTTGATTATGTATCATGTTACCAAATCCCTACACGAATTATTCTTGTTATAATCAACTCTTTCCACACAAGCAAAGTATTTCAAAATGAATTACATGGGGTTTCCCCGTTTGTTTTTAACTGCACAAGCACTTTTGATCGCCATTCTCCTTGTATAGCCTAAAGATTGCGAATTTGCACATTGTAAGATGTCTGCCAAATCATTTACATGGCCTTTGTTAGTCCTCTCTCGATGTTGACAGAGAGGTGGAGATATAATGGCGTGAGTTGTTATGGATATTGACACTGAGGAAGCCGTTTTTCGGCGAAACGCGTTTGTCTTTCTTTGGGGGCAGGGGGTCTGCCAATAAACTGAGAAAAATTCCAAGCTTGGAGTGCCGTCTACTTTCTTGCAAACGAAGTAAGTGTGTGCCGATATATATATATATATATATATATATATATATATATATATATATATTCACTGAAAAAACCATTGGTTTCAGGCACGTTATAGTTACAAATTAGCATTTAAAGAACTCATGAGTGATGTCACTGACCATGTCATGAGGGATGTAATATGTGACATCATCAACAGTGCATTGCAGGGGGCGCGAGTTATAGTTAGCTGAACTAACTATAACGGGGGAATTTCTATGATTTTGTACGAGTGAAATGCCCAACTAACTAAAATGCCCCTGAAACCTATGGTTTTTTCAGTGAATTTCAAAGGTTTTTCAAATGCTAGTTTCTAATTATGCCTACAGAGAAAGGACATGTGAAGAAAGAAGAAAAAACTCACAGAAAGAAGCACAAGAAATTCAGAAAGAAGCAACAGAAGTCCACGAAGACGAAGAAAAGAACCAACAGAGGAGCAGAAAGAGGCCTTGTTGCAAAATCATCCTCTGCCCACAACTTTTTCAGACGGGTACTGGTGGTAACTGACTCTGACTAACCAGGCCTAGAGCCAGTGCTATGGTAAAAGACACTTAGAATACAGTGAAAACACCTACATACACTATGGAACACTATGCGTTTGGGTACCCCTATGATTAGCATGACCTCCTCTGTAAGGCCCTAGTACATATTACGGTAGGGGGATTACAACTACCTCTTAAAACGCGCTACGGGCATGTTTGCACAGTGGTGAAGGGAGGGGGGCCTGAGGTGATATGTGTGCAAACATGCCCTGAGGCCGTTTTAAGTTGGGAGATTAAGTCCCCTTGAATCCTGATGTCCCTGGGGTCCAACTAGCCAACCATGTAACTTCTGTAAGCGCCACAGAGCTGCGATGCAGAGAGAATAAAAGGGGGCACAACCTAGACCACCTCTCTGCAACGCAGCGCAGTGGCGCTTACTGGATGCACCTGGTGGGCTAGTAGGCCCCCAGGGGCCCTCAGGATTGAAAGGGAATTGATTTCACAACTTTAAACACGCCACAGGGTGGGGTTGCACACATGGCACCTCAGGCCCCATCCCCTCCTTTCACCACTGTGCAAACGCGCCTGTGGCGCATTTTAAGTTGAGGGATTAAGTCTGTTTAAATCCTGAGGGCCCCTTGGGGCCAAGTTACCTGCCAGGTACCTCCAGTAAGCGCCACAGAGCTACGTTGCAGAGAGGTGTAAAAAGGGGCGTGGCCTGGACCACCTCTCTGCAACACAGGCCTCTGGAGCTTTTTGGAGGTACCTGATGGGCTAGTTGGCCCCCAGGGGCCCTCAGGATTGAAAGGGAATTAATTCCCCAACTTTTAATGCTCCACATGGTTTGTTTGCAAAAATGTCACCTCACGCCCCGCCCCCTCCCTTTTCCACTGCGCAAACATGCCCGTGGCGCAATTTAAGTTGTGGGATTAAGTCCCCTTGAATCCTGAGGGTCCCTGGGGTCCAACTAGCCCATCGGGTACCTCCAGTAAGCGCCACAGAGCTGCGTTGCAGAGAGGTGTAAAAAGTGTTGTGGCCTGCTCCACCTCTCTGCAACACAGGCCTCTGGAGCTTTTTGGAGGTACCTGATGGGCTAGTTGGCCCCCAGGGGCCCTCAGGATTGAAAGGGAATTAATTCCCCAACCTAAAATGTGCCACAGGGCGTTTTTGCACACATCTCACCTCAGGCCCGCCCCCTCTCTTCACCACTGTGCAAACGCGCCCTGTGGCATGTTTTAAGTTGAGGGATGAAGTCCCCTTGAATCCTGAGGGTCCCTGGGGTCCAACTAGCCCACCAGGTACCGCCAGAGAGAGAGGTGTAAAAAGGGGCGTGGCCTGGATCACCTCTCTGCAACGCAGCCCTGTGGCGCTTACTGGAGGTACCTGGTGGGATAGTTGGCCCCCAGGGGCCCCCAGTATTGAAGGGGAATGAATTCCCCATTGCAGAACGCTCCGCAGGGCGCGTTTGCAGAGTGCAGCTGGAAGGGGGCGGGGCCTGTGGTACGATCCCAGGCTTTTTTAAATAATTTTTTTTAGAAGGGGGGTTTGTAGCCCCCTTCTTTTTCCTTTTTCAGGCCCTTGGGACCCCATCCCCCAGGGCATTACCCATATATATATATATATTTTTTTATAATTAAACGGGAAGGGGGGCGCGTGGGCCCCCCTCCCGTGGCCAGTTCCAGCCCCGGGGACCCCATCCCCCGGGGCATGGCCACATAATGTTACCCCTGGGGCTCTGTACATGTTGGGAGGCCCCCCTCCTGAGGCCTCTATTGGCCCCAGGGACCTCATCCCCCGGGGTCGGCCTTCATTGATTTATTTATTTTTAAAAAAATTGGAGGAGGGGGGCAGTGTGGCCCCCCTCTCAGGCCACTTGTAGCCCGGGGGATCCCATCCCCTGGTGCTGGCCCTCTCCATTGGGGATCATGGGAGGAGCCCCAATGCCCCCACAGTCCCTGCCGGCTCCCTGAGTCCTTTGGGAGCCGGCATTACTTTTCCACATGGGCAGCTGCTGACATGCAGCTCCCTGTTTGGAAAAGCAATCTGGGTTGCATTTTAGAAGAGGGAACAGGTTTACTGCTCTCTCTTCCCAAATCCACACCAAGTTTGGTATGACAGGGTGGGACTCGCACGGCTCCCGCCCTGTCTTAGCAAACTGCAGTGTGCCCTGGGGTGGAGCACCCCGGGTCACGGCAGGAGCTGGCCCTGGGGGACGGTGGTCCCGAGGGCCATCACAGACTCCAGGAGGGGGGCCTCCCAACATGTACAGAGCCCCGGGGTGGTGGCCCCCGGGCCTCGGGGGTCCATTACGGACCCCCGAATTTGAATAAATAGTGCATTAGGGAGGTGGCGGTCCCAGGAACATGTGTGGGGGCTTAGGCCCCCCACAAAGGTTCTTTATTTTAAAAAAAAATAGAACCCCAGGGTTTGGCGGTCCCTGGGGCTGTGGGGGGCCATGCGCCACCCGCAAATATTTTTAAAAAGCCACGGGGTGGAGGTCCCTGGGGCTTTGGGGGGAGGCCCCCCATAGATTAAAAAAGAATTCCTGGGGTGTGTTATTTCCTGGGGCTGTAGGGAGGATGCATGACCCCCGCAACTCAATTATTGTGCCCTGGGGAGGTGGCAGCCCCCGGGGCAGTGTGGAGGGGTTTGGGACCCACTCCACACTTTTTTTATTCACTGCCCCGGGATCTGGCCCACCCGGGGGCTAAATATTTACGAAGCACGGCAGACTGCGCTTCGTTTTTTTTATTTTTCCGATTTGGTTTTTTAAAATATGCTTTTTCTGGCCCTGGGGGTCCTTGTGGGACCCCCTGAGCAGGCCTAGGGGGGTAGGGTGTTTCTACCCTACCCCCTTTTCTTGTTTTGCACGTTTCTTTTTCTCTTTTCTTGTGCCTTGGTTCTACCAAGGCACAAGAGGGCTGCCAACACTTCCTGGTTTGAAGTGTTGACAGCCAATTAGAATACAGCTCGTGATTGGCAGGGTGTGCGGATCCTCCTTGCCTCTATATATCAATATTTTTATTTTCTCAGCAACTACTGACTGGATTTGCAACATTTAAGAAAAAGAGTTCTTTCTGAGGCAAGGGCTACCTTTATGCCAAATTTGTTGTAATTCAGTTCAGCAGTTCGAGCTGTAGCCGTGTCTAAAGTTTGCAATGGGAAATGCATTTTTGACCTCTTTTTTTTTATTTCTCAGGAACTACTGAACAGATTTACACCATTTACCAACAAGGGCTCTTTCTGAACCAAGGGCTACCTTTTTGCCAAATTTGTGTAATTCCGTTCAGCAGTTCGGGCTGTAGCCATGTCTAAAGTTTCCTATAGGAATTAACATGGGGAAAACACGTTTTGGGACCCCCCTTTTTTCTCGGCCCCCGCTCACCGAATCACTCCAAACTTTTCAACATAGGAGCGGACCGGAACGCCTCACTAGTTTTGAAAATTCCGTGAAGATTCGTCAACCGGCGCCAAAGTTATTTGGAAAAGAAAAAATGCTTTTTCTATGGAAACTAGGTCCTAACTATAACTACCTAGGGGCGACCCGCAGTAGGTAATACACACACAAATAAAAAGAAAAGGCACATTGCAGAATGCATGTTTTTAATTTTTTTAAACGTGTTTTGTGTTAAAAATTTGAAATAAAATAATACTTAGTGTTGCATAAAACACATTAATATACCACATTTTCCTCAACAAAACACATATCTAAAAACATTGACATACATATCTGCAGCCTCAGGTAACCAATGAATACACATTTTTTAAAAAGAATACTAAAATCAATTAATACATGATGTATTCTACAAATACATAGGGAGTTACAATGATAATATGGTCCTTATACATTGCCATCTTGGGCTTTAAGTGACATGTATCAGTGATGTTATCAATGATGTCATTGAACATGTCATAAATGATGCAATCTGTGAATTCCCAAGCAGGGCATGGTGAATCTCCACTCAAAGGTGAACTTCAGTGTGTTTTTGAGTTTAAAATGTAACATTATGACCGACATTGTCACTTAACTATAACATCCCTTTAATCTTTGTTGTTTTGTGTGAATTTCTAGTTGTTTTGTCATAGTTCTTTTTATAGCATTTTACCGTTTCAATGGGCCAGATGTACGATGCGCAAAATAGCGACTCGCAAATTGTGAGTCTTTTGCAACTCGCGAGGCTCTATTTTGCATGTACAACAGTGTGTTTAAGGCTGTTTGCGATTCTTAATGGGGTCGCAAATTGAGAGGATCATGAATATTAATGAGCCTCTTGCAATTTACAAGCCCATTGGGAATGAGAGGCCCTCCCAGGGATGGTGACCTGTTGGGCTCAGCAGACCACTATGTCTGGGATTGCTTTTAAATAAAAGAGCCTTTGCGAGGTATTTAAAAAAAAAACCTAATGAAACGTTTTTGTATCATTTTTTAAGGGCAGGCAGTGGTCCCTGGGACCATTGCCTGCCCTTAAAAAATATTTTAGGACCCAGTCACACAGGGGAAGGGGACTCTTTTGCAACTTTATTACCACCCTCTTGAAGAGTGTGGTAATTTGCGAGTGTTTTCATACATGGCTCTGTGGTCCCTGCTCTTGTGACTCGCAAAATAAATGTAAGTACATGTCCCAGACTAAAATTGCATGTGCAAACGGGTCGCAAACCGTCAAGTTGGTGGTAATTTGCAATTTCCTTGTAAATTGCACTTTTTTGCATTTGTCAAAGTGCCATGTGGCGCACATATATGCCCTTAGAGCATGTATGTGCTCCACATGTGTACACATACATATTTCAGGGGTGCAACAGGGTCTCCTTTTGATATCCTGGCACCCTTGAAATTGCAATCTCAATTTGCGATTCTCTAATTGCGAATCGTAAATTGAGAATGTCTTCCCATTCATTCCCATGGGCCTCCTAGACCATAGGAATGAAAGGGAAGGTATTCCTTAATTGCGAATCGCGATTTGCGATTTGCAATTAAGGAATATTAAGTAATCGCAATTATTATTGTGATTCCTACATACGTAGCATTTTGTGATTCATTAATAGCAATTCGCTAAAAATCGCTATTAAGGAATCGCAAAAGGGCTTGTTCATACATATGCCCCTGAGTCTTTCTGCCCGTTGCGTACCTAAAGAGAAAGAAAAAGAAGAAAATCCCCCATACCCCTTGTCAAACCTTCAGGAACAACCAGTCCCTGTGTTAACCTTGAATGATTGTTCATTGATGTAGTGTGGGGCAAATCGCTCCATCGTCTCTACCTTAGCTTTCTTTCCTCTATTGTAGCGAAGGTTCAGATTCTGCCACCTTAAGAAGTGGGAATTACGCAACCCGGTTGCTGCCCTCTGGCTTTTGTTAGTTATGTATGTTTGCGCCTCACAGATTATCGATTTACACGAGTCTCAGGGTGCCATTTGAACGTTCTTGATCTTTGTCTCCCTTTGAGTGTTGGATTGAAAGATGCATCCTTTAGTATTGTTTCTTGGTTTTACTGTCTCCTCTGTTGTTTGGGTGGTCTTTGGGTAAGGCAAGGTGAGGTGTTGTTACCTCCACCTTATCTGGGTCTTGACGTTTCGGTTCCACCTGTGGCTTGTCCATTCTCCGTTGTCTATAGGCCTAATATAGTCATAGTTTCATCTAGCTCTGTGCAGTGGTGAGTTCTGTTGTGGTGGTCAAAGGCCAGACCGAAGGAAAATGTCCATCTGTATCGTACATTGTCCTGCCATATTTTGTCAGTAACCGGTCGAAACTGTTGCTAGCGTGCTAACGTCGCTGGTGAGATGCCTTGGTATACGGTACAGGAGGATCCTTGGAACGTCACTTTGTCGATTTTCCTTGCTGCTTTTAGGATGGCCTCTTTCACTTTAAAGGAGTGCAGCTTGGCTAGTATGTCTTGTGGCCTCTGATTATCCCCCAAAGGTGGCTTACCTACTCTGCTCACTCGGTCTATCTTGACTTTGGTTGCCTTGGGACCCTGACTTCGTTGAATATGCCTATCACAAATGTATCTAGGTCTTTTCCCTCTGCACCTTCTTCCAAATTCCGGATAAGAATGCTGTCCCCTCAAGACCTGTTTTCCACACTTTCAGTTTTGATTATGACTGATTGAAGATGTGGCTTTAAAGTTTGTGTCATACTCTTCAGCTGTACAGAGCCTTGCTCTAACTCCTGCACTTTGTTTTCCAGGTCTATAAGTCTGCTCCCTACTAAGTCCACATCTTGCTGCAACATAATCAGTTTTTCGTGAATGTCTTTTTTGAGAGTCTCTAAGGATGTCAACAGATCTGTTTTTAATACTTCACTCAGTTCTTTTTTTAAATCACGTAGGGAGACCAAGAAGTCTTCATTGTGAGCTCCAAGGTGTCTCCTCTTCTCGTTGGTTGGCAATTGCCAGTCACTTCTGTAGGACCAAAGTAATTAGATACTCTGTTGTTTTGAAGTTTCTTTGACGGCATAGGGAAAGTCTCTGCCCTCCCCACCTATGTCTGGAGAGGTCTCTGCTAATACGTGTTCTTGGTCTACGATATAAGAGGGGGAGTCTGGGAGGGTTGGGACTAAGATGAGCATGCTTATCATGCTGTTGGGTGCGTCAGAGTCAGTAGTTCCCCTGTCCCTTGCTTTAGCTGTATGTGTGAGTCATGGGAGATCCCCCAGGTGGCACATGGGTGGTGTATTTCCAGTGAGGAGGCCTTGCATACTTGATCAAAAGCTGCATACCGACCTTCCATGCCACAAATGAGTGTCAGGCAAAGGTGCGCAGCAATGTGACTTCTTTGTGGTAGTATCTTGCCTTTCCCACCTCTCCGGGACTGCGTGTGGTGATGTTTGTGATTTCTCCTTCTGGTCCAGTTGTCCTCGCCTAGTCTCCACTGTTAGGTGACTCCTATGGATGTCTGCTTGCAGTCCCGCCCGTGCTATTTTAAGGTCAGGCGGGCCACGTGTGACTCTACTGCTGATTTCTATTTCTCATTCCAGGCCCTGGATGCCGCACCTACTCTGCCCCCTAGGTGAAAGGTGCCCTAGAACTGTGCGCGGATTTACCGGGGTGCATCTGCTGGAGGTGGGAGTCCCACTGCCACTTTCTTGGCTCTCCTTGTGAGTTGCATAGTGCAACCGTGTACGTCCTCGTGTTGCCGAAGCTCGTTATAGTGCCACGGGTTCCAGGATATTGCCTCTTCATCTTTGTTGATGCAGTGGTGAGCTTTATTGGTGTTGCATCACACCATGCCGTTCCGCTGCACTTTCCCCACTGTTGGGCCTTCGCTCATCAAAGCATTACCTCCGTGCTTCGCGGGCCGTACCGTGCCCAGTCGCATTGTGGTGCTGTTTCATCTTCCAGTTGGCCAGGAATGTTGCGTGTGGTCCCCTGAACTTTGCCCTGCCCGTTACAGCTGCATTTGAGGGCTGTAGGCAATAGATTATCCCGCTTTCCCTTCTGGTGGCAGCAGAGCCGAGGTGAATTACGTCCGCTCGGCCATCTTGGCTTGCCACACCCCCCTAGGGGTATTTTTTAAACATGAGTTAGTGTTTGTTTCCAACCCAACTATAACGTCACTTTAACCTTTGTTTTTTTTAAGTGAATTTCTATTTTTTTTTTAAAGTATTGTAAGGTCTTATTATTATCATATATAACTATAACATAATTTTACCCTTTGTTTTTTTCAGTGACTTTTTTCAAAAGTAAGATCTTAATAGCATATTAGGAATAATGTGAATGTTATCTTCAGTTTTTCCAGTACATTTTCAGAAGTGTACTTTCATGATTTTTTAAAAAAATATCTTTGGATTTGTTTGGGTTCATGGTGTTTCAAGAACAATGTTGCAAACATTGGAATAAGGACCTAAACTGCACCTATCAAGGAACTCTGAGTGTACCTTAATTTTTAAAATTCATAGCAGTGATTATTTTAATTTTTTTATGTTTCCTACTTTCCGCAGGTGCTGTGAAACTCTGAGAACCAATGTAAGGTTCCTGCAGGAGTTTCGTGTGAACATGGGGGGCTTGGGGGAGGGCAGCCGACCCCCGGGAGGTCTCCTCCCCCGGGCGGTTTGGGAGATCTGGGTGGGGGTATTTCTTCCAGCAGGTTCTCTTTGGGCGTTTTTGGGCTGGTTTTAGTTGTATTGTGCGCTCCCCTATAAATGGGCGGGGCTCCTCGCTCCGGGCACCATTTTAGGCTTGGTGACCTGGTGGCCGGTTGAGCTTAGAATTTTTTGTGTCTTGTTCCTTGAGCTTTCTGATTCGTGGTCATGTCTGGTGAAGACTACCGAGTGTTGGAGGCTATTCGCCTACTTAGCGAGGCGGGGCGTTTGGACCTGGTCATTGGCGACCGGGGTCAGACTGAGACCCCGCGCCCCCAGCGGGAGGCCTCTGCGAGGGTGTCGGCTGTGGTGGCAGCATGTTACTCTCCGAAACGTCGGAGGCAGGATGGGGTAAGTGAGCGGGGTCGTTCCAGGACTCGGCGGGCGGGTTCCAGGGCACGGCGGGGGAGTGATGTTCGTTCCTCTGATCCGGCGTTTTCTTTGGATTCCTCGGTGTTGGAGGTGGCTGGGGAAGGGGGTTTTCCTCATGGTGAAGGGGAGGTTGTCGAGGTGGGTTTGCGGGAGAGAGCAGCCTCTGCTCCCGTTTTGCGGGGCCGTCGTGCTTCCAGGCAACGTGGTTGCACGCGGCGTTCGGCTTCTGCCTCCGCGGGGGTGAGGTCTGACGTCACACGGGCGGAGGCCATTTTGGATGAGGTTTCTGTGGTGCGGCAACCGTTACGGGGTGTTTCGGGTCAGGACGTGCAGGAGGTGGTCGCTCCTTTGAGCGTTATACGCCGCCATGTGGTTCAGGGCCCTTTAACGGTTGACGTTGGTGCGTTAGGTGTGCCCGGAGCGGGTCCTTTGTTTTCGGAGGCTGGTGTTGGGGGGCCTGAGGGCCGTGGCGTGCTTGTTCGTTCTGGGGGGAGGGATATGCAGAGTCCGTTATTGTTTTCTCCCACGGGCTCTGTTGGGGGGGAAGCTGCGTCCGGGGGTTGCAGTTCCTTGGGGGAGGGGGAATGGGCCCAGATGGGGTTGGGAGAGGGTGTTGGGCGGTCTGACTTGCTGATATCGGGTGGGGATTTGGGTGCTGTGGTCGGGTCAGTGGGGGGTTACCGTCGGTTGGAGGCGGTGGAAGGCCTTCCTATCGGGGGGGTGACGAGCGGAGGGGAGGTTGTTCAGCAAAGTGAGGAGGGTGAGGGGTCTTTTTATAGGCTGGCGGGGGACTTTCAGTGTCCTGGTAGGTCGATGGTTTCGGGGCCTGCATCTCGGGGTGCTGTTGTTGAAGGGGGGGTTCAGGATTGGGATCCTCAGGGGACGGCTTCGCGGATTATTCAGGCTGTGTTGGATGGTAGTTCGGATGAGGAGGTTTGTCCGCCGTCTCCTCGGCTTTGCGATGCTTTGAAAAGGAAAAGTGCTGTTAGTTCTGGAAGTTTTATGGTGGCTGGTAGGGGTGGCGGTTTTACTGTTGGCGGTCTGTCTTCTGCACATAGAGTTGGTTTTTGTGAGGGACCCGGCACACCAGTCCGGCCTTTTTCTTTACAGGAAGAAGCTCGACCTACGGCAGCAGACTTGGCAGGGCGGCAGGCAGCCCGGGTACGCCGAGGAGAAGTGCGGGTGGAGCCTAGCGCGGCACGTCCCATACCTTCGAGGGATCCCGCCATGGCCATCGCACGCAGGTTTACTACGACCTCGATGGGCCCAACGAGGGATTTCGTCATGGGCGGTACATCCGGGTCCGGCACGACCTTCCCGGCCTCAGCGGTGGAGTCCAGCGTTGTACATGGGAGCGGGTTACGTGCGACCTCTCTCGTGCCACGTGGTGGTTCTGCTACTGGTTTATCTTTTTCTGGAAGTCAACAGGTAGTCAGTAGTTCTGGTGGGGGGATGTATAGACGAGTTCAGTCGTCCTCTCCACCTAGGTCCAGAGTGAGGGCTGGTAAGGCCCATGGTCGTTCGATGACAGTGGAATCAAGGCAGACTTCAGTGGTTGTTCCCCCCCCTCAGTTGGAGGAATCACTCATTTTAGATTATGATGAGGATAGCCCTGAGGAGGGCGAAGTTCGTGAGTTGGTGTCTGGGGGGGGGCATGTTAATGTTTCTCGTGACATGTTACAGGACCAAGTGGTTCGGAGTCGTGTGGAATCGTCAAGGCCACGAGTGCTCGGCCCCGCGGTGAGGGCTCCTCGGAGGGCGGACGACGGTACACAGACGGCGTGGAGGACGGAAACCAGTCAACCGCCTCTTTTACGTCCAGGTGAGAATGTGGTTCAGGCCGTGCGGCCCAATATGGTGTCTATTGGTGTTGGTGTTGATTTGATATCCAATGAAAAGGATGGCAAGTTACATAAAGGTCGTGTTGTACGAGATCAAGGTGTAGGTACCAATGGGGATGATATCAATACGAGTGAGAAAGTGGATAGTGGCACGTCCACGGTTGGTTTGGGTGCTACTAAAAATGTACTTCACAGTAAAGAACTTAAAATCAAAAAGTTGCCGTACATGGGGGTTACGAAGCCTTTGGGGGCTCATTTGATGCTCAGTACGAAGGAGAAGATATGGAACGGTGAGTATGTGGAACTGTTGAAGTTACTTCACAGGGAGGTCCGGGCTAAGGAGGGTTCCAAGGAGGAAGAGTTTGAGTTGGCTAAACGCCCCAAAGTGCCTCTGACTATAGAGAATTGGAAGGCGGCCTTTTTAATTTTTGCCAGCGTCTATTGTGAAAAATTCCCTGAGCGCTGCGTGTCCTTGTTTAAGTACATGGATGTTATCCGTAAGGCTCAGCTGACTAGGAATGATTATGCTTGGGCTCAATATGATGAGGAGTTTAGGGCACGTATGGCTTGGGATCCTGAGGCAAAATGGGGAGAGTTGGACTCTGACCTGTGGCAGCAGACGATGGGGTCGTCTGCCTCTGGTAAAACCATTTTTACAGCCAGCGGCCTTCCTATACTATATCGTCCCTTTCAGTCCCGTCCCACCCGGGGAGGGGTGGGGGCTATCTCTACTACCCAGTCGCCTACCGGCACGTGTTGGGATTTCAACACCGGGACCTGTACTAGACAGTTTTGTAAATTCCGGCACGAGTGTTCACAATGTGGGAGGAAGAGTCATCCGTTATCCCGTTGCTGGGGTCCTAGGACTCCAGGGCCCCAGGGTTCTCAACAGAGTTCGGGAACTTTCGTGCCACCACAGCAACCCTCAGCTCCCAGGGGAGGGAAGTCTTCATCCGGTGCTGGGCCCAAAGGCTCGTACGCCGGTTAATGTTACTCGACTGGCCGCTGCTTTACGGGACTACGAGCCTGCCGAGCTGCGGTCGGTCTTGTTGCTGGGTTTTCAGATGGGGTTTCGTTTGGGGTATGAAGGCCCGCGTTTACGACGTTGGTCCAAGAATTTGAAGTCAGCGAGTGAACACCCTGATATTGTACAGTCGAAATTGGACAAGGAAGTAAGTGAGGGTCGAATGGCGGGCCCGTTCAAGGATTGGCCTCTGGTGAACCTAATTGTATCCCCTATTGGTGTAGTCCCCAAGAAGGAGCCTGGTCAGTTCCGGCTCATTCAACACCTATCGTGGCCTGAAGGTGGGTCGGTGAATGATTTCATTGACACTGAAGCTGCATCGGTATCCTATTCATCGGTGGATGTAGCCATGCAGCTGGTTGTCTCGGCGGGCCCTGATGCTCTGATGGCAAAATGCGACATCAAATCCGCATTTCGGCTCCTTCCAGTCCATCCTGAAGACTGGTGTCTTCTGGGCATCCATTTCCTTGGAAAATGGTACGTGGACAAGGCGTTGCCAATGGGCTGTTCCATGTCTTGTGCGTTGTTCGAAACTTTCAGCACATTTCTTCAATGGTGGTTTACTACACAGAGTGGCCATGTCCTCGTCACTCATTATTTGGATGACTTCTTTTTTGTAGGGGCTGCCAATTCGCTTGTTTGCCAAGCGGCTCTCACATCGTTTCAATCATTGATGAGTTACTTGGGTGTGCCATTGGCTCCGGAGAAGACCATGGGTCCTTGCGCGACCATGTCTTTTTTGGGGATCGAGCTTGACTCTCATTTGATGCAGGCTCGTCTTCCATTGGACAAGAAACAGAAAATGCTTGAGCTGGTTGGAACTATGTTGGGGAAAGAGAAGGTGTTTGTGAGAGAGATACAGGTTTTGCTGGGACACCTGAATTTTGCCTGCAGAGTAGTTCGGGCGGGTAGGACTTTCTGTAGACGGTTAGGCAGAGCTTTGTCTGGACATTCCCTTCCCCATCATAGGGTGAGACTGTCTGCGGGTGTGAAAGAGGACTTACGAATGTGGGTTTTCTTCTTACATTCCTTCAATGGTGTGCCTTTGTGTTGGGAGGTGGATTGGTGTTGGGAGGTACAGATCTTCTCTGATGCCGCTGGTAGTGAGGGCTTTGGTCTCTACTGGCAAGGACGGTGGTGTGCTCAACAGTGGCCCTTGCAATGGAAGAATGGTGGTAGGAGTATTGCCTTTCTGGAATTTTTTCCTGTGGTGGTTGCGGTCACACTGTGGGGGGCGGAGTTGGCACACAAAAAGGTCCTCTTTCGGATCGATAATATGGCGGTGGTTCAGGTGATTAACAAACAGTCGGCCAGAGATCCCCAGATTTTGAAACTTCTGAGAGTGTTTGTGTTGGGTTGTCTGAAACATGATATTGGTTTTCGGGCCCTGCACGTTCCTGGCGTGGACAATGACATTGCGGATGCTTTGTCTCGTTCACAGTGGGAGAGATTCCGTGGGCTTGCTTTGGAGGCAGACGAGGAGCCGACTCCCATGCCGGAACACCTGTGGACGGTAGGCAACACCGGGTCCTTCACCTGGTTTTAGGTTCCCTGGCCCCTTCCACGAGGACGGCGTATGAGTTAGCCTGGAAGGAATTTTTGGAGTCAGGTGCTTGTTGGAGGGAACTGGATTGGCAACGGTCTGAGGATGTGGTACAGTTCATTTTGGTTTTGATGGATAAGAGGTTGTCTAGGATTACTATTTCCGGTAAACTGGCTGGAGTTTCTTTCATGGGTAAGCTTTTGTGGGGTTACTCTCCGTCGGCGGGGGAGTTGGGTAGGAGAATGTTGGAGGGGTGGTCTAGAGAGAGTGGTGCTATTCGCACTTTGAGGTCCCCTTTGTCTTGGCAAAGGCTGTTTCAGGTTATTTCTGTTCTCCCGGTTGTTTGTACTGATCGAGTGGAAGCGTGTTTGTTTGCCACGTTGATGGTGTGGATGTTTTTTGGAGCTTTTCGTGTGTCTGAATTGCTTGGCAACCGGTCCTCTTCTGGCCTTCTGTGGGGGGATGTTCAAATAACGGAGCGGGGGGTCCACATCTGGCTTTCACACTCCAAAACGGATCAGAGGAGTTTGGGCAAGGGGGTCTGGTTGGAGTCGGTTTCGCCTCCGGAAACGTGCCCTTTAAAATGGGCTGTTTGTTGGAGGAAACTGTCGGGTGGGCCTTTGGATCTTCAAGTTTTTCGCCATGCTAGTGGTTTGAGTGTGACGAATTATCAACTGCGCATGGTGCTGCGTAAAGCGCTGCGACATATTGGTTTGGATGGGTCTTCATATGGTACTCACTCTTTTCGAATTGGGGCGGCCACGGAAGCCTTCAACAGGGGCTGGTCGAGGGAGGACATCATGGGTCTGGGGCGCTGGACTTCGAATTGTTTTCGGCGCTATGTTCGTAATGAGGCTGCTGGAGCGCTGGCGTCTTCTTCTGTTTTGCCTGTCTGATTCTGTTTTCTTTTACAGGTTCTGTGGCTGGTCCTCGGGCTGCTTACGTTACAGTTTGGATCGTGGGCCATTCCTTCATTAAGAGAGCTCAAGTTCAAGCTCGTCAGAGTTATTTTGGTTCATCATTGGGTTTCAATGATCGTTTGTTTAATGTGGTTTGGAAGGGTAAGGGGGGTATGTTATGGAAAGAACTTATCCCTGCCTTGAATTCTTGGTTGGTAGGGGGAGTTTGCCCGGATGTTCTTGTGCTTCATTTGGGTGAGAATGACATGGGTTCTGTTAAGGGGGTTGTCTTGCTCCGGGCAATTAAGAAGGATTTGGCCTTATTACACAGCCAGTGGTCGGGTTGTCATGTCATTTGGACGGAAATGGTACCGCGGAGGGTTTGGAGGTATGCGGTGAAACCGAAGGCGGTGGACAAATCCCGGAGGAAGGTGAATCTGGAGGTTTCTCGTTTTTGTAGGGACCTGGGTTTCGGTCGCATCGTCCATAGTGACATTAAATATGATGCGGTGGAGTTTTTTCGGGGGGACGGGGTACATTTGTCCCGTATGGGTATGGACCTATATCTTTTGGAGTTGCGGGAGGTGCTATCTCGCTGTTTGACGGTTCAACAGTTGGTTGGTGAATAAGTGATGGTCGGTGTTGTAGTCTTTCCCCCCCCCCTTTTTTTCTGCTTTGGTCTCCCTCGTGCCCCCCACCACCCCCCCCCCCCCCTTCCCTCCCCCCTGTTTTAGGTCGTTGGGGGGCAGAAAGGTGGGGCTCTCTCGTATCAGTCTTTCACCCCACATTTCTGGATGGCGGTTTTGCTATGTGATCGTCAGTTTTGGGCCAAGTTGGACCCGTTAGTGTATCGGTTCTTGTTTGGGGATTGTTCAGACTGATTGAGGTGGGGTTCGGAGAATATGGCTCGGGGGATATGTTCAGTTGATTTATAGTCAGAGATGTAAGAATTTATATTCATTAGGTGATGTTATAATGTTATAATGTTATTGGGATTTGTATGGTTTTGTGTTGGGTATGTACGGGTGGGGGTGGGTGTGATGGAGGGTGTGGGGTGGGGGCGGGGTTTGGGGTTTGAAATAAAAACGAACAAAAACTTGGGTTGTGGTTTAGATTGTGAGGCGGTTGCCGAGTTTGTGTATTTTGTAAATGTGCACCTGTTCCAATAAAGCGGCCTTTTTCACACTTGAAGGGTTTTTGAGTCTGCTCACTCTCCCCCCACCCCTCTCTCCCAAGGGGGGCTTGGGGGAGGGCAGCCGACCCCCGGGAGGTCTCCTCCCCCGGGCGGTTTGGGAGATCTGGGTGGGGGTATTTCTTCCAGCAGGTTCTCTTTGGGCGTTTTTGGGCTGGTTTTAGTTGTATTGTGCGCTCCCCTATAAATGGGCGGGGCTCCTCGCTCCGGGCACCATTTTAGGCTTGGTGACCTGGTGGCCGGTTGAGCTTAGAATTTTTTGTCCCTCCCTCCCTCCCCCTTTTTTGGGGATTTTTTCTATTATTTATTTATTTCTTTTAGGCTGCGGTTTGAAACATGTGTTCATGGGGGTTTAACGTTGTTCTTTTGTCGCTTGGGACAGGTGCGTGGCGGTTTTGCTATGTGATCGTCAGTTTTGGGCCAAGTTGGACCCGTTAGTGTATCGGTTCTTGTTTGGGGATTGTTCAGACTGATTGAGGTGGGGTTCGGAGAATATGGCTCGGGGGATATGTTCAGTTGATTTATAGTCAGAGATGTAAGAATTTATATTCATTAGGTGATGTTATAATGTTATAATGTTATTGGGATTTGTATGGTTTTGTGTTGGGTATGTACGGGTGGGGGTGGGTGTGATGGAGGGTGTGGGGTGGGGGCGGGGTTTGGGGTTTGAAATAAAAACGAACAAAAACTTGGGTTGTGGTTTAGATTGTGAGGCGGTTGCCGAGTTTGTGTATTTTGTAAATGTGCACCTGTTCCAATAAAGCGGCCTTTTTCACACTTGAAGGGTTTTTGAGTCTGCTCACTCTCCCCCCACCCCTCTCTCCCAATACTTCCTGTTCCGTATCGCAGGGGAGTTCTGCAGCACCGTTGAAAAATTTAAAAAGCTGCATTTGGTTTGAAAGACTGATATTCATGTAAGTTTTATCGTAAAGGTTTTCTCATAGGCATTAGGATTTCTTGTTTCATTCTGAGAAGTGTCCTCAATTTTGGGTGTTACAATACCCCCATCCCTGAATATGAAACACAGAAAAGATATCTGATTGGTAGAAATCGTTATCTTCTTTCATTTACAGGAAGTTGTTGCCTTTTCAACTTCATTTTCAGTGACACTTACGTGTGGCCAATTCTTTTGCTGGGCACTGCTTCTTTTTCCAAACTTACAAATGTTTTGGAATATTTCCTGACATACTGGAAGAGATGGAGAAAAACAGGTGACTCCAAGAACACCAAAAGGAGTCAGTTGTTTGGGAATCTTTTTGAACCTTCTAGAAAAAAATTACAAATATTGTTACTTGCAATATTTTCCAAAAGCAGAACTGAAAAGCAGAATTCCTTCAGAACATCAGGGATGAGGAAGCACATGCAGGTGATGTGTCCGGGACCTTTCTCACATGCTGAGCGTAGGCGTGGGCGGAAAATCCGTTCCGCTCGCGGATTTTGCGGATTTTCGGGAAATCCGCAATCCGCGAGATTTGCGAATTTCCCGCAAAATCCGCAAATCCGCGAGCAGCGGATTTTGCTCGCACTGCTCGCACTGTTAGCGTGAGTTCGCGCCCCGCGAATAAGTGCGAAATTGCAGAAATACGATCTTGGCAAAACTGAAAGTAACTACTTACCAGGTTCAAAAGTTCAGGCACATCATTAGTAGCCATTTCCTGCAGTGCTTCCTGAGGGGCCCCTCCAGAGTTCAGTTGCCAGTTGAAACTATTATGTGACCCTGCTCTGAACCTCAGAATAGTTACACATATGCCACAAAGGTCCTGAATTACAGCTAAGGGAGACAAGCAGGAGCCAGGCTGGAAGTTAAAATCCATTAATCAGCCCCTAATTCATTATTGTCAGTTGGGGCAGGGCAGGTGTTGTAACTAATTTTGCAACAATGAAAGCACTTAGCAAGTGCAAAAGATCACTAATCAGGGCGCACTAAGGAAGCAGGTGCCAGCTAAAAAAATATTCTGTGACACATTAATCAGCCCCAAATTAATTCAGGTCACTTGAGGCAGGGAAGGTGTGCTTTGCTTTGCCGAAAATAATGTACACTGGACAACCAGAGGGTGTAGTGATGAAACAGAGGGTGGCATGGGTGGGCCAGAGGGTGGCATGAGTAGTCAGAGAGTGGCAGTGGTGACAGAGAGTGGCAGTGATGAAGAAGAGTGTCCCAAACAGGCTGGACACGTAGAAACAACAAGTTCGCAAAACTTGCGACCCGACAGGTAAGTTCGCAAATTGCGAAATTGTAAAAACCCTCGCGAACTGGCAGAAACACGGGCGAACACAAAAAAAAAAAAAATCCGCAAATTCGCGGGAATTCGCGGATTTTGCGGATTGCGAATCCGCAAATCCGCAAAATTCGCGGATTGCCAATCCGCAAAATCCGCTCATGCTTAGCTGAGCGCAGACATGAACAGGAGGAGGCTGAAGAGGTGTTTACATTAGGAGGTTGACTATCTGTTGGCACTGAGACTGTGTCCCATCAGCAGTGCTGGATTGACAAACTGATTAAAATGCCACATACCAGCACATCCATTGGAGCAGGTTTTCAAAGGTGGCCATAGCGTCAGAGATGAATTGGTGAGAGAACATGCGTGCCAACCAGACGAAATTATTTTCTTTCATTGAATCTCCGTGTTCAAATGCCCATTTTTTTTAAGTTGACCCGCCAATAAATAACAAGCATTTACAATGCAATGGTCTCGGCATTCTTAAAGTTAGAGCTATTGGCATTGCTCATGACATTATTTTTATTTATGTTTTTTTTTTAAACATAAATAAATGGCATTGGCATTTACAATGCCAATAGCAGGGTAGGAGAGCAAGCACAACGAACGAGGGGGCAGGACAGCAAGCAAAAGCAACGAGGGGGCAGTACAGCAAGCACAAGCAACGAGGGGGCAGGACAGCAAGCACAAGCAACGGGGGCAGGAGAGCAAGCACAAGCAACGAGGGGGGCAGGACAGCAAGCACAAGCAACAAGGGGGCAGGACAGCAAGCACAAGCAACGAGGGGAGGACAGCAAGCACGAGCAACAAGGGAGGGCAGGACAGCAAGCAAAAGCAACAAGGGGAGCAGGAGAGCAAGCACAAGCAACGAGGGGGTAGGACAGCAAACACAAGCAATGAGGAGGGCAGGACAGCAAGCACAAGCATTGAGGGGGGCAGGGGAGCAAGCACGAGCAACGAGGGGGGCAGGACAGCAAGCACAAGCAACAAGGGGGGGCAGGACAGCAAGCACAAGCAACGAGGGGGGCAGGACAGCAAGCACGAGCAACGGGGGAAGTACAGCAAGCACAAGCAACGAGGGGGGGCAGGACAGCAAGCACAAGCAACGAGGGGGGCAGGAGAGCAAGCACGAGCAACAAAGGGGGCAGAACAGCCAGCACGAGCAACGAGGGGGGGCAGGACAGCATGCACGAGAAACGAGGGGGGCAGGACAGCAAGCTTAAGCAACGAGGGGGGGCAGGACAGCAAGCACCAGCAACGAGGGGGGCAGGACAGCAAGCACAAGCAATGATGGGGGAGGACAGCAAGCACGAGCAACGAGGGTGGCAGGACAGCAAGCACAAGCAACGAGGGGGGCAGGAAATTAAGCACAAGCAACGAGGGGTGGGGCAGGAAAGCAAGCACGAGCAACGAGGGGGCAGGACAGAGAGCACTCACCGGAGGACTCGGCAGCTTCTCAACTTCTTCCGGCGGCGGTCGGGCAGAAATGGCATCAGGAAAGCTCCAACATTTTCGCATTCGGGCGTGGTTTTTGCTGTTGAGTGACGGATGACGTCATGGCGAGAATACTTAAAAAAACACGCCCCCGAATCCGAAAAAGACAGGGCTTGAACAGAGTGACGCCCATCTCCTCCAATGGCTGGCCTCCGTTAAGGAAGCCAGCCAATGGAGAAGAGGGGCGGGTTCAAGCCCCCATACTAAAAAACATTAAATCTCGGAGCGAAACTGCGCAAGCGCAGCCTAGGGTCCACTAGCTAAAAAGGGTAGCATTTGGTTAGGATAGGCAGGGTATTCGATTTGGGTGGTAAAGCAGTCGTAATTGTGGGTGGGATGTGCATTGAGGAGGTACCACAGGACTCTCTGCAAGACAGGCAGAGAAGATTTGCTGGGCCTATGAGCTTTAGAGGTCCTAGGAGTAGCATTTGGGCCCGTCCAACAAGGCACTCAGCAGAAGGTGTGGAGGTGACCCTACTTGTCTGCTCGCCATCGCATCAGAAAACCCAGATGCAGGTGAGAAGGGGTTGGGGAGTGGGAGACGCAATGCGAAGGGACAGGCGGCTTACAAGAAGCATGCTGGGTGGGAAGCAATGCGGACTAAACTTATGGCTGCATTACCCATTCATTTGGAAACAGGAGAACAGCCGCAAGGGAGGGGTAGGCTCAGAAGAGATTCAGCAGCCGTTGGACAAAAAGTGGTTGCAGCATTTGGAGTCCGGGAGGCACATTTTGAGATGTTAGTATCCCCCCGCCCCTGCACATGTGTATTTGGAGGATATTAGGACAAAGTTGCAGAAGAGGGGCAGGGAACACAAAATAAAAGTGAGCACGACAAGGAGCTAATCGGAAAAATGCCATAGGGTAATAGCATCAGCAATTGTCTCCACAATATTGAAATGGAAAAGAGAGGAGACACAGAGTTAGAAGAGGCAGGGGAGGCTGCAGGAGCTGACAAGGAAATAAGGCAGAAGTAGGCCTATGAGAATTTAAGCTATGAACAAGAGACAGGTAATAATATAAAAGATGGTGGGAGGAAATAAGGGTCGAATGGAGAAGGGGTTCAATGGAGAAAAAAGGCAAAGGAGCTGGGAATGTGTGAGTCCCAGGACAGGTATGTTCCCAGACACGCTGTACTGTTTGTTTTTCTCCACACTTGGCGAGCTGACTTGGGAGGGCTCTCTCACCCCCGCAGCCCCAGGGTGACGAAAAGGCACAGCTAACAGGCTGGCTGCATTGCAAAGGTTGACAGAGCTGCAGCGGTGCTGGGAAGGTCTGGCGTGGCCTCCTTGTCCCATTGCATTTTGAATGTCCAGCAAGACCTCAGCCGTACCTTCATGTACTTGCTTCCCCGAGAAATGGATCCAAGAAGCCGCAAGCACCCAGAAACTGTTAAATGCTGTTTTGGAGGCTAAATACGAACTTAGTACAGTTTTACCGACACCCCGAGCATGTCCTCTTAAACAAGGCCTGTGTATCGAGCTATGCGCGGAATGCCCCTGCGGGTACAGCCTGTCATGTAGGGGTAAACCAGGCTCTACGGAAGACCTATCTGGAAGACACAGCTCTGCTTTTACATTTCTGTCTCATGCACACAGCCCTCTTAAGCCCGATGTGGACACCGGAGCGCTATATCCAGCTCCTGCAGTCCATAGAACGTAGCCACAGAGCTCTTAGATGGCCATGCGTACTGTTTGGTCCGTCCAGACAAGTACAATGTTGTGACAGAGTCTGCAGCTCCGTCTGTAATGCACCCCGCCCCCCCCTCTTTTTGTGTCACCTGCAGTGCTGACATGCATCCACGTGCACATGTCGTACCCTGGCTAAGAACCGTGAACTGGGGATGGAGGAAAGCCCTGTAACCTGAGTGACATTGTTTTGATGTAAATGTGCTTGAAAGTAATATGTTTCACACTGAGAACTGCCCAGTGGGTTCATGCACACGAAGCGGAGCTTTCAAGTTCCATGCTAGAAAAAGGTAGCTTGACAGAGCCTGCTTCTAGGCACTCACAGCTGCCTGCGGTGTTTCAGCTGATTGAGTGTTCTAAGGGTCATTTTTAATGAGACTGAGAACCCATTCCCAAAATGTAAGGACAGGGGGACGCAGAGCAAGTGTCCTGGGGAGTGGGGGGAGGGAGAGGGGTGGGGCGGAAACAGGCCTGTGCTTAAAATAAGAGATGGCAAGCCCCCCAAAAATGAACGGAAGTGGGATGACCCCCAGGGCCACAGCAAGACCTCAGCCGTCCTTTCATGTACTTGCTTCCCCGAGAAATGGATCCAAGAATCCGCGAGTGCCCAGAAACTGTTAAATGCGGTTTTGGAGGCTAAATACGAACTTAGTACAGTTTTACCGACACCCCGATTATGTCCTCTTAAACAAGTCCTGTGTATCGAGCTATGTGCGGAATGCCCCTGCGGGTACAGCCTGTCACATAGGGGTAAACCAGGCTCTACGGAAGACCTATCTGGAAGACACGGCTCTGCTTTTACATTTCTGTCTCATGCACACAACCCTCATAAGCCAGATGTGGACACCAGAGCGCTATATCCAGCTCCTGTAGTCCATAGAACGTAGCCACACAGCGCCTAGATGGCCATGCATACTGTTTGGTCCGTCCAGACGAGCGCAATGTTGTGACAGAGTCTGCAGCTCCATCTGTAATGAACCCCCCCCTCTTTATATGTCACCTGCAGTACTGACATTCGACCACGTGCACACGCCGTACCCTGGCTAAGAACTGTGACCTGGGAATGGAGGAAAGCCTTGTAACCTGAGTGACATTGTTTTGATGTAAATGTGCTTGAAAGAACTATGTTTCACACTGAGAACTGCCCAGTGGGTTCATGCACACGAAGCGGAGCTTTCAAGTTCCATGCCAGAAAAAAGGTAGCTTGACAGTGCCTACTTCTAGGCACTCACAGCTGCTTGCGGTGTTTTAGCTGATTGAGTGTTCTAAGGGTCATTTTTAATGTGACTGAAAACCCATTCCCAAAATATAAGGCCAGGGGGAAGCAGAGAAAGTGTCCTGGGGAGTGGGGGGAGGGAGAGGGGGAGGGGCGGAAACAGGCCTGTGCCTAAAACATGAGATGGCAGCCCCCCCAAAAATGATTGGAAGTGGGATGACCCCCAGGGCGACAGCAAGACGTCAGCCGTGCTTTCATGTACTTGCTTCCCTGAGAAATGGATCCAAGTGGCTGCGAGCGCCCAGAAACTGTTAAATGCTGTTTTGGAGGCTAAATACGAACTTAGTACAGTTTTACCGACACCCCGAGCATGTCCTCTTAAACAAGGCCTGTGTATAGAGCTATGCACGGAATGCCCCTGCAGGTACAGCCTGTCACGTGGGGGTAAACCAGGTTCTACGGAAGACCTATCTGGAAGAGACAGCTCTGCTTTTACATTTCTGTCTCATGCACACAGCCCTCATAAGCCAGATGTGGACACCGGAGCGCTATATCCAGCTCCTCCATTCCATAGAACGTAGCCACACAGCGCCTAGATGGCCATGCGTTCTGTTTGGTCCGTCCAGTCGAGCACAATGTTGTGACAGAGTCTGCAGCTCCGTCTGTAATGCACCCCGCCCCCCCCCTCTTTTTACGTCACCTGCAGTGCTGACATGCATACACGTGCAAACGCCGTACCCTGGCTAAGAACCGTGACCTGGGGATGGAGGAAATCCCTGTAACCTGAGTGACATTGTTTAGATGTAAATGTGCTTGAAAGTAATATGTTTCACACTGAGAACTGCCCAGTGGGTTCATGCACATGAAGCGGAGCTTTAAAGTTCCATGCTAGAAAAAGGTAGCTTGACAGTGCCTGTTTCTAGGCACTCACAGCTGCCTGCGGTGTTTCCGCTGATTGAGTGTTCTAAGGGTCATTTTTAATGAGACTGAGAACCCATTCCCAAAATGTAAGGACAGGGGGACGCAGAGCAAGTGTCCTGGGGAGTGGGGGGAGGGAGAGGGGGAGGGGCGGAAACATGCCTGTGCCTAAAATAAGAGATGGCAAGCCCCCCAAAAATGAACGGAAGTGGGATGACCCCCAGGGCCACAGCAAGACCTCAGCCGTTCTTTCATGTACTTGCTTCCCCGAGAAATGGATCCAAGAAGCCGGGAGCGCCCAGAAACTGTTAAATTCTGTTTTGGAGGCTAAATACGAACTTAGTACAGTTTTACCAACACCCCAATTAAGTCCTCTTAAACAAGGCCTGTGTATCGAGCTATGTGCGGAATGCCCCTGCGGGTACAGCCTGTCATGTAGGGGTAAACCAGGCTCTTCAGAAGACCTATCTGGAAGACACGGCTCTGCTTTTTCAGTTCTGTCTCATGCACACAGCCCTCATAAGCCAGATGTGGAAACCGGAGCGCTATATCCAGCTCCTGCAGTCCATAGAACGTAGCCACACAGTGCCTAGATGGCCATGCATACTGTTTGGTCCGTCCAGACGAGCGCAATGTTGTGACAGAGTCTGCAGCTTCATCTGTAATGAACCCCCCCTCTTTATATGTCCCCTGCAGTACTGACATGCGTCCACGTGCACACGCCATACCCTGGCTAAGAACTGTGACCTGGGAATGGAGGAAAGCCCTGTAACCTGAGTGACATTGTTTTGATGTAAATGTGCTTGAAAGAACGATGTTTCACACTGAGAACTGCCCAGTGGGTTCATGCACACGAAGCGGAGCTTTCAAGTTCCATGCCAGAAAAAAGGTAGCTTGACAGTGCCTGCTTCTAGGCACTGACAGCTGCCTGCGGTGTTTCAGCTGATTGAGTGTTCTAAGGGCTATTTTTAATGAGACTAAAAACCCATTCCCAAAATATAAGGCCAGGGGGACGCAGTGCAAGTGTCCGGGGGAGTGGGGGGAGGGAGAGGGGGAGGGGCGGAAACAGGCCTGTGCCTAAAACATGAGATGGCAAGCCCCCCAAAAATGAACGGAAGTGGGATGACCCCCAGGGCCACAGCAAGACGTCAGCCATTCTTTCATGTACTTGCTTCCCCGAGAAATGGATCCAAGAAGCCGCGAGCGCCCAGAAACTGTTAAATGCTGTTTGAGGCTAAATACGAACTTAGTACAGTTTTACCGACACCCCAAACATGTCCTCTTAAACAATGCCTGTGTATCACAGAGGCGCCCCGGGGAGCTCCGCAGCAACCAGGTAGTGCGAGAGGTGGCAAGGGAGGCGGGAGGATGCTGCAAGCTGTGAAGAGGGCAGACAAACACCACCATGTTTCTCCGAGGCAAAGCAAGAATGCCTCAGAGAAACGCAGCGTCATTTTGCGATTCAGGGGTGTGTTTTCTTTCTCTCCTCTTCCCATTGGGTAGAAGGTAATATTCCAGCCAATGGGAAGAGGAGAGAAACAAAACAAGAAAGAAGCTAAAAAAGACGCCCCCGAATTAGAAAAAGACGGGACTTGAACAGAGTGACGCCCCTCTCCTCCAATGTCTGGCCTCCGTTTAGAGAAGAGAGAGGAGAAGAGGGGCATGTTCAAGCCCCACTCTAGAAAACAATAATTCTCTGACCGAGAATGCGCAAGCGCAGCCTTCGGTCCTCGACCTAAAAAACGATTCTGAAAATTGGTTCTTTTTCTTTTTTATTTGGTTTAAAAATAGAAAATGTTGATGTTGTTTGTCATGTCTGTCTGTTTGAGTTAGTATAGCATTATAGTCTACTGTAGTTAGTCTGTATATAACAATAAAAGGTACGTCTCCTGTTTGTAATGCACACCCAAAGCAAAATCCAGTTTGTTATTTAGAAAATAATGCACATTGTAATTTGCGTTGGATTCTAAGGAAAATACATGCAAATCAGTGCAGTGTACTGCTTAGCACTTCTATGCCTCAAGGGAGAATTTCATGGGTGATGTATGGGCATTCCCAAAGATCCACCCATGTATTGTGATTTTGACCAAAATCTTGCCCCTTTCTGATTTGTATTTCTCCTTTTTTCCTCTTTGCACCTTTGCAGCATTCTGCAGCAGAGACACAAAGATGAAAATACCTTAAAACCTATGTTTTCTTGCAGAAACAGACCACTGCCTGCACAAAACTATGCTGATAAAACAGAGATACCCTTCCACTGTGCCGCCAGAATACCTGTGTTGGTACATGTCTGCAGAAAGTGTGCTAGTGCTGTCAGAGAGCAGAGCTATGCAACTTGTTTGTAGATATGGTTCATTTGTGCTCTGTAGTTCGTGCATCACAATCCAACAAGTTTCCTTGCTGCACTGTGCGCTGTGTTGCCTTAACGCTTTGCAGATTTGCCCTATGTATGGCATTTAAAGTTTACAATAGCATACTGAAGGAAATCATACAAATATTAAAAAATTCTTCTATATAACAGACTGTACCTTCATACCCTTGTAGTATAAGTATTCGCATATACAAGCCATAAAAGGGCTACTCTAGCGATATATGTCCAGGAGAGAAGGGGATTGTGATGGTTGGTTGGTTGTACTTTGATAGCATATAAAACTATTTGAACATTCCACAAAATGTTGTTATAGCGAAAAAAAAATGAAATTGAGAACATAGAAAAGTTTTACAGCCCTTTGATCTTTTGAAATATTAGTAGCTTTAGAAGCTTTTACTTTGTGTATGTGGTAGTTGTTTGTACTTGAACACGTATAAAGTCCTGTGAACGTGTAGAATAATTAAGGTATTTGTCATTCAGCTGTGTCAAAATATATTTACACACAAAAAGGGGTCAAGTACAAGGCAAAAAATGTGCTTTGTAGGTCCTTGGCCACCTACTGTGGCTTGGGTGACTGGAGGGACTTTGAATTCCATGAAGACTTCTGTACAAAGTGAAGGGTGTGTGTTGTAGGGGCTTGGCCATCCATATCTTATGGATCATGAACAAGAGGACCCCTACCCGCAAAGGGTTTGGTACAGAGCATAGGCCAGGTGTCTCCAACCAGTGGATCACAAGCTACCAGTAGCTCCCAGACACCTTCCAAGTAACTCACAGCAATGAGTTCATTCTTGCTAGAAATGGGATTTTTGGCTGGCTGAGGCTTGCCCAAATCAGAAACCACCACTCTAGTCAGGGCAAGGGAGTTACACGCTGAAGACAACCCCTGCTCACCCCCTTGGTAGCTTATCCCAGAGGCAATGTGTAAAGCGTTTGCGCAACACACACAAAGCAGCAACAGACTAGGCACACCACAAAAGAAACTCCACACAAGGTTATATATAAAAATAGCCTTTGTATTATCCAAAACAAATAAGAATAGTAATCACACAATATACACAGTGCCAACTGGCACTAGACATTGTTTACAGGGGATAATATACACATGACCAATTTGGCCACTGTCAAAACCATCACAAAGTACAAATAGTAAATGTAGAATACAACCAGTAATTACTGGCAAAGTACTGTACTCAGTATTATATCCTGCAATATAAGTCACATTATGCAATCATCATCACATTAGGCGTAAAACACATTATGCACCAACCTCATCAGTATAAATGAAATTAGGCAATAAGCAGCACCAGCATAAACACAGCATGCAATAACCCCATAACCATCAACATCAGAGGCATACATCTTGGTGTACAAATCACATTTGTAATAGGCACTCCATAAATGACATTAGGGCCTGGCGTCCTACCAACCTAACACTGACCCCCCCAGCCAACTGGCCTTCTCTCTGGGTCTCAACTGGCCTATGTCCAAAATGTCAGGGCTTGGCTGCCACTGCAGCAACATCACTGGGCACGCACTGCGCTGGGGCAGGACAGGAGTGTACCTAACTCCTTACTAATAAACATGAATAAAAATGCCCCGAAAAAATAGTGGCGCTGGCATTTCTGTCCCTCCTGGGTCCCCACTGGGACTCTTCACAAATGGCCGCCACATTGCAGTTGCCTGCTATGGCGGCGCAACTGAAAAACAAAATAGGCGCTGGCAATTCTGTGCCCTGAGTCTTCCACCGGGACTCTGCAAAACAACTGAGCCCAACGTTGCAGCTGCCGCTACAGCGGTACAGCTGTGGGCAAAGACAAAGAGGTACTGGCACTTCTGTGCCCTCAGGACCCCCACTGGGCCCTGAAAACAATGTGCCCCATGTTGGAGGGGCCCGCTCTCCTGTGGGACCGCTCAGGCAGCAAGGTGCAACACCGAGCCCTTACTCACCGGTGCTCTGCAGGCTTTTCTCCGGTCTGCTGGAGGGAAGCACAAGGCTCCACCTCATTCCTGTTACATGTCGGGAAGAAGACTGTTGGGCAGGGAGAGCCCTCGGGACTCCTGTCGGGCCTCTCCAGATTGGGTCAGGTCTCCTGGGGCACCGAAAAAGCTTGACGAAGGCGGAGAGGTCTCCTGCCCTCTTTCCAGGACAGCGGTACAAAAGGGAGTGGTAATGGACGGAGCATCTGAACCAATCAAACACTCACACCCAGTCAAAAGATCTGGGTTTAATCCATCACCGTTCTTTAGCCCACTCACCCACCCCAGTTCAGACATGGCTATATGCAAATCAGTCTGACCCTGTGCCTCATGGGAACAGCCAGCCCGAACTGCCAAGTCACGCCTTCCCTGGACCGGAAACAAGCTTCCGAGGACTGGTTTCTGGCATTCCAGCCGTCTTCAGCCCGGATTGTTTGAATCCAGTGGCAAAGTGAGCAAGGGACTCACATCTGAGCATACCCTGCCACACTTATGGTGGCCAAAAGCGGTACAAAAGGGGGTGGTAATGGACGGAGCATCTGAACCAATCAAACACTCACACCCAGTCAAAATATATGGGTTTAATCCATCACCGTTCTTTAGCCCACTCTGCCACCTCAGTTCAGACATGGCTGTATGCAAATCAGTCTGACCCTGTGCCTCATGGGAACAGTCCAGTCCGAACTGCCAAGCCATGCCTTCCCTGGACCGGAAACAAGCTTCCGAGGACCGGTTTCTGGCATTCCCGCCGTCTTTAGCCCGGCTTGCTTGAATCCAGTGGAAAAGTGAGCAAGGGACTTACGTCTGAGCATACCCTGCCACACTTATGGCGGTCAAAAGCGGTACAAAAGGGGGTGGTAATGGATGGAGCATCTGAACCAATCAAACACTCACACCCAGTCAAAAGATCTGGGTTTAATCCATCACCGTTCTTTAGCCCACTCTGCCACCCCAGTTCAGACATGGCTATATGCAAATCAGTCTGACCCTGTGCCTCATTGGAACAGTCCAGCTCGAACTTTCCATCGCCACCCCCTTTTGTACCTCTTTCCAGGACAAGCTCCACCCCGGACCAGGCAACCTCTGCCTGACTTCCTAGTCATGTTCCCGGTGCGGCGCTGTCTTCTCGGCAAAGTGCGCAGTGGGCACCCGCTTTGAATAAAGCAATTGTGGGGTGGGCACCTGCTTCGAATAAAGCAATTGCGGGGTGGGCACCCGCTGTAGTTATCACCAGAAGCAGGGTGGGCACCCGCTGTAAATAAAAGCAATTGCGGGGTGGGCACCCGCGGTAAGTAACACTAAAAGCGGGTGGGCACACGTTCAAAGTCAAAGTCAAAGTCAAAACAAGCTTTATTCGATTACATTTAAAATCATAAAAGCGACAAAACAGCATATATTTAAAAGTTGATTACAGTTTGATAAAATTCATGGGAGTTACAAAGGCAAACAATTTAGTAAAATTCATGGAAGTTAAAAAAGCAAACAATCAGGGGTTCTAATCTGTCAAGGTGTCCACCATACATACATATGAGGGTTCATGTCAGTATAAATCATACACAGTGCAAAAGGTGCAAAAACTTAAAAATGGTTAAAAAATCAATAGCAGTAAAACAGGGTGATATGGCACACGTTCAAAAGCGGTAGAAACGCGTGTTGGGCACCCGCTTTTAAAAATATGCATAAAGCGGGGTAGGCTCCTGCTCTACCCCAATGCTGGGGGAATCCCCACATTGGGGTTCCCTCCCCAGACGTCGCAGCTCAGCGCTGTAAGGTGTAACAAGATGCTCCTCTCATCCTGGAGCAAAATAATAAAGTCAGAATGCCCACAAAGAGCTGGATTTCCCAAAAGGTCCCAGGGGCACAGCTGGGCCCCGGGAGGCCAGCACACAGGGCCCTCCAGCAGGGATGCAAGCCCTTGTGGTGGGTCCTCCTGGGCCCCAAGCGGCAGCAAGTCCCAGCAAGTACAGGAACAGCACAACAGTTCATGGGGTCACAGCCCCTATGTTTATGTTCCATCTTTTCTTTGTCTGCCCTGGCACTGGGCTTGGGGGAACGAGCCAAAACTGGTTCACGGGGGAATTGGAGCACTTTTTTTTACCAGGGTCATCTTCCCCTTTGTCAGGTGGGGTCTCTTCATCAGACACACTACAGGGGGGCAGAGCCAGCATTGTACAGGCTAGACACAGATCTATTCAGGGACCAGGGACCTCTCTTCCCACTACTCCAAATGCAGATGCCTCATTCAGCCCAGTGCTGACTCACCCTGCCATTCCTGTAGCCACACACACCTCATCAGCCCCTGTCACTCAAATGCCAGACATGCAATTTACATCAGACAGGCAGACACATATTACACAGAAATGCCTACTTTTAAAAGTGGCATTACAAAAATAGTTTTAATAAATCTGTGCACACAATTGCATAGCATTTATCATCACCATTCCAAATATACTAAACTTGACCATGCTGCTCCTCTCATATCAGGAATTACCACTGAAACACTAATCAGGGAATCCCCAATGCATTCCTATTGGAGGGTAACCTCACAGTAGTGAGAAAACAAAATGGCTGTTTGTCACCATCAGGACATGTCCTACCTTTTACCTACAATGCACCCAGTCCATAGGGCTAGCTAGGGTCTACCTTAAGGGTGACTGACATACAGTAAAAGGGGGGGCGTTACAGACATTGCACACACTTTAGGTGCCACATTACAGCAGCAGTAACACTGGTTGCAAAGGCCTTGCAATTGCAGAGGCCTGAGATAGGTTTGAAATCCTACTTTGTTGGGTGGCTCAATGAGTGCTGCTAGCCCACCAGTAGCATTTAATTTAACAGGCCTGGGTATATGAGATACCACTTTACAAGGGACTGACAGGTAAATTAAAGAGGCCAAACAGGTGTAGACCAATCTTACCATATTTAACACAGACAGCACATGCACTTTAGACTGGACAGAAGTGTTAAAGTGCCCAGAGTCCTAGAACCACACACTCCATGTCAGAAAAAAGGCTAGGAGAAAGGCAAAAAGTTTAGGGATGACCCTGCAAAAAGGGCCAAGTCCAACACAACCCCCTTCCAGCCAAAACGCATGGTAGACCAATCACCACCTTGATGGGCTTCCCTGCTTTGTGCGATAGAACACGGACACGGGCCCGCAACTGCAGGGACTCCTTCCAGTTCTACACCACACTGAACCCTTGTGGTTCCCTCTGTAAAAACTCTCAGGAAAAACTAGGCTACCCCACTGGTACTCCCTAGCTGTCCACGACCAGGACCAGGTCCTAGGCCACCCAGATGTCTCTGGTTCTTGCCAATCCACAGAGTGGGAGGCAGTCACCCCTGGCACATATTAACCAGTGTCCACTCTTCCTTTCATTAGTGCAGTTCCAAACTGCCACTGATCCTCCAACCTAGGGTTCGCACCTTCAGGCTGACCAGAAGTCACGGCGAGGCTCTCATCCCCCTACCTCTTCTTCTGGGGTCCCGCACTCTCCTCCAGTGAGAGGCAAACTCAGAACACAACTCACCCAATATTTCATGACCTCTCTCCAGCAACTGATCTACCAAACTGGGATCTAAACCCTCAGGTTGCATTGTCACATGTACTTGAGCCACCCAAGCGAGTGAGGTACCATTTTTATCAGGAGACCTAGGGGAATGCTGGGTGGTAGGAAATGTGTGAATCCATGCAGATTCCAGAACTGTCCAACACAAATTTGAGAAAAATTAGATTTTTTTGCAGCAAAATCTTAGGTTTGCAGGGGATTCTGGGTAGGAAAATGTTGGGTGTTCCAAGCAAGCCATATCTCGCTAGTCTCCACCGGGTGGCTAGTTTTCAGAAATGTGTCGGATTGGTAGGTTTCCCAGGATGGCTGCCAAACCCGGGGCAAAAAACCAAGGTGACCCCCCTTGCAAAACCAGGTTTTTTTGTGATAGGTAATTTTGATGTCTCCTCAATACGTTTTGGGCCCTGGCCTGTCGCAGGTACTTGACCCACCCAGGCGAGTGAGGTACCATTTTTATCAGGAGACCTGAGTGATAGGAAATTTGTGGATCCACGCAGATTTCAGAACTTTGCATCACAGAAATGTGAGGAAAATTTGTTTTTTTTAAATAAATTATTTTGGTTTGTAAGGGATTCTGGGTAACAGAACCTAGTGAGAGCCAGACAAGTCACTCCATCCTGGTTTCCCCTAGGTGTCTAGTTTTCAAAATTGTATAGGTTTGATAGGTTTCAGTAGAAGCCGGCAGAGCTAGTGTTCAAAATCTACAGCTAGGCACTTTGCAAAAAAAAGGTTTGTTTTCACTGTGAAAATGTGGTGTGTCCTCGTTGTGTTTTGGGCTGTTTTCTGTCGCAAGCACTAGGCCTACCCACACAAGTGAGGTACCATTTTTCTCAGAAGACTTTAGGAAATGTGGGATGGGTGGAATTCTGTTGATCCACACAGATTCCAGAACTTTCCACCACAGAAATGTGAGGAAAATGTGTTTTTTTTTTACAAAGTTTGAGGTTTGCATGGAATTCTGGGTAACAGAGCCTGGGGAGGCCAGACAATTCACCCCATCCTGGATTTCCCTGGGTGTCTACTTTTCAAAGATATATAGGTTTGCTAGGTTTCCCTAGGTGCTGGCAGAGCTAGGGTACAAAATCTACAGCTAGGCACTTTGCAAAAAAAGGGTTAATTTTACTGTGAAATATGGTGTGTCCACGTTGTGTTGTGGGCTGTTTCCTGTCGGGTGCACTAGGCCTACCCATAGAAGTGAGGTACCTTTTTATTGGAAGACTTTGGAGAATGCTGGGTGGGGGAATTTTGTGGATCCATGCAGATTCAAGAACTGTCCACCACAGAAATTTGAGAAGAATGTGACTTCTCTGACAAAGTTTCAGGTTTGCAAGGGATTCTGGGTAACAGAAACTGGTGAGAGCCAGACAAGTCACTGCATCCTGGATTTAGCCGGGTGATTAGTTTTAAAAAATATATAGGTTTGCTAGGTTTCTCTAGGTGCCGGCAGAGCTTGGGTTCAAAATCTACAGCTAGGCACTTTGCAAAAAAGTGTCAGTTTTCACTGTGATAATGTGGTGTGTCTACGTCGCATTTTGGGCCGTTTCCTTTCACAGGCTCTAGGCCTACCCACACAAGTGAGGTGCCATTTTTCTCGGAAGACTTTGGGAAATGCGGGGTGTCTGGAATTTTTGAGATCCACGCAGATTCCAGAACTTTCCACAACAGAAATGTCAGGAAAATGTGGGGTTTTTTGTGCAAAGTTTGAGGTTTGCAAGGGATTCTGGGTGACAGAACCTGGTGAGAGCCAGACATGTCACCCCATGCTGGATTTCTCTGGGTGCATCGTTTTTAAAAAATGTGTAGGTTTGCTAGGTTTCTCTAGGTGCCGGCAGAGCTTGGGTTCAAAATATACCGCTAGGCACTTTGCATAATAAGGGTCAGTTTTCACTGTGAAAATGTGGCATGCCAATGAGCATTTTGGGCCATTTCCTGTCTTGGGCACTAGGCCTACCCTCACAAGTGAGGTACCCTGTGTCTCGGAAGACCTTGAGGAATGCAGGGTAGGTATACTTTTCTGGATCCACGCAGATTCCAGTACTTTCCACCACAGAAATGTGAGAAAATCTTGTTTGTTTTTCAAACGTTTGAGGTTTGCAAGGGATTTTCGGTAACAGAACCTGGTGTGAGCCAGACAAGTCACCCCATCCTGGATTCTCCTGGGTGTCTAGTTCTTAAAAATGTATATGTTTGCTAGCTTTCTCTAAGTGCAGGCAGAGCTAGGCTTCAAAATCGACAGCTAGGCCCTTTGCAAAATAAAGGTCAGTTTTCACTGTGAAAATCTGGTGTGTCCACGTTGGGTTTTGAGCCGTTTCCTGTCACGGGCACTAGGCCTACCCACACAAGTGAGGTACTATTTTTCTCAGAAGACTTTGAGGAATTTCTGGTGGGTGGAATTTTGTTGATCCACATAGATTTCAGAACCTTCCACCACAGAAATTAACATTTTTGCAGAACATTTTTCTGCACTTTAAATTCCTCCCATTCATGTTATACATGTGACAGTGCCACATAAGGTGAAAGGGATGTTGTTTGCCACAAGTTCATATGACAGTCTATCAGTCACCCATACACATATATCCTTTTCATATGCACACATGTTTATACATTACCAAAGGCCATGCTCGCATTGACACACATGGTAGCCCTGTCATAGTACCCCTAATCTTAGTATGTCTTTTCAAAACATGGCATCTAGCCTGTAGACATTAGGCTTAAAGCCAATTAAGGTGTGTCTGGGGGCATCTGTTAATAATACGCAAGTTGCTTAGTCTTCAGTAGCTCACAATGATTTTCACCTATCAAAACTAGCTCTCATTACAGAAAAGGTTGGAGAGCCCTGGAGTAGGCTGTGCATAGTAGGGGTTTGGGCTCCTAAAAGGGCTTGGTTGTCTTGAAGAACAGGGTTCTCTGTGAAAACGTTTGTATAAGGTTAAGGCTGTGTATTATTGAGGCTTGGCCACCTGCCTCTCATTTATTGCTTACACCAGGTCACCTACACACAAAGCATCCATTATAGAGTGAAGGCTGTACTTAGTCTGGGCTCGACCACCTAAATGGGCGTGGGTGTCTTCAGGGAGTGGGATTTCTTTGAAGACTTCAGTACAAGGTGAAAGCTGTGTGTTGTAGGGACTTGGACACCGCGTCTCATTGATTGCACACAAGAGGTCACCTGCTGTCAAAGCGTCTGATACACAGTGAAGGCTGTTCATTGTAGTGACTTGGGCAACTAATGGGGATTAGGTGGATGAGAGGAGTGGGCTTTTCCTGAAGACTTCTATTCAATATGAAAGATGCACATTGTAAGGTTTTGACACCAGCGACTCATCAATTGTGCAAAAAAGGTCACCTAACCACAAAGGATCCGGTACATGGTGAAGGCCATATGTAGTAAACGCATGGTGACCTAATGGTGCTTTGGTGAGGGAAAAAAATTTCTGTGTATCACATGGGCTTGGCCACATAATGAGGCTTGCGTGTCAACAGAGACATGGCTCTCCGTGAAAATTTTTGTACAAAGGAAGGCTGTGCATTGTAGGGTCTTGACCACACACATCTCATTGATTGCCCACAAGAGGGTTTCTTCCAACAAACGGTTTTGGTACATGGCGAAGTCTGCTATCCATAGTAGGATCCTGGCCCCCAAAAGTGTCTTAAGTGTCTAGAAGGAGTGGGATCTTCTTAAAGACTTTATTATAAGGCAAAGGCTGTGTGTTAGAGGGACTTGGCCACCCACATCTCATTGATTGTGCACAAAAGGTACCGTAGGGGTTCTGATAGAGGGCAAACGCTATGCTTAGTAGGGTCCTGTTCACTTAATGGGGCTTAGGTGTCTGGAGGAAGTGGGCTTTCCATGAAGACGTCAGTAAAAAGTGAAGTCGGTGCATAGCCTGGGCTAGGCCACCTAATTCGGCTTGGGAGTCTGCAAGGAGTAGGCTATCTATTAATTCATCTGTACTAGGTGATGGGTGTGCATTTCTAGGGGCTTGGCGTCGCTGTCTTATTGATTGCACACAAGAGATCGCCTATCAGCAACAGGTTTGGTACCATGTGAAGAATGTGCATAGGATGAGTTCAGCCACCTAATGAGGTTTGGTTGTCTAGCGGAAGTTGGCTATCCATTACTTGTGCCCAAGGGAGTACTCCATGAAACCTGTGGAGAGAAACCTTTATTTTATATTTTTTAGGCCTAGGAGGGGTGCCTCTAGTAGCTCCTCATAGCTATGTGGGGGTCAGAATACCAGTACACTACCCTCTTTATATCCTACATTTTTTAAATAATTTGGACAGAGGGACCAATGTCCTCTGCCTTATAATGATGACTGCAACATTTCTGTTGATGTTGCAACCAGAGTGCTCAGTCCCACTGCAAAAAAGCCCTCTAGGCCAGTCAGAATGCTTTATTTATTGTATCTGCGGTGCCACTGAAGTGCTGCGCAGAACCAAGTGGCCAGATATCACTGACTTTGAAAATATTATATATATATATATTTATATATATATATATATCCAAACAACAAGCCCCCGTTTGGGGAGCCCCAGACCCTTCAGGGCGGCCTCTTGAACGGGCACGGAGAAGCCCGCAAATTCGATTCACAAAGGCAAGGAAAGAGGCCCACTTTCAAGTTCAAACACCTTTATTCATAGTGTTGCAGCACATCCAGCTTCCCTTTAGTCCTACATGTTTCAGCGTCTCTCGCCTTGATCACGGACAGGAAGCATAACCACAGTGCTTCCGTGCAGGCATTTTAATTAGATTCATGCACACGTGACTGCTGAAGCCTCAATCTCCCATAATGCAGCATGGTAGTTGGAAAGTCAGTCTTTTTCATGAGACACAGTGTTCTTGTTTCACGAAAGTTCAAATATTTTCACCCTCATGCTGCATACTTTGTCAGTTGTTTCCAAGTGGAAGACACAGTCACGCAAAATTTAAACAACAAGATGTTGAATATTCCATCACCTGAAGAAAAGCTTCAAACTTGAAACGATCGACGGGGAAGTCAGCCCCATCAAATCCCTTCCGCTGCTGCAGCTGATTTCGCTATTGTAGCGTCTCCTAAGTAGGTTTTGCTGCAGTAGGTGGGTCAGGCTCCCTCATTAGAATCCAAACAACAAGCCCCCGTTTGGGGCACGGAGAAGCCCGCAAATTCGATTCACGAAGGGAAGGAAAGAGGCCCACTTTCAAGTTCAAACACCTTTATTCATAGTGTTGCCGCACATCCAGCTTCCCTTTAGTCCTACATGTTTCAGCATCTCTCGCCTTGATCACGGACAGGAAGCATAACCACAGTGCTTCCGTGCAGGCATTTTAAATAGATTCATGCACACGTGACTGCTGAAGCCTCAATCTCCCATAATGCAGCATGGTAGTTGGAAAGTCAGTCTTTTTCATGAGACACAGTGTTCTTGTTTCACGAAAGTTCAAATATTTTCACCCTCATGCTGCATACTTTGTCAGTTGTTTCCAAGTGGAAGACACAGTCACGCAAAATTTAAACAACAAGATGTTGAATATTTCATCACCTGAAGAAAAGCTTCAAACTTGAAACGATCGACGGGGAAGTCAGCCCCATCAAATCCCTTCCGCTGCTGCAGCTGATTTCGCTATTGTAGCGTCTCCTAAGTAGGTTTTGCTGCAGTAGGTGGGTCAGGCTCCCTCATTAGAATCCAAACAACAAGCCCCCGTTTGGGGAGCCCCTGACCCCTCAGGGCGGCCTCTTGAACGGGCACGGAGAAGCCCGCAAATTCGATTCACGAAGGGAAGGAAAGAGGCCCACTTTCAAGTTCAAACACCTTTATTCATAGTGTTGCCGCACATCCAGCTTCCCTTTAGTCCTACATGTTTCAGCGTCTCTCGCCTTGATCACGGACAGGAAGCATAACCACAGTGCTTCTGTGCAGGCATTTTAAATAGATTCTTGCACACGTGACTGCTGAAGCCTCAATCTCCCATGATGCAGCATGGTAGTTGGAAAGTCAGTCTTTTTCATGAGACACAGTGTTCTTGTTTCACGAAAGTTCAAATATTTTCACCCTCATGCTGCATACTTTGTCAGTTGTTTCCAAGTGGAAGACACAGTCACGCAAAATTTAAACAACAAGATGTTGAATATTCCATCACTTGAAGAAAAGCTTCAAACTTGAAACGATCGACGGGGAAGTCAGCCCCATCAAATCCCTTCCGCTGCTGCAGCTGATTTCGCTATTGTAGCGTCTCCTAAGTAGGTTTTGCTGCAGTAGGTGGGTCAGGCTCCCTCATTAGAATCCAAACAACAAGCCCCCGTTTGGGGAGCCCCAGACCCTTCAGGGCGGCCTCTTGAACGGGCACGGAGAAGCCCGCAAATTCGATTCACGAAGGGAAGGAAAGAGGCCCACTTTCAAGTTCAAACACCTTTATTCATAGTGTTGCCGCACATCCAGCTTCCCTTTAGTCCTACATGTTTCAGCGTCTCTCGCCTTGATCACGGACAGGAAGCATAACCACAGTGCTTCTGTGCAGGCATTTTAAATAGATTCTTGCACACGTGACTGCTGAAGCCTCAATCTCCCATGATGCAGCATGGTAGTTGGAAAGTCAGTCTTTTTCATGAGACACAGTGTTCTTGTTTCACGAAAGTTCAAATATTTTCACCCTTATGCTGCATACTTTGTCAGTTGTTTCCAAGTGGAAGACACAGTCACGCAAAATTTAAACAACAAGATGTTGAATATTCCATCACTTGAAGAAAAGCTTCAAACTTGAAACGATCGACGGGGAAGTCAGCCCCATCAAATCCCTTCCGCTGCTGCAGCTGATTTCGCTATTGTAGCGTCTCCTAAGTAGGTTTTGCTGCAGTAGGTGGGTCAGGCTCCCTCATTAGAATCCAAACAACAAGCCCCCGTTTGGGGAGCCCCAGACCCTTCAGGGCGGCCTCTTGAACGGGCACGGAGAAGCCCGCAAATTCGATTCACGAAGGCAAGGAAAGAGGCCCACTTTCAAGTTCAAACACCTTTATTCATAGTGTTGCCGCACATCCAGCTTCCCTTTAGTCCTACATGTTTCAGCATCTCTCGCCTTGATCACGGACAGGAAGCATAACCACAGTGCTTCCGTGCAGGCATTTTAAATAGATTCATGCACACGTGACTGCTGAAGCCTCAATCTCCCATAATGCAGCATGGTAGTTGGAAAGTCAGTCTTTTTCATGAGACACAGTGTTCTTGTTTCACGAAAGTTCAAATATTTTCACCCTCATGCTGCATACTTTGTCAGTTGTTTTCAAGTGGAAGACACAGTCACGCAAAATTTAAACAACAAGATGTTGAATATTCCATCACCTGAAGAAAAGCTTCAAACTTGAAACGATCGACGGGGAAGTCAGCCCCATCAAATCCCTTCCGCTGCTGCAGCTGATTTCGCTATTGTAGCGTCTCCTAAGTAGGTTTTGCTGCAGTAGGTGGGTCAGGCTCCCTCATTAAAATCCAAACAACAAGCCCTCGTTTGGGGAGCCCCAGACCCTTCAGTGCGGGCTCTTGAACGGGCACGGAGAAGCCCGCAAATTCGATTCACGAAGGCAAGGAAAGAGGCCCACTTTCAAGTTCAAACACCTTTATTCATAGTGTTGCTGCACATCCAGCTTCCCTTTAGTCCTACATGTTTCAGCGTCTCTCGCCTTGATCACGGACAGGAAGCATAACCACAGTGCTTCCGTGCAGGCATTTTGTATTACATAAATATACAATATAGGATTCATTTTAAAAAATATTAAATTTCATAGCTATAGAATTTTGCTAATAAAAAACCTTTGAAATTCACTGAAAAAAACGTAGGTTTCACACCAGTTATAGTTAGGAATTAGCATTTAAAAAACCTGTGAAATTCACTGAAAAAACCATAGGTTTCACACCAGTTATAGTTAGGAATTAGCATTTAAAAAACCTAATAAATTCACTGAAAAAACCATAGGTTTCACACCAGTTATAGTTAGCTGGAAATTTTACTGACATAAAACCATTGAAATTCCCACGTTATAGTTAGTTGGACTCACTATAACTTGCGCGCCTGCAATGCACTGCTGATGATGTCACATATTACATCACTTATGACATGGTCAGTGACATCACTCATGACATCACTGATTACATCATCCTTGTGACAGAGTGACAGACCTCCTTTCAGTGTAATGTAACCCTTGAAACACTTATTCAAAAATAGAAACTAACATTTTCAAAAAATGGAGATACCCATACCAGTTACCACAACCAATTCAGTAATTCCACCATCTATATACACATCCACTTATTCAGCAACAGTTCTATATACTCACTCATACATATACTCACTCATCATATGTAGTGATACACATATACATCCTGTTACACACCGACAGTCATCCAAAAGTTACTCACACACATATTCACACATGCAAATAAACTATTGAACATCCATTTTTTTGCATATACAACTATACACACACACTAGCACATTACTTCTAAGAAAACTTACTCATACTTACTCTCCTAAACAATCACTTATAGAAACACATACTTATTTAAGCAGGGACTCTTTCAATCTCTCACTCACATATACTCACTTATATACATCAATACTCACATATACTAGATTAAAACATATGTAGTTACTCATAAAGACACTGATGAGGCAGGCATTCACTCACTAACACACACATATACACACTCATCCACCCATACAGTCCTGCACATATGCTGTCTTCAAAACACATACAAACAGTGAGTCAGGCACCAACCCATGCAATCACTTATTCTCAAAGTGAAACACTGATACATATATTTAAATATTTGAAAATTACTCGCTAAAATATGTATTCACTAAGATACACTTTATAAGCCAGTTAACCAATCAATATTTTATAAAAAAAAACATCCATTTACACACTTATTTAAACTTATACACAAAGTGAAACACTAATACATATAATTAAATATGTATATATTACTCACTAATATTTATTTCTCATAAAGACACACATTCACTGGATGGTGTCATCAGTGATGTCATGAGTGATGTCACTGACCATGTCATGAGTCATGTAATATGTGACATCATCAGCAGTGCATTGCAGGCGCGCAAGTTATAGTGAGTCCAACTAACTATGACGTGGGAATTTCAAGGGTTTTATGTCAGTAAAATTTCCAGCTAACTATAACTGGTGTGAAACCTATGGTATTTTCAGTGAATTTAATAGGTTTTTTAAATGCTAATTCCTAACTATAACTGGTGTGAAACCTATGGTTTTTTCAGTGAATTTCATAGGTTTTTTAAATGCTAATTCCTAACTATAACTGGTGTGAAACCCATGGTTTTTTCAGTGAATTTCAAAGGTTTTTTAATAGCAAATTTCTATAGCTATGAAATGTAATATTTTTTAAAATGAATCCTATATTGTATATTTATGTAATACTAGTTTTTTTATGTATATTCGTTTTTGTTTTTTTTGCCCTGGAGCGCTCTCGGTGGGCCCGATTCACAGAATGAACTTAAGACTTAATCCTAAACTTACTACTATTTTGATATTCACAGAATGCACTTACTACATTTGGCATTCACAGATTGAACTTACTACTTTTGGTATTCACAGAAGTTAGGATTTTGTCTTAAGTCTAACTTAAGACAGACTTAAGACAGACTTAAGACTGACTTAAGACAGACTTAAGACAAAATCCTAACTTCTGTGAATACCAATAGTAGTAAGTTCATTCTGTGAATGCCAAAAGTAGTAAGTGCATTCTGTGAATACCAAAATAGTAGTAAGATTAGGATTGAGTCTTAAGTTCATTCTGTGAATCGGGCCCGGTGCTCATACCGGTGCGCTCACCGGTAAGCGCTGTATTTTGGCGCGTCCCGGTGCGCGTACCGGGGCGCGTCCCGTTAGCGCACCCAAAAAAAATAAAAAAAAATAATGAAGGAGTGAGCATAAGTAAAAGGGACAGAGAGAGTGATGTTAAGAGAAAGAGAGCTCTTTGTCCTCCATCTTGTGTCTCAATTCTACCGAAACACAAAATGGCGGACTCCCGTAGCGCTCCTGGTACGCGTACCGGAGCGCGCACCGGTAAGCGCTCCCTAAAAAATGTGGGAAGTTAATTTACATAAAGACCACTGGAGACAATTTCACCAAATATAGAATAGGCCCTACTACATACCAGTCCCTACCATGTTCCCAAATTTGGTGGAATTCCATTGAGCCATTTAGGCTGTAACCCTGTTTAAATATCCTGAGGTAAATTACATGACAAAAACACATATGAAAGTGTTAGAATTTACAACCAATTAAAATGTTAGTTACATTTTGCACTTTTATGTGCTGACATTTGATTGGTTATGTACATGAATATATATGAAAAATGAGAGGGAAACACAACCATTTTGACTAATACTACCTGAGGTACATTTTGAAAGAATTTTCACAGGAAACTTCAACTACTTTGAAAAAGGTAAGTTGGTAATTTGGATGCGGAACTATGTTTTGCACTTTAAGTTAATTTGGGAAAACGTTTTCTGATAGTTATATACTGTCCCTCTGTAAGAGTTAGAGATTGAGATAGACTTCTCTGTTATAATTATGGATTGAGTTAGGCTTCTCTGGTAAAATTATGAATTTTCTTAGGCTTCATCACATGCACTTTTTAATAGTTCTACTTCCTGCCTGAAACCATACACTGCCCAAAAATTACTTCACTGTTAAAAGCTCAGAAGTACCTGTCTGAACTTAAACCCAACAGTACCCTAACTCTACTGATATAGTTATTTTGTATGCAATTTACAGCAAGAAAATGAAAGGAAAAGAAGACAAAATTAATATTTCTTTCGAAGTTGTTGTTGAGAACAATCCTGAGGAAGATATGGATGACTTGGACTTTATGGATCAGTCTCTGGACCAACAATTACTTGACAGTGTTGAAACAATAGAATCATTGAATAAAAATGAGGACATTCCAGATGATCTAATGTTAGAAGTTCTTTTAAATTTTGAAAAATCAGAACAATAAATTTATATTTAATAATTAAAAATTGTTTGAGACATTATTCATTATTATATGTAATTCGTGAAATAGTACCAAAATGATTATAATATAAAGTGAGACTTATAGTATACTGTGCAACTTTTTTGTGTTACATAGTAAGTTTGCTCATAGTTACTACCTTTCTCCCACTATATTATCTCCAATGTGTATTTTACATCTCTTTTTCATCATAAGGGAGCAGGATAGACTACCCATGATCCCCTAGGACTTCTCAGGTAGTGCTTAAAGTATCTGTTTCTGCTTTCCTGACAGACTATGGTATGGATTCCATATACCACAATAACTTCTGTAACAACATGCAAGATATCTACAGAGGAGATGGTGTACATTAAATTTTAGTCTCTACATTGGTACCTACATGTAGGTACTTAAATAAAAAAAATTAAAAAAAACAACAAGATTTTTTTTTTTAAAACAGCTACTTTTTTCTAAAACTGTCATTCTTTTTCCCCATGGTACGCTCCCCGGTGCGCGTACCGGGCGCTCCCCCCGCGAAAATTGAAAAAAAAAATGTTTTTGCTCTGCAGGGCTCTTTTATGGCCCCCACATCAAACCTAGGGGGTCAGGGGGGTCTACCTTGCCCCCTTTTGGTCATTTTCCCCATTGTTTTTGCCACCTCTTGTGTCTCGATCCTACCGAGACACAAGATGGCGGCCGCTCCGAACTGTTTGGAATGTTTACAGACACCCAAGAGCCAATCAGCTTTCCGCGCGCGAACTCGCGTAGCGCGCTAGTTCGCGCCCCGATGCGCGTACCGGGGCGCGTACCGGGGCGCGCTTATAGATAAATATATTTTTTTTAACCTAAATTACTCAAAATCCACTGGAGCACATATCTTGAGACATAGCAAAGGCACATGGGGCTACCACTCCCTACAATTTTGCCAAGTTTGGTGAAAATCCATTCAGCCGTTCGGGCTAAAAGTGAGGTCGACCGCCCTATGGAAATTAACATGGGGAAAACATGTTTTCGGACCCCCCTTTTTTCTCGGCCCCCGCTTGACAAATCCCCCCAAAACTTTTATGGAAGGACTGGAGCGCCGCAAGGCAAATTTGAGGAAATCTTCAGGCAGATTCCTCAACCGGAGCCAAAGTTATTTACAATAGAATGTTGAGATTTTCTATTGAAAATATTCCTAACTATAACTACCTACTGGTGACCGCCAGTAGGTAATATATACATATATATATATATATATATATATATATATATATATATATATATATATATATATATATATATATATATATATATATATTTCCACAAAACGATCCTTTCATGCAATGAAAGCGCTCCGCATTGTGTGCTCGGCCCAAGGGCTGGATCAAAGCCCGAAATTCAATTAGAGCAGAAGCTTTTATTCGCACTTTACAACACCCCACAGACGCGTTTCAGCCTCACGGCTTTTCTCACGGTCAGCAAGTCCTTTTTTGCTTTTCATTTATATACTGCCCCATATTACCCTTAAAGTGGCATTATGGGATACGTAGTTTATGAAACAATTTGTTAAAAAAACACAATTATGACAGACATAGGACTGGTGTGTTCTTTTCGTACATGTATAGTACATTACGTCCAAAGTTAATTTCACTTAGGGCATATATTGTTTGAATTTCTTTATACAAGTGAGTTTATCGTTGTTTTGGGTATAGTACCCTTTTCCATTGCTTATTTAGCCGGTTGAGTTCATATTTACTCCAGATGTATGTGGAGATCCTCTCCAAAATTCATGCCTCTTGGATGCTTTGTTCGGAACCAAACAATGAAACGTGATTCCATTTGTCGAAGAAGACGGACAGTGTCCCCTCCTCTTTCCAATTTAGTGAGCATTTTCAGTCCGTAAAAACTCATAGCTCGCCAATCCCCATTTTGACAAGTACTCAAGTGTTTAGCTGTAGCATACAGCATGTTGGAGTTTTTTACAGCACGGATGTGTTCCAGTATTCTCTTTTTCAGCATGCATGTAGTGCATCCTATATACTTCATTCCGCACTTGCACTCAATGACATACACCACGTTTTCTGATGTACGTGTGATGTATTGCTTTATAGGCATGCATTTCCCATCCGGTTCTACCACATTTCTCATTCTTTTACCTATTTTGCACGCTTTGCATGAAGTACATGGTTTAAAGCCTATATTTTGTTCTGTCCACCATTTAGGTTGCTGTTTAGTCTGAAAATAGCTTTTAATCAATAGGTCTTGAAGTGAGGTATTTTTTCTATATGTGATGTAAGGATGTTTGCCAGCCTTTGACCCTATGTCCGGATCACTGGATATCAGGTGCCAATATTTTTTCATTTTTTTGCAATTACTCCACTTTCCTTGCTGTATGTGGTGACGAATCTTGGAGGATCTTTGTCTTGTGGGGGTTTTGGCTTCTCAATCAAAGTCTCTGCTCTACTGATCTTGTCAACTTTATTTTTGCAGTTTTTTAGGACATAGTCCTTATATCCTCTTGACTGGAATCTGGCTTTGCTTTCATGTATTTTGCTTTCGGCATCTTCTGGTTTTGAGCAATTTCTTTTTAATCGTACAAATTCTCCATATGGGATGCTCTTCAGTAATGCCTTCGGGTGGAAACTGGTGCCGTGTAGCACACTGTTAGTTGCAGTTTTTTTGCGTTTAAATAATAAGTTTGAGTGTTTAGATGTTGGTTGGCTCTAAAAAAGAGCCGTTGTGTTCATTGAGTGTTTTTTGTACCTACAAGTAAGTACCGATGCAGAGTCTAAAGTTTAAAAGGAAGATCCTGTTCCCTTCATCTGTGAAATGTACACCATCTCTCCTATAGATGCCTTGCATTTTGTAACGCAAGTTGTTGTGGTATATAGAACCCATACAATAGTCTCTGAGGAAAGCAGAAACAGACTTACTCAGATGTTTCCTTGCTTTCTCAATCTGCGAACAATATCGGTGATATGCTTGATGCCAACTCTGCAAGAATGTGCAATCTTCAATGACAAAATGTTAAAGTTAGAAAAACAAGAAATTATAAAACTAGAAGCTATTGCTAGAACAGAGCATGAAATAACTACTATTATTTTGTCACAAAAATTGAAGTCAAAATTGGATTCTTTAGAGAAATCAATATATAAAACTGCTGGTTTAGAAAAGAATCTATATGCATGTATAAATTGTCGGATAATTTTACGATGGAATTTACATGTGGAAAGAGGTTTAGTAAATGGAGCAATGGGTAATGTTGTTAATTTTGTGAATTACCCAAATATAGATGAAATTGAATTTTTGAAAATCAAATTTGATGAAATTAAAGAAGTACAACAATTGAGTCGTTGTTCAGCTCGATTTTTGCTTGTAAAAGATTTATATGTCCACCGAAAACAGTTTCCTGTTTGTTTGGCATATGTAGTGACTATTCATAAATCTCAAGGTTTAAGTGTAGATAGTGCTTTGGTGAATATTGGAAGTACTGTGTTCAAGGAGGATATGGCATTTGTTGCTTTATCTCGAGTCAGAACTTTATCTGGATTATACTTGATTTATTTTGATGAGACAAAGATTAGTGCAGATCTATATTGTGTGAAAGAGTATAATAGGTTAAGAAGAGAATATGCTCCAAATTTACCTCAATATCCTTTATTTGAAAAGCGTGTGGTAGGTCAAAAAAGAAGATTTGAGAAAAATTGTAGTGAGGTTGAAGAGAAAAGAAAAAAACTAGATGAACCAGTAATTGCAAACAAAAAGAAAAAGGATAGTATTGAAGAGGTTGTTGGATTTCAGTTTGAAAACAGTTCTGGTGTCAACTGCTATGCTAATGTAGTGGTTAATATTGTTATTTTTCTTCAAACTTTACAGCAACAGATTGTTGATAATCGTGATCAAAGATTTTGTTGTTTGTTGAATTCTGTCTTTGAGAAATGTAGCAGTGATAAAACAAAAATAGAAAGTGTTTCTGATATTCGAAATGTTTTAAACATATGTTCTGAAGTAAATCAAGTTTCGCTGAATATTCAGCAAGATTGTCAGGAATTTCTTAGGTATATGCTTGTTGTATTGCAAGATGAAGGTATAGATATTGAAAATATATTTGGTGTTTCTTATAAATGGCAACCTGACTGTGATAATTGTTCGTTTTCAAGTAGTACTGAAATAGACACTGAAAGATTTATATATTTGACATTACCAGACTGCAAATTAGTGACTTTAATAATCTAGTTAGAGAAGCAAATCAAAACATGGTCTGTACCCAATATAACTCAGAAATGGTATCAACATTATTTATCCAAAGATATGGACAGTATGTAATTTCAATGCTTCAACGATGCAGACCTGATGGAACAAAATTGATGACTTTAATTAAAAAGTTTGTGGCTTCTCAAATATCAATTTCAGGAAGAAATTTTGTAACTGTAGCAAGTATTTTCCATGATGGTTCTTCTACAACATCAGGACATTATACAGCTTACTTAAAATGTGCAAAAGGCTGGACTCATTGTAATGACACTCAATTGACTTTTAAACAACGTTTGCCTTTTGACTTACCAAATTCTTACCTAGGGGGTCATTACGATCGCGGACGGACTTAAGTCCGTCCGCGACCCCAGAGCATGAGGAAATGTCCGCATGGGCTGCGGCGTTCCCTCTATGCAGATTAGGATGTGACCGCCTGGGTGGCGGTCACATCCTCTATTTTAACATTGCGGCGGGTGGAGCTTCAAGCTGCACCCGCAGCAATGTTAAAAAAGCATGCACAGCATTTGCGTGCACAAAGCGGCAGGCACCGCGCGGTGCCTGCTGCATTGTGCATGCAAATGCAGGGGGTACCTATGGTACCCCCCATGTGCACCCCCCACCCCCCACTACACGTAGGGGGCCCGCAACGGGCCCCCGCAGTGCAGTTACACATGCTTTTCCACGGCGGAAAAGCCGCTGCGGAAAAGCATGTTCCCAAGCACATCCTAATCTGGCTGACGGTGTCTGAGAGACACGTCACCATTTTAGTGCTTTTCCGCCGCAGTTGTAAGCCAGCCGTGGCGGAAAAGCTGCGGACCTAAACCATGACCCACCAGCCATCCTAATGTGGCGGTGGGTCCTGGTGGGTCCGCAGAGGATTTTCCGCATCCTCCGGGCCGGCGGTGGCTTCCGCCGGCCCGGTGGATGCGGAAAATCCTCCATCGTAATGACCCCCCTAATGTTTTTACAACCCAAATTCTAGGGAAAACAATTAGCCTAGGAAGATTAGTGCTGTAAAAAAAGGTTAATCTGCTGTTGAGAATTACTTTGCAAGTCAGGGTGATCAAGATAAAAAAAAATGTACTTGTCATAGAGGTAGCGTAAGTGTATCACATAGTGAGTGATATGAGTATTACAGGAAATGTTGATCATGAGTGAGGCAGAGGTGTGTTAGATTTGTTGTAGTTGTTGGAGATGTTGTTGACATTTCTTATTCCCTTGTAGAGGTTTCTTTTAATGGTATACAGCTCCATGGAAAATTAAAGGATGAGCAGAGTGTGATCGGCATACCAGATGATGTTCAGGTGGAGGTATAACCATTGTTAGATGGTCCAAAAGATGTGGGTGCTTTTGTTTCAGAAGGTAGGGAAACGGACGCGTGAGAGTACTATTAAGTAACTTCCAAACTAAGGATTTCACAGATACTATTTGGCCATGAGGAATAGTATCACAAACAACTGACTATTTTGGGTAAATGTTATTAGCATATGTTTGGACATTACTTTATTTAGAGTGTATAAGAAAGAAGTAGTAATGTTTTGTTACTTTTTGATTGTTCTTCACATTCCTTACTTACATAAGAAATTGATGTTTGAAAAAGACATTTAAGATATGTTTTTTTCTAATTGTTACATTGGTAATAAAAATGTTGAATGGGTTTTTTAAACACAATCTTTTTGATTGTGTTTTTTTTTGCCCGCTGTCATGTGATGAGTTGTATTGAACTCAATGTTTTTAGTGAAATTCAATATATTCTGAGAACAGCAAAATAAAATATATAGCATATTGTACAAATTATTTAGTATTTTGTACTGTGAAAAATATATTATAACTCAATTGTTTCTTCTCTTCCACAGACATTATATTTAGGTAAGTACGACAAACAAAATATACTTTTTCATCGCTTTCTTGCTCCTCTTTCTCTCTATCCTTTTTACACTGTCTCTCTTACTTCTTTACCTTCCCCCATCTTACTCCTTTTCCCTCATTCTACTTAGTCCCCTTCATTCATCTTTACACTGGTTCTCTCACCATCACTACTCTTCCTTCACCCTCACTCATCTTGTCCAACTCCATCTTTCCTCTGTCTGTTCCTCACTTGTCTTTCCTATCTTCCTCCATCACTACCCTTGTCTCGCTGTATCGATCAGTCTCTTGTCACTGAACCTTACTCTCTTTTCTTCATATGATCATTGTGTGACCTTCACTCACTCCCCTTCTTTCTCTTCCTCACTCCCTTTCGCTCACTGCCCTTTTCTCCATTCGTGTCTAAGTCTGTTTCTTTGTGTCAGTAAGTATAACTGATTTACTACTTCACAGTCCGCCACTCTCCCTCAGTTTCTCTCCTTTACTGTTTCCCTCTCTCTCCACCAGTCTTCCTTTTGTTTTCTCTCTCTTTCCATAAATTCTTGCCTCTCACTTACTTCTTTTTCCTTTCTCTTAATATGCTTCTTTTTCCATCACTCCCCTTCCCTCACTCTTATATCCCTTCCGTCACTATCACTGCCCTTCATTCAATCTGAGTCTTCTTCCTCCACTTCATGTTCTTCTCTCTGCATCACTCTCATTCCATTTCTCCTGCACCCATTCCCTCACTCTTCCTCACACTCTTTCGCTCACTCCATCTGTCAATTTCCTTCCCTCACTCTCCTTTCGTCCATCTGTCTCTAAATCTCTTCCTCTGTCTTAGTCACTGTAACTGAATTACTCCTTCACACTCCCTCACTCTCTTTTTGTTTGTCTCTTTCACTGTTTTCCTCTCTCTTGACTACTCTTCCATTTATTTTGTCTCTCTCTTTCTATAATTATGCTCCTTTTTCAATCACTCCCTTTCCCTCAATCTTATATCCCTTCCATCACTGTCACTGCCCTTCATTTAATCTGAGTCCTTTTTCCCACTTCATGTTCTCCTCACTGTGCATCCAGCTTTGTCTTTACCCCCCTGTCCCTCACTTCTCTTTCTATCTTCCTCCATTACTACCTTTGTCTTGCTGTATCACTCAGTCTCTTTTCAGTCGCTCCTTACTCACTTTTCTTTATATCATCCCTCAGTCTCTTTCACTCACTCCACTTCTATCACTCCCCTCACTTTCTTTATCTCACTCTGTCCGTCAGTCCCTTTCCCTTACTCCTCTTTCCTCATTTACTTATGCTTACTCCCATTCCTTTAGTCCCACACTTCCTTTCAATTCTTTTTTCTCTCTCTCCCTCTATCTCACTCAGTCTAACCACCTTACTCCCTGTCACTCACTTGCTCTCCCTCTCTTTCTCTCTTACTCTCTCTCTCTCTTTCTCTCCCTCACCCTTTCTGTTTTTCTCTTTCTGTTTCCTTCACTCCTACTTTATCCCTCAGACCTCTTTCTTCTCTCTTAATCTCCTTCCTTCTCTCTCATTCTCTTTCGTCACCCTCATACCCCTTTTCTCACTGTTACTGCCTTTCACTCACCCTCAGTACTTCTCCCTTAGTCACCTTGCCTCACTCCCCTTTTCTCACTCCCTCACTCCAACTCACTTACTCCCCTTCACTTACTCCTTCCCTCACTTTTTTTTAACCATTTTTCTCTTCTTGTTTCCGCCTGTGTCACTCCTTCTCAGTTTCTTACTCTTCCCCTCCCTCTCTTTCACTCTGTCCCTCTCTGTCCCTTAGTCTTAAACTCTTTTTCTCTCTCTTTCTATCAATCCTTTTGTATTCCTTACTTAGGGGCCGATTAGGATTGCGGTGATTCCGCATCCTCCGGGCCGGCGGAAGCCACCGCCGGCCCGGAGGATGCGGAATCACAGCAGCAGTGTCTCCAAAGACCCCCCGCCAGATTAGGATGGCTGGGGGGTCATCGACGGACAGGAAAACCGTCCGCCGCTTTTCGCCGCGGTCACCTTCCGACCGTGGCGGAAAAGCTCTAATATGGTGGCGGTGTCTATCAGACAACACCAGCCATATTAGGATGGGGAAGGAAACATGCCTTTCCACTGCGGCTTTTTCCTAATGACCTCCTTAGTTTACCTGTTTCTTAATTTTCTTCACTCTCCCTCACTCATCTTCCCTTTTCCTCATACTATTTCCCTAACTGTCACTGCTCTTCACTCACCGTCATCCCATTCTCCCTCTGCACTTCATCCTATCTGTATTTTTCACCACTTTACTTTCCCGCTCCTTTTTCGTCACTCCTCCTCACTCTGCTTCCCTCACTCCCCTTCCCTCACTTTCCTTCCTTTACTCCTCTTTCATCACACCCTCAGTCCATCTCACTTACTCCCCTTCGTTTACTCCCTCAATCACTTTTTTTTATCCTTGTTTTTCCCTCTATCTACCTCTGTCTTACTCACTCTAACTGCTTTACTCCTTCTTAGTTTACAGATAACAAAGAATGTCATCGTAGAAGTTGCATTGGAGGTGGACATTGGCAAAAAGTGGCCGGATATTTAGAGCAGTCGATAAAGGAGATGCTCCTGCAGATGTAGTGCTGGGAACAGCAACTGGAGGGTTCACTGCCAGGGTTTGGGTTGATGCACTTGCATAATCGTTAGAATGTACATTTTTACATTTTTTACGTGCCTAATCAATGTGTGTAACTAAAAGACTAGTGTTTCTTTTGGTGTGCTCTAGATAGCACACTACCACAGATTTTGCAGGTGAACTTTGGTGCATTTACTTTCTTGTGCCCCTCTGGAAAGGTGAAAAACTTCCAGGTAAAGGACACTTTGGGCTTCTTACTACGTGGCTGCTCTTCAACAAACTCCAAATCTGAGTCACATGATGACGTTTTTTTACTCCTCCACTCTCCTTCACTCTATTTCTCGCTCCGTCTCTTTTTCTGTCTCACTGAGTGTAACCGCTTTACTCCATCTCAGTCACTTACTCTCCCTCTCTTTCTCTCTCACTCTATCTCTCTCTCTCTCTCTCCCTCCCTCACTCTTTTTGTTTTTCTCTTTTTGTTTGCTTCACTTCTACTTTATCCCTCAGTCCTCTTTCTTAATCTCCTTTGTTCTTTCTCATTCTCTTTCGTAACCCTAATACCACTTTTCTCAGTGGTAATGCCTTTCATTCACCCTTAGTACTTTTCTCTCACTCACCTTGCCTCCCTCCCCTTTCCTCACTCCCTCAGTTCACCTTACTTACTCCTCTTCACTTATTCCTTCCCTTACTTTTTTTTTCATCCATTTTTCTCTCCCTGTTTCCATCTGTGTCACTTAGTCTCACTGGCTCACTGCTTCTCAGTTCTTTGCTCTCCCTCTCCCTGTCTCTCACTCTGTCCTTCTCTCTCCTTTACCCTTAAACTCCTATTCTCTCTCTTTCTATCACTCCTCTTCTATTCCTCACTCACTTTCCCTGTGTCTTAATTTTGTTCCTTCTCCCTCACTCATCTTTCCACTTACTACTCCCCTGACTATCACTGTTGTTCACTCACCATCATTCATTTTCTCCCTCTGCACTTCATCCTATCTTTTTTTTTCACCACTTCACTTTTCCCGCTTCTTTTCGTCACTCCTCCTCACTCTGCTTCTGTCACTCCCCTTCCCTCACTTTCCTTCCTTTACTCCTCTTTCATACCACCCTCACTCCATACCACTTACTCCCCTTCGTTTACTCCCTCACTCTTTTTTTATCCTTGTTTCTCTCCCTGTCTACCTCTGTCTCACTCACTCTAACTGCTTTACTCCTTCTCAGTTAACAGAAAATAAAGAATCTCATTGCAGAAGTTACATTGGAGGTGGACATTGGTGAAAAGTGGCGAGATATTCAGAGCAGTCAAAGAAGGAGATGCTGCTGCAGATGAAGTGCTGGGAACAGCAACTGGAGGGTTTCGCTGCGAGGGTTTGGGTAGATGCCCTTGCATAGTTGGTAGAATGTATATTTTTATATTTTTTATGTGCCTAATCAATGTGTGTATACTAAAAGACTAGTGTTTCTTTCGGTATGCTCTAGATAGCACATTACCACACATTTTTGCAAGTGAACTTTGGTGCATTTACTTTGTTATGCCCCTCTGGGAAGGTGAAAAACTTCCAGATAAAGAACTCCTTTGTCTTCTTACTACATGGCTGCTCTTCAACAAACTCCACATTTGAGTCAGATGATGAAGTTCCTTTACTCCCCCACTCTCCTTTACTCTATTTCTCTCTCCCTCTGTTCCTCTGTCTCACTCAGTGTAACTGCTTTATTCCCTCTAAGTCACTTTTTCTCCCTCTCTTTCTCTCTTACTCTCTCTCTCTTTCTCGTCCTCACCCTTCCTGTCTCTTTTTTTTCCCTTCACTCCTACTTTATCCCTCAGTCCCCTTTCCTCTCTCTTAATCTCCTTCCTTCTTTCTCATTTCCCTTCCCTCACCCTCATACACCTTCCGTAAGTGTCACTGTCCTTCACTCACCGTCACTCCCCTTACCCCACTACACTTCCTCCTGTCTGAATTTTTTACCCTTTCACTTTCCCAGTCCCTTTTCCTCACTCCCCCTCACTGTCCTTCTGTCACTCTCTTCTTTACTCCCCTTCTCTTAGTCCCGTTTTCTAAGTTCCTACATCCCCTCACTCCACTTCTCTATTCCTCCCTCCCCATCTGTCACTTTCCATTATTTGCCTTCCCTCACCCCCATACCCTTTCCCTTACTCCAATTCTCTTACATTCACTTCCTTCACTCTGCTCTACTTCTCCTTTTCCATCTCTTACTCCCCTGTCTCTGTCTCTGTTCCATACTCCCCTTTTCTCACTCTCTCACTTTTCTTTCCTTACTGCCCTTCCCTTACTCTTTCTCTCCACTTACCTCACTCCCCTACCCTTAGTCCCCTTGTTTCGGTCACTATTTGACTCCCCTTTTCTCACTCACCATAATCCCCTTCCCTCACTCATTCCATCAGTCCTTTCTTCCTTTTCACTCAGTCTTTCAGTCATTCATTTATACACTACAATTTCATTCAAAAAAAGTATGACACAGTATATAAAAGATATAGCTCTTCTTTGAGAAGTGAGGTTAGTTCTGAAAAGAACTGTTTTTTTGTCTTTTTAAAAAAAGTTTTTTAATAATTTTATATTTTTTTGTTTTTTCTTCAAACAAAAACAGTAAATAGGTAACAAAAATGTGTATAACTGGAACAAAAATAAAAAATGAAACAAATTATGTTCGGCTGCGCTGAGATCCTAATGTCAATTAGATCCACACTTTGCTCTCCTTAGCAAATTATTTCATTACAGTCATTACACAAAACGTGGACTTTGGCTAAATTAGGATGGATGTCCAGCTGTCTTGAACTTGGCGATTGAACTGCCAAAGAGGTGCTCGGCACAGCAGGTGGTAGCTCCCTTGCCGTGGCTCTAGTTGCAGCATGAGCATAATTGTGGGAATGCTCGTTCTTGATGAGCCTTATCATTGTGTGTATGCTAAATGAATATTTCTTTTCGAGGTCTCCTCTTGATAAAACAGCCCCACAGATCACACAGGTGACTTTGGGGGCATTCACCTTTTTTTGCCCCTCTGGTTTGGTAAAAAATCTAACAGCAGACTGCGGGCGGTCTAGCTTTGTAACAGGAGTCGACACTACCCTCCTTAATGAATGCTATCGAACAAAAGAGCCTATCTACAACGTAGCTTTACGTGTTACGACGATTGGCCGTATTTCTAGAACCAATTGGGTCTACGTCGAATTCTTGGCGAGCTACCTGGTGACGAACCTTAAGAAAGAGAAAATAACTTTTTATCATTGGGACGCACCTAAGGGGAATTTTTAATAGGCGCCTCCAGAATGAGTGTGCCAAGTTGTCATGTAGTTCTGGACTGAGAATTAGGAGACTCTGGAATGCTCTGTATTATCTAAAGTGAGATATACCATATAATGTGGGAATATATATTTTTTTATCCTGAAGAAGGTGTTGGCTTGTAATCAATTTGCCAAAACCGAAACGAGTCGATGCCATTCTGAATTGTGACACGCTAAGTCATTGGACTACATAACATCTCCATCTCAAAGATATTAATACAAATTTGGAGTTTGATTTAATTAAGTCTGACTATTGTAGTCCTATTCTATTTTATTAGAAATATTTTCTATGCTTTATTCCCATTGTATTATTATCATTTATCTGTATAAATTGTGTTTGGATATATGCAAAATAATTTTTTCTGTGAGTTTGCTTTTTAAATGTTACAATAAATTGTTCTGTTTTATGAGGTTGAAAGTGTATCTTCTAGTTTACAATTTGTCCAAAGGGGACACTGTATTTGACTTACAAAACATTGCCAGATAAAAGAAAATGTTTTCTTATCTTTTATATCTTTGATAAGGCAACCCTTTATTGCGCATAACGCCGTGACAATTTAGCGATGTTCGTTTTTTAATGCCCTGTTTTGTCTGAATTTAATTTAAATATTCTTTACTGCTTTCCCCTGTTTTTAAAAACATTTCCCACATACCTGCACCATAATTGTGCCCCACATTGTGGTTTTAGTGCTTCACTCGCGCGCTTCCTCAGAGTCTCCACGCCATCTTGGGGGGTCGGAAGAGGACAGCGGTCGAACGCCATTGCAGTTCGCGCTCTAGCAGTCAGGTTGACTGGCTAGAGGAAACCTAAGGGCTTATTTAAGAGGAGCATAACTCGAGGTCAGTCTTGATAAGGCAACCCTTTAATGCGCGTAACGCTGTGACAATTTAGCGCTGTTCGTTTTTTAATACCCTGTTTTGTCTGAATTTAATTTAAATAATCTTTACTGCTTTCCCCTGTTTTTAAAAACATTTCCCACATACCTGCACCATAATTGTGCCCCACATTGTGGTTTTAGTGCTTCACTCGTGCGCTTCCTCAGAGTCTCCACGCCATCTTGGGGGGTCGGAAGAGGACAGCGGTCGAATGCCATTGCAGTTCGCGCTCTAGCAGTCAGGTTGACTGGCTAGAGGAAACCTAAGGGCTTATTTAAGAGGAGCATAACTTGAGGTCAGTCTTGATAAGGCAACCCTTTAATGCGCGTAACGCTGTGACAATTTAGCGCTGTTCGTTTTTTAATACCCTGTTTTGTCTGAATTTAATTTAAATATTCTTTACTGCTTTCCCCTGTTTTTAAAAACATTTCCCACATACCTGCACCATAATTGTGCCCCACATTGTGGTTTTAGTGCTTCACTCGTGCGCTTCCTCAGAGTCTCCACGCCATCTTGGGGGGTCGGAAGAGGACAGCGGTCGAACGCCATTGCAGTTCGCGCTCTAGCAGTCAGGTTGACTGGCTAGAGGAAACCTAAGGGCTTATTTAAGAGGAGCATAACTTGAGGTCAGTCTTGATAAGGCAACCCTTTAATGCGAGTAACGCTGTGACAATTTAGCGCTGTTCGTTTTTTAATACCCTGTTTTGTCTGAATTTAATTTAAATATTCTTTACTGCTTTCCCCTGTTTTTAAAAACATTTCCCACATACCTGCACCATAATTGTACCCCACATTGTGGTTTTAGTGCTTCACTCGCGTGCTTCCTCTGAGTCTCCTCGCCATCTTGGGGGGCCGGAAGAGGACGGCGGTTGAACGCCATTGCAGTTAGCGCTCTAGCAGTCAGGTTGACTGGCTAGAGGAAACCTAAGGGCTTATTTAAGAGGAGCATAACTCGAGGTCAGTCTTGATAAGGCAACCCTTTAATGCGCGTAACGCTGTGACAATTTAGCGCTGTTCGTTTTTTAATGCCCTGTTTTGTCTGAATTTAATTTAAATATTCTATACTGCTTTCCCCTGTTTTTAAAAACATTTCCCACATACCTGCACCATAATTGTGGGCCACATTGTGGTTTTAGTGCTTCACTCGTGCGCTTCCTCGGAGTCTCCTCGCCATCTTGGGGGGGTCGGAAGAGGACGGTGGTCAAACGCCATTGCAGTTAGAGCTCTAGCAGTCAGGTTGACTGGCTAGAGGACTATATAATTCTCGACATGCAAGCGCACGGCGCATGCGCATGGTGTGTGTGCCGTAGCAACGCCCGTCTGCCCTAAGGACGTGCTGGACGAGAGGACGCTCTGCCTGTCCGAGGATGGATGAGACCGTCTCAGGTATTCACATCAGTTCCTATGGAACCTTAAACCTCTCCGGTTATCCTGTCATCATTCATTCACCCTCGAGGCCCTTCTGGACTCTCCTGTCTGTAGATGCTTTAGATCTACCGTTACCGAGGCTGAGCCCTCTCCGGATCCTTGAAGGTAGGCTCTACAGGCATAATATCAACTAGCATAAGTAGGGACCACGGTTTCCTGATCAATGCGAGATCTTTAATCAAGAATAATGTTTCTTTGAAAGATTTTGTTCTAGACAGAAGACCCTCCTGGGTCTTCATCACTGAAACATGGGCCCAGGAATCATCGGGACCTGATTTAGTGGAAGCAGTGCCAGAAGGTTATACCTTAGTGAGGCAGGATAGAGTGGGTCGTATAGGTGGGGGACAGGCCATTTTGTATAGGGACTCTCATTCCTGTCGTATTACCCCTCTATCAGCCCCTTGTGATCCCTTTCAGGCTTTACATTTCTCCATAAATGCTTCATATGCTGTGCCCTTTAGTGACATCCTCATATATAGACCGCCTGGGTCCAGAGTAGACTTTTGGACAAGATCTGCTTGGTCTCTTAGAACCCTATTTCAGATCTGACCAAGTCACAGTCCTGGGAGACATACATTTCCATCTTGAAAACCTAGAGGCGAAAGAAACTCATTCTCTCCTTGACACCCTTTCAGCTTGTGGCCTGCAGCAACTAGTTAGGGGCCCTACTCACCAGACAGGCCACACATTAGATGGGGTTTTCTCAAATGATATTTGTTTGACCACAGAAGCTCCCATCAAACTTACCTGGTCAGATCACTCTGCAGTTCCCTTGAAACTGGATATTACTTCTATAGATAATATCCCGAAGGGTTCTAGTAAAATGGAATCAAGACACAACTTGAAGAGAATAACAAATGAACTACTGGCCCCCTTAATTCCCGTCATGGCGATTTCCTCAGAGGAGGATGTGGGCTCAGCGGTTAGTAAGCTTGAAAATGCTATTATAGCGGCCATGGATGAATTAGCACCTGCCTCCCTACGCTATTCGGCCAGAAAAAGACCGTCGGCCCCATGGTATTCGGAGTCACTAAGACACCTAAGACAGGGCTGCAGGAAGCAGGAACGTATTCGGAGGGCTAGTTGGAATACACAGGACAGGAAAACTCATAAAATACTTCTGAGGGAATATAAGGCTGAGGTGATAAAAGTCAAACAGGAGTATTTCTCGAATCTCACCGCTGCCCTTTCCTCGCCGAAAGAGCTATTTAATATTGTTGACTCGTTGACTACCTTGCAGACCCCGGACCCCGTCATCTGCACTCAGAAGATGTGTGACGATATAGCCCTCTATTTTCACACTAAAATTGCTGACATTGTCTCGGCCTTAGAGTTACAAAAGGCCTCTATATCTCCTCCCATCTCACAGGCTGTTACATTTCAGGCCTTGGCCTCTGAATTACCTGATGGACCCGCCATCACGTCGGTCTATCTAACTTTCCCCCTCTCTCTTTGCAGGAATTGGACGTTCTCCTGGCTAAGACTAGGTTGGGCTCTCCCCTCGACCCTTGCCCCCTTAAGCTCCTTAAGCAGTGCAAGGATACCCTCTTGCCCCCCTTATTGGAGATTATGAATAGGGCAATGCGGGATGGCTCTTTCCCTTCTCAATGGAAGAGAGCGGTGGTCAAACCCCTCTTGAAAAAGCCAACCCTAGACCCGGAGGTATTTAAAAACCTTTGCCGCATTTCGTTGCTCCCTGCCCCAGGCAAGATGCTGGAAATCCATCTTAACCAGCATCTTGCATCCTTTCTGGAAGCCTCTGGCCATTTGGATCACTCGCAGCACGGATTTCGGAAGGGACACAGCACTGAGTCGGCCCTCACTGTGGTGCTTGATAACCTCCGCACCACAGTTGACAAGGGCATAAGTACTCTGCTGATCCTGTTAGATCTCTTGGCTGCGTTTGATACCCCATCTCCCCTCGTACTTACATCTCGATTGAGGGAGATAGGGGTGGAGGGGCCTGCTCTTAGTCTCTTGGCCTGCTTCTTGGGCCAGAGGGAACAGAGAGTGAAGCTTGGGGAGTTTCTATCTCCATCCCTGCCGGTCAAGTATGGGGTCCCACAGGGGTTGGCGTTAAGTCCGACCCTGTTTAACATCTATGTGACCCCGCTGGCCAGGCTTGTTAGATCATTTGGGATGGAGGTAGTTTCCTATGCCGATGACACCCAGATTTTTCTGCCTCACGCCCAGTCCGTCAGCTCCCCTGCCTCCAATTTTAGACACTGTATGGAGGCAGTGGCTCAATGGATGATTGACAATTCATTGAGGCTAAATGGCGAGAAGACGGAGATCCTTGTATTCGGCGGGAAAGATGACATCTGGTCAACGGAATGGTGGACCACATCCCTGGGGACTTGCCCTGTGCCCACCCTTCTAGCACGAAACCTGGGGGTCATGATTGACCCAGCCCTTGCGTTGGATTGTCAAGTCAACAGGACAATCTCCACCTGTTGGGACACTCTTAAGATCTTACGGAAGATTAAACATTATCTATCCATACAAGCCTGTAAACAAACGGTGGTTGCACTGATAGCCTCTCGGCTTGATTACTTTAACGCCCTATATGCAGGAATAAATAAGTGCTTGCTACAGCGATTGCAAATTGTGCAAAATGCTGTGGCTAAGTTTGTTCTAGATCTGCCTAGGAGGTCGTCAGCCACGGCTGCCAGGAGATCCTTAAACTGGCTCCCAATTGAAGCCAGGATTTCCTTCAAGGTCCTTTGTCTGGTATATGGAGCCCTGTCCAGAAAGGAGGAGTAAAAGATCTGCTGACTCCCTATACTCCTTCCAGACATCTTTGTTCCTCAAAGAAGTCTCTCCTTTTGGTTCCCCAAGTGCGAAGAGCTAAGTGGGGTGGCGGAGCCTTTTTCGAGCATCGCCCCTAGATTGCGGAATTCTGTACCCTGCGACATTAGGACCCTGCCATCGATGCAGTCCTTCAGAAAAGCCCTGAAGACCTGGCTTTTTGTCAAAGCTTATCCTTAGTTATTGGATTGCCTTTTTCCTTTATGATCTGATTATAGGCGCATTGATGCCTTTTGGTAAAGTCGCGCATTATACGTTTTTATTCATTCATTATTCATTCATTTTAGAGGCTCCACAAGGAAGGTATCCACATCACTCTCCGATGAAGACTGTTGTTGAGCCATGTTAAGATTAGAATTCAACAGGATGTCTGATGAGGTCCTTCTCCTAACAAAGTGAAAGAGCTAGTGAGGGAAGTGGGTGGAGTGTTTGAAGATTTTAGTGAATGAGTGGATGTGTATGTAGATGTTAGAATTACCTAATAGGTTGTTGTAACTGGTGTTGGTATCTCCATTATTTTGAAAATTGTAGTTTCCATTTTTGAATGTGTGTATCTAAGGTTATATTAGGGTGAGAGGAGGTCTACCATTCTTTCACAAGGTTGATGTCATCAGTAATGTCGTTTGAGATGTTATCAGTGATGTCATGAGTGATGTCACTGACCATGTCATGAGTGATGTAATATGTGATGTCATCAGCAGTGCATTGCGGTCGCGCGAGTAATAGTTAGCTGAACTAACTAAAACGGGGGAATTTCTAAGGTTTTGTATGAGTGAAATCTCCAGGTCACTATAACAGGGGTGAAACCTATGGTTTTTTTAGTGAATTTGTAAGGTTTTTTAAATGCTAATTCCTAACTATAACGTGTGTGAAACCCATGGTTTTTTCAGTGAATATATATATATATATATATATATATATATATATATATATATATATATATATATATATATATATATATATATATATATATATATATATATATATATATATATATATATATATATATATATATATATATATATATATATGTATATATATATATATATATGTATATATATATATATATATATGTATATATATATATATATATATATATATATATATATATATATATTCACTGAAAAAACCATAGGTTTCACACCAGTTATAGTTAGCTGGAAATTTTACTGATATAAAACCATTGAAATTCCCACGTTATAGTTAGATGGACTCACTATAACTTGCGCGTGCAATGCACTGCTGATGACATCACATATTACATCACTCATGACATGGTCAGTGACATCACTCATGACATCACTGATGACACCATCCAGTGAATGTGTGTCTTTCTGGAAAATAAATATATTTTATATATGTATATGTAAAAGTTGATGGAAGAATAAATGTTTAAATAAGTGTCTAAATGGATGGTTTTTAAAAATTGATTGGTTAACTGGCTTAATAAGACATCATCAGCAGTGCATTGCACGCGCAAGTTATAGTGAGTCCATCTAACTATAACGTGGGAATTTCAATGGTTTTATATCAGTAAAATTTCCAGCTAACTATAACTGGTGTGAAACCTATGGTTTTTTCAGTGAATTTAATAGGTTTTTTAAATGCTAATTCCTAACTATAACTGGTGTGAAACCTATGGTTTTTTCAGTGAATTTCATAGGTTTTTTAAATGCTAATTCCTAACTATAACTGGTGTGAAACCTATGGTTTTTTCAGTGAATTTCATAGGTTTTTTAAATGCTAATTCCTTTGTATATCGAGTTTCTAACCTTTTTTTTTTTTACAATTTGCTGTTTTTTTTTAAGTATTCATTTTTTTTTTATAATTTTTTTCTTTTGCGCTCTGGGTGCGCGCTCCGGGAAGCTTTCAGCTAAGCTCTCCTGTAAGCTTCTCCGAGAGCTCATCTGAAAGCGCACCCAGAGCGCAACTGTCGTTCGTGAAAAAAAAATATGAATGAAAAGTTAATAATAATGCAAAACATTTCGTACCATACAAATAAAATTTGTTTTTTTTAATATGGAAAATGATTATGCATTTCTATAAAAGATTGATGACGTCACTTCGGCGCGCAACGTAAGTGCCCTCGGAAGCGCATACGTGCGCGGCGCCTAAACGCACGGAAAAGCGCCTACGATCGCGCCACGTTTGCGCCCCGGAAGCGCCTACGATCGCGCTGCGTAAACGCACCCGGAAGTGCTCCGGAGCGCGCAGCGTAAACGCGTCGGGTCATGTGACCCTAAAATAACACTTTTCATTGGTTGCTAACAGTTTTTTTTTACAATGAATGAAATCCCCACCCATTTCCTTCACTTCTTCTTTCACTTTTGTGACTGAAAGACCTGCCTTTTTTGCTGCTCCATATTCCTGGATTCATCATGGCTGCCAGACCATCCAGCAGTGAAGATGACTCCAATGATTTCATTGATGAAGAGCCTCCTACCCCAAAGGTGAAGGAACATTTCATCTGGAAATTTTTTAAGTTTCCAGCAGGCCAGAAGAAGGTGAATGCACCAAAAGTAGAGTGCAGGATCTGCAAACAGGTCCTGTCACGGGGTAACCCCCAAAAAAAATACTCTTTTGGCAACTTCACCATGATTCGCCATGTGGAGAGGAGGCACCCCCAGAATTTTGCCCGGGAAAGTGTCAGGGCTCTGGCACAAGAGGTTCCCAGAGATGGGGCCTCTACATCAACAGGAGGAGCAACTTCTTCTGGAAGAGAACAATCTCAGGGGCAGGTAGCAAACATTCAACCTGCATTCAACCATGGGGTCGTCAGATGCAGATACTGCAATCAACTCCTCACCTATGGGGAGCAAAGTGTCCTGCTCATGGTTCGGGCATTGGAGAACCATCACTGCCCTTCCCACCCCTAATTTTTTTCTTTTCTTTTTGCTCCTGTTGAGCAGTTTCTATTCCCTGTTTTTGTTCCTGTTCAGTTAAAAGAAGAAAACCAAAAGTTCTTTTCAGAACTACCTCCAATTCTCATCAAAGAGCTATAATCTTAAAAAATGAAGAGTAAGTGAAATATAGTGCATTGATAATTGAAAGGAGAATGAGTAAGAAAGAACAGAAAGGTATGAGAGGTGAAAGGAAGTGAAGTAGGAGGAATGAAAGAAGGTGAGTGTTAGAAAAGAAAGTTATGACACAGTGAATAAACTGGAGGCCTCATTTCTGAAAAGTGACGCATCGCTACGTGAAAATAGCGATGCGTCACTTTTCTGGACGCACTCCTTATGACATTCCAGATATGTCATATTTAATATATGACTAATCAATTCGCAAGGAGTTACAGATATGTCAGTATTTCTGACATATCTGTAAACACAAAAGTAACGCATTGCAGGAGTGCGTCACAAAAGTGACGCAACTCCAGTAATGTGTCCTTTCACATGGAAAAAGCACCATGTGAAAGGTTTGCTGTGAAGCAGGCGCAAGATTTTGGCGCAACTGCATCCTAAAAGTGACGCACTGCGTCATTATTACCAAGCTTTTTGCAAGGAACACCCCCTCTGCATGCATTATACCTGACACTATTTTTTAAAAAGTGACGCATCTAGGTACATGGGTCACTTTTTAAAACTCTGCGCCATATTGTATCTGCATCAGGTATAATGTATGCAGAGGGGGCAATCCCTCGCAAAAAGCTTGGTAATAACAACGTACTGAAATCTATGAGATTTCTCTGCGTCACTTTTAGGATGCTATTGCGTCAAAATCTTGCGCCGGCCTCGCATCACTTTTATGTTTACAGATATGTCAGAAATACTGACGTATCTGTAACTCCTTGCAACATGATTCGTCATACATTAAATATGACACATCTGGAATGTCATAAGGACTGTGGACAGAAAAGTGACGCATCACACCAGCAGTGTAATAAAATGTGCCTCGTTGCACTATATTTAAAGGATGCAACAGCATCCTAAAAGTGACGCAGTGAAATCTCAAACATTTCACTGCGTCGCTATTACAAAGCTTTTAGTGGGAGAACACCCCCTCTGCATGCATTATACCTCACGCAGATATAATGTGGCGCTTGATTTTAAAAAGTGACCCATCTACCTAGATACCTCACTTTTTAAATATAACGCAACGAGGCACATTTTTTTACACTACTGGTGCAATGCGTCACTTTTCTGTGCGCACTCCTTATGACATTCCAAGTAACGCATTGCTGGAGTGCGTCACAAAAGTGACGCAACTCCAGTAATGTGTCCTTTCAAATGGGGAAAGCAGCATGTGAAAGGTCTTGCCTCAGTCTAACACCTGCTGTAAAGCAGGCACAAGATTTTGACGCAACAGCATCCTAAAACTGACGCAGTGAAATCTCAAAGATTTCACTGCGTCGCTATTACAAAGCTTTTTGCGGGAGAACACCCCCTCTGCATGCATTATACCTGACGCTATTTTTAAAAAGTGACGCATCTAGGTACATGGGTCACTTTTTAAAACTCTGCGCCACATTATATCTGCGTCAGGTATAATGTATGCAAAGGGGGCATTCCCCCGCAAAAAGCTTGGTAATAACGACGTACTGAAATCTATAAGATTTCTCTGCGTCACTTTTAGGATGCTGTTGCGTCAAAATCTTGCACCTGCCTCGCATCACTTTTATGTTTACAGATATGTCAGAAATACTGACGTATCTGTAACTCCTTGCAACATGATTCGTCATACATTAAATATGACACATCTGGAATGTCATAAGGAGTGCGCACAGAAAAGTGACGCATAACACCAGCAGTGTAATAAAATGTACCTCGTTGCACTATATTTAAAAAGTGACGCATCTAGATAGATGTGTCACTTTTTAAATATTGCATAACAATGCGCATTTTTTTACACCGCTGGTGCGTCACAAAAATTGACGCACAGGAAGCGCAAAACTAACAGCGCAAGGCCTTCATAAATATGGTCCTGGATTTTCCCCGTGCTTCGCCGGTGCGCGTACCATGCGCTTCCCCCGCGAAAATCGAAAAAAAAAAAAAAAATTTTGAGGCCCCGCGGGGCCCTTTAATGGCCCCCATATCAAACCTAGGGGGTCAGGGGGGGTCTACCCTGCCCCCTTATGGTCAATTCCACCCTTTGTTTTTGCCACCTCTTATGACTAGATTTTACCGATAGACAAGATGGCGGCCGCTCCGGACTGTTTAGAATGTTTACAGACAACTGAGAGCCAATCAGCTTTCTGCGCGCAAGTCGCGTGTCGCGCCTGGAGCGCACTCCGGTGCGCGCACCGGAGAGCGCCTATAGATATATATATTTTTTTGAACCTAAATTACTCAAAATCCACTGGAGCACATATCTTGAGACATAGCAAAGGCACATCGGGCTACCAGTCCCTACAATTTTGCCAAGTTTCGTGGAAATCCATTCAGCCGTTCGGGCTAAAAGTGAAATCGACCGCCCTATGGAAATTAACATGGGGAAAACGCGTTTTGGGACCCCCCTTTTATCTCGGCCCCCGCTTAATGTATCCCCCCCAAACTTTTAGGGAAGGACCAGAACCCCGCGAGGCCATTTTCAGGAAATTTTGAGGCAGATTCGTCAACCGGCGCCAAAGTTATTCCAAATAGAATTTTGAGATTTAACATTGAAAAAAATCCTAACTATAACTACCTACTGGCGACCGCCAGTAGGTAATATATATATATATATATATATATATTCTGCTCGACTTCAGAACTCGTATCTTCCAAAGAACCGCACTCGTGGAAACCAATTTTTTTTTTTTTGCAGTGCTCACACCATACGTTTATTCACAGATGTTAACAGACGCGTTTTAGCATTACGCCTTCGTCAGTGTCAATTACATTGTGGGGATTGGCCTGGGATATAGCTGCAAACATTCATAGACATGGTTGACGGACTACAGTGGTATTAGGGTCGCGCCATCTTGGAACATGTCAATACACTTTGCGTTAGGTACGTATTACCCCATGTTGGAAACAAAATACATATTGCCGTGGATCGGCATGGTTCCCCGTGTTTTGCACATCCGGGGAAGATGTCGGGTGCTTTAAACTTAAAGCCCCTCTAACCAGAGTTTCCAAAGTCCATAAAGCCATGTATTGGCAAGTACTATATTTCGGCCTACTCCAGTGCAAATTATATACAGTGCCCCAGCCCCCACCTCCCCCCTCATAGGATCACTGTATCGCAAGCCGACGGCAGGCAATTCCATTCTGAGAGCCGACAGCAACCATCCAAAAAGGCTGATACAAAGCATCCCGTATGGTGAACTGCTCAGGATGAAAAGGAACAGCAGCAGAGAGCAGGACTTTGAGAAAGCTGCAGTGGGTTGCATAGAAAGGTTCTGCAGAAGAGGATATGATCCAGTGTCTCTGGATAAAACATTGAAGAAAGTGAGGAAAATCAAAAGGGAAGATCTCCTAAAACCAAAATTACCAAAGGCGTAATTCTGAAACGCGTCTGTTAACATCTGTGAATAAACGTAAGGTGTGAGCACTGCAAAAAAAAAAAAAAGAAATTGGTTTCCACGAGTGCGGTTCTTTGGAAGATACGAGTTCTGAAGTCGAGCAGAGTGTTATTGCGGGTACCCATTACCGCAAACCGCACCCGCCCGCGAGTGCCCTGACTTTCCAGTGGGACAGGGAGCGATATATATATATATATATATATATATATATATATATATATATATATATATATATATATATATATATATATATATATATATATATATATATTACCTACTGGCGGTCGCTAGTAGGTAGTTATAGTTAGGATTTTTTTCAATGCAAAATCTCAAAATTCTATTTGGAATACCTTTGGCGTCGGTTGACGAATCTACCTGAATATTTCCTCAAATTTGCCTCGTCAAGCTCTGGCCCTTCCCTGAAAGTTTGGAGGGGGATTCGTGAAGCGGGGGCCGAGATAAAAGGGGGGTCCCAAAATTTGTTTTCCCCATGTTAATTTCCATAGGGCGGTCGAACTCACTTATAGCCCGAACGGCTGAATGGATTTCCACCAAATTTGGCAAAATTGTATGGACTGGTAGCCCGATGTGCCTTTGCTATGTCTCAAGATATGTGCTCCACTGGATTTTGAGTAATTTAGGTTCAAAAAAATATATATATCTATGGCCGGGCCCCGGTACGCGCACCGGGGAGCGCAGCGGGCGCGACACGCGAGGTGCGCACGGAAAGCTGATTGGCTCTCGGGTGTCTGTAAACATTCCAAACAGTCCGGAGCGGCCGCCATCTTGTGTCTCGGTAGGATCGAGACACAAGAGGTGGCCAAAACAAAGGAGGAAAACACAATAAGGGGGCAGAGTAGACCCCCCCGACCCCCTAGGTTTGATGTGGGGGTTATAAAAGGGCCCCGTGGGGCAAAACATTTTTTTTGTTTTGATTTGCGCGGGGGGAGCGGCCCATGGGAAAAGAAGAATGACAGAGTTTTAAAAAAATGTAGCCTTTATTAATAAATTGGAGGTAGTTCTAAAAAGAACTGTTTTTTTCTTCTTTTTGTTGTTTTATATTTTTCTTGTGTTTTATGAACATTTTGTACTTTTTTTTGCTTTTATGAACTATTTTTTATTTTTTTTATTTTTATGGGGAGAAACAAAAAGCAGGGAATTGAAAATGGCTCAACTGGAGCGAAAAACAAAAAACTGAAAAAATTAGGGTTTTTTGGGGCAATTGTGATTGTCACCAGCAAGGACGATGAGCTTTACGCTCTTTTCCCCATAGGAGATCAGCTTGCCACAATGAATGCATGTAATTCTAAAATCTTCAAATCGTTGTTGAATACAAGGCATCGTTTCCGTTGTTTCTGGTCCAGATGGAGTGGGTTGCTTTCTTTTGGAGGTGGTCCTTGAAGACTGGGGGAGGTTACTAGCCAGTTCCCTGAACTCTGCAGCAGAATAGTTGTTTGGATGCTTCCGGGTCATATGCCTAATCATGGTATTGTTACCAAATGAATATTTTTTGTTTGGGTTGCCCCTTGAGAGTTCCATGCCACAGATTACGCAAGTTACCTTGGCCGCATTGACTTTTTTCTTCCCCTCTGGGATTGAAAAAAACTCCCATACAATGTGTGGTTTGGGCTGGTATGGGGTATTCTGTTCAGGCAGCCATCTTCTCCCCTCCTCCTCTTCCTCTTTTTCCTCCTCCTCTTCTTGACCATGAATGTACTGTTGTGGTGGTCCTCTTGGTGGTGGTGGTGGTGGTGCAGATGCTCCAGCTGTTGCTGCTACAGTAGCCATTTGAAAGTACAAAATAGTTCTCTGTATTGCTGAAACAGGTCTTCCTCAGTCAAAGGACAAAGTCAGAATAAGGAAAAAAGGTGGGGTCTTTCATCATTTGGAAAAAAGAACTGTTCTGGACCGATGAGAAGTGTTATTTTCAGGTCACAAGACCAGGGATTTCATCATTATGAAACCAAAACTGTTCTGCACCAATAAAAAGTGTTATTTTCAGGTCACATGACCGACGCGCTTACGCAGCGCGCCCCCGGGCGCATCGCGTAAGCACGTCACATGTTTACGTTTCGCGATCGTATTCGCTCCGGGTACGCTTACGCCGTGCATATCACGTTGACGCAGGCTACGCGATACATCATGATGATGTTTTCGTTTGCGGCAATAGCGCTAACGGGACGCTCTCCGGAACGCACCCTGGGGCGCTTCAAAAGACTACGCTTTCCGGGCCGCTCACCGGGAGCGATCCAGGGTGAAAAGAATAACAAAAAAATATATATACATTAAAAAAATTGTTTTAAATATAAATAAAATATAGGATTCATTCATTTTCAAAAATATTACATTTTATAGCTAAAGACATTTGCTATTAACAACATTTTGAAATTCAAAGGAAAAAACATAGGTTTGGGGTCTTATATATAGTTAGGAATTAGCATTTAAAAAACCTATGAAGTTCACTGAAAAAACCATAGGTTTTACAACAGTTATAGTTAGGAATTAGCATTTGAAAAACCTTTGAAATTCACTGAAAAAACCATAGGTTTCACACCAGTTATTGTTAGGAATTAGCATTTAAAAAACCTATTAAATTCACTGAAAAAACCATAGGTTTCACACCAGTAATAGCTAGCTGGAAGTTTTACTCGCATAAAACCAGTGAAATTCCCACGTTATAGTTAGTTGGACTCACTATAACTTGCGCGTGCAATGCACTGCTGATGACGTCACATATTACATCACTCATGACATGGTCAGTGACATCACTCATGACATCACTGATGACAGCATCCTTGTGACAGAGTGACAGACCTCCTTTCACTGTAATGTAACCCTTGAAACACATATTCAAAAATACAAACTAAAATTTTCAAAACAATGCAGATACTCATACCAGTTACAACAACAAAATCAATAATTCCAGCATCTATATACACATCCACTCATTCACCAACAGTTCTATATAGCCACTCATGATATGTAGTGATGCACCTATACATCCTGTTACACACCAACAGTCACCCAAAAGTTACTCACACACATTCTCACACATACAAATAAACTATTGAACATCTATTAATTTGCATATACAGCTATACACACACCACCACTTTACTTCTAAGGAAACTTACACATACTTACTCTCTTAAACAATCACTTATAGAAACAAATACTAATTTAAACAGGAACTCTAACAATCCCTCACTCTCACATGTACTCACTTATATACATCAATATTCACATATACTAGATTAAAACATATATAGTTTTTGATAAAGACACTACTGAGACAGTAATTCACTCACTAACATATACACACTCATCCACCCATACAGTCCTGCACATATTCTGTCTTCAAAACACACACAAACACAGAATCAGTCACTCATGCATCTATGTGCTAAGTAATACCCCCACCAAACCATATAGATACTCATACTGATATTAAAAAAAAACATCTAATAACCCATATACATACACATGTAGCTACTCACCAACCCATGCAGCCACTTATACACAAAGTGAAACACTAATACATATAATTAAATATGTATATATTACTCACTAATATTTATTTTTCAGAAAGACACACATTCACTGGATGGTGTCATCAGTGATGTCATGAGTGATGTCACTGACCATGTCATGAGTTATGTAATAAGTGACGTCATCAGCAGTGCATTGCACGCGCAAGTTATAGTGAGTCCAACTAACTAGGCTCCGAGGCTCAGTTCCTTGTATGTCCTCGGTTCAGGCTAGCAACAAAAGGAGGGAGATCCTTTTCGGTCCTATTGCCCAAAATGTGGAACGAGCTGCCGGAAGCTCTTCGCAAGGAAGGAAACCTGTTTTGCTTTAGGAAAGCCCTAAAGACAACCCTATTTAGAACAGCGTTGAGCTCAGTATAGACCTAGCTCGCCTCCTGTTGCTGCCCGAGCTGTGATGTCATTGCGGTCAAAAGCTCCCTGAGACCTGTCGGTGACTTGGCGCTATATAAACCGACATAAACATAAACAAACATAAACTATAACGTGGGAATTTCAATGGTTTTATGCGAGTAAAACTTCCAGCTAACTATTACTGGTGTGAAACCTATGGGTTTTTCAGTGAATATATATATATATATATATATATATATATATATATATATATATATATATATATATATATTCACAGAAAAAACCATAGGTTATAGACCATATATAGTTAGGAATTTGCATTTACAAAACCTTGAAAATTCACTGAAAAAACCATAGGTTATAGACCATATATAGTTAGGGATTAGCATTTAAAAAACCTTATTTTATTTGCACAAAACCATTGAAATTCCATATATAGTTAGTTGCACTAACTATATATCGCGGACCCGCAATCCACTGCTAATGATGTCACATATTACATCATTCATGACATGGTCAGTGACATCACTGATGACATCACTGATGACATCTCAAATGACATCACTGATGGCATCACTGATGACATCACTGATGACAACACCCAGTGACTGTATGTTTCTGTAAAGTTAAAATATGTCTTACATATTGAAGAATGAGTGGATGTATAAGTGTCTGGATGAAGGATTTAGTAAGTGCATGACTGACTGTATGAGAGAATGATTAAATGTGTCTCACTGAGTGTATGGGTTAGTGATTAATGTGTCTTAATTTGGCAATCATTATTTATGTTGTTCTGTAAACTGCTGCATGTTTAAATCAGTAGCTATATCAGTAACTATATGGGTTATTGAATGGTTGCCCAAGTATTTGTATGGGAGACTGAGTATGTGTGTGGGTGGCTGGGAGGTGTATAACTCTGTGCATAGATGTGTGAGCAGTTGATTCCCTAGGTGTATGGGTTCAAAAGTGCATGTAGAAACAGCTGTATGGACAGTTGACTGTGTGCATGAGTATATTGGTGAGTGAATGGATATCTCAGTGCTACATGTCAAAGTAAGTACATATGTAAAACACACTCCATGTGAGAGTTGACATATATAAATAACTGAACATAAGAGCCAGTGAATGTGTGAGTGGCTGTATGAATCATTGTGAACTTGTATCAAGGATTGTATAAGAGAGTAAATATGTGTTACTATATGTTTGAATAAGTAAGGTGTGTATAACTGTATAGTTGAGGAAATGGAGATGTGATTGATTCTTTGCATGACTGACTAGGTGTGTGAGTAACTCCATGGATGTGTGACAGTCTGTGAGTGCCTGTTTACACTGAGTGTATCTAAGGTTATATTAGAGTCTGAAGATGTATTATCACATAAATGATATCATCAGTGATGTAATCAGTAATGTCAAATGAGATGTCAGTGATGTCATCAGTGATGTCATTTGAGATGTCATCAGTGATGTCATCAGTGATGTCACTGACCATGTCATGAATGATGTAATATGTGACATCATTAGCAGTGGATTGCGGGTCCGCGATATATAGTTAGTGCAACTAACTATATATGGAATTTCAATGGTTTTGTGCAAATAAAATAAGTTTTTTTAAATGCTAATCCCTAACTATATATGGTCTATAACCTATGGTTTTTTCAGTGAATTTTCAAGGTTTTGTAAATGCAAATTCCTAACTATATATGGTCTATAACCTATGGTTTTTTCTGTGAATTTCATTGGTTTTTTAAAAGCTAATATCTATAGCTGTAAAATATATTCTTTATTAAGTGACGTATCACGTAGCCCGTGAGACACCTCATGATGCATCGCATAACCGTGACGTATCGTCTCTGCAGCGCAAACCAAACCCAAAACGTAAGCGCGCCAGAACACGCTTAAAGATATATATATATTTTTTTAACCTTAATTAGACAAAATCCACACGTGCACATATCACAAACGTTCAAAAAACACAATATGTCGGACTCCCGTTACGCTGCCGGTTAGCTGCCCGGTTAACGTACCAGGAAGCACCTTTACCGCGAAAAATCGCAATTTTTTTTTTCTTTTGCCCCGCAGGGAACTTTAATAGCCCCCTCATCAATCCTAGGGGTTCAGGAGGGGTCTGCCTTACCCCTTTCATTCATTTACACCTTTTTTTTTTCCACCTCTTGTCTCTCGATCCTACCGAGAGACAAGATGGCGGCCGCTCCGGACTGTTTACAATGTTGACAGCCAATCAGCTACTCCTCAGACTCCCGTTACACTGCCGGTTAGCTTCCCGGTTAGCTGCCCGGTTCGCTTACCAAGACGCGTCTCTACGGCGAAAAAATCGGATTTTTTTTTTTTTTTGGGGCCCCGCGTGGCTCTATAATATCCCCCTCATCAATCCTAGGGGGTCAGAAGGGGTCTACCTTGCCCCCTTTCCTTCATTTCCCCCTTTGTTTTGGCCTCCTCTTGTCTCTCGATCCTACCGAGAGACAAGATGGCGGCCGCTCCGGACTGTTTAGAATGTTGACAGACACCAGAGGGCCAATCAGCTTCGCATCGCAAAGTTCCGATACGCGAAAAGTTCGCTAACCGGATCGCTGCCCGGAGCGCTGTTACAGATATATATCTTGATTTAAACGTTAATTTCTCAAAATCCACTGAAGCACATATATTGAGACCTAGCAAAGGCACATCGGGCTAACAGTCCCTACAATTTTGCCAAGTTTCGTGGAAATCCATTCAGCCGTTCGGGCTAAAAGTGAGTCCAACCGCCCTATGGAAAAATGAATGGGAAAAACGCGTTTTGGGACCCCCCTTTTTTCTCGGCCCCCCCTTGACGACCCCCCCCAAATTTTCAGGAGCTGCTCAGAAACAAAATGTGCCATTTTCCTGAAAATTTCAGCCAATTCCGTCCACAAACGCCAAAGTTATTAGACATAGAATTTTCAAAAGTTCCATAGAGAAAAAATCCTAACTATATATACCTACTGGCTATCGCCAGTAGGTAATATATATATATATATATATATATATATATATATATATATATATATATATATATATATATATATATATATATATATATATATATATATATATATATATATATGTATTACCTACTGGCGGTCACCAGTAGGTAAGTATAGTTAGGACCTAGTTTCTATAGAAAATCCATAACATTCTATTTGGAATAACTTTGGCGCCGGTGGATGAATCTTCGCGAATTTCTCTAAGAAAATGGCCTGCTCTGCTCCGCTCCTTCCCTGAAAGTTTAGGGGTGATTTGTCAAGCGGGGGCAGAGAAAAAAGGGGGTCCCAAAATGTGTTTTCCGCATGCAATTTTCCATAGGACCTTTAGCCAGGGCTACAGCCCGAACGGATGAACGGAATGACACCAAATTTGGCAAAAAGGTAGAGTTTGGTTCGCAGATCACACTTTTTGTTAAATGGTGTAAATCCGTTCAGTAGTTCCTGAGAAAATCATAAGTATATCTATAGGCGCTTACCGTACGCGTACGGTAAGCGTACGGAGAAGAGTACCATTATAAGCACGAGCTGCATGCTCATTGGCTGTGAACTGTCTGTCAACACTCCAAATCAGGAAGTGCTGGGAGCCATCTTTTGCCTCAGTAGAACCGAGGCACAAGAAAGCAGTGAATCAAAGGTAGAAAACGCGCAAAGGTGGCAGGGTAGAAACACCCTGACCCCCTAGGCCTGCTCAGGGGGTCCCACAGGGACCCCCAAGGCCAAAAAAGAAATATAAAAATTGCGGCGTACGTTGTGACAAAAAACATAATTGTGGTCTATTTTTATTAAAAGTTAGCCCTGGGGGGACCAAATCCCGGGGCCCACACTGCCCCGGGCACCGCCCCCCCGGGTTCAAGGTAATTATGCTTGTGTGGGGCTTTAATGATGGGGGGCCTCTCAGGCCTCTGAGCCCCGGGGACCGCCACCCCCCGGGGCTTTGTTATTAATGTTGCGGGGGGCTTACGGCCCCCTGCAGCCCCAGGGACCGCCACCCCCGGGACTTTGTTAATAATGATGTGGGGGGCTTACGGCCCCCGCAGCCCCGGGGACCGCCACTCCCGGGGCTTCGTTTAAAAAATATATATGTATCCTTTGTGGGGGGGCTCTTTGCCCCCCACTCGCCCCGGGGACCGCCACCTCCCCGGGGCTGTAATATTGAATATAGGGGGGTCCGTGATGGACCCCCAGCCCCGGGGACAACCCCCCGTTCGGGGCTTTTCAATGTTGGGAGGGGGCCACGCGGCCCCCCTCCTGGAGCGTTGTGGTGGCCCTGGGGACCGCCACCTCTCCAGGGCCGGCTCCTGCAGTTTCCCAGGGTGCCTACCCCCGGGACACTGCTGTTTGCTATGGTAGGGCGGGAGCTGCAAACTGCTTTTTGTCAGAGAGAGCAGCATTTTAGCTGCTCTCTCTGACGAAAAGCAATGCCGGCTCTCCAAGGACTTGGGGAGCCAGCTGGGACCGTTGGGGCATTGATATTTGATATTTATTAGCTTTTGTAAAGCGCTACTTTCGCTCCGGAGGGAGCATCTTGGCGCTGAGCACACAGAAGATCGACTGTGGGGAGTATGGATCAAATGGCTGCGAGAACTGAGGAGTCAGATTGAGAGTAAATCCAAGTCTTCAGGGATTTCCTGAAAAGGCTTTCTGAGGGGGCATGCCTAAGATTGGGGGGGAGGTGATTCCATGCCTTAGCAGCGAGAAATGAAAAGGTCTTTCCGCCCTTGGTTTTTAATTTTATTCGCGGTTCAGAGATGAAATTAGCGCCTGATGACCTCAAGCAGCGGGTTGGAGTATAACGCTGAACGCGCTTGATCAGGTAAGATGGGCCCGTACACCTGCTGGCTTTAAAGATATTAACTAGAAGCTTGAATAAGATTCTCTTATGGAGGGGCAGCCAATGGAGTGCATTAAGGGCTGCAGAGGCCGAAGACCTGCGGGGGAGTTTCAGGACAAGCCTAGCCGCTGCGTGTTGAACACTTTGTAATTTTTTAAGAGAGGACTTCTTAATGCCTGCTAGGAGGCCGTTACAATAATCCAGCCGGGAAAGGATGAGCGCAACCGCGACTGATTTCCTGGCTGAAATGGGCAAAAAATTAAAGAATTTCTTTAAATGCCTGATTAGACTGAAACAGCGCCCTGCTGCATTGGAGCTCCCCCCACGGTCCCCAACGTTGTATTTTAGCCCCGGGGATGGGGTCCATGGGGATTTAAAAAAAATTGTAATAGATGTTTTTTTTTTAACAATAGATTTACCGTACGCGTACCATGGTCGTACATACGACGTATGGTGCAAAGTCTGTAAGTCAACCCGTGAGCGTAACTCAGCAAGAAAAATTCAATAAAAATATATATTTTACAAATATCTATCAGGTTTATGTGTTTATGTGTCGGTTGGTTCTAATTATACCTTTCCTATTTATTGGTACTTATATGTAAGTACTTATGCTTAGTCTAAACTTGTTGAGCAGCAGTGTTTTATAGAGTGGTGAACTTTTGACCTCTGTTGACAGTTAACTTTTGCATGATCTGCTGGGGGTAGGGTGGAAAGTTATGTCAGTTGGAAAGGTTTGAAATGTTGAACCAATGGAAATGTGTATTTTATTTTGAATTATTGTGTGAAGGAATTTGATTTGTTATTAATGTGTATATATGTGTAAATTGAGAGGGAAAATGCGCCATTTGTTTGGTTCAGCTGCATGCACTGAAGCAGAGAGATTCTGTGTAAGGCTATCTGCTGTGTGAGTGGCATTCTTCTTAATCTTCAAATCAGTTTGAAAGGTGAGTTGATTACTTGTAAGGGACTGTATGTGTTGCATTTTATTTTTAGTAAGAGTAATGTGTTTATTCCTGTAAAGTTTGTAGAACCATATTCTGAGTTTCTCTGCATTTGGATAACTATTGTGATAAAATTATTTGGTAAGTTAATGTGTTTAGTTAGTCACCTTTGTGCAATAAAGTGCAGTAATAAAAAATGTAGACTGTGTGCAGTCACTTTTTTAGATGTAGAATATTTAATAGTGTTGCTTTTGTAGAATTAGGCTTGTATTCTAAATCTTCAATTCTGTAGTCAGTATACATAGACTGCTGCATACAATCTTGAGCAGATTTACAAGCTCCTTCGGCCTCTTTCTTGTTCTATTGTGTCTCATTTTTGGATGTAATGTTGGCAAAAAACATAATGGTGCAAATTGGAAATGTATTTGCAAAATGAGTTAGGATTGTCTATTGAAATGTAGTGGTCATATACATGGAATGTGTTTAGTCACTAAAATGTTTTAGTGTGCTAAATGTGTTTTGGTGAAATGTATGGTTTAAAATGTTTTGTCTAGAATCACACTGAGCGTCGGTGAAAATTAAAGAATTACACTTGCACCTTTTTCCATAATCTACGCTGTGTCTCTCACAGTCTACCTCTCTCTGCTTATAGTGTTCCCTCTGTTCTGATATTTTCCTTAATTTCCTTATTTTAATTTGTCTTTCTTCACAGTGCCACTTCTTCTCATACTACTTCCTTTCCTTTTAGTCCCCCTCTGTCCCTATTGTCTCCGTCTGTCTCCTAAAAATCCCACCTATTTTTATAGTCTCTCCTCTGACCTCCTAATCCTCCCTCTCTCATCGTATTGCTTTCTTAATAATTTTCCAGTCAGTATACATAGACTGTTGCATACACTGTTGGGCATATTTACAAGCCCTTTGGACCTCTTTCTTGTTCTATTGTGTTTAATTTTTGGATGTAATGTTGGCCAAACAATAATGGTGCAAATTGGAAATGTATTTGCAAAATGAGTCAGGATTGTCTACTGAAATGTAGTGGTCATATACATGGATTGTGTTTAGTCACTAAAATGTTTTAGTGTGCTAAATGTGTTTTGGTGAAATGTATGGTTTAACATTTTTTGTCTAGAATCACACTGAGTGTTGGTGAAAATTAAAGATTCACACGTGCACCTTTTTCTATAATCTTCGCTGTCTCTCTCACAGTCTACCTCTCTCTTCCTATAGTATTCCCTCTGTTCTGATATTTTCCTTTATTCCCTTATTTTAATGTGTCTTTCTTCACAGTGCCACTTCTTCTCATACTCCCTCCTGTCCTTTTAGTCCCCTTCTGTCCTTATTGTCTCCTTCTGTCTCCTAATAGTCCCCCTTCTATTTATAGTCTATCCTCTGACCTCTTATTCCTCTCTCTCTCATCATATGTCTCTCTTAATAATTCTCCAGTCAGTATACATAGACTGCTGCATACATTCTTGGGCAGATATACAGGCCCCTTTGGCCTCTTTCTTTTTCTGTTGTGTTTCATTTTTGGATGTAATGTTGGCAAAAACATAATAGTGCAAAATGGAAATGTATTTGAAAAATGAGTCAGGATTGTCTACTGAAATGTAGTGGTAACTTATATGGAATGTGTTTAGTCACTAAAATGTTTTGGTGTGGTAAATGTGTTTTGGTGAAATGTATGGTTTACATTTTTTGGTCTAGAATCACACTGAGCTTCTGTGATAATTAAATATTTACAATTGCATATTTTTCCATAATCTCTACTGTCTCTCTCACAGTCTACCTCTCTCTGCTTATAGTGTTCCCTCTGTTCTGATATTTTCCTTTATTTCCTTATTTTAATTTGTCTTTCTTCACAGTGCCCCTTCTTCTCATACTCCTTCCTGTCCTTTCAGTCTCCCTCTGTCCTTATTGTCTCCTTCTCTCTCCTAATAGTCCCCCCATTTTTTTTTAGTCTCACCTCTGACCTCTTATTCCACTCTCCCTCATCATATGTCTCTTTTAATAATTCTCCAGTCAGTATACATAGACTGCTGCATACATTCTTAAGCAGATTTACAAGCCCCTTGGGCCTCTTTCTTGTTCTATTGTGTCTCATTTTTGGATGTAATGTTGGTAAAAATATAATTCAGCAAATTGGATTGTCTACTGAAATGTAGTGGTCATATATATAGAATGTTTTCAGTCACTTAAACATTTTAGTGTGGTAAATGTGTTTTGGTAAAATGTATGGTTTTCAATAATTTCTAGAATCACACTGAGCATCTGTGTAAATTAAGGAATTATACTTGTACCATTTTCCATAATCTCCGCATTCTTCCCTCATAGTCTACCTCTCTCTGCTTATACTGTCTCCTCTCTTGTGATATTTTCTTTATTTTCACTTGTATTTCCTTATAGTGCTGCTTGTTGTCATAGTCCCTTCTGTACTCTTAGGGGGTCATTAGGATGGTGTGCGGATTTAGTCCGCCCGCCATCCTCACGGTAGTTGGGACTGGTCGCCATAAGGGCGGGGGTCCCGTGGCGGGTATTAGGATGCAACCGCCACAGTGGCGGGTGCATCCTGCATTTTTAACATTGTGGCGGGCCCGCCACAATGCTAAAAATGCATGTATGCATGTATTTGCATACACAAAGTGCCAGGCACCGCGTGGTGCCTGCCGCTTTGTGTATGCAAATGCTGGCAGATACCATAGGTACCCCCGTGTGCACCCTCAATCACACTTTTACTCCGGGGGCCCGCAGGGGGGCCCCGCAGTAAAGACCGCTTGCCTTTCCTTGGCGGCATCGCTGCTACGGAAAGGCATCTGCAGAGGCCCATCATGATATGGCTGGCGGTGTGTATTAGACACTGCCACCATGTTAAACCCTTTCCGCCCCAGATGCAAGGCGACCAGGGTGGAAAAGCGGTGGACGGTCTTTTCGACCGCTGCGGACCCCGCAGCCATACTAAAATAGTGGGGGTCATTCTGGTTGGGTTGGCGGGTGGATTGCCCCCACCAGGCTAGTGGTAGGTACCGCCAGCCTGGCGGGGTCAATCCGCCCACCATACTAATGGACTCCTTAGTGCCTCTCTGTCCTCATTGTCTCGTCTGTCTCCTAATAGTCCTACTTCTTTTTATACTCCCTTGTCTAACCTCTTTTTATACTGCCCCCTGTCTCCTCATACTCTGTGTCTTTCTTCTTATACTCTCTCTTCTCTCTTCATACTGCCACCTTTCTCCTCATACTGCTCATTATCTCTTCATTTTTTTCCAGTCTTTTCATACTCTATTTATCCCCTTATACTGCAGTGTCTGCTTATATCCTCTTTTCTATTCATATTTCCTATTGTCTCATAGTCCTCTTTCTCTTTTTATAAGTCCTTCTATTTTCATACTCTTATGTTTGTTGTCATATTATCTCCTCTCTTCCTATAAGTAATATAATAGTGTATTTGATATATTTATTTTTCTAAAGTGATATATATTTTTTATAATAGATTCTTTTGATCATCACTGAAAAAAAATCATCATGCCTTCTAAAATAGAAAAGAAGAACGGACGAAAGAAAGCAGTTCATTTAAAGACAACTCATCTACAACATTTACCTGAAGAACAATGTGTTAACAAAAAGAAAAAAAGTCCTGGTATGAAAACTAAGACTTTTCTGCGAAGATTGTCAACCAATAACAGTAGTGTGCACTAAGTAAAAAAAACTGTGACTGTTTTGTTTTTGCAACTAAGAGAAAAGACAAGAACCATGGAAAAACTTGTGAAAAAAATGTATATAGTAAAAGGAGGAAAAACCAATATCAGGAAATAAGGAAGAAGATGTTTTATAATACAATTTTGTTGAATTTGACTAAGTTAATAAAGAATTGTAAGAAGAAAACTGCATTTTATAAGAAGAGGAAATGTATTGAAAATGTAGTTGAAAAAGCTTTTGAATTAAAAAAAAAACTTTTTGTTTTAGTAATTATTAGAATTTGATCACTAGATAAGCCAATCCATTTAATGAAGAGCAAAAGTAAGTGGAGAAGAGTAATTAATAGAAGTAATGTTTCTGAAGTTTTTTGGGTGAATGGAAACATAGTTCAAGTTCTGAGCCTTTTTTTAATGAGGTGAGTTATTTTCAGAGTAATGAGTTGATGCATGCAGTTGACACTGCAGGTCATGCTTATGAGGTTAAAAATGGTTGTCATATTGAGAAAGAGAAAATTGTTCCTAGAAATGTAGAAGAGGTGTTAGCTGATGAAGTATTAGGGAGAAGGCCTAAAACTCCAGTGTACACTTGGAATTGCAATAGTATTTGTAGTGTACGGCAGGAATATATTGATTTTTTATGAAATTTCTTACGTAACTATACTAAGAAAAGTGTTAAACAAAAGATTAAGATGTTGCAAGGATTAGACCCTTGCAGAGTGAGAGAAAATACTGGTTTGCAAGGGCATTCTTTGGCTTGTCTTTCTAAAAAAGTATGTAGAAGTGTTTTTACCATTTTAGGATGTTGACAGTACATCATACTGAAATGAGGAAATTAGTGAGAACGTTGTATTATGCAATAGGTCCAGCTCTAAAGTTAACAAAGTTGAACAGTGCTCTTTTGCATGGATCTGTGTCAGATGTAAAGAACGTTTGTGATGAAATTCAGGTTAGTTACTTTGGTGCAGAAGAAGATAGTTCAGAAATTGATACTTTAGTAGAAGGAACTGTAGAAGAGAATGTACAACGTTGCAGTACAGAAAAATGTGAGCAAGAAATTACAAAGTTCAAGGTGATTTCAGATGAAACACCAAATTATTCTTGTATTTGTTGTCAACATACTCATTATAAAAATCAGACTAGGACTGTTGATCTGTATTTAAAATGTGAAAAGGAAAATAATAAGGAGTGGATAGAATTTGTAACTATTTGTTGGTAGGGAATACTTTTGATTTGGGTTGTGATCAGCGTATTTGTAAATATTGTTATAACAAATTAGACGAGAACAAAATGCCTGCTAGAGCTGTGCATAATAATTTTGAGTTGGTAAAAATTCCTTCTGAACTGGTGGATTTGAATACTTATGAGTCTATTCTAATGTAATGTGTGCATCCTTTTCAGGCTATTGTTTGTATGAAGCCTAAGACAGGGAAATTGCCTCCTTCCCATTTACAGAGAGGATTAAAGGGAAGAGTTGTGTATTTGCCATTAGATTTAAAGAAAAATATTGAAACAGTTGGTGCAGAAAATGTAGAAGATGAACCTTTAGTTATTCTTGTTATTGGCGTTCCTACTAAGAGTAAGAAAATCTGGCAGGGATTAGTGGATGTTAGGAAAGTGAAAAAGGCAACGTTGTATCTGATAAAAAATAATCAATATTATAAAGACGTGTTTATGAGTGAAGAAGAAATAACTGTAGAAGAAGATAGTGATTTGCCATCTGGACAAATTGAAAAAGTGGATATGTCCAGAACTGAAGAAATATACGAACATTACAGTGTTCATCCACTGCATTCGAAAGAAGTGATGGGGAATACTATAGAGTTATTCCAAATGAAAGCAGCAAAGGGAAGTCCCATTAGTGTATGGGAAAAAAGCTTGGAAGCTCGTTGTTTCCCTCATTTGTTTCCTACAGGAAAAGGAGGACGATATGATGACCGACCTGTGCAGATTCCTGCATCTGAATACCGGACATTAAGATTGTATCCAGAAGATCAAAGATTTCGACAATGTATTCCGTATTTGTTTCATCTTTTGTTTGAGACTGATTTGTCTGAACTTTCTTATGCAGTAAACTATGTATTGAAGACAGGTGTACATCTGCAAAATGTTTCTGCAAAGGAATTTATGGATAAAGTACACCAGAAAGATAATGTTTTAGAATCCCAGCTAAATAATCTCATGGCATGTCAGCATGGTACTAATGAGTACTGGTATCATCGTCATGGAGAACTTAAATGTATGCTAAGGAACTTAGGAACTCCTACATTGTTCCTTACTCTAAGCTATGCTGAATATGCTTGGGATGATTTACTTCAATTTCTTTGAGAGGCAAATCCAAATATAATAAATATTGAATACAAGACACATGGAGAATTGTGCTCTTTGGATTCGGTTAATGTATGCAGGTATTTCAATATTAGATTTGAAGCTATGATGTCTTTTATCACCAATAAAAAAATCTTCCTCTTGGAGAGGTTTGGACTTCTTTTGGAGAAAGGAGTATCAAGCGAGAGGTGCTCCTCACATACATATGCTAATATAGATCAAAGATGCTCCCAAATTTGGAACAGACTCAGATGATACTGTGTTGTCTTTTATTGAAGAATATGGTTCATGTGATATACCCAAAGTACACTAGATAAGGACTTAAGACAACAAGTCTTACGATTCCAAAGCCATCGATGTGGGAAATACTGTCGTCGAAAATACAAACCTAAGGACTAGTTCTACACCAAATGTCATTTTGGATTTCCACGTCCTGTATTATCGAAAGGAAGAGTGAACAGTTTTATGTCTTCTTTGCGACATACTATCACAAGAAAGTGTCCAAGAAATACCTACAACTTAAGAAGTAATGAAGAGTCAAAATACATAAATGACTAAAATTCAGTCATTTTGTCCATGTGGAATGCTAACATGGATATTCAATACGTTGCGGACAATTCCATTGCTTTAGCTCGATATGTAACATCCTACATAACCAAATCAGAAAAGGCAGAATTGAAGGAAGTGTGGGAAGAGATTTCCCACGAGAAGAGTCTAAGCAAGAAATTATATAGTTACAGTTTGAAGATGTTATCTCATCGTGAAATTGGAGCGTATGAATGTTCGGATCGCTTATCATCTGCAAGTCTATACTCCAAATCTAGAAGAATCATTTGGGTGAGTCTAGGTCTTGTTGCAACACGAAATCGAGTACATCAATCTGTACAAGACATTGAATATTTTTCTGAAAAAGAGCCAGAAAGTACAGATATTGTGAAAACAAATATGTTGGATACATATTATCCAAATAGAAGTCATCATCTTGAGAACATGTGTCTCTATGAAGTTCTGCAAAACTATCTTTTTAAACGGAATATTACCGAAAACATCAATAATGGTATATATGCCGTGATTGGTTCTAAAGGATGTTTGGTGAAACAAAGAAAAGGACATTTGATTAATCACCGTAAACTGATATGTGAAACTACCGACAAAAGGGAATTTGACTATTTAGTTCTTTTGCAACTTTTCAAGCTGTTGCGTTCAGAATTGGAATTACTTGGAGATTTTGAGAGCTATGAAGATTCCTTCAACGCAAGTAAAGATACTATAGAATGTCTTGTTTTTGCTAATTATGTGAAAATGTTGAACGACAAAATTGAGCAAGAAGCTACAATTGCAGCTGAGATTGCTAGAGAAAGTTCTCAAGACAGTCAAACTTCTGCTCCGTTGAGTCAAGATCCACTAGGAGAACCAATTGTTCAAAATGAAGCAGAAACTGCTATGGAAGAGGTGGAAACAGCAATGTATCAAGCTCAAGAAGATGTAACAAACTTAGGAAACTTGGAAGAACAACTAAATGTTGAGCAGAAACAAATATATGAGCACGTGAGAGAACAGATTGACCATGGATTACTTCATGAGAAGAAAGAGTGCTCTTGCTCATCATTTCAACCTATCTGAATGTACGTGAGGGGACAAGCTGGAACAGGCAAACGTTTTCTAATTAAAGTAATCACAACTTCTCTACAGAAAACAACAGAGTCGCATTTGTCTTGTGTTGTCACTGCTCCAACTGGATTGGCAGCACACAATATTAAAGGAATTGCTTTACATCGTTTATTAATGCTACCAGTAGAGCATGATAACAAATTGGAATACCACACGCTGTCTTGAAGAACATGAAACTTCTCATTATTGATAAGGTAAGCATGGTATCAAACTTAATGCTTGCCTTTGTGCATTTAAGAATGCAGCAAATTCTTAAAACAGAGTGTATTATTTGGAGGAAAACACGTAATCGTTTTTGGAGATCTACTACAACTTACTCCTGTAAAAGGACAACCAGTGTTTAAAACACTGGCGCATGAAGATACCAGAAAGTCTTTAGGGAGCATTGAAAATGTTACCATTTGGTCATATTTTGAGTAAAAGGAACCTATTACAAATATGTGACAGGCAAATGATGCTGATTATGGAACTATTCTTCAAGATATAAGAATTGGAAAAGTGACTAAACATGGCAAAGAAGCTTTATAGAGATGATTACTTTCCAATTAGTTTCCAAATGAAAATATTGTTCCTGTGAAAATATATATGAGAATTGCAGAAAACAAATCTGTAAACTACCTAATGCCAGCACTGCGTGAATGTTCTATATTTAATGAAGAAATGTTAAAGTTGGAAAATGAGGAAATTATAAAATTGAAAGCTATTGATTAAATAGAACATGAAGGAATCACTATTATTTTGACCGAAAAGAATTTATATGCATGTGTAAACTGTAGGGTAATTTTATGACGTAATTTGAATGTGGAAAAAGATTTAGTAAATGGAGCAATGGGTAAAATTGTTGATTTAATTAATTATGTAAATAGAGATGGTATTGAAATTTTGAAAATCAAATTTGATGAAATTGCAGAAGTTCAACAATTTAGTCGTTGTTCAGCTCGGTTTTTCTTGTAAAAGATTTGTATGTACGCAGAAAACAGTTTCCTATTTCTTTGGCGTATGCGGGGACCATTCATAAATCTCAAGGTGTAAGTGTAGATAGTGCTTTAGTGAATAATGGATGTACCGTGTTTAAAGAGGGTATGGAATATGTTGCTTTGTCTCGAGTGAGAACTTTATCTGGATTGTACTTGATTGATTTTGATGAGACAAAGGTTAGTGCAGATGCAAATTGTATGAAAGAGTATAATAGGTTAAGAAGAGAATATGCACCCAATTTAGGTCAATATCCAGTATTTGAAAAGCGTGTGGTAGGTAGAAAAAGCAGATTTGAGAATATCTGTAATGAAGCTGTATCGAAAGAAGAAAAACAAGATGAAGTTGTGATTGCAAGCAAAAAGAAAAAGGACAGTGTTAAAGAGAATGTTGGTTATCAGTTTGAAAATAGTTCTGGTGTCAACTGCTATGCTAATGTAGTTGTCAATGTTGTTTTTTTTCTTGAAAGTTTGCAGCAGTAAATTGTTGAAAATTGGGAAGAAAGATTCTGTTTGTTGTTGTATTCTGTTTATGAGAAATTTAGCAGTGATAAAAGTAAAATACAAAGTGTTTCTGATATTCGAAATGTTTTGGACATTTGTTCTGGTTCTACTCAATTTATGCAGAATATTCAGCAAGATTGGCAGGAATTTTTAATTTTTATACTTGTTGTATTGGAAGATGAAGGTATGGATATTGAAAACCTTTTTGGCCTTTCTTATAAATGGCATTATGACTAGACATTCTGCCAAACACTCTCCTTGCAGAATTGTAATAATTCAGCCAGTACCCAAGTAGTCATGGTGTAAAGTGGGCCTTAGGGCATGGACTGCTTCAAACCCCTATAAACTATGTGTGCACTGTTCTATGTACCGGCAAACTTGTGTTTTATATCTTCAATTCCCCGTCTGTATTCTTACTCTTCCAACAAACTCTCTGTGATTGCTGATTCATTTTTGTACTGAGCTATTCAGTAGAATGTCCTTATCTATGCACTGTGGAAAAAATGAAGCTCTTATAGATTCAGTCATGCACTCTCCTTGCAGAACTGTAATCATGCAGTCAGTACCCAAGTAATTATGGAGCAAAGTAGGCCTTAGGCCATGGACTGTTTTAAACCCCTGCAGACTATGCTTGCAGTCTTCTATGCACCTGCAAACTTGCCTTTTATACCTTCAATTTCCCCAGTCTTTACCGTTACACTTTCATCAAACACTCTCACACTGCTGTTTCAGTATTGTAGTGAACTATACAGCAGTATGTGCTTATCTTTACACTGTTGTGAAAGTAAAGCTGCTATACATTCCGCTAGACACTCTCCTTGCAGAATTGTAATCATTCAGCCAGTACCCAAGTACTCATGGGGTAAAGTGAGCCTTAGGGCATGGTCTGCTTAAAACCCCTATCGAGTATGTATGCACTATTCTATGCCCCGGAAAACTTGTGTTTTATACCTTCAATTCCCCAGTAACTATCCTTACACTTCCAGCAAATACTCTGTGATTGTTGATTCAGTATTGTTCTAAGGTATTCAGTAGAATGTCCTTATCTATGCACTGTGCTAAAAATTAAGCTCTTATAAATTCAGTCATGCAATCTCTTTGCAGAACTGTAATCATGCAGTCAGTACCCAAGTAATTATGGAGCAAAGTAGGCCTTAGGCCTTAGACTGCTTTAAACCCCTATAGACTATGTTTGCAGTCTTCCATGCACCTGCAAACTTGTCTTTTATATCTTCTGTTCCCCAGGTTGTATTCTTATACTTTGAGCAAACACTCTGTCATTGCTGATTCAGTATTGTACTGAGCTATTCAGCAGAATGTCCTTATCTATGCAGTGTTGCAGTGTGCCTAAACTGAAGTTCTTATACATTTAGGGCCCGATGTAGGTCGGTCGGTAACGGCCGAAAATCGGTATTTTCGGCCGTTACCGACCGGTATACAAGAATTGGCATGTAGGATCACAATTTTACAGAATCGGTAAATTTACTATTGTGTGGTAAAATACCGAATTCAGGTGTGCATGCACATGTGTGCATGCACACCTAGCCATGTGACAGACAGACATGCCCTTAGGGCATGTCTGTGTGCCACATGGCACACATACCTATTTGTGGGGTGCCAGAGAGTGTCTAAGTGACACCCCCTGCACCCTTGCAAAATTCGGTATTTACCGATTCTGTAAATACAGAATCGGTATTTCCCATTGATTCCTATGGGCTTCAAAGCCCATAGGAATCAATGGGAAATACCGATTCTGTATTTACAGAATCGGTAAATACCGATTGTTACAGAATCGGTATTTCCACATCTGGAAATACCTACATATCCACCCTTTAGATTTACCGATTTTTAATTACCGAATCGGTAAAATTCGGTAATTAAAAATCGGCAAATCTAATTTACCTACATCTGGCCCTTAGTTAGTCACTCTCCTTGCAGAACTGTAATCATCCAGCCAGTACCCAAGTAATCATGGAGCAAAGTAGACATAGGCCATGGACTTCTTTAAACCCCTATAGACTATGCTTGCAGTCTTCTATGCACCTGCAAACTTGCCTTTTATACCTTCAATTTCCCTGTCTGTATCGTTACACTTTCACCAAACACTCTCACACTACTGTTTCAGTATTGTAGTGAACCATACAGCAGTATGTGCTTATCTATACACTGTTCTAAAAGTGAAGCAGTTACACATTCAGCTTGACACTGCTTGCAGAACTACTATCATCCAGTCAGTAACCAAATATTCATGTAGTAAAGTAGGCCTTGGTATATGGACTGCTTCAAACTCCTATTTAGTAGGCATTAACTCTTCTATGCAACTGAAAACTTGTCTTTTAAACTTTTTATAACCCGGTCTCTATCCTTATGCTCCCTCCAAACACTTTGCCACTACTGTTTCAATATTGTAGTGAGCCATATAGCAATATATGCTTATCTATGCACTGTACAAAAAGTGTAGCAGTTATACATTTAGCTATACACTCTCCTTGGAGAAGTGTAATCATTCTGCCACTACCCAAGTAGTCATGCAGAAAAGTGGGCCTAGGGGCATGGACTGCTTCAAACACCTATATATAATAAATGCACTTTTCTAAACATCTGCAAACTTGGCTTTTAAACTTTGAATTCTGACACTTCCTCCAAACATTTTGCTACTGCTATTTTAGTATTGTAGTGAGTTATACATCAGTGTGTTCTTATGTATGCACTGTTCTAAAAGTGAAGGTGCTATATATTCAGCTAGACAATCTCTTTTTAGAAGTGTAAGCATTCAGTTGGTTTCCAAATAGTCATGCACCAAAGTAGGCCTTAGGGTATGAACTGCTTCAAATCCCTATAGACTATGCATTCACTATTCTATACACCAGCAAACTTGTCTTTTATACCTTCGATTGCCCAGTCTGTATCGTTACACTTTTACCAAGCACTCTCACTCTACTGTTTCAGTATTGTAGTGAACCATACAGCAGTATCTGCTTATCTATACACTGTTGTAAAAGTAAAACTGCTATACATTCAGCCACACACTCTCCTTTGAGAATTGTAATCATTCAGCCAGTACTCAAGCACTCATGGTGCAAAGTGGGCCCTAGGGCATGGACTGCTTCAAACTCCGATACACTAAGCATGCACTGTTCTATGCACCTGCAAATTTACCTTTTATATGTTCAATTCCCCAGTCTCTTTTCCTACACTTCCACCAAACACTCTGTCATTCCTGTTATAGTTTTGTAGTGACTCATTGATCAGTGTGTAGTTATCCATTCACTACATTCAAAAAGTAATCAGCAGATGTACAATAAGTGGTACATCCCCAGAGATATGCCAGTTATTGTGCACTGTGACATCACCACAAGGGATGCACCGTATTTACAATGTGGTGTATTATGGGGCAAAAACGGCAGAGATATGTGATGTATTTGTGTTGTGAAGGTGGTGCATTGCTTGACTTGCGTTGCAAGCACAATGCAGCTCCAGCAAGGCTCTTGGGGCCCTATGCTTTTAATGCTGTGTCAATCCTTACACCTGTTTCAAGCAGATGCAGGGTTTTGACGCAGCATAGGCCCAAAAGTGACTGATTGAAATGTTATAGATTTCACTCAGTCGCTTTTAGGAGGCGTTCCTGCGCCAGAACACCCCCCTCGCCCCCCCTGCGCAGGAAAGCCTCCTTCTGGTGCCGGTCTTTACAATGTGATGCACCATTCATATGCGTCACATTGTAAATACCACACATCATGGCACACCTTTTGAACCACCGCTGCATCACAAAAATGATGCAACAGATGTGTAAAAGGGGCACAAGGGGGTTGTAAATCTGCTCCTAACACATACAAATTCACACAGGCAGTTTCACCAGCAGTGCAAATTGAAGCATAGACTTGTAACATATTTATATGCATATGTTACATTCAAGTGCTTCGGTGGTACTACAGTATACTATAGGTAAACACCTTATGGATTTATGCTGTAGCACTTCCTTATAGTTCTGCACTTTCACATTCACCATACACTAGTAATGTATTCATTCATTCATTTATGCACTACACATTCAGATAAAGTTTAACACTATCATAGAAATATAGGTCTTTCTTTGACCAGTGGAGGTAGTACTGAGAAGAACTGTTTTTTTTGTCTTTGTAGTTTTCTATTTTTTTTGTTTTTAAACAAAAAAATGAAACTAGAACCAAAAAAAGTGTGGAACATCAACAAAACAGTAAAATAAAAAAATGATTGACGAGAACAACGGTGGTCCCGTTTCTTGTGGAGAATGAGTTCAATGGATTGTTCTCCATAGCTCAGTAGTTTGTTGCAAAACTTACAACAAATAATCAATTCTCCAAATTCAGGTTGTATCTTTGCGACCATACCGCTCGGTGGTGGTGGTGGTGCTACACTGGATGTACTGGGAAGAGCAGATCCCCGGTCCTCCTGCAACCTTTGAGTTAGAACTCTGTGGCATAATTGTTTGGATGTAGATTCTTGACATGACTCACCGTGCTCGCAGTGCCGAAAGAGTACTTCTTGGTCGGGTCACCCCTTGAAAGTGTAACCTGACAAATTTTGCAGGTCACCTTGGGAGCATTGACCTTTTTTTTCTTGGGGAAATGTAAAAATTTCCAGATTATTGCTTCCTTGCACTTTTCCTGAGGCTCCTCGGGTAAAAAATGTTCCTCAGGGGAATATTCTGAAGAAGAGTCATCCCCTGCAGTCATGGTGGTTACTTCTCCTGTGGAAGTTAAAGTAGATTAAAATGGGAGGGGTCTTTTAACAGTTGGAATAGGAAGTGTTATGAACCAATCAAATCTCTTCTTTTAATGTCACATGGCTTTGCGTACGCTTACGGTGCACTTACGGTGCTCTTAAGCTGCAAGTACGTACGACGTACCGCCGCAATTTGCGTAATTGCTTCAAAAAGTAATATATGCTTATTAAAAGTTTTAAAAACTATTTTCATGATTATCCCAGATAATGTCCTCCCTTAGTATGTCCATTAAATACATAAATATATGTTTTTAAACAATTAGAAACTTTCGCGCCGTACACGTACGGGGCGCCGTACATGACGTCACACAGAAGCGTTGATGCAACGCATAACGTCAAAGCGCATTTGTAACGTATGCGAGGGTATGCGCAGAGTATGATTAGCCGTACAAAGTATGGTGCGATCACCGTACGTGTACGGTGAGATTACCCCAAAAAAATGTTTTTAAAAGGAATTATATAGAATTTAATTTTAATATATTGAAAAAAAATGGAATTAAAAAAAATTTACTTTTGTTATTATTTTACATTAAGAATATGAAATATAACTTAAAAAATAAAATAAATATAAATACTTATAATAAAAATGTAGGAAATTAGTATAAAAAGAAAGAAATACAACAATTATTACATTTAAAAATTAACATTTACAAAACCTATGAAATTCACTGAAAAAACCATAGGTTTTACACACGTTATAGTTAGGAATTAGCATTTACAAAACCTTTGAAATTCACAGAAAAAAACATAGATTTCACTCACGTTGTAGTTAGCTGAACTAACTATAACGGGGGAATTTCAATTGTTTTGTATGAGTGAAATGTCCAGCTAACTATAACATGTGTGAAACCTATGTTTTTTTCAGTGAATTTCTACGGTTTTTTAAATACTAATTTGTAACTATAACATGTGTGAAACCTATGTTTTTTTCAGTGAATTTGAAAGGTTTTGCAAATGCCAATTCCTAACTATCACTCTTAACCAATAACTAATTATTAATAATTTACAACTCAACACCTAAATAATATCAATATATGTCCACTGGTCTCGACAAATGCTTAATGGTGGGAAAGGAAAGTGCATCATTTTGTATTCCATGGCAGGGAGCTCAAAAATGGGCAGTCTATGTCCAGAGGAGAAAAGAAGAGGGAGGCTTCTCCGGGAGGGAGGGGGGGGGGACTAACACAGTTACGCTCACCTAGGAAAAACAAAAAAAAGAAAAAGAAAAAGTATGTCACAAGGTGGGGAGCAAATTGGGGGAAAAAATAAAAAAAACAATAAAGTCCTAAAAACAAGCTATGGGGAGTTGAAAGGTCGCCAAGCTAAAAGTATAAAATGGACCGTGGATGATTAATACAAGTTCAAGAGGGGAATAAAAAAAGCTCAACGTCCTGCGAATACGAAAACACAGAGCATAAATCCTGGAGTATTTGAAGAACATTGATTGCGAGATAATAATATTTGAAGAATCTCACCTAACTAAGGAGGAATGGGAGCCTACATGCAAAAGCCAAAGCTGGATAGAACACTGAATTTGCACAAACCAGACTTGTAATGTAAAAGGAGTGGTAGTCATCTTTAAGAAATCTCTTAAAGCAGTCATTGAAAACTCGGAAGTAGATAAGAAGGGAAGTTGGGTGAGCGTAAAAGCAAAAATGTATAACAACATGTACACGGTGGTGGGTTACTATGGCCCAAACATTGACGACCCTGAACCACTTCAAAATTTGTATTCGTACTTAGTGACGGTTGACTCACCCATAATATTGGGAGGTGACTTTAATGTTTTACTAAACCCAAAAGAAGATCGATATCCGATAGGAAAATCACTTTCAACACCAAAAGTGAGAGAGTGGGTTGGAATCTGTATTAAGGACTTAGGGATAGCTGATATCTGGAAAGAAAAAGGGAATAAACAACACAATTTTACTTTTAAAAATAAGCGATTAGGCCACAATTCCAGAATTGACTTCTTCTTGGTCAGCAGCTGTCTAACGAGACATATAAAAAAAGTAGAACATATACCAGAACATCTCTCAGACCACTCCACGGTAAAGCTCAACTTGACGCTAATAAACTCCCCCATCCCCCAAAGATGGACTGTAGATAAGAAAATATTTCTGGACCAAGCCTGCATAGTTAACACCTCGGCAGCTAAGGGGTTTTCCCGCTGTGCGCTGGAAAGTGAGATATACCATTGTTCATGACAAGGACAACTCGTCATAAGCACAGCTCCACTGTGTCTCATGACAAGCTGACCTTGTCATGAGCATGGAAGAGGTTAAACTAACAGAAGAAACTCAACAAAGCAGATAGCTTGGGATGCTTATAAAGCATTTATAAGGGGGAAAATCATGAGCATAATGGCCTACAAAAACAGAGAGAAAAGATCTTTTGTAAAAAGCATTGAGAAAGATTTAATGGAACTCAGTACACAGCTAAATAGGGCCAGAACCAGTAAAGAGAGAGAGGAACTAGAAGTCAAAGTAAAAAGTAAGAAAATGGAAATGAATGACTACTTGGAAACAACAGTCAGAGAAAGATGGGAGGCCAGCAAACTTTCACATCATGAGTACGGTGAAGGGTGCGGAAAAATCCTAAGATGGAAAGCAAGAAGTGAGCGAACCAGGAATTGGATTAACAAAATACAAAAAGTGAGCCAGCAGGGTATACTCTCAGAAAATCACGAAATAAGGAATGAATTTGCAGAATTCTTCACAAATCTATACACGGAAGAATCTACTTGCTCCAGTGACAAAATACAGAGCCTACTAGGGGGATTGAAATCCCAAAGGCATCCCTAGACCATAAGTTAGATCTCAATGAAGAAATTACTTAGAAAGAGGTCTCTGAGGCAATAAAGGCTCTAAAAAGAGGGAAGGCGGCAGACCCAGATTCTCTACCAAATAAAGTTTTTTTGGCTCTTCAAACAGCGTTTTTGACCCCTCTCACCGAACCTTTTAATGAAATCTTTCTTAACCAAAATGATCTCCCTAGATCCTGGAATGAAGCAATAGTTAGTTTCTTGCTTAAGCCAGGAAAGGATCCAACTAAATGCGAGTCCTATAGACCCATCTCACTCTTAAACTGTGACTATAAGATCTATACACAAATTTTGGCAAAAAGATTAGGGGCTGTGGCAGGGTCCCTGATCCATCCAAACCAAAAGGGCTTCATCAAGGGCAGGCAAATTACGGAATTATCACATGACTTGATTGCCACTATAGACATCGCGACTCATCCTCAAACACCTATGGCAGTTATAACATTCAATGCTGCCAAAGCTTTTGATAGGGTCAGTTGGCCCTTCCTGAATGCCACTTTGGCCAAGTTCGACCTAGGGGATAAGTTTCAGAATGCGGTAAAAAATATCTATAAAAGACCAACAGCAAGAATTTTGGTGAACGAGGGCTCAGATATCCCCCCTATTGTTCAATTTCTATATAGAGCCTCTTGCATGCCTACTAAGGGGAGAAGAAGGAATAGTACCTTTCACACATAAAGGATGGGAGAAGAAAGTTGCATTATTTGCACATGATTAAGCATGGGCTGAAAATTTGTTCCGCTCGCGGAATTTGCCGCGATTTCGCAATCCGCGAATCTCAGTCAATCGCAGTAAAATCTGCAAATCAGCGGAGACGAATTTTCAGCCAAGCACTTACAGGGTTACAGCAGCAGGTGCAAAAGTTGAAGCTAATTTTTGGTAACCTTTTACAAAAGGGTTACAAAGAAATTAACTTCAACTTGGGCACCTGCTGATGTAAGCATGTAAGTGCTTCCTGGCGCCTCGTTGCCTACTTGCAACTATTCTCTGACCCTGCTCTGACCCTTGAAGCAGGGTCAGAGAATAGTTACAAGTAGGCAATGAGGTGCCTGTCACGAAAATTAAACCTCAACAGGAAGTACTGACAAATATAAAAACAAGCATTTGCAATGCAATAGGTCTCGCATTAGGAAAGTTTGAGCTATTGGTCTTGTAAATGACAATTTTTTTTATTTATGCATGGGTTTTGAAAATAGCTAAATTAATAGCTTTGTCGTTGACAATGCCAATAGTTATAACTTTCGCAAATGTGACACCTATAGCATTTGTAATGCAACATGTTTTGTATTTACGTGACTTCATTAATTAATACTTAAATAAAAGTGATTTTAATTTATAATGGCAAGAGCTTAAACTTTTGTAAATAACTTTTGTGAAGAGTATGTTCAGTGTATTTTATTGTGACGAAAATCCAAGAACAGAAGTGAAATATTAACATCTTTTTGTGACATTTGTAATAAAGCTTGAAACATTGAGAGAACATATTTGAACCAGTTGTTGTTGAATGGTTGCGCAGATTGATGCTGGAGTGGCGCTGAGTGGTGCTGTGGTGGTGCTCAGTGGTGTTGTGGTGATGCTGAGGGGTGCTGTGGTGGTGCTGAGTGATACTGGGAGGGTGCTGAGTGATGCTGGGGTGGTGGTGAGCGGTGCTGTGGTGGTGCTGAGTGATGCTGTGGTGGTGCTGAGTGATGCTGTGGTGGTGCTGTGGTGGTGCTGTGGTGGTGCTAAGTGATAATGTGGTGGTGCTGAGTGATGCTGTGGTGGTGCTGAGTGATGCTGTGGTGGCGCTGAGTGGTGCTGTGGTGGTGCTGAGTGATGCTGTGGTGGTGCTGAGTGATGCTGTGGTGGTGTTGAGTGGTGCTGTGGTGGTGCTGAGCGGTGCTGTGGTGGTGCTGAGTGATGCTGTGGTGGTGCTGAGTGATGCTGTGGTGGTGCTGAGTGGTGCTGTGATGGTGCTAAGTGATAATGTGGTGGTGCTGAGTGATGCTGTGGTGGTGCTGAGTGATGCTGTGGTGGCGCTGAGTGGTGCTGTGGTGGTGCTGAGTGATGCTGTGGTGGTGCTGAGTGATGCTGTGGTGGTGTTGAGTGGTGCTGTGGTGGTGCTGAGTGATAATGTGGTGGCGCTGAGTGATTCTGTGGTGGCGCTGAGTGATGCTGTGGTGGCACTGAGTGGTGCTGTGGTGGTGCTGAGTGGTGCTGTGGTGGTACTGAGTGATGCTGTGGTGGTGCTGAGTGGTGCTGTGGTGGTGCTGAGTGATGCTGTGGTGGTGCTGAGTGATGCTGTGGTGGTGCTGAGTGGTGCTGTGGTGGTGCTGAGTGATAATGTGGTGAGGCTGAGTGATGCTGTGGTTGTGCTGAATGGTGCTGTGGTGGTGCTGAGTGATAATGTAGTGGTGCTGAGTGATAATGTGGTGGTGCTGAGTGATGCTGGGGTAGCGCTGAGTTATGATGTGGTGATGCAGAGGGCAGTGTCGCGTTCTAATCTAGGACCCCGATCAATACTGTGACCTTATGCCCCTATACGGCTATAATCCATTTATTCCCCTATAATGGCATAAACGATTAAGAGTGATATTTCAGAAACTCGTCTCTGGCCTAACACGATCAGAGCCACATTTTAGAATCTCTCCCTCTGCAGCTTCCTCTGCAGCTCATTAGAGCAAATGACACAGCAGAAGCCACTATCTAAGATTCCTAGATTACACTCCGAGTTCTTCAACAAGATAAAACTCAGCAACCTGGGAAAGCCCCGCTTGCTATGTTTTGATTAGTAATAGAACTCGACTGATCACTTCCTAGTGACATCTTTATTGACGTCTTATGTCCAAAAACGTACGTCAAACCAGGCACCTTTCAGGTATAAATATTACCAACGTTGCCTTAAGCAAACGCTGATGTTACTACTGCCGCTACTGCTGTCTCAATGACATCGATGATAGCGATGGTGTGGTGAACATAGGAGCAGAACAGCTGTCTCCTTCAGAGCCCAGCAGATGCAAGCTGCCCACGGACGCTGCCCCTCCTCTTCCTCGACGCGCTGAGAGAGACGCTGTCTTTTCTCCTGCCGAGAAATCCAGCTCCGGTGTTTCCAGCCTACTCTTGCGAGTGACTGGGATATCGAGTCCTGGAACGAGATACCAGACCTCCAACATTCTATTCCAGAGGTATGGTGTTGACTAAACCCTTAGAGAGAATTCTTGAATCAAACCTTGGCAAAACCAACTTAACTAAAACTGCTCTTACTCACTCCCTCCCAAGTATTAGGCTTAGGTCAGGTACACTGGGGTAGGCGTAGGTAGAAGCACCAGTTGAGTACGTTAGCCAAATGTATATATGAATGTATATATGTTTTATTCATTTTAAACCATTGTATGGCTAAGAAACCATATCAATGCTTTTACAGTATTATTTCGCAATCCTCATTCTACTGTACGCACTTTTTATAATAACAAGTCTTGAAAGTGTGGCAATTCATTTCTCTTGCATGAGAAGAAAGACTGTTCAATAAATAATACCTTTTTATTGAAAACGCCCGTCTCTCTATTTCTCAGCATCTTGGCGAAAGAAATCTGCACAACTGACTGAGTAAAATAACTGTCTATTGTTTCACACAACTCTAGAGATTGACTCTTATTCTAAGGAGCAAAGTTGTCATGTTTATGCGGTTGTTGGAAAACTGAATCCCTTCTTGTCTGTACCAGGGAAGCTGACCACTTCCTATTCAGTCAAGAAAGTTTCCAGTGACCTCTGAGCTAGTTGGTAACAAACCCAATTAAGTTTAGCATAGTCAGTGGAGACCTGGAAGATCCGCAATTCTACGTCCATACTACTGTTTATGTTATTCCAATGCGCAGGGCCTATTGGGAAAATAGGAACTACACTACATGGCGCCCAACGTTTGGTAAGGCGATAAAACTAACGCAAGACGTTAGAGTAAATCAGTCATGCATTTTTCACACAGACCCCTTTCTACCGTAAATACTCCATTAGACGTCTGGAGGGGGTGAAAGGTTAAAATCCGCCCGAACTTAGTAGGAAGAGATTCCTATGTAAAGCTCTGGTTTATTCAACGTTGAAGGATACAGTGTTCCAAAATATTGTGCACCCAATCTTTGTCTACTTGGAGACCTGCTCTGCAAAAACCTTTCTGACAATAAAATGTAACACTTAGAAAACGGAACCACTGGGGGTGCAGTAAATGCGACTCAGCAGGGTCCCGATGAAACTACTGAACCTGGTGCAATAATCATCCCGGCACAGTTAAGAAAATTTATAACGTCAAAACTTATAGAAAATGGACTGACCACACAAGATGGCACAGTCGTCTTCATGATAGAGGCACACGAATATCGGCAGACAGACGTATTCTATTCATGGATAAAATTTCCAGCGGCAAACGCTGCAACACACGAGTTCCACTACTATATAGTAGGGGATCCACCGGAAGAGTACGCTCCTTTCGAGGAGATTGAAATCCCATTAAAATTCCAAGAGCACCTGCTCTGTTTTAAAGGCGCCCTAAAACATAATGATCATATTACCAGGCTCGGTCCACTAGGTAGACCAGGAGCAAAGTGGCCGGTTCTAGCCAGCTACACACCACATCCGGACATTGCAAAAATGTCTAGAGAAGAACTTTTAGCACAGCTAAAAACATTAATCAAAATACATAGGCAATTAGTCCAATATGTAAAGCGGACTGCTACAGTCCAAACAGCTGTTAATGTACCACAGCTGACCCCTCATCAGGGGTACACCAATAAAATTACACCACAGAACATACAGTCATGTCTTGGTAAAACACCCATAAAATGGGAACAAATTCCTTTCTGGTTAGCTCAGAAAATTACTCAAATAGAGGCAGTATTTCCGAATACTACCCCTATTGAGAAACACAGGATTCTGACTATCTGCCTTCCAATGGGGGTCGCACCACACGTGGAGGACTGTGACACTTGGGGTACAGTCTTTGCTTCCATTTACACAAAAACACATGGTGTTCCATCCATGGCGGTAATACCAGAAGTGCTAAAACAGATTCAGAATGAATACGGTCCAGAACCTGCTTTAACTCTTGGTATGAAATTACTGAAAGACTTCAAGCAGGTCTCGGCTATATTACTAGCCAATATAAAAGGAGAAGCAGCATCTGTGGCGATCCGCCAGAAATTGAAGGAAACAGATCAACCAATTGAGCTTGCCAGAATCATAGAAAAATGTTATGAAGAACTAGGTAGAGACAGCTTGGGTGGAAAACCAGTAAAGCCCCAACTGCTCAAAAATCCTGAAAAATTATTTATTAAAAATAATTCAAACACTCCTAAAAAGAGCTGGGATGGAAATAAACAATCCACTCCCAAAGAAAAAGTTTTCCAGTCCAGAGGAAGGTCTCCTCGACGGAGGGAAAGAACTCCGACTTGAGAACACCAGTCTCCCCAGAGGGAGCCCTCTGAGAAAAGATATAACCTTAGAAATAGGGATAATTTAAAGAAGCCTGATAGATATCAAAGTATTGATCCACGTCCCTCTCGATCTTTTTCGCAGAAATCGGAAAGAAGAGGACAGTCAGACCCAGGAGAGCACACCAAGTCCAAAGACAAGGAACCTGCTCAGAGTAAAAAATCTCAATTTCCAAGAAAGAAGGTAGCCAGTATTAGAGTAATCGAACATGCCGAGAATACTGAGGACACAGTTGAAAAACGGGGAGTGGGCACAGACAATGCTAGACAGTGCAGCAGAAATCACCATAGCTCGCAAGATCCTGATGAGTCATCTGGAGACAGTGGACACGAATGAATACATTCAGGTTGAAACTGCTGACACCAGAGTTAGCGAGCCCCATAAGATATACGAAATAACACTGCGTATAGAGGGTGATAAGACTAGGAAAATAAGGGGTCTATTTTGGGATAAACTCTCAAAAGGCTATGACATTCCGTTAGCTGAAAATGATTGGCCCCCGGATTTTGTCAGGGAGTGCCCTCGTGGCGAAGAAATGATTATGCCTGCCTTCTCGAATCACATTCCGATTCACAAAAAATATACTTATGCAAGGAAATGGGCAGTAGCCCAGGCACCAGCATTATATAAAAATCATGTAGGATGGGATGAGGACTCTCCTCCTCACAAAATCCAGTTAAAAAATCAACCGACTGCACAAAGGCAGTATCCAATTAATCAAGAAGCTAAACAACAAGTCAGGGAGATTTTAGATCAACTTGAATACCAGGGGGTGATTGAAACATGCACCTCTCAAATGAACAATCCTTTGTTTCCTGTCTCCAAACCAGACAATTCATATCGTCTAGTTTTCGACTACAGACACCTTAACGTATGTTGCAAAACATTTGCAGTACAAAATTCGCATAGTGCTGCACTAATGAATAACATAGTTAGGAAAAAATAAAAAACGACATTAGACATATCTAATGGTTTCTTTTGCCAAAATATTGCACCAGAAAGCAGATACTTGACCGCTTTCTCAGTAATGAGGTCACAGTAAAATTTCTGTAGGCTCCCACAGGGAGTCAAGAATTGCCCATCTGACAGTATTATTTTTAGGATACGAATTATCAAGTGAAGGAAAAAGCCTAGCGGACAACTTCTTAGCGAAGTGCGCTGTACTCCAAGCACCAAAAACGCTGAAGAACTTACAATCGATTCTAGGCTTCCTGAATTTCGGTAGAACTTACATTCTAAATTATGCGGAGAGGGTTAAACCTTTCTACGGATTAATTAAACCTGATTTTAAACCAATCACTTGGACTCAAAAACACACTGAAATTTTGAGATCACTACAAACAGACATGTTAGCAAAAACAAAATTAGATACACGTGACAACACACGCAATCTTGTAATCCGAATCATCCCAGGAAGATGCAGATTCACGTACCTGACCTCAAATGAGGGAGAAAAGGTACAAATTTCAATTAAATCTCACTTGTACACACAAGCGGAAAAAACATTCAGTCCCACAGAAAATACAGTGAAAGCAGTAGAAACTGCATTAGTGAATGAACGAGAACTAGCACATGGTAGAATGATCAATATCCTCACAGCGGAATCCGCCTTCGAGGCGCTATTCAGCCCAGTAAACCTGCCTACAGTGTCACTGGATCCGAAATGGATACAGTGTGTAGATTCTCTTGGAGCGGAAGATGTGAAATACTATTTCGCCCCGCAATTCGAAAAACTGAATGATTTGACTTATGAAGAAGAATATCCTCTGCCAATCAAACTTCTGCCTCTCCCACAGTACGCCTGTATAATCTATACAGATAGATTCGTACAGCATTTCAACGTAGAGAACAAATCCTACGATGCAGCCTGTGCGATTGTTAAAGGTCGCTGGCTGTGCGGTAAATTCAGACCGAAAGTAACAAAAACGGAATCAGTGAGGAACTGTTCGGCTCAGAGAGCTGAAATCAGATCTTTAAAGATGGCGCTTGAAAATGCAGAACGTGAATTCCCGACACTAATCGTGTGCGATTTGCATTTTTGCGTCAACTCTTATAATAACAAATTGCAGAGCTGGATTGAAAATGACTACAAAGATGACACAGGTGCCACAATCAAGCATAAAATGCTTTGGAAACAGGTAGCTCTTTTTCAGAAAGAACTACAAAAGACTCACGTGATACACACTCTGAGTCATCAACGTGATGGCGTTCACGTTGCAGGGAATTCATTGGCTAATACAGCCACAGCGGAAGCAACTAAACCGGCTTCCGTAGCCACAAAAAAGCGTTCAGAAAAATACATAGACGGGGAAACCATGCTGGCAGTCAAAACGTCCATAAAAGGCGACTGTGCAGCACTACCGGTGAACTATCCACTCAATTATGCATACATAATTGATGCAAACTCCGTTCCTTTTGCTCAAATCCCTAGAGTGGGGGATAGGGTAATTCCAAACATGAACCAGAGAAAATTATTAATAGCAGACGCACACATGGGTGAAGGTCCAAGGCACATACAGATGAAGGAATCTCTGACTGAATTACAATCAGTATAATGGTGGCCGGGAATGAGCCTGCACCACTATAAATATGTAAAGAACTGCCCGGACTGCGACAGACATCGCAGCAATGAGTCAAGCGCATTAATGCCAGTGTCCTATTAATCATTAAGGCTAAACACACTTAAAAATTGTGGCCCCAGCGCTCGGCTGACTCCAGAACGGTTATAAAAGATCTGCGAGTCTTTATCGGCACATATGCAATTGCCATGTTCCATTCTGACCAGGGTCCTGCTTTTAGCTCTCGAGCTTATAAGGCCAGCATGGGCGTTGGCTTGCGGTATTTTTGTCCGTCACACCCCGAAGGGAATAGTGTGGTAGAAAGAAAAAACCGGGACATAAAGCAATCTGTAACAGCGAAGGTATAAGGTTCGGGTGTTGGGTGGGTCAAACATTTAATAGGTGTCCAGTTAAGCCTAAACAACTTACCAAGAAATTCTCTAAAAGGTTTCAGCCCATACGAACTATTGTTCGGAACTAGAATGCGAATTCAGGACTTAGATAGTCAGGTATCAGTTGTAAAAGATAAGAAAACAGACTTTGACATCAAAGATCGTTTGGCTGTTTTACAGGCCTTGAACGAATCAAGAAAATCCTTAAGCACCATAAAGTTAAAGCAACAGCCAACTGACACTGATGAGGCACCACCAGCCCCAGCAAGGCCTGTCTGGATTCCAACGATTGGGGATCTAGTCAGAGAAAAAATAGCGGTGAAGAAGGAATTTGGACCTTCTTACAGAAAAGCAGTACCTGTCTTAGCTATCAACGGAACAAGATCAGTAGTACTACCGCCCCTTGCTGGTAAAAAGGAGAACAGAGTTGTATCAATCGACCTGGTAAAACCACAAGCATGTGGCCTATAATCAACAGTAGGCCCAGTGGACTCCCGAGAAACAACAGAATACCCAAACTAGCAACAATTCAAGAGGTTCAAACTGAAAGACTAATCACATTCGATAAGCCTGCAGTGCACAGAGAGGGACTATGCAATAATGCCATGGAACTCGTGCCTCTTGAGACACAGATTGAAACCGTTCGTCAAGAAACACCAGTCTACAATTATGTGGCATCAGAATGTGCTACCGAAAGACAAATTGAAAGAACAATTCCAACAATTGACAGAACTGCCTCTGGCTACTTCATCAACTTCGATAACTTTTCTGAGGACCAAAGCAACCCAGAAGTGATGCCAGAAACAAAGACTTTTAAAGAAAAAGCAACAGAACTCTTTCATCAACTCAAGGAAATTTACCTTATCTCTCCATGGTTAGAGTTCTGGTTTGGTCTAGGTGTATTTTTCCTCCTGCTTTGGCTCATCATGGTACTTTGTTTGGGAAAATTCATTGGGGGAAAATATAGTACAATGGACACAGCAAGTCAGAACATCAACTTAGTCCTCAAACCACACAGATCCTCCCACGTGAAGAAAAGAAGAAAAGAGAACTGTCAACAGTAAATGTCACAGCCATTCCAATACCCGGCGGGGTAGTATGGGACAAAACTGACTATGAAATATATGGTCCGGTCGAAATCCTGAAGTATCCTCATCAATTCAAGGTTTTCTTAAGTGACTTTGTAAAACCTAGTACATTCTCTGATGATTGGGACTTTGAAAGTATTAATGATATGATGTCTGATTTAGTAATGTCAGCAAGATTCACAGAACATGATTATTTGCAAGGTTCGTCTAGTTATGAACAGATGTTCTGCTACACACACTATGGTGACCATTACTTGCATAAATCTGCACAGCCTGGAAATGTTTTTAAGTATAACCAATGGGAACATTGTACTAAACCACCTAAAAGCAGTTCTAAAACATTCTATGAGAAATTCCAGTACTTCTCAGGGTTTAACACCAGTGATGTAGAAACGTTTTATTATAAACTGTTAGATAAAACAGGATTGAAAACAATGCTGACAAATACTAAATTGATATATTCAGAAACATTTTATGAAAAAATGATGACATTTGTTTTTGATTTTTGGAGAAATAACATTGAAACAAAAACAATCTGGGGTACAAAAGATTGGCAGGTACAAGGCCTGGAAGCACTATTTTGCGCCTGCATGATCCCAGAGCACCTAATGTTTTTAAATGAAACAATTCAACAAACATCCTGTCTTGGCCTAGCTAAGATCAAAGACCTTAACAAACTGTCTATTCCAAAGCCAATACCTGATAATGCAACAACAGATATTGAAATAGACGTATCTAAAATTTTACATCTAAACAGAACACATCCTGATTGGAAAAAGTGGTTAATCTGGCCTACTGACACAAACAACTGTCAAGATAGATTCCTGAATAAAACACAGGGGTTAACAATGACCAGACCAGACCCTAGATACTCCCAGAGACAACATCCAGGGATAGTAACAACATACAGTGTAGGGAAGCTGTGCCTTGAATGGCTAGAATCATCCACACTGGCTGAAATTAAGCAACACTTATCTTTACTTAAAGATGGTGCTGATTTGCACGTTTTTATTATGGGACCACGCAAACAGTGTCAAAAACGCTTCATAGCGGCCAGCATCTATGCTGCATACAACAAGGCTTGGAAAGTCACACAAATTGAAACAGCTGAAAAAATACGAGAAATTGATCGTATTATTTGGAAAAATCACTTTCTGTTGTGGACAATGGGTTAATGACTCTGTCCTCCAGAATATATTCACTGGACAGTATTGTATCATCTGCCATAGATATAATAGACAAAGACTTGCTAATGTTACAGCATGGCCAGTCGCAATTGCGTTCTATTGTACAGTTAGGCTGGACGCTGCAAAATCTTCGTTCAGGCTATGTGCCTTGGCGTTTAATCAACACAACGTCATTGTTTTCCATCTTTAACCTTACTGATAAACAAATCAGCTTGGCACAGAAAGGAGCAGACTATACAATCCTGAGCATCGAAAAACTTGAGAGATTACCTTTGACAATGTCAGAAAGTCCTGTCATTAAATGGATAATACACGGGATTATCACAATTCCTATAACAACTTTCCAATTTAAAAATTGCCTTGAATACATACCTACTGGCCAGTATGAACGATTAGGTAAAGGATACATTAAGTCAACATGGAAATTACCATACACACACACATGCTATAGTGACAGCAACAAAAATGTATTTCTTAGTGGTGAAAACTGTAAACATTCACTAAGCGGTATACTTTTGTGCCAGGGTATTAATTTACACTGAGCCTGTGAAGGAAATTCTAACAACCTTTCATGCCACCAATATGTCACACCTGCAACGCAGATAGAGCCTTTCTTTAAGCAGCTCTCGAATGGGAGTTACATTCTAAGAACGAATCGCAGCTGTTGTGGCCTTTTGCCAGGGAAAGCATATCTCGTACACGTAACTTCCATGGTCAAATGCTGTATGCAAGCATTGCTTCCAAACGGCCCTGGAGACACTGAGACTCCCATATGGCCTTGTTTGAATTTCTCTTCTATACGAATTGATACTTTAAGCAGAATGAAGTCTGTGCTTTTACAGACAACAGTGCCCATCACGTCATCAAAAGAGACGTATGAACTCCAAGTTGCAAGGACAACATCTGAGATTCATGACCTTTTATCAACAAATTGCCCCCTGCATTTCACATAAATGCTTAGCCAACTCCTTAACATGTCTAGTGCCACAGGCATCCCAGGCATATTTAAGACGATTTTTACGGGACTGCTAACACCATTCAAAGCAATTCTAGGAATCATTCCTAATTTTGTCCATTCAGTCTTTGGCGGCATACCCCTATTTTTGGGACTTGTAGCAGGCATTTTATTTTTGACCCTCCTGCTCCGATATGGCAAGCCAAAACTCAGACATGACTCCGACAAGGATGGAAGAAACAATCCTAGCAATACGCTACCGGGACCAAATAACTAGAGTCCTTGGATTGGCCAGGCTGAGAGATCTGAACATGACCTGGTTTCTTTCATTCAGACCGATATGGCAGACCTGCATCTTACCTGTGCTTCGATGTATGCTATGCGGAGATGAATGCGTGTTGGACACCTGTCTTGCACTTCCATCAGCAGTACCAATGGATATCGATACTTTGCTAAGTCCTATAACGGCTCACGCATTGTGTTGTCCCCAGCGGCTACCAATCCTGATGACGGCATTCGTTGAGACTCCTGTGCTACGACTAGGTGGTGACAGTGGAGCGAGAAATAAAAGCATCATCACCTAGGTATGACCCTCTGTGAGCATTGCTGATCCAGGCTTTGATGACAGCAATCATTCTCACACCTGCCAAGTTACAGCACTATCGAACTTGGTCGAACTGTTACCTGATTTTGTAGACCAATTCTTTGAGAGCCTGTCTGATATGATGTTCTCACCCAAACAGAAACAATAATTTAGAAAAGCATTCCGACACACAGCGTTCCCATGAACTCTGAATTCGGCCTTCAGTTTTGATCAACAAAAACTGCTGCAAAGCGTTGGAACTCATTCCCCCGTTCAACAAGAATTTTTTTAATTGAACATTTTTAAAAATATTTACCTTTTTCTGGAACAAAAATTCTTTGCTTAAAGTAGACCTATTCATAAAGAACAGAAGCTTCTATTTTTAGGTAAATCTAGCGACATAATAACTTTACATCAGCCTCTAGCACATTTTACAGCAATGCATTTATATGTGATGAAATAATCTCGCACTTCTTTTCTGTATTAAGAGATATTTCATGTGTCATTTTTTCGTAAAATCGTTCATTAATTACATATGCTATAATTTTGAATGATTTCTATGCTTAAAGACGTACAGTACATTCCATGTATTTCAAATACGCCATTTTCAAATGCATATATGTATTTTGGGGTGGGTAATGTTACACATGCATCTTTTGCTATAGTTTTTAGCAAATTGATGGACATAAATTCGTGGAGTGGGTGTTGCGTTCTAATCTAGGACCCCGATCAATACTGTGACCTTATGCCCCTATACAGCTATAATCCATTTATTCCCCTATAATGGCATAACCGATCAAGAGTGATATTTCAGAAACTCGTCTCTGGCCTAACTCGATCAGAGCCACATTTCAGAATCTTTTCCTCTGCAGCTTCCTCTGCAGCTCATTAGAGCAAATGACACAGCAGAAGCCACTATCTAAGATATTACACTCCGAGTTCTTCAACAAGATAAAACTCAGCAACCTGGGAAAGCCCCGCTTGCTATGTTTTGATTAGTAATAGAACTCTAATGAGCACTGAGAGACGATCACTTCCTAGTGACATCTTTATTTATGTCTTATGTCCAAAAACGTACGTCAAACCAGGCACCTTTTAGGTATAAATATTACCAACGTTGCCTTAAGCAAACGCTGATGTTACTACTGCTGCTACTGCTGTCTCAACGACATCGATGATAGCGATGGTGTGGTGAACATAGGAGCAGAACAGCTGTCCCCTTCAGAGCCCAGCAGATGCAAGCTGCCCACGGACGCTGCCCCTCCTCTTCCTCGATGCGCTGAGAGAGACGCTGTCTTTTCTCCTGCCGAGAAATCCAGCTCCGGCGTTTCCAGCCTACTCTTGCGAGTGACTGGGATATCGAGCCCTGGAAGGAGATACCAGACCTCCAACATTCTATTCCAGAGGTATGGTGTTGACTAAACCCTTAGAGAGAATTCTTGAAGCAAACCTTGGCAAAACCAAATTAACTAAAACTGCTCTTACTCACTCCCTCCCAAGTATTAGGCTTAGGTCAGGTACACTGGGGTAGGCGTAGTTAGAAGCACCAGTTGAGTACATTAGCCAAATGTATATATGAATGTATATATGTTTTATTCATTTTAAACCATTGTATGGCTAAGAAACCATATCAATGCTTTTACAGTATTATTTCGCAATCCTCATTCTACTGTACGCACTTTTTATAATAACAAGTCTTGCAATTGTGGCAATTCATTTCTCTTGCATGAGAAGAAAGACTGTTCAATAAATAATACCTTTTTATTGAAAACGCCTGTCTCTCTATTTCTCAGCATCTTGGTGAAAGTAATCTGCACAACTGACTGAGTAAAATAACTGTCTATTGTTTCACACGACTCTAGAGATTGACTCTTATTCTAAGGAGCAAAGTTGTCATGTTTATGCAGTGGTTCGAAAACTGAATCCCTTCTTGTCTGTACCAGGGAAGCTGATCACTTCCTATTCAGTCAAGAAAGTTTCCAGTGACCTCTGAGCTAGTTGGTAACAAACCCAATTAAGTTTAGCATAGTCAGTGGAGACATGGAAGATCCGCACTTCTACGTCCATACTACTGTTTGTGTTATTCCAATGTGCAGGGCCTATTGGGAAAATAGGAACCACACTACAGCAGAAAGGCAAAAAAAGCAGTCTAACAAAGGGCAGAAGGGCAGAAAAACAAGGGAAAAACTAGTCTAACAGAGGGAGAAGGGCACAAAAAAATAGTCTACAGAGGACAGAAGGGCACAAAAACGAGTCTAACAGAGGGCAGAAGGGCACAAAAAACGAGTCTAACAGAGGGCAGAAGGGCAGAAAAACAAGGGAATAACAGAGGGCAGAAGGGCACAAAAAATGAGTCTAACAGAGGGCAGAAGGGCACAAAAAACGAGTCTACCAGAGGGCAGAAGGGCAGAAAAACAAGGGAATAACAGAGGGCAGAAGGGCACAAAAAACAAATCTAACAGAGGTAGAAGGGCAGAAAAACAAGGGAAAAATGAGTCTAACAGAGGGCAGAAGGGCACAAAAAACGAGTCTAACAGGGGGCAGAAGGGCAGAAAAACAAGGGAAAAACGAGTCTAACAGAGGGCAAAAGGGAAGAAAAACAAGGGAAAAACGAGTCTAACAGAGGGCAGAAGGGCACAAAAAACGAGTCTAACAGAGGGCAGAAGGGCAGAAAAACAAGGGAATAACAGAGCGCAGAAGGGCACAAAAACGAGTCTAACAGAGGGCAGAAGGGCACAAAAAGCGAGTCTAACAAGGGACAGAAAGGCACAAAAACAAGTCTAACAGAGGGCAGAAGGGCACAAAAAACGAGTCTAACAGAGGGCAGAAGGGCAGAAAAACAAGGGAATAACAGAGGGCAGAAGGGCAAAAAAAACGAGTCTAACAGAGGTAGAAGGGCAGAAAAACAAGGGAAAAATGAGTCTAACAGAGGGCAGAAGGGCACAAAAAATGAGTCTAACAGGGGTCAGAAGAGCAATAAAACAAGGGAAAAACGAGTCTAACAGAGGGCAAAAGGGCAGAAAAACAAGGGGAAAACGAGTCTAACAGAGGGCAGAAGGGCACAAAAAACGAGTCTAACAGGGGGCAGAATGAATCCCGCCCTGCGTGTTTGTCCACGAAGATGCCACCGTTTTGTGCAATACCACTACTTAACTGGAGTACTTTCTACTGTCTAATCAGTAAGTGCTCCCTCCTTTGCTAAATGTTTGGGGGCAGATTTACATTAACTGGCGCATGCCCCGGGATGCGCCAGTTATTGTGCGCCATAGCTCCGCCACCCATGGTCCGCCGCATGTACAATGCGGCGCACCATGTGGCAAAACGGCACAGATGTGTCACACATCTGTGCCGTAAAAGCAGCGCATTGCTGGAGCTGCGTCACAAGCGCGACGCAGCTCCAGCAATGCTCTAGTGGGGCCCTTTCTCCTCAATGCTGATTCAAGCCTTGCGCCTGCTTCAAGAAGGCGCAGGATTGGCCTAAAAGTGACTGAGTGAAATCTTGTAGATTTCACTTAGCCACTTCTAGGAGCGTTCCTGCGCAGGAACGCCCTCCCCTGCGCCGGGACACCTCCTGATGACGCAGGGCTTTACAACGTGACGCATCTCTCAGCATTGCTGGACGCAGCTCCAGCAATGCTCTAGGGGGCCCTATCTCCCCAATGCTGCGTCAAGCCTTGTGCCTGCTTCAAGCAGGCGCAGGGTTTTGACGCAGCATTGGCCTAAAAGTGACTGAGTGAAATCTTGTAGATTTCACTCAGCCACTTTTAGGAGGCGTTCCTGCGCAGGAACGCCCTCCCCTGCGCCGGAACTCCTCCTGATGGTGCAGGGCTTTACAACGTGATGCATCCCTCAGATGCGTCACGTTGTTAATACCCAGCACCAAGGCGCATCTTTGGTGCTGCCGTAGCATCACAAAAGTGGCGCAACTGCGGCACAAAAGAGGCGCAAGCGGCTTGTAAATCTGCCCCATAGTGCTTTTACTACACTGTAGCTGCGTAAAGGGCAAGAAGATGTGTCTCCAGTGACCATGTGTGCCTGTGCCTGTGTTACAGGCACACATGGTCACTGGAAACACGTCTTCTGGCCCTTTACCCAGCTGCAGTGTACTAAAAGCACTATACATTTACCCAATGAGGGAGCACTTACTGGATTAGCCAGTAGAAAGTACTCCAGGGCAAATCGCAAAAAAATCCGCAATTTCACGGGAAAATTTGCAAATTTGCAGATTTTTCTTGCGATTTTGCAGGGAAATCCGCAAATTCGCAGAACGCAAATTCGCAAATTTCGCCCATGCTTACAGATGATTTAATGATATTCACTGGAAACTTAACAAGCTCACTGCCATAAATAGAAAACATTATAAGTAAGTTCGGGACAGTCTCAGGATACCAAGTAAATCAAACGAAATATGAAATAAAGGAAAGGAACAATCAGTCGGGGAACCCCCTCATGAAGAACAAAATAAAGTATCTAGGGATAGAATACATCAAAGATATTGAAGGAATAGCCGCCTTAAACTTTAAGAGAATATACAAGGACATAAGAACTCTCCTTAAGGCTTAGGCTGGCCTACATCTTTCCTTCCTAGGGAAGTCAAACTTAATTAAAATGACGATAGTTCCAAAATGCACATACCTGTTCACCTACCTCCCACTTGATTTTAACAAAATAGAGATCAAAAAACTGCAAGGAGAGTTATCCAGCATTTTTTGGGCCTCAAAAGGAATAAGGATCAGCTGGAAAAAGCTGAGAAGAAGCAAGATGCAAGGAGGCATTGCCAGTCCAGACGTTTTGGAATATTGTAAAGCTTTCCAGTTCAAAAATATAAGGATCCTGTTGGGCATTTGCGAAAAATGGCCCATGCACTGGAAGGCCCTAATTGGGCCTGGGGAAGACAATTATTTATACAAATTTGGACACCCAAAATTTTTCCAAAAAATTACATTTGAGATGATAAGATCAGCAGCAAGAACCTGGTACGATGTTAGAACTACTCTGCCAATACCCTAATACAGTAAATTCTCTCCAATTTGGGACTCCCCTGGCACTCCAGATTGCTTAAAAGACGCCCTAATAAACCCCTTAAAGGAAGCTAGCATAAACTATTGGGGTAACTTGATAAGTTATAGCAAGATCATAGAATGGGAGATACTAGACAGAGAAACCAAGGGAACCTTATCAAGATTCAAGTATTACCAACTAAATAGCAGGATCAAAGGAGTAAAAGAAAATATGCAAGGGGATGATACCATCGAACAAAAACTTCTGGACACAGAACCTTTTAAAAAAGAAATAGCTTACTGGTACTGGGCATTGATAAGATCTGGTGAGGAAGAATACAAAGCCCCCCATGACATCAGGTGCAAATCTATGCCGTGGCTCGATATTACAAAACTCTGGGAATCCTCAAACAACATTACAGGACAAGTGGCAAAATCTGCTCCTCTGAAAAAAAATCACCTATTCACAATTCACAGAGCATACTGGACACCAAAAAACTGTCAAAATTCAAAAACAATACTGTAAAGAAATGCCCCAAATGTGGAATAGAAAGAGCAGACGACCTCCACATGTTTCAACGACGCTAGAGGAATACTGGAGCCAGATCGGTAAGACACTCTCAGAAGTACTAGAACAACCTGTGGAGGTAAGCATTGATTTGAATATTTTTGGGGTCAGAAACAATGTGCATGTCACTAATGCGTCAAAGGACCAAGAAATAATCCTCTTTTTATTGATTCTCTTAGCTAGGAGGGAAATTTGTATTAATTGAATAAAACAATCTTCACCAAGATACCCCGATTGGCTTAACTCAGTACTTAGGGCATATAATTTGGATAAAAAGGGAAGGCAAAGTAAGAAAAACAGGTTCTGGAATATTTGGGAAAAATATAATTTGGCAACTTCTAAGGGGTCCAATGATTAAGGCAAAAGTAACAACGAATTCAAGCAGAGTCTTGAATAGAGTAGTCATAATGACTAGCTCCCCCCCACTTCCAAAAATCGTGTACCTAGATATGGAAAAAAGGGGGCCCCTGGGGAAAAGGCAAACAGCTTCCCCAGTGAGATAGAAGGCGGTCGTTTTGGAACGGATCTAAACAATATAAAGGGGCATCCAACTTCTCCATACTCTAAGAAATCTTATTGCTTGATGAGGACTAAAAAAATTAAATAAAAAAAATAAAAAATAAAAAAAAGGGTGTGCCACTTGCTTGGAACGCACACAATGACAAGCCGGACTCCTGTGTGTTTAAAAGCGTCCTTTATTCCAGCAGGTGAGTATTTCTGAATTCCCATTAAAAACGCCCAGCGCGTTTCGAAGCTGACATGCTTCTTGTTCACGGGCTGGTATGCAAATGAGGCGATTTTTAATGGGGATTCAGAAATATTGACCTGCTGGAATAAAGAACGCTTTTAAACACACAGGAGTCCGGCTTGTCATTGTGTGCGTTCCAAGCAAGTGACACACCCTTTTTTTGGATATATATATATACATATATATATATACATATATATATATATATATAAAACACAGACCTGTTTCTTTTGGTTGAGCATCTATTCTTTTCAGTCCATAAATTACAGTACTGCGGCTTCAATTTTCAGCATGATATTATTAAGTGCAGCCTGCACCAACCCAATGCGTTTCGGAGCTTTGGGGTTCCTTGATCATGGGTGCGCTAACATGTTAGTTCCTGTTCTTAAAAAGAACTTGTCATGTGATTCGTGCTAATGATAAGCATAAAAAATACTTTTGTCCTTATTTTTTACAGCAATTAATTGTATACATTTTCAGACCCAACTTCCGAGATTCTAAATTGAATATAATACAGTTCAACAAGCTACAGCATGGTGGGTACAATTCTTTTGACATTAAATAGCAATCACCGATTTGCTAAGTTAATCGAAACCTGCCCCAACAACAATTCAACCCAAGTGGGTTTATAACCATATCACCAAATGTATGGCAATGATTTTCAGCCTGCATTGAATAATAATATTCATATGTTTCATGGAGTCACTGCCCTAGTGGGCATTGTCACTGAAACTATAACCTTTGCAATTTTACTGCTATCATCAACTGACAGTTCACATGAAACCATAACAATAGTAAAAAACAAATTGTGAACAATAAACGTTCTACTGTACATCAGTTAGCAATTGCCACACTTTTCTCGGATAGGAATACTATCGAGCACACAGAATTTTAACATGTTAGCTATGGGATACTGTTTGTCATCATTGGGAATAGCTCGCATATGCTCCAATATTCTGGTTTTAGCCTTGTGGATGGTACTTCCAATATAAAATTTGTTACATGGACACTTTAAGGTTTAAATTGCACACTCCGTGTTACAAGTAAAATGCCTTCGAATTTATGTGCTGCTAGATTTTCTGACAGTTTAATGGTTTTAAAATTGTCACTATATTTACATGCCTTGCATTGTCTGCAAGTAAAAAATCCTTTGATGTCAGATTTATTCTCTTCAGAATTAACCAAAGAATGACTCAGCCTGTCTTTTAAACATTTAGCTTTTCCAATCATGTTTTAACTGATTATCAAACTAGAAGTTTTAAGTCTGGGCTTATCCTTTTGTCCAATGTCAAGTTTTAGTTACACAAATAAAAGTATAGATCTGTTTAAAGTTAAGAAAGTGGTATGATACCAAGCTCACAGCTGGGAGTGACCAAAATACGATGATGAGTAAATAGAAAGCTGTAATTCTGACCATTGGGGATGTTGAAACTTTACATACGATTCATGAATTGGAAAGGGAGGGAGATTTTATTGAGGATCCCTTTTTAAATCAGATCAATGAAGACATCAATGTAAGTATGGCGTATGAGAGTGGGTTTTAACCCAAATCGCTTCTTACTCCCCAAATCACAAATGAAGCCATTGACATTTTTGAAAAAAGTATGATTACAGAATTCCGAAAGATTGATTTAAAAAAACCATATATGAGAAGCAACCTAAAAAAGAACCACATTGAGGCCATTTAAGAACTGGAGATGAAAAAGGATATAATCATAAAAATATCAGATAAGGGAGGGAATGTTGTGTTATGGCCACTTGATATGTACCTTACTGAAGGCCAAAACAATCCAGACAGATATAAGATTGCCACAAAATTTCAACATGATAATGGAAACAGAATATATTATGATAATCTTATTGATTGGTGTGAGAAGGGAATCCTAGATTGGGATGAATACCAATTTTTGTTACACAAATGTCCTAAAATCCTTGTGCTCTATCTGTTGCCAAAATTGCATAAGGATCTGTATAACCCACCCGGGAGACCGATTGTCTCATCGAGGGGCAGCATGCTGGACAGTATGTCAAAATATGTGGGCTACTTTCTCCAACCATTTGTGCATGTTTGCCCTCATATGTGCGAGACACTGGTGATTTAAAATGGTGTTACATGCACATATAAAATTAGTGAGAATAGTTGAAAAACGTTTTGCAAGTGCAACTACGTGGCCTATATATCTGTTAGGCATCATATGGGTAGCGGTTACATTTTTTCCTGTTTTCACAGCCCAATGTCCCTTTCTGCCATCCTTTTCATGGCGGGTAGCCAGCCCTGTAACGGCTGGCAGAAAGGGACATCGTAATCCCTACGGTAGTCCCTGGTAGGCACTGACAGCATTGTACGAGCCCGTCCGTCTAACTTGCGGACTCAAGGAGCCAGGCGAATGCATGGCGGTCGATCTTTGTGAATGCAATACGTTTTCATACCATTATAATATGGCGTGCGGAAAAGTTGGTTAGAATGGCGGGCAGACCACCACAACAGCTGGTCGGTAGCGGTCTCTCCTCCATTGTAATCAGTCCCAAAGTGTGGGATTGCGTTTATCTCTTTAGAGGACATGGTTTTAAATGTGTGCAGCCTTCCTAACTTACTTCTTCAAGGGACTATGTCTGCAAACAAACCTGCTTGGTGCCACACGATCTTGCATGGTATCGCCGCTTGCGCTGAATGGTGTGCAAGATGGGGATTGCTGTTATCATGTGACGCCTACAGAATCTCATGATTTGTGGCCATAAGTTTGTCTCTACTCATGCTTTAGTACCCAATCACCATTATTGAGTGGGTTTCATGTTTATCCAATTGTGACGCGTCTGAGTGCGTTTGTCTTTAGAATACATTCAGTGAATGCATGTTCGTGGGAGAAGAATGTCTCCTCCTACATTGGTATGCTTAGTCAGTTTCTGTGCAGATAATGTGCATCCTTGCCGCACATTGTTCATTCTCAGTGTGCCTGACTGTGAGAGGCTGGGAGTTGTGGTCCTGATCCCCACATCGGTACTGGTGAATCACGATCAATTTAAGATGTTCTTACTGCCTATTTATAAGCTTTCTCTAGGCCCAGGGATTGAAGTCTTTCTATACAGGTGTATCTATCATGGTGACTTAATCCATCATGTTTCATATGTAAAAATTATGTGTAAGAAATAAGTGCAATATTGAAATATTAAGAGACTAGCTTTCTGGTACTTAGAGAACCCTAAAGGTTATCAAGTATGTGTCAAATCCACAGATGCATAATATATTTAGCAAAAAGTAAAGGGAGTATTATACGATGGGTCCTGAATGTTAATGGTTTCGGCCTCCATATTTTTGGGTAGACCTTCAGGATGCTATAGACTGTCTTAAACCCAGTGTTAATAAATGTGTAAACTATAGAATATTCCACCATGGTATATCATTATTCAGGCCTTTTGTGTGGGCGGACAATCTATAAATTCACTGTAGCTCTTTTTTAATTAGATCTTTTCCACATTTCTGTTTTCTGCTACCACTTGTTCCAAAATGACCCATCTCAAATCTTTCATGATGTGTATCATTGTTATGTAGTGTTCCGCCATTTTGGTTGAGGCCTGTCTACAGCAAATGTTGCTCCTTTGCTCACTTATTCTGGTACTCATCTTTCTGGTTGTCATCCCTATTTACTTTAAATTGCAGATGCAATTTATCATCTAGATCACCTGCTTGATGTTGCAGTTTGTGTATTTTCTTAACTGCCACAAAGAGCAATCTCTTTAGTGGGGGCTTTGAGGTGGTATACGCTGCAGTGGCAACAGCGGATTGACCTGTCACCTCTGGTAAGCCTAATGTTTTCTGCATTTGTTTGGTAGTCTGGGGATGAATCGAGGTCCTGTGTGTACAAGTGAGTCTCACAAACGTCTTGCTCTCCTATGGGAAAACAATGGATAGTCCCATTGTCTAGTGCCTGTATTGAGTATGCGCCAATTGTTTAAAATCATTTTTTTTTAACATGGGCAGATGCAGTTTTATATGTGCTTATACATACCAGGGAGGGTTCGTCTTTTTTTCTTACTGGGGTGTCTGGTAAGGCCTTAGGGTTCTGGTTTCTTGCCCTTTTCTTCGTTTTCTGGATTATGTATTCTGGATTGTTATATGCTCTTAGTTTGTCAGCGAGAAGTTCTGCCTGATGTTTGAAATCTTTAATCTGGCTACAGTTCCTGCAAAGATGCACGTAAGGTAGATTTTCCTATAGATGTTGAGGATGGAAACTGTTAAATTTTAATAGATTGTTTTCGGCAGTCGGTTTGTGGAAAGTGTCGGTCTGTAGTTTGTCTCTTTTATGATTGAGGTTTATGTCCAAAAACGTGAGGGTCTTCTTAGGGGTTGAGTATATTTCAGATTCATGTATTGGTTGTTTAGCCGTGTAATGGAACTCAGGTCTTTTGTTTTATCGCCCTTCCAAACCACAAAGATATCGTCAATGTAATGTTTCCCTGTGGTAATGTGTGCACGGTAGGGGTTATCATTGTGAATAATGTATTTCTTTTCTAAATTGTACGCAAAAAGCCTGGCCACACTAGGGCCAAATGTATTCCCCATCAAAGTTCCATGTGTTTGCAGAAACAGGGTCCCTTCAAAGTGAAAATAAATATTTGTGAGCACCAATCTTGTGCATTCCATAACAAAGTACATTGGGTCCAGTCTTTGTCTTCCTCAAATTTCTCTTATGACCTCAAGTGCTGCATCTTGAGGGAGGCTTGTATGCAGACTCTCTACATCTAGGCTCATTAGTAGGTTCTGAAGTCAAGGTCATTGATGTGGACAAGGAAGTGTTTTGTGTTTGTGATGCATGTTTCTGTTCTCTGTACAATAGGTTTCAGGTACATAATTGTGACATGGGGCTCCAGGAGTGAGCCTATTCCTGAGACAATTGGTCTGCTGGGTGGTGGGTACCAGTTTTTATGAATTTTAGGGAGTATGTAGAAGTAGGGGATTCTTGGATTGGTATTTCTTAAGAATTCTCCCTCTTGTTTGCTAATCCACCCTTCGCACTTTGCCTCTTCAATCATGGTGCTGATTTCTGCCTTCAGTATGGGGGTTGGATCAGTGTCTAAGATCATATAATTCTGTTCCTCCGCTAGTAACCTATAGCATTCTGTTCTGCATGCTGAGGTAGTTTGCAACACTATGCCTCCACCTTTTTCTGCCAGCTTGACAGTAATATCTGCTTTCTTTTGAAGTTCCTCTAGTGCTGCTCTTTCTGATTACTTACATTCTGAAATGTGCTAATTGTTTTGACATCAAGCTTTTTAATCTCAGCATATATTGCCTTCTCAATCAGCCATTGCAGATTTGTGAATTCAGCTTTGTAGTGTTTTGATTCTCCACGCAGGCCTTCCGGCCAACCTCGGCAGGCAGCCAACCCCCACTTCACATAGCCAAAGGTAATGTGGTTGGCCAAGCACAGTCATAGTGTATCATGCTATTTTTTAAATGTTTGAGTTGCCCGCTTGGGACTGAAAAAAAAAATTAAAGTGAAGTGATGGCTCACTTGGTTTTAACACCTCAACAAGGTTTTGAACAACTGCACTCTACCTGTAATTTTTCAGTGACATTGGACAGATTTTCATTTGCAAATGTCCTGTAATATTTGCACATAATTTTATAATTTTTGTATGCACTATGGTTATACACCAGGGGCCAGATGTATGACCCATTTTAGCGGTCACAAACAGAGAATTGGACAGTGACCGCTAAATAGTCTTTTTCAATGTACTCACACTAATTTGCAAAATAGGATTTAGAGTCTGCATTATGAAGTGGCGCTTCAAGGGCGTCCCTTCCTAATAGTGAGTCACAAGGGTATGTATGAATGTTTTGCGACTGAAATGCTGTTGCAAAGCATTCAGATTTTAATGACTCCATGAAGGAGATGGTGACCCGCTGGCAAAAGTGAAGGGGTCCCCTTTCCTCTTTGTGAATCTGGGTGGCAACATTTTATAAGAGCAGGCAGTGGTTCCATGGACCATTGCATACTTGATAGAGCATGCAGGTCACCAGACTAGGATTTTACCAATACTCACCTGGGCCCATAATTCGAAATCATAAACATTTATCATTTATTCAGGTAACCCATGCTCTACTACCAGTATATTTAGTTTCCACTAATTCCTATACCAGTAACTTACCAATCCTTGTTACGAGATACCTAAGACCACAATAAATCAGGGAGTTTAATAAAGAAAGGCACTCAAAAATACTAAAACGTTTGCATTTATATGATAATCACAGACTCGGGATAGGTTCAAAATCTTTATCTAATCATCATCAAAACTGATCAGCCACAAATTGAAAGCAATTAAACTATCAATAACCAAAATCAGAAATAGTGTATAGCTATGTAAAAGATAAATTATGCCAACCATTTAGCAAACTTGAAATAAAGGGAGGGTAAGAACAAGGAACATGCTATTTCGAGAAAACAGGCTTTCGCAATTTTACTAAAGGAAGGTAAAGAAAGGGAACATACTAGACCCAAGGACTTTCTCAATTATTGACAGTTTGGAAAAAAAGAACTCGATATGCAAAATCAAAACTCAGATTTAGCACATAACTATAGGGATGGTAAGAATTGGAACACTCTATAGATTCAGATAATCAAGCTTTACTCCTTAAAGGGAAGGTAAGAAAAGGAAAATATACTATCATGAAAAAACATTTAGCATTGACTAAAAGGTGGGTCAAAAAAGGAACACGGTAATAGACAGCAATATATGAAATTCTCATTTACTAAGGGACGGGAAAGAAAAGGAACATATGCAATCAAAGCTTTGCAAATCAGGGAAGGTAAAGAAAAGGAAGCAAATTAGAAAGACAATTACCCACACAGATTTATTTTTACCTAGAATAGTGTGAAGACGAACCCTGGCCACGGGTCAGTTGGAAAGGACAGGAAAAACCCCAAAGACTTCAGTGCCAGTAGGCGAGCAGGTGCAGATCATGGAAAATCAGGACAGGATAACCCCAGAATTTGGATCAGGACCGGACCTCCAAAGGTTAAGACCAACACCCGCAGTTTCGGTTGCAACGCCTGCGCTACTCCCTCTCTGCAAGGAATCAGCCCAAAACCCCGATTGGGTTACAGCTTTCACCAGCAAAGTGCTTCGCCAGCACTTTTACTTCCCAAAAAAACCCAATTGGGTTCTCAAACCTCCCGACAGAGTGCTCCGCAGCTCTCTGCTCTTAGTCACCTATTGAGTGCGTTGGTTCAGTGAAGGGTCAGCTATTCAGACAAGTCGGACAATTTCTCTAGCTAAACCTAGGAGGAGAACAGGTCATCACACTTTCTCCGTCTCCTTATTCAAATTTTGTTCATGCCCATCAAATTTCAGGTTCTCATGACATATTCCTTCCACCTTACAATGGTGCATTTAACATTAAAAACATTGTAATATTTGAGTATAGTTCAGCTTCTTCTAGCAGGGTTAGTGTTCAGCTTCCCAGGCGCATCTTGGCTGTGACTTTCTTGGCTCCTGTTCAATGAAAAATGTTTTCAACTTCTCTCTGGAGCTTGTCATGCACAGAAGGACTTTCAAAATGGAGTAATAAGCACATCCTAGGCCCAAAAGATTACGATACATGAAAAGTAAAAGGAAACATTTTTAGAACACAGAAATAAATGATTACACTGTATACCATGAATTTCTACACTATACCCATTACTTCATATTAAGCTATAGCAGTAGGATTAAGCAGAGTGAATAGCATAGCAAAGGCAGCAGTGCAAGCCTCTCGCATGTAGAACACAGAGCAGCCATATTAATTCTAGTGAGCAGATGCGCCAATCTTCCCTCCAAAACTGTGAGTACGTCATGTCACGTGGGTATGACAGACACATGCGCAGTAGAAATTTCCGTGTAGCAGCAGCCATTTTATTTGCAAGCGCATTAGGATTAGAAAACACATAACCAAGCTTCTCTCGGATACCCGATGCCAAAGGGAAAAGAAAAATAATTAGTAAGACGAACATGTGGATTATACAGTTAGGGTTATTCGAGGCTCATGATACAAGCAAGTCGCTTTTCGTGCGAATCCTTGCTCCATCAATCCCCTCTTTGATGATATTTTTTTATCATCACAAATGAATGAAATAGATGCCAACTTCTCACATTTCACCCATTTTAATCTCTTCAAACTTTCTATTCAGCTTTTTCTCATTAATTTTATTCGGATGAGAATTTTTCATCTTTTTATAGATCTGACTATTCAACTCTTCTAATTCAAGTTCTTCAATATTTCTCTTCACTCCTTGCGGATTTACAGAATATTTCTTTTTAGGTTTTCGTCATTTGCAGCAAATTATTGTCCCTAAAACTAATAAACCTATTTCCGCCATTGGCATCAGTATTTTACTCACAAGACTTTTACCTAGATTAGAAAACCAACTCCCTACAGAGAAGAGACCATCAGTCAGTCTCGTCCAAGCACTATCAAACTCCAGTGGTTTAAGCTCTCTTTCCAAATTAGTAATGTTTCTCACATACCTCTTAATTTCAACACTTTTGTCTGGAATGTAAGAGCAACAAAGTTGCGCTTTCAACATTCTACAGACTCCGCCCTCTTTTGCCAATAACATGTCAAGAGCAAGTCGATTTTGTAAAACCATAGATCTGATCGCAACCAATTCGGTATTGACCATCAGTAAACCTCCAGCAGTGTCAGTTGATAACCGATCCACTACTGTTGACAGTTTGCAAATTCTGTGTGTATTTAGAGCCACTCCCACTGTAGGTATCAATGCACTAAATATATCACCTACTATTTCTCCAACACTTTCTCTTTTGCTACGTACTAATCCATTAGTTTCTTCATTGATTCCATTGCTTTTATTCACATGGTATATCTTTGGGAAGACAATAGCAAAATAACAGCTTCCATACCAATGATCTGGTAATTTGAAATAAGCCTTGTTCTCACATGTATAATAAATTCCGGGAAACACAGTTTCTAACCTATCTTTGAAATCCCAGCCCCCAATTACCTTGTAATTGTGCTCACATTCACTGGAACCAATGAATATATTGTTATAATAACTAGTCTTTTCTCTGTGAAGACAAAGTGTCCCCTTCTTTTCGAAATCCAGCAACATAGCAGCATTAGCTCCACCGTTAGAGGTGCTCCCTATACTTTCAGCCCATTTAGGGGTTTTCTGATTCTTGTCATTTGCTTTTTTTTGGAAACTCTCTCTTCTTTTCTCTACCATGTTCAGAAATATATTTTCTTTTTCGTGTAATAGACATGTTAAGTTATTCCTGTGTGCGTCATCTATATCTATTTTTTTTACAGTTAGAAAATATTCACTCATATAGCGTGCTACATCTCTAGTTGTATGGACAGGGTTTAGGTTTCTACGTACAGGAAGTTCGGAAAATATCACATCTGAGTTAGAATAATAATACTGTAAAGGTCCTTTCTTGTAAAATAAGCTAGCTAAAACACTACAGGAAATTCCATATGTTAGCGGCAAGTGGTGGTACGTTACACCCTCAGCTACCGAAGTAGGCAGCTTCATAGAGACATAGCAGTCATCTATCTCCATTGCTTCTACATAGAGTACTAACAGGTTTGCAAACACATTTAAATGAGTTCTGTTTGTAATTCTATTATAATGCAGTCCTTCCTCATCTGGTGCATCTAAGTCTATTTAAGTTTGTCTAAGGCTAAGTGTTCCCTCTTGTGTGTCTATTCTTTGTGGTGTATCTCTTGTTTGCAGCTCTTCTGTGTCCATTGTCATTTGCTTAGTAGGGTACAGAATTGTATCTTTACTCATCATGTGAGGAGTAGCTATTTTTAGTCCTATCCAAAGTATAAGTACTATTGCTACACAGCATAAACATACTTTTCAGCATGTTTTAAACCATTTATTTTCGGTCTTCCATTAACAGTCGAAGCAGCCTTTTTTTTTTCTAAAGGAGTTTCAACCCCTCTTTGTAGCTTTTACACAGTCTTTACCCTGTGCAACTCTCAGGTGGGTCTCACTTCTTCGTCAGTTTGATCAGCATTCAATTCTTCATCATTTTCATCACTTATATCTAGATTCTCAAATTCTTCCAATACTATGTAGGTCCACTCAGGGCCTTTGTATTTGTTATTCAGTCTTTTTTGTCGTGGACTTCTTCTTCTGGGTTGTATCACAGGTGGATCAGTTTAGCTTGTTACTTCATCCACTTGTTCAGGTTCTTCATTAATTTTCTTTAAACGTAGTCTCAGTCTTTTGACATATCTAGGCCATTTGTCTCCTTTTCTGAGTCTTTTACCTGGCACTGTACCTTGACCCTCTGCGAATGCTCTTTTATTTTCGCTCAGTTGTCTCACATCGATTTCAGTGCTTTCTTCTTCTTCTTCCCTCTCTATCTGACTAGTTCCGGGTCCTATTTCTGTTTCTTCTGCCTGGTCACTAAGTTGGCCTTGTTCAGGAATCTGATGGATTTGACTTTTATCTTCTTCACTTTCTTCGTCCTGAACACAATTGTCTATTCCTACCTGATCCTCCTCAAGCTCTTCAAAATATTCATTTTCGTCCGCTTGAGCTTCTGCCCTAATTTCTATCTGTCCCTTTTCAGATTCCGGAGTTCTGGCTGGAGTATCAATTACTTGATCTTTTGACATGGATTTCGATGATATGAGTATTGTTCTCTACACCTGTCTCATCCTCACTATCACTCTGTCTGTCTAGATAGGTTTGGCTCCTTGTTCGAACATATTCTACAGGTATGTCAATTACTGGAATCCAATCATCTTGACTGGTGCTCGATTGGTCTTATTCAGCTATTTCAGGATTGATATCTTGAGACCCTTCAGCTGCGCAACCTTCAGCCTCAGTTTCATCAGCTCCCGTCACCTTCTTCGTGTGACTGGCATGGATCCAGTGTGGAACTCCCGCACACGTTACACCTGTGGTGGTAATCAGAATCACCTGACGGGGTCTACTCCACCTTGGTGTGAGGCAAGGTTTTCGAGTTAGTTTCTTTATCACTAACCAATCCCCTGGGTTCAGGTCATGAGCTGGAGTTGCTGGTCTAGCGACAGCGTCTTCCCCAACCTGGCAAGAGATAGAACGCACTTGGTCAGCCAGTTCTTTGCAGTATTCCAGTACTAAATCATCAGATATATTTATCAGTCTGTAACCTGGCACCCATGCTTGCCGCATTGCTCTTCCCATCAGTATTTCATGGGGACTTAAGCCTGTGTTCCGGTCTGGAATTCTTCTAAGTCCCATCAGAACAAGTGTCAAATCATCTGGCCACTTCAATCGAGTTGACTCATACATTTTTCCCAATCTTGACTTGATAGTGCCATTCAATTTTTCTACCACTCCAGATGCTTGTGGGCGATATGCACAGTGCAGTTTTTGCTTAATTTTGAATGCTTCATAAATTAGACCCATTATTTCACTGTTAAAATGTTTTCCTCTGTCTGATTCAATTGTTACTGGAAATCTGAACCGTCGGATAAGCTCTCTAAGTAGAAGCTTAGCCACAGTGATGCTATCGTTTCTGCATGTACGGTAAGCTTCCACCCATTTTGAAAACAGGCAGACAATGACAAGTACATATTTTAGTCCTCGACAAGGGGGTAACTGAATGAAATCAATCTGCAATCGAAAAAAAGGACTTTCTCCCTTTCCAATCTTTCCTGGCAATACCACTGTTTTCTTCCCTCGGTTCATTTGCTGGCAACTCAAACACCTCTGGCAGAGTACCTGTGCTATGTTCCTGAATTTTGCATTAAACCATGTTCACCTGAACAGACGTATCAAAGCATCTCTTCCCAAATGTGAATCTCCATGAATCAACCTAGCCATAGGAGCAAGCAGACAGTTTGGTAATACTACTGTTTCGTCAAGAAAAACATTGACACCATCTTCAGCCCTTCTCTGACACCCTAATTTCCTCCATTGTTCCTTTTTTTTAGGTTCTACTGCATTCTGCAAATCTCTCACTTCACTGTATCCACACCATCCAGTAACATAGGTTGGCAGCTGCTTCCGTCCACCTCAACCTTTTTGTTAACAGCCATTTTGTATTTTGCACAATGTTGGGCTAACTGGTCAGCATATCGATTACCAGCTGTCACTTTGTCAATGACAGATTTGTGAGCAGCACACTTGACCACAGCCACTTCTTTTGGCAACTGGATTGCTTCCAGTAAATCTTTCACATATTGACCATTCCTGATGGGGGTGCCTGCAGAAGTCAGAAACTCCCTTTGCATCCACAATTGGCCATAGTCATGCACAACCCCATAACCATATTGTCTGTCAGTGTATTTGGTTACTTTCTAATTTTTCCCAAATGTACAGGCCTTTGCCAGGGCAACCAATTCAGCTACTTGTGCAGACTTGACTCCAGGTAAATAGGATGCTTCCACCGGACCTCCCAAAGTACACACTGCGTAGGCAGCGCTTAAACCTCCTTCCTCATGTCTCATGCATGAGCTATCAACAAAGATTTCATAGTCTGAATCAATTAGAGGCTCCCCTCTTATGTCTGGTCGTGGGTTTGTACTGTATTTAGTCAGGTCAATGCAGTCATGTTCAACATCTTCCTTAAGTTCTGCACTATATGAATTGGGCAGTAATGCTTCTGGGTTTAAAATGATACACGTAGAAATGGTTACATTTCTTGCACCTACAAGAATTCTCTCGTACTTAATCAGCCGACTAGGTGTGAGATACTGAGTCTTAGTCCTGGTTAGCAAGATTACAACTGCATGTGGAACATACACAGTTACAGGATGTCCCATAATGATGGATTCACTCTGTTCAAGACTCATGCAAGTTGCAGCTACTGCTTTCAGACATCCGGGCAATGCAGATGCCACTGGGTCTAAGGTTGACGAAAAATATGCAACTGGGTGTCACACTAGTCCATGAATCTGAGTCAAAACTGAAAGTGCACAATTATCTTGTGTGTCACAGAAAAGTGCAATATCTTTAGTATAGTCAGGCATTCCTAATGCTGGGGCTGTACACAGGCAGTCTCTTAAGTTCACAAAGGCAGTCATGCTTTCGTCATCCCACTCTACTGGGTCTTTGACTCTTTTCTTTGTCATTTGTATCAGAGGTTTTGCAAGTACTTCGAATCCCACAATCCATTGCCTGCAATATCCTACAACTCCAAGAAACATTCTGATCTTTTTTTGTGTTTTTGGCAACATGTTTCTAATTATCCTAATTCTTTCTGTGGTAACCTTCCTGACACCTCTTTCTATCTGATGTCCCAGATATTTCACTGAGGTAGCACAAAATTGCAATTTCTCTGGGGACACTTTATGTCCTCCTTCAGCCAGGTGATTCAGTAATGCTTTGGTATCAACCACACAGTCTTTTCGTGATTTGGAGGCCACCAAAAGGTAGTCTATGTACTGAACCAAGACTGACTGTCCAGGTAGAACTACCGACTCAAGGCCCTTTTTCAAAATCTGGTTAAAAATTGAGGGGCTTTCTGTGTACCCCTGAGGGACCCGATTCCAAATATAGACATAACTGTCAAATTCAAATGAGAAAATAAATTTGCTATATGGGTGTAATGGGAACGGCAAAAATGCGTGGCATAGGTCAATGACAGTAAACCATCCAGCATCCCACGGAATCTGATACAGAATCACTGCAGGATTTGGCACAACTGGGCAGCAAGGAACAACGATCCTATTAACCTTTCTAAGGTCTTGTACGACCCTGTACTTACCACTCGGTTTCTTTATACCAATTATGGGAGAGTTACAAGGACTGCTCATTACTTCTTGCAAAAAGCCTGCTTCCACCAAACACTAAAGGTACTAATTTGTTTATTAGAAACACCCACTACTTGGATCGCTTCTCCCGAGATGGGGTAGGTTTGGAACGTCTGCTGTTCTCACAGTAGAACGGGTAGCACCAGTATCCAACAGGAAGGTTACATCATTTCCTTCAACCTTTCCTTCAATGTATGGTCCTGACTGGTCTACCGGCAGGGAGGCGCCAAGCACGCACTCCTCGTCCTCCCACCTCAGGCACCGTCAGTAAGGTTTCGCAAGAGAATGTGTGATTCAAAAGAAATTGTGAGGTTGATGCATCTCTCTTTTCCCTTCCTTCCCAATTCGAAGTCTCTACATTCTGTTGTTGTTTGCTCCTATAATTTGGCATAGGCGCAGGGGGTATCTGGTTCTGTATTACTGCTGCTGGGTCTTCCTTGGCACCTCAGGCTGCGTCTGTGGATTTAAATCATTATTTTGCACATTACCACTCTGCACAGCCTTACACTCATCTTTCCAGTGCCCCAACTTTCCACATCCGTGACAGGTGAACTTCTTTTTCACATCTTCCCTATTGAATTTTCCCCTGGGCCTTCCCCCACTTCCATCGCCCTTATTCTGATTAGAAGTCATCTTGTTGTGTTCTATCTAGGACCCCTATCAATATTGTGACCTTATGCCCCTATACGGCTATAATCAATCCATACCCCTATAATGGCATAAACGATCAGAGCCATATTTCAGAAACTAGTCTCTGCAGCTCATTACAGTATATGACACAGCAGAAGCCACTATCTTAGATTCCTAGATTACACACCGAGTTCTTTCAAAAGATAAAACCCCCAACAACCTGGGAAAGCCCCGCTTGCTATGTTTTGATTAGTAATAGAACTCTAATGAGCACTGTAAGAACGACCGGTTCTTGGTGACATCTTTATTGACGTCTTATTCCCAAAAACGTATGTCAAACAAGGCACCTTCCAGGTTTAAATAATACCAATGTTGCCTTAAGCAAACACAGCGGTGGTGGTTGTGAATACAGGAGCAGAACAGCTGTCCCTTGCAGAGCCCAGCAGATGCGAGAAGCCCACGGACGCTGCCCCTCCTCCTCCTTGACGCGCTGAGAAAGACGCTGTCTTTTCTCCTGCCGAGAAAATCCAGCTCCGGCGTTTCCAGCCTACCCTTGCGGGTAACTGGGATATCGAGTCCTGAGAAGAGATACAAGACCTCCAACATTCTATTCCAGTGTTGACTAAACCCTTAGAGAGAATTCTTGAAGCAAACCCTTGGCAAACGAACTTAACTTAAACTGCTACGTACTTACTCATTCCCAAGTATTAGGCTTAGGTCAGGTACACTGGGGTAGGCGTAGTTAGAAGCACCAGTTGAGGACGTTAGCTAAATGTATATATGAATGTATATATTTTACTTATTTTAACCATTGTATGGCTAAGAAACCATATCAATGTTTTTACAGTATTATTTCGCAATCCTCCTTTTACTGTACGCACTTTTTATAATAACAAGTCTTACAATTGTGGCAATTCATTTCTCTTGCATGAGAAGAAAGACTGTTCAATAAATAATACCTTTTATTGAAAACGCCTGTCTCTCTATTGTCTGCATCCTGGTGAAAGTAATTCTTGCACAACTGACTGAGTGAAATAGCTGTCTATAGTTTCACACGACTCTAGAGATTGACTCCTATTCTAAGGAGCAAAGTTGTCATGTTTATGCGGTTGTTGGAAAACTGAATCCCTTCTTGTCTGTGCCAGGGAAGCTGATCACTTCCTATTCAGTCAAGAAAGTTTCCAGTGACCTCTAAGCTAGTTAGTACAAACCCAATTAAGTCTAACATATTCAGTAGAGACCTGGAAGGGATCACTGAAATAATATCGAGGGACAAAATATCGACTTGCCAAAATATCGTGGACAAAATATCGACAGTCAAAATATCGAGTTTGTATCTACAAACAGGTAAGTACAAAAATATCGAGTACAAAATATTGTTTACAATAATATAGATGTAAAAAATATCGACTTTATTAAAAACAGTGTTAAATTAAATTAATATTAAATTTTAATTACTAAAATATACTTAAAAATACTTAAATTAAATTATAATAATTAAATATTAAATGAAAATAATAAAAATATTTTTTTTACAATCTTATTTGTTAAAACATATATATATAGTAACATAATATAATTAAATAAGATACTATTATATTACCGTACAATACCAGAAGTGTAAAAAATACTATTCCCACTCCAAAGAGTATAGACAGTCACATTATCGATTAGCAAAAATATCGTTTAAAAACTGAAAACTGACCCTGAACCCTAAAATATACCCCTTTACCCAAAAACCCAAAACTGACCCTGAACCCTAAAAATACCCCTTTACCCAAAAACTAAAAACTGACCCTGAACCCTAAAAATACACCTTTACCCAAAAACCCAAAACTGACCCTGAACCCTAAAAATACCCCTTTACCCTAAAACTGAAAACTGACCCTGAACCCTAAAAATGCCCCTTTACCCAGAAACTGAAAACTGACCCTGAACCCTAAAAATGCCCCTTTACCCAAAAACTGAAAACTGACCCTGAACCCTAAAAATACCCCTTTACCCAAAAACTGAAAACTGACCCTGAACCCTAAAAATGCCCCTTTACCCCAAAACTAAAAACTGACCCTGAACCCTAAAAATACCCCTTTACCCTAAAACTGAAAACTGACCCAAAACCCTAAAAATGCCCCTTTACCCAAAAACTGAAAACTGACCCTGAACCCTAAAAATACTCCTTTACCCAAAATTTATCAATATTATTTAATTACCAAATAATTATTAATTAACAATAACAATAAAGTAAATATATTAGCACATTAGCTGTAATTATTTTAATAATTAATATTATTTTTTCCCAATTAATTACTTAACAATAACACAAAATTATATATATTAAAATGTACTCTAATTAATGTAATTAACTAATTACAATTAATTAATTACCAATTAATTACTAATACAAAATATGTACAAAATTATATTAATTAATTAACTAATTATCATTAATTAATTATCAATTAAATATTAATTAAAAATATTTACAAACATATATTAAATAATTAATTATTATTAAATATCTTCCCACCCTATTCCCCTATAAACCCACAACCCGCTACAGAATTACATTACGCAATTATTATAAAAACAAAATTCATTTAATAAAATATTTTATAACATTAATACACACTTTTCACACATATTATTACATAAAAATACACTATAAAATATTATATATTATTAAAAATTCGATATTTTTGCTATCTATATTTTATACAGTCGATATTACTTCACGTACCTGAAAAACGATATTTTTGTAGTCGATATTATGTCCAGTCGATATTTTGTCCAGTCTATATTTAAAACTCGATATTATGTCCAGTCGATATTTTGGAGTCGATATTTTGTCTGTGCACCACCTGGAAGACCGCACTTCTACGTCTACACTGCTGTTTATGTTATTCTAATGCGCAGGGCCTATAGGGAAAATAGGAACTACACTACATGGCGCCCAACGTTTGGTAAGGCGATAAAACTAACGCAAGACGTTAGAGTAACTCAGTCGTGCTTTTTCATACAGACCCTTTCTACCGTAAATACTCCAATAGACGTCTGGAGTTCGTGAAAGGTTAAAATCCACCCGAACTTAGTAGGAAGAGATTCCTATGTAAAGCTCTGGTTTATTCAACGTTGAAGGATACAGTGTTCCAAAATATTGTGCACCTAATCTTTGTCTCCTTGGAGACCTGCTCTGAAAAACTTTCATTTATACAATGTCAGTACTAGACAACGGGACCGCTGAAGCCACAGTAGATGCGAATCAACGGGCCCCCGGTGTTAATGAACCGGGTGCAATAATCATCCAGGTCAACATAAGAAAAACTATAATGTTAAAACTTATAGAAAATGGACTGACCACACAAGGTGGCACAGTCGTCTTCGTGATAGAGGCACACGAATATCGGCAGACAGAGGTATTCTATTCTTGGATAAAATTTCCAGCGGCAAACGCTGCAACACACGATTTCCACTATTACAAAATAGAGGATCCACCGGAAGAGTACGCTCCTTTTGAGGAGATTGAAATCCCATTAAAATACCAAGAGCATCTGCTCTGGTTTAAAGGCGCCATAAAACACAATGATCATATTACCAGGCTCGGTCCACTAGGTAGACCAGGAGCAACGTGGCCGGTTCTAGCCAGCTACACACCACATCCAGACATTGAAAAAATGTCAAAAGAAGAGCTGTTAGGACAGCTAAAAACATTAATTAAAATACATAGACAATTAGTACAATATGTAATGCGGACTGCAACAGTCCAAACAGCTGTTAATGTCCCACAGCTGACCCCTCATCAGGGGAACACAAATAAAATTACACCAAAGAGCATGCAATCATGTCTTGGTAAAACAAATTCCTTTCTGGTTAGCGCAGAAAATTATTCAAATAGAGGCATTATTCCCGAATACTACCCCTGTTGAGAAACACAGAATTCTGACCATCTGCCTTCCAATGGGGGTCGCACCACACGTGGAGGACTGTGACACTTGGGGTACAGTCTTTTCTTCCATTTACACAAAAACACATGGTGTTCCGTCAATGGCGGTAATACCAGATGTACTAAAACAGATTCAGAATGAATACGGTCCAGAACCTGCTTTAACTCTTGGTATGAAATTACTGAAAGACTTCAAGCAGGTCTCGGCTATATTACTAGCCAATATAAAAGGAGAAGCAGCATCTGTGGCGATCTGCCAGAAATTGAAAGAAACAGATATGACAGATCAACCAATTGAGCTTGCCAGAATTATAGAAAAATGCTATAAAGAATTAGGTAGAGACAGCCTGGGTGGGAAACCAGTAAAACCCCAAATACTCGAAAATCCTTAAAAATTATTTATTAAAAATAATTCAAACACTCCTAAAAAGAACTGGGATGGAAATAAACAATCCACTCCCAAGGAAAAAGTTTTCCAGTCCAGAGGAAGGTCTCCTCGACGGAGGGAAAGAACTCCGACTCGAGAACACCAGTCTCCCCAGAGGGAGCCCTCTGAGAAAAGATATAACCTTAGAAATAGGGATAACTTGAAGAAGCCAGATAAATATCAAACTATTGATACAAGTCCCATTTGATCGTTTTCGCAGAAATGGGAAAGAAGAGGAGGGTCAGACCCAGGAGAGCACACCAAGTCCAAAGACAAGGAACCTGCTCAAAGTAAAAAATCACAATTTCCAAGGAAGAAGGTAGCCAGTATTAGAGTAATCGAACATGCCGAGAATACTGAGGACACAGCTGAAAAACGGGGAGTAGGCACAGACAATGCTAGACAGTGCAGCAGAAATCACCATAGCTCGCAAGATCCTGATGAGTCATCTGGAGACAGTGGACACGAATGAATACATTCAAGTAGAAACTGCTGACACCAGAGTTAGCAAACCTAAAAAGATATACGAAATAACACTGCGTATAGAGGGAGATAAGACTAGGAAAATAAGGGGTCTATTCTGGGATAAACTCTCAAAAGTCTATGACATCCTGTTAGCTGAAAAAGATTGGCCCCCGGAGTTTGTCAGGGAGTGCGCTCGTGGCGAAGAAATGATTATGCCTGCCTTCTCGAATCACATTCCGATTCACACTAAACATATATATGCAAGGAAATGGGCAGTAGCCCAGGCACCAGCATTATATAAAAATTATGTAGGATGGGATGAGGACTGTCCTCCTCACAAAATCCAGTTGAAAAGTCAACCGGCTGCACAAAGGCAGTATCCAATTAAGCAAGAAGCTAAAAAACAAGTCAGGGAGATTTTAGATCAACTTGAATACCAGGGGGTGATTGAAACATGCACCTCTCAAATGAACAATACTTTGTTTCCTGTCTCCAAACCGGACGATTCATATCGTCTAGTCTTGGACTACAGACACCTAAACTCATGTTGCAAAACATTTGCAGTACAAAATTCGCATAGTGCTGCACTAATGAATAACATAGTTCGCAAAAAATATAAAACGACATTAGACATATCTAATGGTTTCTTTTGTCAAAATATTGCACCAGAAAGCAGGCACTTGACCGCTTTCTCAGTAATGGGGTCACAGAAAAAATTCTGTAGGCTCCCACAGGGATTCAAGAACAGCCCAGGACTATTCTCAGCGAGAGTAACAGAGTTACTACAATTATATGATGATGAGGCAGTATCTTACGTCGATGACATCTATCTAACAGACGACGACTTGGAGACTCACTTGAAAAGAGTGAACACCATAATACTTGGGTTCGCTGCAGAGGGTTACAAATTCAACTTTAAAAAGTCTCGAATTGCCCATCTGACAGTATTATTTTTAGGATACGAATTATCAAGTGAAGGAAAAAGCCTGGCGGACAACTTCTTAGAGAAGTGCGCTGTACTCCAAGCACCAAAAACGCTGAGGAACTTACAATCGATTCTAGGCTTCCTGAATTTCGGAAGAACTTACATTCTAAACTATGCGGAGAGGGTTAAACCTCTATACGAACTAATTAAACCTGATTTTAAACCAATCAACTGGAATCAAAAACACACATAAATTTTGAGATCACTGCAAACAGACATGTTAGCAAAAACAAAGTTAGATACACGTGACAATACACGCAACCTTGTAATCCGAGTCATCCCAGGAAGATGCGGATTCACGTACCTGACCTCTAATGAGGGAGAAACTGTACCAATAGCTTACAAATCACATTTGTACACAAAAGCTGAAATAAAATTCAGTTCAACGGAAAAAATCCTACCTGCGGTTCAGACTGCTGTAGCAAAAGAAAGGGCCCTAGCACACGGTAAACAAATAATAATCGTTACACCTATACCTGCTTTAGAAGCAGTACCTAAAGCGAGCATTCCAAATGCTAAAGCTCTACATCCAAGATGGATCCAATGGGTTAATTCTCTTGCTGCAACAGACGTAGTGTATGAATTTGATCCTAACCTAAAGACACAGGAATTTTTACAATAGGAATATGAATGTCCTCTGCCAATTGAAATCCTGCCTCTAGAAGAATACGGAAGTATCATATATACAGACGGATCAGCACAACCAGCAGTTGGGGGTAAACAAGCTTACAGTGCTGCGTGCGCGATTGTTAAAGGTCAGAGAGCTGAACTAGTAGCATTTAAGATGGCGCTAGAAAATACGGATCGCAAATTCCCTACACTTATAGTGTGCGATTCATAATATTGCGTACAATCTTATAATGAATACTTGCAGAATTGGGTGGAAAATGGGTTCAAAGATGCAAAAGGTGGCACAATCAAGTATAAAATGCTTTGAGAACAAGTAGTTCTTTTGCAGAAGGAACTACAAAAGACTCACGTGATACACACTCTGAGTCATCAACGTGATGGCGTTTAAGTTGCAGGGAATTCATTGGCTGATGAAGCCACGAAGGCAGCTGTGCAAACGGCTTCCGTAGCTGCGATTACTCGGTCACAAACAAAAATAGACAGCGATATTCTACAAGCTGTCAGTGCGTCAGTAAAAGATGATAGAAGAACACTCCCAAAAGGCTGTCCAGAAAAGTACTTATATTTAACAGATACGAATAATGGTCCTTTTGCTCGAATCCCTGGAGTGGGGGATAGAGTGATTCCAAACATGGAACATAGGTTAGGACTAATTACAGCGGCACATGAAGGGCTTGCTTCTGCACACGCTGGCGTTTCCGCCACAATATCATTATTAAAACAGAGATATTGGTGGCCCCGCATGAGAATACAAACTAAGAAATATGTATTAAAATGCGAAATATGCCAAAGAATAAAAGTATCAACAGTAAAACGACCAGCGCAGACACCCCTTCTCATCTCAGATAAACCATTAGCATGTGTTTACCTACACCACTGTGGTCCCCTACAAAGGGACGGCAACTATAAATATATCATGGTCGCAGTGGATTCCTGTACGAGATTCATATGGATGTGGCCCCAGCGCTCGGCTGACGCCAAAACTGTTATAAAAGATCTGCGAGTCTTTATCGGCACATACGCAATTGCCATGTTCCATTCTGACCAGGGTCCTGCTTTCAGCTCTTGAGCTCATAAGGAGGCCATGGCCAGTATGGGCGTTGGGTTGCGATTCTCTTGTCCATCACACCCTGAGGGGAACAGTGTAGTGGAAAGAAAACACCGAGACATAAAGCAATCTATAACAGCGAAGGTATTATGTTCGGGTGATGGGTGGGACAAACATTTAATAAGTGTCCAACTTAGTCTAAATAATTTGCCAAGAAATTCTCTAAAAGGTTTCAGCCCGTACAAACTATTGTTCGGAACTAGAATGCATGTTCAGGACCTTGATAGTCAGGCTTCAGTGGTAAAAGATCGTTTAGCTGTTTTACAGGACTTGAATGAAACAAGAAAATCCTTAAGCAACATAAAAATTAAGCAACAGCCAACTACCACTAAAGACACACCACCTGTCCCAGCAGGACCTGTCTGGATTCCAAAGATTGGGGATCTAGTCAGAGAGAAAATAGCGGTGAAGAAGGAATTTGGGCCTTCTTACAGAAAAGCAGTACCTGTCTTGGCAATCAACAGAACAAGATCAGTAGTACTACCGCCTCTTGCTGGTAAAAAGGAGAACCGAGTTGTATCAATCGACCTGGTAAAACCACAAGCATGTGGCCTATAATCATCAGTAGGCCAAGTGGACTCCCAAGAAACAACAGAATACCCAAATATGCAACAATCCAAGATGTTCAAACTGAAAGACTAATCACATTTGATAAACCTGCAGTGCACAGAGAGGCACTATGCAATAATGCCATGGAACTCGTGCCTCTAGAAACACAGATTGAAAAAGTTTGTCATGAAACACCAGTCTACAATGATGTGGCATCAGAATGTGCTAACGAAAGACAAATTGAGAAAACAATTCCAACAATTGACAGAACTGCCTCTGGCTACTTCATCAACTTCAATACCTTTTCTGAAGTGAGACCAGAAACAAAGACTTTTAAAGAAAAATCAACAGAACTCTTTCATCAACTCAAGGAAACTTACCTTATTTCTCCATGGTTAGAGTTTTGGTTTGGGCTAGGTTTATTTTTCCTCCTGCTTTGGCTCATCATGATACTTCGTTTGGGAAAATTCATTGAAGGGAAATACAATTCAATGGACACAGCAAGTCAGAACATCAACTTAGTTCTAAAACCTCACAAATCATCCCACGTGAAGAAAAGAGGACCATCATCAGTAAATGTCACAGCCATTCCAATACCCGGCGGGGTAGTATGGGACAAGACTGACTATGAAGTATATGGCCCGGTCGAGATCTTAAAATATCCTCACCAGTTCAAGGTTTCATTAAGTGACTTTGTAAAACCAAGTACATTCTCTGATGATTGGGATTTTGAAAGTATAAATAATATGATGTCTGATTTAGTGTTGTCAGCAAGATTTACAGAACATGATTATTTACAAGGTTCATCTAATTATGAACAGATGTACTGCTTTTCACATTACGCAGACCACTACTTACATAAATCTGCACAACCTAGAAATGTTTTTAATTATAACCAATGGGAACATTGTGCTACTCAACCTAAAAGCAGTTCGAAAACATTCTATGAGAAATTCCAGTACTTCTCAGGGTTTAACACAAGTGATGCAGAAACGTTTTATTATAAACTGTTGGATAAAACAGGGTTGAAAATAAAGCTGACAAATACTAAATTGATATATTCAGAAGCATTTTATGAAAAAATTATGACATTTGGTTTTGATTTTTGGAAAAATAACATTGAAACAAAAACAATCTGGGGTACGAAAGATTGGCAGGTACAAGGCCTAGAAGCATTATTTCGAGCCTGCATGATCCCAGAACAAATTATGTTCTTAAATGACACAATTCACCAAACAACCTGTCTTGGCCTAGCTAAGATTAAAGACCTTAACAAACCGTCTATTCCAAAGCCAATTCCTGATAATGAAACAACAGAAGTTGAAATAGACGTATCAAACATTTTACATCTAAACAGAACACATCCTGATTGGAAAAAGTGGTTAATCTGGCCTACTGACACGAATAACTGTCAAGATAGATTCCTGAACAAAACACAGGGGTTAAAAATGACCAGACCAGACACTAGATATTCCCAGAGACAACATCCATGGATAGTAACAACATACAGTGTAGGGAAACTGTGCCTTGAATGGCTAGAATCATCCACACTGGCAGAAATTAAACAACACTTATCTTTACTTAAAGATGGTGCTGATTTGCACGATTTTATTGTTGGACCACGCAAACAGCATCACAAGCGTTTCATAGCGGCAAGTATATATGCGACATACAACTAGGCTTGGAAAGTAACACAAATTGAAACAGCTGAAAAAATATGAGAAATTGATCATATTAATTTGGAAAAATCACTTTCTGTTGTGGACAATGGGTTAATGACTCTGTCCTCCAGAATATATTCACTGGACAGTATTGTATCATCTGCCATCGATATAATAGATAAAGACTTGCTAATGTTACAACATGGCCAGTCGCAATTGCGTTCTATTGTACAGCTAGGCTGGACGCTGCAAAATCTTCGTTCAGGCTATGTGCCATGGCGTTTAATCAACACTGATAAACAAATCAGCTTGGCACAGAAAGGAGCAGACTATACAATCCTGAGCATTGAAAAATTTGAGAGATTACCATTGACAATGTCAGAAAGACCTGTCATTGAATGGATAATACACAGGATTATCACAATTCCGATAACAACTTTCCAATTTAAAAATTGCCTTGAATGTATACCGACTGGCCAGTATGAACGATTCGGTAAAGGGTACATTAAGTCAGCATGGAAATTACCATATACACACACATGCTATAGTGACAGCAACAACAATTAATTTCTTAGTGGTAAAAATTGCAAACATTCACTAAGCGGTATACTTTTGTGCCAGGGTATAAATTTACATGGGGCCTGTGAATGGAAATCAAACAACCTTTCATGCCACCAACATGTCAAACCTGCAACACAGATAGAGCCCTTCTTTAGGCAGCTTTCTAATGGGAGTTACATTCTAATAACGGATCACAGCTGTTGTGGCTTGATGCCAGGGAAACCATATCTCGTAAGCGTAACAGGCATTTTATTTTTGACCCTCCTGCTCCGATATGGCAAGCCAAAACACAGACATGACTCCGGCAAGGATGGAAGAAACGATCCTAGCAGTACGCTACCGGGACCGCATAACTAGAGTCCTTGGATTGGCCACGCTGAGAGATCTGAACATGACCTGGTTTCTTTCATTCAGACCTATATGGCAGACCTGCATCTTACCTGTGCTTCAATGTATGCTATGCGATGAAGAATGCGTGTTAGACACCTGTCTTGCACTACCATCAGCAGTACCAATGGATATCGATACTTTGCTAAGTCCTTTAACGGCTCACGCATCGTGTTGTCCCCAGCGCCAACCAATCCTGATGGCGGCATTCGTTGAGACTCCTGTGCTACGACTAGGTGGCGGCAGTGAAGCGATACATGAAAGCAACATCACCCAGGTACAGCCTTCTGTGACCATTGCTGATCCAAACATCAATGATAGCAATCATTCTCACACCTGCCAAGTTACAGCATTATCGAACTTGGTCGAACAGTCACCTGAATATGTAGACCTATTGTTTAAGAGCCTGTCTGATATGATGTTCTCCCCTGAACAACAACAATGATTTTTTGGAAAAAGCATTCCGGCGCACAGCGTTCCCATGAACTCTGAATTCGGCCTTCAGTTTTGATCAACAAAAACTACTAAAAAGCGTTTGGAACTCTATTCCCCCGTTCACCATGAAAATGTTTTTTTTTTTAATTGAACACTTTTTCAAAATATTTACTTTTTTTCCTGGCACGAATACCTTTGCTTAAAGTAGAACTATTCATAAAGAACAGAACTTCTATTTTTAGTAAATTTAGAGACATAATAACTTTACCTCAGCCTCTAGCACATTTTACAGCAAATGCATTTATATGTGATGAAATAATCTCGCCCTTCTTTTCTGTATAAAGAGATATTGCATGTGTAATTTTTTCGCAAAATCGTTCAACTGTTTACATATGCTATAATTTTTGAATGATTTCTATGCTTAAAGACGTACAGTAGCTATATTTTCATGTATTTCAAATACGCCATTTCAAATGCAATATGTATTTTGGGGTGGGAAGTATTACACGCGCATCTTATTGCTTTAGTTTTTAGTAATTTGATGGACCTAAATTCGTGGAGTGGGTGTTGAGTTCTATCTAGGACCCCGATCAATATTGTGACCTTATGCCCCTATACGGCTATAATGAATCCATACCCCTATAATGGCATAAACGATCAGAGCCATATTTCAGAAACTAGTCTCTGCAGCTCATTACAGTATATGACACAGCAGAAGCCACTATCTTAGATTCCTAGATTACACACCGAGTTCTTTCAACAGATAAAACCCCCAGCAACCTGGGAAAGCCCTGCTTGCTATGTTTTGATTAGTAATAGAACTCTAATGAGCACTGTAAGAACGACCGGTTCTTAGTGACATCTTTATTGACGTCTTATGTCCAAAAACTTACATCAAACAAGGCACCTTCCAGGGATAAATAATACCAACGTTGCCTTAAGCAAACACAGCGGTGGTGGTTGTGGATACAGGAGCAGAACAGCTGTCCCTTGCAGAGCCCAGCAGATGCGAGAAGCCCACGGACGCTGCCTCTCCTCCTTGACGCGCTGAGAAAGACACTGTCTTTTCTCCAGCCGAGAAATCCAGCTCCGGAGTTTCCAGCCTACCCTTGCGGGTAACTGGGATATCGAGTCCTGAGAGGAGATACAAGACCTCCAACATTCAATTCCAGAGGTACAGTGTTGACTAAACCCTTAGAGAGAATTCTTGAAGCAAACCCTTGGCAAACCAACTTAACTTAACCTGCTACTTACTTACTCATTCCCAAGTATTAGGCTTAGGTCAGGTACACTGGGGTAGGCGTAGTTAGAAGCACCAGTTAAGCACGTTTGCTAAATGTATATATGAATGTAATATTTTACTTATTTTCACCATTGTATGCTTTTACAGTATTATTTCGCAATCCTCCTTTTACTGTACGCACTTTTTATAATAACAAGTCTTGCAATTGTGGCAATTCATTTCTCTTGCATGAGAAGAAAGACTGTTCAATAAATAATACCTTTTATTGAAAACGCCCGTCTCTCTATTCTCTGCATCCTGGTGAAAGTAATTCTTGCACAACTGACTGAGTGAAATAGCTGTCTATTGTTTCACACAACTCTAGAGATTGACTCTTATTCTAAGGAGCAAAGTTGTCATGTTTAAGCGATTGTTGGAAAACTGAATCCCTTCTTGTCTGTGCCAGGGAAGCTGATCACTTCCTATTCAGTCAAGAAAGTTTCCAGTGACCTCTGAGCTAGTTGGTACAAACCCAATTAAGTCTAACATAGTCAGTAGAGACCTGGAAGACCGCACTTCTACGTCTACACTGCTGTTTATGTTATTCCAATGCGCAGGGCCTATAGGGAAAATAGGAACTACACTACAATCTGGTTTAACTGTTGTTCTGCTAATTTTACTTGCGCCCACATAACCTTTTCTTTCAATTCTTTCTGCTTATTTTCCAGCTCATCTTCAAAATATTTTGCATATTTAAGGACCTCATCTATGGGCTTAGCTTGCCAACAAATTTTATTGTCTTTAATCCATTGTGAAATTTCTGGTCTCAATCCTAGCACAAATCGATAAATGAAATGTGTCATGTCTTTCATGTCAATACTAAGGGGCACTGCTGGGCAAATTATAATAGGAGGTGATTTCAATTATATCCAGGATTTAAAGAGGGACACCTCAAACAAGAATAAGAAACAACTAAAACCAAAGACTAAAGGGGTGTTAGAGGCTTTCATGTCAGAATATCAATTGCGGGACTCCTGGCGTTCCCTAAAACCCAATCTAGAGTCTTACACGTGCTATTCTAATAGGTTCCACACAGCCTCTAGAATAGATTTTTTTTTATCCTCAAGATCACTCCAAATTTCCAACCCATTGATAGGCTGTAATCCCTTTTCAGATCATGGGAGGATTGAGGTAGAACTAATACTAGAGGGTACGACAGGGGAGCGATCTAGGTGGCAGTTGGATCGTACCCTGTTACAGAACATGACATGGGTTGAGGGTTTTAAAGATTGGATAAGGGAATTTTTTTTAGTAAGTAAGGACTCAACAGAGCCTTTTGCAGTATGGGGGGCATTCAAAGCAGCAGCCCGGGGACAGATTATAGCATTTTCTTGCAATAAAGCAAACGACCGAAAAAGAAAAATTTCTGCCCTTCAGTGTGCTGCTGAGAATGAGTATACATTGAAACTGAATCAAAAACCTAATAACTGGGAACAAGCTAAAGCATTGCTTAGGGACTTCTTCATCCTGGAAGAGATAAATAGCTCAAAAGCCTTTCAACAAAAGCTATATGAAGACAGTCAACTCATGGGTAAGCTGCTGGCAAATTCGATCAGGAAAAAACAAGAGTCGTCCATCATTTTAAAAATTCAAGACCCGTCAGGTGGAATAGATACTCGAAGTGAGGGAATCGCGAAAATATTCCTTGATCATTACGAGAGAATATACTCTACTGATATTCAAGTGGAGGAAATATTGATCAGGGAATACTTTGATAATTTAAATATCCCCAAAATTTCCAACTTCAGATCTAATCAAATAGGCTGTGATATAAGTCATCTGGAAATTCAGAATAGTATAAAAGCCACAGCGGGAGCAAAGGCCTCAGGGATAGATGGATTCCCAATCGAATTTTATAAGGTTTTTTTGAAGGAATTAGAAGATCCCTTGAAACATTTATTTAATTATATTAGACTAGGTGGTAGGGTTCCCTCAGAGTTTAAAGAGTCCACAATTATTAGTTTTGTTAAGAAAGGCAAGAATCCGGAGGACGTAAATTCCTATAGACCAATTAGTCTATTAAACTCTGATTATAAGGTTTTCATGAAAATTTGGGCTCAAAGATTCGTGTTGGCAGCCCAGGAGGTAATACATCAAGACCAAACGGGTTTTATAGCCGGTCGTAGTATGGCTGCCAACACAGAATATTTAATACAGGCACTAGATTATTTTAATATTAATTCAATTTCTGCATGCATTCTTATGATTGATGCAGAAAAAGCATATGATTTAGTCAACTGGTCAGCGTTATTTTTTTCTTTGGGTTATTTTGGATTCCCCGCCCCTATTATTAACATGTTACAAAATATCTATGAAGGGGCATCAGCCCAGGTGATAATAAATGCCAAGCAAGCTGGGAAGATTAAAATAAAACGGGGTACTAGACAAGGTTGCCCCTTATCACCCCTGCTTTTCACCTTTTTTATCGAACCCCTGGTAATAAAAATAAGAAATAATGAAGCAATATCTTCCCCAATTGCTGGAATTGCTGAAATGTCGAAGTTAAAATTATTTGCCGACAACATCATCCTTTACATGGCTCCTGATAAAGAAAATATCTTACATCTTATGAAAGAGCTTCAGGAATATGAGAAGATAGGGGGATATAAAATCAATGAGAAAAAAACGGAAGTTCTTATTATAAATTCAAATTTAGATTTCCTTCCGCCAGATCTTCAGCTCCAAGCAGAAAAAAGGGACCCAATAAGATATTTAGGGATTTATGTGACCAGAGACTATCAAGAACTTTTTCAACTGAATTACATAAAAACAAAGAATAAAATTAAGTGCCTTTTAGAACAATGGGATATACTGCCCCTATCATTGATTGGCAGAGTGGCATTGATTAAGATGAACATATTACCTCTGCTTTTATTTTTGTTTAGTAATATTCCAATCAAAGTCAGTATGGCCTTTTTTAACGAACTAGAATCCATGATGAGAAAATGTATTTGGAACAAAAAGGCCAATAGAGTCAAACTCGCGGTAATACAACTTCCTGTTAACGAAGGCGGGCTTGCTCTTCCCCATTTTAATACATATTACGAAGCAGCTTTTTTCGATATAATGGCAGGATTATTAAAGGCTAGACAGACAAGAGACAACTTTTTTTTAAATAGAATGCTTGAGGAATCAGGCTCTCAAATTCCTATCTTCTTAAAAACTGCAAAGCTTCCAAAGAGAACACGATACAAGACACTGATAGGGTATTCATCAAGATTACGGCTGCTATTTGAAAAACATGGTTCAGATGGATCTATTTGTTTTGAAACTGTCAGAATGTGCTAAAATGGGTCTTAGGATTTCTTCAAGTCATCTGACAGAATGGGAATCGGCCGGATTCTGTGAAATAAGGCATCTTCTTACTCAAAATACCTTAATTAGCTGGCAAATGGTTAGAGATAGAACGCATCCGAGGCGGCTCATGTTTTTTCAATATTTGCAATTGATTTATTTTATGAGAAAAGAAGTAGGAAGTCTAGATTCAACACCCAATGCTTTGCTAACAGCGCTATATGGGGAGAAACATAAGGGTATTGGATTCTGGTATAAAAAGCTACCCCCTTCTGGATCATCTACTATAATAATTAACCACTTGGAGAAAATAAATCTTACATTACAGTGTGTATTGTCAGATAAAGACTGGGAGACAATATGTTATTTAGGAAACAGAGCACTTCGAGCAGCTAACTATAAGCGAATGTCCTTTCTTTCTCGCTGGCTGGTATATTACACCCCGGAGGCCCTACAGAGAATGTTCCCTGAATGTGAGAACAAATGTTTTAGATGCAAAACCAGGGGACAGGGTGGTTGGTATCATATTTTTTTCTCATGTCCAAAGTTAGAACCCTTCTGGAAGGGGATTTTCGCAGATTTGGAAATAGCAACTGGGAAAATTCTTCTTCCAGAAGGGGAAGTGGCCCTTTTTGGCATCAGTAAAGACAGGAATAGGTTTAATGAATCAGAAGAAGTGTTTATTTTTATTTCCGCTGCCGTGGCACGGTCCCTGATTTTGCAAAATTGGAAATCTACGTTGAGTCCATGTCATGTTAAGTGGGTTAATAAAATGAGAAGAACATATAATTTTGAGAGAGCCTATGCAGGTAGAGTGGGTGCAATTGCAAGATTTGAAAGGAATTGGAAACATTTTAACAAGCTTGAACTGTTAAAAGGAAGGTGATTGTTATATTTTAGTTAATTGTAAGTATTGTAAATATCCATCTGCCGTGCTATATCAAATTGCTAAACACTTTTATCATATATATTAGTTGTTATTGTATTTGCACTTCATGAAGTGTATTACTATTTGTGTTACTATGCATCGGCACTTTATTGCATTAGTCACTTTATATAGGTCAAATTTTGCACGTAATTGCAATAGCACTTTCAAGCGTCGGTCTTTTTCACTTTTGCACTAGCACTTTATGAACAGCATAATAATAATAATCTTGATGCTGCTATTATCAGTTGTTGAACTAATATCTTAAATACTGTAATAATATTATTAATATTATTTCTTTTTTCTTTTTTGTGCATTATTGCAGTTTTTGTATTATTGCTGTGGTATTTTTTTTTTTGTCTAGGGTTGTCTCTTGGATACTGTAAATTTGTTCTAATGTATGTCTAAGTATGAAGAAATTAATGTACCAATGTATATAACATTTTTTTTTTCACCTACGGCTTGTAATAAAAAAATTAAAAAAAAAAAAATGTCTTTCATGTCAATGTTGCCTAGTCCACTGTATTGTTTAAATGTCTGTAGTAGACTTTCATAATATGAATGCACTGATTCGTCTTTATTCTGAGTGGTTCTATCTATTTCATCCAGTCCGTCTCTTTTGCAGGCACCTTTCCTTTTAAGTGAAGTATTACCTGATTGTACTTTTTCATTACATCCTCAGAAGGTGCCCCTGTCTTCGGGTGTCTTGGGTACTCATCACTAGGCCAATCAAAAGCTACTTTGCATTCTGTCCACAAATCTACGGGGACTACAATGATGAATAAGCCATCTAAGTCTTTCAAAAGACACTTTGACACCTTTACAAATCTCTCGACCTGTCTGTACCACTCTACAGGTTTTTTCTCGAAGTTTTGGGAAATCACTCGTAAATGACAAAATATCCTGTCTGGACCATAGAACATGTACATAGCCTCCTCTTGGTACCTCTTGTATGGGACACAATATCTCTACCTTTTCTTCTTCTTTTAAAACATACTCTGAAGTCATTTGCCTTGATTGAATTTCTTCCTTTCTCTTTGCCAATCTTGCTTTCCATATCTCTAGTTCTCCCCATTTTTGCATTAATTTCATCAGCTCTCTTATCTGCACCTTTTTCCCTGACACATTCATGTTTTCTAAGTCTTTGTCCATTAATTTTTCATGAAACACCTTTGTATTTCTAGTGATGCTTTTACAAATAAACAGTAATTCAACTTCACTAAAGGTATTTAATCTCTCCAATCCCACATTCCCAGCCATCATTTATTCTTTTTCAATCTTTAATTTATATATGTCTAATGGCTTAGGCTGTGTCTTTGGTCTCTATATTTCTTGTGTCCATCTGTCTATTTCTTCAGGAGTTACTACAGTGGCACTTCTTTTATTTGAAGAAGTCTTTGTCTGCACCTCCCTTGAGGTTGTAGGTGTGGTTTTCCTCATTGAACCACCTTTAGGTTCCCTTATTGGTAAATCCATTACGGATATCACTGATTCGCATTCACTTGCCTGATCATCTATTATCAGTGGTTCTTTTCTTGGCTGTACTACTGATGCAGTTATAACTGGAGCTTTTGGACTAGCCTGCTTATCTCCGTTCAAAGGAACAATTGGGCCAATAGTCACTGGAATTGTCAAGGCCTCAGGACTTTAATTTGGACATTTTCTGAATTAATTCACTTCTCTGTTTATTTGAAGCTTCTCTTTCTCTTTCTTGTAATACCCTTTCGATTCAGGTTTCATGTATCACTTGTGGAATTAAAGGTGGCTTTAAAAACGGGGCAGTCAGATTTGCTGTACTTCACTCCTCATTATAAGGAGGCTTAAAAAACTGGTTATTCGGATTTACTGTTCTTGGTTCATCATTATAAGGTGGTGGATTTTTTATTAATAAATCCTCCAGGTAATCATCATCTGAATCACCACTAGTCATCGAATGTTTAGTTTTCTCAGTCCTTTTACCTCCCACAGGCTCCTCTACAGTTAGTACTGGGTAAAGCTCTTCCACTAACATATTCTGTCTCCATTTTTTCATTTGTTTTTCTTTAAAATCTCGTGGAACCTTTGGGTAAAATTTACTCAGTCCTTTGTCAATCCTGGGTCTGTGTCGCTCAAAAGCATCAATCTCCCATTCTTCTAATGCCTCATATTGTGTTAATCTAGGTCTGGGATGTAAATCATTTATTTGAGTCCTTAAATTAAACAAAATTCTTCCATTAAAGGTGCTTTCTAACGGAAATGCCAAAATCCCATCATTTTTTTTGTATTCCACCCAGTTCTCTAACCATACACAGGAATGGTATCCCCTGTCAAACATCATGAATGATGCAGGAGTATTCGGTGGTGGAATAATGACTCCTTCTCTAGTTGTAATGGACTTGTCTTTTTTAAAGTAATTTCTAACTTTGTCTACAATTGACAACTTTCTCTTACTTACGTACATTTTGTTAGGTCTGCCTTTTAACATCTGATCCCTAGCAAACCCTAAGTATCTTGGATCAGGTCGTTTTCCGGATGACTTTGATACCACATATATCTCGTAAATTCAGATTGCGTGAAAAATGCTTATTTTCTGTTTACTAAATACTTCCACTGCTAGCGCATCTTTTATTTCTCGACAACCAACCAACACTGCGGTTTCAAATAATTTCAACCAATAGGTGCACAGCCTTTCTCGTGAGATGAGTTTCCACGCTCCTGCGCTCACCCCTCCTTTACAATGCTATCTCAGCTACACGCCTGCTGTCTTGACCAATACCAGCGCGTCTCAGAGTGACGTCAGCGCAGCTCCGCAACCGACTCCCTCCTTCACAAGGTATTTCAGAACCTAAATTCTTTTAATTTTAAAGTGCAGATTTTTATTATTTAACAATGGAAACACATTTGCCACTGTACCCGAGTGATTAGATAGGAAAGAAATATTTCACTGCAAGTAAATCCCTTCCATTTACTTTTCATACACTACGAGTAGAACTCTTCCGCCTACCCGTCATACAAGCATTATAGAACCTGCTACTCCTCCAGCCTTTATCCACTCCGGGATATATACTAAGACTAAAGTTTCACCAGCGAACCCCTTTTCTATCTATCAAGGTCAGACAAACCTGCTATTTCTTCTGTGTGACCCTTACTAGGTTATATCACAACAAAAAGTTTTGCTAGTGAACTCCTTGCTATCATTTATTCACACATTCATACAGAAAACCCTAAATAGTGCTTCCGGTTCTGACCAACCATGCACTAACTTCCTCCACGCAAGTGACCTCTCCGCGATGTGGCTTCTCCTTACCACCCGCTTATTCTGCCCCCGGGGATTGCAGACAACACATATAACTGATACGAACGATTTTGGTTAATACATAAAATTCAATATAGCAGCATCCAAACATTTCAACAATACCAAATTTGATTGATCAATAAAATGTGAACTGTAACCAACTAACTAATTAACTACCTAACTTTAACTAATCCCTAACCATACTACTGCTATCAAGAAATATACTGATAGAGCGTGCAGGTAACCCGACTAGGATTTTACCAATACTCACCAGGGCCCATAATTCAAAATTGTATACATTTAACATTTATTCAGGTAACCCATGCTCTACTACCAGTATATTTAGTTTCCACTAATTCCTATACCAGTAACTTACCAATCCTCGTTACTAGATACCTAAGACCACGATGAATCAGGGAGTTTAATAAAGAAAGGCACTGAAAAATACGAAAACATTTGCATTTATATAATAATCACAGGCTCAGAGTAGGTTCAAAATCTTTATCTAATCATCATCAAAAATCATCAGCCACAAATTGAAAGCAATTAAACTATCAATAACAAAAATCAGAAATAGTGTATAGCTATGTAAAAGATAGATTATGCCAACCATTTAGCAAACTTGAAATAAAGGGAGGTTAGGAACAAGGAACATGCTATTTCGAGAAAACAGGCTTTTGCAATTTTACTAAAGGAAGGTAAAGAAAGGGAACATACTAGACCCAAGGACTTTCGCAATTATTGACAGTTTGGAAAAAGAGAACTCGATATGCAAAATCAAAACTCAGACTTAGCACATAACTATAGGGATGGTAAGAATTGGAACACTATAGATTCAGATAATCAAGCTTAACTCCTTAAAGGGAGGGTAAGAAAAGGAACATATACTATCATGATAAAACATTTAGCATTGACTAAAAGGTGGGTCAGAAATGGAACACGCTTATAGACAGCAATATATGAAATTTTCATTTACCAAGGGACGGGAAAGAAAAGGAACATATGCAATCAAAGCTTTGCAAATCAGGGAAGGTAAAGGACGCAAATTAGAAATACAATTACCCACACAGATTTATATTTACCTAGAATAGTGTGAAGACCAACCCTGGCCACGGGTCAGTTGGAAAGGACAGGAAAAACCCCAAAGACTTCAGTGCCAGTAGGCGAGCAGGTGCAGATCATGGAAAATCAGGACAGGATAACCCCAGAATTTGGATCAGGGCAGGACCACCAAAGATTAGGACCAACACCCGCAGTTTCAGTTGCAATGCCTGCACTACTCCCTCTCTGCAAGGAATCAGCCCAAAAACCCGATTAGGTTTCAGATTTCTCCAGCAAAGTCCTTCGCCAGCACTTTTACTTCCCAAAAACCCCAATTGGGTTCTCGCACCTCCAGACAGAGTGCTCCTCAGCTCTCTGCTCTTAGTCACCTATTGAGTGCGTTGGGTCAGTGACAGGTCAACTATTCAGACAAGCGAGACAATTTCTCTAGCTAAACCTACGCTAATTATACTATTTTTCACGGCAATGTACCACCCCCAATGTTGCAAGTGTAAGGTTCTCCAATTTCGATTGGACAAAGGAGGAGGACAGGTCATCACACCACCTAAATTTTACACTTTCTCCATCTCCTTATTCATATTTTGTTCACGCCCATCAAATTTCAGGTTCTCATGACAATTTCCTTCCACCTAACAATGATGAATTTAACATTAAATACATTGTAATAATTTGAGTACAGTTCAGCTTCTTCTAGCAGGGTTAGGGTTCAGCTTCCCAGGGGCATCTTGGCTGTGACTTTCACGGCTCCTGTTCAACGACAAATGTTTTCAACTTCTCTCTGGAGCTTGTCATGCGCAGAAGGACTTTCAAAATGGAGTAATAAGCACCTCCCAGGCCCAAAAGATTACGATACATGAAAAGTAAAAGGAAACATTTTTATAACACAGAAATAAATTATTACACTGTATACCATGAATTTTTACACTATACCCGATACTTTATAATAAGCTATATCATTAGGATTAAGCAGAACAAACAGCTTAGCAAAGGCAGCAGTGCAAGCCTTTCGCATGTGAGAACACAGACCAGCCATATTAATACTAGTGCGCAGATGCGACAGTCTTCCCTCCAAAACTGCGAGTACGTCATGTCACGTGGGTATGACAGACGCATGCACAGTCGAAATTCCCGCGTAGCAGCAGCCATTTTATTTACAAGCGCATTATGATTAGGAAACATATAAGCAAGCTTCTCTCGGATACCCGATGTCAAAGGGAAAAGAAAAAGAATTTGTAAGACGAACATGTTGATTATACAGTTAGGGTTATTCGAGGCTCATGATACAAGCAAGTCGCTTTTCGTGCGCATCCTTGCTCCATCATACTCTTTAAAAATGACAAGATAGCTTTTCATTTTTATTTTTTAAATGTGTCCCATTTTCCTTTAAGGAAAACGGGCTCCATTACAAAAAAAATCCTTTATTTAAAAAGCAGTCAACGACATGGTGGTCTGCCGACCCCGTCAGGCCACCACCATCCCTGTGAGTGCAGGCCATTCCCAATGGATCACAAATTGTTACTTGCCTCATGAATAATAATGAGGCAAGTCCCTTGCTACCGATTTGGGAAACGCAAACAATGTTCAACACACTGTAGTACATTGCGGTTTGAGATTTCCTAATAGCGAATTGCCAAAATTGCTATTAGGAAATTGCAAACCTGCTATTTTGTACATCTGTCTCTAGGTTCGCGAACTTTTCTGTGAGTCATTTTTCATGTTAAATTTGGGGATTTTAAGTGTTTTGGAAAAAAGGTTTCACTGAATTCCGGTGCTTTGAGGAAGAATTGGCAGATAATGTGGGAAAAAAATGCAAGGGCATAATTATAGGAGAAGCAGGAAACTCTGTCAATTACAAGTAGATCAGTAACCAAGATCTAGGTGAGACTTTGCTCATATAATAAAAACTTTACACTTACCGTATACATCACAAGTATTATTACTGCCATAGTCTGTCTGAATCTAAGCAGATACTAGTCACTGCACTGTTGTTGTAAACAGCCCAAGCTTGTTGCACTGACTGTCACCAAGCTGTTACCGAAAGGAACAACCATGAACCCGGTACCAAGGGGTGATGTCACTTTATTAGTCACATATGGGCACACACCAAAGTTCAAAAGGTGCTTAAATCATTTATTTTTCTCAACCTTAGAGGAGGAAAATAAATTGGCTAACCAGCCCTTCTAATGAGTTAACCTTGTTTTCTGTTTGATGATTGACACACGTGGTGACAGGCCTATTACCAGACTGTGTGAACAGAGTCTGTTGGGAAGAGAGGTTTTAGAAAACAAATTAACAATCGTTGCTAATAAGATTGGGTTTGTTGTATTCGCTCTAATACAAATACCTTTCAAAAGGAGAACCTATTTCTGTCAGTAGTTTTGAAACTAGACAAGAACTTGGTTTTATCCAGGATTAAAGCAGAATTTCGGAGGCCAATGTCCCTATTGCTTTTTTTTCGATGTTTTAAAAAATCAAGCAGCACAGTGCTCTGCACTACCCGACTTTCTAAATTTTGGCCGTTTATCAAAATATCATACGTAATATAACTGATACTCTCTAAACGAACAAAAATACATCTTCTGGCTGTCAGTTAGATGCCTAAAAAAAGGGAAAACCGCGAAATGTGTTTATGGAGATTGAAGGAACTGTAAAAGTGAGCATTATACTGGAAGGACCCTCTAGTCCTTTGAGGAGTACACCTATTTCTATAAAGCAGCTTTTATTAGATTTCCCTGGGTTGGAGCTCTTAAAATGTAAAATGGCCCTTCGGTGGCCACCTGGATGCTGAATCCAATAAAACTACCAATTTTCCTTATGCTTGTTGGAGTGGGAATCAAATTTAAACTTTTAATGACATCAGAAATCAATTATGACACTTCTGAGATAAAAATAACAACGGTGCACCAAATACAGGTTCAAGAAAACATGACAAGACAAGAACATTTGTTGTTACTGCATAGTAAAAGTTTGCAGAAAAGATGTAGCCTAGATTATATTATTCCTGTAAATAATATAGACTGTGATTTACTAATTAACATAGTACTATATTTAATCAAAGTGTGCTAGAAATGTGTATATGGTGAGCTCTCACGTTAAGGAGTTTACCTCTAATTATTCTTTATTATCAGTAGATGTGTGCATAACTAATGAGCATTAATCGAATATTATGATTAAACATGATTATGATGGTGAATTTGATTAAAATGTATATTTTGTGTGTGTAAGCGTGTGCGCTTCAATGACAAAAAGAAAAGTAGGTGTTACACATTCCTAATTAATGATACATCAGTGACATTTTCAGAGACTGTATTTCACATATGTTATTGAATTTATGTTTTGAAATATATTTACATGCTGGTACATTCGAAAAGTAGTTGTGTACTTTACTGACACATGTTATTCGTAACCATACTAAAAGATTTCAAGTGTATCCGAGTTATACTAGAATCAAAACATCTTTATATTCCCTTTGAAAGCATGTTTAATAATTATATATATATTATACTTTATATTTGCTCAAATTAATGTGGACCTGACTGCATGCATGAAGTTTCTTGACTTGCTGAATCAATTACTCATGAGAAGATTTCTCAATATAACCAATAAAGTGAAACATTCTTTTCTTTCCTGAGTTCTCATGTACTGTACTTTGCCATATTTTTCATTGCAGTCCAGATCATCTGCCTGGGAAACTGTCCACTGAAACTCGCTTATGTGCTCTTGCTAAGACAGCATTATTCCAGTGTTTCACATATTCTATTGCTTAAGGACTGCATAAATGTCCCACCTATTTCTCCACATTTTGTGTCTTCTTTATGTTGCCTGACACTCATCCTATACGAACTGACCAATGAAGTGAGTGGTTTGATCAGATGAGGTGACGCCAGGTGGTGCCACCCCCGGAACTTTAAGAAGATAATATTGCCCGATTTAGCTGAAAGTCCCCCTGGTTGGTGATGGCTGGTCTGCTGGTTATTTCCCTACTTTTGGAATTCTACCGCCCCAAACAAATCATGTGAAAAGAGATTTTGCTGCACTTTCCTTGCTACTTTGACTTGCCCAGTGTGAACTCACCTGGCTCCCTTTCCGAAGTGACGCATACACTATATGCGCTTAGTGGTCTCTTCTGTCTTGGAAAACTGCTTTAACTGGTATGTTTCATGTCCCTTCCTGAACTCTTGAGCTTTGGCATCTTATTAGATTTTGACAAAATCATCTTATACCTGATGCAAATTTACTGATGCATTTCTATTTCCTTAAATTTTGAGAAACTAAACAAAATTGCCATATCGACTAAGCTATCATGGTTCATTTCCATCTAAATGAATGTGCATTCTTAATTGGGTGTACCAATGATAAGGACAGATCATATTAGAGAGATCTCAGAGCATCAAATACTAATACTATTATTCTGTATTGCCTTAACTGAGCTCTTGGTGTTTGATTTACCTTCATTTCTTTAGGAGATTTGGGCTTCAGGTGTATATCGTATTCCTTTATAGCAATTTTCTGAGAGTAATTTACATGAAACTTATTTCTAGTTTGTAGCCAGTTATCCAATTTCTGCTCCTCAATGGATGCCTGTTGGAACTATTTATATCCATCTCCTTTCACCACAAAACAATATCTATCAGAGGACCAATAAAGTAGTGGAATTAATAGAAAAGCAAAGAATGTATGGGCCAAGTAATGGTACACGTTATAACATCATATTTGGGAGAAAACAGAATGGCTTATCTAGGGTGCCATACATTTAATACCAAGGCAAACTGTCTTGTTATCCTATATCCCATCGTCCCAGTCACAGTCAATTAAACTAAGATATGTTCCACCAAGTGGCACAAAGAAAAATAGTGGGGGCCTCCTGGAGAATGTGAAGAGTGGCCCCTGCTTTTCCCATATCTCATCGCTATTCACTAGCCTTGGGTTGAATGGGGGCCCCCTCAAGGACTGAGGGACACCTGAAGGGCTGCCCCCCTTGTCACAGGGGCTGATTGGTCTTCCGTATCACCCCTGATCCCACCTCCCAGACAGACTTCCTACGATGATGTTGTTTTACAGACTCCACACAATGCTATGTGGAGCCCCTCCCTCCCTGACTCTATGCTTTTATCTTTCTGAATTGTACCACTTACAACATGCTATTGGCAAAAGGTGAGAGTATACATTTAAAAAAAAGATAGCTTACATTATTTTGAGCTTTACGAGCACTTTGCCTAAGCGAGTGCTTTATGCTATATCATTGGAGCCGCACAATTTAGGCTCCACCCTTACATGTCACAGAACTGCAATTATATACATGCATTTTGACATTATATTCACTATGTGTCTTAACTTTATTAATATATGTGAAACATTTAGGTGCATTAATTATATGTAATCACTGTAGAGATTAGAGATTTATGTACTTGTGCACTCAGTTAAAACATGTAGTCATGTGTTCTTTATTCACAGTTTTACACTTATACTTCAATTTATACCTCAATCAATCAATCAGGAGTGTGTACAGTCCGACTACTCACCTTTGAGGATCTGAAGGTGCTGAGGGGGGGGCTGCTGATCCATCTGGGTGTGGAGGTTCAGTCGAAGAGCCGGGTATTGAGATCCTTCCTGAATTGGGTCAGTGACAGGGATTGCCTGAGGCGGAGTGGCAGGGTGTTCCAGGTCTTGGCGGTGAGGTAGAAGCAGGATCTTCTTCTGGTTCTGGTCTTGTGAATCCATGGGACGGTGACCAGTGTAAGTTGGGCAGAGCGAAGTTGTCTGGCTGGTACGTAAAATGAAAGGTGATGGTTCAGATATGCTGGCCCTGCTTTGTGGAGAGCTTTGTAGTCATATGTGAGGAGCTTGCATATGTAATCATGTATTCTTTTACTCATGTTTTGAATTTACTCTTCAAGTTATACATGTGGATGTACAACCATGTATTCTAAGTGCACATTAAATGCTTAGTTAAATTAGCCTGACTGCAGACTTAAGTTAAAATTTTGATTTGTCAGAATGTTTTCTCTTTCCTTGCAGGTGAATTATGATTCTCGTTAGTTAGAGAAAGGCTTATTGTTTGTAGGAGACTGCTGATAGAGAGAAGTGGAGGAACAACTTGGAGGTGAACATGAAGAAATAATGGTTGAAAGAAGCCTTCTGTTCATTGTGTACCAGAATGGCAAGATGTTCAATGTTGAGAACTGCAGTCTCAGTTTAATGTGTTGGGAAACTGAAGCGATAATGCAGGTGCCCTTGAATAATGATTTGATTAGTTCCTGGTAGTGTGAAAGGAAGTAAGGACAATTCTGACTCTCCTGTTACTTTAAAATTGGTGTTCACACATATAGAATCAGCATTGATTCCCATTGGACTTTGAGAGGTATGGACCTCTCTGCCTGCCCTATTCTTACAAGCATTAATCTGTATTCTAAATACTTGTGATCATGCTGACACCTTCTAGGCTCCTGAATTAGAGATCCCTGATAGATGACCCTTTATCTGACTTATGTTTGCAAGAGGGAAAGGAAGTTTCCTTATGGAATACCTATCACAGTTCTGTATCTCATTCTAGTGTGCCTTGACCTACTGAGATATTTCAGTTTACCTATTGTATTGATATACTTATTGAACTTACTTTTAGGTTATATTTATATTGGATTTATTAGTAATCCAAATAAAAAAACCTTTAAGCATATTCAATGATTCCTGGTCTTTATTATGGAGTCACATTGGCTTCACATAACTGAAATGCATTGCTGGTGTCTTCTCCTTTTCAATGCTTCATGTCAACTAAAAAAGGTTCATATGACCAATGGGGAAAAATCTTTAACAATTTAACTATGAGATTACGTTGTAAGGCTCAGCACTATTTCAGATGGTAGCTTGCTGGATATTTCACTACTGAAGCAAAGGGAGTTAGACTTTCTCCTATAGAAATTCTAGCCTTGCCCAAACCCAGGGGCCCATTAGGATCACGGGTGGATCGCCAGCGCCCGTGATCCGACCCCGCCCGCCACCCATTTCCCCCACCATATCACTATGGCGGGGGGACCACAGCGGACGGAAAGACAGTCCGCCGCTTTTCAACGAGTTGCCCGGGCGGAAAAGAGTTTAATATGGTGGCGGTGTCTGTTAGACACCACCAGCCATATTAACATGGGAGCGGAAAGATGCCTTTTTGTGGTGGCAATGCCTGCAGGGATTTACTGTGGGGGCCTGTTGCTGGCCCCCAGGTACTCTGGGGAGTGCGGGTTGCACATAGGGGGTACCTATGGTACCCCCAGCAGTTTCATGCACACCGCTGTAGCGGGCACATCCTAATTGTACCCACGGGACCCCCGTCCTTATGGCGGGCGGTCCCTTTTACCGTGAGGATGGCGGGTGAACAAAGTCCGCCCCCCCAACCTAATGATGCCCCAAGTCTGAGACCCAAAAGCTCATGTCTTGATTAGGAGAATCCAGTGGTTCGGAAAAGATTTGTAACAGCCTCGCAGTGAATATTAATAGGGTGGCACACTGCATCTGATATATGTAAGCAACCCCCATAGAAGGCTTTTGAGCCCTAAGGCAGGGAGAATTAGATTTTATATGAGGACATTTCTTCATGAGAAGATTTGCCCCTGTGATATCTGGTTCTATTACTAGATATTGCAAGTGAGCTCGGAAGCTGTATTAAGGTATTACCCATACCTTAAGGGCACGGGTCAAAACGAGTTTTCCAGTTACATAATGGCTTCACTGAAATCTATGATGTTGGTATCAAACACCTCATAGTAATGCACCCGCATTGATTCCATTGATTGATTTATTAATACATGCACCTTTAATACCTTTGAGATACCACCTGAATCTTACCAGCAATCTAGTTTGCTGGATAACTGGCCCAGTACAGCCTGCAACCACAAATGAGTTTCTCACCCCCTAGAAGATGAGAGCCCTGTTCTCAGAGGTCAGAAACAATGCATGTTCTGGGGAGAGGTGTTATCACCTCCTCCCCCAAGAAGGCTGGTAAAACAACATATCAAGGCAGGAGGCTTCGAAGGCCTCTGCTGCCTTTGATATTGACACAAAGCTTTCCCAAACAGAGGTGATGCCACCCACTGTCCTGGGCCCATCTGGACCCAGGAAAGGTGGGAAAACTAGCTAAGCATCTGTGTTGCACTGCCAGGCAGGGCACACCTCTCGGGTAAACAGCCTTAAGTGAACACTAAATTAGGAATTCCACCATCTTGTGTCTTGTGGAATTGAAAATTCTGGGGCAGAGTGATGCACAATCCACACAAGAAGTGGTTTTCTAGGGATTGTAGTGACCCCAGGGGAGTGGCCCATTGGCTACTACCCCTTACTCCCCTTATCATCCCTAAATTGACTACTTAGTGGACTCCCTGATACCAAAACCTCAGATTTTGAACAACACAAAAGAAGGAGTGGACAAAGAAGACTGCTGACCTGAGAACCGAGGAGAACAACTGACTTGGCACCAACCATGCCAACCTGCCTGTTGCACCTTACCCTCGTCGAGTAATTGACTTATCATGCTGTAGTGCAGCCTCCAAGAAACTCAGAGGGCTGCCAGTGCTTTGCCAATTGCCAAAGAAACTCCCTTGGAGTAGAGGAGGTACTCCTCTGCAGCTGCAGGCACCAAAGAGCCAATTGCCAGTGCACCAGCCTGCTGCTTACGGGGAATGCCAACTCAACAGCCACCCAAGAAGAGGTAGCTATGCGCCTACATGTCAGAACAATTCTCCCTCTAACTGGGGGTGGGCCAGGAATGACTGGAGCCGCACAGGTCTAATACCTGGAGTACTGGAACGCTTGCAGCAACCAAGGCTTGTTGTGACCAGACCGGACACCGGCACCAAGAAAAACCAACCTGCGCATTGAGAAACTTCAAGGACAGTTTGACCCACACAGAGAGTGGCCCAGCTGTGCGGTTTGACCCTCTTCTAAAAAAACAAGACAAAGTGAGAGCCTCAGACCACCACCATCCAGCACCTCAAAGCACCTCTGCACCCACACCCCACAGCCTGAGTCCAAGGGAAGTGATGATGTCGACAGGGTCTGGAGACCCTCAAAGGCTAAGCCCATCCTTTGTTTTCCCTAGAGTCACCAACTGCAGCCTCTTTCTGCAGCCCCCTCCAACCGCGAGTGACTCCAGCACCGAACAAGATGCAAAGAGACACCACTGCACCGAGCCCCACAGCCTGAGCAGAGGTGGACTAATGGTATCCCTACATGCCCAAGCCTCTCAAGGGTCGAGCCCCCCAGTTCGTTCCCCCGGATTGGTCCTTAAGTCCCAGCTTCCAGCCTCTTTCTGACTGGACCATTACCCATTGAAGTGATTTGAACACCCGGACAACCCAGAGTCTCCTGAGGTTGTCAGAACCTGCCGTGTTCACGCCTGCCTAGACAAGGAACTACAGTTCCCATGATCCTTTCTTGCTCCCCCCAGGAAGTACTTTAGCGATAGAGACACGCTTCCGGGTGTGTGTTATCCTGATTCCGTCCTCCGGCGTGGAAGCGGGGCTCTGCGCGCCAGTTCCTGTTTTTTCCTGCCTTTCACCCGTACTTGGTACAGGTGAGTCTGAGATTGGATCTCTCGCCTGGGAGATCCGTTTGTCCCTCACGCTGATCTCCATATCCGTGGTAAGACTTTGCTCTGTACTTGACGGTAAAGCTATTGCTGTGTATATTTCCTAACCGCGGCTGCGGTGGCTTGGTACTGTACTTTTCTGTTCAAGAATACTGATACGAGGGTGCACAGACTGTTTTGGTTGCTCTTCCAAGGAGTCGGATGCAGTAGCCTTTAGTTGCGGAGCGCAGTGGCGGTCGAAACCACGCGTTACCGTGATTCCCTGGCAATATCTTATTTCTATAGTTAAACACCCTGAACGTTAGCGGAGCGCTGTAGTGAGGTAACTACGCATTACCGTGTTTCAAAGGGGCATTTGTTCTGAAGGTAAACAGAACGCTGTGGTGGACTCAACTACGCGTTACTGTTTGAACATTATTGTTTGTGGTATGTAGGAGGTGGATTGCTCAGAGACCCAGTAGTGTTTGAAGTGTCAAGGTGTAAGAAGGCCACAATTATATCTTGCTTATGTTTCCCATAGGGAGTCCTAAAGGCAGTGCTGGAGTGACTAGATTGCTTCATTTGTCAAAGGCCTTTTCTTACCCTCTACGCAGGTACAAATTATGCATGTTTAGCGAGACTTTATGAGTGTAGCAATATGTTTACTTCTAGCATTTACTGAATGTGTCTTGCTTTATTTTACAGGTGTCCTTTCCCTGCAGACCCTTTCCTTTTCCTTCCTTTGTTTTTTATTTTAGTTTGTTATTTTTTCCCTCGCCTAATGGCTCGAACACCCTGTATATTCAGTTCAGGGTGTTGGTGACATTTGGAGGTGGAACCATTAGTGCATCAACCGGATCCCGTGGAGGTAAACCTGACAGAGGTAACCTGTGGCCTAGGACCTTGCCCCATATTCACCCTAAGTCGAAGCGAACAGTCCCAAAAGTAGCTGTTAAGTGCCTGAATTCAGTACATGTTTCCCCCCATAGGATAACATTTATGCACCCAAACATTGCAGGGTCAACTTTTTAAAATTCTAGAAATTCATAATTTGAAAAGTACTTACCTGATTCCAATTATTTTGGTATCTAAATTCATATAAAACTATGTGTTATTTTTATAATTGGTGTCGGATTGTGTCTCACTTTCTGACTTTGTGCATTCAATAAATTTTAAGCACTACACTCTGATATGCTTAACTGCTCACCCACACTACTGTAAAATACAGCAATTGGGGTATCATTTGTGTCTCTGTAAACTGATTGGGGTTTGCTTGGACTCTTTAAATAGTGTGCCTTTATTTGGTCCACGATATATAGAGCCAGCTTCCTACACTCCAAACATGCATTTGACTGAACGAATCACATAAGCTCACTGAAAAAGAAGGTGCTTGGAGGTTTCCACACTGTGGCACATTTATCTTCGGAATTATTAAAATTATGAGAAGGGTATTGTACGAGATGAAGCCACATCCTAGACCTGCACAGTATGAGGCTTTTAATGCCTGGGATCATGCAGCTCATGTCAAAGAGAAAGAGAGATATTAGGGTAGATGGGATGCAGAACAACAAAAATGGAGTGCTGGCATAATTGAGGGAACTAGATTATACCCTGCATTGACGAGTGAGTAATCTCAGAAAGAGAATCAGGAGGATATAATAGAGAGTGCTGAGGGATCAGGCAAATATAGTGATAGTGATTCTAGGGATGACTTTCTGGATGTCTTATTGTCAAACTGTCCACCTCCTTATAATGTGATCCAACCTGAAGGAAGGAGTGTTGGTGTTACCAGTAGCAGCTCTGATGGAACCACCGCCCGAGTGAATACAAGTCATAACCTTATGGGAGAATGTTCAGAAATTCAGGCCCCTGTTAACTCTAGAGTTTCTACTTCCCAGACGCAATAACTGTTCCGGTTACAATTGGTCCCGATGGTCCTTTGTACAAACCTGAGGCATCAGGAACTACAACACATGCTTTGATGGTTCCTATTGGAGTAAGTATGTCAAATACTGTCCTGGTTACCCCCTGATGGAAGGAATGGAAAGAACCCCTTTGGTCCCGATTATAATGACTTCACCATATGTTGCTACTGTATCATTGATAATGAATCAGACAGGAGTCACAGGACTTACATCTGTAGCGGTAGGAAATAGCTCAGAGGTCACAACATTCTCATCTGTCCATTTTGAATTCACCTCAGTGTATTTCAAGCGGTAGTCCCCATGAAGGAATCACATCTAATATTTCTGTAGTCAAAAATTATGTGAACTCACAGAAATTGGATGACTTGGTAAGGTTTTTCAAGGGGTCCCCATGTGAAGCTAAGGGTTCAGGATTGAGCAGAGAACTCTTGCCTCCAGAAACAAATTGGATGAGATGATATCAGAAAATCTTGATCTTTCAGGATTAGAAACCTATCAAGAAAATGAACTCATATACATGTGTAAAGATGTCACTAAGCGTGCGGGACAAGCTCACAATAAGCTGTCTGAATTTGATTGAGTGTATAATGTATATTTAGGCAAGATCATATCCTTAAAGAAAAGTTACTGTGCATGTTTTGATGAAAATTACATCACCAGTATGAGAACACCAAGAAATAAAATACATGTTAGAAAACTAATTGGTAGCATTCAGAAATGAAGTGAATTAGACAAATGGGAAGGCAGATAGGCAAAAAAGATAGACCCAAAGAAAGCGAAGGGATGGCCACCTCCTTCTTTGCTAGATGGAGAAGGTGCTTCAAATTGTCTATTCAAAAAGGTTTCTGGTGGAGGTTATGCTCATGTACCATGGAGTAGGAGTGATATTGTGTCATTCATGAATGATTTCCACAACTTAGAGATAAGCCAGTAGAGTGGTACACCCAGGCTTATTGATTTGTAAAGCTTTCACAGGAATTGAGGATAGATCTGAATACCCTTTTCAACATTGTGGTGCCTAGTGTATTTTGGGCAGAATGTAAAGTGGTTCTACAGTGGCCAGAGAAGGAGCCACAGAGAAATCTGATAACTCATGCCCACTCGGCTTTGGTGATGAAAAAGTATCAAACAGAGTTTACCTTTATTTAAAGGAAAGATATCAGTGAAAGACATTGATTGGGTTAAGATTGACAGAACAACTCAGGACCCTAAGGAAACTGCATTCTTTCTATGAGACTTTGTTGCAGGTGTTTAATCAGCACAGTGGAATGGAAAACCTTGAATCCAAAGATGTAAGAAGTTTTATGTCTAGCTTTGTGACAGGATTGAGACCTGAGGTTAGCATGATGATTCAACAGCATTTAATTTATTGGTACAATAAGTCGATTGATGGGATCTTGAAGTATGCAAAATATTGCAGTGATGATTTGGAACTGAAATAGAAGAGGTTGAAGGAGAAGTTGATGTTGGCACAAATGAGAGCAGCACAGAGAGGAATTCAGAGTCATCCGTAAGTACGGAAGGTTGGTGCATTGCCAGGTGTGTATCATCAGCGAGTTCCTGTGATGCAAGGTGGAAATGGTTACCAGCAAAAGAGTAGAGGATGTGGTGTCCCAATTGACCCAAGGACTGGAATTGATGTTGCCACATTAAAGCAATTGACTCCATGTCATTAATTGAATCCATGTCATTAGAAGGGGAATGTTGTCTTAATCCCAACAGAGTAATGAATGAGAACCAGGCTCAAAATTCATTGTGTGTGCAGGCACAGGTTAATAACCCCCTACAGCCACAAAATGTAATGAGACAAAGGATGCAAGGTCCTAATGTGCAACAAGTTCTAGTGATGCGAGTTCCTTAAGCCTCTCAGCAAAATGTATATGGTACCAGATTTAAGTCGTATCAGGATTTGATTTTTAATCAAAGTACTTTCCGGAATGAAAATACGTTTCAGCAATTTCTCTTGTTTGAAACACTTGAGGATTATGGTTCAGATATGTCACAATGAGAGTGCCTGTGGGAGGATTAAGATTCCATGCTTGGCACAGTCTTGGAGGCAGACCAGAGTGGTCTATTCGTGGAAAGTAAGGTGAATGGCCACCACATGCCATTTTTGATCAACACTGTTTCTACCAGTTCTAAAGTTAGAACAGTGGAAGCTCCAAACCCTTTTTTCTAAATGTGACTAGCTGTGGATTTCAGACCCTCCCTCAGCTGTCACCCAGGGATACCTAGAAAACCTGTACATTTTTTAAAACTAGGCACCCAGGGGAATGCATTATGGAGTAACTTGTGTGGGTTTCAGAATCCCTAGAAAACCTCAAACGTTATCCAAAAACACAAATGTTCCTCAATTTTCTGAGATGGAAAGTACTGGAATTTATGGGGATCCACAAACTCCCATGCATCCAGCAATTCCTCAAGTCTTCTAATGAAAATGGTACTTCACTTGTCTGGGTAGTTGTAGTGCCAGCAGCAGGAAACGGCCCAAAAACGCAACATGACCATTAGTTATAATGGGGTAACCCAGTAACCTCTTTTTCTTTTTTCATACTTTGGTGGTAGTTACTGAACTATTTTACTGCCTTTCTTTAGTATTTGGATATTTGCTGTCACTCTTTTGTTGATTTGATTTCGTAATTCAAAGGGGTACAAGAGTGGCTTTCTGACCCTTTCTCTCCTGTTGTTTTCATGTAACCCAGTAACCCTCAGAACCTGAGTACTAAGTTTCAAACAAAAACAATGGTTCTGTCGGGATTCAAGGCATATTTCTTTATAATGTTGAACACTATTAGCTATTTATAGTACATTTCACATTTGTCAATCATGGAAATGCTATATGCGACATTTGCAAATAAAAGGAAGAACACACACCACAGTTTATGATTTTTGCAAAGATATTCTTATTTTTTGAAAGTTTGCATGAATAAATCCAATTTTGAAAACATTAGTTGTCCAAAAACAACTGAAATTCTGGTTAGGGTGAAGTACTAAGGTGAGTGATAGTGAAAAGTGATTAGGTGAATATGCAGTGACAAAATGACATATAGACATATAAAATAACATCAGTCCATATTATCACATCAATAATCTAAAGCAACACGGTTATTCGTTTTTATCCGCTGAGATTCAGTATGGACAGATTTATAGTGCAAAGTCAACGTTTCAACCCTAGTAGATGGTGTGGACTTATTAGCAACCTGGTAATTTGAAGGTATTGAGGCTTCTTCCGTAGCCTCTGTGGGCGGGGTGTCAGCCGACACCCTTGTAGGTATTTCTCAAAGGAGTTCTCTGGGAAGTGGATGCAGATTTATTCACCGGCCGGTGGATAAATCAGGAAAACAGTGCAGCACTTGCGATCACTTGGGAGGATAACAGCAAGAGTCTGTATCGGTCTCCGTACAAATTACACGCGAAATGGGCACATCACATTTTGCCAGTAAAAACTGTCAATTTTTTCTCAATGTGCCTAGCTGTTGTTTTTGGACCATTGCTCAGCACCTAGGGAAACCTAGCAAACCTATACATTTTGTAAAACTAGATACCCAGGGGAATTCAGTATGGGGTTCCTTGTGTGGCTTTCACCAGGTTCTGTAACCCAGAATCTCTTGCAAAACACAAACTTTGTCAAAAAACAAATTTTCCTTAGTTTTCTGTGATGGAAAGTTCTGGAATCTGTGTGGTGCCACAAACTTCCATGCACCCAGCATTCCCCATGGTCTCCCAATTAAAATGGTACCTCACTTGTGTGGGTAGGCCTAGTGCCAGGGTCAGACTGATTTGCATATAGCCATGTCTGAACTGGGGGGAAAGAGTGGGCTAAAGAACGGTGATGGATTAAACCCAGATCTTTTGACTGGGTGTGAGTGTTTGATTGGTTCAGATGCTCCGTCCATTACCACCCCCTTTTGTACCGCTTTTGGCCGCCATAAGTGTGGCAGGGTATGCTCAGACGTGAGTCCCTTGCTCACTTTGCCACTGGATTCAAGCAAGCCGGGCTGAAGACGGCTGGAATGCCAGAAACCGGTTCTCGGAAGCTAGTTACCGGTCCAGGAAAGGCATGGCTTGGCAGTTCGGGCTGGACTGTTCCCATGAGGCACAGGGTCTGACGGATTTGCATATAGCCATGTCTGAACTTGGGTGGCAGAGTGGGATAAAGAACGGTGATGGATTAAACCCAGATCTTTTGACTGGGTGTGAGTGTTTGATTGGTTCAGATGCTCCGTCCATTACCACCCCCTTTTGTACCGCTTTTGGCCACCATAAGTGTGGCAGAGTATGCTCAACCGTGAGTCCCTTGCTCACTTTGACACTGGATTCAAGCAAGCCGGGCTGAAGACGGCTGGAATGCCAGAAACCGGTCCTCCGAAGCTTGTTTCCGGTCCAGGGAAGGCATGGCTTGGCAGTTCGGGCTGGACTGTTCCCTTGAGGCACAGGGTCAGACTGATTTGCATATAGCCATGTCTGAACTGGGGTGGCAGAGTGGGCTAAAGAACGGTGATGGATTAAACCCAGATCTTTTGACTGGGTGTGAGTGTTTGATTGGTTCAGATGCTCAGTCCATTACCACCCCCTTTTGTACCGCAAAAACACAACGTGGGCACATCACATTTTTCAAGTAAATAACTGACCCTTTCTTCACAGTCTGCTTAGCTGTAGATTTGGGACCCTAGCTCAACCTGCACCAAGGGAACCCTAGCAAACCTGTACATATTTGAAAACTAGAGAACCAGGAGAATCCAGGATGGTGTGACTTGCCTGGCTCTCACTGGGTTCTGTTACCCAGAATCCCTTGCAAATCTCAAACTTTGTAAAAAAAACACATTTTCCTCACATTTCTGTGGTGGAAAGTTCTGGAATCTGCGTGGATCCACAAAATTCCACCGACCCTGCATTCCCCAAAGTCTCTTAATAAAAGCGGTAGCTCAGTTGTGTGGGTAGGCTTAGTGCTTGCAACAGGAAATGGCCCAAAATGCAATGTAGAAACACCACCTTTTTACATTTAAAACAGACCTTTTTTTTGCAAAGTGCCTGGCTGTAGATTTTGAACGCTTGCTCTGACGGCACTTAGGGAAACCGAGCAAACCTATAAAAAATTTTAAATTAGACACCCAGGGGAATCCAGAATGGGATGACTTGTCTGGCTCTCACCAGGTTCTGTTTCCCAGAATCCCTTGCAAACCTCAAACTTTGTAAAAAACACATTTTCCTCACATTTCTTTGGTGGAAAGTTCTGGAATCTGTGTGGATCCACAAAATTCCACCCTCCCCGCATTTCTCAAAGTCTCTCGTAAAAATGGTTCCTCACTTGTGCGGGTGGCCCAAGTACCCACGACAGGCAAGGAGCTAAAACATATGGAGGAGACATCAAAATTGCCTATCACAAAATGACCTGTTTTGCAAGGGGGGGTCACCTGGGTTTTAGCCCGTGCTCGGTGGGCATCTAGGGAAATGTACCAAAGACAATTATTTCTGAAAAAAGCATGGGGAGTCCAGAGAGGTGTGGCTTGCGTTGATCCACCACCTTTTTGCTACCAAGGATCCAATGCAAACCTAAATTCTAGCAAACAAAATTCACATTTTTCTCACTTTTTTTGGGATCACCGGGCTGCCACAAATTTCCTACCACCCACCATTCTCCCATGTCTCTTCATAAAAAAGGTACCTTACTTGAGTGGATAGCCTAGTTACCACAACTTAAATGGCCCAAAACATACTATGGAGACTTACAAATTATCGATGGAATCACCTGCGCTTTTGGTCCCGGGCTTGGCGGCCATCTAGGGAAACCTACCAAACCCAGACATTTCTGAAAACTAGATACCCAGGGGATTTCCAGTGAGGTGTGGCTTGCATTGATCTTTAAACAGTTTCCTACCCAGAATTCCCTTGTAAACCTCACATTTAGCTAAACACATTAAGTTTTCCTCACATTTCTGGGGGGGTAATTTGTGGGATAACCAGGCTGACACAAATTTCCTTCCACCCAGAGTTCCTCTAGATCTCCCAATAAAAATGGTACCTCACTTGTGTGGGTGGACTTACTACCTGCAGCAGACAATGTCTCAAAACAGATTGTTGAGACTTAAAATTTACCGATCACAAAAAGACTTGGTTTTGCGTGGAAGACACCTGCGTTTTTGGCCCCTGGCTTGGTGGGCATGTAGGGAAACATACCAAACCCAGATATTTTTGAAAACTATAGAAACAGGGGAATCAAGAGAGGTGTGGCTTGCATGGATCTCCCCACATTTTCCTACCCTGAATCCCCTGCACACCACAAATCTACCTAAAACAATTAAGTTTCCTCACATTTTTGTGTGGGAAAGTTATGGGATAACCAGACCGTCACAAATGTCCTACCATCCAGCAATCCACCAGGTCTCTTGATAAAAATGGTACCTTAATTTTGTGGGTAGACCTAGTGCCTACAACAGGAAATGGCCAAAAACATACTATGGAGGCTTCAAAATTATCAAGGGAGTCACCTGCGTTTTTAGTCCTAGGCTCGGCGGCCTTCTAGGGAAACCTACCAAATTGAGAGAGTTCTGAAAACTAGACACCCAGTGAGTCCAGGATGGTATGGCTTGCATGGATCCCCCAATGTTTTCCTACCCAGAATCCCCTGCAAACCTCAACTTTAACAAATAAAATCAAATTTTCCTCCCATTACTGTGTGGGATCAATGTGCCGGCACAAATTTCCTACCGCCTAGCGTTCCCCTCGGTCTCCCAATAAAAATTGTACCTCACTTGTGTGGGTGTCCAATTCAGAGCCAGCCTACATCGTAAATAAAAAAATGTAGCGCTTAGAGCTCGCTGTGCTATTCCCTCAATCTCCACATTTTTGGCTTTTCTCAGTCTCAGGCTCTTGGCCCACCCACACAAGTGAGGTATCATTTTACACGAGAGATTGAGGTGAACGCTAGGTGGTAGGAAAGTTGTGCTGGCGCAGTGATCCAACACAGAAATGTCAGAAAAATTAGATTTTTTTAAAGCTAAATTTGAGGTTGGCTGGGTATTCTGTAAGCATTTGAACTAACACTGAGGGGACTGCTAGTGAAGCTGCTCTATCCACCAAACTGTTGTCCACTTTTGGGGGATTTAAAGACTGTACCAGTGATGCATCAGCCCAGCACTGGAAAAAAATACAATTATAGACGCTGTTATTTCCTCGCCAAACAAAAAGAAGAAAGGCAATGTATGCTCAGTGCACATGCCCAGGAGTGGTGGGAAAAAGTGCTCTGAATTGGAGCTAATCAAGAACAGGGCCGTCTCTCTTCACCACAAAAGGCAACAACAAGTACCGATTGGGACAGCGGGCACACATTCTCCCAGCACTTTGGGGTATCTTGGCCATAAGGAAGGAGCCCATGCCAATTTACTGACCCCAGTGGTAATGTTATATTGATAGAACTCTTAAAGAACTGCTCACACATGCCCAACATAAGCCATCTGTCCCACCCACAGCAATAGGGCGGCAACATTGCTCTATAGGCATGGTCCCTCTGATCTTAACTTCTAATGTGGATACTTCTGATGACAGGGGAGCTAATCAGGTAAATCAGATCATCCCAAGCTCCCCACCATACACTGCTTCAATTGGTCCTGTTCGGTGCTCTAACAGAAAGTCTGCTCTCTTTCCAGTTATTAACTCTGTCACTGTGGAAATGGATGGCAACAGAAATCAGCAGACTTTACAGCTTACCTCAGAGTACACCACTTATGTGGTAGTCCCAAACAATTTACCACTTTTGCACTCAACCCAGTCTGAAATAGATCACTAGTTGAAGAACAAGGTTATCCACTGGTTTAGTACCACACTAGGATGCATCAGAAGCAACGTGCTCTCAAGTGGTATAATTGGCATTCAAAGGGCTTCCATGGATTGGCAAACTCATAAGATGGAAGCGGGTGACTGCATTGTATCCAATTTCGTTGATGCAAAGCTGGTAGGATTTATTTGAGCAGACCTTATAACTTTCCCGGTCTTTCACAAGGGATACACCTGGTTCCTCTGCAATTTTTCAACAGGCCTAGATTTGACGACTCTTCTATTAGAGCAATTTGCAACCCTGAAAGCAGGAGGAATTTCACAGTGCCAATATACAATTGCTTGCTGCTCTGGAAGAGGTTGACTGACTGTCTTGTTGGTACATTGTTATTCACTTTGTTGGAGCACCTGTGGAAAATACTGGTCCTGAGAAGGTAGCAAATAATACAGTTATCAGGACAAGCTAATCTATTCTACTTATTTAAAAAATCAGACGCACAGACATACTCATCACCCGCTACCAACTGATTTGAAGGAAAAGGGTATAGGCATTCCGACTCGGTTGTTTCCTATGATTTATTTGCTGATGCTGTACCTTTTATGCTACTGCTCCCTCACTCAACAGGTTCGACAGCCCTGTCCAACTCCTCCCAAAAAATGTGGTTCTGCAGGGTAAAATTGACACTGCTATCCTACTTCCTGACATGAGTCTTCGCTACTGGAATATTGCTGGACTAAGCAACAAAGTAAGGGATAGCAACTGGGTAAATTTAATAACTAACCAACAACGTGTCTGGAATTCTTATTTTCTGTTTACAGGAGACCTGGTCATGGTCAAATACGCACATACATGGTTTTCATTCGTGTTCACCCCTGCAACTATGTCATCATCTGGGTACCACAGTGGCAGCCATCTAACTCTATAAGCATTACCAAAACTGCCAAGATTGTGAGGACTTATATGGATTCTGCTTTTTTCAGATATTCTCTTTGCTTCTTATTGGGGCACCTTTAGTAGTACCCATTAATTTCGATCATAATAACTTTGTTAGCAAAAATGTCAAAATTGTTGATTCATTTGCCTGTGCTCTAGATATGATGTTATCAGGCATTAAAGAGGATTTTGACATATTATGGGGAGAAGATTTCAATGTTATATTATGCCTCATTACTGATGATCACACACCCCTCATGCCGGACATCCGGACACGTTACCACTGCCCCCATTGTGTCCAAGCAAGGTCGAGACCAGCCTGCATTTGTTATCAGAGCTTAATTTATAACTCCACAGACAAAGCCCTTTAACACAAATGGATCAATGGAAGTACTTTATGATACCCAAAGAAATATATACAAACCTGTTCAGATAGATTGTATTTTGAGACAGTCCTTAGACTCGCTTATGTAACTGTGCTCCCTGCTGAAGTGTTTAATTAAATCAACTGTTCCTGTCTGTCCAAACACCTCTTGTCTTTTGATTTTTCAAGGTAAATTTATATTCGAGCATCACAAGAAAGGTGTGCAAGTTTCATATTTTAAAGAGTGTTATGAGTCACCATAACCCACTGGCTCTAAGCCACAGCCTAGGGCTGCCTTTGGTGACTTTAAACAAGGTGGTTTGCCCAATTACATACATGAGAAATGAGGGAGTACATTGCAAATGGAGGGTTGTCAAACCAAAGGCCTTTTAGTACAGTTCAAGAACAACCAGAGGGAGCACTTCAAGCTCTGCCTTAATGATGAACCCGATCAGGGTAAGGCAATAGGGCCCTTCTCAGAAATTTCCAAGAAGACAACTGAGCAATTAATGGGATCTAAACAACACCATGCCCTGAGGCACAACAAATGGTTTGATTAAACCTGCTTGGGAGCTCATAGTAGCCTCATACAAGCTCCTAAACATTTGCTGAGGTGTTCTGACAGACATTAGAAACTGTAGAATTCTTTATAAATAAGTTATCAAGTTAAGGAAAGAGGAGATCAGAAGTGATGCTTGGGAGATGTTGGCTGTTACCTGTGCTAGGAATGACGCAGCCCAATTTTGGAAGGAAGTTATTGCACCTCTCTGATCAAGCAGCTCCACTACAAGCATAGACATGACCATTCCTAAAATGTTTGTGTCAAACATTCTATAAATCTGTATGATCCGAATGAACCGATATGCAGTGAGTACTGTATTACCGAAGATCAATCTGGTCAAGAAAGCACAGAACAGCTAATAAATTCCCTTGGGGTTGTCACCTCACCCGTGAATAGATGCCCAAGTAATAAAGCACCGGGACCAGAGTGGGTTCCTATTGATGTTTCTAAGGATAATTGGGCATTTTGGACCCAATACAGGTGAGTGTGCTCCAGAGTTTGAGCTGTGTTGGCCCCCCTAAATCCTACTCCAAGACAATTATTGTCACATTTTTCAAAAAGGGGGATAGGAGTGATCCCCATTGGTATCAGCTAATATCATTAAACGATTCCAAGGTGTAGGTATTGGAAAGAGTTCTATTGGATTAATTTGAAAACTGTGTAAATGACAACAGCATCTTAACATCTGCTCAGTACGGTTTCAGACAGAGCCTCGGGACTGCAGATCAGTTTCTACATCTCCATTTAGTAAAGAGTAAATATGTGGCTGCCAAGAAAGGATGTCTTGTTTTGGTGTTTATGGAACTTAGTGCAGCTTTTGACAATGTATGAAGGGGGAATTAGTGGAGTATGTTAATAAACAAGGGTGCTAATCCAAAAATTGTCCACTGACTCGCCCATCTGCATTTGGATGCAGAAGGCAGCAATAGGTTTGGGACAACCAGGGAATGCACGCCACATATAAAGATCAGAAAAGGGGTTTGGGAAGGCTGTATGCTGGTCCCCTCTCTTTTTAGTTTTCACAACAATGATTTATAACGTTTTTTTTTTATTGATTCTGCAACCTATCCTACCAGGATGGGGGCCTGATTGTTACCAGTATTCATGTAGGTTGATGATTGTGTTCTCATGGCCAGAACGGAAAGGCGACTCTAGAAGCTTTTAGATAGTTGTGTGGTTTGTCATGTCTGAATAGGGCCTCTTTAAGAACAAAGCAAAATCATTTGTCATGATATGTGGTCGATTTTGTAGCAGGCTAACTCCTTTTCAAGTGTGTATCCATGCTTATCAACCTGGGGGTTTCATTTGACAGCTTGAGCACTTTGAAGGACCTGAGGATTATGAGGGTAAGACAGTTTGAACAATCGACTACTTCTTTATTTCAATTTGTTACCAAGTTAGGGTCTATGCTCTTAGACGCTGCCATTACACTATACAAAGCCAAACCTATGTTGATTGCCTCCGATGGTGCAGGAGTCTGGGGAGACACTGATGACTCCCAACTACCAACTAGTGAATATAGGGGCATATTATCAAGGGGGTTTATCTCCGCTTTTTTGGCTTTAAAAGCCAAGAAAGCGGAGATAAAATTATCTCCCTATTACCTAGCTGCCGCTAACACCAGTTAGCGGCAGCTAGTAGGAGATAGCGACCATCTTGGGCCCCACTTTGCATGTCAGTGATATTTATCACTAATGAGATGCAAAGTGGGCGTGCCAAGATGTTAGAGACTGAAAACAGTCGCTAACATCGCTATCTCCTATTACCAACTTTTGGGGATATTCGCGCTAAGCACGAATATCTCCAAAAGCTAATACCTGCCCTGAGCAGTTCTTAGCCATGTTATCCGATGGGAGGTGGATAACATGGCTAATAGCATTAGCTCGCTAATGCATGAATATCGCGGACTTTTCAGCGATATTCATGCTTTGCGGCGATTTTTACCGCATATGCGTTAAACCTTTATAATACCAAGGTTTATTTGCGGTAAAAATCCCCGCAGCGCTGCGGTAAATTTTTGTCTCTAACCAAGCAATAGCGATAATTATCGCTATTGCTTGGTAATATGCCCCATAGTTTTCTGTGAATACTACTGTCACTCCTCTGCAGTGTTTTTGAAATATAACAACCTAGGCAATTCATTACTTAAAACTCGTGGGAAAATAACAGTGGAGAAAAGATTACCAGGTATATCCAAAAGATCATCAGTGACATAAATTTTATTAACACAAAAAAGGTTAAAACCATTAAAAAGAGGTCGATTCTCTTATATTTTTAACTAATTACACAAATTAATTGAACCAACATTACATCAAATCACAGTATTCGTTCACATTATTTACTCCGAAATGGGGAGTAACATCCTAGTTTTTACGTTCTATCTAGGACTGTCCATCAATAAATTTGTGCAACTTCTCTTATAACATTCGTTACAATTTCTATACATGCAGTATGTTTATACTGACCCACGTAGTTAAAAGGAAATAGAACTGTGGGATATATTTGGTTACTACATCCTACCTTTGCAACTCCAATAGAAGAAAATCTAAATGGTAAGGTTTTTGGCAGTAATAATTATAAAATCGATTTAAACCCATAGATTCAATTTTGAAGAAAGGATCCTCCATCATTAAAGGGTCATCGAACGAGAAGTATTGCCATCATCACTTTCGTCAGATCAAGATACTTTTTCAAAGGAAAGATATCTAAAATTGTAAGTCTCTTGCAAAAACCTTTCAGTCATCGTGCTGCCCACTAATCAGAGAGATATAACTATTATGTGGAATTAACTACATTACATATTATGTTATCCTTTTTTATAGTTAAATCATCTTTTATCCTTACCCAACAAAGTACAACTGCTGTCCTCGAAAATTATAAAGGCAGTAAAGATTGTAAAGGCAGTAAGTATATTGGTCAAAAATTGGACGTTAGGTTATCTTTACTCAGGGGCAAGTTTTAGAAGCAATCCACATGTCCTAATCTCCATCTTATAGGTCTATGAGGTTACCTGTAAATAAATACCGTAATGAGCAATGGAAATAATAATGTCGAATACCACAATGAGTTTGTCTGTAGAAATTATATGCTACGTGGTTCTTAAGTGCCAATAGGAGATGTTTACTACATTCTAGTCGATCTCAGTCAAACGTAAATTGTTAGCAAATGTTAATATAGACTGAAATTTGTAAAATCAGGTCACTGATGCTGTTTTTAATAATTTTTGTTATTAGATAACCTGTGGCTACTCCAGAAGAAGGCTCTGGTCGCCGAAACGCGCGTCGAAAAAATCTTTTTTTGCCACCTTTATCTGTTTTTATTTATATTAATTTCTGTACTTGAATTATGCTTTTTTAATTGTACTGTGATTTGATGTAATGTTGGTTCAATTAATTTGTGTAATTAGTTAAAAATATAAGAGAATCGACCTCTTTTTAATGGTTTTAACCTTTTTTGTGTTAATAAAATTTATGTCACTGATGATCTTTTGGATATACCTGGTAATCTTTTCTCCACTGTTATTTTCCCACGAGTTTTATGTAATGAATTGCCTAGGTTGTTATATTTCAAAAATTGTGTTTCCCTGACCTAGGAATTACAGTATTCATATATTCAGGGGGTCCTTGTTACATATAAATAACTTCTCTGCAGTGTCCCATCTATAATAGCGCGCAAGGTACTAAGGGGCATATTATCAAGGACGGCATTAAAATTATCGCCAGTTTAGCGGTAGAATTCCTATAGAAGCCAATGTTCACACCAGAACATGGACTTCTATTGGAATTCTCCAGGGCATATTATCAAGTCCAATATCGCCGCTTTAGCTCTTTAGCTGTAGTTTTCTGCCTCTAAACCAGCAATAATTGTTAACGCTGTTATTGATAATATGCCCCCAAGACTCCAGTATCTGGGAGACGTAGTAAGGTTTGCACCTATGTTGTGGCTGCCAGTCTGGTCTAGGCCTGAAGCAGCACTAACACAAACAGTAGTCACTGATTGCCTAAACCGGTCAGGGCCCCATAAAATTAAATGGCTCATGTATGTTAACGTCAATTTGTGAGTGATCAACAGGCTGGAAGTGTTTGAAAATCTGTTTTGTATTGACCAGCTGGCCAAACCTTCGGTTAAAAGGGAATTGTTTAGGTCTATTGCTGAAAAGAGATTTGAGGGTGAATTGAGGAAGAGGATGGTGGAGGCATAGTTCCCATTGAGGACAACGCCTAGTTCTGAGCCATATCTGCTTAAAGTGCCATGCCAGCAGAGATTCTTTTTGGTACGATTTAGGCTTGGCTTGGCCAATTTCTTGGTGTCTTATCCCTCTAATGTGTACATTAGGAAACATCTGATATCATGTCCATCTAACTTAACAGTGCCACAATCTCAAATTCATATGTTCTTTTTAGTGAGTTGTACAAACAACAGAGAATGCATCCAATGAAGACTCTGTTAAAGAATCTAAATACCTGCTATTGCTCCAAACTGACGAGGTGTGCAAAACGGTTTATAGATTTATCACCTCTGTGGTTAAACTTAGGAGAGTAGTCCAGAAATAAACATGCCCTCAGCCCCAGTATTTTTTTTATCTGAATAACGAGGAAGAGACTAAATGGACAGTCCTTTTCACTGGCAACTTTCTCTAGTGTTCTATAGTTGTCACTCTTTTTGAATGAACTGTATTGCCTGATTTTAACATGTCATGCACTAAGTCACTTTACTCAATGATTGTATGCCAAGCCATTTGAATATACTGTATGATTGATAATGTTTTTTAAAGCAAATTCTTCTTTTACCTGTGTTGTATCTTATATGTGTGCGTTAATATTTTGTTCTAAACCGAATAAAGGTAAACATGCATCAAGCTAATTTGAGAGTGCAAAAATTGTGAATTGCAAAAACAGGCCTTTTGCGCCAGTAAATTAGCCCTTTGCAATGCATCAATACAAATCTGTTAAATAGTTAGAAAATCGCAAAAATAAGGAATCACAATTTTGCGAGGGGCAAAATTGCGATTCGCTCTTAGAGAGTAGCAAAGCAATGCAACAAAAGTCACAAATAGCGATTTTCTTGAAAAACGCAAATTTATGATCTCAAATTACCCAGTTTTACGGGCGGGTGGTTAATAAAAGAAAACAATCACGACAGGTGCAGAACATCAGCAAAGTATTTAAATAGGCCCAGGAAGCCTCAGAATGTTTTACAATGGCAGCGCTTGACCTCATGGCGAGGAGGAGGAGGCTAAGAGCAGCAGCACAGAGAAGAAGGAGAATACGTAAGCACATTTTTAGAGTGTGCATCACATTGTTGGGGCAGACAGAGGAAGAGATCTATGACAAGTATAGGTTAAATGCTGCCATGATCCATGATCTGATTGATGAATTGGATCCCCTACTGCAGCGCCAGACTCGCAGGACACATGCCATTCCCACTCATGTGCAGGCCCTATGTACCCTGCAACTACTAGCATCAGGTAGCTTCCAGGGTGTAGTAGCTGTAGCTGGAGGGGTGTCATAAAGTGCCCTGTCATGTTTTTTTAATTCATTCATAAATGCCATGTTGACCAGGATACACCACCACATTCGCTTCCCCTGAACTCCACAAGATTTGCTTAAGAAAAACTAGACTTCTATCAAGTAGCCCAGTTTCCCCATGGAATAGGTTGTATCAATGGAACACATGTAGCCATTTGTCCACTACCAATGAATGGGTATATCTTTAGGAACCAAATATCCAAGTTGTCTGCAATTCAAAAAACATCATCACAGACAGAATGGCACAACACCCTGGCAGCACGCATAACACGTAATCAGACACAGTGGCGTATACACTCGTCGCCATGGGGGTGAATTTGGAGAAGGATATCTGCTTGGTAAACATATGTTACAATTTCTCTGACACAATGGCCAAATGGTAATGCATATCTGTCACTAACAATTCGCTTGCTACCCTGTAGGTGACAGCGCATACGCCATGCGCAACTACATCCTGAACCCAAGTACCCCAAGTGAGCAGCGTTACAATGCAGCACACACCGCAACACGAAACGTCATAGAGCGCACCTTTAACCTGCTCAAAAGTAGGCTTTGCTGCCTGAACAAGACTGGCGGGGCATTGCAGTACCGACCAGAGTCCTTTCTGCAGAATTGTGCTCATTTGATTTGATTTGTAATTTATGAAGTGCAGCAGGTGCCCTAAGGTATCAAGGCGCTAGAGACAAGCCGTCCAAAAACAGGAGGGAAGGGGAAAGGAAAGTCAAGATAAATACTAGACTGAGAAAAGTCAGGTTTAAGAGCCTTTCTGAAAGGGAACAGAAGGGTAATAGACCTGAGGGCAAGGGGTAGGAAATTCCAAAGCTTGAGTGCTGCCACTGAGAATGCACTGTCCCCCCACTTCCTCTTCCTGGTTCTTGGTACAACCAGTTGCATTTGGAGCGAAGAACACAATGGTCTGCTGGGGGATTTTTTTAAACATCCTTATGAGCCAGGAGCATGTTGAGATGGTGTAATTCATTTGGATATTAAAGCTGAGTTCAATATCCATCAGAACGCCAAGGTTCTTAGCCTTCTTGCTTGGGGCAGGACAGCATCCTAATGATTGAGGCCAGCAGTTACTGTTCCACTTAGATGACCCTGATCCAAATAGTATCACTTCATTTTTCTCCCCATTGAGTTTCAAAAAGTTAGCAGACATCCATTCTGCCACTTTGGTCATGCATCCAAGAATATTTATGATGAAGAGCATGGCCCTTTAGGGATAGCAACCATAACCTGTGTGTCATCTGCATATGACACCGCCTCCAGTCCAAATGAGTGGATCACAGTTGGTAAGGGTGCCACATACAGATTAAAAAGAGTAGGGCTCAGAGACGATCCTTGCAGAATTCCACAGGATAGAACATAGGAGTCTGAGTGAAAAGATTTTAAATTCAACCTTTGGGATCTTCTTGTCAGGAATGAGAACAGGAGGGCTACGAGATACCAAGACTCCAGAGTCTGTCCTGCAGCAGAATAGGTGAAATGGTATCAAATGCTGCTGACAGATCCAAGAGAATCCGCACTACCCCCTGTCCTTCATTCACAGTATGCCTGATATAATCAGTGGCTGGTATTAAAGCTGTATCTGTCCCATGATGCCTCCTAAGTCCAAACTGAGCATTATTGAGCCATTACTGTTGTCTGTCATTTTCAATGAGCTGCTTAGTAAGATGCAGTTCTAGGATTTTAGCTGGAGCTGGAAGCAAAGATTTGGGACGGTAGTTCTTACAGTCCCCTGGATCTAAGCAAATTGAACTAAATTGGGCTGTCTCTGTCTATCCACCACTGCTGTAGTCAGCTATTTCAAGCAGTCCCTCATGTCTGCCATGTTGTTTGAGACAGTGCAACGTTGTGCCTGCATTAATCTCATGTTCTTTGCTTGCAGGCGCTGCACCCTCAGCATTTGGCTCTCCAGCCCACCCCAGACATTTGGACTTTCATCCTCTGCTGTAGTCATCTGTGCCCTTGACCTCCACCTCCGAGTTAGGTTCTTGCTGCGCCAGACCAGTGATTAGGGTCTTGTCGTGGGTGTTTGTACAGGCTGGGATGTCTGGGGATCATGTTCGCTCTCTTCCTCAACTTCCATGGCAGGTTGTGGTGGGACTAGTGGGTGCAGGGTTTGTGGTGCCACAGATGTCTCCACATCTGCCTTAGCCAGAGTCTCCTGGGTGTATCTGCCTTCACTTCCCACCGACTCCTGTGCAGCTGCATCTGTGATGTTAAACAGTGCCATTTTTAGTTATAATGTTAAAATTTGTGTCTCACATAGTGCATTTTTGTGTTCCATTAAATTATTATCTGAAACACAGTATCCATATGTTTTACTTCCTTGTTGTACTTGCCTACCAACATCCCTTCCCTGCCTGTTCCTCCCATAATGCATTTGGGTGTTACATGTAAAATGTTGCTTGGAGTATGATTCAAATCAAGTTTATTTAATGTTTATTTGGACCTTTGGTTCCCAAACGATACATTTGTGGTTAAGAATACATCTAAAAGTACACTTATTAAACACACTAAAACATATCTTAAAACACAGTATAATTCAGAACACTAGACCTGATCTGACATGATGTTTCTCAATTTATATTCAGCATTAAATGGACATTTGCATGCATCTTACCTTGTGAACTACTGGCCTGTGCAGAGGTGTCCAACTCCGTCACTCCGACTAGCTTGAGGCTGGAGTGTGGACTCCACTAGTCCTCCAGTTGTGTATTCCCAGGTAGTGTTGCAGGTCCCCCTCCAGTCTGCTTTGCCTCAGAAAGCCTGTCAGCAACTCTCTCCTTTGCACGGCTGCGCAGGTCATACTACCATTTGCGCAGGTATTCTATTGTCCGGTGGGGTTCCATGTTTAAATATCGATGTAACAAATATCGATGAAAAAAATATTGAGGTAAAAAATATCGATAACAAAAATATTGACTCCCTATACTTAAACAAGTACAGGTAGTCAATAATATTGATTAAAAAATATTGACTCAAAAATATTGATGAAAAAATATTGACTTAAAAGAATAACATAACTTAAATAAGATTAATTAAATAATATTATTATTATTAACAAAATAACTTAGATTGAATATATATTTTAACTAATTATAACAAACCTAATTTGATGATTATAAACAAAACATATTGTACATATACATATATTTACTTAAATACATTTATTAACTATTATCTTTATTTAATTTGTAAGCTTTTTTAATTATATAAAAATAAAATAAACACATATATAAATAATTTAAAATAAAATAAAATATTCCATATTTAATTAACACATTAAACTATTTAAAAAAGAATAATACATACATTTAACAACAGAATAAAAACATTAGTAGTTAAAACGTTGGATAGTGAGTGAGTTCAACAGTAGGGAAGGCGCTGGATAGCGGAGGGGTAAAATTTACTTATCCCACTCCACTGAGTGCAACAGTAGGGAAAGCATTCGATAGCTGGTGGGTAAAATTTACTATTCCCACTCCAGTGAGTGCAACAGCAGGGAAAGCGCTGGATAGCGGAGGGGTAAAAATTACTATTCCTACTCCAATGAGTGCAACAGTAGGGACATCGTTGGATAGCGTAGAGGTAAAAATTACTATTCCCACTCCAGTGACTGCAACAGTGGGGAAAGCGTTGGATAGCATAGGGGTAAAAATAACTATCCGTACTCCAGTGAGTGCAACAGTAGGGAAAGCGTTGGATAGCATACTGGTAAAAATCACTATTCCCACTCCAGTGAGTGCAACAGTAGGGAAAGCGCTGGATCCCAAAACAATAAAAAACAAAACCATCAGCATGTTTATTACATTTAATTTCCAATATTAACATCATTAATATATACATTTAAATATATTATTATTAACAAAAACAATTAATATTAATAAAACAATTAATTACACATTATTTAATACTATAATATCCACAACACACACCTAAAATAATTACACAATTACATTTAATATTACTAATCAAATAATGAAAATTAATTTGTGATTATTTAATAATTAATCAATAAGCAATTAATTACTTACCACCTTTCACACCATTTACACATGTTAACACCACAACACACACCTAAAATTAATTACACAATTACAATTGGTAATTACTAATTAATTCATGGGAATTAATTTAAAAATATTTATAATTAATCAATAAACAATTATTTACTTACCACCCATCAAACCATTTACACATATAAACACCACAACACACACCTAAAATTAATTACACAATTACAATTATTAAATATTAATTAATTAATGGTCATTAATTTTAGAATATTTAAAAATGAATCAATAAACAATTAATGACTTACCACCCTTCACACCATTTACACATATATACACCACAACACACATCTAAAATTAATTAAATAATTAACATAATTAATTATTAATTGACTAATTTAAATTAATTAAAAACGAATTATTAAACTATTATTAATTAATCAATTAACACATTATGTATTCAATACATCTTATATAATTAAATTACTTCCCACCCCATTCCCCTATAAACCCACAACCCGGTACGGAACTAAAAACGCAAAATTCAAAACAACAAAATTAACTACTATAAATTATGATTTAAATATATATAATTAAATTACTTACTACCCTATTCCTCTATAAACCCACAACCCGCTACAGAAATGAAAACGCTGAACTAAACTTAAAATAATTTAATAACTAGGAAAATTCTAAAACATATAATAAAATGATAAACAATTCTCCTTAAAAACACTAAAATACATATCATTATTAATAAATCGATATTTTTGTCAACTATATTTTTGTAAACAATATTTATTACAACAATGTTTTTGTAATCAATATTACTTACCTGTCAGTGGATATTCTTGTAAACTATATTTCTGTTGTTGATATTTCTTCCTAATGAGATTTTTGCAGCAATATTTATGTCCCACTGTATTTTTCCGACGATATTCCTGCTCTGCACCGTCCGGTGGGTGACCCAGACTGCGTTCACTTTGGATTGTATCCTGAGCCAGATTTTTCGCTTCTCTGACTCAGGGTCCTGAAGTGATAGTTTGCCAAACACCTTGTCATGGCTCCTCACAACCTCCTCTATGAGGATTTGTATCTCCTTTTTACTGAATTTCAGTTAACTTTTTGGATTTGCAGCCTTCCTCCTTGCTAATATGTAATCGCTAATACCGATTGCGAATATTACCGATTTGCTATTTTTTAGCGATTTATTTGGTGGTTTGCATTTTGAGATTCCTTATTAGCGTTTTCTTAAAAATGGCTATTAAGAAATCTCAAATTCGAACTTGATGCAGGTGCACCAAAGACCTTTAAACTTGACTTCTATTTATAATATTTAAGGGTTTCTTGTGTATGAAAGGAAAAAAGAGGTACAGGAATTGATGGGAATAAGAAGAAAAAGAATGGATGATGAACTAGAGGGGAATCATTGTAGATTTTATGATGAAGTTAAATACTTGGAAAACTCTAGAAAAAAATGTAGGAATCCCAAGGGTTTTGATCTGGTATCATCCGTTTTCTCCTTCCTTGTAGGTGAATTATCATGATTCTAGTTAGTTAGAGCAAGTCTTATTTTTTTGTATTAGACTGTTGACAGTGAATATGGAAAATTAATGATTGAAAGAGGTCTTATGTTCATTATGCACCAGGATGGCAAGATGTTCAAGGTTGAGAACTTCAATATCAGTTCCCCGCTCTGGGAAATAGAAGCGATGTTGCAGATGCATTTGAGTAATTATTTGAATGGTTCCTGGTGATGTGAAAGGAGATAAGGGCAATTCTAAATCTCCTGTTACTTTACATTGGTGTTCACCTATTTAGAGTGAGCAGTGATCCCCTTTAGACTTTGAGAGGAACAGACCTCTCTGATTGCCCTATTCTTGCAAGTGTGAAGCTTTCTGCAAAACGCTTATTTCCTTTTTCAAAGACTTCTACTGAAGTCTGATCATGCTGACACCTTCTACGCTCCTGAATTTGAGCCCCTTGATAGATAACACTTTACCGACTCCAATTTAAAAGAGAAGAAAAGTTTGTTTATGGAACACATGTTTGCATTCATCTGTTTTTTTAGTTTTGTGACTTTCACAAATCTGTTTCTCATTCTGTTGCTCTTCAACCTGCTGAGATGTTTTAGTTTACCTATTGTAATGATATACAGATTAAACTTACGTTTGGCTTGCGTATATATTGGATTGATTGGTAATCCAAATAGAAACCTTTAATGATATTCAGTGATTCCTGGTCTTTATTGTGGAGTTGCATTGGCTTCACGTTATTTAAATGCATTGTTAATGTCTCTTCCATTATAATGCTTGTGGTCAACGAAGAGATATTGTTGAAAGGCCAAGAGCTCATTCATCTGAATTCTCCTGCACTCCATTTCCATGTGCTGAGCTGGGCCATGGACTTCAACACAGGCAGAAGCGGGACACCTGTTCTCTCCACTCTGTCAGGGAGGTGAGCATCAGTGTTATTGCACCTAAGGGAGTGAAAAAACTCTAATGAGGCTCAAGCACCAGGAATGTTTTCTACAGTAGTGAAGTGTCTCGAGAAAAGACTTTCTTGCCATAGAAATCGGTACAGAAAAGGAAGCCTCTGCTTGGAGAGTGATAGACCAACATTTCAAACTAGAGCCTAATAAATGCACACAAAAAAGGCACCATATGGAGTAAGAGTAGGAGGACCTGGACACTGTAACCCTTTCTGGAAGTGACCTGAAATCTCTCATTCAGGAAGCAGTTTCCTCAGCTTTCAGCAAATCTTCCACAGAGAAGTAGTTATTGGACCATACTAATAATGCTGAACATTAAACCGTCCCTAGAGGGAAATATATACAGGGGGCCCATTTTCAGAAGAAGCCGCCGTGGAAAAGCGTGTTTCCTCCTGCCTCCTAATATGGCTGGCGGTGTCTAATAGACACCTCCACCATATTAGAGCTTTTCCGCCGGGGGACCGCTGCGGAATAGCTGCGATGGTCTTCCCGACCCCCTGCCATCCTAATCTGGCAGGGGGTCTTTTCTTTCACCGCAGCGGTGAATCCACATCCTCCGGGCCTGCGGTGGCTTCCGCCGGCCCGGAGGATGCAGATTCACTGCAATCCTAATCGGCCCCTATGTAATGAGATTTCTTTATATTTTCACGATATCTCCCTAAATGTGTTTGCCTGTTGTATGAAAGTCATTTCTTTAGTTCTTCCTTTACAGTTAACTCTATAAGACTTCTGCTTACCTATGCCTACTACCCCTCTGGGGGAATAGGCCACCTATCAGGACTCTCCAGGCATTTTTGTCCTTGGCTCTCCATTCAATCTGAGTCCAGGTGTAGCTCATCTCCTTGCACTCAGCCTCTAGACCTCAACGCTAGTTATTTTGGGCCTTCCTCTTTTCCTATTCTCTTGAGGGCTCCAAGTAAGGGCTTTCCTGGTAGTTTTTTAGGTGGGCTTGCAGTGGGTGCGACCTGTCCATCCCAAGCATCTTTTTATTATTTCTTCTTGAGCAGGAAGTTGGAAAGTCTGCTGCCAAAGGTAGTTGTTACTGTTGGTGTTTGGCCAGTGGATTTGGAGGATTTTCTCATGCAGGTTTGGTCTGGACTTTGTTGGTGGTGGCCACTGTTGCCCATCAAGTTTCTGCTCTATACAGAAAATGTTACTTTTGTGTTAAAAAGCCCTATCTTGGTTTGCAGCATTAGGTCCTTGGAGCTCCAGATTTTCATTAGGTGAATAAAGCAATCCCTTGCTTTTCCAATTCTTGCCCTTACGTTGGCATCTGTGCCTCCCTGCCTGTCTAGACAATTACCCAGGTAGGTGAAGGCCTCAACCTCTTTCAGTGCATCATCTGCAAGAGTGACTGCAGTTGTGCTGACCGTGTTCGCCTTCAAGATCTTTGTTTTTCCACTGTGGATGTTGAGGTCATGTTTGGTAATATGGCTGCCATTTTGTCAGTCTTCTCTTGCATCTGCAGATGAGTATGAGGGAGTAGGGCCAGGTCATCTGCAAAGTCCAGTTCATTGAACTGCGTCCAAGGTGTCCACTGAATCCCATTCCCTCTCCTTGCTGTGGATGTCTTCATGATCCAGTCTATGGCTAGCAGGAAGAGAAACGGCGTGAGCAAACACGACTGGCAGACTCTGGTTTCACTACAAAGCTTCAGTGAGTTGGCCTCCATAGACTATCTTTTAAGTAATTTCCTGGCAATAGTTCCTGATGATTCTTCGGAGTCTATCTGGCACACCTTAGTGACAGAGGAGTTTCCAAAGAGTATCTCTGTCCATGTTGTTGAATGCCTTCTCGTAGTCGATGAAGTTAACAAGAGGGGGAAGTTCCATTTCATTGGGTGCACAATAATGATGCACAGTGTTGAAATCTGGTCTGTGCGGGATCTGTCTTTGCAGAAGCTAGCTTGCTGATCTCACAACTGAGGGGCAACTTGTGAACAGGCGTTGGAAGGGCCTCAGTCTTTCTAGCACTGAAAGATCTACACTGGCTACTACTGAAACAAAGAATACAATTTAAGTATCTTTGTATTGTTTTTAAATCTTTGCATGGTTGTTGGCCCAGCCCCTATGCAAAAGAGATTCAAAATGGTATGTCCTGGGGAGGTGCCTTCGCTACTCTTCAGCTAAGTTGGCACACATGGCCAGATATATAAGAACTATACAAGGAGGACAAGCTTTTTCTATCAAAGCAGCCTGATTCTGGAATCAATTACCAAACACCCTGAGACTATCCAACAAACTATTGCAAGTCAAGAAGGGACTTAAATCTTGGCTCTTTCCTTTGTGACACTGAAGTGGGTTGGTACGGCTTGAAATTCTCAAAATACAGAACCACTCTTTCCTGCCCTCACACTGAATTGTTACAATAGTACCAGGATACCTGTTAGGTGACAGATGCACTTTAGAAATGTTTTAAATAAATAAATAAAGTTGCTCCTTCATTCTGGACAATATGACTCTGTTTAATACTTGTCCTGGGGTTGTTAGACGAGTTATCCCTCTGTAGTTTGGGGTTACTCAGGTCACCTATCTTGGGAAGCTTGATCAAATATCCTTCCTTTCAGTCTGATGGCACCTTTTTCTCTGCCTAGATCCTTCCAAACAAGAGGTAGATCATGTCATCAGATGTTTCTAAGTCTGCCATCAGTGCCTCTTCAGGAATGTTGTCAGGTCCAGCTGTCATCCCATTTTTCAGATGTTTGATGGCTTGCCATATTTCTTCCTTGGTTGGTCTGCTGCAGTCAATTTGCAAGCTCTTATCAGCTGGCTATATTTCTGGTGGAGACTGCGGCACATGCTGGTTCAGCAGTTCTTCAAACTGCTCCACCCTTCTTAGTTGTTGGCTTTGTCACCAATGATTGTCTTCCCAACTTTGTCTTTAACAGGTCTTCCTGGCTTGCTGTATTCGCTGGAGAGTTCTTCCTATCTACTCCCTGGGTGTGGGGGGAGCAAGTCCACTAGACACCAAGGATGTTTTTCTTTTAAAACAAATATCAACGTGGAGAACTCCCACCCTAACTAAATATGATGGCAGGCTTTATGCCCCCCTGAGAGCACAGATGAGGGTGATTACCCCCAGTCTGCCCCCCTGGGGGGAGGCAGGAATCCCACCAGACACCAGGAACACCTTTTATTAAAAAATATAAAGATACGTGCTGCACACCATGGGCTTGCCATGCTCCCACTACAACAACAAGATATTCTTTCATGCCCCTATAGGGTGGATGGGGGTGAGTACCCCCAATCTGCAATCCTGAGGGGGAAGAAAGCCCACTAGGGACCAGGGAGTTCTATAAAAAAGAATACAGTGGTGGGGGCTGCCAATGATGGGCATGGCCATGCCTCCACCCAAATACATGTGGCGACAGTTAGTCTACCCCATGGGGCAGATGAGGTGATTAACCACAATATGCTCCAACAAGGTACAGAAATCCCAATAGATTAAAAAAAAGCATTTAAAAAAAAATGAACAGAGGGTAGGGCTGTCTGCGATGGGAATGCCATGCCAGCACCCCAACAACAAAGCAGTCTTTCTGCCATCTCCCCCCCACCGGGGGCAGATATTAATTGTCCCAATTGTGGAGGTTGACTCACATCTGCCCCTAGGGGTGTTGATAGCCTCAAGACACCAGACATTTTCCATTTGGAACAAGCGAAAGGAGCAAGGGTGTTGCAATCTGCCATTGCCCAGACCCACACCCCAAAAGGGACAAATCAGTCTTACTGCTCTCCCAGTGTCGGATAGGAAGTTTGCCCCTAATTTCCCCCTGTGGAAGTGACAGAAAGCCCACTACAAACCACAGAATTCAAAATGATACCAAGCAAACAAAAGGTGGTAGTGGCCTACCCTGGCATTGAGCCATACCCCCTTCGCAGAAAGGACAATACTGTCTTTCTGCAGATAAGACGGGTTTCCCAATTGGGAAGGTTGCCCCAAATATGTTCTTCAGGGGGGTAGGAAGTCCACTAGACATCAGGAAAGTTGCATTTTGAGGAACAGAAAGGAACAGGGAGCTGCACTCTGTCATTTTCCACATCCCCACCCCAAAAGGGACAAACCAGTCTTCCTGTCCCTCCCCAGGTATAGACAGGTTGTTCGCCCCATATGGCCCCTAAGGGGTGTGGGCTGTCAAAATGGTATCATCACAGAAATGTAAGAAAAACTTATTATTTTAGCAAAAGTTGAGATTTGCTTGGCATTAAGACTAAGAGAACCTTATGGAATCCCTTGGGCATCTAATGTTCAAAAATGTATGTGGTTACCAAATTTGCATGGGTGGCACCACAGCATGGTCCCAAATTAAGCAGCTACCACTATTGCTCTTCTCTCAACACAGCACTTTAAGGGCCTGTTGTGTCTCTTGGTCCACCACACAAGTGGGGTATCATTCTTATTGGGAGATATATGGGAACTGAGTGGTGGAAACATGTGGCTCCCAGCAGATTCCAGAAGTTTCTGTCACAGAAATCTGAGGAAAATGTGTGTTTCTTTCTAAAGTTTGGAATTTGCAAGGGTTTCTGTGTACATTTATTTAGTGGGAGCCATGGCAAATCATGCATCACTGGACTCCCTGATTGTCTAGTATAAATAAAAAAATGTGCAGGTTTGCTAGGTTTGCCTTGGCGCTGGCTGAGTTAGGGCTCAAAATCAACAGCTACCCACATTGCAAAAAAAGTGACATTATTTAATGGAAAAATGTCATGTGTCCATGTTGCATTTTGGCCAGTGTCCTCTCGAGGGCACTATGTGTAGTCATACAAGTGAGGTAACATTTTTATCAGATGATTTGAGGGAATGCTAGGTAGAAGGAACTTTGTAGCTTCCCACAGATTCCAGAACCTACCATCACAGACATGTGGGGAAAGTTTGTTTTTAGTCAAAGTGTGAGGATTGTAAGGGAATCTACGTAAATAAATCTTGTGAGAGCCGCGCTAGTCTAGTTTTTGTGGAAAAATGTGATGTGTCCATGTTGAGTTTTGACCCATTTCCTCTTGTAGGCAAAATGCGTACCCACACAAATGAGGTATAATATTTATTGAGATACTTGGAAATGCTAGGTAAAAGTAAGTTTTTGACTCCCCAAACATCACAGTAACATGAGGAATATGTATTATAGTAAAGTTTGATGCTTGTAAGGGATTCTCGGTAGAAAATTCTGGTGGGAGTCATGCAAGTCACCACACCATGGAATCCCCTATGTGTCTAGATTTTTTAAAATGTACGGGTGTGCTGGATTGATTTTTGTGTACCTGCTGAGCTATGGCCCAGAAGACAGCTATCCACATTGCAAAAATTGGTCATTTTCAGTGGAAAAATGTGATGTGTCCATGTTGAGTATTGGCTTGTTTCCTCTTGTGGGTCCTATGCATACCCGCACAAGTGAGGTACATTTTTATCAGATGACATGTGGAAACAGAATAGTAGAACATTTGTTATTACCAATGTGATTCTGCTGCGTCTGTGCCTTCAAAATGGAAGCCAGTGTAAGAAAGAAGACATTTCTGAATCTCATGCTAGAACAGGTCCCACTAATTCATAGATATACAAATAACTACTGTTCCTAATCTCCAGAACTTGTGCCTTTTTCATAAATACATACATTTAATTTATTCCCATTTTTTACACTACACATTTCACCATATGAATTGGTCTACACTGGGTTCACGATAAAAATCCTTTGTATCGGTGCAGCTCATTTGTTAACTCCTGATAAAGTGGGTTCTTGGAGAACCTGCACACCCTATAGATCCCCGCAACCAGAAGGGTCAACGGCGTGTAATGGTATATTGCTTTTGTAATCAGCCATTGTGACACAAATTTACAGCTGAAAACGCTGAAACAAATGGCTGCTCTTTCCTACTAATTTTCAATATTTCTTTATGCTAACAGTTAGTTTCTTTTATGGCTTTTTACACAAAAAGTAAGGAAGTGCTGTTTTACCTACTGTTTTACCTACTACAAAATAAAGTTTGGGAATCGGGCAGTATTGAATATGTGCATATGAGCTTAAATTGAGGGTGATGATATTGATGTATGATCTAAAAGACTGCGTTATCTGTGTATAACAAGTGTTTTCTTCTTCGAGTCAAGCACACAACTGATTTAACTCCTATTCCTGAGATTTCAAGAGAGTTATTCTCACATTCTCAGCTGTAAGTCAACAGCAGATCGGCTTCCATGTAGGATTACTATCTACTACTATTAGTTGTTGTAATATCATCCAATCATGTGTGCATTTTGAAGAAGTGACCTGATCACTTGCCTTCACAGAATCCCTACTCTAAGCCTCAGCCACTTGATTTTATCACAGTTTGTATTTTTGAAACTCACTGTTGCGCTGCAACAGGATTGGAGAGTGGTTTCATTCTATTCCCACGTAAGTGTCTGACTTCTGACGCTCAGCTTTATGGAGATCAAGCATCCTGGGTTGAGCATCCTGGGTTTCCCCCAAATATTGAGGACAATCTGCCACAGTTTCCACAAATGGATCTTTTTGTTGTTCTGCTACTTTCAGGCCATTTCGAGGAGTAAACCTCAAACACGATCTAATACTCGTAAGATGGGAGATTTCTGCTATTACTCATCCTCTTATTACAGCTTTCAGTGTGTCCCAAATCGTGTTTATGCTACAATGCCCTTATAAATATATGAGAAGCATTTCCTGACATTTTCTGCCCTGGTCATTTTAGCAACAGGGTCATGCAACACTGAGTCGTTCATTCACCAATTTCTTCCTCGTTTTGGTCCAAAGATGCCTCACACCAGAAGGCACATTACTGGGGCATAATCAGAGAAGAAGATGACTCTATGTTCTACTCTTGCAATAATGTGGCAGAGAGTATGGGTAACATGTCTAGCTTGATGAACTCATGTAATGCGGAGTAGTGTGTGTAGTCTTTCATGTGTGGGTTAATAAAGCGCCATGTATCAATCAAACCTTGTTATTTGAGCTATTGTGCTCATTCATTTGAAAGAGTTACTGCACCTCCTTAACACTTCCCTGGTTTGTCTTTAGTACCGTCATGGATCATGTACCAATCCCCCTCCACTATCAGTAGCCACATGACTAATTGAATCAATCTCTGTGGGGCTGATCTGCAAAAGGGTACCAGATGGGACTTTGGGTGCATTTTCCATATACAAAAGCTATGGAAACCTGCCTTCTTTATCTAAATATATGTCTGTCAAGGAAACCCAATGTGTAGCACCAGGAGAATGCCCACCCCTGGTATTTGTAATTTATTCTTTGTCAAGTATTGGGAGTGGAAGTAACATGAGCACAACTGCTGGGAGTCTTTCATAAGTAAATGTGTCTCCTGGGCATGTCAAATGTGCCTAGTCAGGGGCATATTTACAAGGGGATTGGTCACCAGATTGTCACCTTTTAGACATTCCAGTGGCGCAATACCCTGCACAATATTTACATAGATGCTTTGTAAATATAGTACCCTTTCACGCAGGTATCCATTTGAAAGGTACGGGCAATGGGTATTGCTGTAGGTGTTCCACTGCAACACCCAGTGCTTTTTGAACCTGCCCCAGATCTACAAAGATCTCTAAATCTGAGACAGCGCCAAACAATAACGCCATGCAAAAGCCGGGGTTTGATTGGGACAATGAAGAAAAAATGATTTTATTTCTATTCATTTTTGTTCTTTCTTTGTGTGCTGCATAAAAAGAGCAAATCGCCTTTAAAGATTGTTTATGTGCAGGAAAGTGTCTGTTCATGCACATAAAGCAACACAGACACCCTTGGAAATGGAGCAAAAGGTGCTTGTGTGGCTGAAAATCATCCCTGCAGCACAGGCACCCTTGCACTATCGAGCAAGGGTGTCTGGGTTGGTGCCACGCAGCTATTTTTTGCACCAGGGCAAGGGAAAACCATGCGCTGTAATATTGTGAATACGGTTCATTCCTGAGTTTTTTAAATGATGCAGCGCGGCACTGCAAATGTTGCTGCTGCTCCATTTCCTTGTGAATATAGCGCTCAATTTCTTAAGTGTATTGAGGGCCATAAGTCAGTTGGCCAATGTGTTCAGCCCTTTCACATCTAAAGAGATTATTTTCACATCCCTAACTATTGTTTGTGTCTGTGGTATGTGTTACCTCCTGCACAACTGCCTGACACTCCCAGAATCTAATGCCACATCTTATGGGGAAACCCCACCCCTCGCCATAACAATCCCCTAGAGAATTATGTTTACCTCTTCAACATCTTTAAAGTTCTAATTTATGGCTCACTGATCATAGTGATGCACCCTAAGCCCCACTCCTCAATACGCTCATTCTTTCCCAGCTCACTTGTCTTTGGAGACTCATCAAACATGAGTCTTCATTTATTCAGTCAGTTTTTAGCAGACAATACAACTCCTTTCCTACTCTTGTGGGCTCTATTCTGCCCACTGCCTCATCTTGGTGGAATCACCTCTCTTAGGGCCACATGTATAAACCTATCTTGCATTCGCAAATGGTGCGAATCCCTAAATTTGACCATTTGAGAATGCAATCAATCAATCAATCAAAGACATTTATTTAGCACACTACTCACCCGGAGGGTCTCAAGGCGCTTGGGGGAGGTGGGTCCGCTACTGCTCGAACAGCCAGGTCTTGAGCTGCTTCCTGAAGGCGAGGTGGTCTTGGGTCAGTCGGAGGTGAGTCGGGAGGGAGTTCCAGGTCTTGGCGGCCAGGTAGGAGAAGGATCTTCCTCCTGTGGTGGCTCTTCGGATGCGGGGGACGGCGGCAAGGGCGTGGCTGGTCGATCGAAGCTGGCGAGTGGGAGTGTAGAAGTTGAGGCGGCCGTTGAGGTATCTTGGGCCTTGATTGTGTAGGGCTTTGTGTGCATGGGTGAGGAGACGGAAGGTGATTCTCTTGTTGATCGGAAGCCAGTGCAGGTCTCTCAGGTGTTTGGAGATGTGGCTGTGTCGGGGATGTCGAGGATGAGTCTTGCTGAGGCGTTCTGGATCCGCTGGAGTCTCTTCTGGAGCTTGGCGGTGGTTCCGGCGTAGAGGGCGTTGCCGTAGTCTAGAATAGCTTTTCAAGATGTATGAAAGGCTTTGGTAGTGCATTTTAGGTAATTGCAATTTTTTGCGATTACTTAAAATTGTAACTACAAATAGGGAATCACAAGTTGCGATTCTCTAAGCACATGTCAAGTCAAGGCAAGTCAAAAAAAGCTTTATTCGAGTGAAATATTAAACAATTATAAAAGCACATAGAAAACATAATACAATTACAATACAAATTGATGAAATAATCATATAACTCTATTTACAAGTTAAAAAGAACTAAAACAATACTAAAAATAGCCACATGTTAAAGGAGGGTAGGTACACAGCAGTTATAATTCATCAGCTAACATAATCTTCCATAGTTGGAGCACCTTCTTTAAAAGCATTGCCAGCCTCCATGCTACATGTACATTGTCAAGTAGTTGCAATCGGATTAGAGCTAGGCGGCATCGCCTCAACCCCTGCTGTTTTAATAGTGGTATTATCCACACTTTCCTTAACTCTACATACAATGTACAAAAAAAGACTAAGTGAATAGGGGATTGCTCAGATCTTTTATCGCAAGGCCAGAGTATCAGCATCAGAGACGAGTCATTCAGCTTTGGGAATGTCGCTAGCCTATGAACATTACCCAGCCTAAATCTTGTTAACAGCAACCTATCATACCCATGGGACACAAATGAGAAGTACAGCTCCATTTCCAAGGTAGTAAGCGTTAATTGATGTTGCATGACGGTAGGCTTTAGGATTTCTTCTGACATTCTTATGGAGCTCAGTAATTCCAGTCCCTCTTTCTTTAAAGCATTCCTGGTAGTCACCAGCATAGCGGTCGGATTCGTAAAAAAGTCTAGATGGCCCAAGTCTTTCATGAAATCCTGTACAAACCTAACCCAAGGAATCTTAAGGGCCCCATCCAGTCTTAAATATCTTGCAAAATCTCCCTGTTTAATTTGGTCTGATCCTCACTCCATAGCCTGTGCCATAAGCGTATAGGTTCTAAGTTAGTGAGGTCTGTGACATAGGGGAGACCCAGCTCCTCGTGTCAAATGTGGGAGGAAGTACTGGGTGGAACAGACAGGATATTCCTCATGAAAGAGTTTTCCACAGTTTTGTGAGCAGAGGAATTAACAAAACCCCACACCCTAGCTCCATACGTCATGGTGGGAATGCACTCAGCGCTATATATTTTCAGAAGTTCACCTGGTGGCTTCTTGCCCAGCTTCTTAGCAAAAGATGCTAGAGCTGTGGTTGTCCTAGAGAACGCCAGTTTTTTCAAAGTCATTGCTTGGCCCCACAAATCATTTTGGCTAAATAGGATGCCAAGATAAGAAAAACTCTTAGTTGAGGTCAATTTCCTGTCTCCCACAAACATGTCTCTAGACGTCTTGGTCCCATGACCACATCGCATAATATATGTCTTGATGATGTTTATACTTAAGCCAAGGTCCTTCATATAATTATTAAAGCTGTCTAGGACCCACCGCAGGCCTATTTCAGTGCACGCCATCAAAACATCGTCGTCCGCGTAAAGCAGAGCAGGTATCCGATGCCCATTTGCTTGAGGATAATCTTGGCCCTTCTTTAAAAGCGATTCACCCAGTCCATTGATATAAAGATTAAAAAGGAAGGGGGCCAGGACACAGCCTTGCCTGACCCCCTTCCTGATAGGAAATGCTTTGGAGCGCTTGCTGCCCAGGCCGTATTGCACACTAGCAGTAGCTCCACAGTCCAGTTGCTGTAAAAAAGTAATGATATGTGTGTCCACCCCCGCTGTCTTTAGGACCTCCCAATTGTGCCTCACCGAATCAAAGGCCACAGAGAGGTCCACGAAGGACAAGTATAATCTACCCTTTTTTGCTCTTGTGTATTTTACTATTAAATTGCTAGTTATAAACTTTGTTCAATAGTACCAAGCCCTTCCCTAAAGCCATAATGTAAGTCGGAGAGTGTGTGTGTGTCCTCTGCTCAACCTTGCAAGCGTTCCAAAATAATGCATCCAGCCACTTTGACCATTGAGTTAAGCAAAAAAATTGGTCGGTAACAACTGGGGTCATGACGGTCCCCCTTCTTATAAATAGGGATTATAATCGACTCCACCCAAGTCTTCAGGATATTTGTCTCACAGCTGGTGTTGATGACTCGAGTTAATATAGGGCCCCATAAAGAAACATTTGTTTGAACAGATCGACAGAAACGCCATCCGGTCCAGGGGCCTTAACACCCAGACTGAGAGCAAGAGCTGTATTCACTTCTTCTAGTCTGACTCTCAACACCAATTTGCCGCCAGTATGACCTATTGGGGTATCATTCAGATGTGAAACAAGGTTTCCTTGATCACTCTAAACATCAGAAAGATGCTCGATCTAAGAGTACTTTGGTATAGGAATCTCAATTCTGGGACCCTCGTTAGCTGATAAAAAGGGGGCCCTCACTGCTCCCCAAAAGGCAGTGCTATCTTTCTGTGTTGCCGCATTGTGGAGGGATTCCTACGCTTCCACTCTCATGGCATTTTTTCTTACGTTAATAGCCTGTTTACACTCTAATATTGCCAGTCTGACGCTAATTGAAGATCTAGGTTGCCTGTGTAACTCACGCGTCAATTTAACGTGTGCTTGCGTACAGTTCTCATCGTACCACCCAGAGTCCTTGGGTTTATTATGATGTTTAACAAATAGTAAATTCCTAACCTCCTTTGAGATTTCAAGAAAAGACTGCACTATCAGCCTGATTCATCAAGGTACCGTTTTGCAAGTCTCTAATAGAGAATCATAAGGAATCGCTATTAGAGACTCGCAAAACGGTATTCATGTAGGAATCGCAAAATAAAAAGCGATTCCTACAAATTCCTTATTTGCGATTAGCAAATTGCTCATCGCAAATAGGGAAAAACTCCCCATTCAATCCTATGGGCCAAAAGGCCCATAGGAATGAATGGGGAGTATTCCTTATTTGCGATTAGCAATTTGCTAATCGCAAATAAGATAGCGATTTTAAGGGTGCCAGGGGTGTCCAAAGGACACCCTGTAGCACCCCTTAAATGCACATTTGAACAGGTGTTGCGCACACACATGTCCAAAGGACATGTGTGTGTGAAACATGCAACTTAGAAATATGCTTTTAAAAGCATTTTTCTAAGTTTTTGCTATTTACCGAGAGGTCTGACCTCTCGGTAAATAGCGGCCCGAAATTGCGAATTAGCAATTTAAGAATGGTTGATGAATTGCATTTAAGGAATCTCAAATAGAGATTCCTTAAATGTAATTCCTCGCAATTTAGCGAATTAGCAATTACCGATTTTTGCATTTGGGATGATGAATCCCAAATGCAAAAATTGCACTCGCAAAAGGCAAGATTCTGAGAATCTTGCCCTTTGCGAGTGCAATTTAGCTTGATGAATCAGGCGGTATATTCCCACAGGGGGTTAGCTCACTCAAGCAAGCATCAAACACAGATTTACAATTTCTGATCAGTTGTTTCAATAACATTTCAACGTCCACCTTAGCAAAACCACAACGAGTAGCCATTAGTTTTTATAAGCTCTATATTACCAGGGGCCAGATATTATCGGCCCTATCAGTCCTGTACTTAGGTAGTTTGACCGACAAACATAAAGGGAAGTGATCACTAATAGAAATATCCCCAACCTTAAAAAAAAGGACCCAAGTTGCACTGTTGCTCGAGGCTAGGATATAGTCAATGGTGGATGAAAGGCCTCTCACGTTAAAAGTATTGGACATGCAGACGGGCGTAGCTAAAAATGTGTTTACAAATACCAAATCACTTAGGAATAGGAGTTCGTTAAACAGTTCTCCCACCGGAGTGTGACAAAAATGGGTATTACACTCCCCTTCTAATTAGCAATTCCACAGATTCTGGTGTCCTGCAAATTGCATAAAGCACAATTGGAATCCCCCATCACCAAAATCGTGGAAACTTTCAATCCAGCATTGGAAATGTCATTCAGAGCTGCCCCTAAATTCTTTCCCACCATAGAAAGTTTGCCAAAAGGAACATTATTATAAATGTTAACCAAAACAAGGCGGTAGATAACAATTAGAGATAGTACGATTATTTGATAATAACAGTCCCCAAAATGAAATTCTATTTTATCATACCTTAGCAAATTAGAAATATACGTGCTAAGTCCTCCTTTTGGTCTTCCCCCTGTACCTTTCACGGCCTCAGTAAAGAAGGTCGTATAATCCTGTATATGAATTGGCCCTAAAGCCCAGGTTGTCTGAAAGCAGACAATATCGATTTTTGAGATAAACTCGCCCCAAAGAGGATTATGGATCTTAGAGCGCGACCCCGATATATTCCAGGAAATTAAATTACATGCAGGTGAGGCATGGGTAACCTGAGTACTCAGAGGCACCAACACTTTTTTTAATTCCCACTGATATGAGTATGTTCAGCCGGATAATGAACGTTATAATAGAAATATCATAGTGATGGAGTAGGATAAGTGGAGTTACATTTTATCTACTAATATTTCCAACAGATTATAACTCTTGTTACCTTACATTGATGGAGGCATAAAGAAGCACAACATATTAATTTTTTTTTCTGAAACCCGACACAGTGTGCTGATCAACGAAATAGGGTATGCCTTGAGGTTATCAGATCCTCAACAACGGGACAGTAGTAACATTGTATAAAAGGGTGACACCATAAAACCCTTTAATAATGATTGAGGTTAAGTATGTACCTTAAAGGGTTGTAGTAGGACTGTGCATATTTAATATTAATACTATGAATCCTGTCCCTACAATATTAGATTCTCTGATCCGAGACATAGGCTTCACCCTTAGTGTAATACTGTAAAATCAGTGAAACATACAAAAGACTAATTATAAATCCCTTTTGAGTAGATATCCACTATGGAAAGTCCTAATTGTACCCTCGACCTTAGAAAGATAGGTTGACATAACTTAATACATTGAACCGAGGAAAATAATTATGAGATGTTAATTCAGCACACGTATAATATATGTCTAATTGTATGTATTTATTTTTAGATATGTTGGTTGACACAGTGAAGATTAGGTGTTTTTAACTTACTGAGTCCTTAAGAAGGTGTTTTTCAAACAAACCAGATACACCGAAAAGCGTAGACAGAAGGACACAGTTATTTGTTCTAAATGTACTTTTTTTATATAAAGCAATGTAATGATTTTTTTGTATGTAATGAATTAGATTTAATGCTTTTCATGATTGAAAGAATTATTGTAGAAAATATTTCATAATAGGAAAAATCTCTTTACTGGATTTCATCAAAGTTTTTGTATTGATTTGTGATTATATATGTTTTTAATTGTACTAAGTATTGCACGAAGAATTACATTAATTCCTATATTGTTACCACAAAAAGAATAATACATTAAAAGTATCAATTTAAGTGTTGCTATTTTTTATTAGTAGATTTCCTTTAGTTAACTGTATATCAAATGGTATTTGTCACATAAATATTGAAGAACACAGAAAGGAATCTTTTTTTATTACTTTGCTATTCCCGGTCCTTTCTGGTCTACCTGGGTAACTCTCTCTTTTTTGAGGATCTAATAACCAAGACAACAAATTCAAGCTGCTGGAACCAGACAAGGTCACACAGATCTTAAGACGACACAGATCTTAAGATGTCAATGTCCTGGCCACAGGAGACAGACAAGCAGGTTAGCAATAGTGTATGGTAGCAATAGTGGTCCCCTATGGTGTAAACAGGGGTGTTTAAAGACTGAGGACTGTGCGGTACATAAGCGGTAGGACAGGCAGGGTACAAAATGTTATATATTGTGTTAATAATACTGCTACTCAACGTGACCGGTGCTATATCTTTTGTCCTTCAAATATAAATCTCCTGCTGCCATCAGTTTAACCAGGACCAGGACATAGCAGCTCAGAAAGATGACTTGAAACTCCACAAACTTGCAATTACAGAAGGGTGGCCGAGCCCAGCCTCCCCTGGGCAAGGATGGGCCTACCCTTGGCTGCGCGCTGCGGGAGCCCGCTAGCAGTTGAAATGCGCTTCCAGGTGCTTTATGCTGATGTGTCCCGTGGGTGCCAGGGGCAACATATCAGGCTTGGTCATGTGGTCCTCCTTGGACCTGGCAACAGGAAGGCATGGTGCAGAAGGCAGTAGAAGTGGGACCCGCTCTGCGGGTGCCCGCAAGCAGTTTAAATGCACCTCCAGGCGCTGTATGCTGACGTGACCTGTGGGCGCCAGGGGCAACAAAGCAGGCTGGATCCTGTGGTCCTCCTTGGACCTGGCAAAAGGAATGCATGGTGCAGAAGGCAGTAGAAGCTTTCACTAAATGCAAACTGTGCATTTAGAAAATACTATTCCCATTGACTCCAAGTCAATGGTAACCATGTGAAATTTTTGAAAATTCACAAAGAAATACATTTTTCAAAGTGCCATGTAGTTCACACATGCTCTAGGGCTAGTGTGTGCTTTACGTGTGCACAATTTTTGGGGGGTGCTTCAGGGGGGCCTTAGGCCACCAGGCACCCTTGGTTTTGAATTACCTAATTTGTGATTACCAATTAGGTAATTGCAAATTAGGTATTGCAAAACCAGATCCTGCTCTAATGCCCAACACTCACTACTGCTGCTGGGAATGGGGAAGATCTGCTGACTTTGGAAATGTCCCTTCCACCCCTCCTCCCACCACTCTTGACCTGGGGGTTGGCTGGAGGATGAGGTGGACGACGGTTCCCAGTAACTCCGTGACCAATGCTCTCAATGGAATTTTGACAATGCCCCCTGGGCTGAAACCATAAATGTCTGTACTTAGCACGATGCCGGAGCAACTTTGGCTGATGCCCAGTGGAGCCGTTTTATGCGGCTATAGAGGAGTTTGGCTCTGGTTCACCGCTCGGCCATCACCTACCCAGCAGGACATCGGACATTGTTTCCCTTGTCTCCCCGTTGTGTCTTACACCTGCATTGCTTACCCCTCTTACCATTCCCCCTCTACCTTTCACTCCCCTTAAGACGTGTGTACGTGCTAATAACTCATAATATTGTGTAATATCATGTTTTTTCTAATATGTCTATACTTGGCTATGTAATTATGTAATCTGTAACTAGCTGATCCTCATGAAAAGCGCTCTGATTCCTCTGGATCTTACCAGCGCTATATAAAACTTTGCAAATAAAAAAATAAAGAAAAAAGAAAAAAAGGAAAAAATTCTCACCTATAGGCCCTCAGGAACGAACGGAGTAGTATTACCTATTAGCGATGACCGAATTACGATTGCAACTCTGTAGTAAACGCTATTAGGTAATTGGTGTTTTCTTTCACACCCTTTTGCATTCCTTAAATAGCGATTACTTAAAATTCCCTATCTAGGGAATGCCAAATGGGTTTTTGAAATATGTGGCCCTTTAATCCATTCTTTTCTAGTTTATATTGTGGGCTTGGTGGAGATTCCTTTGTGCAGTATTTGAGAGGACTCCTTTTGTCCCTGCTAGTATGATGGATTCATTCCCAAGCCACAAGTCTGTGATGCATCATATTTAAACCTTTTGAGTGACTCGACTTGATAGAGATTTTCATTTCATTCAATGTTGGTGCAGAATGTATAACCCTACCCGTAGATCATATTGTCTGAATGAAGAATGTCAACGCACCAGCACTGAGTTCTCCTGATAAAGGGTTTTTCTTGAGCTCTGAAACTGTAAGCCTTAAGAGCCCCTTGTAGCCTACATGCTCCTCCCTTCCACGTGGCAATGGTGGAGTACTGTGATTACTTCAGGGATTCTACCTCTTGGTTTCCCAATGTCTGCTCTGTTGGGAGGTGTCCATTCTGAGCTATAATTGTTGATCACCTTTGTTATTAGCAGACCTTGAGAACAAGTCTATGACTGTAGCTTCCTTCTACTCACCCCTCATGGACAGCCTTTCCTCAAAGACCAAGTGCTATATAGGGCTTAGGCAACTTCCTATAAATGGGTTCTGCAGAGAGCATTCATTGACCCAGCTATACTTTCAGATACAACCTTCAGATTTTCGGCTCGGGTATAGCTTGACTGTGTGTTTCCAGATCATGGGGACTGAATAATGTGCTTTGGTGTATTAAGTATGCTGCCTAACTGGCCTGCTCCTCCATCGACAAGGCAGTAGGATGTAGTCTCCCATGATTTATTCACAATCTAGCCCTTACCCTGTTGCATTTTCCACAAAGGCCGTCTCAGGGGCTTAAGCTCTACATGCGCACCTCTCCCGGGTCAAGGTAAACCCCCTTACATTCTGGTCCAGGCCTGTTGTTTCCGGTTGTTGTGATATCCGTGCACCAACCACTTTTTGTGGGTGGGGCTCAGGGACTCAGTCCCCATTAGTTGGGTCTGAGTCTCTGGTGTGGGTTTTCCATGTCGTCACTGCATGAGGGGTCCAGAACACCACCAGGTGGGTCCCCTCCTTTTCTCCACATGCATCAACATTTCACTGCCATTCTTTTCACCACCACATGGCTTTAGGTGAGGACATGTCTCCTGTGCCACTCCCTCCTTGTCCTACTTCCTGGTTGTGGGGCTCAAGCCGCCTGTTCTCCACAACCAGCGTTGTTCTGTCTAATTGTATTCTCTTTTTGTGGGGTAGCAGAATTTTGTGTATGCTTTTTTCAGTTGTGTGCCAAATCAAGCTTGTAACAGGACCATATGCTTTGAGGTTGTATGGCCCCCAGTAATTACCAAACTAGAGAGGAACAGGGATTTGGTTCCCCAACAGTGTACAGTACAAAAGTGGTAACTGTTTAAAACAGACACATTTTTGGTGTTGCTTTTTATTATTAGTATCCTCTACTTTAAAGACCTATGGGAAAGAATATTGATGGAATCTAGACAGTTCATCTGTGAACAGGGAAATCTGTAATTGTATTTGTTTAGCTCTTACTACCCCCGACGAGCCACTCGAGCACTCTAAAGCATATGGGAACAGTAACTGTCGGTCAAACTTAATTGGAATTAAAGAGAGCTTTACAGAGACTCTCCGGGGTCTTTCCCTTGGAGTATTGTGGAAAAAGAGGGGTACACTTCTAAACTGCCCTGGGGGAAATTATATGGAATGTAATTACATTATTACAGTAGGTTTTGGCATTGCTTTGGCAGCTATTTAATACATGAGAGGTGGATACTTTGCCACACCATCCATCTTGTACGGCTAGAATGTAAATTTACAGCAGATTTAATGCAAGTCTCTTTGGGAATTCATGGTAAAATTTATGGCTAATGATGAATTTTGAACCAGATCTAAATGGGTTTTAAAATCCACTCTAAACACACAGGAATAGAGACATGGGCTTAGAGACAAGGTTACAAGGGCTGCACAATGAGATCTAGACCAAAAGTCCCACTAGCATAACTAGTAGTCTGTGTAGAGCTAAGGCACTCGAGGTATGTGACTTAGTAAGGACTCAGTTCAGGCTGAGATCACTTGCTTTCTCTCCATTCCACGTAAAAGAAGCTTAGTGAGAGGAAGTCCCGATCCTGAACTGAAAGTGATTTTTATTACCACACTTTGGTTCCAGGGTCCCTCTTCCTCCCTCTGTACATTGCAAACCATTAAGTACTGTGTATAGCATTAGACATGGTGGAAAAGAGTCCAACTACCTACTAAAAGACGAAGCCCCATCTCTTCAGCACATGTAGTAGGCCTTGCTTGGAAATGCGTCCAGATATACTCTATCTCTAATAATGCTAAATATTTAGGGCCCGATTACGATGCAGTCATTTGGAAGCCCTTCAGCAATCCCTCACCCGGCTCTTTATGGCCTAGGGATTACGATGGCAGTTTCCCACTGCCTTTTTGTGCTGGCCTTTCCGACACGGAAAGGTATTCGGAAACTGGCTTTGGGGGCCCCAGCAGGGCAACTTGAGGTGCCTGCCGCGGGGAACAGAGATGAACTGCACCCCTGCTCTTTGCTATGAGAGAATGCATTCGGAATGCATGCTCCCATAGCAAAGTATAGGAAATGCGCCTGAACAGGGTTCTGTGGCATCCTAATAGCTGGGCTGGAACCGACAAAAGGAGGTCGTTCGGTTCCATTTCCAGAGCGATGTCGGACAGACTCCCGTCCGTCCGACATCACAATACGGGCCTATGACTGCGAATTTGCTGTAGTAAAATAGTGATTAAAAGGAGCATGGATAATGCATCACAATGTAAGACAGTTGCTTAGTTAAAATAAAGAGTATTAATCTATTTACAATTATATTAGAACCATCACATCTGAAACAGTCTTAAAACTAACAATTTTCGGGGAGGAGCTTAGCGCGCATCCAAGATGGTCGCGTGAGCTCCCGCCGAGACCCTCGCTGACTCCACTGTCTATCCTGGCACTAATCCTGTTTTTGACGACGGGTTCTAGTTGCTGAGACTCTCCTAATCTGAAAGGCCTTTTTCAGACTTTGAATCGGATGCTGGACGCCCGAATTACTCCTTCCTGAAGCCTGAGGGCCTAGACCGTGGCTCATCCCGGGACTGGGGCATCCGGAGCACCCTGAAAGTAGTTGAAGAAGAACGGCGTGTGGAGGGGGACGGCTACTCGGGGTCTACTTTCGGTTTCGCTTTTCCTGGCTAAGAAGGTTGGGAGATGGCTGCCTAGTGATCAAGCCGGCCTGTGAGCACACTCACTTGAATGCTCTTCACCGGTGCCCTGCACTTCAGTCTCTCGTTGTTTTTCTTTGTGGTGAGCCATTTACACCAGGTCCCAAAGGCCCCTGAGGGGCGCGCAGCCCCCCATGGCGGGCAAGCCTGATAGTGACAAGCGGTCCCTCAAGAACGTGACTCGCGGTGGTACAACTCAGACCACCATTATGGACAGATTTGCGCCAACAAGGGCTCGCCTAGCGGGACTGGCAAAACCCCAGAGGACCTTGGTGGTGGCCCCCCTGAGTCGGAGGAGCCAACTCTTCGAGACGTGATGGGCGCCATTGCGAGTATACAATCATCGATGGGCCAACAGTATGAAACCTTGGCGGCCAAGATCGACACGGTGGCGGTGGATGTTGGCTTGATTAGGGCGGACTTGGCCAAGACTGATGAGAGAGTCAAGTCGTTGGACATCAAAACAGCCAGTCTCACTACCGATGTCTCCGATCTCCTGTCTGAGATCTGGACCCTTCGGACCTCGAGTGACCAGTTTGCCCTCCGGCTTGAGGATTTCAAAAGTCGCGCTAGGCGCAATAATGTCCGCATAGTCGGAGTCCCGGAGTCCTCAGCCGATCAATCGACGGACTTACTTGTTGAAGATCTGATTCTCAGCCACCTTGCCCCTAAGGGCCTGAGTAACCTTTTTTGTGGTGGAGCGTGCCCATAGAATCCCTGGTGGCAAGTGTAAGCAGGGGGCTACACCGCGACCCATCATTGCGCAGATCTTCAACTATAGGGACAGAGACGCCATTTTGCAGGCCTCGAGTATTAGCGGTCCCACCAAGTTCGAGAATGCATCCATCAACTTCTATCCTGATTTTACCCCATCGGTGCAGAAGCAGAGACTGGGATTTTCTGGGGTGAAGCGGAGACTAAGAGACCTGGGCATGAAATATGCCGTGCTTTTCCCCGCCCGATTGCGCATCGAACTTAATGAGAGGGTGCTGTTCTTTGATAAGCCGGAGGTGGTCAGTGACTGGTTGGACACACTATCAATGCCACGGGACAATGCGGAACAATCCAGAGGTGCTGAGGGTAGCCAACGGGACCAGAAGGAGTAGGGACACCGGCGTCTGCTACCATCGTACCGTGCTGCGGTGGATTGTTATCCTTTTTTGGGTCAATGATACTTTTAGAGACGAACCCTGGGGCGGCGGGGAATTCGGGACTTTTCCTCCTCCGGGGGTGTTTCCTTTTCTATTTCTAGATTAGTTTGCTGGGGTAGGGCGACAGGCACATTGCAGAATGGGGTGGTTTTCTGGTTTTATCGCAGGGGTGCAGGGTGGGGGGTTGTTGTTCTGGGTATTCTGGGGGAGGGGGGGGCTCTTCTTTTTACTGTTTGCGTTGTTTTCGAGGCTACGTATTGCTGAATGGCTTATTCTGTGTCACCTTCGTGGGGTTTGGGGGATGCCGCTACTTTTCTCGGGATGGGGGGTAGGGGGCTGAGAGTCTTGAGTTGGAATGTCAACGGCTTGGGGGACAAAATAAAGCGGGGGATTGTACTCCAATATGTAAAGCGCCATTCCCCCGACATTGTGTTACTGCAAGAAACACACTTGGTGGGGAACACGTTCCATGCATTGAACCGGAGGGGCTACCGATAGGTGGCACATTTTGGATTCACTTCGGGCTCTAGAGGAGCTGGGATTATGATCCGTAATTCCCTTACCTTGGAGATTGATAAAACAATATTGGACATTAGAGGAAGGTATGCAGCGATTGATGGCAGGTGGGAGGGGAGAACGATCGCCATCCTCTCGCTATATGTCCCCCTGGGTCTGCAGGCCACCTCATTTGTCGACCTGGGGAAGCTGGTATTGAGGCTTCCTGAGGGGATTCTGGTGGTTGGAGGGGATTTCAATTCAGTGGTGAACGGCCTGGAGGATCGACATCACCCCAGGGCTCTTACACCATCACAGTCCTGCCTTAGTGGTTTCTTTGAAATGTTTGGTATGGTGGATTGTTGGCGGATGCTTCACCCAGGGCAGGCCCAATACACTTTCCACTCCGGGACCCATGGGAGCTTAGCTAGACTGGACTATATTCTTGTGCCTGCAGCCCAAGCTACAATGGTGCGAGGGGCCCGACATTTGCCGAGAGGCATCTCGGATCACTCCCCGCTATGGGTCCATATAGATCTCCATTTGGGCGCAGGGGGCCGGATCGCCCCGATTAATCCCTGGGATCTCCGTGTTCCAGAGACCAGGGCTGGGGTGATCAAAGCCATTGATCCCTACTTTGCTGAAAATGTGGGATCGGTGTCTTTGTCTGTGTCCCTATGGGAGGCCTTCAAGACTGTGATACGGGGACAGACGCTGTCGGTGGTCGCTAGCTCTAAGAAGCGCCACAATGGAGAGGTGGAGCAGATGGAGTCTGATATAGTGGCTTTGGAGCGGGAACTTGAGTGTGGGGTCACGAGTGAAAAGGTGCATGTTTTGCAATTGAAGCAGGCTGATTATAAAGCCTTGGTTACGAATGCTGCGAAAGCCATGAGTCGAGAGCAACAGGGCCGTTTGTATGATGTGGGCGACATGGCGGGGAAGTTGATAGCTTGACTGGACAAGAGGGAGAGACTGAATCGAGTGGTGCCGGTGGTTGAGCGAGTGGATGGTGTACGCATGACGGATCCGTTGGAGATCGTGGAGGAGTTTGCCTGCCACTTCCGAACGGTGTATGCGCCGGTCTCTGACCGGCCGGAGAAAGACTCCCATCTTTTGCTTAGGGATGTCGCTTTGCCTTGCTTGTCTGAATCTGACAGAGAGCTAATGGAGGCGGACTTCTCCACTGATGAAGTAGCACTCGCTATTCGCTCCATCCGTTCTGGGAAAGCCACAGGCCCAAACGGCATACCCATCGAGCTGTACAAAAGTGTCCTAACAAAATGGCGTCGTACCTTCGCTCTATGTTCTTGGAGTCCAGGGAAAGGGGGTCACTTCCCCCTGACCAGCGTTTAGCTTCTATCGTGGTGATCTCTAAAGAGGGTAAACCCCGTGAATTCTGTACATCCTATAGACCTATCTCAGGTTCAGGTTTCAAGTCTTTATTTCGATTTTTAACAAATCATAAAAGACACGTTAAAATACAAAAAATCAAACAAAGGGTGTTTGAAAAGAGAAAGATACACAACGTCAATGAACAAGGACTAAGTAAATTTCAAGCAAACCAGTGAAGTATAATTAAATATGCATTAAATATTAATAAAAGGAGAACCTGAATTATTAAGAAACACGTGGTACATTTCTAATCATATTGGTCAATGGAAAACCATTCCTTATCTAATGTGCAATTGATGAAAAATCTAAAAACAGATGATTTAATTTAAGCAATATGCAAATTTTATCACTTTATAAGACACTATGTGTGGGCTCTGACAACTATGACGTATGTTTTATCCTTAAAAGCCAGGCCCAGCCCAGATATTTAGCCAGGCTTACTACAAAGAGCTCAGAAGTGTTGGTTCTTAGCGCCCAAATGGCTTCAGCAGATGTTTTAAATGGTAATCTCTGGAACAGTGGTTTTAACCATTTATTTCGGGGTGCAGTATATCTAGGACAAGCAAAGAGAAAATGTCCTTCTGATTCTTTCTGTCCCGGGCAACCATTACAGAAGATCGATGTCCCTGTGGACCATTTGTTAGCAAAAGAATTCAAAGGCAAAGACCCCACTCTGAACTGATGATACAGTTTTTTGTCTAGTGGCTTGGTTATTACATCCCAATAGGGCTCTCGGGATAGGTCTAGCTTGAATGTAAGAAACCTGCCTGTGAGGCTGATATTGTTAGAGAGTGAGACTCTTTTTAAACGGATCGAGGCCCAGTACAGGGATTTAAACTCTTGTTTAGAGGGGAAGGGGCTGGATTGGGGGGATAACCAGAGTTGTTCTAAACCCATATCAATGAGGATGGTTTTCACCGCTAAGAACCAAGGGATTTTTCCGGATCCGCTAATTGACCTGACTTCAGCTAGTTCTTTTGCGAAGAGTGACAGGTCAGGAGAGGTCCATATTTGTCTCCACAGGGCCACCAACCGGAATCTAGCCATCTCGTTGATCGGAGGGCACCCTAGGTCCAGACAAAGGGGAATTGAGGGGGTCGACTGTGGGAGACCTACTAGGTTCCGAAGGAACTTACATTGGGTTTTAAAGAGGTTGAGCAGGTCCATATAGCCCCAAAGATCTGCGCCATAAAGAATGGCGGTTGTGATTTTGGCGTCATAGATCCTAAGGGCCGGGAGGACCCGCTTGGTGGTAGATCCTTTTTGCTCTTTTATAAGGCAGGCAGTCAAACGTGCAAGCTTGAGATGCTGGATGTTAGTTTGGTCTTTCCATCTCAAGCGGCTGTCAAGGGTAACCCCCAGGTAGGTCATGGTCTCGACTTGCTCGAGATTGACCCCGTTCAACCTCACGGAACTCCGGACTGGATGGTTTCTAGTAAAGACCATAAACTTTGTTTTCCCCACATTTACCGCCAAGTTGTTAATGGCACAAAACTCCTCAAAGCGGTCCAAGGCCCGCTGCAACCCACTGCGTGTTCTTGAGAGGAGTAAGGTGTCGTCGGCGAAGATGAGTAGCGGGAATCTCGTCCCCGCCAGCATTGGGGCGTCAGTAGGGGTATCCATGAAGAATTTCACCACTTGGTTTATAAATAAGAGGAAAAGTGTTGGTGCCATGACACACCCCTGGCGGACACCTCTGGTTACGGGAAATGTTTCTGTCACTTGTCCCTGGCCTCCCCACCTTACCCTCGCGTAATTATCCTCATGAAGTTTGATAATAAGACACAGTAGTTCTGATGGGCATCCTAAATATTCCAACACACCCCACAATTTGTCCCTTGGCACCAAATCGAAGGCGGACTTCAGATCAATGAATGCAGCAAAGATGGTACCGCCGCCAAGCCAGACCACCTTCCAATAGATCAGGCAGAGTCTAAACACCTGATCTATGGTGCTTATTCCCGATCTGAAGCCCGCCTGCATGGGAGATAAGATGTCCTCGGTTTCGATCCAGCCCTGGACCCGTCCCAAGACCATACGTGCGATGATTTTTTGTATGGAATCGATTAAACTAATGGGGCGGTAATTCCCTGGCATGGACTTATCGCCCTTTTTATATATCGGGATTATCTCTGCTCCCTTCCATGATTTTGGAATCGTGGCTCCATTAGCTATGGAGTTAGCAATCATGGTTATATATGGGAGCCACAGGGCTGGGTTAGATTTCAATAGGTCCGCCGGTATCAAATCCATACCAGGGGCTTTCCCTCGCAGGGTCATGCCCAGAGCCAGCTCGGCCTCTGAAACCGAGAAAATTAATTTCTCCCCGAGGTTGCTTTCCTGGGATGACCTACCTGGGGGTTTTGTAGCTTTGGGGTCATCATCTCTAAATTGGGCGGAATAGAATGTTACCCATTCGTCAAGGGGTACATGGTTGGCCGGAGTAGATGAATCTGGGTCCTTCCCCCACTTGACTAGATCCCAAAACTTTTTTTGGTTGTTTGAGGTGGACGCCTCCAGAAGATCTGTCCAGAATCTATCCTCCCACTCCCTTTTGGATTCCCGGAGGGTTTTTCTGTAATGGAGCCTAGCCGCTTAACTGCAACCATGTCCCGGGATTTAATAGATGAGATAAGATCTGAGTGTGCCTCCCTACATTTTTTATTATACCATTTCTGGGGAAAGGGATTGGCTTTGGTAGAAGCACTTCGGCACGGAAGGGAGAGTAGGGATTTTAGCTGGTCAAAGCAACTCATGTGAAGATTCATAACACTATTTGCCAAGGCCGGGTTAGCCCCCAACAGGTCAATTTTCGACATCTCATTATACACGTTATTGGCTATTGTATTAACATTGTCCCATAATGATTTGTCCTCCACTACCCGAGACCATTTCAATCTCCTCCTATCATTGGATAGCAAAACATCCCCTGTATGTGAGGTGGTAGACTCCTCTTGTCTCTTTAAATCTGGCAGGTTTAATGATAGTAACAGCGGATTATGATCACTTTCCGGACGCTGTATAACTACCATGTCAACTAAAAAAGACCAATAATCCAATTTCAACAAAATATAGTCAATGCGGCTCTGCCTTGAACCATTATCAAAAGTACAATTGGCTTCTTTATCCGAGACTGTACGGCCATTGCAAGCTCGAAATCCCCTGTTAAGGCAGAATGCCATCCAGTTCACTGCCGCCTCGGGTGCTTTTGCCCTTTAATCAACAATTAGATCAGGGATGTCCCAAGCAGAGTCCTCAGCCGTACTCCAACTATCCCCAATATCGAATAGAGGCTCTATGGTGCAATTAAGATCTCCAGCTAGGATGATGACATTCCCTCTACCCATTTCAACAATTTTATGGTCGATGAAGTTCAACAGTGGGGGGGTTCGCCCGCCAGGCAACCCTCTGGCATAGATGTTAAAAATGAGCACATCCCGTTGGTTAGCTTTGCTTAGTTTGATTAAAAGGAGGTCCGGGTGCTGAACAAGGAGCTCAGTCGGGTGGAGGCCCAATGACTGCTTCACCCAAATCGTTAATCCACCTGAGGCACGCCCTTTGCCCCCTTTGATCGCAGGTTTATGGAAGTTGATATATCCCAGCTTAAAGACTGGATCGGTTGCCCAGGTTTCTTGGAGCAAGATGATGTCGGATTTATCAACAAAGTTCAGCCAATCTGTAGAAGAGAGGCGGGCCTTGATTCCAGCAATGTTCCAAGACAAGATTTTCAAATTATCATTGGGTGGCACCACAGGGGGGGGGGTTTCAAAGGTGGGACTGGGATAGCTACCTGTTTGTGCCCTCTGTCGTTCTTAATCTCCATCAGCTTGGCATTACCCATGGGATCATCGTTTGTCATGGGCTCTTGGACAACACTGTGTACCGATACGATACGTGCCCTAATCTCTGGGCCTCCCCCACCAGCAGGTGAGTTGTTAATTAGATGTGGCTTTGCCATGCAATACCCAATGGGCTCGTAATCAACTGCTTTAACAGGAGAAGACTCACTAGATGTGACGTGGAGTCAATCTACGGCCTCAAGGCCGGAGAGGGGGCCAAAGTGATTAAAAAGGAAAGGGCGCTGTTGATCGAGTGGGGTTAATGCCAAGGGGTGTCTTATGGGTGGAGCCTGACGAAAATTAGGGTAAGGTTGGAGCGGCATTTGCCTATGGGGATAGAAGTATGAGAGGGCTAGAGTTTGAACATCCCCCTGTCTTGCAAATCTAGGTTCTCTTCGGATGGCATCTACCACCCATGCATCCTTGAACAAGATCAAAATGCAATCTCCCTCCAGATCTTTAGTCCCATGACCCACCCAATCTACTCTTCTTACAAATAGAATCTCCGTAGGAGAGGAGGGTGGTAGGGGTCGGTTTTTATTTAGCCAAAAGGTTACTTTGTTGCGGAGATCCCCATATGACTCCTTGCTGCCTGGTTTTAACGGGGCTACACCTGTCAGACTATAATGTGTTGGGCTGCTTCAATTGGTAGATCAACACGAGGGGTGGTAAATCTTCTGCGACTTCCCTCCCTACGGTTGGTGGTGGTGCGTTGGCCTGCAGGGTCTTTATAAGTACTCGGGGGGCAGGATTTATTTTGGTTTTTGTGGGTGGTCCCGTACTTTGTTGGATGCCGGTGTTGTGTTTGTCCATGATTTTTATCTTGGGTGCATGTGTAAGAGTGCTCATAGCTGGTTTAGAAGATGAAGCTTTTTGCTTCTCCCCCCCTTTTAACATGTTGGTATGAGGCCCTAAGATTTTGCTATGGGGTGATTTGATCCTTGCCTGTTTTTTACTGACAGGATCCTTAGTAGCTGTTTGTGTTTTACTGTCACCCGTATGACTAGTGCCAAGTATGTTTTGTAGCATAGCATGGTTTGAATTAATTGTAGCCTCCATGCTGTCAATTTTTGTGGTCATGAGCCTTGTCCGCTCCAAGACTGGTAATAATAAAGTTTTGAACAGGGCCTCCATTTTTGCTAACAAAATTTTGTCACTATTAAGGCACATAGGGCAGGTGCTAGAGGAGCCCAAGGACATAAGGGAAGGGCACAGCATATTAGCAAATACGGAAGGGTTTTGAGTGTCAGGGGGAGGCTCAGAACCTTGGCTCCCTTTATCTGGGGCATCATTAGTTTTTGCGATCTTTCGTTCCCTCCCCCCCGACAGTCTGGCATCCAGCTTTCTCTTTTTGATGTTAGGGTCAGTATTGGACACTGGGAAGTCTGTGGTAACAACGGTGATAGAGTTATTAAGGGGAAGGTATCCAGATAGCTGGCTAGGTTCGAGTACCCCACTGTTCTGTGAATCGCCCTCCTGACTTACTTGGGAGTCAACTACACTGCTCCCTTCTTCCTTCGGGATAGAGGCAGTTGGACTCAGCGTCCGTGGGAGAGGTTTGAACACAGTTAAAAGCTGCATGTTGTGCAGGGGAGGTAATAGTAGCTAGACCCCCCAGTGATGAGCACTTACCGCTGATGAGGTCAAGTGAGAGTCTTTTTTCAACCATAGCTATTTCCTTCTCGAGGATCCCCGTAGCCCGTGTGATGAATGCATCAAGGGGTCCCGATACTACTCCCTTGGTGGTATGGATTTGCACTGTTCGTTCTTTACCTGACCTTAATGTCATTGTAAGGGAAGTGGGGGATAAAAACGCACAGTGAATTTCCGTCCAACCTTACTACACCAGGGGACAAGGGTTAATATGGCAAGGACCGCCGCCTACCTAGAGGCCCTCCGATCGGCCAGGGGGGCGGGCCTAGGCCGGACTCTGCCGTACTCGATCGGCCTCAAACGGCCCGCTCTTTGCCCGGTCTTCGCCCAGGTCGCTCCCGCGCGCTCCCGCGCAGCGGGCGCGCTGTCCTATGAAATAGGGCAGGGCAGTGGGCGTTGCCGGCAGGGAGAGCGGCCACAGGTGTTGCACGCAGGGACTCCTGGGCAATGGAGTCCCTGCTCGGCTGCTCGCAGCCCTGCCGGTGACCAAGATGCCTGGTGGAATAGGGCTCCCCTTTAGCGCCCCGCAGAGTGACTTTCTATGCAGCAGGACCCGCGCAGCGGGTCCGGCAAGTTGTTGCTTTTAAATCCCAATCCAATTGGTGGCAGTGAAGGCAAAGGGTCACCTCCTTCGATACTCCGTGGTCCGTAGTCTGGAAAGGTTTCCCGCTTCAGCAAGAGAAACGCTGTACTTTAGATCCGCTGTCAAGGGGCGTTGCCGGCAGGGAGAGCGGCCACAGGTGTTGCACGCAGGGACTCCTGGGCAATGGAGTCCCTGCTCGGCTGCTCGCAGCCCTGCCGGTGACCAAGATGCCTGGTGGAATAGGGCTCCCCTTTAGCGCCCCGCAGAGTGACTTTCTCCGCAGCGGGACCCGCGCAGCGGGTCCGGCAAGTTGTTGCTTTTAAATCCCAATCCAATTGCTGGCAGTGAAGGCAAAGGGTCACCTCCTTCGATACTCCGTGGTCCGTAGTCTAGAAAGGTTTCCCGCTTCAGCAGGAGAAACGCTGTGCTTTAGATTCGCTGTCAAGGGGCGTTGCCGGCAGGGAGAGCGGCCACAGGTGTTGCACGCAGGGACTCCTGGGCAATGGAGTCCCTGCTCGGCTGCTCGCAGCCCTGCCGGTGACCAAGATGCCTGGTGGAATAGGGCTCCCCTTTAGCGCCCCGCAGAGTGACTTTCTCCGCAGCGGGACCCGCGCAGCGGGTCCGGCAAGTTGTTGCTTTTAAATCCCAATCCAATTGCTGGCAGTGAAGGCAAAGGGTCACCTCCTTCGATACTCCGTGGTCCGTAGTCTGGAAAGGTTTCCCGCTTCAGCAGGAGAAACGCTGTGCTTTAGATCCGCTGTCAAGGGGCGTTGCCGGCAGGGAGAGCGGCCACAGGTGTTGCACGCAGGGACTCCTGGGCAATGGAGTCCCTGCTCGGCTGCTCGCAGCCCTGCCGGTGACCAAGATGCCTGGTGGAATAGGGCTCCCCTTTAGGGCCCCGCAGAGTAACTTTCTCCGCAGTGGGACCCGCGCAGCGGGTCCGGCAAGTTGTTGCTTTTAAATCCCAATCCAATTGCTGGCAGTGAAGGCAAAGGGTCACCTCCTTCGATACTCCGTGGTCCGTAGTCTGGAAAGGTTTCCCGCTTCGGCAGGAGAAACGCTGTGCTTTAGATCCGCTCTCAAGGGGCGTTGCCGGCAGGGAGAGCGGCCACAGGTGTTGCACGCAGGGACTCGTGGGCAATGGAGTCCCTGCTCGGCTGCTCGCAGCCCTGCCGGTGACCAAGGTGCCTGGTGGAATAGGGCTCCCCTTTAGCGCCCCGCAGAGTGACTTTCTCTGCAGCGGGACCCGCGCAGCGGGTCCGGCAAGTTGTTGCTTTTAAATCCCAATCCAATTGCTGGCAGTGAAGGCAAAGGGTCACCTCCTTCGATACTCCATGGTCCGTAGTCTGGAAAGGTTTCCCGCTTCAGCAGGAGAAACGCTGTGCTTTAGATCAGCTGTCAAGGGGCGTTGCCGGCAGGGAGAGCGGCCACAGGTGTTGCACGCAGGGACTCCTGGGCAATGGAGTCCCTGCTCGGCTGCTCGCAGCCCTGCGGGTAATTAAGATGCCTGGTGGAATAGGGCTCCCCTTTAGCGCCCCGCAGAGTGACTTTCTCCGCAGCGGGATCCGCGCAGCGGGTCCGGCAAGTTGTTGCTTTTAAATCCCAATCCAATTGCTGGCAGTGAAGGCAAAGGGTCACCTCCTTCGATACTCCGTGGTCCGTAGTCTGGAAAGGTATCTCACTTCTTAATGTGGAGCCCAAAATTTTGGCAAAAATGTTAGCTAACCGTCTGATTAAAGTGATCGGTGATTTGGTGCACCCGGACCAGTCCGGCTTTATTTCGGCCCGCAAGACCGCGTTGAATTTACGCCGTCTTTATGGCATGCTGGCGAGGGCGTAGATGCTGCGTGGGCCGGCCATTTTGGTTTCTTTGGATGCCACTATGGCATTCGACACAGTGGAATGGTCATACCTATGGGCAGCACTGGTGAAGTTCGGCTTCGGGCCGGTGTTCATCGGATGGGTCCGGTTGCTCTATGAAGAGCCCCTAGCCCAGGTAGTCGTTAACGGTCGATTGTCGGCTCCCTCTGTTCTGGGGAGGGGTACGCGACAGGGGTGCCCTTTGTCTCTGCTGCTTTTTGCCTTGGCTCTGGAGCCCTTGGCCGCTTGGTTGCGATGGGAGCCGTCCCTCAGAGGTATCAGGTGGACTCCCGGTTTCGAAGATCGCATTTCACTTTATGCGGATGACATTCTCCTTTACCTCACTTCCCCTCGGAAATCTCTGGGGGTATTGTTCGACGTCCTTAATTCCTTTGGGAGGAACTCTGGACTTGTCATTATTTGGGGGAAGTCTTGCGTTTACCCGCTCACCGACGATGCTCTACTCATACCGCGCAATTGTCCGATACAAATTTCATCCACCGGGTTCAAATATTTGGGTATCTATGTCTCGCGCGATCCAGCTGTTAGGTATCAGCGTAACTTACTCCCCCCGCTTTTACGCCTAAAAGCGGACATGAAAGCCTGGAGCAGACTGCTGCTGTCCCTGGTGGGCAAAGCAGCCTTATTCAAAATGATGTCTCTCCCCAGATTTTTATATGCGCTTCAAAATACACTGGATCTAGTGCCTTCCAGCTACTTCCGCGAGAACGAGTGCCTGCAAAGGAAACTGCTGTGGGCCGGACGTCCCCGGATTGCCTTGGCTAAGCTTACGCTGCCTTGGTATGATGGCGGTATAGCGTTGCCGGATATAAGACGATATTACTGGGCCTCACAACTGAGCTCAGTTAATCATGCGATGTATGGTCCAGCTTCCAACCCGGCTTTTGCTATGGACAAATGGTTGCTGCCGGGTGGGGACTATAACAGGGCGCTTTATTCCAAGCGGTCTGATGTCGCGTTGACAGGGCCCACCAGAGTTGGGGTGCGGGTCTGGTATAACGCTAATGCTGCTATTGGCTGGTCGGACACTCTCATTCGAGCGACTCCACTTTACGTGGCTGAGGGGTTGGGCAATTTGTGGACCACCAAGGGATTCGAAAAATGGGACCTCATTGGGATTAGTAAGGTGGGGGACCTCTGGTTGAAAGACAGGATAAAATCTTTTGAAGAGCTGCAACTTGAATTCAAACACAGCAATCGAGAACACTTTCGGTACCTGCAGGTCCGACACGCCCTTTCCTCTGTTTTTCCGGCCGGCACGCTCGTCCCAGAATCCTCACCCCTGGAGGACAGAGTACTGGACGGACATGTCCCGGACAGTACGATCTCACTTATATATAAAAAGCTGATAAATGACTGAGCGGACCTTCTTCTACAGCTCCGTACGGCCTAGACCAGTGATGGACTGGAACTGGATGATGAGGACTGGCAGGCGGCGATATCCTCCCCAAAGGAGGTAGCAATCCTGGCCCGTCTTAGATTGGAGCAGTTGAAAATCCTACACCGAGTGTACATGACGGGTCCTCGCTTGTTATGTATGGGGTATGCTTCGGATGATTTATGTAAGCGCGGGTGTGGAATGGTGGGTACATTCCTTCATATTCTGTGGGAGTATCCGGCGGTATTGTCTTTTTGGAATCGTGTGCATGGTGTTATGACCGAGGTGACGGGTGTTTCGCTTTTGCCTGTCTATTGAATGTGTGGGAACCCAACGATTATAATGTAGCGCAGACACAGTGGGCCACCTTAGGAAATATGATCGCTAAACGTGACATTGCGCAATTTTGGGGATCGTCTAGGGCACCCAGTCTGTCGGCCTGGTCTAGAAACAAGGACTGGTGCATGTTTCACGAAAAAACTGTCTATGTTGCTCGGGGCAGGCCCAAGAAGTGGGGGAGGATGTGGAACCAGTGGAACCAGTATTGTGGTGAAATTTGCACTCCCCCCTTTGTGCCTCCACCGGAGGTGTTACACTCCCCTTAGAGTGATGTCCCTTCTAGCCTGGATTTTTGTCTATGTATTGCTAACTTGCTCTCTTTCCCCCTTTCCCCCTCCCGTCTGCTCTTCTTATAGCTTTCAATTTCACTTGTTACTATGTAACAGTTGTAGGTGTGGTACTCCCTCCCCAGAAGGATTACTTATGTATCGGCCTTGCGTTTAGCCTCCGCAGTTATTTTCTGATTTTTTGGTTGGGTGGTTTTCAAAAATACAAAACAAAAACCTTATTCCTCCTGCGATTTATGTATGACAAGCCATGTTTGTTTAATTGCCCCCGGGCCCTAGGGTTGTCGGCTGAAGGGCTGTGTGTTCATTCATCCTGTTATGATCATTGGAAATGTTCCCAGCCGACCCGAAGTGGCTGTATGATTGCTATTGTATATACATACTTATCAATAAAGGTTTAAAAAAAAAAACTAACAATTTTCAGTAGGGTATCCACTTTTCTTTGGGACAGGACCAACTTGACCTTACAGGGAAGTTATTATGAAGCTTTATGAATTAGACATTTTTAAATAAAAATGCCAAACTGTGAAAGAATTTTAAAATGCACTCTGTAGCGTTATTTTAATATTTTCTGTTGAGGAAATATTTAAAAATGAATGCAGATTTGTTCATTCAAAAAAGCCTTGTGGGATAGTTCCATTGGTCCAAACTTGATATGCTTTTAATACTATATAGACTTAACTCCCTACTTTCTATGTCTATCTTCATTTCTCAAAGTGTTCATCTACATTCAATTAATTTCCCTCTTTATCAGTCTGTCTCTTTCCCCCATTCACTCTATCCTACTCGTCCACTCTTTGGCCCTGATTAAGAGTGTAGGCGCTATTTAGCACACCTGAAAATGATACCATGGGTTCTGTTCTTATCGGGTGGGAAAAATAGAAACTATTCTGAGGTTATGGGGAATAACATGTAGATTTTGCTGTTTAACGCTGCAAAAACCAGATGATACAGTAAATAATGTATTCTTTTCCCCTAGTTAAATGTAACGAGCCTTGAGGCACTATACACATGTAATAATTATTGGGTTTATGCACGAGTCAGGATTAACCGACCCACTCGTAATCAGGCCCTTAGTAGTCCCTTGGTCTTTCTATTCTTCACCTTGAGTTTCTCTTCTCTATTCCTCTGTTACATTTGGCTTCCTCCTTCACCTATCTTTGCCATTTAAATAACTTTATACACTGTGTGCCTGATTTACATACTACACTTTTGAATAAGTTTGTTCTTTTGAGTAGGTTTACTACTTTTCGGTATTCATGAACTGCACTTTTTGAGTAACTATTTTGTTAGTCAATTCAAACTAGATTATTTAAAACATTTATTGTATATATATATGCCCGATACTGCTCTCAATAAAGAAAATCATTTCAGTGCAGCGTGTGTGACTCAATTGGCTACTCAGGAGAGGAGGAAGGGGGGAGCCCCTGGTTGATATATATATATATATATATATATATATATATATATATATATATATATATATATATATATATATACTCCTCCAATCCCGCCTTGTTTAAAGACAGGTCTGACACATGCTCAGGCTTCTCAATGTGATTTTATTCCAACCGGTGCACATATTTCATGCCTCGTGATGTCCACAGTCTCAGCGTCCGGCAGACGCGTTTCGGCGTGTGCCTCTTCAGTGCCGGTTAGGTAGCTGATTGTGCCCAGGTGAGTTTGACCACGTTGCTGGTGTTTAAAATACAGGCCAAGTGTTCCCATTGGTTGGGAGTCGATCTCACACTCAGCGGCCAGGGAAAGTTCCTTTGTTCATAATTGCCGCTGTGCTCCCTGCCAGGGAAACCTCGGACATCGTGCACCACATCCCGCAGTAGGGAACCGTGGAAAAACAGACAGTCAGTTTAAGGTGCAGTGACCCAACTTCGCACGCGATAATGCCTCCGTTGCTTCTTCTAGGTTCCTCGAGTGCGGGAAGCAGGTCGGCTTTCTTCACTGTTGGGAAGCCTTTAAGCAAACATACTGTTCGCTCCCTCTCCCCAATGCCCTCGAGACACTCCAGGTTGGGGGGGCGCCACACTTGTGCCTTCTAAGCACTGTCCAGGAGAGTTTGTCGGTTGTTGTGCGGAACTCCAAACCGAGGGGCGTGTCAGATGCGGTAGAGCCGACCTCCACCTTAACATACTCCTCCAATCCCGCCTTGTTTAAAGACAGGTCTGACACATGCTCAGGCTTCTCAATGTGATTTTATTCCAACCGGTGCACATATTTCATGCCTCGTGATGTCCACAGTCTCAGCGTCTGGCAGACGAGTTTCGGCGTGTGCCTCTTCAGTGCCGGTTAGGTAGCTGATTGTGCCCAGGTGAGTTTGACCACGTTGCTGGTGTTTAAAATACAGGCCAAGTGTTCCCATTGGTTGGGAGTCGATCTCACACTCAGCGGCCAGGGAAAGTTCCTTTGTTCATAATTGCCGCTGTGCTCCCTGCCAGGAAACCTCGGACATCGTGCACCACATCCCGCAGTAGGGAACCGTGGAAAAACAAACAGTCAGTTTAAGATGCAGTGACCCAACTTCGCACACGATAATGCCTCTGTTGCTTCTTCTAGGTTCCTCGAGTGCGGGAAGCAGTATATATATGTATATATATATATATATATATATATATATATATATATATATATATATATATATATTAATTTATATTTATAAGTATTTTAAATTAGTAAATTACATTTGAAGGTTTATTTTAAGTCACTACCTCTGTTATTTTGTATGGGAGGGTGTTGCAGTACCAGTGGTTGGTGATGTGTAGTGCCGGACTTACTACAAAAGTGTAAGGTACTACAAAGTGCACTTTGTGAATACTGAAGTGTAATCTTACTCAAAAGTGTAAGTAACATTTGTGAAATAGGCCCTGTGTCTTTATCTCACCCTCAGAATTTGTCATTGTTGAAATAAATGTGGGCAGTGAAATCTCTATTGTGTGACATATTTTTATTTTATTTACTGTATGCTTGGTCTCAACTGCTGTTGCATATCGGCCCGCTGATACACATAAAGCACATTCAGACACATGTAATTCACACAAACGTGCAGGCAGCAGCTCACAGTACATCCCCAAAGATATCTACTGTCAATCACCTTACATGAACACACACACTAACACAAATTCATTATTTTTTTATTAATATAACTAATAAAGTACCTAATTGCCCAACGATAGCAAGTGCTGTTCAGACAGTTGGAAAGATAATAAAAAATAACTCAAAGAGAAAAAAACATAAAATACACAAACATGCGAAATGCTAAAAAACACTGACAAATGCTAAAATTCACTGTTATATACGCACCTTGCATTACAGATAGGCACTTTTTATGATTGATTTTTTTTATCTTAAGTAATGCATCCATTCTGCATCACATTGTGTGATACTGGGCATGTCACTTTGCCTACCTGGGCCTTGGTTACCATATGAGGAGCTATATAAATTGCCATACACATGTCTAAAATGTACCTTTACTGAAGAGTTGAGGTGTGCCTGACCCCAGGAGCAGGTTCTATAACCTTTTCACAATGTACAAAGTGTTTTTGCCCATGAGGTGCTAAGCTAGGATTGGGGTGAATTAACACAGCAGTTCTTCAGGTCAGTTCTGACATAACTTGGCAGAAAAGAATATGCTCTTTGTGCCGGATAAGATGGATTTGCTGCATGTCCAGATAGATAGATAGATAGATAGATAGATAGATAGATAGATAGATAGATAGATAGATAGATAGATAGATAGATAGGTAGGTAGGTAGGTAGATAGATAGATAGATAGATAGATAGATAGATAGATAGATAGATAGATAGATAGATAGATAGATAGATAGATAGATAGATAGATAGATAGATAGATAGATAGATAGATAGATAGATGGATGGATGGATGGATGGATGGATGGATGGATGGATGGATGGATGGATGGATGGATGGATGGATGGATGGATGGATGGATGGATGGATAGATAGATAGATAGATAGATAGATAGATAGATAGATAGATAGATAGATAGATAGATAGATAGATAGATAGATAGATAGATAGATAGATAGATAGATAGATAGATAACCCAGTGGCCGTCGCCACTGGGTAGTTATAGTTAGAATCGTATTTCCATAGGAAATTACTTTAGCACAATTTGACGAATATCAACTAAACCTTCAAAAAAGTGATACTTTTTGACTAGTTTGTTTGCATAGACAGTTTTTGGGTAATCTGCTAAGCTGGGGTTGAGAAAAAGGGGGATCCAAAAATGTGTTTCTCCCATTCATTTTTCCATAGGAACTTTAGACACAGGTACAGCCCAAACAACTGAACGGAATCACACCAAATTTTGCAGAAAACTAGATCCTAGGTTAGAAACAGGGTTTTTCGTGATTCGGTGTAAATCTGCTCCATACATTTTGAGCAATTAGGGGGAAAAAAAATTCTAGGGATGTGGAGCCTCTGCGGATCTGAAATATGTCAAGCTGAGATCTGATTGGCTGCCGCCACAACAATAAGGATGTGACAGCAGCCATCTTAGGACTTGAGACTCAGTCCTGAGTACTAAGAAAACAGGTAATGAAAGATATAAGAGACCTGGTGGGAGGGCCCCAGAGGCTCCTCCATCCAGGCCTCTTTTTAAAAACATTTTTTTTAACCAAATTTGAGGAAAGTCCGTGCCATTAATCTGCAGCAAAATGTAAAAAATGCATGAGATTTAAAAAGACCCCTCTGGTGGGTCAGGTCTTGGGTGCAAGGTTAACATTACATTTTAGGGTGGGGCCTGTGGCCTCCCTTTACTGAGTCTCTGGGAAGCAGAGGGTCACAGTAGACAACAAGAGGGAGGGGGTGTGCAGCCGACCAGAGCCTAATTAGGGCCTGGGGACTCCATCCCCTGGGCTGGACTGAATCATAAAAGTGGAGGGGGACCAAGCGGCCCCCTTCCCCGAGCCTAAAAATGCCCTGGGCACCCTATCCCCCACATCAAGTGATTAAGGGGGGTGCCCGGCCCTCCTATCTGAACATTGTTAGGCTGCAGGGGACCCATCCATGTGGCTGAAATGTAAATAACAGGGACAGAGGACAGCACCCCCCCTTTGTAATACGGTTCCTATGAATTTAGCAGAACTGTGTATCTGTAAAATATAAAATTCAAAATACTGAAATTAAGTTCACTTGTATTTATCAGAGAATGTTGACCTGGTTCCTACCTAGCTCACAGTGCCCCATCCGGACCCCTAACCTTTTCAGGGAGACAGATGGTTTCAGCAATCTCGAACATGACCACTCTCTTATTCCCTACGGAATCGTGGAAAACAGTTTAACACTTTTGTTGGTATATTTTTGCATTCCCAAAGTAACACAACAAAGATAGGACTCAGGTTCTACCAATTTTATTAAAACAATAACATTCTAATATAGAAAAAGTGTGCTGCAATTATTAGGCAAAAGACACACAGCATTACAACCAGCATTACAAGAATAGTGAAACAGATAAACACTTCAACCATTATGACATTACCATAATTATACTCCTACATAACACTACCTATATGCTCAAGAGCATAGTGGAAGTACCCTCTGCCAGGTCCCCTGGAATAGCCTAACTACCCATACTAAGTATGGGCGCAAAATCTGCTCCGCTCGCGAAAACTGCAAATTTTAGGCAATTTAGCGACCCGCAAATCTCGCGAAAATGCCGAAAAATTCGCGAATTCGCGAGCGGGCGGATATTTTTTGGGGCCCACAGGAAGCACAGTTAAGGCAGATGCTCAAGTTACAGCTTACTTTGTAACTATTTTAGAACGGCGCCGGCAAGCTGCCAGAGTGCTTGCTGGCACCATTCTAAAATGGTAACAAAGTTATCTTCAAATTGGGCACCTGCCTTAACTCTTTAAGTGCTTCCTGTGGGCCAAAAATTAAACCTCAACAGGAAGCACTTACAGATATAAATAAAGCAGGTGCCTGAGTTGAAGCTCATATTCAGTAACGTTTTAATCAGCCCAAAAGCATTAGTGAACACGGTCGAGGCTGGGCAAGTGTGCTTTAACCCCATATCTGCCGTCAAAAAATATCTGTAATACCCAAGGGAGGTCTTTGCATCCCTGAGTTTCTCGAGCGCAATCCCCGTGTAGTTCCTGTGACCAGGAGGCTGCTTTCTCCTCACCTGCTGCCCTGCTCGCTCTCTGACCCTTTATACACAAGAGGCATGTGAACACGCATAGAAACCCCGAACCACACACTAGCAGTATCAAACGTCTTCCCGCCCTTTCCCAACTATGATGGACAGCTCACTCAAGGGACCTCAGCGCCTTTTGGCGCTGTGGCAAAGTTACAGACACACATGGTAAGTGGAGACAAATTTTCTGGCCCTTTACGAAGCTGCAGTGTAGGAAAAGCACTATACATTTACCCAATGAGGTAGCACTTACTGATTAGCCAGTAGAAAGTACTCCAGTTGAGTAGATGGAAATCGCAAAAAAATCCGTAAATTCATGAGAAAATCCGTGAATTCGCGACTTTTTTGCGATTTCGCACAAATTCGCAGACGGCAGATCCGCATACTTAACCCATACCTGAGTGTGATTAATCAGGAAGACGGCCTGTGCAGAACAGGCTATCCTCTGTAGCAAGAGAGGGGTCAGCATCAGCAGGACTACATCTTAGTCTCAATGAGTTACATCCAGGACAATCCCAGCCAAATATCTCCTCTCCCACTTATGGCACAAAGCCCCTTTATATAACAGGGAGTGCCTCAATGAGCCAAGATGGCGGACAATCATTGTTAGAGCTCTATACTGTCAACCCTGCAATCACCATTAATCAAATCTCATGGCCCGGCCCTCACAGCAGCCTACCTCGTAGCATTGTCCCTACTGCTGCCATCAAACCGCCATCGCCCTCAAAGACGACCTTAGGCACTAATGGCACAGGGCACGGGCCGCATGTCTGGTCGCCAGGGAGTGGTTACTGAGCCCACTGGTCCTTCCTGGCTATTAGCTACATCGGAAGGCCAGCTGCAGCCCTCCCCTTATCCGCTTAAGAAGAGTTGATGCCCAGGCTAGGGAGAGGCAGGTGGGGCACAATAGCTGCATTGCAGGACAGGGCTCCAACATGGAGTGGCGATAAAGAGCTCTGGTGCCACTGACCTAAAAAGGACTTCCTTCCCATAGTCGCGGTGCCATCCCATAAGACACTGGTCATACCTGCAGGAGTCTGCCCTCTGTCTGCAGAGCTACAGAGACTGCCTTCATCTCTTTCTCTCAGCCACCTGAGACTTGGTCATACATTGGCCGATGTCCAGCCTGGTTTGCTCCTCCCAGCTGTTCTATGCCCTTGGAGCACATCATTGAGGCATGTCACCAACCCACCTGGTGGCCGAAGAATACCGGCTACCACAACACCTACACCCAACTTACCACCACTGCTCCACTGACTCTTATGGAGAGAGTTGTTTTGGCTATACAATGAAAGACATTATTTCAGGGGAACAAGGGGACCCAAGGCGCAGTAAGCTAAGGACCATGGGTAGGTACTATATTATCAAGAACAGTGGTCCTTAGAACAACAAACCAATACAAAAAAGAATAAATATAAACCAAGTGGTAATATATTCTGGGGAAGTGTCCAGCAGGACAGTTTAATTCCCTAATACAAAAGTACTATAACAAATGTAACACTGGGTGTGATAGAAACGGGGCACCGTCCGGTGTCCGACTAACACACTGGAAGAACATACAACATACAAAATAACAGGCAATAGCTAGACATCTGATTAGAGTAAGACATACACCAGACAATCTAAAATATACACATATGCAAGAAAAAATTGTATCTGCATTCGTTGCATTTAGTGTAATGTGTCGACGACGTTTCGAACCATACTTAATAGAGGTTCATCCTCAGGACAGAGGGTAATTGCCTTGCTGGGGGTCGCGTAACTAGGTGGCCGAAGAATACCGGCTACCACAACACCTACACCCAACTTACCACCACTGCTCCACTGACTCTTATGGAGAGAGTTGTTTTGGCTATACAATGAAAGACACGCACCACAGGAGGTTAAGGTAAACGGGTGAAAAGTTGTTGCGTGCTGCTGGGGCTTCGCTTTCTGGGCCTAAGAAGCGTTAGATACTGTCAAAGATGCAATTCCTGTTAGGAGTTGTCCCCCTGCACACAGCATATGAGATACCAACAACTGGCATAATGAAGTAGATCCAAACGTACAGAAGTTACATGTGTTTAATTCATAAATTCCAATGTAAAATTATCTTTTTTTCTGGCATTAAGGTTGATTATATCATATCAAACATTACATTCATGTTTTTCTCATCAATCCCAATGCATTTCGGGCAAGTTAATGCCCTTCGTCAGCGGATAATTTCTGCAACTAAAAAGGATATAACGGTCTGGTATCAAGGAAATGGCCATTCAAATCTGAATTGCAGTTAGCAACGAAAGATAGCTGTGACTCTTACTGTTAAACGTATGGTACCATCAGTGTAACCAACATGCAGTGTTAAATGACGAATGAAAAATAAACGGTGTTCAAGGACGTGCATAAACGGTACAATGAAAAGTGGGTGATTTAGTGAAAATGCCCAAGTGAATTAGATCAGTGTGTTAGTCTTTAAGTCTTACAAAGCGTGCAGCGCGTACGAGCTGTTACGGGGAAGTAGAAGCTACGTGAAAAATACGTTGCATAATGTCATAAGGGGGATGGTAAAAAGCGTGTGAAAATAAACGATACCTGCGGGCTGGTGAATGAACGCCACATGAGAGTTGCTGAAAGATATAAGAAAGCCCAAACATTGTCATTAACGGGCGGTCGAGTCAATGGGTATTAAAATGACTCGGTCTCTATAAAGAGAGTACTTACGGGTGTAGTGTTCAATAGATAGTATCCATAGTGGTATCCCTTGAATCGGATCCATGCGGTTACTCGTTTGTGTGAGTCAGGAGATGAAATAAAGTTACGTGACGGTGTGTGTGCGTGGTGTATTAAACATAGAAAGCGGACTACAAGACAAAGTAATTATGAGCGCCATATTGAAATGGAGTCAGGAACCGGTATCATCAAACATAAGGAAACACAATGAGCAAGATAATAATAAAACAAATAAGAGAGAGCTTCCAACCATACATGAATTATAAATAACAAAGAAATTACATTCTGTCATTTAATCCAGAGGGTTGCATCGTGCACAGGTATCGAATCCAGAAGTTCTCCCTCTGGAGTTTTCTATTCTTATTGTTAGTGCCCTCAATCTGGGACACCAGTTCAAGTACAGTAAATCTCAATTGAGAGACATTGTGTCTGTTTTCTGCAAAGTGCGTAGCTACAGTAGATTTCAAATTCTGGGTAAGAATGTTACTTTTGTGTTCCAATATTCTAATCCTGATTTTTCGTTCTCTATGGCCTACATAAGAAAGGCCACATGGACATTTGAGCAGATAAATGACATTGGCGGTGTTGCATGTTACGTTCACACGGAGTTTGATGATATTGCCCTTCATGGGATGGTGAATAGTGTTGCCTTTCATGATATTGTTACAGTTGCTACAATTATAGCAAGGTTGTGTACCATTGTATTTCTTAGTTGCCGAAACAGTGTCAGTCCAAGTGAGTAGATCTTTGAGATTAGGTCCACGGGTATATGAAAAAATCGGAGATGGTTCAAACAATCCATTGAAGTCAGATTCTCTGCTGAGTAGCTGCCAATGTTTGAGAATTATATTGCGGTATCTGTTACTCAAAATCGAATGTTTGGAAACTACTGTCATGCGTTTACTGACATCCTTTGTCTTGGCAGAAAGACAAAGGATGTCAGTAAACGCATCCATCAGTCCGCTTTCTATGTTTAATACACCACGCACACACACAGTCACGTAACTTTATTTAATCTCCTGACTCACACAAACGAGTTACCGCATGGATCCGATTCTCGGGATACCACTATGGATACTATCTATTGAACACTACACCCGTAAGTACTCTCTTTGTAGAGACCGAGTCATTTTAATACCCGTTGACTCGACCGCCCGTTAATGACAATGTTTGGGCTTTCTTATATCTTCCAGCAACTCTCATGTGGCGTTCATTCCCCAGCCCGCAGGTATCGTTTATTTTTACACGCGTTTTACCATCCCCGTTATGACATTATGCAACGTATTTTTCACGTAGCTTCTACTTCCCCGTAACAGCTCGTACACGCTGCACGCTTTGTAAGCCTTAAAGACTAACACACAGAACTAATTCACTTCGGCGTGTTCACTAAATCACCCACTTTTCATTGTACCATTTATGCACGTCCTTGAACACTGTTTATTTTTCATTCGTCATTTAACACTGCATGTTGGTTACACTGATGGTACCATAAGTTTAACAGTAAGAGTCACAGCTATCACTCGTTGCTAACCGCAATTCAGATTTGAATGGCCATTTCCTGGATACCAGACCCTTATATCCTTTTTAGTTGCAGAAATTAACTCCTGACGAAGGGCATTAACTTGCCCGAAATCCATTGGGATTGATGAGAAAAACATGAATGTAATGTGTGATATGATATAATCAACCTTAATGCCAGAAAAAAAGATAATTGAACATTGGAAATTATGAATTAAACACGTGAAACTTCTTTAAGTTTGGATCTACTTCATTATACCAGTTGTTGGTATCTCATATGCTGTGCGCAGGGGGACAACTCCTAACAGGAATTGCATCTTTGAGAGTTGTTTTGGCCCCAGGAGCTCCCCGACAACAGGGAGAGCAATACTTCTTACTGTTCTCAGTCCACCTGAAAATCCTCGCTGGCAGCTAGTCCCACTTTTTTACTGACCCTAAGGATGCCTGGGACTGAGATGACAATAACCTCATAGCCCTCCGACTGGAGATGTGGGTGGACCATTTCGTACTCCCCAAATACAGCAGAAATCAAGGAATTGCCCACAATGTTGACCCTCCCAAAGATCACTATGATTGAAGTCCCCCGCCCTGGAACAAATCATAGACGATATTCAATGAGCACTCAGGGCGGCAGCCAACCTGGGCGCTGATGATAGCCCCTTGGATGGAGACAGTGGCTCTCATATTTTTTTCTCAAATGGAGAATCCAACTCATCTGAAACTCCTAATCGGGATTCCAGAACTCCCTCGCAGGTGACTCCACAAACAGCCAGTAGTATAATTTGGTCTGAAAACCTTGGACCATGGAACAGGCGGACTGAGTCCCCCACCTCCACACTTGCCCATCATTTAAACAGTTTCCATGTATTCTCTATTCAGGAAACATGGAGATCTTGACCTACTGGGCTGCCATGAAGGAGGGGGTAGCGGCCTCCCACATTATTGTACTACAACCGGTCCCAACCCAACAAAGACATTGATAAGCAGGGTGTAGAAAAGTTCCACTTTTGGACATGATTAGCCCCCTGGAAAATGATGTTGTTTCAACTGTGAGTGCACAGGGTCCATGCCAACCAGGTCCCCTGTGCCAGATCTCTTTACCCAAACTGTACCTATTGTTTCTACAATTTTCACCTCTTCAGCTCTCATATAAGTCACTATTAGGAGTTACTCATCATGATACTAAGGGCCTTGTTAAAGAGGGTCCCTAAGGGCTGCATCTCAAATTGTGCCACCCTAAAGGACTCCTCACCAAGAACATGCACACTGCCGCTTAAGCCTGCATGTCTTGATCCAGACAAAACTGAAGAGCCTACATGGCATACATCCCTGTCTATGGAAGGGGCAGGTATTTGTTAGGAATGAAGGGTTAGTGAGATTGGGATGAAGTTTTGGATTTATTCCGCATGGTACACGGGAGAACTTGGTGCATTATGGGAAGTGTAGGTACTCATTGAGACCGAAGGACGTACAAGTATCTGCTGGTGTAGTGGGGGTATTATAAAAAACACAATGGCTCCTGTGGAATAGATACTTATCATTATGATCTAGGCAAGGCAAAAATTTGCATGTGTAGACAGGGTTAATGTGAGATGTCAAATAGGAAAAAACAGGAACACAGATTAGCGTTTTCCAAAAGAAACTGTATTTAAATTTAGTTATACATAGAAAATAATTATTGCACTTAATATCAAAGGTTATTTACACGCGTGGTCAGTGCGTCTTTATTAACCTCACGTCAACGCCTCACTGCGTTTTGCCGACTCATGCACAGAAACCTTCTATTCATCGGAGGCCCTTTCGTCTTCAGGTAAGGGACTGCAATGGTTATAGAGGAGCTGAAGTTTAGCACAGTAGGGTAGTGCCTTGACCCAAGTTGGGGTGCGGGTCTTGTATAACGCTAATGCTGCTATTGGCTGGTCGGACACTCTCATTCGAGCGACTCCACTTTACGTGGCTGAGGGGTTGGGCAATTTGTGGACCACCAAGGGATTCGAAAAATGGTACCTCATTGGGATTAGTAAGGTGGGGGACCTCTGGTCGAAAGACAGGATAAAATCTTTTGAAGAGCTGCAACTTGAATTCAAACACAGCAATCGAGAACACTTTCGGTACCTGCAGGTCCGACACGCCCTTTCCTCTGTTTTTCCGGCCGGCACGCTCGTCCCAGAATCCTCACCCCTGGAGGACAGAGTACTGGACGGACATGTCCCGGACAGTACGATCTCACTTATATATAAAAAGCTGATAAATGACTGAGCGGACCTTCTTCTACAGCTCCGTACGGCCTAGACCAGTGATGGACTGGAACTGGATGATGAGGACTGGCAGGCGGCGATATCCTCCCCAAAGGAGGTAGCAATCCCGGCCCGTCTTAGATTGGAGCAGTTGAAAATCCTACACCGAGTGTACATGACGGGTCCTTGCTTGTTATGTATGGGGTATGCTTCAGATGATTTATGTAAGCGCGGGTGTGGAATGGTGGGTACATTCCTTCATATTCTGTGGGAGTATCCGGCGGTATTGTCTTTTTGGAATTGGGTGCATGGTGTTATGACCGAGGTGACGGGTGTTTCGCTTTTGCCTGTCTATTGAATGTGTGGGAACCCAACGATTATAATGTAGCGCAGACACAGTGGGCCACCTTAGGAAATATGATCGCTAAACGTGACATTGCGCAATTTTGGGGATCGTCTAGGGCACCCAGTCTGTCGGCCTGGTCTAGAAACATGGACTGGTGCATGTTTCACGAAAAAACTGTCTATGTTGCTCGGGGCAGGCCCAAGAAGTGGGGGAGGATGTGGAACCAGTGGAACCAGTATTGTGGTGAAATTTGCACTCCCCCCTTTGTGCCTCCACCGGAGGTGTTACACTCCCCTTAGAGTGATGTCCCATCTAGCCTGGATTTTTGTCTATGTATTGCTAACTTGCTCTCTTTCCCCCTTTCCCCCTCCCGTCTGCTCTTCTTATAGCTTTCAATTTCACTTGTTACTATGTAACAGTTGTAGGTGTGGTACTCCCTCCCCAGAAGGATTACTTATGTATCGGCCTTGCGTTTAGCCTCCGCAGTTATTTTCTTACTTTTTGGTTGGGTGGTTTTCAAAAATACAAAACAAAAACCTTATTCCTCCTGCGATTTATGTATGACAAGCCATGTTTGTTTAATTGCCCCCGGGCGCTAGGGTTGTCGGCTGAAGGGCTGTGTGTTCATTCATCCTGTTATGATCATTGGAAATGTTCCCAGCCGACCCGAAGTGGCTGTATGATTGCTATTGTATATACATACTTATCAATAAAGGTTTAAAAAAAAAAACTAACAATTTTCAGTAGGGTATCCACCTTTCTTTGGGACAGGACCAACTTGACCTTACAGGGAAGTTATTATGAAGCTTTATGAATTAGACATTTTTAAATAAAAATGCCAAACTGTGAAAGAATTTTAAAATGCACTCTGTAGCGTTATTTTAATATTTTCTGTTAAGGAAATATTTAAAAATGAATGCAGATTTGTTCATTCAAAAAAGCCTTGTGGGATAGTTCCATTGGTCCAAACTTGATATGCTTTTAATACTATATAGACTTAACTCCCTACTTTCTATGTCTATCTTCATTTCTCAAAGTGTTCATCTACATTCAATTAATTTCCCTCTTTATCAGTCTGTCTCTTTCCCCCATTCACTCTATCCTACTCATCCACTCTTTGGCCCTGATTAAGAGTGTAGGCGCTATTTAGCACACCTGAAAATGATACCATGGGTTCTGTTCTTATCGGGTGGGAAAAATAGAAACTATTCTGAGGTTATGGGGAATAACATGTAGATTTTGCTGTTTAACGCTGCAAAAACCAGATGATACAGTAAATAATGTATTCTTTTCCCCTAGTTAAATGTAACGAGCCTTGAGGCACTATACACATGTAATAATTATTGGGTTTATGCACGAGTCAGGATTAACCGACCCACTCGTAATCAGGCCCTCAGTAGTCCCTTGGTCTTTCTATTATTCACCTTGAGTTTCTCTTCTCTATTCCTCTGTTACATTTGGCTTCCTCCTTCACCTATCTTTGCCATTTAAATAACTTTATACACTGTGTGCCTGATTTACATACTACACTTTTGAATAAGTTTGTTCTTTTGAGTAGGTTTACTACTTTTCGGTATTCATGAACTGCACTTTTTGAGTAACTATTTTGTTAGTCAATTCAAACTAGATTATTTAAAACATTTATTGTATATATATATGCCCGATACTGCTCTCAATAAAGAAAATCATTTCAGTGCAGCGTGTGTGACTCAATTGGCTACCCAGGAGAGGAGGAAGGGGGGAGCCCCTGGTTGATATATATATATATATATATATATATATATATACTCCTCCAATCCCGCCTTGTTTAAAGACAGGTCTGACACATGCTTCTCAATGTGATTTTATTCCAACCGGTGCACATATTTCATGCCTCGTGATGTACACAGTCTCAGCGTCCGGCAGACGCGTTTCGGCGTGTGCCTCTTCAGTGCCGGTTAGGTAGCTGATTGTGCCCAGGTGAGTTTGACCACTTTGCTGGTGTTTAAAATACAGGCCAAGTGTTCCCATTGGTTGGGAGTCGATCTCACACTCAGCGGCCAGGGAAAGTTCCTTTGTTCATAATTGCCGCTGTGCTCCCTGCCAGGGAAACCTCGGACATCGTGCACCACATCCCGCAGTAGGGAACCATGGAAAAACAGACAGTCAGTTTAAGGTGCAGTGACCCAACTTCGCACGCGATAATGCCTCCGTTGCTTCTTCTAGGTTCCTCGAGTGCGGGAAGCAGGTCGGCTTTCTTCACTGTTGGGAAGCCTTTAAGCAAACATACTGTTCGCTCCCTCTCCCCAATGCCCTCGAGACACTCCAGGTTGGGGGGGCTCCACACTTGTGCCTTCTAAGCACTGTCCAGGAGAGTTTGTCAGTTGTTGTGCGGAGCTCCAAACCGAGGGGCGTGTCAGATGCGGTAGAGCCGACCTCCACCTTAACATACTCCTCCAATCCCGCCTTGTTTAAAGAAAGGTCTGACACATGCTCAGGCTTCTCAATGTGATTTTATTCCAACCGGTGCACATATTTCATGCCTCGTGATGTCCACAGTCTCAGCGTCTGGCAGACGCGTTTCGGCGTGTGCCTCTTCAGTGCCGGTTAATTAGCTGATTGTGCCCAGGTGAGTTTGACCACGTTGCTGGTGTTTAAAATACAGGCCAAGTGTTCCCATTGGTTGGGAGTCGATCTCACACTCAGCGGCCAGGGAAAGTTCCTTTGTTCATAATTGCCGCTGTGCTCCCTGCCAGGAAACCTCGGACATCGTGCACCACATCCCGCAGTAGGGAACCGTGGAAAAACAAACAGTCAGTTTAAGATGCAGTGACCCAACTTCGCACACGATAATGCCTCTGTTGCTTCTTCTAGGTTCCTCGAGTGCGGGAAGCAGTATATATATATATATATATATATATACATATATATATGTATATATATATATATATATTAATTTATATTTATACGTATTTTAAATTAGTAAATTAAATTTGAAGGTTTATTTTAAGTCACTACCTCTGTTATTTTGTATGGGAGGGTGTTGCAGTACCAGTGGTTGGTGATGTGTAGTGCCGGACTTACTACAAAAGTGTAAGGTACTACAAAGTGCAGTTTGTGAATACTGAAGTGTAATCTTACTCAAAAGTGTAAGTAACATTTGTGAAATAGGCCCTGTGTCTTTATCTCACCCTCAGAATTTGTCATTGTTGAAATAAATGTGGGCAGTGAAATCTCTATTGTGTGACATATTTTTATTTTATTTACTGTATGCTTGGTCTCAACTGCTGTTGCATATCGGCCTGCTGATACACATAAAGCACATTCAGACACATGTAATTCACACAAACGTGCAGGCAGCAGCTCACAGTACATCCCCAAAGATATCTACTGTCAATCACCTTACATGAACACACACACTAACACAAATTCATTATTTTTTTATTAATATAACTAATAAAGTACCTAATTGCCCAACGATAGCAAGTGCTGTTCAGACAGTTGGAAAGATAATAAAAAATAACTCAAAGAGAAAAAAACATAAAATACACAAACATGCGAAATGCTAAAAAACACTGACAAATGCTAAAATTCACTGTTATATACGCACCTTGCATTACAGATAGGCACTTTTTATGATTGATTTTTTTTATCTTAAGTAATGCATCCATTCTGCATCACATTGTGTGATTCTGGGCATGTCACTTTGCCTACCTGGGCCTTGGTTACCATATGAGGACCTATATAAATTGCCATACACATGTCTAAAATGTACCTGTACTGAAGAGTTGAGGTGTGCCTGACCCCAGGAGCAGGTTCTATAACCTTTTCACAATGTACAAAGTGTTTTTGCCCATGAGGTGCTAAGCTAGGATTGAGGTGAATTAACACAGCAGTTCTTCAGGTCAGTTCTGACATAAATTGGCAGAAAAGAATATGCTCTTTGTGCCGGATAAGATGGATTTGCTGCATGTCCAGACTGAGGCATCAGTCTAATAAAAACAAATAGATAGATAGATATATAGATGGATAGATAGATAGATAGATAGATAGATAGATAGATAGATAGATAGATAGATAGATAGATAGATAGATAGATAGATAGATAGATAGATAGATAGATAGATAGATAGATAGATAGATAGATAGATAGATAGATAGATAGATAGATAGGTAGGTAGGTAGGTAGGTAGGTAGGTAGGTAGGTAGGTAGGTAGGTAGATAGATAGATAGATAGATAGATAGATAGATAGATAGATAGATAGATAGATAGATAGATAGATAGATAGATAGATAGATAGATAGATAGATAGATAGATAGATAGATAGATAGATAGATAGATAGATAGATAGATAGATGGATGGATGGATGGATGGATGGATGGATGGATGGATGGATGGATGGATGGATGGATGGATGGATGGATGGATGTATAGATAGATAGATAGATAGATAGATAGATAGATAGATAGATAGATAGATAGATAGATAGATAGATAGATAGATAGATAGATAGATAGATAGATAGATAGATAGATAGATAGATAGATAGATAGATAAATAGAAAGATAGATAGATAGATAACCCAGTGGCCGTCGCCACTGGGTAGTTATAGTTAGAATCGTATTTCCATAGGAAATTACTTTAGCACAATTTGACGAATATCAACTAAACCTTCAAAAAAGTGATACTTTTTGACTAGTTTGTGTGCATAGACAGTTTTTGGGTAATCTGCTAAGCTGGGGTTGAGAAAAAGGGGGATCCAAAAATGTGTTTCTCCCATTCATTTTTCCATAGGAACTTTAGACACAGGTACAGCCCAAACAACTGAACGGAATCACACCAAATTTTGCAGAAAACTAGATCCTAGGTTAGAAACAGGGTTTTTCGTGATTCGGTGTAAATCTGCTCCATACATTTTGAGCAATTAGGGGGAAAAAAATTCTAGGGATGTGGAGCCTCTGCGGATCTGAAATATGTCAAGCTGAGATCTGATTGGCTGCCGCCACAACAATAAGGATGTGACAGCAGCCATCTTAGGACTTGAGACTCAGTCCTGAGTACTAAGAAAACAGGTAATGAAAGATATAAGAGACCTGGTGGGAGGGCCCCAGAGGCTCCTCCATCCAGGCCTCTTTTTAAAAACATTTTTTTTTAACCAAATTTGAGGAAAGTCCGTGCCATTAATCTGCAGCAAAATGTAAAAAATGCATGAGATTTAAAAAGACCCCTCTGGTGGGTCAGGTCTTGGATGCAAGGTTAACATTACATTTTAGGGTGGGGCCTGTGGCCTCCCTTTACTGAGTCTCTGGGAAGCAGAGGGTCACAGTAGACAACAAGAGGGAGGGGGTGTGCAGCCGACCAGAGCCTAATTAGGGCCTGGGGACTCCATCCCCTGGGCTGGACTGAATCATAAAAGTGGAGGGGGACCAAGCGGCACCCTTCCCCGAGCCTAAAAATGCCCTGGGCACCCTATCCCCCACATCAAGTGATTAAGGGGGGTGCCCGGCCCTCCTATCTGAACATTGTTAGGCTGCAGGGGACCCATCCATGTGGCTGAAATGTAAATAACAGGGACAGAGGACAGCACCCCCCCTTTGTAATACGGTTCCTATGAATTTAGCAGAACTGTGTATTTGTAAAATATAAAATTCAAAATACTGAAATTCAGTTCACTTGTATTTATCAGAGAATGTTGACCTGGTTCCTACCTAGCTCACAGTGCCCCATCCGGACCCCTAACCTTTTCAGGGAGACAGATGGTTTCAGCAATCTCGAACATGACCACTCTCTTATTCCCTACGGAATCGTGGAAAACAGTTTAACACTTTTGTTGGTATATTTTTGCATTCCCAAAGTAACACAACAAAGATAGGACTCAGGTTCTACCAATTTTATTAAAACAATAGCATTCTAATATAGAAAAAGTGTGCTGCAATTATTAGGCAAAAGACACACAGCATTACAACCAGCATTACAAGAATAGTGAAACAGATAAACACTTCAACCATTATGACATTACCATAATTATACTCCTACATAACACTACCTATATGCTCAAGAGCATAGTGGAAGTACCCTCTGCCAGGTCCCCTGGAATAGCCTAACTACCCATACTAAGTATGGGCGCAAAATCTGCTCCGCTCGCGAAAACTGCGAATTTTAGGCAATTTAGCGACCCGCAAATCTCGCGAAAATGCCGAAAAATTCGCGAATTCGCGAGCGGGCGGATATTTTTTGGGGCCCACAGGAAGCACAGTTAAGGCAGATGCTCAAGTTACAGCTTACTTTGTAACTATTTTAGAACGGCGCCGGCAAGCTGCCAGAGTGCTTGCTGGCACCATTCTAAAATGGTAACAAAGTTATCTTCAACTCGGGCACCTGCCTTAACTCTTTAAGTGCTTCCTGTGGGCCAAAAATTAAACCTCAACAGGAAGCACTTACAGATATAAATAAAGCAGGTGCCTGAGTTGAAGCTCATATTCAGTAACGTTTTAATCAGCCCAAAAGCATTAGTGAACACGGTCGAGGCTGGGCAAGTGTGCTTTAACCCCATATCTGCCGTCAAAAAATATCTGTAATACCCAAGGGAGGTCTTTGCATCCCTGAGTTTCTCGAGCGCAATCCCCGTGTAGTTCCTGTGACCAGGAGGCTGCTTTCTCCTCACCTGCTGCCCTGCTCGCTCTCTGACCCTTTATACACAAGAGGCATGTGAACACGCATAGAAACCCCGCACCACACACTAGCAGTATCAAACGTCTTCCCGCCCTTTCCCAACTATGATGGACAGCTCACTCAAGGGACCTCAGCGCCTTTTGGCGCTGTGGCAAAGTTACAGACACACATGGTAAGTGGAGACAAATTTTCTGGCCCTTTACGCAGCTGCAGTGTAGGAAAAGCACTATACATTTACCCAATGAGGTAGCACTTACTGATTAGCCAGTAGAAAGTACTCCAGTTGAGTAGATGGAAATCGCAAAAAAATCCGTAAATTCATGAGAAAATCCGTGAATTCGCGACTTTTTTGCGATTTCGCACAAATTCGCAGACGGCAGATCCGCATACTTAACCCATACCTGAGTGTGATTAATCAGGAAGACGGCCTGTGCAGAACAGGCTATACTCTGTAGCAAGAGAGGGGTCAGCATCAGCAGGACTACATCTTAGTCTCAATGAGTTACATCCAGGACAATCCCAGCCAAATATCTCCTCTCCCACTTATGGCACAAAGCCCCTTTATATAACAGGGAGTGCCTCAATGAGCCAAGATGGCGGACAATCATTGTTAGAGCTCTATACTGTCAACCCTGCAATCACCATTAATCAAATCTCATGGCCCGGCCCTCACAGCGGCCTACCTCGTAGCATTGTCTCTACTGCTGCCATCAAACCGCCATCGCCCTCAAAGACGACCTTAGGCACTAATGGCACAGGGCACGGGCCGCATGTCAGGTCGCCAGGGAGTGGTTACTGAGCCCACTGGTCCTTCCTGGCTATTAGCTACATCGGAAGGCCAGCTGCAGCCCTCCCCTTATCCGCTTAAGAAGAGTTGATGCCCAGGCTAGGGAGAGGCAGGTGGGGCACAATAGCTGCATTGCAGGACAGGGCTCCAACATGGAGTGGCGATAAAGAGCTCTGGTGCCACCGACCTAAAAAGGACTTCCTTCCCCTAGTCGCGGTGCCATCCCATAAGACACTGGTCATACCTGCAGGAGTCTGCCCTCTGTCTGCAGAGCTACAGAGACTGCCTTCATCTCTTTCTCTCAGCCACCTGAGACTTGGTCATACATTGGCCGATGTCCAGCCTGGTTTGCTCCTCCCAGCTGTTCTATGCCCTTGGAGCACATCATTGAGGCATGTCACCAACCCACCTGGTGGCCGAAGAATACCGGCTACCACAACACCTACACCCAACTTACCACCACTGCTCCACTGACTCTTATGGGGAGAGTTGTTTTGGCTATACAATGAAAGACACGCACCACAGGATGTTAAGGTAAACGGGTGAAAAGTTGTTGCGTGCTGCTGGGGCTTCGCTTTCTGGGCCTAAGAAGCGTTAGATACTGTCAAAGATGCAATTCCTGTTAGGAGTTGTCCCCCTGCACACAGCATATGAGATACCAACAACTGGCATAATGAAGTAGATCCAAACGTACAGAAGTTACATGTGTTTAATTCATAAATTCCAATGTAAAATTATCTTTTTTTCTGGCATTAAGGTTGATTATATCATATCAAACATTACATTCATGTTTTTCTCATCAATCCCAATGCATTTCGGGCAAGTTAATGCCCTTCGTCAGGGGATAATTTCTGCAACTAAAAAGGATATAATGGTCTGGTATCAAGGAAATGGCCATTCAAATCTGAATTGCAGTTAGCAACGAAAGATAGCTGTGACTCTTACTGTTAAACGTATGGTACCATCAGTGTAACCAACATGCAGTGTTAAATGACGAATGAAAAATAAACGGTGTTCAAGGACGTGCATAAAGGGTACAATGAAAAGTGGGTGATTTAGTGAAAATGCCCAAGTGAATTAGATCAGTGTGTTAGTCTTTAAGTCTTACAAATCGTGCAGCGCGTACGAGCTGTTACGGGGAAGTAGAAGCTACATGAAAAATACGTTGCATAATGTCATAAGGGGGATGGTAAAAAGCGTGTGAAAATAAACGATACCTGCGGGCTGGTGAATGAACGCCACATGAGAGTTGCTGAAAGATATAAGAAAGCCCAAACATTGTCATTAACGGGCGGTCGAGTCAATGGGTATTAAAATGACTCGGTCTCTATAAAGAGAGTACTTACGGGTGTAGTGTTCAATAGATAGTATCCATAGTGGTATCCCTTGAATCGGATCCATGCGGTTACTCGTTTGTGTGAGTCAGGAGATGAAATAAAGTTACGTGACGGTGTGTGTGCGTGGTGTATTAAACATAGAAAGCGAACTACAAGACAAAGTAATTATGAGCGCCATATTGAAATGGAGTCAGGAACCGGTATCATCAAACATAAGGAAACACAATGAGCAAGATAATAATAAAACAAATAAGAGAGAGCTTCCAACCATACATGAATTATAAATAACAAAGAAATTACATTCTGTCATTTAATCCAGAGGGTTGCATCGTGCACAGGTATCGAATCCAGAAGTTCTCCCTCTGGAGTTTTCTATTCTTATTGTTAGTGCCCTCAATCTGGGACACCAGTTCAAGTACAGTAAATCTCAATTGAGAGACATTGTGTCTGTTTTCTGCAAAGTGCGTAGCTACAGTAGATTTCAAATTCTGGGTAAGAATGTTACTTTTGTGTTCCAATATTCTAATCCTGATTTTTCGTTCTGTATGGCCTACATAACAAAGGCCACATGGACATTTGAGCAGATAAATGACATTGGCGGTGTTGCATGTTACGTTCACACGGAGTTTGATGATATTGCCCTTCATGGGATGGTGAATAGTGTTGCCTTTCATGATATTGTTACAGTTGCTACAATTATAGCAAGGTTGTGTACCATTGTATTTCTTAGTTGCCGAAACAGTGTCAGTCCAAGTGAGTAGATCTTTGAGATTAGGTCCACGGGTATATGAAAAAATCGGAGATGGTTCAAACAATCCATTGAAGTCAGATTCACTGCTGAGTAGCTGCCAATGTTTGAGAATTATATTGCGGTATCTGTTACTCAAAATCGAATGTTTGGAAACTACTGTCATGCGTTTACTGACATCCTTTGTCTTGGCAGAAAGACAAAGGATGTCAGTAAACGCATCCATCAGTCCGCTTTCTATGTTTAATACACCACGCACACACACCGTCACGTAACTTTATTTCATCTCCTGACTCACACAAACGAGTTACCGCATGGATCCGATTCTCGGGATACCACTATGGATACTATTGAACACTACACCCGTAAGTACTCTCTTTGTAGAGACCGAGTCATTTTAATACCCGTTGACTCGACCGCCCGTTAATGACAATGTTTGGGCTTTCTTATATCTTCCAGCAACTCTCATGTGGCGTTCATTCACCAGCCCGCAGGTATCGTTTATTTTTACATGCGTTTTACCATCCCCGTTATGACATTATGCAACGTATTTTTCACGTAGCTTCTACTTCCCCGTAACAGCTCGTACACGCTGCACGCTTTGTAAGCCTTAAAGACTAACACACAGAACTAATTCACTTCGGTGTTTTCACTAAATCACCCACTTTTCATTGTACCATTTATGCACGTCCTTGAACACTGTTTATTTTTCATTCGTCATTTAACACTGCATGTTGGTTACACTGATGGTACCATAAGTTTAACAGTAAGAGTCACAGGTATCACTCGTTGCTAACCGCAATTCAGATTCGAATGGCCTTTTCCTGGATACCAGACCCTTATATCCTTTTTAGTTGCAGAAATTAACTCCTGACGAAGGGCATTAACTTGCCCGAAATCCATTGGGATTGATGAGAAAAACATGAATGTAATGTGTGATATGATATAATCAACCTTAATGCCAGAAAAAAAGATAATTGAACATTGGAAATTATGAATTAAACACGTGAAACTTCTTTAAGTTTGGATCTACTTCATTATACCAGTTGTTGGTATCTCATATGCTGTGCGCAGGGGAACAACTCCTAACAGGAATTGCATCTTTGAGAGTTGTTTTGGCCCCAGGAGCTCCCCGACAACAGGGAGAGCAATACTTCTTACTGTTCTCAGTCCACCTGAAAATCCTCGCTGGCAGCTAGTCCCACTTTTTTACTGACCCTAAAGATGCCTGGGACTGAGATGACAATAACCTCATAGCCCTCCGACTGGAGATGTGGGTGGACCATTTCGTACTCCCCAAATACAGCAGAAATCAAGGAATTGCCCACAATGTAGACCCTCCCAAAGATCACTATGATTGAAGTCCCCCGCCCTGGAACAAATCATAGACGATATTCAATGAGCACTCAGGGCGGCAGCCAACCTGGGCGCTGATGATAGCCCCTTGGATGGAGACAGTGGCTCTCATATTTTTTTCTCAAATGGAGAATCCAACTCATCTGAAACTCCTAATCGGGATTCCAAAACTCCCTCGCAGGTGACTCCACAAACAGCCAGTAGTATAATTTGGTCTGAAAACCTTGGGCCATGGAACAGGCGGACTGAGTCCCCCACCTCCACACTTGCCCATCATTTAAACAGTTTCCATGTATTCTCTATTCAGGAAACATGGAGATCTTGACCTACTGGGCTGCCATGAAGGAGGGGGTAGCGGCCTCCCACATTATTGTACTACAACCGGTCCCAACCCAACAAAGACATTGATAAGCAGGGTGTAGAAAAGTTCCACTTTTGGACATGATTAGCCCCCTGGAAAATGATGTTGTTTCAACTGTGAGTGCACAGGGTCCATGCCAACCAGGTCCCCTGTGCCAGATCTCTTTACCCAAACTGTACCTATTGTTTCTACAATTTTCACCTCTTCAGCTCTCATATAAGTCACTATTAGGAGTTACTCATCATGATACTAAGGGCCTTGTTAAAGAGGGTCCCTAAGGGCTGCATCTCAAATTGTGCCACCCTAAAGGACTCCTCACCAAGAACATGCACACTGTCGCTTAAGCCTGCATGTCTTGATGCAGACAAAACTGAAGAGCCTACATGGCATACATCCCTGTCTATGGAAGGGGCAGGTATTTGTTAGGAATGAAGGGTTAGTGAGATTGGGATGAAGTTTTGGATTTATTCTGCATGGTACACGGGAGAATTTGGTGCATTATGGGAAGTGTAGGTACTCATTGAGACCGAAGGACGTACAAGTATCTGCTGGTGTAGTGGGGGTATTATAAAAAACACAATGGCTCCTGTGGAATAGATACTTATCATTATGATCTAGGCAAGGCAAAAATTTGCATGTGTAGACAGGGTTAAGGTGAGATGTCAAATAGGAAAAAACAGGAACACAGATTAGCGTTTTCCAAAAGAAACTGTATTTAAATTTAGTTATACATAGAAAATAATTATTGCACTTAATATCAAAGGTTATTTACACGCGTGGTCAGTGCGTCTTTATTAACCTCACGTCAACGCCTCACTGCGTTTTGCCGACTCATGCACAGAAACCTTCTATTCATCGGAGGCCCTTTCGTCTTCAGGTAAGGGACTGCAATGGTTATAGAGGAGCTGAAGTTTAGCACAGTAGGGTAGTGCCTTGACCCAAGTTGATGGGGCTTCATCTCATGGCAATTTTTTGTAATTTCAGGCATCACGGACTGCGGACGCGGCTGTACTACTATGCCTGCAATGTAACTGAAATCGTTTTTATTGTGAGTACGGATGGTTTTGCCCAACTTTTGTGTTCGTTTAGCAGCAGTCCGTAATCGGATAATAATGCTGCTACCTCCTGTGTGTATTATTTTCACATTTTTTAGGAAAGTGGTATTGACCTACTGGCAGCCCGGATCTAGTGGTCAGATGCATTTGACCCTCTGGATCCAGAATATGCACCAGTAATTTGAGTTAACAGATGCCCCTTTGGGGTGTATTCACCCACTATTGAGCATTGGAAATTGTTAAGATACAGATGTCTGAGCCTCCTTTATGATATCTTACAGATCACTTCGCCCACCGCCCCCCGTTTTTCGGAGCCACTAGGCCCAACACACTACAAATCTGCCAAGGTAATTTCACTTGGTCTTTCTCCTTGATAATTTAATGTGCCACCATTTTGGTATTAAACAAGGTTTTTTAATTGTCCTAGGTTGCCTGGCCCCTAACTCTGCCCTCATCACACCTACACCGTCCCGATGAAGACCCCGCCTTAAGGTTCCATCGATACCTACTCCTTATTGGGGTCAAAACGTCTACTTTTTCTTGTGTCATAACCAGCCTGTGCTACCAAAACTTTGGACATTGATTGCAGCACAGTGGCATGGATCGCTTAGAATGGTCATAGAACATTGGTTGTTCCTCGAACATTTGGCTCTTTTGACGCCAGAAAAATTAGTGCTGTGATGTTAAGGAATGCTTTTTTTAGTTCCATTCATGAGAATTCTGCACAAACCTCACCCCTCACCTGCACGTTATCCCTTTTCACCTCAAGGGGCATTATCGTCATTTGATGAGACTTTGAATGTGTACTTAATGAGCTTTGCATAATACAGTGTGAATAAATAACATTGTGTTGAATATATTTTATCTTATGTGTATCTGTGTTTATATTCAACTTTAAATTTGTCCTGTCTCTAAACAAGTGTTTGCTGGGACCCCTCTTTCTTTGTACTGAACTGCACCCAGGTCCCAGTGACTATTATGGGTATACCCTCTTACTGTAACATAACTTAATGAAAGCTGTGGCAACTGCATTGATGAGGGGTGGAAAGCTGATCTGTACAGGAAAGGTGTGAGACAATGATTGGCTACCCAGTTTTCAGCAACTGTTACTTGACTTGTGACAGAAGGAATAGCACATGAAAGACAAGACGAAGTGACGACTCTATTGAGGTTGCTGCCATGAACAGAAGGGCCCTCTTGGAACAAGTGAGGGAGGACCTCCATTAAGGCCATTAAGGCCATAAAGCAAGAATCTGTAGCAGATTTAGAAAAGTATGTCTACTGTTGTGGAGTCTCAATCGGAGGAGTTCCCTGGTCCCTGAGTGGGTAATCGGGCAGGGAGTACTCATCATCATTGGAAGAAGAAGAAGCATGGGATATAGGGGCAGGGACACGAAAGGAGTCACTTATTTACTGCCCAAAGCTTGTCCTGGAGACGGTGCTGATGAGGATCTCAACGACCTAGGTGCCCCTGTACCTCGACAATGGCTGTCCAAGGCACTAGCACAGACTGGACTATCACCTGAATGCTGGGAAGTGAGCAACTGACTCTCTGCTAAGTACCAGGCTGCTTCAGGAGCAATGAAGAAATGCATCTTGTTGTCAGCAATAATTGTAAGTTCCACTGGAAAGAGGAGAGAGTACTTGGCTCTTATGTCCCAGATTTTTCGTTTGACCTCCAAAAAAGAAACATGCTGGTGTAGAACAGTCAATATATAATTCGGGAATAACAGTATGTGGTGATTCTCATATTCAAAGTGCCCTACCTGTAAGTCCACTCTAAGTATCTCATCACTGTCCTTGTAATGCAATAAGGGAGCAAGGAGTTGGCAATAGCCTAGGGCCCCAACCATCCAAGGGCCACCCTGGAAAGGTTTACTTTCTCTATTTGATCACTTCTATTTCTGTATCTAACCCCTCTCCCTAACTGCCTTTGACTCTGTCTCTCTCTACCCTGTGATTTCTGGGGTCCCCGGTAAGACCTTTCAACAGTTTTTTGCCTTTCAGGAGCTCCCACAATATGCGCTGCTGGTGCACCCCAAATCCTTAACATGACACTGTTCAGTTCTGGACTGACTCAAAAGTCTTCATTCACTACAGGATTAACTCAAATGCCTCCCTCCGGAAGGCCGACACTTTGAAGATTGTTTCATGTGGAGAGTCCCTCTAGATCCACTTCTCAGCTCTTGAGGAAGCACATTTGCTCTGTGAGATCCTGAAGTTGGTGGGGATGGTCTTGGTCAATTGGGGTAAAATTGTCCATTGTATTCCCTGCTTGACTGACTATCTCAGCTAGATTCTTGTGGTCTGCACCGAGAAAGTTGACATCCATAGCTATGACGTCCAAACTTGGCTTCAATGGTAACCCTAGATGATTGGATGGCCTGAAGGAGCGTGTCAAATCTGTCCAAATCTAGTGAGAGTATGGTGCCTCCAGCTGCCTGGGGGGTGGGTGACTGCTGCTTGCCCCTAGGCGCACACCAGCCTGGGCCTCCCCATGGTGCCCAAGAAGATCTGATAGCATTAGGTGGAGGTGAGCAGTAGGAAGGCAGAAGCCAGAAATTCAGGGTGAATGTCAATGTCTCATATTTCTTGGAGTGGGTCCACTTACAAAAATACCAGGGATGTAGTGTCCTCAGGGTGTGCAACCTGAGCAGCCCACGTGCAGTCTATCATACCAAACTCTGTCTGGTAATCACCACCCAGGAAAAGTCAGCTCAGGTAGAGTCAAGCAGCTTCAAATCCAAGTCCACCATGTGGGCAAAGGATCACTGCCAAGTCTACTGGGCTCAGATGGGCTAGTATGTGCCTTGGTATCTGGCAGTGTTACACTTGACTGGTTGGTGAACTCAGGCCAAAGACAATGGGGAGTAACTCAACAGTGAGAGGCTCTCTCTTCTGGGAGCAATGGCTCAATTTGAACAGCATGCAAACGATACAGTCCTCTGCAAATGTAATCTGCTGAAGGTTGTCAGGGGATAGCCCAGGCCCTCCAGTCCTATCTGACCTAATGCTGCTTTCTCCATTCTCGGACACAGCGGAGGATGTGAAGTACTTCACCACCCACAAAGAGGTGCTGGTCATCTGCCGCTCCAGAGAATGCTCACCGCACTCCTTGCCTGGTGGTTCAGCAGGCCCCATCCACCTTCATCCAAGTGAGAGGCTCTTCACAAGCCTCAACAAGCAGACACCCCTTGGAGAGCACCATGCAGCTCTTAGCACTATAGATGAGGCACAACCAAATTTACTTCTTTCTTCATGGGGCCGAGCGAACTGGAACACTTATCCTGAGTTCAGACACAAGAGATGGTGGGCCTGCAGCAAATAATGAGGTTAAGCCCTCAGGGTTGGCCCCAGGCATTCTCAGGCTGCTCCGCTCATGCACCTTTGACTAAATTATTTATTTGACGAGATGCCAATGTATGTCCCGTCTGTGTATAGGCCATGCCAGTGCAAGTATGACTGGGGACAGCCAGGGAATCGAACACATTTCTGGGTGGTCGGCTGAAGCTGAGTTAGAGAATGTCCACCACATTTGCTGTGTTAGCCCTGCCCCATCAAATGGACATGCAATAGCGAATAGACAAAGTTCACTAATGCCTTTGACGCCATCCTCTGAAGGGTGATACATTTATCTATCACAATAGGCAGTGCTTAATTGGAGCTGGTGCTTACATGTGGGGTTCCCAGGCATGCATTTTGGGGACTGGTGCTTATCTTTCCTCAACAGATTTGATCCTGAGGAGTAGATGAAAAACACAAAAGGGGAAAGAAAGGAGGAAAAGAAAGATGGAAAATCTTTACAAAGGGAAAAAACAGGACCATTCCACAGTGAGTTAAAAGGGAAGGGGGTTTGGGCAGATGGTTTAAATAGGCAAGAGGTACAATCAAAACTAGACTGCCTTGGTATTCAGAAATCTGACCTTCCATAATATTGACTGCGGGCCTTTAAGCAGAACATGGGGAATCGGCTTTTTTTACAAATTAAGCACTGAAAACAGCTAAATACATATTTTGACCTGCAAATGAATAGCTCCATCTTCCAACCTTAACCCCCATGACATGCATACCCTAGAAGACTAAGTGAAGTGTAGACTGTTGTGCCAATGAAACCTCAAATCTTCCAGAGCAACCAATACACATATACCAACCTAAAAAAATATACATAATAGAAAACAGGGAACTACACTGCCACACAATGAAGTCCCACTGGAAATCATACAGCAAGGAAAAGCCATAGTTTTTCAATCCCTCTATAATTCTAAGCTCAATATCTCCCAAAGCTTTTCCACCACAAGCAAGCGTGTGTCATAGTCAGAATGTAATTTGTACAATGTTTGAGAACTACCAGCAATTTATTACACCATATCTCCTCCTGCCAGTATGATCCATTGTCGTGTGCATCTTCCAGCTAGATACACAACGGCACACACTTGCATGCATACATGATCAACTTATTAGCACACCTGTATCACTTCCCAGAAAGAGTGATCAAAGGACAACCAATACACACCGGCTTATAAACCCATTAGTTCAATAGAGAGGTAAGAATGGGAAGATGTGTTGTCAGTCAGACACAAGTCACCACTTTGCAAAAAATGTGTATCTGCCCATTGGTCAGGAAAATAAATTTGAAAGGGAAACACCCAGTGCAGTTCCTGGTCCTGAAACAGTGGACAATGAGCCTGTTGCAGGGATTCTGCATGAATACAGAACTATGCGCAGGAATATGGGACCTTGGTGTATAGGGACTGGGTCTTCCTACCACCTTGGTACCCACGAACCCCGGACCGAGTAGCTATAGCGTCTCATTTGCTCTCCTACTCACTCCCAGGGAAACAAATGATTAGACACCCCAGAACACAACACTCCCAGATCTCTCAGAAATCGTTGTAACAAGACACACCCTTTCACTCACTCTCTTGTACTAGTCCACAATAAGCTCTGACAGAGACATGACACAGTTTAAAATATTTATTTTAACTAACGTGCCCTAAAATGCTGTATACATGCCACAACAAGCAGGAAAATGCATAGTACTAATGTTGTAAGCATAGCAGCCAGTCCATAAATCATGAAGGGAGATGTCATCATGGAAAGACAATGGAGAAAGGACTAAAGTGCCTAATCTCCCTCCCTCAGCTACGAACAAGTTGAAGTATTATTCTGTAACAGCAGATCTCATACCTTAGCCTTTAGATTGTAAATCTACATCATAGACGCTGTCATGCTCTTCTTCCTGGAAAGGTCCCTCTCCAAGTGTGTGTCACCTATTTGTGTACCCCACTAAAACCCCAAGTAGGCTGTCCAAACAACAACTTCATCGGTATGTTTTGTCTAAGGGCCAAGGACTGGCCAGAACAAAATAACAAGTGGTATTGTTCGACCTTGCACATAATGTTCAGTCAAAATCCCAGGAACATGCAGATAGCAAACACAGCGATGAGTTTTCATGTGAAAGCAGTCATTGAAATGATTGCAAAAATAAAGACGTGTAGTAACGTGTGCAAAGCAGCAGGCACGCTGTGATGTGCTCATGCTAAGTTAGTGAAAAATGACAATATCCCTATGGGCCACTTGACAAGCCAAACCATTACCCTTTGTTCCAATTTCAAGTTTTTCTTATGTAAGCAATGGAGTACTCTGCAGAGTACTTGAAGAATCGCTGTGATCTACGGCCGGTGTCTGTATGACTGGCAGTCTCACAGAGCTTAGGGTATATCACCTGCAGTCTGTGCAACTTGGTGGTGAAGTTGTGGGTCTGCCTAGCTCCTAGAACCCTACCTGCCTGCTCAGAGAGGAAAAGAGAGGGGCTGGCTTGACAGGAGGAGAAGCTGTCTAGGAGAAGGCGCCCAGTCATAATTTTGGAATTTGGAACACCCAGAAGAGCTGGTCTGTATTTAGAGCATAAGCAGAACTGATTGAAGCTGTCAGGGGCCACCCAGTTTCCTTGAGTGGCTCTTGTGGCAACCTGTGTAAAGCACTGATAACCCCACATAACAATGTGATATCTGGCACGTGAACAGCTGCAACGGTTCCTCTTAAAGGGCAGAAGCGCATTGATCCACTGCTCTTATCCGCTCCACTATGACTTTTGATGTTGCATTGGTGCTGCTGGCTCATATAAAACTCATTGCATGCTGTTTGGTGGATACTGAGGCAGGCTGGGCTGGAATTCCTTGTCATTGGACCCTCACAAAGGGAAGGGTTGTAGCTGTTGCCATGGAGAGCTCCAGTACATGCATACTTCAGGCTTTTCAGTTAAAATCTACTCTCCATAAAAGGCAGGAGCTGGGCAGGCTAACATAGCTCTTCTTTTCTACAATTAGGAACTGTGTTGCCTTGTCCACCCAATCCCGGTGGAGCTCTCATGATATTTAAAATAGTAAATATCATATGAGGTACGTCAGCATTGGGTCATTGGCACACAGGGAGCTCAGGCACAGAAGAGCCAGACAGTGCAGCCTCTGTAAGAATGCTTATCAGTTTTCAATGGGAATCACACTGTGGGTTTTTGTATTTTGGTGAGAGGGAGTCATGTGTATTTCACTGGTGATTAAAATACCAATAAAATGATCTTTTTAGGGTTTTTTTTACTATCATTTTTTGCTAAGCTTTCATTTGACCACATCAGAGTTATATGAGAGGTGTGCGCAAGTCATTTTGTGATTTAAATACAGTTTCCATCTGTCATGCCTGGTGGTTGAAGTCCAAGCAGATGAGCATATTTTCCTCTCCACAGCTGTGTGTCTCTGGAGTAAAGGTTAAATAGTTCCTCTCAGCCTGGCCTGCCATCTCATTTTACATGAAATTGCTGTACACAATGTGCTTCATGTGAGAAGGTCTCTCTCTCCCAGCGGTGGCTCCTCCGCTAAGATGGAGGAGCGTCGCCCCACTGCATAGGAGCAGTGAAAGAAAGGAAAATTAAAATGCTGATAACTTTATGTTATAATCATTTTATTTGTTCCTGCTGCGGAGTCTTGGCTGGGCTAGATGGGTTTGCTCTGCTCACAGAGCAGGACAGAGGAGGAGTGGTGGGCACACTGTAAGTGTGCATTACACTTTGGCAAGCCGTCTGGGGCCGGCCAAAGCGTGATGAGCACTTAGCATGTTCTCCACCCAGGCTGCATTACAGCCTGGGTCGAGAACATGCCCAGGCCCCCATTTCCTAATGAGCCCCGAACTACAGCACTCAGACAAATCACAACGCTCCATTGCAGTACTGTGATTGGCTCAGGGGAGCCTGGGTGCTTCCTGTTCACCCCAGACACGGAGAAAAGGCGAAGTTGGAGAGACACAGCTCTAAGGTAAATGTGTTTTTGTTTTTCTTTCTTTTCTTACACCACCCTTACTCCCCCTCACCACCCCACCCACAATCAGTAATGGCCACCTCTGCTCTCTAAAGCTATGTAAACAAGGTGGAGGAGAAAATGAGTCGTAAAATTGTTTTACAAATGTGCCACTTTATAACTTAAACTTTTTGCATCTGAACCACAATGATTTGATCAGCTGTTTCATAGGTCTGTATGTGCTTGTAACACTATCCAAGTGCTTAGATCTTCTAAAAAAAAAGCAGGTACTGATGACATAAATCTAAAGCTGCTGGTGGAACCATTTTTAAAACACTCCGTCATTTTTGTAAGCACCATTTTACTATTAATCATTTACTGTTAAGCTTGTCAAACTCTTGTCAACACAGAACAAGGCAATCACTATTCAAATGTGTATCAACTTCTTAAAATGCCCACTGCCAATAAACACCCAACATGAGTCTAAAACGCTGTTGTATCTACTCCTTCCACAGGCCTGAAAAAAATTTCGTTCACAGTCTCAGTTTCAAAATCTAAATGCTAATTATTTATAACATATCATTGTGTTTTCTAATTTATCTGAAATAGCAAGGAATCATTGTTCATTTTTAACAATAAAATAATTACCACACTAACAACAGCAACAAAAACCAGAGACAAAGCCAATGGTACAATCAGGTTTTAGGTGTATGTTAGTTATTGTGTTAAATATCTGGATGCATTAATATCTCAGAGAGATACCAAAATACCGTCCGGAAGGCACACTATGGGAATCAAAGAAAATTATTTAGCATGTTCCCTTTTAGAGACCATATTTTTTTCATCCCACTTAAAGACCTGTCTGCACATATTTCTACATGACTGATAGCAGCCAGCAGCTCTGGGTGCTTCATCAAGTCTGGTTAGAGAATTTTCTTCCAAAGTAGATGCCACATGCAGTGCAAGACACTAGGCAAGCATCCACTTTAAAGAGCCTGAAGCAGTTGTGCTGTACATTTTGCACATTACAGTAACTGTTGAATATATTAATGCAGTAAGTTATGGGGCTGTTTTAATGTGATTAATATTTCAAGACTATACGATCCCACTGCTTTACAAACCTTGCTTTCTCAATAAATGAATTTGCTTTAAAATGCAGCATTTGCCAATGTTTTTTTCAATTTTTTCTTTGAAGGAGATTCTCACAGACCCCACGTGTGTCCTTTAAGCTAGCATGCTTTGCTTGCTACATATAACTCAAACCCAAATTTTACGCCCCACACTTTCAAATGTCACCAGCTACCCCTACTGTTCAGCACCGCCTGTGGGACTAGTTCAGCCACTGCCTTAATGTGTTGTGCAACCTGCAAGGATCAACAATTTTGCCTTTATAGTTAAGGATCATCCCAACAACTTGGAGGCCCCAGCTACCAAAATGAGCACCCACTAGTATGCTGTTCATTTCCAGCAGTACAAAAGGGGGTGGTGATGGACGGAGCATCTGAACCAATGAAACACTCAAACCCAGTCAACAGATCTGGGTTTAATCCATCACCGTTCTTTAGCCCACTCTGCCAACCCAGTTCAGACATGGTCATATGCAAATCAGTCTGACCCTGTGCCTCATGGGAACAGTCCAGTCCTAACTGCCAAGCCATGCCGTTCCTGAACCGGAAACAAGCTTCCTAGGACCGGTTTCCCGCATTACAGCCGTCTTCAGCCAGGCTTGCTTGAATCCAGTGGCAAAGTGAGCAAGGGACTCACGTCTGAGCATACCCTGCCAACTTATGGCGAACAAAGCGGCACAAAAGGGGGTGGTGATGGACGGAGCATCTGAACCAATCAAACACTCACACCCAGTCAACAGATCTGGGTTTCATCCATCACCGTTCTTTAGCCCACTCTTCCACCCCAGTTCAGACATGGCCATATGCAAATCAGTCTGAGCCTGTGCCTCATTGGAACAGTCCAGCCCAAACTGCCAAGCCATGCCTTCTCAGGACCGGAAACAAGCTTCCTAGGACTGGTTTCTGGCATTAGAGCCGTCTTCAGCCAGGCTTGCTTGAATCCAGTGGCAAAGTGAGCAAGGGACTCACGCCTGAGCATACCCTGCCAACTTATGGCGAGCAAAGCGGTACAAACGGGGGTGGTGATGGACGGAGCATCTAAACCAATCAAACACTCACACCCAGTCAACAGATCTGAGTTTAATCCATCACCGTTCTTTAGCCCACTCTGCCACCCCAGTTCAGACATGGCAATATGCATATCAGTCTGACCCTGTGCCTCATGGGAACAGTCCAGCCCAAAATGCAAAGCCATGCCTTTCCTGGACCGGAAACAAGCTTCCTAGGACCGGTTTCTGGCAATAAAGCCGTCTTCAGCCAGGCTTGCTTGAATCCAGTGGGAAAGTGAGCAAGGGACTCACGTCTGAGCATACCCTGCCAACTTATGGCGAGCAAAGTGGTACAAAAGGGGGTGCTGATGGACGGAGAATCTGAACCAATCAAACACTCACACCCAGTCAACAGATCTGGGTTTAATCCATCACCGTTCTTTAGCCCACTCTGCCACCCCAGTTCAGACATGGCTATATGCAAATTTGTCTGACCCTGTGCCTCATGGGAACAGTCCAGCCCGAACTGCCAAGCCACGCCTTCCCTGGACCGGAAACAAGCTTCCTAGGACCGGTTTCTGGAATTAAAGCCGTCTTCAGCCAGGCTTGCTTGAATCCAGTGGGAAAGTGAGCAAGGGACTCACGTCTAAGCATACCCTGCCAACTTTTGGCGAACAAAGCGGTACAAAAGGGGGTGGTGATGGACGGAGCATCTGAACCAATCAAACACTCACCTTTCAGTCAACAGATATGGGTTTAATCCATCACCGTTCTTTAGCCAACTCTGCTACCCCAGTTCAGACATGGCCATATGCAAATCAGTCTGAGCCTGTGCTTCATGGGAACAGTCCAGCCCGAACTGCCAAGCCATGCCTTCCCAGGACCGGAAACAAGATTCCTAGGACCGGTTTATGGCATTACAGCCGTCTTCAGCCAGGCTTGCTTGAATCCAGTGGCAAAGTGAGCAAGGGACTCACGTCTGAGCATACCCTCCCAACTTATGGCGAACAAAGCGGTACAAAAGGGGGTGGTGAAGGACGGAGCATCTGAACCAATCAAACACTCACACCCAGTCAACAGATCTGAGTTTAATCCATCACCGTTATTTAGCCCACTCTGCCACCCCAGTTCAGACATGGCAATATGCATATCAATCTGACCCTGAGCCTCATGGGAACAGTCCAGCCCGAGATGCCAAGCCATGCCTTCCCTGGACCGGAAACAAGCTTCCTAGGACCGGTTTCTGGCATTAAAGCCGTCTTCAGCCAGGCTTGCTTGAATCCAGTGGGAAAGTGAGCAAGGGACTCACGTCTGAGCATACCCTGCCAACTTATGGCGAACAAAGCGGTACAAAAGGGGGTGGTGATGGAAGGAGCATCTGAACCAATCAAACACTCACACCCAGTCAACAGATCTGGGTTTAATCAATTACCGTTCTTCAGCCCACTCTGCCACCCCAGTTCAGACATGGCCATTTGCAAATTTGTCTGACCCTGTGCCTCATGGGAACAGTCCAGCCCGAACTGCCAAGCCATGCCTTCCCTGGACCGGAAACAAGCTTCCTAGGACCGGTTTCTGGAATTAAAGCCGTCTTCAGCCAGGCTTGCTTGAATCCAGTGTGAAAGTGAGCAAGGGACTCACGTCTGAGCATACCCTGCCAACTTATGGCAAACAAAGCAATACAAAAGGGGGTGGTGATGGACGGAGCATCTGAACCAATCAAACACTCACACCCAGTCAATAGATCTGGGTTTAATCCATCACCGTTCTTTAGCCCACTCTGCCACACTAGTTCAGACATGGCCATATGCAAATTATTCTGACCCTGTGCCTCCTGGGAACAGTCCAGCCTGAACTGCCAGGCCATTTCCAGCAGCAAGAGCTGAGAGATGCTGTGACCTGTAAATCTGCATTGCTGACAAAGACTCTAAAACTGAAACTGTGAAGAGCTCACCACAAAGCTCCATGCTGAGTTATGTCCCTTCAAATAAATAACACAGGGCAACAAATCAAACACTGAGTCTGTATCTTGAGCTTGTAAAGACAAGCCTTCCCATTAGGCAAGTAAGATCTTTCAGAGTTAATTTATTTTGCTCAGGATCAGAACAAATTGACCTATGGCTGTGCCTGATTTTTGCTGATTAACCTTTATATCTGCTAAGATGCTGTAGATTTTGTTGGCACCATACTATCTGTGTTATGCCCCTATGGATGGCATGGAGAAAGTCATACTTGGCTGAAGGCCCGTACATGTGATTGTAGAACCCATTAGCTGAATCCCTATTAATGTGTATGGTATCCTGTTTTGCTGTTAAAGACCTTCTCTTTTCATTAAGGCAAGCTTCAGGCTGGACAGTAGGTTATTGTACTTATTTTTTGACTGTGTGAGTTATGTTTCTCTGTTTCCCCAACACTAACGGCCAGATGTAGGAAGCCTAATTCCGTCGGTAACGGCAGAAATTACCGAATTTTGGCCGTTACCGACCGGAATTAGTCTTTTCAGATGTAGGTGGCCAAATTGTAGGAATCGGTAATTTACCGAATCAGTAACTTAAGGAATCAGCAAATTACCGAATTCTTAACATATCGATAAATTACCAAATCCTTAATGTAGAGAGCACTAAAGTGAGTGCTTTTTACATTTAAGGATTCGTTATTTACCTCCAACTATTAGTTGGTGGTAAATTCCGAATACTTTTTAAAAAGCAATTTTGTGCTTTTTATTCAGTGCCATATGGCAGACATACATGCCCTTAGGGCATGTATGTCTGCCACAAGTGCACCCATGCACTATACAGGGGTGCAACAGGGTGTCAATGTGACACCCTGCCACCCTTGTAAGTCTACCCTCTATTACCGATTCGGTATTTACCGAATCAGTAATTCTCATTCATTGGAATGGGGCATACTGATTCAGTAAATACTGAATCTGTATTTACAGTATTTTACCAATTCAGTAAAATTTACCAAATCATTATCTACATATCATTTACCGATTCAAAAATACCGAATCGGTAAAATTCGGTATTTTAGAATCAGTAAATGATATTTACCTACATCTGGCCCTAAGTCTCTGAGAAGCCTTTCATTGCTTGCCCTCGCTACTTTGAGAGTTGTAAGTGGAAAGGGTGTACTTGGCCCAGCTTGCAGAGACATAGTACAATGAACTCCAGGACGCCAGACAGGGAGGGTTGACGCCCAGTACCCCCTGCTGCCCTGCTTTCCCCGAATGTGGTCTAACAATTTGGAAAAATATCTTAAGAAGAAAAAAGAGATTAATCTAACTCCATCAATAGGACATTTAACTCTCAAAATAAGTAAATTTGTATTTGTATTTGTATAGCGCTAATCACCAACAGGTCTCTGAGCGCTTTGCAGATAAGGCTTAAAACAAAGTGAGCAGATCAGGAAAACCGACAGTGATGGGAGGTTTAGCTGGTGGTCAGTGCTTCCTTGAACAATAGTGTTTTTAGTTGTTTCCTGAATTCGAGGAGTGAAGATTCTTTGCTGAGGTGGTCTGGCAGCTGATTCGAGTTTAGGGAGTATTACAGAAAAGGTTCTCCCCCTTTCGAAGCCAGGGAATATTGACGAGTCACCAAGTTACAAGCCTCTGTGGATCGAAGTGAGCACCCTGGCACGTAGATCTTGAGGCGTTCCTTTATATATGCTGGGGCTTTGCCGTATATCGCTTTATGGGCTATGCAAAGGCCTTTGAACTTCGCTCTTTTCCTGATGGGGAGCCAGTGCAGTTTGTTAAGCAGAGGGGAGGCATGGGATCTTCTAGGTAGCCCAAAAATCAGCCTGGCTGCGTCATTCTGTACCACCTGGAGTTTGCTAGTGAGTTTTTGACGGAGGCCAAGGTATAACGTATTACCGTAGTCCAGCCTGGAAAGGATTGTAGCTTGGATGATCATTTATAGGGAAGCCGGGGAGAGCAAGGGGGCCAGCTTACGTAGTTGTCTTAGGTGTCCAGTACAGGTGCCTGATACCCTGGTTATTTGGTTAGTCATAGAAAGCTCTTGGTCCAATTTAATGCCTAGGCTTTTTACGGTGGCGGATGGGGGAGGGAGTGGTGCCCAACTCCTGGGGCCAGAAGTAGTCGTTCCATGGGTTGCTTTTTGCGGGTAGCCCAAGGACTTCAGTTTTCTCCGGGTTGATTTTCAGGGAATTTTTAGTCATCCAGTTTATGGTAAATCTGAGGATCTGTTGAGCCGTTTCCTGGGCTCGGTGGTGTTGTCAATCCGGAGAGTGAGCTGGGTGTCATCAGCATAGCTGAAGATACGGCAGTCCATGTGGGCCAGGGCTGTTACCAAGGGGTGCAGATAAATGTTAAAAAGGAGTGGGGAGAGGGCGGATCCCTGGGGGACCCCGCAGGTAAGGGCTCCCTTATTTGATACCTGTTTCCCCAGCAGGATTTTTTTGGGAGTGAGGAAAGAGCTCAGCCACTGATGGACCGGTCCTTGGAGACCCAGCGCTGTTAGGCAGTTTGATAGTTGGAGGTGGTTGACCGAATCAAACGCCGCTGATAGATCTAGTAAAATCAGAGAGCTTGGTTGTTTCTTGTCGGCCATAATTCTTAGGTCATCAAGGACTGGGAGCATCACAAGTTCGGTGCTGTGGTGTGCTCTGAAACCTGCTTGTTGTGTTTGTAGTAGTTGGTGCTCCTCCAGGAGAGATGAAAGTGTTTTTAGAACATGTTGCTCAATTACTTTAGCCAGGAAGGGTAATTGGGAGATCGGCCTGTAGTTCTTTGGGCTAGTGGCGTCTGCTCCAGGTTTTTTCAGAGAGGGGGGTAACTTGTGCTTCCTTTAGGTTAGTAGGTAGGTAGCTGGTCTCTAATAAGCAGTTTAAAAGCACTAGTATCTGGTGTTCCAGCCAAGGCGCCGCCAGCTGGAAGATCCTAGGGGGGCAGGGGTCCGCTGGGGAGCCTGATTTAGTACTGTTCATTAATTGAGTTAGCGAGGTATTGTTCAGAGGGGGGAAAGCCAAGAGTTGGTGGCCCATGGGGCGGGGTACCTGGGAGTTGGTTTGCTCATTTTGGTTGATTGGGGTGTTGTCAATCTCGGTGATGATGTCTTTGACTTTTTGCAGAAAGTAGGATTGGAGGGACTTACAGTCAAGGGAGATGTCGGTGGCTTTAACTACGGCTTTTTGGCTGAGTTCTCTCAGTATTTTAAAGGTCTCTTAAAAACTCGTGGTGATCCTAGCCTCGTAGTATGCTGCCTTTCTATCAATGATAGCTTTTTTATACAGGTTTACTTCGGTTTTGAAGAGTGCCAGTTGTTCAGGTTTGAAGGTTTTCCACCATTGCCGTTCGGCCTGGTGGAGGTTTTGTTTTTGGGCTCTTAGAGAATCATTAAACCAGGGTGCTCCCTTCCCTTTTTTTCTAACTCTGATTATACTCTCTGGTGCTATTTTACCAATGGCTTGGCGCAGGGTGTTTGTCAGGATTTTTCTTTCTAGATCCAGGTTTCCTAAAGAGAAAGTAGGGGCCTGGGGTAGGCTAAGTAGAGCTTGTGTCAGGTTGGTGGCATTAATTCGCTTCCAATTGCGCACCCTAATCTCATCTGGGGGCGGTTGAATTATTGCGCAGTCCAGGGGGGCCCAGAATTTTAGAAGTGCGTGGTCTGACCAGGGACAGAGACTAATCTCAGTAAGGCTAGCCCAGGGTTGTGAGGTCCAGATTAGATCGAGGGTGTGCCCTTTCTGGTCGGTGGGGGCATCTACAATCTGGTGGAGCCCCATGGCTTCCATTCCTATTTCGAATTGCCTCACGTGAGATTCTTTCAGGCGGAGTCCCAGAGGTAGTTGAAGTCTCCTGTGATAAGGAGCCTTTTGTAGTGAGAACAGAGATCTGTGACAATTTCCAGGAACAATTTGTTAAAACTATGGGTTGACCTTGGGTGGCGATAGACTACAGCCATTAGGAAGCAGGAAGATTTAAGTGAAATTTTGACCCCTAGGAAGTCCGCTTGGTCAATGCTTTCAGCCACTACTTTGGTGACCTGCAGCTGTTTGTTAAAAAGGATGGCTACTCCTCCTCCCTGGGTAGTTCCTTGTCTATTGTGCCAGAGGACATCATAGTTCTCTGGAAGTGAGGCAATGACGTCTGGGGCAGAGGAGTCCTCAAGCCAGGTTTCAGTGAGGGCTAGGATGTCTACCTCATCATCTTGGAGGAGTGTCAGAATTTCTAGATGGTGCTTCTGTAGGGATCGAGTGTTTAAGACTGCTAATTTAAGGCCATGGGGGATTTTGGGTGAGGGATTGTCAGTAGGGGATGGGTTTGGTATGTTTTCGTGAGAGGTCCTTAGCAGATTTTCTGCACGCAGTTATTCTGCCACACTTTCATTGATGGTTCGAATGCCAGGTGTTAGAGAGAGCAGTGTAGCTTTGGAGTATGTAAAAATCTGGCCATGGGGGCTGGCCCCCGGCCCCGGCCGGCTGCGGACGGGCGCAGACGGGTTTTCCTTTGGCGCGCCTTCGGCACGCCAGCGGCGCGCCCGCTGCGGGCGTCCGCTGCGCGCGTCAACTGCACGTCAAGGCAGGCATCCTGTTTTTATAGGTTGAGCTCAGCCCCTAGAGCGCTGACTTCTCGTGTGCCCCTACCGGAAGTTCCCCCTGGTGCTTCCCATGTGTGCAACGTTCCCTCCACACAAATGGTAACAACCGTTGGACCAGGGAACACGCAAGGAAGTCACCAGGTGTGTTTGGGCAGCTTAGCACACAATAAGTTGGAAGGTAGGTAAAAAAGTGGTGCAAGTGAATTTTTAAAAGAGGGTTCGTGCTTTCCCTTTGTCACGCACATTAGTAGCAAAGTAGAGTAAATCAGTAATTCTAGTGAAGCAGAGGTGAAAAAGCTTATAGCGCGTATTTCAGTACTGACCGCCTTTGCTTGAAGTAAGTTAAAAGCCTCTAGCGTGTCCGCTGCGCGTCAAGGCAGGCATCCTGTTTTTAGAGGTCAAGCTCAGCCACTAGAGCGCTGACCTCTCGTGTGCCCCTGCCGGAAATTCCCCCTGGTGCTTCCTGTGTGTGCAACATTCCCTCCACTCAAACGGTAACAACCGCGGTGGACCGGGGAACACGCAAGGAAGTCAAGGAAGTCACCAGGTGTGTCCGAAGCTACTCCACTTTAACTGCTAGCCCCTGAAGACATCACCAATAACATGACAGTCCTCAGCTCTACTTAGTCACAAGCTGACCCATGTTGGACCCATATTCAAGCATATCCTCTAAAAAAGTTATGCAGCTACCTGTGTAAGGATATAATCAATCTCCCTAATAGTGATACCAAGCAAACTCAAACTGATTTCTAAAAATGTAAATATGATTTATGATATATATATATAACCCACGGGTGGTCGCTAGTAGGTAGTTATATTTAGGACCATGTTTCCATAGGAAAAACATTTTTTGACTTGCCTATAACTTTGGCGCCATTTGATGAATCTTCAAAATACTTCCCCCAAAAAAATGGCCCGGTGTTTCTTGTTGTGCACGGAAAGTTACGGGGTGATTTGTGAAGTGGGGTCTGACAATAAATGGGATTGAAAAAAGAGTGTGTTCGCAATGTTAATTCCCATAGGACCTGTCAACACAACTACAGCCTGATCCACTGGACAGAATTTCACCAAATTTGGCAGAAAGCTAGATTTTGTTTTGCAGATTGTGCTTTTTGGTATTTGGTGTGAATCCACTCATTAGATTTTGAAGAAAATGAAGAAGAAAAAGTTAGTGATATCTGTGTCAAGCATATTTCGAGGAGACATTGCCATTAATTGCAACAACATGAGCCACAAGGAATGTTGTGATTGACTGGCCGTAACCTGAAGAGAAAGTGTTATACCGCCGTTATATGAGTCAGAGAAGGGTTCCCTGGTCTAAACAGTTGTGTAAAAGATGATATAAGGGGTCGGGTGGAGGGACTCTGACCCCATGTTTGAGAAATGGGGGTGTTAGTGCCACAAATTATGTCTAAAATATTTTTTTTTGACTACATGTGATATCCTCGATGATACCGCAACTGGCGATGTGGACCCTTGTGCAACACCATAGGGACATTGCGGCAACACCGTAAATGCTGGTGAAATTATAATACAAATATATATATATTCACTCACCCATCCTGACTTTTACTTAGACACTCACGCAACCCCTCACTGACAGTTATGCACCCAGGGACACACCCATTCAGAAACTTGTACACCCACTCACAGTCGCACAGACACTGGCACACCCATGTATAGACATAGTCAAAGACTCAGGCAGCCACTCAGAGACCCACTTAGAGACTCATGCACCCACTCATAGATGTATGCAATCACTCAGAACCTATTGAGACATTTATGCACCCATTGAACCACTCACAGATTCACTCATACACTGACACATCCACTCAGAGACCCATTCAAACACTGATGGATCCACTGAGACCCACTGAGACTCTGATGCACCCATTCAGAGGTCCACTCAGACACTGATGCACCCACTGGGAGACCCTCTTAGATACTCAGACACCCCCTTAGAAGCCCACTCAAACAGTAATGCACCCTCTGATAAATCCACTGAGACACTTACACAATCACTCATAGACTCAGTCAGATAATGACCCACTCACAGACTCACTCAGACACTGACACTCTCACTCAAAGACCCAATCAGACACTGACATAATCACTCAGGGACCCACTGAGCCACTGACCCACCTACAGACTCACTGAGACCCTGACACACCCACTCAGAGACCCACTGAGACACTGATGAATCCACTTAGAGACCCATTGAGACTCTGATACACCCACACAGAGGCCCACTCAGACACTGATGCAATCACTCAGACACATAGCCAGACACTGACCCACTCACAGAATCACACCCACTCAGAGACCTACTCAGAAACTGATGGACCTACTCAGAGACCCACTTATATTCTGATGCACCTACTCAGAGACCCACTTAGACGCTGATGTAATCACTCAAAGTCTCACTGAGGCACTGACCCACTGACAGTCTCACTCAGACACTGACACACCCACTCAGAGACCCACTGAGACATTGATGGATTTCAATTAGAGACCAATTGAGACTCTTCGCACCCACTCAGAGGCCCACTCACACACTGATGAACCCAATGGGAGAACCTCCCAGATACTCACTTACAACCCAGTTAGATGCTGATGCACCCTCTGATAGATCCACTCAGACACATATGCACCCAGTGAGAGACCCAGTCGGACACTGACACATCCACTGAAAGACCTATTTATACACTTCACAAAATCACAGTCTAACTAAGAACTCCGATTTCTAGATCTTCTGATCTCCATCAAACAGAGACGCTACACACTAAAACCTACAAAAAGAAACAGACTACAACAGTCTCCTCCCTTTTGATAGTCACCGCCCGAAGGCCCTACGAGAAAATCTCCCATATGGCCAATTTCTCAGGATCCGGAGGAATTACAGCTCCCTAACCGATTATGATTACCAAGAGCCTCACTTACTGCCAACCTGGAGAACAGGGACTAACCCACAGGTGTAATAAGGAAAGCTTGAAGAGAGCACACAATAAAACCGCAAAGTCCTACTGGAGACCAAAGTACAATCAGAGGAAGATGTGACGACCTGTGTTACCACCTTCACCCCTTTGTCCAACAAGATAAAAAATATCATACTGAGGAATTGGAAGATCCTGAACACAGATGCCTTATACATAACATGACCCAGGTTTGCCTTCAAGAGGACAACCGACATAAGAGACCAACTGGTACACACGCAACTATGTCCCCTCAATAACCAGGGAGAAAACACCCTTTGGAACCTGCCACTAGTAACGGGACATTAGCCTTGCAGAACCTGTGCATCCTCAAAACACACCAAGACACTGCAGTTGGGGAAGTTCACCTGGGAACAAAGACAACACAAAAACTGTAACACCAAAAACTGTGTATACCTTATATCTTGCCCTTGTAAACTCTTATACATAGGGATGATCACCAGGCCAGCCAAAGTCAGGATTGGGACACAAGAGCACCATACGCTGGAGATGCATCTCAACCAGAATGTGTAATCACTTAATCGAAAGCAAACACTCAGATGGCATCAGGTGGACTATCATAGAAGCCAATCCAACTTGTACACCACAGCCCTACTAAGACGTGAACAAAGATGGGTCCATAATCTCCAAACTCAAAAGAAGGGATTAAATGAGGATATCCTGTAAATCGAATTATAATCCACCATATTAATGACTCTGAAACCTTCGGCTCCTTCCTATCAGCCCTCTTGACACTATAACACCATTCAGTGTCTTCCATCTCACATCTCCCATGCCATGCAACCAGAAATACATGAGGTCCTCAATCCATGTACCATATGCTATACAGTAAACAGAATAAAATGCGCATCAGCCCTTCTCACTGCTCATGGATTAGCATACATGCATTTAGATCAGAGGCCTGGGTGCTCTCCATATACTGGTCCATTCGACAGGGGCCTTTGACTCGATCCCTATTAATCTATACGCACAATAGGATCACCAGAAAGTCCAATGAATATGGTTCAGCTAAAATTGTCATGTGCGTTAGCATTACTTTGGGCATTTACAACCAAAGAGCAATCCAACTATCTATCCCACAACACTCCCTGCGACTGCCGCCACAAGCGCAGGAACGCATACATATTTATCTTCACTAATATGACATGCTGTAGTGCAAGCTCCAACCCGCACCATGCACAAAGTAACAATCCAAGATGTCTCTACTTGAACATCGAGTACACATGCACTCCTCAATAGAGCATTTTCTAACACTCCAACATGGCGCCCACGCAGGTGCTAGTGAGTGAAGACACGCCCACAAGAAGTCAGGCAATCGGACACCAGGCATCAGACGCATCGCTACTTGATGGGGATCGGAAAACCCCCAGGCCAATATGCAGGCACGCATGTGAGGGTAGATGTTCCAGAACAGCACACCTGGCAGAAATCATGAGTACAATAGTTCTGGCTCCCCCATCGGCAACAGCCACCGGGCTATGCTGTCCGAACTGACATTAAAGTTGCGGGACTCCGCACAGCCTCCTATAAACAGTTAGTTTTTGTTCCCTCTTTTCCATCGCTAACCACAGCTCGTTAAGGTGCGGGCGGTCATCCGATAGCCTTAGGAGCGAACTCAACATTACCAATAGGTAAGAGCGCATGGAATGTAGTGGTTCAGGATGTGTGCAATACTCCATACTGACAATCTATGTATAGTACTGTATATGCTGCTAACTGATCAAGTGAGCCTGAACTCCTTTCGAGGACCCCATGCTAACCGACAACAGTGAGTTTATGTATGTTGGCGCTCGCATTCTACACCCTAACCTGGCACCAACAGCAACTCCCTCCTGCTGTGCAAGAGAGTACATAATTTGGATGAGATGCCAGCAATCATCTCATCATTGAGTATGTTTTCATGTCTGTCTATGTATTGTCTGTGTGTTTTTTTTTTATCTTTTCTTGATTGTTCTAGGTCACAATAAGAGTGGTTACAATGAGCTGGTGCCACTCTATACACTACATAAGGGGGACCACTCTTCCACTGCTAACACAGGGGTTATTTATTAAAAATTTTGTTTGAATTTCACAATCAAATCTTAACCTTTTATGGTTCTGATGAAGCACCAAGGATCGTTTTTACCATTGTAGGGAATGAAACATTTCGACCTGATAATTACTAGGGTACATTCTTAGGGTACATTATTATAGCACTACCCCTGTCAGTGTGCCTAGGTCATTGCCACCACAGTGCACAACCATGAAGTCTGGAGCTGGGGAATCCACGATGCTTGTAACCAAAGGCACCAATTGATGACACGTTAATCCTCTTTGGCCAATCCAAGTAATGTACACAATAGCCAAACCCAAGTTTCTGTCAATACTTCTCTTTCTTGCAGCCTCACCTGCCCAATAGACATAGCTGTGGCCCACATTCCACACTCTAAACATTTTGAAGGAAGGAGGAGTAGTACACAGGACAAACCTGCAGCTGAATACCACAGTTGCTAGGATGAAAGTCAGTTAACATGCATGCGTGCCGGTGGTTTGAAAAAATACAAAAAATGATTGGATGCAGGAAATATGCCGGTCAATAAAAGTTGGTGGAGTCTGGAAAGGATTAGTAAGTAGACGTTCATAGGATCTGGTAAATAGAAAAAATGTAATAAAGATTAGGGTATGCTTTACGTATGTACAGTACACCATACCTGATGTAGTTCATTTTGTAACTAGTATGGCCCGTCTAGAATGTGCTGTGAACTTATGACCTACTGATTCTAGTTGGGTGCTATGGAGCATGTGATAATGGTGTAATAAGAGGAGGGTATTGAAGAGAGAGGTGTCAGTTTTACAGTTTGGAGAGGTTTAGGCTCATTGTTCTATAAGGAGGGTAATATTACCTTCGTAATAAAGTGTAGTACACTGTTAAAAATATAAAACTATAAAGGTAATTAAGCATGGGTGAATTTTGCGAATTCGCGATCCGCGAATTTGCGGATTTGCGAATTTGCGATCCGCAAAATTGGCAAATTTGTGTGAATTTGCGTATTTTTGTTTTTTTGCGTGTTTGCGGGGTTTTTGCGTGTTCGCTGGGTTTTTTGCGTGTTCGCGGAGCTTTTTGCGTCTTCGCGAGTCGCTTGCATAGAGAAGTTACCCATGCAGTCGTTTATGGGAGAGGGAGAGAGAGATAGATAGATAGATAGATAGATAGATAGATAGATAGATAGATAGATAGATAGATAGATAGATAGATAGATAGAAAGAGAGAGAAAGAGAGGGAAAGAGAGAGGGAGAGAGAGAACGAGAGAAAGAAAGAGAGGCCGGATCTCTGAAGGGCCAGATTCCTGAGTTGCCCCTACAGAACATACAGCTTTTTATTTTTACCAAAATGCATATGAAAATTGTGCTGTAAAGGTCTCTTTTAGTTTAACCCCTCCTGACAACTCAAAATGGGTGTATTTGCCATCCTCTTCCTGTTTTTTATATCTGTAAGTGCTTCCTGATGAGGTTTAATTCCTTGGACAGGTGCCTCGTTGCCTACTTGTAACTATTCTCTGACCCTGCTTCAAGGGTCAGAGCAGAGTCAGAGAATAGTTGCAAGTAGGCAACGAGGCGCCAGGAAGCAATTAGCAGCAGGTGTCCAAGTTGAAGTTAATTTGTTTGTAACCCTTTTGTAAAAGGTTACAAAGAAATTAGGTTCAACTTTTGCACCTGCTGCTGTAACCCTTGCTTGGCTGAAAATTCGTCCCCGCTGATTCGCGGATTTTACAGCGATTTAGCGAGATTCGCAGATCGCGAAATCGCGGAAAATCCGCAAATTCGCCCGCGAAACGGATTTTACGCCCACCCTTAAAGGTAATATGTTTTTCAACTATAAAAGTGAGTCAAAGGGTTAACTGATAATAACCATTCACAAATGCAGTCTGTACAATAAAATGTGAAAGAAATGCTTTATTCATGGACCTTTAGAGTATCAGGCAATGGAAAGTTCAGAAGGATGCCATTTATGGTTGCTTTGTATGAGAGTGGTGTGCCATTCTTGCAGTAAGTTTTTACAAAACCCGGGAGTATTTAATCTATCTTATAAGAGAAATAAAAACAATTATACCTACAATCTCTATCTAGTGGTATGTGAATTACATTTTATTGTAACCTAAAAAATGTTTTTGAAAAAGTAAATGTGTATGTGAGATCGTACACAAAATATCAATTTATTTAAAATTACTTCGAATATTTCAAGTAGATGAGATGATTTATGACTGGTAGTATAATTTGTGTGAGCTGTAGATGAGATGTCTATGAAGTAATTTGCAATGTGTTGTCATGGACCTATATATTGCATTTGTGCTGCTTTACTCCATTCTCTAAATAGATGAAAAGCACTGTAGCCAATGCTTAAAATTAAATGGAATAATATATTAGGACACGTAAAAGTTTTGTATGTGTATAGATGATATGCAGGAGAGAAACCATGTTTTTGATTGAATTGTGTGCGTTGTAGTCCTGTTTATTCTATATAAATGAAGAATAGAATATTGATATTTGACGGAGAAAAACTCACACTTTAGTGCATATAAAGCATATACCTGTGAAAATTGTCAGGTATGTATTAGCTAATCGTTTCTGTAGGTTTTCGTAAATCACAAAGTTAGCTTTCCATATAATTAGATTGTGAGAAATGCCAGCTTCACTTAGTAGGCAAATCTAGTTTGTTAAGTATTAAATGCATCTTTTAGTACATATAGCTGACTTCTGAAATATGCTTTAAGTATGCCATAAAGTAATGTTTTTTCTGATGAAAAAATAAAGAGAATTGTCTAATACAGTTCTAGGGCCAGATGTATGAAACTATTTTGCGTTCGTAAATGGCCAGAATCACAAAATCAGCCATTTGCGAATGCAAAATGCTTTTTCCCAATGTATGAAAGGGTTTACAGTCGTAAAAATTGCTAATCGCAAAAAGAGTGAATCCTTATTTTACGAGTACCAATTTTGTACTTCTCAAAGTGCGAATTTGTAAATTGGTAATCTCAGACCAATGTATGAACCATCCACAAATTGCACATGATCAACATTTTGCAATTTTGCATGTGCAAATTACCACCAATTTTAATCATTTGGTAACCAGGTGCAAATTATTTAACATACTGTTTTACAAGGGCAGCGCTGTACGTCATAGCAAGGAGAATGAGGATTCTTGCAGCAGCACAGAGAAGGAGGAGACAAGAACACATTTTTAGAGTGCACCTAACACTGTTTCGGAAGACAGAGGAAGAAAGTATGACAAATATAGATTAGACTCTGCTGCAATCCTAGAACTGATAGCTGAACCGCATCCACTACTACAGCATCATACTCCCAGGACCAATTCCATTCCTACACATGTGCATGTGCTATGTTCACTGCACCTTCTAGCTTCAGGGAGCTACTAGGGGCTAATAGAAGCAGCTGGAGGGGTCTCCCAAAGTGCACGTTTGCGCCTTTTCAATGCCTTCTTGGACACAATGGTTTTTGAGGATACATCATGAGATTATATTCCCCACTACACCACAGGAATTGCAGCAGACCAAATTAAATTTCTACCAGATAGCCCAATTCCTCCATGTAATTGGGTGCATTGATGGTACACCAATAACCATTTGCCCCCCATCAGATAATGAGTATGTGTTCAGGAACAGAAAACCCTTTCATTCAATGAACATCCAGCTCTTATGCAATGCCTTACACATAATAACTGACATAGTGGCAAAATTCCCTGGCAGTACGCACAATTCTTTCATACTCAGAAACAGTGGTATGTACACATGTCCCCTTGGGGGTCAATTTGGCGAAGGATACCTGCTAGGTAAATGCAGTAACACAGTCTGGCTGAATCTCTGGATATGGCGAGACAGTACAGTGACTAATCTATTGCCTTTTACCCTGTAGGTGACAGCACATATGATGTGCGCTCCTTCATGCTCACCCCATACCTGAATCCTGCAACTCAAAGTGAAAGGAAATACAATGCTGTGTCTACTTGTGCCATGTTACACAGACTTGCAACAACCAAAGGAATACTCTTGGAGCTGACAGATTCTGAGTCTGATGAAGAGGATGAGCCACGCCATCCGCGCCTTGCAGCAGATGGTGCAAGAGCAGCTGATGAGAGACAGAGATGTGCTGAAAGAACATAGCTTTTTTATTTAGGTAATGATGAAACAATGCACTACATAAATTCAACTGTTAATGCGCTTTATTAATCCCTGAATCCAAGTTTTGTTCATTCACACATTCAAAGTAAAGGATAATAATTGACAAAGTAATGATGCAAACAAATACATTTTATATAGTACTTGACTGTCTGTCATGACAACTGAATACTACAGTTTACGCCACCAAATTGCTTGTCAAGGCTCAAGGCCATTCTTTTTCTTGCAGCCACGCACTCCTGTGGTTCGGTCTGTGTGCTCTGTTGCTTTCCTTGATGAGGCCTCTGAGGCAGAGACATGTCTGGAACTGCGCCTTCTGCATTCAGTAACTGGTACTGTGATACTTCTTAGGCTTGATACCTCCTCACTATGCCCCCTACCAGGCACATTGCTACCACCAACAGTAGCAGTTTGTAACTGCCCTACAGCATTTGTGACCTGAATCAAACCCCTGTCCATATCACCGCCACAATGTGCCATTTCCACTTGCATGGCCACTGCGTGTCGAGACAGGAGTGCTGTATTGTTACTCATGTGGTTGGTGGCCCTAGTGCAGCAATCTAAACAGCTAAGTAATTGGTGAAGCCATCTGTGATGGGATACATGGTCTTCCTTCAGGACATTGTAGAGTTCACTGATGGCATCCGTCATGTGCCTGAAGTTGTCTGAATTTTCTCTCTGACCCTCCACCACTGCTTTACTGATCTGTGTTATGCTGTCCTCCATCTCTGAAATGTTGATTTTGATGGAAACAAGCTGTGACTGAATTGACCGCATGTGCCTACATTGCAGGCGCTGTACTTTCAAAATAGCTGTCTTCAGGCCACCAAAGACTGAAGAGCCATCACCTTCCATCACTGCCAACTGTGCCATTGCCCTGCACCTCATGCTTGGGATGTTGTGGTGCAGAATGTAGACGTGGACTCTTGGGCAGAGAGATATGCTCTGCCTGGATTGTGGGCATGTCAGGTTGGCTTACCTCTCCTTCCACATCAAAGCCAGGTAGTGGTGCTGCCGACTTCCTGTGTCTTGTAGGTGCAGGTTTTGGGGTTGAGGGGACATCTGTGTACATCTCCTGACTGTTCCTGAGTCTCCACAGGGTCATTGGATGGAATCCCTCTGGCTCTTCCGCTGAGGAATCTGTGACATTAAACAATGCTTGTTTAGTGTAAATATTTTTTTACTAGTATGTCATATTTTACACTGCTTTGTAAAATAAAGTGTGCTCAGCATCACCCAGTATGTGTTAATGTTACTTGCTTGTATTACTTAAATACACCTATGCTATTGTCATACCTCCTTGCCTTTCCTTGTGTGTCTGAATACTACTGCCATCATTTATTGCTGTGTTGCAACAATATGTGGACTGGAGAGGCATTAGAAGCTTTCTACCTGCTCTCCCAAATTGGGGAATTTGGTACACATACCGTGCACATTCTTTGTAACATTCATCTTACCTTGGAAGGTACTGTGTCCCATGGAGTTGTCTACCTCTGTCATTCCTATGACAACTTCAGACAGAAGAGTAGCCATCGGTGTGGAAACAGTTTGTGTGGGTGGGTCTCCTCCTGTCTTCGTTGCCTCTGCAAGCCTTGCAGCCACATTTTCCTTTGCCCTGCTGCACAGATCATGCCGGCACTTGTGAAGATCCTCTGTATAGTGATGTGTTACCCCCACTCTATTGATTTTTTGTTGGATGTCCTGCCATATTTTGCTCTTCTCACACATGGAGTGGTTTCTTCCCAAAGAAGTTTGTCACTGTGCGTGGCCACTTCCTCAGTCAGGACTTCTAACTCCATGGTTACTGTATTCCACTGACTCAGCTCTCCAAACAGGCTCCCAGGTGCTGTGCTCCTGCAGTGTGAATCCTCCTCTCACCCTGAACACAGGTGTGAGCATGGTACTCTCACTTCCTTGTTGTGCTGCATCAAAATAGCAGATTTGCACTTTTGCGATTCTTTAAATTGCAATTACGCTAATTTGAGAATTGCAAATTGAAAATCTGTATTTCCGAATGCAAGTTTAACTGCATCAGTATTTTTTTGCTGCTTTTTTCATGCATTCCATTTTGCGATTACCAAACAGCGATTCAGTAAAATTTGCTATTTGAAAATGGCTGAGTGCTTCTTTTAGTCATCTGGCCCTTAGTCCCTTAGTCATACATATTAAGACTATTATGCCAAGCACAACATACAGTGTAGCTCACAAAATGCAACTCACATACATGTTTCTAAAGAAGAAAGTTTGTGTCACCCATTCACAGAGCAAGATGCACAGTTATACATTCACTAACATATTCATTAAGTAGTTATATGTTGAGTAGTGTGAAAGATGTTTACACAGATATATATGTAGCTTTTAAATTCCTAAGACAACTACTGAAGTATGTAGACTGCAACCTGCTCTACATGACAGGATGTTATGTGCTTGATATGTAATGCATGTATAATGCATTTTCTCTGAGCTATAGATATTCCTACGGACCCATATGCCCAATTATACATCATCCCTGCCACCCACATTTTAATCTGACATATTTAAGTAGAAAGTGAGGCAGACAGTTAGACATCCACTAAAGTACTGGAAGAAGCACATAAACATTTAGTTACACAGAAGGTGTAACTGAGATGTATCTAACGCTAAGGGAGGTATCAGCACACACACTTCGAAAACCCAAAATTCACTAACACAGCCAGTAGGCAAACCATGGAGTAATTTTCATTCCCTTTTAGAGAACAATGAGCTCACACACATAGAAGCACTCATTTACCTTGAAAGTTACATACACATGCAGTCATATTCCCAGATATTGACAGTGGGCCTGACTCACAGAACTAACTTACGACAACATCCTAAACCTACTACTTTTAGTATTGAGCATTTAGTAGTCTTAAGTTAGGATGTTGTCCTAAGTTAGGATGTTGTCTTAAGTTAGGATTTTGTCCTAAGGCAGGATTTTGTCCTAAATTGGGATTTTGTCTTCAGTTAGGATTTTGTCGGCAACACGATTCAGGGGCCCCCGCTTTACAAGTTGGCCGCGGACATTGCAGGTGGCTGCATCTGCAGTATTGTTTGGGGTTCTGAGGTATCGGGAAGTCCATGGCCAGCCTCTCTATTCAGGACACAAGAAGGCGGTGATACGTAGGGCGGGTTGCATTGTCACTCCTGCCTCCGCCGTAACTGTTGCCTGTCATTTGGGGCTGAAGCGGTGTTTGGGGACTGGGGGAGACACCTGGGAAATCATCCAAACACGAAATTGGCAAGTTCGATTCACCATCGCATGTCCTGCACCCCGCGATTCCACTTGGACTGTAATTTCCCCCCACCAGCACCTACTGGACTATCGAGGCATGCCGGGGCCTGTAGGTCCCATGAATTACGGGTTGGTGAGTGATCACGACGTGAGGGGGTGGAGCGGGTCCCAACCAATGAGGAAGTTGCAGGACATTTAAATTCAAGGTGTCTCAATCGCCTACTCTCATTCAGGCATCTGCGGAAGGCCGGTTAAGGCCAAAATGCATTATACCACATTTGTTCTAATAAAGGTATTTCCGATCTGTCACCCGTGAGGTCTCTGCTCTTTTCCTTTGGAGGGAGTGCTTTGGATATTGTTCACGTCAGCCGGCGACGTGATTCAGGGGCCCCCGCTATACTTCTAATTTCTATTGGTGTGTCAATAGTTTCAAATATGGCACTTTCTATTTTACAGTGAGTGATGAAAGATTATACTAGTGTGTGATGAGGTGTATTTGATTGCCACATGGATAATGTCATCAGTGATGGCATTTGAGATGTCATCAATGATGTCATCAGTGATGTCACTGACTATGTCATGAATGATGTATAATGTGACATCATCAGCAATGGATTGCAGGCACGTGAAATATAGTGAGTACAACTAACTATAACTGGGGAATTTCAATGGTTTCGTATGAGTAAAATGACCAGCTAACTATAACTGGTGTGAAACCAATAGTTTTTTCAGTGAATTTCAAAGGTTTATTAAATGCTAATTCCTAACTATAATGAGCGTGAAACCTATGGGGCCTTATTTACGAGTCCTTTGCACCTCCGGAACGTCACTTTTTGTGACGTTCCAGTGGCGCAGAAGCCTGAGTGATATTTATCAGGCAGAACTAAGCCACTTTTTGTGGCGTAATCCTGCCTGATAAATATCAGCCCTTTTAACACAGTGTCCTGCGTTAAAGGGGCGTGCAAAGGGTGTTGCTGGAGACGTTCCCAGCAGCATCCATGGACTTGAGTAATTTATAGTATCCTCAAAGTCAGTCTTTCAAAAATTCCAAAGTATCGGACATGATAATCCAATTCCAAATGTTTCTCAAGAAAAGTCATAAACCGTGTCCATGGTTCATATCTGCCCTAATGCCGATATTCCGAACAATTGAAAATGACTTTTCTTGAGAAACATTTGGATTTGGATTATCATGTCCTATACTTTGGAATTTTTGAAAGACTGACTTTGAGGATGCTATAAATTACTCGTCTGCCCAAATTGTGTGGGTAAAATTGATACCTAGTCACTTTGAATAAGAATGTACTTTTGACTCGTCAAACATTTGGAAGAAATATCTAGTTATATGACAACAGGATACCGATATAACTTGAAGGAAATAAGAACGCCCTGAAGAAGTTCTGTTGTACAGAACGAAATGCGTCGGCTGGCTGTGGTACATAAACTTAAGGAAACTAAAAGCATTTGAATATACACCAAGATTCAGTGCTTCAATAAGGACTCTAAGTGATATGATTTGATTGGACTTGATTCCATCAAGAAAGCATTCAGATGTGACACACATTTGCCATAAATTCAGAATGTTAGCACACTAGTTGCTTATTAGATCACTGTAGTAAAGCTACTGCTCACCAGGGAAGTCTGCTGCTTGTATTGAAAGTGCATGTTTCAGTCTGCATGTCAGAATTTCTTAATGAAATAGAAGAGGATTTGAGAAGTCACTGAAAAAGGTGCCCTAATTTTTCTTTCTGAAGCACTAATCATACTTTATATGGCAAAATGAACCCCCTCATTTGTTCCTTTTTAAATTACATGTTTTCAGACTTACCACTTCATTCCAATCAAGATGGCTTCTGGTGTGACATACTTTTGTCATAAGTAAGACTGTTAGCGCTCTAGTTGTTCTTTAGAACACTCTGGGACATTCTGTCATTTGGCTATACTTGGGCTACATATGGGTGATATTTGGGCTACATTTGGGCTCTTTTGTCTCTGGTGGCCATCTTGGGAGACTACATGTCAGAATCTTTTAATGAATAGAAGGGGATTTGAGAAGTCTCTCAAAATGTGCCCTAATTTTACTTTCTATACCCCCTCATTTTGTTCCTTTTTAAATTAAATGTTTTAAGAGTTACCACTTTTTTCCAATCAAGATGGCTTCAGGTGTGCCATACCTTTGTAATACGTAAAACTGTTAGCACTCTAGTTGTTCTTTAGAACACTCTGGGAAGCTGCAGTAGAACACAAAGGAATCAACTGTCCTTGTTGGATGGACATGTTTTACTGAGAATGTCAGACTTCATTCTCACATGACTGAGAAAGATAATGTGAATATACAGAAAATATGCTTTCAGTTTAGCTTATAGATCCCCTTCCAAACCACTGTGGGAAAAGCATGAGATAATGGTTTTCTTTCAAACATGATTCATGATATCCCAGCAGAAGGCTTTTTTCACATGGTAAAATCACCTTAGAACACACCACAATTCCTAAAATGAGTATGTACCATAAACAAATGATTTATAATGTAACTAAATTCCTAAAACCTTCTATTAACTGCAATGCTTTTTAAAGAGGTGCTATCATGTATATTTGGTCCCAATATGGCTGCCAACACTTCTTTGATGAAGTGCTGACAGCCAATCAGATCTCACGATGAGATGTGTGGTTAGGCTCCGCCCAGATATGTATATTTTTTTTCTTTTGATTTTCTCAGGAACTAATGGAGGGATTTACACCATTTAACCTAAAGCGTGATCTGCGTACCAGACCCTACCATTTTTCCAAATTTGGTGTAATTTCATTCAGCGATTCGGGCTGTAGCCGTGTGTAATCGTCCTATGGAAATTAACATGGGGAAAACACGTTTTGGCCCCCCCCCTTTTTTCTCAGCCCCCGCTTGACAAATCTTTCCAAGACTTTCAGGGAAGGAGGGAAGCGGAACGGGCCATCTTCTTTGAGGAATTAGCGAAAATTGAACAACCGGCGCCAAAGTTCTGCCCAATAGAATGTTGCTGATTTCCTATGGAATCTAGGTCCTAACTATAACTACCTACTGTATATATATATATATATATATATATATATATATATATTCACTGAAAAAACCATAGGTTATAGACCATATATAGTTAGGAATTAGCATTTACAAAACCTTGAAAATTCACTGAAAAAACCATAGGTTATAGACCATATATAGTTAGGAATTCGCATTTACAAAACCTTATTTTACTCACACAAAACCATTGAAATTCCATATATAGTTAGTTGCACTAACTATATATCGTGCACCCGCAATCCACTGCTGATGATGTCACATATTACATCATTCATGACATGGTCAGTGACATCTCAAATGACATCACTGATGACATCTCAAATGACATCACTGATGACATCTCATTTGACATTACTGATCACATCACTGATGATATCATTCATGTGATAATACGATGAACCTCTTCAGACTCTAATATAACCTTAGATACAATCAGTGTAAACAGACACTCACAGACTGTCACTCATCCATGGAGTTACTCACACACCTAGTCAGTCATGCAAAGAATCAATCACACCTCCATTTCCTCAACTATACAGTTATACAAACTTTACTTATTCAAACATATACTAACACATATTTACTCTCTTATACAATTCCGGATACAAGTTCACAATGATCCATACAGCCACTCACACATTCACTGGCTCTTATGCACAGTTATTTATATATGTCAACTCTCACATGTACTGTGTTTTACATATGTACTTACTTTGACATGTAGCACTGAGATATCCATTCACTCACCAATACACTCATGCACACAGTCAACCGCCCATACAGCTGTTTCCATATGCACTTTTGAAACCATACATCTAGTGAATCAACTGCTCACACATCTATGCACAGAGTCATATACCTCCCAGCCACCCACACACACACTCAGTCTCCCATACAAATACTTGGGCAACCAATCAATAACCCATATAGTTACTCATATAGCTACTTATCAACACATGCAACAGTTTACAGAACAACAGACATAATGATGCACAAATTAAGACAGTTTAGTCACTAACCCATGCACTCAGTGAGACACATTTAATCACTCACTCATACAGTCAGTCATGCACCTACTAAATCCTTCATCCAGACACTTATACATCCACTCATTCTTCAATATGTAAGACATATTTTAACTTTACAGAAACATACAGTCACTGGATGTTGTCATCAGTGATGTCATCAGTGATGTCATTTGAGATGTCATCAGTGATGTCATCAGTGATGTCACTGACCATGTCATGAATGATGTAATATGTGACATCATCAGCAGTGGATTGCGGGTGCGCGATATATAGTTAGTGCAACTAACTATATATGGAATTTCAATGGTTTTGTGTGAGTAAAATAAGGTTTTGTAAATGCGAATTCCTAACTATATATGGTCTATAACCTATGGTTTTTTCAGTGAATTTTCAAGGTTTTGTAAATGCTAATTCCTAACTATATATGGTCTATAACCTATGGTTTTTTCAGTGAATATATATATATACATACATATATAAACATATATCATCTGTATATCTATATAAATACAAACATAAATGCATGCATACATATACTTATATGCATACAGATGCATGTTATTTACATGAAAGTTGAAAAAACACTAATAAAAGCAAAGCTAAAAAGCCACCTCATTACAAAAAGAATGGCTTTAACTTAAACGAGGGCGAGATCTATTGCATTTTCAATGCTTGTTTACTTTGGTTCCATCAAGAAGGCATTCAGATGTGTCACACATTTGCCATAAATTCTGAATGTTAGCACTCTAGTTGCACATTAGATCACTGTAGTAAGGCTACTGCTCACCAGGGACGTCTGCTGCTGGTATTCAAAGTGCATGTTTCAGTCTGCATGTCAGAATTTTTTAATGAAATTGAAGAGGGTTTGAGAAGTCACTCAAAATGTGCCCTCATTTTTCTTTCTGCAGCACTAATCATAATTCATATGGCAAAATATACCCCCTCATTTTGTTCCTTTTTAAATTAAATGTTTTAAGAGTTACCACTTTATTCCAATCAAGATGGCTTCAGGTGTGCCATACCTTTGTAATAAGTAGAACTGTTAGCGCTCTAGTTGTTCTTTAGAACACTCTGGGACATTCTGTCATTGGGCTATACTTGGGCTACATCTGGGTGATATTTGGGCTACATTTGGGCTCTTTTGTCTCTGGTGGCCATTTTGGGACACTGCATGTCAGAATTTTTTAATGAAATAGATGAGGATTTGAAAAGTCACTCAAAATGTGCCCTAATATTTCTTTCTGCGGCACTAATAATACCTTCTATTGCATAATATACCCCCTCATTTTGTTCCTTTTTAAATTAAATGTTTTAAGAGTTACCACTTTATTCCCATCACGATGGCTCCAGGTGTGCTATACCTTTGTAATAAGTAGGACTGTTAGCGCTCGAGTTGTTCTTTAGAACACTCTGGGACATTCTGTCATTGGGCTATACTTGGGCTACATCTGGGTGATATTTGGGCTACATTTGGGCTCTTTTGTCCCTGGTGGCCATTTTGGGAGACTGCATGTCAGAATGTTTTCATGAAATAGAAAAGGATTTGAGAAGTCACTCAAAATGTGCCCTAATTTTTCATTCTGCAGCACTAATCATATTTTTTATGGCAAAATATACCCCCTCATGTTGTTTCTTTTTAAATTAAATGTTTTAAGAGTTACCACTTTATTCCAATCAAGATGGCTTCAGGTGTGCCATACCTTTGTAATAAGTAGGACTGTTAGCGCTCTAGTTGTTCTTTAGAACACTCTGGGACATTCTGTCATTGGGCTATACTTGGGCTACACCTGGGTGATATTTGGGCTACATTTGGGCTCTTTTGTCTCTGGTGGCCATTTTGGGAGACTGCATGTCAGAATGTTTTAATGAAATAGAAAAGGATTTGAGAAGTCACTCAAAATGTGCCCTAATTTTTCATTCTGCAGCACTAATCATACTTTCTATGGCAAAATATACCCCCTCATGTTGTTTCTTTTTAAATTAAATGTTTTGAGAGTTACCAATTTATTTCAATCAAGATGGCTTCAGGTGTGCCATACCTTTGTAATAAGTAGGACTGTTAGCGCTCTAGTTGTTCTTTAGAACACTCTAGGAGGCTGCAGTAGAACACAAAGGAATCAACTGACAGTCTCTGTCCTTGTTGGACGTACATGTTTTACTGAGAATGTTAGACTTCATTTTCACATGACTGAGAAAGATAATTTGAATTTACAGAAAATATGCTTTCAGTTTAGCCTATAGATCCCCTTCCAAACCACTGTGGGAAAATCATGAGATATTAGTTTTCTTTCAAACAATATTCATGATATCACAGCAGAAGGTTTTTTCACATGGTAAAATCACCTTAGAACCCACCACAATTCCTAAAACGAGTATGGTACCATCAACAAATGATTTATAATGTAACTAAAGTCCTAAAACCCTCTATTAACTACAATGCTTTTTAATGAGGTGCTATCATGTATATTGGTCCCAAGATGGCTGCCAACACTTCTTGGATGAAGTGCTGACAGCCAATCAGATCAGATGTGTGGTTAGGCTCCGCCCAGATATATATCTTTTTTTGAACCTAAATTACTCAAAATCCACTGGAGCACATATATTGAGACCGAGCAAAGGCACATCGGGCTAACAGTCCCTACAATTTTGCCAAGTTTCGTGCAAATCCATTCAGCCGTTCGAGCTAAAAGTGAGGCCAACCGCCCTATGGAAATTAACATGGGAAAAACGCGTTTTGGGACCCCCCTTTTTTCTCGGCCCCCCTTGATGAAACCCCCCCAAATTGTCAGGGGCTGCTCAGAAACAAAATGTTCAATTTTCCTGAAAATTTCAGCCAATTCCGTCCACAAACGCCAAAGTTATTAGACATAGAATTTTCAAAAATCCCATAGAGAAAAAATCCTAACTATATATACCTACTGGCGACCGCCAGTAGGTAATATATATATATATATATATATATATATATATATATATATATATATTACCTACTGGCGGTCGCCAGTAGATATATATAGTTAGGATTTTTTCTCTATGGAACTTTTGAAAATTCTATGTAATAACTTTGGCGTTTGTGGACGGAATCGGCTGAAAATTTTCAGGAAAATGGCACATTTTGTTTCTGAGCAGCCCCTGAAAATTTGGGGGGGTTTTGTCAAGGGGGGCCTAGAAAAAAGGGGGGTCCCAAAACGCGTTTTTAACATTGAGTTTTCCATAGGGCGTTTGGCCTCACTTTTAGCTCGAACGGCTGAATGGATTTGCACGAAACTTGGCAAAATTGTAGGGACTGTTAGCCCGATGTGCCTTTGCTGGGTCTCAATATATGTGCTCCAGTGGATTTTGAGAAATTAACGTTTTAAAAAACAGATATATCTGTGACAGCGTCCCGGATAGCGCACCGGTTCGCGAACTTTTCGCGTAACGGAACTTTGCGTAGCAAAGCTGATTTGCTCTCCGGTGTCTGTCAACATTCTAAACAGTCTGGAGCGGCCGCCATCTTGTCTCTCGGTAGGATCGAGAGACAAGAGGAGGAGAAAAACGAAGGGGGAGTTTAATGAAAGGGGGCAAGGTAGACCCTTCTTGACCCCCTAGGAATGATGTTGGGGTTATTAAAGGGTCCCGTGGGGCAAATAAAAAAATATTGATTTTTTGCGGTAGAAGCGCTTTCCGGTTCGCGAACCGGGTAGTGAACCGGGACGTGAAACGGGAATTCGCCATTTTGTGTTTCGATTTAATTAAATTACAAGATGGAGAAAAAACAATGTGAGAAATGGGTATAAGGGGGTACGGGAGACGTATCTTGACCCCCTATGTTTTCTGAGGGTAGCTGAGGAGGCTCATATATGTTGATACTTGTCTTCCAGCGGCTGCGCGTGAGCCTTTTTTTTTTTTTTGCTGCGTGACGTCTGTTAATGTTCGATTCGAAGGAAATCAGGAAGTGTTGACCGCCATTTTGACACTGCGAGTAAATATATTGTTAAAAATAATTGTTATAAATTAATCCGTATTGATAAACATTGTCTGCGCCATCTTGCTTTTTTTCCAATGCCACACTTTTGTCGTGCACGGCAGCCATTTTTGATGCCTTGACCAGACCCACTCTCTGCACACCGCCGATCGTGACATCTGTTAACGTTCGATTCGAAGGAAATCAGGAAGTGTTGACCGCCATTTTGACACTGCGAGTAAATATATTGTTAAAAATATTTGTTATAAATTAATTCGTATTGATAAACATTGTCTGCGCCATCTTGCTTTTTTTCTAATGCCACACTTTTGTCGTGCACGGCAGCCATTTTAGATGCCTTGACCAGACCTACTCTCTGCACGCCGCCGATCCTCAGTATGGCTCCCCACCCTCGCAAGCATATCCCCCATGCACTGGTCACCCCCGCTTTCTGTCTTATGCATGGGCCATAAACCTCCCCCCATCTGCGCTGCTCTTCCCTGAGAATCACACCCTATGCCCGCCCGACACCACCCTTTCACCCTATTCACTACCGCACCCTCTGACATTCCTCTTCCTTTGTGTCTGATTGTCCAGGCCGGTCCCAGGCTATCACATAGCCCTGCGGATGTAGTTTATGGCCTCAACTGTAAAGAATCACCCCTCTTCAAAGGAGTTACAGTAGATCAAGGCCCCCACCCGATGAGATCCGTCACACCACACGCGTTCCTACTGTCTGATAACCATCTTGTATTGTGATTGGGGAGGGGATTCTCACTGTGAGGGTGTGTGGGACCGAGCCTGAAGCGGAAGATTCCAGGGATGCCTCTTTGTACATCAAAGTTTTTACAATTATGTGTCACATTAAAAATATATAGCACTCCAACAAAGTAGTAGGATTATAAAACTTTAATAACTTATAAATATATACAACGCAACAAAAACAGTAAACACATTTAAAAAATTTTTTTAAAACAGAAGCAACAATGGTCAGTAGCTGTCTTTTGTGCGAATAGTCCCAAGGCAGCACAACGTGCTGAGTTCTGGACAGCACCCAGGTGATGTCACCTGGGTGCCGCACTGGTTTTGGTATCCTACAATGCTGCTCCGAAAAATGGCGTGGGGCGCCCCGGGGGGGGGGGGGGAGGCCTCGTCAGTAGCAGTCTGTTGTGTGAATAGTCCCAAGGCAGCAGAACGCGCTGAGATGTGGATGGCACCCAGGTGATGTCCAGTAAGTTGCCGCACTGGTTTTGGTATCCTACAATGCTGCTCCGAAAAACGGCGTGGGGCGCCCGGGGGGGGGGGGAGGCGGCGTGAATGGGCCTCCCCAGGTGGAGGCTCGTCTGCTGTAGTGGGGTGCCCCTTTACCGTTTCAGTTGCCATTCCGCCCGCTTTTGCTACACTGTGCCTCATCCGCCATTCAGCTGTTTATCGCCCGCTCTTGGGGCTACAGCGTCTCGCTCACCATGTAGTTGAGTTGCGCCCACTCTTGCGGTGCAGCGATAGGCGGCTGCCACAGGACTCTTAAAATGGTGGCCGGCTCTTCGGATTTGGGCCTGGTCCACTAAAATGGCCCTGGGACACCTTGGAACTCGGACGCTTGCCTGCTAGGGCTTGGGCTCCATTCTCGAAAGCGTCCCCTCAGCCTTGAAGATTCTACAAAAGTCTTGGGGGCCCCCGACTCCCGCAGGCTTCCGGTGGGGAGCGGCTGCCATGATTGCTTGCGGAATGGCCACGACGGAGCTACGAGATGGTGGTGCTCTCATGCTGACGCCAGCTTCAGTCTGAAACATCCAGAAACACTGTAGACTATCAGTGGAGCCCCAACGTGACCCGGTAGGGAAGAACTTGCCCTCCCCTTTTTTGAGTGATGGTTCTTGTTGCCTGTCCCCTCTGTTGTCATCTAACGGAACCTTTTTTGATTGCCGAGTGAGAAAAAAAAAGGTGGGTCTTTCATCGTTTGGGAAAAAAAAATGTTTTAATCCAATGAAAAGTGTTATTTTTAGGTCATATGATCAAGCCTTCCATCATTAGGAAACCAAAAGTAAAATGAACCAATGAAAAGTTTTATAAACAAGTCACATGACCTGTTATGCGGCTTTGGGCTATAAAAAGCGTACAAAATCCGTTGGCCCATGAGGCGGCGTCAGTAGCGGACCGATGTGCGAATAGGCCGAAGGCAGCACAACGCGCCGAGATCTGGATGGCACCGAGTTGGTGTCCAGCAAGTTGCACTGGTGTGGCCATCCTACAATGCTGCGCCGAAAGACGGCGTGGGGTGCCCGGGGGGAGGCGGCGCGAACGGCCCTCTTCCGCCTCCCCAGGTGGAGGCACCTCATCTGCAGTGCGGCGCCCCTTAGCGTTTCACACGCCGTCCAGCCGAGTTGCCCCCGCATTTGCTGCTACAGTAGGCCGAAGGCAGCACAACGCGCCGAGATCCGGATGGCACCGAGGTGGTGACCAGCAAGTTGCCGCACTGGTGTGGCCATCCTACAATGCTGCGCCGAAAGACGGCGTGTCCAGCTGAGTTTCTCCCACTCTTGCGGTACAGTGACTCGAACGCGCCGAGATCCGGATGGCACCAAGGTGGCATCCAGCAAGTTGCCGCACTGGTGTGGCCATCCTACAATGCTGCGCTGAAAGACGGCGTGTCCAGCTGAGTTGCGGTCACTCTTGCTGCTACAGTACGCCGAAGGCAGCACAACGCGCCGAGATCCGGATGGCACCGAGGTGGTGTCCAGCAAGTTGCCGCACTGGTGTGGCCATCCTACAATGCTGCGCCGAAAGACGGCGTGTCCAGCTGAGTTTCTCCCGCTCTTGCGGTAAAGTGACTCGAACGCGCCGAGATCCGGATGGCACCGAGGTGGTGTCCAGCAAGTTTCACTGGTGTGGCCATCCTACAATGCTGCGCCGAAAGACGGCGTGGGGTGCCCGGGGGGGTGAGGGGGAGGCAGCGCAAACGGGCCTCTCCCTCCTCCCCAGGTGGAGGCATCTCATCTGCAGTTTGATTTGGTGGATAATCCCCGACCTGCCAGTACATCCACCAATGAAGTGGCAGTGACAGATTCAGAGGCAAGGGAAACGGTTCTAAATCTTCAGAAGAACTTTGGACAAATGAAAATGACATGTTTAACTTGCGGCAAATTAATTTCATGTGGAGCGAGGAGTGTTATTCTAATCAATAGAGCTTATGAACATCATCATAGTCGCTGGTTGGTGGAGACATTTTGACTATATCCTGGACCTGCCCGGCCTCGCCCAAAATGGCGCCGGTATAAATGGGACTCGTAACCCCTTGTTGTGTACTGGTTGCCCAACCTTGATATCACGAGATACGTATGCAGTTTTGAAGCACATGGCGGGAGGGGACGAGTACTGATTGAACATTTGGACATCCCTATTGATATTAAGTTCTGATGTGTTATTGATTACTGTACTATTGAAAGTTCGAATTAACGTCACCCATGGTACTTGCCCGCAAATGTATATCTAGATAATTTTATTGTAACTGGCCCTGTCGTACTTTAATTATAAAATGTACGTCCACCGGTTCCGCAAATGTTAGACACCTTAGTTCTTGCAACCTAATGGGTCGCCCGTTACGTTCTTCTACAGTGTAAATGTGCCCTCATCATATACGATTCCAGTTTGCTCCGTGGCCGGCCCACGTGGTTATAGGCCCGTATTTGTATACATGACATTTTCACAATAAAGGTTTTTAAAAAAAAACATGGTAGTAGTACCTACATTGGAAAAGTTTTGAATAATAGCCACTGTTTTCGAATCAGTAAAAGGCAAGTGAAATAAAGCAGTCCAATTACATGACTGTTAAAAGGTGTAATACGCAGGAACGCAGTAAAGATAAATGGTCAAGGGCTGTTGTGTTTTCTACTCCTGCAACATAAAGTGATCGATAAGAATCTGATATTCATGCCTATCGGCGACTAAGACTGCAGGCCGAGCCTCTTTTGCTCAACGGTTCCCACATGGGACAAAGAAACGCCCTTTTTCTCGAAATAGGAATATTTTACTTGCAGGACAGTTGTAAAGTTCCCAGGAAAATACATTAGCCTGGAACATTATAACATAAATGTTTTTTTCAAAAGCAATGAAAAGCGTTATTATGACCAAGCCTTTCATCATTAGAATAACAAAAGTAAAATGAACCAATGAAAAGTTTTATTAACAAGTCACATGACCTGTTATGCTTATGTTACGCGCTGCGCGCCGCGCTCTGGATCGCTTCTGGGAAGCTGCGCCTTGCGCACCGGAGTACTTCCGGGTGCGCTAACGCGGCGCGTCATATGACGCATTACGCAACAACGCAGGTCCAGAATATAGTCAAAATGTCTCCACCAACCAGCGGTCGGAACACAACCCCTTTCAGTAGTCCAAAAAGTTCTGTTAAATGACAACAGAAGGGACAGGCTACAAGAACCTTCATTCAAAGAGGGGAGGACAAGTTCTTCTCTACCTGTTCACGTTGGAGCTCCACCGGAACTTATAGAATTTGGGCGGGGTGGGTGACGGAGCCGAGCTGTCTTGCAGCCATCATGGTGTCGAGCTCAGTTCATCTCACTAGTTTCGTATTTCTCATGAGGGGTTGTTCCTAATGTTTCTATTTTAGCGAGGTCAAAAAGAGATCCCATTAGTTGCCTACTGATTTTGCTCGATTCCTTTTGTTTTTTAAAACGATTTTTCACTATCTGCAAAGACTAAACAGAGTATTGCGACTCTGTGCTTGTTTGTTATTAGAGAATGAAGCAAAGAGATCCAATTCTAAAACAGTAAATGCTTGGATAACAATCAATCAAATGGAGAGAGAAGCAGGCACGATGGATTACAACGGGGCAAAGGCCTGCGTTACCTACCCTTCACTATCTGCAAAGAGAGAATACTCCTAAAAGAAAAAAAGGGGGGGGCAGCGTTCAAAGCACATCAGCGTGCATAGACACGAAAATGTTTTTACCTACCACATACTTGACATTTTAAAGCTTTTCATATTTGCTATTAAAAAACCATTGAAATTCACTGAAAAAAACATAGGTTATAGACCATATATAGTTAGGAATTAGCATTTACAAAACCTTAATTTACTCGCACAAAACCATAGAAATTCGCATATATAGTTAGTTGCAATAACTATATATCGCGCACCCGCAATCCACTGCTGATGATGTCACATATTACATCATTCATGACATGGTCAGTGACATCACTGATGACATCACTGATGACATCTCAAATGACATCACTGATGACATCTCAAATTACATCACTGATGACATCTCAAATGACATCACTGATGACATCACTGATGACATCTCATTTGACATTACTGATCACATCACTGATAATATCATTCATGTGATAATACGATGAACCTCTTCAGACTCTAATATAACCTTAGATACAATCAGTGTAAACAGACACTCACAGATTGTCACTCATCCATGGAGTTACTCATACATCTAGTCAGTCATGAAAAGAATCAATCACTCCTCCATTTCCTCAACTATACAGTTATACACACCTTACTTATTCAAACATATACTAACACATATTTACTCTCTTATACAATCCCTGATACAAGTTCACAATGATCCATACAGCCATTCACACATTCACTGGCTCTTATGCACAGTTATTTATATATGTCAACTCTCACATGTACTGTGTTTTACATATGTATTTACTTTGACATGTAGCACTGAGAAATCCATTCAATCACCAATACACTCCTGCAGACAGTCAACCGCCCATACAGCTGTTTTGACTTGCACTTTTGAACACATACATATAGTGAATCAACTACTCACACATCTATGCACAGAGTCACACACCTCCCAGCCACCCACACACACACTCAGTCTCCCATACAAATACTTGGGCAACCAATCAATAACCCATATAGTTACTCATATAGCTACTGATCAACACATGCAGCATCTTACACAACAACAGACATACTGATGCACACATTCAGACAGTTTAGTCACTAACCCATGCACTCAGTGAGACACATTTAATCATTTACTCATACAGTCAGTCATGCACCTACTAAATCCTTCATCCAGACACTTATACATCCACTCATTCTTCAATATGTAAGACATATTTTAACTTTACAGAAACTTACAGTCACTGGATGATGTCATCAGTGATGTCACTGACCATGTCATGAATGATGTAATATGTGACATCATCAGCAGTGGATTGCGGGTGCGCGATATATAGTTATTGCAACTAACTATATATGTGAATTTCTATGGTTTTGTGCGAGTAAATTAAGGTTTTGTAAATGCTAATTCCTAACTATATATGGTCTATAACCTATGGTTTTTTCAGTGAATATATATATATATATATATATATATATATAATATATATATATATATATAATACACATTTGTAAAACACGAACAATCACCCATAAGGGTTTCTAGGCGCTGGGGGCTGTCTGGAAGATTAAGCAAGCTATTGCCCAGAGTCACAAGGTGCTGGGCTAATCTGCTGCCGGTGCCGGGGATCGAACCGTGATCCCCAGATTTTGGAGTCAGTCGCCCTTGCCGCGGCACGACACCTCTTTCCTCATATATGTATAGATGTTACCTACTGGTGGTCGCCAGTAGGTAGTTATAGTTAGGATCTATTATGCATAGGAAATCCGCAACATTCTATTCCCATTAACTTTTGCGCCGATGAATGAATCTTTGTGAAATTTTCCAAACTTTTGGCCAGCTCTGGTCTGCTCCTATCCTGAAAGTTTCACGGTGATTCGTCAAGCGGGGGCCGAGAAAAAAGGGAGGTCCAAAAACAAGTTTTCCCTCATGCAATTTCCTATAGGCCCTTTAGCCACAGCTACAGCCCAAACGGCAGAACGGAATTACACCAAATTTGGCAAAGAGGTAGTCCTCAGTTCAGACTTGTGCCTTTTGCTTAAATGGTGTCAATCTGTTCTGTAGTTCCTGAGAAAATTACAGTTAAAGTCATTTATATATCTATGGGCGCGGTGGATCCGCAGAGTCTGCGCATATTGTCATCTTACCATAAGCGCACCCTTCCGATCACTCGCTAAATGCTAATTGGCTGTCAAGTGGTTGTCAACATTCGATACCAGGAACTTTTGGCAGCCATATTGTGCCTCGGTAGAAGCGAGGATGAGGAAGTCAGTGGAATATGTGTGCAAAACGTAGAAAGGGGGCAGGGTAGAAATAATTTTACCATCTAGACCTGCTTAGGGGCCAGGGCCCACATTTCTTTTTTTTTAAACTCGGCAGGTGCGTGTAGGGTGCGCAGACTCTGCCATAAAACAAATAAAATAAAACAGAGCTTTTTTTATAATTAGCCCCCAGGGGGGTAAATACCGGGGGCAAAATTATAAAATGTTATGAGGGGCCCTTATAATTAGCCCCTGGGGCGTAAATACCGGGGGGCAACATTATTGTTATTATTATTGCTATTATTAAATTTGATGTGGCCCAGAAGGGGCCCCCAGCCCCGGGGATCGTCACCCCCCAGGGCTAAAAAAAAAATAGTGGGGGAGGGGTCCAAGGTCCCCAAAGCCGCTTGGACCACCATCCCCCCGGGCTTTATATATTGTTGGAGGAAGCCTCCGTGGCCCCCCTCCTGGAGCACTCGAGGGCCTCATTACCCCCCAGGGCTACAAAATAAAATGGTTGGGGGCAAGGTCTCCAAATCCCCGGGGACCACCTCTCATAGCAAACAGCAGTTTCCCAGGGGTAGGCACCCCCCGGATACTGCAGGAGCCGGCCCTGGGCGGGGCGGTCCCCAGGGCCCTCAAAAGCTCCAGGCAGAGGGCCACGCATTCTGCCTCCCACAATACACAAAATCCTGAGGTGATGGCCCCTGGGGCTTTATGGGGTTTGTTGAGGTCCCCACACTTCTAATTTTGATGGGGGGGGGCTTGGAGCCCCCCATAACCATTTATTTTATTGCCTCAGGGGTGGCTCTTAGTCTTGTATAGGCAACAGCCATGTTGAGAAAATCTTCCGGTAAGATAACAAAGGATTTTGAAGTCCATTTTCTGTGTTTTTGTTGTACTTTACAGGTGTTAAAGCGACAACAATTTTAACTCAGTCTTTGTAAATATGCCATAACTTGTGTAATGTCAACAATCTTGTCTTCCATTTAAATAGGCACAACGTATTTATTGAAGTTCATTGTGAATCATGAAATAACACTGTCTAATTGTGATTGATAAAGAAGTGAATGAGTTGTGTACTTGTTTTGCTCGTAATGTGGATAGGGGGCAGGTTTACAAGTTCATTGCATTACTATTGCATTACTTTTAAGATGGGAAAAGTTATGCAACAGTGGTGCAAGGGTATTGTAAATCTGGTTTGGATTTTGAAAGAGAGCAGGGTGCATCTGTAGTGTAAGTGCAGGTTAGTGTAGAGGTAACAATTACTATTCTAAGTCCAGGGGGGTGTATGTGTAGGGTAAGTGCATGTTAGTGTAGGGGTAACAATTACTAGTCTAACTCCAGGAGGTTGCAGGTGCTGGATAGTGTATCAGTAAAAAAAAAAAATTCCAACCGCAAGGTGGTGCATCTGTAGGGTATGTGCTGAATAGTGTATGAGTAACAATTACTATTGCAAATCCAGGGCGTTGCATCTGTGGATTATTTGCTGGATAGTGTATGAGTAACAATTACTATGAAAAAGAAAGGAGTTAATGGAGAAGGAGACACGCACTTTCGATGGGAACCTGGAAGAAGAGAAAGTGACGAGAGAGGATTTCCGGCGTGTTTAGGCTTGAGAGCCTGGTTAATCATTAAATGGGGTCTGGCAGATAAGTGAGTACTTATTCTGCAAGAAGCCTTTCGGGGTCTTGCGAAAGCAAGTCATCTTTAATAATTGCTTCTCGCTGCGTGTACTTGCATGGTCATCTGATTTGCTCGTATGTTAAAAACAGAAACTTTCTACACCTCTTTTTCATTGGTTGTGAAGCATTGTAAGAAGGCGTATTACCGACCAATCCCTTTCCTTGCGCAGATTTTGAAAAACATTTGATTGGCTGTTAACTCTACCTTTCTGATCCTAATGTTGATTGACTTTTTTTTCTTTTATGTGACGTTACGATATCCTCACCATGTACATAGCCCATTTTGTGACACACTTTATTTTACATTGTGTTTCAAAAACTAGTTGTGGTAGGGTGTTTTTAACTTAAACTGTGTACTCAGCTTACGAGTTTGTTGACTGTAAAGGTATTCAAAAATATTATTCTATTTTCTATTCTATCACATTTTTGTGCTAACTTTTCTCCTTTAGTGTGGAGTACTACGTTCTTTTATTAAATGTATAATTCTTCAAACCATCCTTGAAAGAAAAATGCTCATGTTTTCAAAATATTTTTATTGAGTCTTTAATATTCATCATATGGGTGAAATGCAAAATCTTTTTTCATTCATTGGTATCACGCGTTGGACCACATTCCGTACGTTTACATTATATAAGTGTTTTCCCATCATCTTTATTTAAATGTTTGAGCTTTTTTTACCTTCAGATAAAGTAGAATAGAAGTGCTACGACAAACACTACCTCACTACTTCATCTTTCTTTTTTATGTACATTTCATTTCATTATTACATTTAACAATCATTTTTAAAAATGGAAAGATTTATTAACATTTGAAGCCACAATTATATTATTTTTTTCAAAAAAAGTGTTTGCGAAGATAATCCTCCTGTTCTTCAAGAGTGAAAATTGGTAAAAGCACTACTCAATATAAATACTTTTAGCCCATTTTCGCTCAAGAAGTTAGAGTATTCTCCTTTATTCCAAAGTATTTCATTTTTTCGTCGATAGTTTATTTATACTACATTTTTCAATCATTAAGAAATACTTGCATACTAAAAAAAATATTATTTATTATTGTTTGAAATCCTCTGTTGAAAGTCATCCAACTCCAGTTGAAAGATCATAAAGTTATACATAAATTAAAATATACATTAACAATATGATGCCTCTGTGAAAATGAAAGATAAATTCAAGATGATGGGATCGCTCCTAATCATTACTTTGCACGTAGTAATTCACTAATTAACCTATATTCCTTGTAATGGTTCTTTCGTCAACTCAATATTATATTCCATTTAAACTCAATCATACCACATTCTATAATCATTTAAATATTTTTGCTTTCTTTTTAAAAAATATCAAACATATACCCATTCAGATAATTTACCTTGCTTCGATATTCTTTCCTTCCGCCCTCGAAATTCATCCAACTCCTCTGGAGGAGACATAATGTTTTATGTATGTTTAAATATACGTTAACAATATGTTCCCTCTGAGGAAATGAAATATATTCTCAAAATGCTTCCGCAGTCCCGAATCATTACCTTGCTCGTAGTTTCGTCGCTCGTATTGATTCTCTGAAACGAAACTAATTATCCCACGGGTGAGGTTTATATACTTTTTGGTTACTTAACACTCTATGGGATCAATTTATTGCTCTTCCCACTTTTAACTCACGTTTTTCAGTTGACAGGTGCTCACATTTCCACTGTTTTAGTGTGTTACGTGTTTATGTAAATGTGCCTCTTTCCATACTTTTTAACTTTCGTATAATTTCTAAAATGCTTTATTTAAACTCGTCTTTCTTATTAAAGCATTTCTATAGGTTACTTTTTTTTTTAAATACGAGTATTAACATTCAATCCACTTTTTTTCGACTTATTATTCTAGTAACTTTCCTTTTTTTGTAAAACATTTTTTATTATTTTTCATTACCCTAAACCCCTATTTTCCCTGCATCTCTTGCCAGAGATACTCTCTATTAAACATTGAGCATTCTAATTGATATCCGAGTATTCTTTTTTTTAATTCCATTATTCCGAGTTTTAATACATTTATTTATCTAATATTTTTAATCTTTTTTTATACACTGCACGGTAGTAGTAAGTAGTAAGTATTTTATTTGTTGATTAACCCCTTCAGTGCTGATGACGAGCCAAGGCTCGTCATGCAGCACGGTGCTCGTGTGCTCATGAAGAGCCTGGGCTCGTCATGAGCCGTGAAACGCTCACACGCGGGGCTAATTCCCCCGCTGTGCTGAGCGTTCCATTGCGCGGGCGGGTTCATGACGAGCCCAGGCTCGTTATGAGCACACGAGCACCGTGCTGCATGACGAGCCTGGGCTCGTCATCAGCACCGTGCGCTGCCCCCCTCCCCCCCCCCCCGCACCGCGGGGTAATTACCCCCCCGCGCGAAGGGGTTAATTAAAACCATTACAAAAAGGAAAAAAAAAATACATATCAGACACTAAGGCTAATTGAACATATGGGGATACAGTGCGTAGTTAAAAATTATCCACACTTGATTAACATTTTCCAGTTAGGGATTATAGGGCCAGATGTAGGACGGCAAATACCAGTCAGTAACAGCAGATTTCGGCCTGTACCAACCGTTATTTGGGTTTTGACATGTAGGTGGCCTTAATTTTACCGATTCTGTAAATTTACCGATTCGGTAAAATACCGAATCAGTAAATTTACCGAATCGGTAAATCCAGATGTAGGTGGCACTTTAAACAGTGCCACAGGCCATTACTGATTCGTTATTTACCACCAAATACTATTTGGTGGTAAATTACGAATACCTGTGTACATGCACATCTGTTCATGTACACCTGCGCCATGTGACACACATACATGCCCTTAGGGCATGTATGTGTGCCTCATGGCACACAAGCCAAAATCAGGGGTGTAACAGGGTGTCAAAGTGACACCCTGTTCCCCTTGACAATTCTGTATTTTTACCGAATCGGTATTTACCGATTCGGTAATTGACATTGATTCCTATGGGCCTCATCATGTCACAGCCGTAACAAGTTTAACTTTTAGTTTCGGTGCAAACCTTACATAATTTCATCTCCACTCTAAAAATGAATTGAACAAATTGCTGTATAATATTAACGTTGACACCACTTAAGCAAAATATTAATGCGGATCTACAGGTTCTAACTCCCATTTCATTAAAAATAGGTTTTAAAATTGTTTTCCTTTCCTGCAACATTTTTGGGCATAATGTTACCATATGCAGCAAGGTTTCATCATACTGCCCGCGAAGCCTACAAATATTTGATGCCCATTTAGACTCCCATTTAGGGGTTCCATCTTTGGCTGGATATATTCCAAACCTTAATAGCATACATTCCTTTTTAATTAGGAGTTTTTGATGGAAGAATAAATATGGTTGGACAATCGGTTTATCAAAAGAATTGGCAATAGATCAAAAGTGTTTTTTTTTCTCAATTCATCTTTATCCAAATCTTCTGGTAACAGAGCAACGGTTGAATTAATACATTTTTTATAAAACATTTTACTCCTTGTTTCATCTTCCAATTTAGGGCATTCGAAATTTAGGAGACACTCAGCTAAATAATCCTGCCAGCTTGTGGAATGTTCGCCTTTCGAAATCTTACGCCAGCACATATTGGCCAGCGTGCCCTCATCGGCACGAGATAATGGCAATAATGTTTTTAAAAATGTAGCTTGACAAACCAAGAGCTGATTCCTGAAACCATATTCCAATCTTAAATTAGCATGAGGAATCTGCCTTGGAATCCTAAAAACGGATGTATATGTCCTTGCCACTATGCCCTCCAGCACTTTCATATCTCTACCCTTAAAAATGATGAACCCATAGTCCAGGGAGGGAATAAGTTTTGCTTTCATGACTTTAAGTAAGTGGTTATAATTTGGACACAGTAACTTATCTCTCAGTTTTCGAATGGCGAAGGCATGTGAGGTACCTTTAGCCTCTATGTTATCAAAATGCTGTCTAAATGACAATCATTCATCAAAAGTAATTCCCAAATATTTATAAGCTTTTACACAGTCAATAGACAAACCATTGATATTCAAATCCTTTACCCCTAGTTTGCCTTTCCCTATTAACATTATTTTAGTTTTTTTGTATTAATTGTTAAACCATTTTGAGTTACATATATATTAAATGATTTTATTAATCTTTTTAATCCTATCAAGGTTTGGCTAAGTAAAATGGTATCATCCGCATACTGTAGGTATTTAATTTCTTTACCCATAACAGCAGGGGAATGTGAGTTTACATCATTAAAATGGGATGGGAGATCAGACATAAATACATTAAAAAGACAAGGAGTGAGCACACATCCTTGTTTTAAGCCGACATTTGTTTCAAGGCGTCGGGTAGTATGTCTACCGTCGCCAATTTTGACCTGAACCCATGTATTGGAGTATAATAATTTAATCATTTTTAAAAGAGTTCCTGATATACCCCAATTCATTAACTTAATCAAAAGAATATTTCTGGCTACAGAATCATATCGATAAAACAGATGTGCAATTTTTGTTTCCTACTTTTTGCTCTTTCTCCTAGTAATTAGTAAGGGTAGATTCTCCCTTCCTAAAACATGTTTGTAATATTGGGATCAATTCTTCTCTTTCCGCCCAAGTCTCCAACTCCTCTAACAGACAACTCGCAAATATTTTCGCATCTATGTCTGTGGGGGTTATTAATCGATAATTTGCGGGGTTGTCCTGGGGCCCACTTTTGTAGATCGGCTGTATAATACTTCCCTTCCATGAATCCGGGATACAACCTGACTTAAGAATGTCATTAAAAAGGAGCGTTAATAACTCTGGCCAATACCTAATTTTAACTTTAAAAATAGCGTTGGGAATTCCATTAGGGCCAGGTGCTCCTTTTGATCAAATTTTAAGTAAAACTTTTTTAACTTTGTCCACCGACCAAAACTCAGTATCCATAGAGCCTGGTGTATCCCTAGTACTGGGAGGGTCACACCCTCTACTGGCTCCATTTTACGTCGGAGGTCAAGACATTCAAACTCCTCGGTCGGTTGGCTTACGGAAGTTATTTTCGCATTAAAAAAGTTTATCCAACGTAATTCATCTATATTGGCACTGGTGCTTCTAAAATTTCCATTTTCTAAGTTATTAATATTACCCCAAAACAGTCGCAGATCCTTAGATTTACATGCATAGTGGAGTTTGGCCCAAGTTTCTTCATAGTACAATTGTGTAGCCCTCCAAATTTCATTCTTGTAACCCCTCTTTAAGTCTCTGATTATAAGTGACATTAGGCAGAAGGAAGGCCCATTTGCTTTTCTATACAATGATCTTATTGTTTTGTTAAGAGACCGTTTCAGGTATAATAAGCGGTAGGAAAACCAACCTGGGTTCTTAGGGTTCAGAATTACACCCCCAGTTGGTTCCCTATTAGGGAATTTATTCAATAAGGAGTCACATAAAATGGCCAAGGAGCAACCATTGAGGTTTCTTCAGAGTAATCGGCCCGGGCATCAATAATTAAAAGCGAGAGAAAATCAATAATATCTTTCTCTGTTTTCTCACTCCATATTAACCTTTTTAGATTAAAAGCGGCCGGGGCTGTTCTTAATATTCTGGTTTCAGATAAATACTCGAAGGGTAAACTAATCATGATAACTTGTGGATTATGGTCACTCTCAATCCTTGGAACAACCTCATAACTTTGAACTAATTCTGAGAGTTTATCTGACAATATCATATAATCGATCATAGAAAGACAGTCAGTTTTATTAAATGTTGGAAAATGCTTTCTATCATGCAAAATCGTTAGGTTGTATTTAAGAAATTCACAATTGAACCATTGGGCTAAAAGATCTGAATAGGTTTCCCGCTTTTTATACGATACAAGATGAGTGTTAACATCCCCAGAAATAAGCATCTGTGCATCCCTATGATCATAATATAGCACTTTCACCATTTATTATAACTGGATAAGCTGAGATAATCGAACCTTTTTTTTTAGCTTAAATAAACATTTAAAATGATCAACGATTGCCTAGCTACTAATTTAACACACTAAATCCATTTGACTTGAAGGTCTATCTCATAATGTTCAACATTAAGACTTAAAGAAACATATATTGAAAGTCCACCACTTGGTCGACCATAAGCGACATCCCTACATGCCGCATTCAAGTATTCGTAATAGCCGATCAGTCGTGTACTGACCACATTCCATGTTTCTTGCAAAATTAACATATCAAACAATTTGAAAAAACCTACAACATTTACATTCTCTATAAGTGTATTAAAACCATTTGTATTCCAAGAGCAAAATTTAAACGCTGTTAGTGCATTATGTGAGGTATCCCAACATCAATCAGACATTACTGAATTTTTTCTTGATAGAATAGATGGGAGCCACTCCAATCATCAGCCGCCTCGTGAACCCCTTTTAATTCCTCACACATGCATGATCCCGGCTGACAGCTTTTGATTGTAATACCACCTAGCATATTTAAGGCTAAGGATGGACCTGTGGCGCCTTTCATTACTCTGAATTGATTAACCTTAATTCATTTTGGAGCCTCCTTCTTCACTATAGGTATTAATGGGGTCGGGTATTGCAGACCATGGAGTATCCATACTTTAATCCCCCAGCTTTCAAAATTATTAGAATTCGCTAATATTTTCCTCACAATATCATCATTTAGCCATGTCGTGATTTTTGTCTCCCTATTACCCCGTCTATCTTAAACTCAACAGAATCCTGGTCTTCAGTTACAACATCCTTAAGGTCAGGAGTTGCTTTCAGAAGTTTCAAAATATTCCCCCTATTCAAAATATCGTGTGTACCATGAGTAGAGTATTGGGGACAAAAAAACACTTTTCGAACTTCAACCTGCATTCATTTTTGGGGGATTCCATATTACTCCTTAGCCCTGAATCGGATAGTGCCTTATTCCCAGCAAACACCAACAGGTGATTGTCCGGCAGATTTCATTGTTCAGTCTGCTCTGACTTTGATTGTACCAGTGTACAAGGACATTCAACCTGTTCATTCTTGTTAAATTGCAGACGGATGGGATTTTCTAGTTTTCCATTAGGCGGCTTCTGATCTTGTACACAGGGCTGTGCTCCCTGACTAATCTGGTTATTGTGCGTATGGGAGGGGTTTACAGTTTGTTTCAATAGCCATATATTTCACTCCTTTTAAGACTACTCCATCATCTCTAGACCAAACTGACCCTATTTCCCTTGGATAAATTTGTATATTATCTTTAGGCCCTGCTAAATCTTGGATTGGAGTAATCTTGTTCGGATTAGTAAAGTTTTGAGTGCCCTGGATGGGAAGAATGGAGTATGAATCTTGGATAGGCTTGTCTTGTCCTCCTAGATTTTCTCGATTTACTAGTGTCTGAGTTTTCGTCCCCAAGTTTAAGTTAGGCTGTTCTTTTTACCCTTCACTCCCAACTTTACTGAGTTGTTTAACCTTTTTATTGACTTGAGGGGCAATCAAAGGTCTAAAAATTGGGAAGAGAGCCACGGGACCAGAATTCGAGGTTAATGAGCCGCTGTTGTTTACTACCCCAGTAGGTATTTTTTTATCCTGGGCGAACTTGTTATGTGCTTTTCTTAACCTTTTCCTCGCCCTTTTTGATAAAACTTTGGGTACTACCATTACTTCTGTGGCCGCACTTACTATTGAGCAACTCTTATTTAAGTCCAGATTTGTCTTTGAATTGGGGGAATGGAGAGTCTCTAGAGGTACACCAATGTTACCAGCTACTGGTCGAGGGCCCATATTTTTGTTACTAGCGATCCGCGGGGAGGAAAGTTTTAAGGCTAGTGTATTCTTTACAATGGTTCCAGTATTTATTAAATCATCACTCCCCTCTACTTTCCTACCAGATAATAATTTTACTTCGTGGACCATAGAACTAACGATTGATGGCAGGTCAGAGATTTTATCAATCAATTGAGCACACGTGCAAGATAATAACTGGATCTCTTTGTCAGCTTGAACTTTAGAGATCAACTTAGTTAGTTGAGAAAGCTTTCCGTCAATTCCTACAACGTGTGTTGCTAGAGTATTTAAAATGTCCACCTGAATGTCAATCTTGTCAGTGGAAATTAAGTGCATTTGTTATAGAAACCATAGTGTTAAGCAAACAATCTCATACTCCACGCTCAGGGTTGCTAGCATTATTTTCCAAGGCATCTGGTTTTGCCTGAAAAGTTTCCGTCAAATTTTGATAAATCTGCGGAATAGAAAGATTTACATTGCTCGTTAATATCAACCTTAGGGTTATTGCTCCTATTAGCTACACCTGGAATCAAAACTGACTTAATAATTCTTAAACTATTCTCCAAGATTATACTGGATTGATCCAAATTAAAAGGACGTGCGTCCCCAGTTGAGGAGAGATGATCAATCGGACCTAATATTAAATCATCCCCACATCCATTCTTGCTCGACTTAACAGCATTATGATCAGGCGCTACGGCCACATCACTCACATTATGATTCGAACCTGAAGAGATATCAATTACTGAACATACAGCATTTACACTCTCTATAGATCTTTTGTTCGACTCTTCCATTCTTGAGCTCCCGACATCGCCATCGCTATCCCAGAGGGCTACAAGATCGTCCGGAGGGACCGCAACGCCAACCAGATGGGAGGAGGCATCGCCATCATCCACAAGAACACCATCCGTCTCACGACCAGCACCGACAACACCCTGACCAGCGCCGAACACCTGCATTTCCAGATCCACACCAACCCGAACACCACCCTCAGAGGCACCCTGATCTACCGACCCCCGGGACCACGCACACAATTCAGCGAGGACATCGCCGACTTCGTCAGCCCGCTTGCCCTCCCCTCCGCTGACTACATCCTCCTGGGAGACCTCAACTTCCACCTGGAGAACAACAACGACCACAACACCACCACCCTGCTCGACAACCTCGCCAACCTGGGACTCAAGCAACTGGTGTCCACCCCCACCCACCTTGCCGGACACACACTCGACGCCGTCTTCTCATCCAGCACAGACATCGACTTCAGCCACGCCACAGAGCTTCAATGGACGGACCACAGCTGCGTCCACTTCACCTTCAAGAGAACGACGACCCACCATCACCAGCAACAGGCCGCCCGCAGAGGCTGGAACAAGATCACAGCAGACCAGCTCGCCACCTCCCTGAGCCAGCACCCTCCTGCCAGCTCAGCGAACCCCAGCCAGGCCGCTGACAACCTCACGAAGTGGATCAGCAACTGCGCGGACGAACTCGCCCCACTGAGGACCCCGCCCAGCAGACCCGGCAGCAAGAAGGCCCCATGGTTCAACGACGAACTCCAGAGCTCCAAGAAGAACTGCCGAGCCCTCGAGAAAGTCTGGAAAAGGGAACCGACACCGGACAACAGGACCTCCCTCAAGCTTGCCACCCGGAAGCACCACCAGCTGATCCGCGCCGCCAAGAAAACAGCATTCAAGGACCGGTTGGACAACAACGCACACAACTGCAAGGAACTCTTCAACATCGTGAAAGAGCTGTCCAACCCCAGCGCAGGAAACAACGACATCACCCCATCGCAAGACCTCTGCAACTCCCTCGCCTCATACTTCCACAACAAGATCACAGACATACACAGCAGCTTCGACAACCAACCAACGCACACCATGACCGAACAACCACCCCCCACCACCACCCTCCACGCCTGGACCCCGATCAGCACCGAAGACACCATCCGCACAATGAACTCCATCCACTCCGGATCACCGACCGACCCCTGCCCTCACCACGTCTTCAACAAGGCCGACGCAGTCATCGCACCCCACCTGCGAGACATCATCAACACATCCTTCAACACCGCCACCTTCCCGAAGAGCTGGAAGCACGCCGAACTCAGCGCTCTACTCAAGAAACCAACAGCGGACCCCACCGACCTCAAGAATTACCGCCCCATCTCGCTTCTCCCGTTTCCAGCCAAAGTCATCGAGAAGACCGTCAACAAGCAGATGGCCGCCTTCCTCGAGACGAACGGATCCCTCGACCCCTCACAGTCCGGCTTCCGAGCCAATCACAGCACCGAGACCGCCCTCATCGCCGCCACCGATGACATCCGGGCCCTGATGGACAATGGAGAAACAGCGGCCCTCATCCTCCTAGACCTCTCCGCGGCTTTCGACACGGTCTGCCACCGCACCCTGGTACGGCGCCTCAGCAACGTCGGAATCCAGGACAAGGCGCTGGAATGGATCATCTCCTTCCTCGGCGGAAGAACACAGAGAGTCCGCCTACCACCATACAAGTCAGAGGCCTCCGAAGTCATCTGCGGCGTCCCCCAAGGATCTTCTCTGAGCCCCACCCTCTTCAACGTCTACATGAGCCCCCTCGCGGCCATCGTACGCAAACACAACCTCAGCATAATCTCCTACGCCGACGACACCCAGCTGATCCTCTCCCTGACCAACGACCCCGCCGCCGCCAGAGCCAACCTACACGAAGGGATGAAAGAGGTAGCCGAGTGGATGACGACCAGCCGCCTGAAGCTGAACTCGGACAAGACGGAGGTCCTCATCCTGGGCTCCTCACCCTCCGCCTGGGACGACTCCTGGTGGCCTCCCGCCCTGGGCACCGCACCCAAACCGACAGACCATGCACGCAACCTGGGCTTCATCCTGGACTCCTCCCTCTCCATGACCAGGCAAGTCAACGCCGTCTCCTCGTCGTGCTTCAACATCCTACGCATGCTACGGAAGATCTTCTGGTGGATCCCCACAGAGACCAGGAAGACCGTCACCCAGGCCCTCGTCACCAGCCGACTGGACTACGGCAACGCCCTCTATGCCGGCACCACCGCCAAGCTCCAGAAGAGACTCCAGCGGATCCAAAACGCCTCAGCCAGACTCATCCTCGACATCCCACGAACCAGCCACATCTCCGGACATCTGAGAGACCTCCACTGGCTCCCCGTCAGCAAGAGAGTCACCTTCCGCCTCCTCACCCACGCACACAAAGCCCTACACGACCAAGGCCCGAGCTACCTCAACAGCCGAGTCAACTTCTACGCTCCCAAACGCCACCTCCGATCAGCCAACCACGCCCTCGCCGCCGTCCCCCGCATCCGAAGAGCGACTACAGGAGGAAGGTCCTTCTCCTACCTGGCCGCCAAGACCTGGAACTCCCTCCCGACCGACCTGCGCCTGACCCAAGACCACCTCTCCTTCAGGAAGAAGCTGAAGACCTGGCTGTTCGAGCAGTAGCGGCACCCCCCCCCCCTAGCGCCTTGAGACCCTACGGGTATGTAGCGCGCTTTACAAATGTCACTGATTGATTGATTGAACTTTGTAAGTCCTCCACCGGAATTAGCCCAATCGGCTGATCAACCGTATTTTGACGGTGAATTTGTGCTTGCGTCTGCAGCCTTCCAGGATGCACCAATAAATTTTCCGGCGGGTTGAGCGTAGGCATGAGCGAATTTTGCGGATCTCGCGTTCGCGAATTTTGCGGATTTGCGGATTCGCAATCCGCAAAATCCGCGAATTCCCGCGAATTTGCGGATTTTTTTTTTTTTGTGTTCGCCCGTGTTTCTGCCAGTTCGCGAGGGTTTTGTACACTTTCGCAAATTGCGAACTTACCTGTCGGGTCGCAAGTTTCGCGAACTTGTTGTTTCTACGTGTCCAGCCTGTTTGGGACACTCTTCTTCATCACTGCCACTCTCTGTCACCACTGCCACTCTCTGACTACTCATGCCACCCTCTGGCCCACCCATGCCACCCTCTGTTTCATCACCACACCCTCTGGTTGTCCAGTGTACATTATTTTCGGCAAAGCAAAGCACACCTTCCCTGCCTCAAGTGACCTGAATTAATTTGGGGCTGATTCATGTGTCACAGAATATTTTTTTAGCTGGCACCTGCTTCCTTAGTGCGCCCTGATTAGTGATCTTTTGCACTTGCTAAGTGCTTTCATTGTTGCAAAATTAGTTACAACACCTGCCCTGCCCCAACTGACAATAATGAATTAGGGGCTGATTAATGGATTTTAACTTCCAGCCTGGCTCCTGCTTGTCTCCCTTAGCTGTAATTCAGGACCTTTGTGGCATATGTGTAACTATTCTGAGGTTCAGAGCAGGGTCACATAATAGTTTCAACTGGCAACTGAACTCTGGAGGGGCCCCTCAGGAAGCACTCCAGGAAATGGCTACTAATGATGAGCCTGAACTTTTGAACCTGGTAAGTAGTTACTTTCAGTTTTGCTAAGATCGTATTTCTGCAATTTTGCACTTATTCGCGGGGCGCGAACTCACGCGAACAGTGCGAGCAGTGCGAGCAAAATCCGCTGCTCGCGGATTTGCGGATTTTGCGGGAAATTCGCAAATCTCGCGGATTGCGGATTTCCCGAAAATCCGCAAAATCCGCGAGCGGAACGGATTTTCCGCCCACGCCTAGTTGAGCGCTGAGTCTTGTGAGACTTTGACTGGCTTTGGAGAATTTTCCTTGAAGCTACTCACATCATGCGCCTTAAATTGACCAGCGATAAATTTGGGATCTTTCAATGAAAAAGAGTTGCCAGAAATTAAGTTCCTATCTTGGGAATCCGTCTCATCACAGGGCCTTGCTACTGCTGAGTCAATTTTAAACTCGGTATTTTCACAAGGCTGAGCACTGTTTAGACATGGTGACGATAATGGAAAAGAAAATGATGATGATCTGCAATCAGCACTGGAATTGCCATTCTTATTTAAATTTCTATTTTGCTTTTGAGTATGGCTGTGATGGAACTTAAAAAAGAAACTCTTAATCGACGGTTGAGCATCGATATTGGAAGTCTTTTGCATCTTCCCGGGGGTTTTGGGGGGTAAAGGTGATGAATTCAACTCAGCTGGCTCAGACGAGCAGTCTCTTAATAAAGCGCCCCCCTCATTTTTTCCATCTGATATTAACTGTGACCCCACTTTGGTTAATGCATCAGACCTCAGACGTTGTTTTAATTTTGGCAGAGCACCGCGTTGACGGCTGGATATCATCATCAACTGGCTGCTAAATGGGGCAGCAAGTTTGAGGGTAGGTATGGCCTTCAGGCCCTCTATGTGCTTGACGCTGACTGACGCATAGCTATTCAGCCGAAACAGCCCAGCTTATCGTTGTTATGAGGCTCTTTCGTATTGGAGAGATTAGCAGGGGCAACTTGAGGCCTGAAAAACACAGGATGAAAAGCAATGGAGACTGAAAGTGCAGAGGGTCTATTCCTACTCCTGCCCCTGCTCCAGTCGACACCATCAGAAAAGGAGAGCTTGGGTAGCAGTGACCACCGGCTATCTAACTAGACTTTACTATTTCGACAATAAAAAGTTGCTTCAATGCAGCTTCAGCCAACTTCAGTAAGACACTAAGTGATCAATAAGCTGCTCCAGCTGCGGTTCCCCAGCACTACTGCGCACTCAGCCGCGACTACATGGCAATCTACCACGGCCGTGTAGGGATTTTAGAACGCCGTACTTGCCGTTTGCCGTTTTTTTTTCTTTTTCGCTTATACTTCGGAGCCGCCACTCTGTGCTCCCCACCTCAGCATTCTTTCACACAGCTGCACCTGCGAGTGTGGCTACGGCAAGATGCGGCTACTCCTCCCAGCCTCCTTTAACCGTAGCAGCATAGCACCTCTGCTTCACTACAGCCCGCTACAGCCGCTGCCTTCTATTTACCCAAGCTCCAGATCGGGCTTGGGCTCAGGGCTCAGGCTCAGGCTGAGGCTCTGGTTTCCGGTCCGGTCTGCCTTGACTTGCCTTAATTGTAGCTCCCCGCCTTAACCTCTACAAAGCAGCAGCGGCAGCTTTCAGTTTTTCGGCTTCCCGCATCAACTGCAACTTATATTTTTTAACCTTTCGCTTAGGTTTGGCTATGGGTGGGATACGGCTTGGGAAAACGGGCTGGGATACGGGCTTCTTGCTGGCTTATTCCATGCCACGCCGCCCACGATCACTCCTCCGCTTCTCCACTCTTATCGTAACTCCGCCTCTTCCGCCAAATGCTCCTTACACTGCAAGGGATACTGTTATTTGTCTAGAATCACACTTTGAATCAGTGTCCATTTTGCAAAATTGAGAGACAATGGTTTGGTTGGTTGATGTGTTTGAAGTTACATAAGTACATATACTCTAGCAGTAAGCCAGGTTTTACGGTATGCAGTGCTTCAAACTCCTATGCATTATGCATGTAGTGCTTCAGGCCTATAATTCCCCAGTCACTATCTATATACTCCAGCAAACACAGTGTGACTGCTGATGCAATTTCAAAATGACTCTTTCAGTACCATGTAGTAATTCATTCACTAAAGTAAAAGTCAACCAATTAAGAATTCACCCAGTGTCTTTACTTATAATAATGTAATCATTCAGTCAGTAAGTAGGTACTCATGCAGTGTGCCAGGCTTTAGGGAATGGAGTGATTCAAAGTGCTATGTATTATGCATGTATTGGTGTAATAACCTTCACATTTGTGCTTCAGGACTACAATTCCCCACTCACTATACATACCAGGGATCTCCAACTAGTAGCTCAGGAGCTACTGGTAGCTCACCAGCACCCTGAAAGTAGCTCTCAGATGTGAAGTCAAACCAAGCCAATCTCAGAGATTCTGTGTATATTAACACCTTGGCTGCTAGGTTTTTTCCCCTCCTGTGCTGAACCTGCTTGAATACTATGGTTTCATGACGAGCTCAGCTCGTCATCAGCACAGCTCAACTGTGCCTCATGACGAGCTGAGCTCGTCATGAGCATCGAAGGGGTTAAAGAAGGTAGTACTGCTCATTTCACTACCCTTGAGAGTTACAGACAGCCAAACCAATGGCAGGGCCTGTTGATAACACTCAAACACACACTGTGGTGGCATATCAATTAATCAATTAGGGATGCATACAGCACACTAATCACCTGTGAGGGTTTCCAGGCACTCAGGCAGTGTGTGGGGGAGATTTGTGCAGCTTTGGCCATTTGAAAAGCCAGGTCTTATAGCTCTTCCTGAATGCTCTCAGTGTGGGGGTTCATCTGATGCTGAGGGGGAGTACATTCCAGGTCTTGGCCATGATGTAGGAGAAGGGTGTGCCTCCTGTCTGGTTCTGTGGAAACAGAGGATTCCGGCCTAGGCCTGGTCAGCGGAGTGGAGGTTTCTTTTGGGGTGTAGAAGGAGATTGCGGTATTGGAGTCTGGTGTTGTGGAGGGCTTCCTAGGTGTGTGTGAGCAGCTTGGAGGTCACTCTTTTTTCGACGGGGAGCAAGTGGAGTGCTCGTTTATGCTGGGTAATGGGGTCTTGTCGTTGGATGCTGAGGATGAGTCTGGCTGCGGTGTTCTGGATAGTCGAAAGTTTGTGGAGTAGAGATTTGTTGATTCCGGCATAGAGGGCGTTCCTGCAGTCCAGCCTGCTGGTGATGAGTGCTTGGGTGATGGTCTTCATTGATTCGGGTGGTGGGTCTATTTGAAGGTCTTGCTGAGTATGTGGAGGGTGTTGAAGCATGTGGATGCTGCAGAGTTGGCCTATGGGTCTGTCACATGAAAAATGTTTATCCACTTTAAATCTAAGTTGGGGAGACTTACTACTGTGATAATACCATTTGTGGCACACTGCATGTGATGATTTGAATTTTACTTGATTAGAAGCATTTAATATTGATAAATGTTTTCCTAGCATTCTGATGATAACTTCACCTGGAATTTATTGGTGGTTACTACTGATAATTGTGCTTAGGGTGGTCATAGTGTAATGTTATTACATACCCCAGCACAACCCCTACACTTCACAAACACCACTACACTACCCTACCCTAAACCCTAAAACACTACCCCCAGCATGAATCTCTACACTACATAAACACCACTGCACTACTCTAACCCCTAAAGCACTACCCCTACAGTAGATGAACACCACTGCACTATCCTAAACCATAAAACACTACCCTCAGCACTACCCCCTACACGACACAAACAATAGTGTACTACGCTAAGCCTACCACCAACACGACCCCCTACTCTACACAAAGACCAATGCACTACCTTAAACCCGAAATCTATCCCCAGCTCAACCCGTTCACTACACAAACACCACTACACAACCCTAAACCCTAAAACACTACCCCTAACACTTATACAAACAGCACTTCATTTATTCATATAGTTAGTGTTATAAAATCACTATTACAAGTATACAGTTATCCATACAGTTACTGAAGCAATCACTGAGTCAAATGTATGCTTCTTTATATAGAACAAATGTCCCATACACTGCCTTTTATTTTTGTACTTTGTTGCACATGTACCATTGAGAGATATATTTGCTCATCACCACACCCATAAAGATATTAACTCACCCAAACAATTGTTATAACATGTAGTCTTAACGTCATATACCTCCTGAATCAACTATTCACACATCTTTGGCCAGTCAGACACCCCCCACCGAACCACACACACATTCACTCTCCCATACAAATACTCAGTTAACTAATCAATAAGTAATATAAAATTTCACATAGCTAGTAACCAACTGGTGCAGGAGTTTACAGAACAACTGACAAAGTAATACAGATATTCACACAGTTTAGTCACTATCCAATATATTTAATGAGACACTATAAATTACTCAAGTAAACAATCAATCACACTGCTACTAAATCCTTTATCCAGCTTTTTTTTTATATCCACTCATTCTTCAATGCAGATTGTTATAAATATAATACATATTTAAATAACAAACCAAACCACATTCACTGAATGCTGTCATCAGTGATGTCATAAGTGATGTCATATGAGATGCCATCAGTAATGTGATCAGTGATGTCACTAACTATGTCATGAATAATGTAATATAAGGGCGTGGCTTGGATGCAGAGGAGGTAGGCAGCGTGAGCTCGGAGCTCCGTGCCCGATCCCGGAAAATATCCTGAAAATTCATTTGAACCCCGAGATAAAGGACACTATCCGGTACTGGACGGTACTGCGGAGGGTCCGGGACCCACGGAGGACGACACCGAGCCTTCCCACAGCAGTATCTCAACTTTGAAAGCTGAACTCGGCCGAGAAGTCGCGGACCCCAAAATGGCGGCGAGGGCATGAGATAGCTTGTGACGGAGACATCTGCCCGGAGACACACTGAAGACCACTCCCGGACACGCTAGAGGTGTTGGCGGCCGCGTCGCGCCTCTCCCCAGGTGCCGGATGGACATTTGGCGCGCCCTTGGGCGGTGGTTGAGGACCGTCTCCTGATTGGGGCAACAACGGTGCGACAGTGACCCGGAGACGAGAACCCCAGGCCTCTGGCGCAACTGGCGCTGGCCGGGCCACGACCGCTCGTGCTTCCTGCTTCTTGGTGACATTTCTGGGCCTGAGAACCCGGCCGGAGGACGGTGCCCGGCGACGCTCGGAGGGCGACCAAGTACACACTTGAGGACCACCGCCCATCCCGGCCCAGATGGGGAAGCCGAAGGGGAAGGGAGATGGCGCGACCGACACTGAGGCGGCGGAAGGAGCAGAGAGAGACCAAGCGGCGTTACAGCGGATGCAGGATCGTATCCTGGAAGCCATCGCCACCACAAAGGATGCCCTGCAGCAAGATATAGCTCAGGTGGCAACGGGCTTGGGCCTCCTGAAGGCCGACCACGACAAACTCAAGGACAGGGTGAAATCCGTGGAGGCCACGGTTAAGGACTTAGCCCCGGCCCAGGCGACGGTGAAGGCCCAGATGGCCGACGTGATGGACCGTCTGAAGGTGCTGGAAAGGAGGGCCGAGGATGCAGAAAACAGGAACAGGCGCAACAACGTACGCCTAGTGGGCCTGCCGGAGAAAATTGAAGGCGACGACATGGTGGGCTATTTGGATAACTGGCTGCGGACGGAGGTAGCACCAGAAGGTCTGTCCCCCTTCTTCTCCCTGGAGCGGGCACATAGAGTTCCGGCGCGTCCGCCAGCCTTGGGCCTTCCTCCTCGCCCGGTGGTGTTCAAGTTGCTCCATTACCGGGACAGAGACTGGCTTTTGCAGAGGGCGAGAGAGGCAGGGCCCTTTCAAGTGGAAAACAACAGAGTCACCATGTTCCCGGACTACACGTTTGAGACTCAGCGACTCCGGGCAAACTTCCTGTCCCTCAAGCGGGAGCTCCGCCAGGAAGGCATCAAGTACTCCCTGTTGTTTCCTGCCAAGCTAAGAGTGGTGGTGGATGAGAAGTCTTTATTCTTCACGACTTCCGCGGACGCATGGGACTGGTGGGACACTTATAAGGCAGGAACGGACGGTGCTAAGGCCAGGGAGGATGAGGCTAAGGTGGAAAAGCCGATCAGGCAGTCCCAACGGATCAGAAGGAACCGCAAGAGGACCGGGAAACCTTCGATGTCGCAGACGGAGGCGGAGAGGCAGGCGGCCCTACAGGCGGTGGTGGACTTATCTAGAGCCGCCAGGACTCAGTCTGGGAAGGGTACGGATTCGGAGGCCCCGGGCACGGGCTCAGAGACAGGACAATCGGAATTTGGTGGAGCCCGGGGCCCTATTGTGACGCCGCAGACCTCGGGAGAGATACTGGAGGCGTGATGAACTGGTTTGGCGGAATGGACTCGCTGGTTGGACACCGGGGCGATGGACCCGCAGCAGTGGAAAGATATTGATTGAGGTTTTGGGGAGCTGTAATGTGGGGATTGTGGGGTGGAGCGCGCGGGGCTGATTTGTTGGAGGTCTTATAGCATTGAGCCGCGCCTTACTGGCCCCTAAGGTCATCGCAGTGGGGACTGCGAATATTACCACCTTTCCTTGAGGGGTGGTCGGGAGTGTTGGTTTGGATGGGGGTACTTCCAGTTGCGGGGGGGCCTGTCCTGGGGGGGTGGGAGTTGCGAGCAGTTGGGGTTGCTCAGGGGGTTGTAGTTGTTGGAGGGGTTTGGCTTCCTGTTTGGAGAGGGTGGGGGGGGGCCCGTGGTCGCGGGACTTATACGAACACTGTTCTTTGCTGTATGGTCCGGTTGTGTAGGGGGGAATGGCTAGTACTGGAGCGTTGAAATGTGTGACCTGGAATGTGCGGGGTATGCAGTCCATGACGCGCAGACATAAGGTTCAGGCGTACCTCAAGCGTAGGGGCGTTCACATAGCGTTTTTGCAGGAGACGCACCTAAATAAGCAGGAAGGGGCGGCTCTACAAAGGCGCTGGAGGGGGCAGTTATTCTACACGACATTTTCAGCATTTGCGAGGGGGACATTGATTTGGATACGGGCGGGGGTCCCCTTCCAAGTCTCGAAGTCGTCGATAGACCCAGAGGGCAGGTATGTGGCGGTGGAAGGAAGGCTGAGAGGCAGGATGATTTCACTCTGTAATGTGTATGCTCCTAATGTAGATCTGCCCGCTTTCTTGTCTAACATCTCGGGCAAATTGGCGGGTTATTTGGCAGGGCCGGTCCTCTTGGGAGGGGACTTCAACTCAGTTGAGGATGTGCTACTAGATAGGTCCCATCCCCCGCTGCGCGCGTCCCCAGCACATAGGATCGCCAAGCGTAGATTAGAATGGCAGGAGAGCTGGGCCCTCACGGATGCATGGAGGGCGTTGCACCCCACCACTAGGGACTACTCCTTTCACTCGCACCTGCATGATTTACATGTGAGGCTGGATGCGTTTCTTTGTTCGGAATGTGTGCTCCCCGCGGTGGGAGGGGCGGAATACTTGGCCAGGACGATATCGGACCACAACCCCTTGTTGATATCTCTGGAATGGATGGTGACTGTTAACTGCGTGCCAACATGGCGCCTGCAACCTGACACCCTGGACGACTTGTTGTTCAGGGAGGCCCTGAGTGAACGTATTGAGAGGTATTTTGAGGAGAACAGTGGCTCGGCTTCCACGAGGGCGGTTGAATGGGATGCTTTCAAGGTGGTGGTGCGGGGACACTGTATTGGGCACACGGCAGGGGCGCGGAAGACTCTGTTGGATGACTTAGACAAGGCTGAGACACGGCTGAGGGATCTTGAGAAGAGGCGCCCGAATCACCCTGAACTGCAGGAGGGGCTTAGCGGGGCGCGGGAGGGGCTGGCGGTGGAGCTGGAGCGGCTGCGTAGCTTCGACCACAAGGCGTACGTGACGAGGGCGCATGCGGAAGGTGATAAGGCGGGGGCGATGTTGGCTTGGCTTGCTAACCCTATCCGGGGGGGAGGGCCGATCATGAGGATCCAGGAGCCAGGGGAGGAGCCTTGCCACTCCCAACCCGGGATCCTGAACAAGTTCCGAGCTTATTATGAAGGGCTCTATCTGAGTGGTGACACGGGAGGGACGGAGGAGCTTGAGGAGTTCTTGGACGGGCTAGAGTTGCCGCGAGTGGAGGACTCGGAGGCAGAAGAGTTAGGGCGGCCCATCTCCCTCGGAGAAATAGGTTGTGCTGTAAAACAGATGGCTAGAAACAAGACCCCGGGCCTTGACAGTCTACCGATCAAATTTTATGGCAAATACCTAGAACATCTTGCTCCGCGGCTGCGCGAGGTATACAATGAGGCGCAGGAGAAGGGCCGACTCCCGGGCTCTATGTGCGAGGCCCTTATGATCCCACTTTTGAAGCCGGGCAGAGAGGGTGCGGCGCTGTCCTCGTATCGTCCGCTGTCTATGTTGACGACGGACTACAAGATCCTCAGTAAAATTCTGGCCAACAGATTACTAGTGCACATGACGGGCCTGGTTCATGGTGACCAGTGCGGTTTCATACCGACACGCAATACCACTCATAACATCCGTAGACTCACGAGACTGATGGGTGCGGACTGGCCAGACACCGTCTCCCCATTTGTCCTGTCCATCGACATTGAGAAGGCATTTGACAGCCTCGAATGGGGATACCTGTATGAGGTGATGCGTCGCTTCGGGTTGGGAGACGGATATATACAGTGGACCAAGGTCCTCTATACTGAGGCGGTAGCAAGGGTCCGGGTGGGTGCACTGATCTCAAGACAATACCCGATTAGGCGTGGCACTAGACAGGGTTGTTCCCTATCCCCGCTACTGTTTGCGTTGGCAATGGAACCCTTCGCTGCGGTAGCCAGACTGGGCCGCCACTACGCAGGTTTGCCTTTTAGGGGGAGGCCACACCTCATCTCCCTATATGCGGATGACTTGTTGATGTTTTTGGCCGATGCCGGCGCCGAACTTCAGGGGGCGCGGAGGCTACTGGAGCAGTTCGGTAGGTTATCGGGCCTGAGGGTCAACTGGCCTAAATCCTGTCTGTTTCCCCTGAGGCCGGGAGAGCCGTGCCCACTAACTGCTCAGGAACTCCGGTGGGAGCCGCGCTGCCTACATTATCTAGGGGTTTATGTTTACCACGCCCCGTCCGACCTGCTGGATGGCAACATATTTCGCTGTATTAACGCCCTGCGTGGATCTATGGACTTCTGGGCGACTCTACCGCTCTCCCTGGCTGGTAGAATTTCCCTGCTTAAAATGATAGCCCTGCCCAGGCTTTTGTATTATTTTAGGACACTGCCGGTATGGATCCCGAGTTCGGTTTTCAAACGCCTGAGGTCACTGATTATAGCGTTCCTGTGGGGCACGGGTAGGAGACGCATAGCGCTCGACACGCTGTTACGCCCCAAAGATGAGGGAGGTATGGCAGTGCCGGACTTCGAAGGATATTACCTCGCCGCGCAGCTGCAGACTTTTACTCAGGAGGTGGCGAGAGTTTATAGAGGTCCCGAGGACGCGTGAGCCGAAGGCACCCCGCGACACGTTCTGGCCTATATTACGCTGCACCAGAAACTCCGAGTGGGAGACCTGACGGTCGAGGAACAGACTTTCCGGCTATGTTGGGACCGGGCCCGTAAGCGGGCGGGTGTCCGCCTTATGTATGCCCCCGAAATACCGCTGGGAATGGTCACTGCCCTCCCACATGGAGGTGATTGGTCACGCTTGCTAGGGTGGGAGGAGGCGGGAGTGCACGTGCTGGGTGACCTCTACGAAGATGGGGTGTTGCTGTCGTTTCGGGACCTGCAGGAGAGATTTGACCTACCGAGGGGTGACTACCTGCTGCACGCGGCAGTCACGGGCGCCATGCGAGCCCACTGGGGGGAAGGGCTGCAGGAACCAGGCACCTCGATGGCTTGCCAGTACGCCATGATGGCGGCGGGAACCTTTAAGGCCGTCACGTGCCTGTACTCGAGGATGCAGCGGGAGGCCTTGCAACCTTTGGCAGCCCTGAAGGCCAAATGGGAGCTGGACCTCCAGGTGGAGATACCAGACACGACCTGGGGCCAACTGCTGAGGAGGGCGCGGAAGAGCTCGAGGAATGCCAGGTTCCAATTGATCCACTTTTATGTTATCCACAGGGCATACCTCACGCCCGGGAAAATCCAACAGTACTTTGGGGCGACCGACGCTGCTTGCCCCAGATGTAATACAGCGGGGGCGGATCTATGTCATATGCTGTGGGATTGCCCCTCTTTAGGCGACTATTGGCAGGAAGTTGGGCGGGCCCTTAACGGCGCGACGGACAGGGATATCCAGTATACTAAAGCAGTTGGCATCCTTCACTGGTTCCCACACACACCTAGAAATACGATGTCAAGTAAATTTATAGATTTAGGGCTTATCTTGGACAAGCGGGAGATCACACGAAATTGGAAGTACAGAGTGGGACCCACGTATAAAAGATGGTATGGGGAGTGTCTGAGATGGGCCGCGTGTGATAGTACCCTACGGTACCAGATGGCTTGGAGGTCGAATGACGAGAAAGCACTGGAAAGGGCGACTGCATGGGAGGTGATGGTGCAGGCGCTCAGGGATGTGGACGATGAGGGGCAGGAAGGCGAGAGCGAACTAGCTGGAGCAGACCCCAACACTATACAGGAGAACACACCTTAGCGATTGTTTGCTTCCTCCTACAACACACCGGGCACTAATACATGGTTACTCAAGCGCAGCGCGACCACAGGGGAGGGCGGGTAGGAAGCTGGTTTGGAGGGATGTTGGGGTACCGAAATTGGGGGAGGGGGAGGGGCGTAAATCACAAAAGCATTCCAGGGTTATGTGCAAAATGAAGCGGTCAGACAATGTAAGAAGTACGAGACCAGAACGGAAATGAAGCCACCCGCGTCAAGAGCGGGGTGATCCCCCCGGATGAACATCGAATGTCTTCAATTGAATCGGTTCATGTCGTGCTATTTTTGCTGAATATCTTGTCTGTACATTTATATTGGTGATGCAATAAAAATGATGTTAAAAAAAAAAAAAAAAAATGAATAATGTAATATATATACGTAAAGAGCTGCGTATAACGGGGCCGTATTTAGAAGGAAGGAAAAGTCATGCAGAGTAACTTTTTCTCTCTTGTAAATATGGAGGAGCCACCTGCGCAACCAGTACATACTGGTGGCACAGAGAGCTCGTAAATCTGCTGCAGAATTGTTTTCATTTCTCCTCATTTTTTTCTTCCAATATATGCTATAATGCACAGCATACATTGTAGGAGAAAAATGCTTTCACTGATTGTTTTTGTGCAGGAAGGTGTGTCTTCCTGCACAAAAACAAACTCCACACGACACAGATATTCTTGCACCATGGTGCAAGGGTGCCTGTATCACCACATGCCTGCAGTTTAAGCAGCAGTGCAGAGGGAAGGACAGACTTCCAACATATGTATGTACATATGTTGCATCTCTTTGCTTTGGAAGTAGCTCAGCACGCTGTAGCTAAAGAGCTTACAGTGTCATGGTACAGCACTTCCTTATAGAGCTGCAGTTATACATTCACCATATATGACAAATGCATTCTTTAGTCAATTATGCAGTACATATACATTTATGTAAACTTTCCCACACTAGCATATCAATTTAGCTCTTTCTTTAACCAGAGTAGATAGTTCTGAAAAGAACTTTTATTTTCGTACTTTTATATATTTTTTTATTTTTAGAACTTTTTTTAGTTTTTTTGGTTCTTTTAAAAAGAAAAAAAAGTCAACAGGACAAACAAAACCATGAACTTTGAGGGAATAAAAAAAACCTAGCATTGATGGTTATCAATTGCTCTGCAAACTAGGTTTACTGATTGCTCCCCATAACAAATTAAATAATTGCACTTCACGCAGCGCATTCTACCTTTCCACGAATTGGGGACGCATGTCTGGTGGTGATGTTGAAGGTAATGCCACAGAGGTACTTGGTATTGCCGTTGGTGAAGGTACATTTTGGCGCCGTCTTCTACATTCTTTGTGAGCTTAGTTCACAGGATGCATGGATTGGAGGTGCTTGCGCATACTAGCAGTGCCACAGGAGTATTTCTTGTTTGGATCTCCTCTGGACAGTACTGCATGGCAAATCTTGCCTGTCACTTTGGTGGCATTACATTTCTTTTGCCCCTATGGAAAAGTAAAAAAATACCATATGATGGATGTGTATCTTTTGGGAGGGTGAGGTTCTGGTAGAAATTGTTCAGTAACAAAATCATCAGAATCAGATGATTCTTGCAGTGGTGTAGCTAATTGAAATGGGTGGGGTTCTTCAATAGTTAGAACAGTAAGTGTTATAAACCAATGAAATCTCGTTTTTTTGTCACATGGGATCCGCGTTGGGTGAGTACACACAGCACACATCTAGCGCGACGTCTCCAAATTGCATTTAAAAGTAAATACGTTTATTAAAAGTAAAAGAATATTATTTTGTTCCCTTAATATATATATACATATATTTTTTATTATCGAAAAATTTCACGGAAGTCGTGCGCCCACCACGTTGAACACGTAGATGACGTCATGCGGAAAAGCGCACGCGCGGTTTGACGTGATACGTATATGTTGCGTATGCGCTTGAAGTCACGTACGGTTCGCATAGCGCAGCAATCGAGAGAGTTGCGCTTTGGGTAGGGGACTGCTCAAAAAATTGTAAAAAAAAAGAAAACAGAAAATATAAAAATATCCTTAAAAATATAAAAAATGTATATATATTACATTTAAATATATATATATTAAAAATGTCCAATGTAATCTAAAAAATAAGATATCTAAAAAAATATATATTTTAAAAAAATGTGTAAATCAGTATCAAAGAAATAAATATAACAATTAATAGATTTAAAAATTGTAATTGAATAAATCTTTCAAAATCACTGAATAAAACCTTGGGTTTCAGGCAGGTTATACTTTGGAATTATCTTTTAAAAAACCTTTTCTAATTCACTGAAAAAAACATAGGTTTCAGGCAGGGTATAGTTCGGAATTATCGTTCAAAGAACCTTTGAAATTCACTGAAAAAACCACAGGTTTCAAGCAGGTTATAGTTAGGAATTATCATTAAAAAAACATGGAAAATCACTGAATAAACCATAGGTTTTAATCAGGTTATAGTTAGGCATTAGCATTTAAAAAACTTTAGCATTTCGCTGAAAAAACCATAGGTTTTAGGAGTGTTATAGTTAGCTGGACATTTCACTGATACACAACCATTGAAATTCTTCAGTTATAGTTAGTTGTACTAACTGTAACTCTCGCACCAGCATTCCACTGGTGATGATGTCACATATTACATCATTCATGATATGGTCAGTGACATCACTGATGACATCACTGATGACATCTCAAATGACATCACTGATTACATCATCCACGTGACAATCAGATACAACTCATCATACACTACTAGAATCTTTCATTAGTCACTGTGTAAAATACAGAATACCATATTTTAATCCATTGACACAGCAAATCTAGTATCTAAAAACCCACTCCGTGATTCCTAGTTCTACACACACATCTAATCAATTACCTATAGATTCATTCATACATGTTGTCAATGATCAATAGAACACAATCAAATATACTTAGACACTTATATTGACATTACACATCAGCACACATACTCTTCAGTTATGCAGTCATCCTACTCACTTTTGCAAACAATGTATCCTATTTACATTTACTCAGCTACACATTTATACAAATAGCACTTAATGTATTCATATAGAAAGTAACTCATACTTAATGTTTTATGAAATCACTATTACAAGTATAGAATTATCTATACAGTCACTCATGGAATCAATGACTTGTATATACAGTTATTTATATACAACAACTGTCACATACACTGTATTTTATTTTTTCTACTTTGTTGGACATGTACCATTGAAAAAATGTTTTTGCTCATCCCCACACCCATAAAGATATTCACTCACACAAACAAGTATTATAATACGTAGTTTTAACCTCATATACGTACTGAATTAACTATTTACATATCTTTGGGCAGTCACAGACCCCCCACTGAAGCACACACACATTCAATCTTCATTGTAAATATTCAGTTAACTAATCAATAACTAATATAGAGTTTCACATAGCTAGTAACCAACTGGTGCAGCAGTTTACACAACAACTGACCAAATAATGTAGATATTCACACACTTTAGTCACTATCCAATATATTTAGTGAGACACTTAAATTACTCAAGTAAACAATCAATCATCAATCACACTGCTACTAAATCCACTATCCATATTTTTATATATCCACTCATTCTTCAGTGCAGATTGTTATATATATAATACATGTTTCAATATGGTACCAAACCACATTCACTGGATGATGTCATCAGTGATGTCATCAGTGATGTTATTTGAGATGTCATCAGTGATGTCACTGACCATATCATGAATGATGTAATATGTGAGATCATCACCAGCGGATTGCGCCGCGAGAGTTAGCGTATATTTAACAAGGACCCCCTGAGTTCATAGAAAATAGATTCCTAGACCAGGGAAAAATAACCATTTGATATTTAACAATCTAGGCAACCATAAGAGACAATCAAAGAAGTTTTAATAAATGGAAGGGAATTAAGCTACAAAATGTTTGTAAAGAAAACAATTTATTAAGAGTTAAAAAGAACAATATCACATTCACAGATTTAATATGTACGTTAAAAGAGTGTAGTTTAAACAAACTAGACTTAAAACAACAATCTATAAATCACATGGCATGAATCACAATGCAAATGAGAACATATATAAAGTTAAAAAACACTGGAAGTGGCAGATTGGTACTCTACGCGCGTTTCGGCGGCCAGCGCCTTCTTCTGGAGTAGCCACAAAAAGTTTAAAAAGTTGTTGTAATGATGTAAGGAAAATACTTTTCTTTCTTAGTTTCTTTAGAGAGCGGTTCTAGCTGTCTGGTAACAAGAGTATGATATGTAGATATAGCGTGTAAAGCTCAATGGCGACGTCTAGTCAAGATAGGACATTAGTATTTTATTTCCTCGATGGACGGATTCCAAACAAGAAAATATCACGCTGTATGAAAAAAAGGGTTAATAACTGATCCCGCCGACCGGAACCTCTTATTCATTCAAGTGAAGGATATACTTGGTAATTTAAAATAGCGAGATCCTCCTGATGTGGAGATATTTGGTAGAGCAAAACCCCTCTAATAAGGTGGTTCTTCTTCCAATTGAGATGAATAGTTAAAGGTTAAAATAACTCCCTGTCCAAAATGATTCAACAGGGCTCTCTACTTCCGGCGGCGGGACTCGAGGTTTGTGCAAGCGTGCACAAGCAGAGAGTTACAGTTAGTACAACTAACTATAACGGAGGAATTTTAATGGTTTTGTATGAGTGAAATGTCCAGCTAACTTATCACCCCTAAAACCTATGTCTTTTTTCAGTGAATATATATATATATATATATATATATATATATATATATATATATATATATATATATATATATATATATATATATATATATATATATACATATATATATATATATATATGTATGGGAAAAGGGGTTGTCCTGTGTTTCCCCATAATTTTGTTTGCCAAAATCCCAGAGGGGCACAGAAAGGCAGCACTCACGCCTGCAAAACATGGCAAGTCGTAGTTAAGCGATCATAGTTTTATTTTTTTTGGTTATTGCTCCAATTTTCTCCATTTAATACGTGCAAAGCGCAGAGTGCATCAGAGGCCTTCGTCTGTTCCACATGATTACAAGTGTAGGGTGATTGTAATGACCTGCACTCATTTACAAAAAAAGTGTCCCAAGTTAAAAACATTTTTTTAAAGGATCTTATAATGATATTTTAACAGTGATTCATAGCCATTGCGAATGGACACTTTTGAATGGAAGACAGATTATGGAGCTTAATCACATAGTATTGAAGCTGGTAAAGTACCTAAAGTCAAGCAGAAACAAAAAATAGACATTTGATCTCAAAACAAGTATGAGGATGATAAAGTACCTTGGGTGTAAGTTACCTTAAACCCATGTGCTTTCATAGTGTCAACGTTAAGAAATGTGCAAAAGATGCAAGTGCAAATATAATGGATGAGGCAAGTACATGAGGATGGTAAAGTACCTCAAGTATAAATAGCAATAAAACCCTATTCGTACATAGTATACAGTTAATCCCATTGTCAATGATAACTTTATAAAATGTGCAAAAATGTGAGTACCATTATAATGGAAGAGGTAGATGTAAAGTTTAAGGTGCAAAGTTGCAGAATCTTGGTAAAGTACCTATTGTATTTGGCCTCTCAGGATTTTACACTATTAACATTCACTAGTAAACCTAATTACCTCATGATGACAAAACTAAAGTCAAATACTATCTGCACATTTTCCTAATTTAACAGGTTATGAAACAGCTACGGGTCTCATATTTTACTTTTACTGGTTCTCATTGTGGTTTTGATAGTGACCTCATGTTATACGTATTTACTTAATGTTGAACCAAACTGTCTTCCAAAAGTGCAGGCGCTGGCTAAAAACAACTCAAGTGTTTTATGAACCAAAGTATATACAGTAAAAAAAATATAAAAACTACCGTTTGTTGAGCCCAATGCATTGTGTATTCTAGGTTTGTAAAAGATGAATTTACAACAAATTATTACAAAAAAATTGTGCAATTCTGCATCTGCATTAAGTACCCATGGTATTTCTGTTCCTTTCAACATGATCCATTTCAAATCTGCTTTCCATAACAGCAATTCTCGATCTCCACCTCTGATGTTAAGGGGATTGTGTTCTACTCCATAAAATCTGAAGTTATCACAGTTTCTTTTGTGTTCTTTCCATACATGTTTAGCAATTGCATATGCAAAGTCTTTGTTCTTAATTGCCCTCAGATGTTGCAGAATGCGTAACTTCAATTTGTTCACAGTGCTCCCTATATATTCTTTTCCACATTTACATTTTAGGGCATAGACCACATGTGTTGTTTCGCAGGTGATCCTCTCTCTGATGGTAATTTTCTCCCCCAACATGGTATTTGTTTTCTGTTGGTTTAAGCCATATGTACATGCTTTGTATTTTAGACATTTAAAAAATTATTTTGCTCTTAACCATTACGTTTTGCTGCCACCATGATCTGCGCTCTGATAGTGGCTGTGTATAAAGATGTCCCCCAAAGAGGGCGCTTTCTTGTATGTTATATTAAGGTGGTCAGACGTAACTTCCTTTAAGTAGTCGTCCCTTCTCAGAATCTTCCAGTGGTCTTGGAGCGCATCCCTTATTGTGTTGCTTGAGGAATTAAACTGTGTTAAGTATCTTATTTTGTTAACCTCAGTATTATCATTCTGTCCAACATTTGTGCTCTTGGAATATGTTAAGGCTTCTATTCTCTTTTTCAAAGTTCTTGATTCAGCATTTTCCAATATTGTGGTAGGATATCCTCTAATCAAGAATCGGTTATACATTTGATCCAATTGTGAGAAAAATTCTGATTCTTCTGAGTAATTCCTTCATGCTCGTAGGAATTCTCTATTGGAACACTTCATTTTAGAAATCTTGGGTGAGCTCTATTTGCTGAGAAGATGCTGTTACACGCAGTAGGTTTTTGAAAGAGTGTTGTACACATCCTCTGTTCTTTTATGTAGATGTGTACCTCCAACAAGTCTATCTCTGTCTTATTGATATTGTATGGAAGGTGATTACGTCTTCTGTGTCTCGCTCCCAAATTAAAAATAGATCATCTATATAACGTACCCAGAGTACAATGTTCTCCATCATCTGTTTGTTCTTGTCTGACCAGATTTGTTCTGCATCCCACATGCTCATTGTGAGATTAGCGTACGTGGGCACAAAGGAAGTCCCAATTGCAGTACCTTAGCTCAAAGGAAGTCCCCAATGCAGTAAAAAATGAAGATGTTGTTTGTGAGGCAGAAATGCAGCATTTCTAGTATAATGTTGGCCTGTTGGAGGACATTTAATGATCTTGACCGAAGATAAGATTCACAGGCTTTTATCCCATCTTCGTGCCTAATGGAAGTATACAATGATACCACCTCAATGGTTATCATTGTATATTCCTCATCCACGGTATGTTGGCGATTCTGTTTAAAAAATCCATTGAGTCTCGGAAGTAGGATGGAAGATCTTGTACATACGGAAATAAAAAAAATCCAAGAATCTCGAAGTGTTTAATAGTAATGAGCCACAGGAACTCACAATAGGGCGCCAGGGTGGATTGTCTAGATTCTTATGTACCTTTGGGAGTACATGACTAGTTGGTGTGATGGGATGTTTTATCAAAAGATAGTCCAACTCATTCTCATCCAGGAGCCCATTTCAATGCCAATCTTGAAGCATCTTAGGGAACTTATTCATGATCATAGGTGTTGGATCTTCCTTTAGTCTCTCATAATTTGATGTGTCATTGAGTTGTTTTTTATTTTCCAAGTAATATTTCTGAGCGTCAATAACAACAACATTTCCCCCTTTGTTGGAGGGCTTTATGACAATCCTGTCATCTGTTCTTAAGTTGTTCAGCACCCATCTATCATCATTGGTCATGTTTCCAGATTTATGGTGGTTCTTTTTCTTCTCTTTGATATAGATGGTAAGTAGTTCCTCTGTCATGAGTTCCTGGAAAATGCCCACTCTATTTCCAGCCGGTAATTGTGGACAAAATATAGATTGGGTTTTGCAGTGACTACTGATGGACATATTGGTTGTAGTGGCCATCTCTTCACAGATTTGTGTGTTTGTCCTGTTTTCAAATGCAGGCGGTGTATCCATGTTCTTTTTGGATTCTAGGCTGTGTAATGTTGTCAATGGTGCGATGTCATTTAGGGTGAGCGGTGTCTCTTGATTTTGATGTTCCTTTGCTCTCTTTGGCATTGTGGCAAAATACTTTTTAGTTTTAGTTTATGACAGAATAGGTATAGGTCTAACCTCGACATTGCTATATCCATGTTGTTGGAGGGGCAAAAAGTAAGTCCTTTGTTTAATAATTTAAGATGTTTGGTTGTTAGAATCTTTAAGGACAGATTTATAACCAAATTATTTTCTTGCTGTTGGGTATATATATATATATATATATATCCAAACCAGAACCTCCTCTCCACAGACAGAAGGGGCCGACACATGCTCGTGCTTAACAGGAGACTTTATTTTGTCAAACTCATCTGCTTGCAGCAAAACTCGTTACATCAGTGAAACGCTGGGCAGACCCGTTTCAGGCCTTCGCCTTTCTTCAGTGCCCGTTTCACTTTTGCACTGACATTGCACCTGGGGAGTTAGTTGTCACTCCCATTACCCTTGATTGCAGAAGGCGCAGGTCCCAAACCCTGTCCACTCCGGGTTTTGTAAGAGCCGCTGCAGGGTCCTTAATACAGTGATTAGGTCCCCGAACCCCTTGTGGTGCCCCACTTTACTAGCCACGGAAACAAAAATTTTCGGACAGTCTTTTTGGGAGGCATTGATGGTAAGTCTCTTTATGTACACACCTTTACCCATTTGGTGCGGGTACCTCTCTCCCCAACAGTAGTGAAGATCGCAGTCGTTGTTTGTGCCTGTTGGGGGGGCGTCGTGCTGTATTTTCAATACCTCACCAAACTTTCACAAGCTGGCGCGAAGCTCCAGAACGAGAGGGCGTGCCGGTAACTCGGAGCTTGCAACCCGAGAATTACATCCAAACCAGAACCTCCTCTCCACAGACAGAAGGGGCCGACACATGCTCGGTGCTTAACAGGAGACTTTATTTTGCCAAATTCATCTGCTTGCAGCATAAATCGTTACATCAGTGAAACGCTGGGTAGACGCGTTTCAGGCCTTCGCCTTTCTTCAGTGCCGGTTTCACTTCTGCGCTGACATCGCACCTGGGGGCCAGATTAAATATATGGCAGTCCACTCCTATCCGGAGTTAGTTGTCACACCCATATATATATATATATTCACAGAAAAAAACAAAGGTTACGGGGTGTTATTGTTAGGAAATCGAATTTTTAAAAACCTTAGAAATTCACTAGAAAAACCAAAGGTTACAGGGACATTATAGTTAGGCTATGATTTCACTCATACAAAACCAGTGAAATTGACCTGAGCTAATTATAACTCACACCCCGCAATGCACTGCTTATGACCTCACATATTAAATCACTCATGACATGCTCAGTGACATCACTCCTGACATTACTCATGGCATCTCAAGTGACATCACTGATGACATCATCCAGTGATTGTAAAACATATTGATTGTTAAATATATACAGTAAGGTAAGTGGCTGAAGGAGTGTCTGTATGGGTGAATCAGTGGGTGGGTATATGGTGTGTAGAAGAGTGAGTGGGTATGGGAGAGACTATGTACATAAGTGACTGGGTATGTGAGTTTTTGTATGCGTGTGCAACTGGTTGTGTCATTGGGCATATGAATAAGTGAGTAGTTGTGTCAGTATGTGTAAGGCTCAATGAGTGAGTGTGTAAGTGGCTGCAATGGTGAAGGAGTAGGTGCATCAGTGGCTGTATGTGTGATTGAGTGGAAGTATCAGTGGCTTTAAATGGTTAATGAGACAGTGCCTGAGCGAGTGTATGAGTGAATAAACAGGTATATACGTGTCTGCATGAGTGAGTAAGAGGGAATATGATGGACTCTATGGGTATGTCAATGGATGTGTAAGTGGATAGGTGGGTGATTGACTGGGTGTCTGAGTGGCTGTATAATGAGTGAATGGCTATGTGAGTGGTTGTATAGTTGAGTAAGTGAGTGTGAGAGAGATTGTGTGAACCCGTATATGTTTGTGTCAGTGATTTTATATGTGTGTGCATTCTTATGTTAGTATATCTATGAGGAATTGAGAGGGTGTGTGAGTAACTGTATTGGTAAGTGAGTAGGTGTGTGAGTAGCTGCATAGGTGACAGATTCAGTGTGCAAGTGAATATATGGGTGTATGAGTGGGTGTGTCTATATGCATGAATGATTGGATGTCTGAGTGGCTGTATTGGTCAGTGAGAAGGTCCATCAGTGGTTGTCTATGTAAGTTTGTTGCTGCATTAGTGGCTGTATAGATGAGTTGATGTATGATTGCCTCTATGGATCATTGCCAAAGTGTGTGTGTGTGATTATATGGGTGTGTGTGTGAATGGATATATGACATCACTCATGACATCTCAAATGCCATCACTGATTACATCATCCAAAGCTATCTCCCGCCAAATAAAAGCAAACAGCTATGTCTTGGGGCTGTGCAACACAGGACATAGCAGGAGATTGTCATGGGTGCTGGCAATCCCCAGGGCCATTATTGGCACAAGGAGGGGAGAAGCGCACCCCCCCTCCTTTGATCTGCATGGACTGGCATCGTGGAAGATGGTGGTCCCCAGGCCATATATGGCCTGGTAAGTGGGTATGCCCCCCCACCCATTTCTATGTATTTCATAGGTCTCAGGGAACGCGGTGGCCCCTGCGCCCAGGTGTTCTACATGGCCCCACTTTCATTTTTTTTATTTTGCCCGGGGAGATGGGGATCCTCAGGGCATTAAACATCGCCAGCAATGGGGGTTCACACTGCTCTCCTCCTCTTTAAAGGCAATCCCCATGTCTCACTTGAGTCCATGGAGGAGGTTCTGCGTAACCTCCCTCCATTATATTAAGAAAAAAACAGGGAGGTGGTGGTCCCCGGGGTTAATAAGACCCTGTGCCCCCATTTTGATTTTTTAATACCTGCAAGCCCCCTGGACCTGGTGCACATTGGGGCTATAGTGTAAACAAGCGGGGGAGACTGTTTGTTTTTTTTGTTTTAATATTGGCACAAACTCATGGGTCCTCCCGAAAGTTTGCAGCAAAGTTGCAAAAAAAATGTTGGGACCCCAACCACCAATTCTAGGGGTCAGGGTATTCCAAACCTGGAGCCTTTTTTAAAAAATGTTAATCTTTTTCTGTGGAACTCGGCTGAAGGCGAGTTCCAAGATGGCTACCAACACTTCCTTAACTACAGAACAGATACACCAAACTACCCAAACTTCTGTTACATTTGGGGTAATTTCCTTCATTGAGTCAGGCTGTAGTCCTCTTCAAAAAAATAGGAATTAACATAAAAAAACAAATTTTGGGACCCAACTTTTTCTTGGAGGAAAAAATGTGGTGCCCAAATCGTTTTTCCCCATGTGATGCCTATGGGGATTTTTCATTTTTTGAACATGACTACAGCCCGAAACGCTGAACAGATGACACCAAATTTGGCAGAAAGCTAGATGTTGGTCTAAAAAGCCTGCTTTTTGTGATCTAGTGTAAATTGATTCAGTAGTTTCAGGGATATTTAGGTTAAAATAATATAGATATCTGGGGCCCAAAAGCCTACTGAAACCCTACTGAAATTTGATTGGCTGCTAACACTTCAACCAGGAAGTGTTGGCAGCCATCTTGGAACTGGGCTGAAAAGCATTTTTTTTAAACAAATTCTGCTGGACCCATGGATCCGGCTGAAAATTAAAAAAAGGCGCATGAGCAAGCGTCTTTTAAAAAAAAGCCCCTGGGTAAATGGTAAAAATAAAGGAAGGGGTCCCCCTCTTAGGTATTTATCGAACCCTGGGGACAACCCCCTCCCTGGGGTTTTTCAATTGTATATGCAGTTGGTGCCCGCAAGGCTCCCCACCCGCCCGGGGATGCAACTTCCTTGTGTCTTAATTCTTCAATAAGTGGGGGGAGCCTCTTGGTCACCCTCCCAGACATGGGGACTGCCGCCTCCCTGGAGATTTTCAATGAAAAAATGCAGGGGGACTTATGGAGCCACCCCCTCCCTGGGGCTCTAACTGTAATTAGTGGGGGGCCCACACAGACCCCCCAAGCCCCGGGGACCGCCACCTCCCTGGGGTTTTACATACATTGAATGTGGGGGCAACATTTAACAAAGAAGGGGCGGCCCTCTCCTGGGGCCAAAGATTACCCTGGGGATTGCCAACCCCCGGGGCCAGCTCCTGCAATGTCCCAAGGTACCCACCCTTGGGACACTGTTGTTTGCTATGGCTTGGCAAATTCTGCTCTACTTCTAGTGAGCAAAAGCAGAAAACGCTCGTGCTTACTAGAAGCGGAAAGCAGAATTGCTTTGACACAGAGGGAGCTGCATGTTAGTAGCTCCCTCTGTGTCAAGCAATGCCGGCTCCTGCAGGAGGCAGGGAAGTAGCAGTGACCATGGGTGTCTCAGGCTCACACCGCAGTCCTCATTATTTAAAAAGTGGGAGCCCTGTGTGGGACCAGTGCATCTACACCACACATCAGGCCCCAGGGGATGGGGTCCCCTGGGGTGAGATTTGTCCACGAAGGAGGCTGTGCAGCCCCCCTCCCTTTAAAACAAATACAAAAAGGGTCCGTCCTGGAGATGGGCTCCCTTTAATTAAAATATTTTTAAAAAGAAAAGGCCGGGCCCCATGGATGGGGTCCCCGGGCGTAAATCGGCCTGGGGAAGTGGGCCAGGTGCCCCACTCACTGCTTGAAAAAAGGCCTGGACCCAGGGAATGCCCAGGTTAGAGGGGCCATGCAACCCCCCTCCTTTAAAAAAAAATAGAAAAAAAATCTCCAGCAAGTCACCGGAGGTGATGCCTTCTTTACCACCACTCGGCAACTGCACCTCCTGGCGCAGTGGTGGTTGGGGTATGAAGTCCCCTTGGATGATGAGGGTCCTTGGGTTCCAGAAAGCCCTCTGTTATCTCCAGAAAGTCCCAGGCAGCAGGATTGCTGAGAGGACTTGGGGGCCCCTCCCCTTTCTTCACCACTCAGCAAACTCACCTCCTGGAGCCCTGCTGGTTGGGAAATGAATTCCACTTTGATACTGATGGCCTCACGTCTAAAGTGGACTTCATCCCCGAAGGACCCTCAAGAGCCGAGGGGATTTCATCCCTCAACTAGTAGTGCGCCAGGAGGCGCATTTGAAGAGTGTTGGAGAAAGGGGACATGGCCACCAAACACCTCTCAGAAAACCCACTGTATGTGACTTACTGTAGGTAACAGGTGGGGTAATTGGCCCTGAAGGAATATCAATAGCCAAAGTGAAGCCGGAGAAGTGTGGCTCAAGTGGTTGGAGCGGCAGACCCTGATGCAGAGGTCTGGCCCGGACCAGGGTTCAATTCCCCGCCTCGGCGGGTCTTGGGCTTAAATTTCCCCGGACCTGACAATTCTCGCCTTGGTGCCTATTCCAATCATGGAGTCCCACTCTGTAACTCTGGGCAATAGCTTGCTTAATCTCACAACGGCCCCTCGCAGCGGGATGCCTGGCTTTCAGCTTGGGGATGCCCAGTAATGGGTTATCTCGCAGGGGAATACCAGGACGGGTTCCCTAACCAAGCGCTGGGACGCTTTCGGGCAGCCATGCACTCTACAAATCAAGTTTCATTTCATTCATTTCAAAGGGAGTTCATCTCCCTACTAGTAGGTCAACAGGAGGCGTGTTTGCCGATTGGTGGAGAGAGGCGGCATGGCCTCTGACAACCTCTCAACAATCTGATGTGTGGGACCTACTGGAGGTAACAGGAGGGGTAGTTGGCCCCCAAGGTCATTCTTGGCAGCCAACTACCCCTCCTGTTACCTCCAGTAAATCCCACACAGTGGGATTGATAAGAGGTCTAAGCCCCCTTTCTCCACCACTCTGCAAACTCGCCTCCTACTGCACTACTGGTTGGGGGATGAAGTCACTTAATTCCTGAGGGACATTGTGGGCCAAGCCGCCCTCCTGCTTGCAAGTCTTACACAGCGGGATTCCTGAGAGCTAGTGAGAGGCCCAGCCCCCTTTCTCTACCACTCTGCAAATGTGACTTCAAATTAAAAAAAGCATTGGAAGTGCAATAGGTCTCACATTTGCTTGAGTTAGCGCTATTGGCGTTGTAAATGACAATGTCTTTTACCAATGTGTTATGGATTGTTTGTATGTAGTGTGTTTTTGAATTATGTGGGCTGGTTTGGAATTGTTAGTTGTGTAAATGTGTGGCATGGAATTGTGTGGTGTTGAGTGGATTTGTGTATGTGGCTTGGTGTGGAGTGGAAATATGTGGATAGTAATTATGTAGTATTGAATGTACTAGAATTATGTGGAATGGGAATGTGTTATGGAGTGTAAATATGTGGAATGGTAGTTTGTGCTGATGGAGTTCTTTGTAGTGGAGTTTCATTATGTGGTGTCCTGTTAAATTTTGTGACATGCTGTAGAATTCTTTGGTATGTATTGGAAATGTGTGGTGTGTTGTGTAATTGTGTTGTTGAGTTGAATTATGTGGTTAGGTGCCAAATGATGTGGTGTGGATTGGAAATCTGTTGAGTTGAAATGTATGGTATGGCACTGCGTGGATAGTCTTGGCATTTTGGTGATGAAAAAACAAATAGGTAGGAGCTAAGCTTCAGATTTGTGTTTTGTGTGTTAAAAAAGACAAGTTTATGCCATAGAGACCTGTTGGTGATTTGGCGCTATATAAGCTGTAGTTAACAATAACAATAACAATAACAATTTCATCACATCTTATGTCATGCTATGCTTTTTTCTGCTGTCATCATACCTTATCTGCCCCTATTTTATGTCATTTTGTAGTATGCCATGATGGTTGGTGCAATGTTATTTTATGTTATACGATTCTACCATGCGTTGTGTTGATGGTGAATATTTTAAGTATGGTCCATCCCGCACCTGTATTGCGTATAATGCATATGTTTAATGTGTATGTTTGTGTGTATATATGTGTATGTCGACTTGTACTTGTTGTTTATTCATTAATATGCGTGTGTTATATGTGATCCTACACACATGCATCTATACTTTTACAAACACACACGTGAGTGTACGTGAGTGTAGATTAGTATTTACTTAAGTGCTGAATGGTTTCTTTAGCGCCAACAAGCATCCCCTGGCCCGCTTCTGTGCTCTAACCTCCCAAGACCATGCTCAATTTGTTGTCAATGTATATACATTTCCTAAAAAATGCAGGAAAAATACCACACATAAAATATATAAATGGGAAAATATATTAAGCCAAGTCTATATGTTATTACTACATGCCCCGAAAGTTTACACACACACACAGAAATTGCTTGTGATCCCTGCTGTCTGTGCTTACAGCATCGCTACGAAGTGAATAGAAAAAAAAATTGCCACGAACAATGGTATTTTTAAAAAATAACACAAGGTTGTACAATTTTTTATTGTTTTTAATGAAGAATATTTGTATCCAGTGACTGCTAATTGTTCCTTGAAAGTAGCTGCCCGAAGCTGCCTGGGCTGGACATGAAGTGTCTGTGATTTTGGCAAATGTACTGGATTCCGAGCCATGTACTTCGAGCATGCGCAAGACGGGGCACCGCCTGAGTAAAGTGCAACTACTGAATGCCTAAGAGCCTGCATTACAGGCTTGTAACGCTCGCTTGTGAAGGAGTTCTTAGGGCTTGTCCTCCCACATGCCTCATGCTGACACCGAATACTAGGTTCAGGAATCCTCCCTCACACCTGGGGCCACTTCCATGCGTGCAGGGAAGAGAGAGAGCTAGTACCTCCCATTTGGATCAAAACTGTATTTATTCACCAGAGTTTTGGCACTGTATGTTATCCACTCTGGGAACACATAACAGCCGATCAATCAATCAATAAATCAATCAATCAGCGGTTGATAAAGCGTGCTACCCACCTCTGAGGGTCTCAAGGCACAGGGGGAGAAGGGAAGGGTGCAGCTCCGGTTCAGTTGAAGAGCCTGGGCTTGAGGTTCTTCCTGAAGGTGTGCAGGGTCGGGCGCATCTGATGTTAACTGGGAGTTTGTTCCAAGTCTTGGCTGCGATGTAGGAGAAAGCTCATCCGCCTGCTCTGTTTTTCTGGCTGCTGCGTTCTGGATGGTTTAGAGCTTGTGTAGAAGAGTTCTGTTGATTCGGGCGTAGAGGGTGTTGCCGTACTCCGGTCTGCTTGTTATGAGTGTGTGGGTGATGGTATTTCTGCATTCGGGGGAAACCATTTGAAGGTTTTTCAAGAGACGCGAAGGCAGTTGAAACTGGTGGAGGTGACGGAGTTGATCTGGCGGGTCATGATGAGGGGGAAAGTCAAGGATGATGCAGAGGTTCCGTGCGAGGTCTGTGGGGGTGTGTGGACTCCAGAAGGTGAAGAGCCACCAGGTGTTGTCCCAGGCGGAATTGGACGGTCCTAGAATGAGAACCTTGGTCTTCTCTGAGTTGAGCTTCAGGTAGCTATCTTTCATCCAGGCCACGATGTCCTCCATTCCTTCCTGGAAGCAAAGTCTGGTGTGTTCCGGTTCTTCGTGAGGGAGAGGATGAGCTGGGTGTCGTCACGTATGATACTATGCTGTCTGACGATGGCGGCGAGGGGGGCCATGTAGATGTTGAAGAGCGTGAGGATGAGCGATGATCCTTGGGGTACTCCGCAGTTGATCTCTGTGGGTTTGTAGAGGAAGGGAGGGAGTCTGATCCTTGGCGTTCGGCCGGATCTGATCCAGTTAAGGGCAGTTCCTCGTATTCCGGTGTCGTGAAGCCTGGCTGTGAGCATGCGATGTGAGACGGTGTGGAATGCTGCGGAGAGGTCTAGTAGAATGAGGGCCGCAGTGTGTTCCTGGTCGAGTAGCATGCGAATGTCATCAGTGGCGGCGAGGAGGGCGGTCTTGGTTCTGTGGTTGCTGCCAAATCCGGACTGGGAGGAGTCTAGGATTGAGTTTTCTTTGATGAAGGCGGTCCGCTGAGAGTTCACAAGCCTCTCAGTGACTTTGGCAGTGAAGGGGAGCAGAGAGATTGACCGGTAGATTTTCAGGTCCGTTGGGTCAGCCATGGGCTTCTTGAGGAGGGGCTTGACCACCGGCCGCTTCCAGTTGTCTGGCAAGTGCCGTATTTGAAGGAGGTGTTGAAGGTCTGTCCTAGTTCAGGTGTGATGGCGGTGGCTGCTATATGGTAGATGTGAGGTGGGCAGGGGTACGTGGGGGCTCCTGAGTGGGTGTTTTTCAAGTTCGCAGTGATGTGTGCACCTGTGGCGGGATTCCAGGTAGTGATGGTCGGCTCGTTGTCGGTGGTGGGGAGGGGGGTGGTGCCCGATGTCTGTTCACTGAACTTGTCGTAGAGGGCCTTGATTTTTAGATGGAAGTTGGAGCTGAGCTTGTTCTGAGGTCCTTGGATGGTGTGCTGTCCGTGGCTTCACTGGAGGGTTTGGTATATTGCTGTATGATGTTGAAAAGTTATTTGGCGTTTGTTGCGTTGGTGTGGATTTTGTTCCGGATGAAAGTCCGCTTGGTGTCCCTTGTATGCCGGTGGTATTCCTTCAGGGCGAGCCTGTGGTTGTTCAGGTTTTATGTGGTTTTCTGGTTTCACCAGGTCTTCTTGAGGCGTCTGCAGGAGCGCCTGGCTTCTTGGAGTATCCTTTGAACCAGGCGGACTTCAGGGGACGCTGTTTGGCGGGGCGGAGGGGTGCGAGCTTGTCAATGCAACAGGAGATCCAGCTGTGACATTCTTTGGCTGTGGAGTTGGCATCAGTCGTTGTGCTGGGGGGTGTAGGAGGCGGGTGGTGTTGAGGTCTTCCTCTGTGATCTTGTTCCAGTTCCTCAGAGGCAGGCGTGGTGAGGTTTTGGGTGCGGTGGTGGTGTTGAACGTGAAGTGTACCCAGTTGTGGTCTGTCCAGTGGGGTTGCGTGGTGTGGCTGAAGCAGATGTTTGTTCCTCCTGCGAAGATGGGGTCGAGGGTGTTTTTTCTGCTATGTGCGTCGGGGTGTTGATGAGTTGCTTCAGTCCGAGGTTGTCGAGGCGGGGGGTGGAGTTGGGGTCCGCCAAAATAAAAGTGAATACAGCCACTTTTTATGTTTTGCAATTAGGAGCATTTCATGAAATGTAACTTAGTACATGCTTTAAGTACCTTAGTGGATCAGAGCACCTGCTGCAGAGAACTGGATACACATTTTCAAACACTGATAAGTTTGTTCTTCCATTGGTGACAATAAATTGAGTGACATTGACTTGGTTTCAGCGCTTAGAGACCTCTATGATTGTTGCGTGCGCTATGGAAATGTGAATTAGCATCACAATTTGTAGCTTGGCTTGTTGGTCTTTGAGCAGACACCATGTAATATGTTTTCTGTGTATTGTAGTCACCTCCTGTACACGCATCTCATATGTAACACTGACTTGCACACATATTTCATATGTGTGCTTCACCTGTCAGTGAATATATTCATTTTGCAGTATTGCTACTGGGTAAATTTTTTATATGCAGAGTGTGTGCGTGTACTCACTTACAAAATAGTTGTCACTGTGTGCAATTGATATGTTATGCCTGTGAGCCTGTCGTTAACAGCACCCTCTTTTCATGGGTGCATTTGGTTGTACAAATATCTCACACGCATTGCACGCATTGCATGTCATTGACTTTACCAGGTCTCCTCTCAATGTGCCTAATTGTATCCTCATTTCCTGTATAGTCCTGGCACGTCACCATGTCACCAGTGTTACATAGTTCTATGCAGTGCACTTATTGGCATGTCAGTGAGCATGCTCTCGGTGCAAGATTGCACACACATCACAAATGCAGCATCTTGGGATGCTGCAGTAGTATAGGTTTCTGGTTACCAGATATGGAGTGCAGCTCCTCACGCATGACAGCCTCTGATGTGGGCTGTGGTTTCTATACAGCAGTCCTAATGGGTAGGGGGCGCCTGCACCAGCAGGGTGTAGGGTGTTGCTGCGCTCACTGGAGACAGGTGTACACATGTGCTCCTGCTGTCCCCTGAGCATCCTGTCCCAATGACCACTGGTGCAAACCTCCAGGGATGAGTGCACAGATGCCCTCATGGGAACCAGTCTCACACCAGAATGCACCAGGAGGGGCATACCTATGTTTCAAACCCTTTAAACTCACTCTATTTTGTTACAAGTTAGTGGAAAGCTTGTGGGCATGACTTATTAATGGTTAATCCACGCTGCCCAGCTTTTCACAGAGCCTAGTGGGTGGTGGCAGTGCCGGACTCTTAATGTGTGATACAACCGCGAACCGTAAACGTGAGAGACTATGCAGTACTTAAAGAGCTTTTAGAATGCATACAGACTAAAACACACTGAATTGCAAAACACTGGAACCTTATTTCATTCTATTTTACTATTGGGGTGATAATGATCACTGCGTCTTAAACAAGGCCCACATGCCACACAATGTTATTCTGTGGTAAGATAAATGATAGACACTTCATGAAGCAGTCACCCAACGGCTGTGCTATTTTTAAGGCATGTCAGCTGTAGATCGAAGTATTGGTGATTGTCAAACAACATTGGGGCAGATTTATGAGGCCGTTGCGCCTCTTTGCGCCGCAATTGCGTCACTTTTTTTGACGCAACTGCGGCGCAAACAATGCGCCCTATTTACAACGTGACGCATCTAGGAGATGCGTCACGTTGTAAAGCACTGCGTAATAAGGAGGCGTTCCTGCGCAGGGGGGGGCGTTTCTGCGCAGGAACGCCTCCTGAAAGTGGCTGAGTGAAATCTATGAGATTTCACTCAGTCACTTTCTGGCCAATGCTGCGTCAAAACCCTGCGCCTGTTTGAAGCAGGCGTAGGTCTTGATTCAGCATTAGTTGAATGGGTCACCCCCGAGCCTTGCTGGAGCTGCGTCGCGCTTGCGACGCAACTCCAGCAATGCGCCACATTTCCGGCACAGATGCGTCACGCATCTGTGCCGTTTTTGCACCATGGTGCGCCGCATTATAAATGCGGCGCACCATGGGTGGCGTAGCTGTGGCGCACTGTGGCGCACGTTAACTGGCGCATCCCTCGGGATGCGCCAGTTAACATAAATCTGCCCCATTGAGAGAGGCAGCGGTGAAGGACCCACGCCTAAAGCGCCACTGATTTTATACAAAATGTGAATTTGTTCTGGATTTCTACCTGAACTTTGACATGTAGATTATTCTGCCCATATACTGCCTCATGGAGCCACTTCTATGTTTAGTATAGCACCTCAGCCCTGCTTAGTTTACTTGGTTGCAGTTGCATTAGGCATGTGGTGGTGACAATGTGTTATGAAGGTATCTGTGACATTAAGTGGTGTTGGGGCATGTGGCACTATCCTAAATACAGAAGTGGCTCCCTGCATCAGTATACACCCACAGGACCATGCCTGAGGCACACGCTATATCAGTATTCTGTGTAGGTGTAATGGAGGCAGACCTTGTGCAGAGCCCAATGCATGTGGCAAGTGCAGTAAGCTTTCCGCAGTGTCCATGGTGCGCCCCTTGGGTACAGTCTTTAACTGTGCCCACTATGCACATAGAGGTGTTCAATGTGCTGTAATGGGCCAGAGACACTCTTAGCATCAAATGTGTAATCTTGTGTACAAAGCCTACAGAGGTGTCTAGTGTGCACATCATGGCTAAAGGGCAACTTGCAGCGTCCAATGTCCCTTGCAAGAAGGGCAGGCTCTCTAGTAGGAGTGTGTACATTTTGAAGGCACCAAGCCTACAACAGTGTCTACTGCACATATCATGTGTACAGAGTATTTAGAAATACCCACTGCACATTTCTTGCACATTGAACTCTCATCAGTTTCCAATGCGCCTATCATGTGTTCAGTTTATTGGAGATTCTATCGCACAGCCATCACAATGCCCCACCTACATTTCATACACTCTTACCATTACCATCTGCCAATGTGCACCTCCTTTTTAGAGACTATGATGGACTCTTTCACAAGGCAGGTTGTAGGTAAACAGGTGACAATGTGCGCATGGTGCCTCCCTTCCTGCAAATACCCCATCACTGCAGTCACATGCTTCGTTTTCTTTTCACTGCCTGTCATAAGCAAGTAGTGTCACGGTGTGACACAGGGCAGCCCCTAAAGCCCATCCTGGGCCTACTGCTGGTGAACGAGTCGCAGCTGGAGCCCTTTTTGCAAGCACCACCAGGGAGGCCAGAGTGCACTTTGTGAGGAGGGTGGATTACCCAGAGCTGCAGGGGATGAGGTGCCAAGGTAGGTGTCCACATGGCAGACATGAGCAGATGGAGGTGGAAGGGGCGAGGCTGGGACACCCAGCAGACAGGAGACATTCATATTCAGCCATCAGAGTTTATTTTTTTAAGATGGTGGATGACCTAACCCACTTGAAGGCTGAAGGGGTTGAGCCTCCAAGGCTGAGGAGCCTGCAGAACAGACACTAGCAAGCTGGCGGCTGGCACCATTTACCTCCGCCCAGTAGGCAGAAGACTTTCATATGCAGCCGCTAGGAGATGAAAATTCAATCTCTCAGGTGAAGAGGCCAGTGGGAAAAGAGTGTCAGCAACAAGGGTTCGAGGGGCTCCAACACACGCCATGAAAAGGGTCTTCAGCCTAGTTTGGTAGTAAAAAGCAGACACATTGAGGTGCAGTGCCCCATCCCAACCCTGGGCCCTGGTGTGACTGCACCTGCTGCACTCTGGGTAGCTATGGCCCAGGAAGAATTTCAGGGAGTTGACTGACTCTTCCTTGCACCAACAGCCTGCTAAAGAAATCTATTAGTTTTGTACTCTGTCCAATCCACTTCTACTGTGGAGTTCAAAGAGTGCAGGGAGTTATCTAAATGTTAATATATGCCAAGTGTAAATGATTTATCCCTTGTCTAGAGTGGAATTCGATGAATATCTGTCATTAACCAAAAACAGAATGAAAACTGTCCAAGTTTCAACCCTTGCTCATAGGATTAACAAACAAAAAAGCGCCATGCACATTAATAAATATGTATGGAAATAGATGCTGTGCCTATCTAAGAAGTCTGTTTACTTGACTTTATAAACATTGGCAGAAACTGCTGGTGTTGCATCGAGTGGAGCATATTCTGTGATGTGACTATTCACGCTGCAAAAATTCTTTCCTCTGACGGCGATTGGACCTTTTCCTTTTCGACCATATCGTATGTCCCGTTTATCCTGCTTTTCTCTTACCCAAAACCCCTGAAAGATGGGTGAAAGAGTTAAGCTCTCACTACTGACGTGCGTTATTTGCAAGTTACAGCATCAAATTCAGACAAGGTAATTGAGTGTCATTAAAAAAGGCAATACTAACCTTAGTTACAGCACTACAAATTGGCAGCATCATCAGAAGAGATGGCTGCCCCTGCCTATGGAATGCATAATGGTAATGTATTATATTTGTGTGTTCCAAAATAGTGTAAGCTATCTTACATCGCGTTGTTGATGGGAGAGGAGATAGTGTACGTGCTAGAGCGGCCGATTTTGAGGCCTGCGAACACGGTTCTAGTCTCGGAGGCTCAACATCCTATGTTTCTGTGTAAATCACTTCTCAAATTGCAAATCCTTTCAAATTGCAATATAAAAAAAAAATAACAAAGGGAGTATTAAATGTAAAAATAAATCCTCTAACTTTGATGTGATTAAACGAAAAAGTGACAGAGGCTTAGGGGAGGGTGGAAGAAATAGTTAGGGCTGGGCGTAGTCTGCGAAGTAGAGTTTCGCGATGCTACGGAAAGTGAGCTTCGCACTACGCGAGCTACGCGTAGCACTACTCAAACTGTGCCGTGTCATGTTCGCACTGTGCAAGATGCCATTTTCAATGATTGCACACTGCATCTTGCACAGTGCAAGCTGTAGTTTTTTGCCGCTCGAGTAGATTTTTACTTGAGCGGCTGCTCTCTCAACGCGGACTGGTAGTTTCTCATCACGAGCAGTCGTGAGCATCAGCAACCACTCGCAATGAGAAACCTGACCGCCCGCGTTGAGAATCTCGCCAGCAGGTTTATTTCCCATGCTCGTAATCAGCAACTTGATGTTGCTGATCGCGAACGAGAGAAAAAGTCTCGGTGGGATGTCATTTTGTTGGCTAGGGTTCGCCAACTTGACATTAAGGACCGTGAGCAATCAAAAAATGACTGCTGCGCTATGCTACGCTACGCTTGTTTGCACTGTGCTACGTTGCAGTTCGCATAGTGCGAAGTAGCGCAAACTTCGCAAACTATGCAAGCGTAGTGCAGTGCTTTGCCCAGGCCTAGAAATAGTATCTGCATTAAAGTTGACGGCCACTAATTAAGGAGAATTAATGTGTAGTTGAGCAGTGCTCCTAAGCTCCAAATGGAAGTGATGCTTCCGGAGTGGGAACCAATGAGGAGCCACCGAAGAAGAGCAATGCTGGAGTCAACCTTTGGTAAGCAGCAGGTGGGGTTACACTTCATATAGTGAATACAGCAGGTCTTGCACACAGAGCATGCGCTCTGCCCAGTCTCGACCTAAAAACCATACAAATCCACTGAAAACACCAAAGGTTACAGGGATGGTGTAGTTAGGAATCAGCATTTAAAAAACCTTAGAAATTCACTGAAAAAACAAAGGTTAGAAGGATGTTATAGTTAGGAATTAGCATTTTAAAAAACTTTCAAATTTGCAGTAAAACAAAAGGTTACAGGGATGTTATAGTTAGGCTTAGGTTTCACTCATACAAAACCAGTGAAATTCAGCTGCTATAGCTAGTGAGCTAACTATAACTCACGCCGCTACAATGCACTGCTTATGACCTCACATAATACATAATTCATGACATGGTCAGTGACATCCCTGATTATGTCACTGATAACCTCTCAATTGACATCACTGATGCCACAGAATCTCTGATGCACCCACTCACACCCCATACAACCTTTCATTCACCCACTCCAACTTTCACAATACCAGTCTTAAACCCATTCACACACCCATACCAGACTTACACAGCCACTCACTGATTCATAGACCAACAGACACATCCACTCACTCACCCATAATGCCACTGATCTACCCACTCACTCACTAATACAGCCACTGACATATCCACTCATACACCCATATAGCCACTCATGTAGTGAGTCAGTCACCCATAGAGCTACTCACATACCTACTCACTCACCCATACAGTTGATCACACAGCCATCTACTCACCCATACAGTTACACACACACTCACTCAATTCAATTCAATTCAATAATCTTTATTTCGTTGCAATTGCACCATAAAAGATATACAAAATACATAATATACATGACCACATTATCGACAAATGTACAAAAATATACAATCAAGGAAAGTGCTGGTGCATGACCAAAAAATTACCATAACCCTTCACAGCTAAATCATGAGTTGGGGCTTGAAACACACATCAATAAATATAGTTAAAAGATTTGTTAAAATATTTACAAGGTTAAAAAAAGCATTAAATTGGGTTATAACTGCCAGTTAACAATTCTCGCTTCATACGCTTAAAACGGCAGAGACAATTTTTGTCTAATGAATTTTACAGCCAATAGAAATCTACTGATGCCAAACACAATTACTTGACTAGTGTCCGTAATTAATATTCTACCAGCTTCCTTATGCGAAGTTGATCCGATATTACGGCACAATGGCACTATCCATTTCCTTCTTGTTTCTGCATAGCTTGAACAGAAAAATAGAATGTGAAAAATGTCTTCTCTTACATTATTTGTGCATAAAGTGCATTTATTGTTGCTGATTTTCCCCCATTTTGTCTCGGTTTCCCGGGTTCTTAGTATGCCATACCTATATTTTAGATACCGGATTTTCGCCAATGGTGGCTGAATCTCATCAAGAAATATTTCAAACTGGGCCACATTTTTTACCATTAAAATTTTTTCAGTTATGGGGCCATTTGCTCCAACGTATACTGCGTTTTGTCTCGCAAGGGCCCAAAAGGAAAGTTTGACTATTTTCTTTGAGGACACGGTCAAAGATTCTGGCTGGCTCCAAAAATGGGATAAACCCAATTTTGTTAACCAAGTTTTGACATGTTTAAACCAAGAAATCTTACTGCTAGTATCTAGTTTCAAAACTTCAACCAGTCCATTTTTATATTCAGTTAACTCAGGGGTAGTCCACAACCTGACCCATAACAATAGCGGTCTTAATATTGCATGTAGATCGGTGCGTCGTATGTTCATATCGAGGAGTAGGGGTAGTAATGGAGTATTATTAGGAACCTTTAATAATCCCCTTATGAACTTATTCTCCAAGATTTCAAAGGTCTTTCTACACACAGGTCCCCAGAGTTCAGCCCCATACAAAACTGCTGACTGGACCTTGTATCTAAAGAGCTCTAATGCTGGGTTAACTGCCTTATTTGCACATTTGTTATGTCTTTTCAGTATTGGAAGACAATTTTGTTTGAACACAATTTTTGATTTTTCTAATTGGGGTCTCCAATTTAAAGATGAATCTAATAATACCCCCAAATAAGTAAAACTTTGTTCATAATCAAGCTTTTCTCCATTCAGCGTTAGGTTTTTCTCGAAACTTTTATGAGGATGGAGAGCCATATATTTAGTCTTTTTTACATTAATTTCTAACCCTTTTGTAATACAATACTGCTGGAACCTATCTAATAGGATCTGTAGGCCCCGTGGGGTTTGTGAAATGAGAATCGTGTCATCCGCGAAGAGGAGGGACGGAACTCGTTCCCCCCCAGGCGAGGTGAGTCGTTGTCACAATTCTCCATATAAACTGCAATATCGTTGACAAAAAGGGAGAAAAGTGTAGGCGCCAACACGCACCCTTGGCGCACTCCTCTCTTGATAGGGATTGCATCTGTGAGTTCACCATTTGGGCCCCATCTTACTCTAGCGTAGTACTCACTCACTTACTCATACATATACTAACATGTACACATTCACCTATACAGTCACTGACACAAGCACACACTCACCCATACAGCCACTCTCACAATCACTCACTCACCCATACAGTCACTCACATACCCCATCACTCATCTATGCTGCCTTTTACATACCTATTTACTCACCCATATACCACTGACACATGCACTCCCCCAACGACACAGTCATGCACATATTCACTGACCCATACATCCCCTAACACATACAGTGACTGACTGACTGACTCACCAATCCATACAGGCAATCACATAGCCCCTCACCCACAAAGATAATCAGACACCAATAGAGCTACTCAGACAACCAATCACTCACCCATACAGAAACTCACATACCCACTCACACCAATACAGCCACTTAGACACCAATTGACAGACAGATACAGACATTCACACAAACAGTCACTCACCCATACATTCACTGAAACACCTAATCACTCACATATACAGTCAGTTACACACCCACTGAGTCATCCAAATAGACACTCATACATCCACTGATTCACCAATGCACCTTGGTATATATATATTTAACACTCAGAAACGTTTTTAAAACACTCACAGACACTGGATGATGTCATCAGTGAAGTCATTTGAGATGTCATCGGTGATGTCACTGACCATGTCATGAGTGATGTAATATGTGAGGTCATAAGCAGTGCATTGCAGTGGCGCCAGTTATAGTTAGCTCACTAACTGTAACAGGTAAATTTCACTGGTTTTGTATGAGTGAAACCTGGGTCTAACTATCATTTCCCTGTAACCTTTAGTCTTATATATATATATTCCATGACAAAAACAAAGGTTAAACTAACATTATAGTTAGGTGAACATTTGAAAATCTAAACAACACTGAAATTCACCAGTTATGATAATAGTTATCTCAAGTAACTATAACTCATGCACTAAGGTAAATATAACTCGTGCCCCTGCCATGCACCATCTTGTGATCAACAATTTCACTTCAAATGTTGCAGTAATATTATCAATGATGTTGTAGAACATGTAATGAGTAACGTAATATGTGGGGTAGTTCATGGTGCATGGTGAGGGTGCAAGTTGTAGTTTCCTAGGGGCACGAATTATAGCTACTTGAGATAATGATAATTAGAGTTTATTGCTTTTTTTTGGCCCTGTTTTACATGTTCTGTATAAAATCTTTGGGTTCAAGCTCAACTGCGTAAACTCTCCGCTGGGTGCGGACTCTCTACACAGAGTGCGGCGTCCCTGCTCCAAGCGCGTAAACTCCGCACCCGTACAAAGACTCTACAATCAGGCTGGAACTCAATTATTTCATACAGGAAATTAAAAGGAATAAGTTCAATACAGGAAGTTGCAGGCAGCTATTTTATGGTTTTTCTGAGTAATTTCGCCACCAAGCAAGATTATCTGCAATCCTGCTGCTCTGTTTAACTAACCTACCCCCAAGATCGCTGAGGGACTTGAGGATAAGGCACCCCCTTTCAGTGAAACTGTATTGAACATACTAACTGAGGAGTTGCTTTATAATTGCCCCAGCTTTATGGGTGACCCAAAGAACAGCTGAGTATTGCAGCACGCGCCACATTCTATCAAGATATTGCAGTGCTCTACAGTGCAGTGGGCATGTACCATTGGTAGGCGCAGATGTGTCACACAGGCTGAAAGGACTGGCGGTACTGGGCCTGAATTAAGGCCAAGGACTTATTGGGACTGTCTCCCAGCCCCACTCACTGATGCCCCGCCTTAGCCCACTGTACTGGAGGGTCCTAAAGAAAGTCTGGCCAACCCTCCATGCTCAGCTGCAGGAGTTTAAGAAGCAGAGACCTGTGAGCATATGAACTGCATTATGTTCTGGTAGTATGATGTAAGTGGTGGAAGAGATATACATCATGTTTCTTTTGTCATGCAGGAATCCCAGCCAAACACCTACAATGACTACAACGCATACAAAACGCCTCCACCCGACTGATCGTCGACGTCCCCCGCCGCAGCCACATCACCCCCCACCTGAGAGACCTACACTGGCTCCCCGTCGACAATAGGATCACCTTCAAGCTCCTCACCCACGCACACAAAGCACTCCACAACGCCGGACCAGCCTACCTGAACAGCAGACTCAGCTTCTACACCCCCACCCGCCAGCTCTGCTCCGCCAGCCTCGCCCTCGCTGCTGTCTCCCACATCCAACGAACAACCTCCGGTGGCAGATCCTTCTCCTACCTCGCCGCCAAGACCTGTAACACCCTCCCTACCCACCTACGGCAGACCAAGACCTACTCACCTTCAGAAGACTCCTCAAGACCTGGCTCTTCGAGCAGTAGCGGCACTCCCTTCCCTCAGCGCCTTGAGACCCTCACGGGTAAGTAGCGTGCTTTACAAGTACTCAGGAGTTTCAAGGGAGAAGGCATGTCTAACCGACTAAGATGTCAGCAGCATAATCTAAAGACTCCTGGACCCGGGCCTCATGATCTGCATCTGCAGCCACAGCAGCAGACTCTGTCCTTTAAAGCACCAGCAGCCCCTTGCCTAGGTGGTCCAGGACTGGGTTTTGAAGCTGATTGGAGCTGCAACTTCACCATTTGGGCCCTGCTGTCGCCACTATGGTGGTTGTGGCTGGACGGGCCTGGGGCTCACACCCTCAGGCTGGGTGTGTGAAGTGGACCAAATGTCACAGCGGCAATACCGGCAGCGTGCAGCCCCATGAACAACGATGCACTAATGAAGATTGCTCTTTGGCCATTGACTGCAACATCCAGGTGAGGGGGAGTGCAGCTGGTAGACACAAGAATGCTCCACTAGAAGACCTCTCTGTAACTCATAGGAAGATGTGTGAAGGACCAATGACGCAGAACAATTGAGGCAGCGGAGTTGCTGAGTGAGACTGCTGTGGACCGGCAGGCTCCGCATTACTTACTGAAACCCCCAGGGCTGGCTCTGCCTTGAACAATGCAACTGGGGTGGTCTGAGGCCCGAGCTCTTGACTGCATATAAGGCACTATACAGAGGCCGGCCTGTCTGTGGAGGTGTCCGTGCCTTCTCCCACCTATTATTATTGGAGCGGAGGACCACAGCGGAAGTCCACTGATGCACAATTACAGAGAGTGAACTCAGACCATGGACCACTTTTGGGAGCCCGGCTTGGGCCGGTGGTGGCACTGCTGGGTCCATGTAACCCAGGGGTCTTCAAACTGTGGGGCCCGACCCCCAGGGGGGTTGTGGAGTGATAGAAAGTGGGTCCCACCTTCCAGGTCACACTTCTGTCTATTATTATTATTTCCAAAAAGGTGTCCTGGGGCTAATAACCATCTGCTGACTGAAATGGCAAATAAGAAACACACAGAAGGGGAAGGAGTACCAGCCAAAGGGGGCAACCCACAGGGTATAGGTCCAGGTTTGTATAGCATCCTAAAGGATAATAGATCAATGGTGAAGTGAAGCTAAGGTGGGTGAAAGTTCCACAACTGTGCGGCCCGCACCAAAACAGTGAAGCCGACTATTCATTTTTTTTGCAGTAGGGAACAATAAGAAGATTGGCACAGGCCGAGAGGAGCATACGGGTGTACCCAGTGAGGAAAGATGAAAGGGTGAGAGTAGATGGGATGAGAGAGGACAGCATGGGAGCGAGAGAATTAGATTGAAGAGGTCAGGGATGAGGAGAAATGTGAAGTGCTGAAGAAGTGCCGAAACGCAATAGGAGAAGTGAGTGTGAGCGAAAAGTGAGGGCACAGAGGAGGGATGCTGTTAAACGGTGAGAGAAGATAGCTGATTGATGATCTGTGACATAAAAACAGAATTTGGTACGATGTGGGTGAGGGACAACAGCGATGAGGGAAGAGAGGGAGTACTGAGGTTTGTGCTGAGGTAATAGGGGAGAGGGACATTGGTTCAAGAAGGTGTGGAAGAACAAAGGGGAGATGTAAAAGAATAATGGTGGACTGGAGAGGTGTAAGATACAGAAAATTGAAGGAAGAGACTTGAGGTGAATGACAGGTGCTGAGGGGAGAGAGAGGTGATGTGTCCAGAAAGGCCATTAGATAAATTCGAGAGAGGAGGGCAGTGAAAAGACAGAATGGCAAGAGGTGATTAAACAAGAAGTGAGAGGTTGAATGGGGAGAGTTTAGAAGTTGTAAAAAGGGGTGAAAGAAAATGGCTTGCAAAGTAAGAGAGGGATCCAGGGTTGGAAGAGGAGGGAGGGATGGAAGGGAGGGGGTGAGAGGAAAGTGGCATGGGTAAACTGCTTAACTCTGCATAAGGCTGCCAGGGTTTTAAGGGACCCTTGCTTAACTAGACATCTTTCTGTTGTTTATTGCTGTATTTTCATTATAAACTGGTACTGATGAGATGAAATCTTTTTTCCTCAGTGTTACTGTGCGTAAAAATGTCAAAATAATGAAGCAATGCTATCCCAAAATATGCGGCATTACATAGTATTATTTATTTTTTCTTACCATACAATTTAGTCGAGCCTGCCGCATAATTTGGTCCTCACCTGCCTCATAATGTAATGTAATGTAAGTATGCACTTATATAGCGCGTCTGTCACTCCAAGGAGCATCTTGGCACTTATAGCCCGTAGCCTAGGTGGAAGGCCGGAAAAGTCAGTTTGCACATCTATCTCATCTATACTGAACACACAGTGTCTAAACCAGAGTCATACAGACCGTATCTGAGAGGTTGAAAATCCAGGTTTTCAGAGCCTTACGGAAATTGTTCTCAGCAGAGATCAGTCGCAGATTGGGTGGGAGTTTATTCCAGGCCTTCGCGCCCAGTGTTGCGAGGGATTTCCCTCCTCTTGTTGAGAGTCTGAATTTGGGGATCCGTAACAGATTCAAGTTTGCTGATCTGAGGGAACGTGTTGGTGCATACTGTTTAAACCAGGGGAGAAAGTATTTGGGTCCTTGTTGGTGATATGCTCTGAAGGTAATCACCAAGATCTTGAACAGTATACGTTTGTGAATGGGTAGCCAGTGTAGGGCCTTGAGAGCAGCCGCGGCAGATGACCTCCTCGGCCATTTTAAAACCAGGCGGGCCGCCGCATTTTGGACAACCTGCAACCTATGCAGGACAGATCGATTTAGTCCTGCATATAAACTGTTGCAGTAGTCCAAACGGGAAGTTACGAGTGCTACTGTCACCGTCTTCCTGGCTGTCAGAGGGAGGAAATCAAAAAACTTTCTAAGTCCTCTGATGATGTTAAAACAAGACCCCGCCACTGCCCCTACCTGCTGCTTGAAAGATAGGGCACTATCAAACCTGATACCTAGCCGTGGCGATGGTATCGGGAGGGGACTCCGCATCCGATGGCCACCATAGGCTAGGGGAAAAGGGGTTTTGGGGGCCGAAGGGTATAATTTCGGTCTTCCCGGTGTTACATTTTAGATGGTTCTCACGCATCCAAATGAAGGTTGCGGTAAGGCAGTTTTTTAGATTTTCCTCTGCCTTCCCATTTTCCCTGTCTAGTACCAGAATGAGCTGAGTATCGTCAGCGTACGATATGGTACTAATGTTAAAGGACGAAATCAGCTCAATCAGGGGGGTCATATATAATAATTCCAGTAGCTCTGCCTATAGGTTTAGAATTGTTTGTCAGGAGGGGGTCCTTACGCCTGAAAATTTTGACTGGGAGGGGTCCCGGTCCCCAAAAGTTTGAAGACCTCTTATGTAACCTCATGTGTGGGACCCACCAAGTTGGCGAAAGACAAGTGCCCTGTTCTGCTAGGCGTCTGCCAATGCAAATGGGTGGGGGCCCCCCATTTATGTAACCAACCTTCTCCTGGCAGCCACGCTGCTGCGACCATGTAACAGGTGCATGGGACCCACCAGGTGGGGGAAAGACAGGCACCATAGCCTGCTATGCATCTGCCAGTGTTGTTGCAAGGGGACCCCCTTTTAATGTAATTGATCCCTCCCAACTGCAGCTGCTCCGGGATAGTGCTGGTGTTCCTGCAACTCTACACCATCGACCGGGACCTCCATCTTGCCTCAGTGAGGGATCCTCCATATAAGCCCAGGATAAAATAACCGGGGGAAGCCCTAGAACTTGAGAGAGGTGCTGGATAGGTTTCAGTTGATGACGGGGCCCTGTGGGCAACTCACCTGCACCTGCAGCGGTTATAGAGTGCTGTTTGGAGGCTGCGTGAAGACAGAACCATCTGAGGCTCCCCTGGTCCAGATTTAATGACGTGCCACTGCATGCTAACTTTATAATCAGGGTTTACCTCTGTCCTTTTGTGCAGGTGGTGGATGATTGGGGGAAGCCCTCTCTCCTGTGCTGCTCATCACATCACTGAGGGACTTCTCCCTGCTGGATTTCCTGCCCCAGGCGAGGTGGGGCCTCATTGGCCTCCTCCGGATGTGCTACCACTGCTGTAGGATTGGTGTTATTGCCAATCCGGTTCAAAAGCCATCCCTGGGAGGTGCTGGGACCAATGGTGGTACTCACCAGGAACAAGTCGGAGAAGCCAGACGCAACCTCTCGCTCCCGCTCAACTCCCTCCAAGAGCTCCAAGACCCATACCCTTGAAGACTATGTTCCCCCCAACTGTAGTACCACTTCACGTAGACAGGTTGAACGTTATCTATGACTGGTCAGTGGAAATTGAACAATGAATAGGGGCTATCACAACGGACATTGTCAAGCATAATGGACAGACACTTGCTGTCTTATTACTGGGCTAGGCAGATCAGTCCTTCCAACTCAACCACTTGTGAAGACAGGTGGAACGACTCCAGGACAGTGCAGATGATGCAGAGGGGAGGGGAGGGCATGCAGAAATAATGCCTGAGTTGTTGGAATTCCAGAGGGTGCAGAGGACTCCAATGCCACTCAATTCATTGAGTACCGGCTCCAGATGGTGGTGGTACCTACAGGGCTTTCTAAAGTGTTTGTGGTGGAGCGAGTGCACAGGGTCCTCTCTAGACAACCTATCCTGGGGGCTCCACCAGGGACAATGGTGGCTAAAATCCTCAATTCCAAGGGCTGAGCCACAGTACAACACGCTGCATGTAAAATGGTGACTAGGTACAAAGAAAATGCAAGGGTTTCACTGTTTCCTGACTACAAGCTCACTGTTCAGTGCCGTCATGCCTCCTTCCAGGAGGTCAAAAACACTTCTGCAAGGCTGGCCTCCAGTATGCACTGCTGTTCCCAGTCCGGCTCCAGGTGATCCATGACCAGCAGACCGTCTTCTGGGGTTGGTTGGAGCAGCATTTCCCAGACTCCCAGTGGGGCAGGCCTCCAAGACTGAGTAAAGCCACAGCGGGCCCCACGGAGGCAATGACAGAGGACTTTAGACAGGGCCTGACCTGGAATGGCCAACCTTCATGTGACAAGTTTTGGGGGGTCTGCAAGTAGCAATTCAATTTGCAATGATGCTGTGATAGTCCAAGAAATCCATCAGTTCCAACTCCTCACAGAGTTGCGCTTCAGACTCAGATTTCGAAAAGGGGGTGGTGATGAACAGAGTGTCTGAATTAAGCAGAGCACTCTTACCCAGTCCAAAGATCAGGGCTTGATCCATCACAGTTATTTATCTCACTGCACCATCCCAGCTCAGAACCTGGCTATATGCAAATCAGTCTGTCCCTGGCCCAGTGCATAATGGGAACAGGGCAGACTAAACTACCAAGCCAATTCTTCACCAGAAAGGAGACAAGCTACCGGGGACCGGTTTCTGGCATTTCAGCCGTCTTCAGCCCAGCTTGCTTGAATCCTGATGGTGCAGTGAGAAAGGGACTCATGTCTGAGTATACCCTGCCACACCTATAGTGGCCAAAAACGATTCAGAAAAGGGGGTGGTGATGAACAGAGTGTCTGAATTAAGCAGACCACTCTTACCCAGTCCAAAGATCAGGGCTTGATCCATCACCGTTATTTATCTCACTGCACCATCCCAGCTCAGAACCTGGCTATATGCAAATCAGTCTGTCCCTGGCCCAGTGCATCATGGGAACAGGGCAGACTAAACTACCAAGCCAATTCTTCACCAGAAAGGAGACAAGCTACCGGGGACCGGTTTCTGGCATTTCAGCCGTCTTCAGCCCAGCTTGCTTGAATCCTGATGGTGCAGTGAGAAAGGGACTCATGTCTGAGTATACCCTGCCACACCTATAGTGGCCAAAAACGATTCAGAAAACAGACTAATTTGCATACAGCCAGGTTCTGAAACTGGGATGGTGCAGTGAGCTAAAAAACGGTGTTGGATCTAGCCCTGATCTCTTGACTGGGTGAGAGCTTTCTGCTTAATTCAGAGACTCTGTCCCTCACCACCCCTTGTTGTAAATATTTTTGTCCACCCTAAGCGTGGAAGGGTATTCTCAGATGTGAGACCCTTGCTCATTGCACCATCAGGATTCAAGCAAACCGGGCCGAAGACGGCTGTAATGCCAGAAACCGGTCCCCGGGAGCTTGTTTCCTTCCCAGTGTAAGAATTGGCTTTTGTAGTTTGGTTTGCCCTGTTCCCATCATGCACTGGGACAGGAACAGACTAATTTGCATACAGCCAGGTTCTGAAACTGGGATGGTGCAGTGAGCTAAAAAACGGTGTTGGATCTAGCCCTGATCTCTTGACTGGGTGAGAGCTTTTTGCTTAATTCAGAGACTCTGTCCCTCACCACCCCTTGTTGTAAATATCAGACTCAGATTTGGCGGGCTACTGAGCGATCTTCCCCTCGATCACTCTGCAGATGACACATGGCTTGCTGGGTTGAAGGTCGTGAGTACTGCCAATATGACACTCTTAATTAAGTTCCTTTACAGGTTGCTCTCTACAGACGGTGTTTACGCTTCCCTGTTTACTCCTAGATAACTTAATTGATGTGGTAACTCTGTTTTGACACACTGCTGTACCTTTTCTCACTGGGTTACAGGGTACGAGGAATGTATATATGTCACTGTTCCCTCCAAGGGGACCGCCTGCAGCAGTATGTGGTATGTGATAGTCTGACTGTCTCCTGGCTGTGTGCCGGCTGGACATTATGTTACATCCGATTATGCTGGATCACAGGATCTACTGTGGATCCCGGTCCATATGAGCCAAATTGATTCAACAACCTTTGTTCTATGCTCACATGTTATCACACTGGGTGTGTTATTGTCCTTTTTTGAGGCCCACAGTTTAACTTGGTTATTTTGTTGCTGTTTGTTTATTATGTGGTTAAACAACTTTATATCTCTGGACCGAGTATTAGGAAAAGTTGTTTCACTGTTAGACTTGATCATCGGTCATATGCAGCGGAAGTAAAGAGTGGTGTGGAGTGGATCCTGGTGTTCCCACAAGGGGGGAAATGCTTTCAGTATTGTGATGCACACTGTACCTAAGGCTTATAAGATCATCATGTGGAATGTGAGAGTGCTGGGGACTGTGCATAAGAGACACAGGGCATTAGCACAATCACAAAGGCACCATGCTCATATCACATTTCACTGTACCAGAGGCTCTGAAATTGCACCACAAATGGAGGAGACAATTATTTTGCTCAGTATATTCTGTATATGTGAGGGGGACTGTGGTATGGCTCCGAGCAGGGGTTCCATTTAAGGTTTTTGATACTAGAACTGACACACAGGGATGATATTTGCTAGTGAGGGGTGAACTGGATGGAGCTTCTTTAAATTTTGACTGTGTGCATGCACCTAACATGGAGTAAGATGCAATCCTAGCCCACCTAGTGACAGTTTTAGCAGATTGGGTATTGTACCCATGGGTGTTGGGATGAGATTTTAACACAGCTGTGGAAATGACACTTGACTGTTCCAACCACCTGTGTTAGGCACTGCCCTCATCCGGCAAGCAAGAGCACTGTGACAGACAGTGGATAGAAAGGTGGGATCTCTTGATTGTATAACAAAGCCACAATTTGGGCATGAGAGAATATGTGTTCTAATCGTACCCTCATCAGTTACTCTTTCACCTTGACAGGCTCCTCTGTTCCGCGCGTCTCAGACAGTTTCCTATCACAACCCATTGGAAATGACTCTGTCATAAGGTAGGGTTCCAACCCCGATCCCCATCTGGCCCATGCAGCCTGCCCTACTCGAGGATACACTGTTTAGGGACAAACTTGCTACTTGCATTGATACATACTTCGCTGAGAACTAACATGGCCTCCTCCCTGCTGGTGTGGCTTAAATAAGATGACATCTCTCAATGTGTCCAGCTAATGTTTTTCTGCCTTCCCAAAAACGCATTATTTGTATTTTGGCTGTTATTCCCACAGTGCAATTAAATGACATCATGGAGTATAATATGATAAGACCACGGATCCAAACCCACTCTACAGTATTTGAACATATCTCGGTACATCTTAACAAATGCCTGGGCTATTGGATTAAAAATCGATAACTAGATACGAGTTAAGTCTTAATAAGGACATACTAGTCTGAGTGACAAGTATTGATAAGCCGTGATACCTGATTAATTGATGCACATAACTGGTGTAGTAATACACGGCAGATGCTGATGCGTACATTTGATTTTAATATGGAACCATTTCAACATGGCGCTCCGTTTTTAGCCTTCCTGGACAAGGACTTGTCCTTTTGTTAATAAATATCGCCCTCATACAATACGCCGAAAACCACCAGCACTGATTAGTTGGGAGGGATTAGACCCTGGACCTGATAGAACATGATGAACCAACCCCTTAAGTGTTACAACATGTGCTCATATTTTGCGTTCTTCCTCGCATTTATCACGTGCTTAAGAACAGACAATATTGCAATACGATTTTGTTTAGCATTATTGGACTTGCAAGTTTTTCAGACACTTGAATTTCATGCACATAAAAAACTTTGCTCGTCAGAGATTCAGCTCACTATTCATATGTAATCGTGGTCTTTCTGTTAGTTTAATTATCTTGACCTGGATGTTCTCTTTTACTGTCCTCCAGATAAACTGATGGAGCCATCTTCTTTCGAGCACTGAGCACAACACATCAGACTCTAAGGGCCATATGCATGAACACATTTTGCCATAGACACAGAATGGGCAAAACCCTTTAATGCATCTGGCCCTAAGAGCCGTTTTTACCCCTAGAACCCCAGAAGGAATCTTATACTCTAAAAATCTACCTTTATACAATAAGACGGTTCATGTTATTTTTCTCAGAACTCATCTGTTTAACAAGACTGCTGTTTATCACTTAATGACACAAATGTTATTCTAACAAAGTTATTCCCAAACGACATCATGCAATGTATTATACTTTCCTTCTATACAGAAAATACTTCCAGTTCAACTCTTCTGCTGAAAACAATTGTTTAATGAAGCTATATGCAAGTTTGAGAACTAAGATGTGTTAAATATTACAAGAGGTGATCTGTTATTTAATGAATTGACTTCGTCAGTCAGAATAACTTTATTTCGCCAATAAAATGTAGGCATAAAAAGTATACTACATTTGAAAATAAACATTTAACAGCATTTCACAGCATTACAGAAAGGTCAAAATATGTAAAAATGTAAAGAGAATTATTGGATTAAAATACAAATTCATAATTATTTACACTATGCAGTAAAATCAATTCATTATTCGGGATATAATTTTAGCAGATTGCACATCTCTTTTTTAGTGCAGATAACAAAAAGGATGCCAAAGAAAAAAAGATAAAAGGGTCAGGTAATAAAGGGCTACACGATACTGTTTGAAGTTCATTTTACACATTATGGGGATAATAAATCATTTTCTTTCATTACAATAAAATTTACAGAAGAATAAAAAGTGTATATCATTCTGTGCGGATTGCTCATCACAGGAACAAAATGGGTGGTCAGAAACAACATAAACGTTACTGGGAGAACCCAACATAAGCAGAATATAATTTAAACAAAATCTCACCAGGATGTACCTGTGTTGTAAGTTAGTGACAAAGGATTGATATATTGAATTTATATCCATTTGCGTTATACTGGGGGAAGTTAAGTATGTTTATACTGTTGAAAGATTTATATTTTTAGTCTCCCTTCTTATTTGCCGATTAGAAAGCAATTGCGCTTTTAGGTCATCCTTAGAGATCGAACAACAAGTGGTAGGATCTAAAAAAAGTCGATGTAGCCCAACTGCTTTCAATGTGGATTCAACATAAGTTAACCAAGTAATGTTACCTACTCCATCTAATTCAAAACATCCTATATAATGTATCTTTTTAGAGCAAGGGTCTAATTTCACCTTATTGTGTGCCACATTAGAATCGGCGCCATTGCATTTTTATCGGTAATGTAAGGTGCTCGCAATTCCATGTGACACTTATAGTTGGCACATGACTTTGGCAGAGAGAGGACCCTTTTTAAAAGTTTAGCTTCAATTGTCTGCAGTTTTTCGCAATCTCTAGTTCCCTGAACAGCTGCTGCATAGGTGGCAGTGGATACAGTCTTAGCTTGGTATACTCTTTTTATTAGATCTATTGGTTTTAGGCCAGTTTTTTTTAATTAATTTAGTTAGTGCTCCAATATTCCTTTCCATCTGAGAAAATCTGTTAGCAATCATCTTTTGCCAGTTAATTTTGGAGTCAAACAGAATCCCCAGATAATTAAAAGATGCAATGACTCCCAGTTTTTCCCCTTCAGTAGTAATTTGCGGCTGATTTAGCTGCCTAGTGCCTGCTACTAGAATAAAAGACTTTGAATAATTAACTTTCATATCTAGATTATTAATAAATTGAGTGTATTCCAGGACTAGACGATGCATTGTGTTACTAGTACGAGCTAAAAGGACTGCGTCGTCCGCATATAATAAAATTGGAACCTCTGCTGAATTAATATCAGGGACATCCGGAGTGGGACCAACAATGCAGATTCAACACCATTGGTGTAGAGTGTGATTAAGAAGGGGGCAAGAAGGCACCCCTGCCTTACACCTCTTGCAATTTTAAAGACCGGGTGCACTCACCATCCCTTCCATAGCAAACACTGACTGAAGCACCTGCATACAGGTCTCGGATGATATTTATAATATTCAGGCAAATCCCCATTACCGCCATAATCTGCCACAACCTAGGCTGTGCCACGCATTCAAAGGCTGTGGGCAGATCCATGAAGGCTAAATGGAGATGACCTTTTTTTGCAGCTGTGTATTTCGCTATAATTAGGCTCAGGTTCAGACACTGATCTACAGTGCCTTTTCCTTTTCAAAAGCCGAACTGGCATGGAATAATAATTTTTTTTTCCAAGGCCCAGTCCTCTAGTCTGTTTAAAATTAATCGACTAAGTAGCTTTGCAGTAGAATCAATCAGAGAGATAGGTCTATAGTTTTTCGCAATCGACCTATCCCCCTTTTGTATATTGGAATGTTTACAGTTGTCTTCCACGCTAGCGGTGCACCTGTTTGGCAAATTTTATTAAAACATTTGTTAAAAGGGGGGGCCCAAAGATCTTGTTTATCTAAGAACAAGTCAATGGGGACTCGGTCTGGTCCCGGAGCCTTTGCCCGTTTGCATTGGTTTAGAGCATGCTTAGTTTCAGCAAGTGTAAAAATAGCAGTAGACCCAACACTTTCTAAAATTGGGGAGTAGATTGTAGAATTGTCATGTCGCCGCTCCGAAAAGACCTTCAAAGAGGGGTCACCCATGCTTCCTGGTCAACATTGGTATCTGTGGTCATAGCCTTCTCGTCTTTTAAAAACAGAGCATTAATCAGAGACCAGGTTTTCCCACCATTCTTCCTTTAGGGTCTTAAGCCTGGTGAGTCTTGCTTTTTTATAAGCTTTACGCAAATATTTGACCAATGCTAGATTTCGAGGTTTGGACTTCAAGGCTATATATAGACTCTTTAGTGGTTTATCACAGTCGTCATCCAACCAACGACATTTTTTAGGCTGGCTGTTACGGATAACACGGGGTAAGTTATTTTTGACGTCAGATAAAATTAACTCAAAATTCAAAAGCATGCTGTCATGTAAGACTGGATCTAAGCAGAGCATTATCTCCCCAAGACGGTTAGACACTAAGTTGCCCAAAAATCTCCCATTGTCTACTTTTTCCACTTTAGAACAATCCCATTTTCTCTTGCAATTACGGGTTTTATAGGGAGTTTAGAAGCACAATCAACTTTCTTTACAAATGACATAAAAAAGGTTATTGCAGCATGATCACTGAATGTGTAAAACACAATCTCAAATTGAGAAAAAAGGCCTTTCATAGGGTCAGAAACCAACACATAGTCAAGGGTAGAAGAGGAAAAATGATTTAAAAAAGTAAATTTTAATTGACCAGTTAAATTTGAGCGAGTGTTTAAAAATACAAGGTTATTTAATGTTAGTAATCTATTTAGGGTATTACCATACTCCGTGTGACAGAAATGAGGAACATCCTCCCCATCATCATCTTGTACTCCACAAGCTAGCACATTAATCTTATCACATGGGTAAATGTTGAAATCCCCAAGCCACATTATACCGCAGGGTTTGGTGCATTTGTCGTGTGGGTCATTGATATTTTTTCCAGAGGGGCCCTCACGTCTGCTTGATTACTACCAAAGTTATTGTTGTAAAAGTTAATAAGAAGCCAACAATAACCTACACAATATTCAATTAAAATGATATGATGATACAATGACATATTCAAGAATGACTTCACTTTAAAAGGAAAAGCGTTAGAAAGTAGAGTCAGCAAACCACCCTTAGCCCGACCAGCAGGTGATGGCACAGCAGGAGTTTGAAAGGAGCAATACCAATTAAAAAATATTGGATCTATTTTTCAGGTCTCTTGAAGGCACACTATGTCAGTAGATAACAACAAGGACAGGCAGTCGGTATTAGACCTTTTTTGATTGTAACCAGCAATGTTCCAAGACATAGCCACTATAGATACTGAGAGGTTCTCTTGAGGTTGCGGACTTTGGACAAGTTTAGGCTGACTTGGTGGCTGGCTAGTGTCACTTCTGAAATTATAGCTAGGGAGACCGCCTTTGTAGATCTAAAGCGCCATCCCCACTAGATAATATATTCTGAGAATCCAGTCAGTCACAGGCGGACAGGCCTTCTAGAGCAGCAAATCTATTCCTTAGCGGAAACGGTGAGACTAAGGGGGGGGGAGACATTGCTTAAACAGGAAACGGGATGGCCTCAGGTAACATGTGATCGAGCAGTAGACAACTGTGGTGAAGGATAGGGTTTATAAAAGATACCCAGAGGCAAGGCAAACATTTCAGAGTGAAATTATGGCATATTTGGTAAGACAGATAATAGTTCACCCACTATATGATGATTATCAAAGTTCACTGTTATATAGTCACCTTTAATACTTTTGGGAGCTCTTCCTACCCAAGAAACCCTCCCATCCATAATAATATTATGGTGGGTATTACATTTTTCATCTAGGCAATTAGATAGCCAATGCTGGGATTTGTTTATTAGCTGCTCCATATTTTCAATCAGATTTGGTTTCAGTTCTGGGACATGAGCTAGAACTATAACATACGGACAAGCAGCTGGGGGTGATCTAATCTTGACTTAGGCTTCCCACTTTCATCTTGGTGCTTAGAAGGTCTCCTTCCCAAGCACGATGATTGTGACCTTTCCTCCAAACAAATTGTAAGTATAGATGGGATAGTATGTTGGTGAAGAACTATAGGGCTAGTAGATATTTGAGGATCACTATGTAACATTGAGCAACCAGTATTCTCATGGTTATCTTGTACCTCTGTCTGTTTCTGTGTCCTACCATTTTGTGTTGTGTATGTTGGCTCTCAGAGTTTTAACAGAATCACTGACAGAGCCAGGCAAAACAGTTGGAAGCCCCATTGACTGTCGTAGGGCATTGCTTCCCATACTATCATTAGTTACATTTGGCCCATCAGGCAACTTAAGGGGGGCCATGACTAGTTGGGGATTGGGTCTAACTACGTCAGTTAGCATAGTAGTATCAGAGGGAGGCTGACATAAGAGATGAGAGGCCTCAAGAGAATATCATTTTCCCTCGATCTTAGACAATGTATACAATATAGGGTTTAGTAATGCAGACATCATAGTCTCTAATCTTTCCATTAGGTCAGAGTTACAAGGATGATCAGTCTCCAAATCTGGTTGATTGGTAATTTCAGTATGTCTGGTAGATCTAGCAGTTCTTAATTGTGATGAAAGTCCTGTGTCCTTGTCTTGCACCCGGTATATTTCTCCTTACAAACCAGCTTTAGTGTTTTTTGTTTTAAGGGACCACCTCCCTTTCTTTTTTTAGATTTCGCATCAGGATAGTTAGTTTCCGCTTGATTGGACATTAATTGCTCCTTAGTTGTATTGTAGTTTTCATCTATAATGGTGGTGGGTAAAGATAGATTCACTGCTGGAGCTGCAGAAGAACTCAGTTCATCTACTAATTGTCCAGGATTCAATCGGCCAATAGCTAAAGTCCCCCCACCCAAAGAAGAACGTTTGATCAGTGTATCCAAAGAAAGCCTTCTCTCAGTAAGTTCGATTTCATGAGCCAGGACAGATTCGGCCCCTGTTAGAAAGGCATCCAGGGTCCCAACATGTCCAGACCCTTGTTTTTCCTTAGCAATCTTTCTTTTACTCATTTTGTCCTCAGTAATACTAGCTACCCTGCTTCTGCTTTGGCGTGCAAACTTCCCCAGCAGCACAACGCTTGTATTAAAATCTGCAAATCGCAAGGCTGAACAAGGCCCAACTACTCCCTACCTTTGCCTTCAGACTAGCAGAGGTCAGTTCCTAGCACAACAACGATCTCACTCGACAAGCCAAGAGGGTAGGTCCAGCCTCTTACAGCCCTGATGGGCACGGACGGGCCCGCCCTTGGCCCGGGCTTTGCCCGTGCGCGTCCGCGCTTATCCCGCAATGAGATTTAAAGTACCTCCGGGCGCTCAAGCAGCGTCAGCGCCTCCAGGCGCTGTACCAGGGAGTTATGGAGCTTCGAGTCCCCCTGCAGCATTCAGCTAGCGGGCCCCATGAAGTGGGCACCGCAATGAGATTTAAAGCACCTCTGGGCGCACAAGCAGTGTCAGTGCCTCCAGGTGCGGTACCAGGGCGTTATGGGGCTTTGAGTCCCACTGTGGCGTTCTGCTAGCAACTCCCGCAAAGCAGGTGCCACAATGAGATTTAAATCGCCTCCGGGCATACAGGGAGCATCAGTGCCTCCAGGTGCGGTACCAGGTCGTTATGTGGCTTTGAGTCCCCCTGCGGCATTCGGCTAGCGGCATGAATTGACTTGATAAATCGTTCTCTAAAAAAACTACAATAAACCCACGTAACCATGCTAAAGCATGGATAATTCTTTTTTGTCACACATCTAAATACAGGCACCTAGCATAATGAACTGTCCACCACACCAAGCCAAACAAACTGTGCATGGAATATATGTTCAATGCCTCATTTGACACATGATGTGTTTAGACTGCTCATCCATACTGAAAACTCGCATTTGCCAGCACTTCCATTACACTTTTTTTCTCTCTCATGATATAACAACTAACCATGTTGTAGCAATCTGTGACCTAACATGTCTGATTCAAACCCTTTTGACACCAATATGTCACACTCCCTGGCATCATGGGCAATGTACCTTTCTGCTTGATATCAACTCAGCAATCAATGGGGTTACTTTGCCTAGTGCATTCAAGGATTTTATTCACTGTGCACGTGATAGAGTCCACATTCGATTTGATTTTGGACCCTATGATTTCTGATATCCATCATATTTTTTGCAGCCTTGAGAAAGCCCCAGGCCAATTAACTAATAGGCGGCGAAACACATGTGGTCTGGCCAAAAATCACCAGCTGTTGAAAGATACTATGAATATGATGAAAATCTTGATCTGAGAATTAAAAAAGAAAAAGCAATACCACAAATGAAACAGGTCTTATTGTGTTTCCTTTGCATGCTACATCAGAAGGATGTAAAAAACAAATAAATAAACAATATCTCAAATTAAACAGGAGGACAAACCCAACCCCTACATAATTTCTAATAACAGAGGCAAGGAAGGACCGAACCTCGAGCAGCATCGTACCGCTTATTCAAAAGAAAGGGGCATTATTAACCCAGGGAGAGAGCACTTGGACCTTAAAAACTTGAATACTGCATCTATAATTCATGATTGGAAGTTCCAAAGCCCCTTCAAATGATTATGTTGTGTTGATAGCCAAAACGGTTACAACCTGATATTTAGGACTGGCTCGCGATGTTTATCTGCATATCTTTTGTGTAGAAGTTTACCCTATTTATTTATTTATTTATTTAAGGATTTGTAATGTGCATGGCTGCCTCAGCGACAAGGCGTCCCAGTGCAGCCAGAGACCAGACAAGAGACCGGGGGACACAGCGAGCAACAAGTATCAAATAGTGGGGAACGGTCTGTTCTAAAAAATTCTGAACCGCTGGGACCTCAGCGACAGATACTGGAGTTGATAATAAAAAACGGGGATGATAACCATATTTACATTGAAAAGGAGCTATTTTGATTGAACGGTGCTGCGTATTGTTGTATGTGAATTCCACTGCCCATGAAAACGTATCCCAATCTGCAACAGTTTGTAGAAACCGGCATCTTTTGTGTTGTTCTAAACATTGGTTCACTCTCTCTGTCTGTCCATATGTCTGAAGATGATAACCAGGGCGCCAGTCCTAAAAAATGAGATAGGAGGACTAACCTGGTTACGCATTATGCAAGTGACATCACAGCGCGTGGCATCACCGCATGTGACATCATGGTGTGACATCACTGCATGTGACATCATGGTGCATGACATCACAGGTGGCATCACATGATTTGGCATCATAGGAAGTGGTATTACAAGCCACAAATTTACAGGAAGTGGCATCACAAGAAGTGACATCAGATCTTAAGCACCCCACATATATGTTTAGCAAGTTATCATGAGTGCATTTGAGTGCAATTTGAGTATACATGCAAACCCTCCTGATTTAGACAGAAGATTCACACTTTTGTAAGCTAAACATAAAACAATGTTGCCTTTTGTAAGCATAAAGCTTCCTTTGCCCAAGGATTGAACAAACTAACTCTATCACCAGCCTACTCAAATATACATTATATCTCATTTGCCACACATTTCCATGTAGATGCAATAGCTTTAGCTGCCTGCGCTCTCCAGAGTTGAGACCACTCTCCTATGCGAAGTATTCTTACTCAGACTTATCCACCTGCACTCATTTTAGGAGACTGCAGGTCATTTTTCTCCAACAGACCATTACCCAAAGGAAGTAGAGAAAGACAGAAAGGGAAAAAGGAGAGGGACAAGAAAACAATGATGAATGCAGAAAAGAGGATGACAAAAAACCTGCAAGAATAAGCAATTTTAGGGTAGTGAAATAAAAAGGTTTTTGCAACATTAGCATTCAGCATTAGGACCCTAAGAAAAAGTTTGGGGCTCTGCATTTATGTTTTTACAAATTACACACTAGTCCCAAAATGTCAACTCACATTTAGCAGCAGATATCTCTCATGTTTTCTTTGTTGGCATAACTATATCTAAACAACCCTCACATTTACCTGAACAACCTGACAGCTCACCCTGGAATCCCTACCACCAGAATGAAGACACAAAGAATGAACCATAAGTTTCAAAGTAAGAGGTATCAGCTTGCCATCAAAAATAGTGTAAGCTGCACTGTATCCAAGGATGAAAAGGAAATGGTGACAAAAGTCACTCACAAGAAAATCGCACATTCAATTCCAGCCCCGACTAGCACTTTCAAGAAACAAATATTACTAGTTTGCATAGAAAATCTTCCCAAGTTGTGAGATGTAGGAACATTGAGAGACACCACAAACTATCGCCATTAATCAAATCTATACTAGACCTTGCTCGCTGATAAGACCTCTGCATATACTAGACATATTACACTTTCAACATGGTGCACCATTGACGGACTACTTGTTTAGAGTAAAACTGACCTGTGAGCTTACCTACTCACTGTAACCTCATCCTGAAGGAGCCAGTCATAGGGAGGCACAAATGAGCTTTCATTTCATAGATAGCATAACTCTGGAATACATCAGTTTACCAAACCTAAGAGCATCATAACAACAAAGCTAACCTGTGTTATTGTGTTTCAATACAGTACATTGTAAAATGTGCAACATCCCTGCAGTAGGTAGGTGTGAGAAGGGCAAAAAATAAAAACACCCATACCTCGGCAGGGTAACAACTTGACAAAGTTTAACACAGCCATATCCAGCGATCTTGTATTTCCAGAGTTACAAAAAATGAAATGTGCCTTCCTTTCGGGGAAAACAGCTCTTCAACATTTAGTGATTGGAACTGGTAAATAAAGCACATGATTTCAAATGTTTGGAAATAAGTTTTTGTTGTGGTGTTGCAGATTTAGATACTTCTGCACAAAACGTATATATCTGAGCCATGGAGGAGCAAGCAGGCTTATGCAAGGCAGTCCTTATTTGAAGTGAAAAGTGCACAAATGCAGCATCTGCCCGCCACTCAAGCTTCACCCTAATTTGCCAAGAATTAAAAGCAAAGCATTAACAATGGATGGAAAACAGTAGAAATAGAAGAAATAAAGATATGTCCATCTAATGGCTGAAATGAACAATGTGAAAGCAGAACACCTGGAATCAATCCCGTCTTTCCAGCTTGGCCATCTTCTGTGATCCTAGTCAAGTCTCTTGTGTTAGATTTTGTAGGCTGTAATGTTGGAACATGTATAATAAGAATCTAGGATGTGGGGAAAAGAGGAACCAAATAGGTTAATGACTGTAAGAGACCTGTGATGAAGGTTTGACTACAAGATTCGCCTGTCTACTTACCCAGATGGAGCTCTAAATAGGACGCTAATAAAGAAAAGAAAACACAGCGACCAAATGGGTCAGTATGTGCGGCATGTTTGAATATGGTGAATGGAAGTTTCACAATTGAATGCAAACAAATAGGATGTTAACAGGATCCTTGTGAGGTCCTAATGAAAGAAAACTAGCACAGTGAGGCATTGGTGTAAAGGCTGAAATATGCTGACCGCCACATAGTCCAGCATCTTGGTAGCCTGCACACGTCACTTTTCCTTTCAAGAACTGCATCCCACATCTGCCTGTGCACCAGGAGATGCCTGCACATCGTCAGCATGCCAGTAGGCACATAAAGCCAGTTACAGGCTCCTGCAGCACGAGAGCCCGCCACAGAGTCCAGCATCTCAGTAGGCTACACATGCCACTTTACCTTTTGGGGACTGCATCCCTCATCTGCCATTGCGCCAGGAGGGGCCTGCATGTCATCAATGCACCAGTAGACGCATAAAGTCTGACGCATGGCTCTCGTAGCTCAGGACGTGCACAGGTGTGCGTGTTGGAGCCCGGAGGAGGCTGGGCTGGGCCTACTCACTTGGCTCTTGGTTCTGGTTACTTCCCTGCACCCACTATGGAAAGCCTTTCAAAAATCCATCTGAACTATAGCCATCTGTACAAGTAAGTCTATTTGCCCCAAATTAATTAACTCTCTTTTTAAACAGCGTTGCTCTCCCTTCTTTTTTCCTTTTTCAAACGATGGCCAAATTGAAGCAAACAGGGGGAAGGGTGAATACTCCAAAGCCCCTCCAGAACTCTACACTTGATTGTTTTCTTTTACGGGCTGCCAAAGCAATTCACAATTACATTTTAGTAGTAGAGATATGGCTGTCCCTAGATGGGGGTCCTGTTGCAGTTATAAATGAGGACCAAGAAGTGAGTGGGTCGCCAAGTGTCATTGAAGAGGGTACTCATGCACACAACAAAAGTCTACCAGATATCTCCCTTCAAGTGCACCTCACCACAATCATTGGTAACCCAGTCTTGTTATCCTCCAGCTAAAAGGAAAAAGAAGGTGAAACACCTGTAACCTCCACCGGTCTTAATGACCAGATCCAGGAAAAAACCTCAGGATTCAGCACTGGAAGCATATATTGACAAAAAGCAAGCTGCACCAACTGTGATCGACTCAGACTTGCCATCTCTTAATTCCGTAGGCCTATCCCCGCAAACCATTGAGACTTTAATGACTTGCTTGGAAAAAATAATATGTAACAAGCTCTTGCCGATTTTGGACAGGCTCGATAAATTGGAGACATATGTGGGATCAATCCATGTGAAGGGACAAAAATGAAAAGTCATGAAGGTGGGCCTCTTCTCTATGGGGGATTACATACCGGTGAGGTCAATCATGGCAGGACCTAGATTTACCACCCTGTGTCTCTATCTCTGAAAAACACAGGAGCGACCTGAGGGCAGCATCACAAAAACCAATGGAACATACATGTGCTAGTCACCTGGGGAGGTAAAGGCTGCCCCCTAGTTATATCGGGTTTACTGCATGCAGTCCTTTACTCTCTGAGAACGTAAATGAACACAGTAAACAGACTCCCCCAAAATGACAAAAAGGTGACTCGACAAAGCATTGCCCATATGTGGCAATTTTAACTAGTATCCCTCCAGTGCCGTACAACCATGAAGAAACATTCAACCAGTTGAAAAATAATTTGCCACTTGCTATCCCAGAACACACATTTTTCAATTACTAAATACCAAGATATCATCTTTGTAAGATGTGTAAGCTAGGTTGGCACGCTACGCAAGACCTCAATGGGAGACTGCGTAGTAATTAACTGTAGGACATCAATGCTTGCAGTGCAGTTGCTTAGAAGAGGAAAGACTTCACCCGTCCAGAGGCCTAGACAAGGGATCGACATTGTGCCACTCGGGTATTTCTTTAGGCACCTCAAATCCATATGACAAATCGCCCCTCATAATGTGTATCACGCTGAGAAACCAAAGTTGAGACAGGAGCTTTTTCAGCTCGAAACAAGAACCAGATATCAAGCCCTTACTGATTTGGACACATCTGATTAACTAAACCCCTAAACCACAGAAACATTAATGACCTTGAGACACTTCCTGCTACTCAGTTGGAAGGTGCTACTAACATTATTAATCCTAGTGAATCTGTTTATTGTGGCCAGGTTACCATGTTCCCTGCACTCAACTTAGATGCAGAGAGAGCAAGCTCTACAATGAGAAGTCAATCCCAGGTGTGCGCAAAAAATGATCAGAACTTGAAAATCTTATCCTGTAATATTGTGGGAATAAGGCCAAAGCTAAATGATCCAGAATGGTGTAATTTAGTGGATGTATTCCACCTATGTTTGTCCCAAGAAACTTGGACGGTTGAGCAGGTACATAGATTGGGGTTTAGTACTTTCAGTATTGAGGCCATGCATTTTTGAGCTGGCCACCCAGCTGGTGGATTATTGATTTGGGTTAAGACCACCCTGGCATGTAAAATCAAGTTAAAGAAACTAGGATCAGAGGAGATTCTTGGCTTAGAACTAATATTACTGAAAGAAAATATCCATCTCAGGGTGTTTCATTTATATAATCGTTTTAGTAGCCCCGACAAGCCTCCCGACACGATAACTTCACTAACCAACTTCCTCAATGCATCTAGGAAAGAGCATCATCTCATAGTCACTTTTGATTTTAATACAACTTTTGAGCCCGTTGACTATGTACAGGACATAGTGCAGGATGAAGACCAAGCTAGAGGGGTCAACAAGCTCCAGATTCAAATAATTTAGAAATGTACTAAGGTGGGACCACAGGTGCTATCTTTTAACCTTGCCTACGGAGTACGAGCTTGTAATGGCTGGACACGCTTGGACGCAGAAGCATGCTTTACGTTTAAGAGGGGAAAAGCTAAGAGCAGGTTCGATTACATTTTGGTTGACCTCGACCTGTGGCCAAATGTTAATGACATGATCAATTTAAATTGGGAGGATAGCTATCATAATGCTTTGGCACTGACGATATCTGGTCTAGCAAATTTGTATGGCCAACCTCGACAGATGGTGGTCTCTGTTTTTAACACTAACAACAACAAAAGAGTAAAATGGCCACAGATATTGGCCATTGGGAATCTCCTCCCAAACATTTATGCTGAAGTAGGACAGATCCTTCCTCTCCTAGGCAATACTGATATTAGTGATGAGGACATTATGGAAACTTTTCAGCAATTAACTTCTACCCTAAGATCTATTTTTAACAAACAGTGAAATCTTAATCCAATCCAACGGAGCACTGCCCATTGGTATAGTGAGGCTTGTAGGCAAACCAGAGACGAACTAATTGTGGTGGTAAAGAGGAAAACGCAGAGAGATATTACAATCAGAAGGAAATTGTACAAAAAGCATAGGTTGAGGCAAAAAGGGACTGGGATTCAGAGAACTGGTGTACTCTTGTAGAAGCCTCAAGGCTGAAGGACTGCAAATAATTTTGGCACCTCTTGCCAAAATGGGCACCCTAGTAGAAAACTGAAAGGTATTTCGATAAACAGCCCCATGTCTGGGAGGAGTATTTCACGAATCTCTACACAAAGTGGATGATTTGTGTCTAGATCCACAGGTCAGCAGCACAGATCTAGTACAAGCTGGTGAAATTAGTTTCTCAATAGGGAAAACTGTTAAAGCTATTAGCTCCTTTGAGAATGGGAAAGCTCCTGGGCTGGACAATCTACCGGGAGATTTGTTCAAAGCAGAGCCTACGATATGGGAACCACTGATACAAACTGTTTTTATTGCCATCCTGCGAGGTGGAGATATTCCTGTGACCTGGAGAGGGGCGGAAATAATCCCAAAATTTTAAAAAAACGAGACAAGGGAACACCAACAAATTATAGGCCACTTAGCCTCATAGATGTTTCTCGAAATGTTTTTAGCAAAATTATTTTAACTCGGATCCAAGAATGGATCGAGGAGAATAACATATTTTCCAATCTGCAGGCAGGATTCAGGGCTGCCACAAGCACCCTAGACCAGGCATTTAGAATTCTCCAGCTTACATGGAAAGAAGTGACAATTAGGAGGGGTCACTTCTATGTTGTGTTAGTTGATCTTAATACAGATTTTGACTCCATTGACCGTACCTACATCTGGACTGCCCTTCGAGACTTAGGACTCCCTATGAACTTACCTAAAATCCTGGTTTGTCTGCATCAAGATAATTAAGACAAAGTCAGGTGGAATCTAGATGGCAGTTTATCCAATGACAGTCTGGTCTCTAAGGAAGTATGACAGGGCTGTATTCTTGCCCCTATCCTATTTACCCTGTACATAACTGGGTTTGTAGTAGAGCTATTCGATTGTGGAGGTGATCTGCCGAAATGAGCGGGTAGTTCTGTGCCCTCCTTGCTATACGAAGGCAACACGCTGCTTATATCAAAGACGCCAATGGGGATCCAGAATGCCCTCAATAAATTTGCAAAAGCGTCTAAGGACGGAGGCTTAGAAATCAATTCCTGCAAAACAAAATATATGGCATTCAACCCCTAAAAATCCATAAAGGGTAAACTGAGGTTGGGCACCCAAGTTTTTGAGCAGGTCAGGGTATTTGATTACTTGGGAGTCCTAATCAGCTACAGTCTAGCTTGGACACCCCAAATAGGAAAGAGAGTCCTAACCCTTCAACATGTTGACTGTGCAATAGCTGGGAGGGTCAGGGGTTCTGTTTTTCGACCCACTTCTCCAATTCTGGAACTACATAGGGCAAAAGGGCTAGGTGCAGCCTTATATAGGGCTGAGCTGTGGGGGCTGGAGAGCCTAAATCACCTAGAACTTGCTGTGAATAAATTCTTAAGGGCGATCCTTAATCTATCAGTGAACACCCCCCTTATGCCATTAAGACTTGACCTTGGTCCTAAACCCATTAAATATTTTCTTATTCTCAAGGCACTCTTGTTTTGGGTAAGACTATGGACCAATAGTACACAGGTCCCAGGAAAGGAGGCTTTTGGAAGAACTTCTAATATCTCAAAAATAATCCGGACGTCTTCTCTGGTTCAATAAGGTCAAGGATTGGCTCACAAAATTGGGGTTGAAGTTCATGCGGGAGTACTCAAAGTCCATCACAAAAAAAATGGTTCCCTGCTCAAAAAAAGGTACTGGGAGTACATTTATTGACAATGCTCTGATGTTGATGTACATGGCACTTTAACCTCCAGTTTTATGAATGTTAAGGGATGGTTTGCTTTTGAATTGTTTATGGATGATATTGAACCCCCGCAGGCACAAGCACTTTATATCCAATTTAGGTATGGAGTTTTCCCTCTAAATTTTAGGAAAAGTACGTGGGCAAATGCCTCTGAAACATCTTTGTGCTCATACTGTCACTCTTATACTGAGACTTAGAGACATTTTGTTTTCGTCTGTTCTTCCTATGCTAATCCCAGGAAAACTTGGATAAATCCTGCCTGTCATCTGCTTTCTTTCTCACTCCCCTCTGATGCTATTTTTATGTCTGGTACTACAAGGTGGCTTGTATTTACAATCTCGAGATACTTGCTTTATGCCTAGCGGACGAGATTAAAAATGACCAAAAATTACTCTGAGAAGACAAATTTATTTATTTATTTGACACATTTGTAAAGCGCAGCTGTCACCTTACAGGTATCCTGGCGCTGAGATATCTCCAAGGGGCAGAAGCACGGGGGAGAGCTAGCAGTACGAAGGCCATCAAGTTAACCCTTTGGAAACAACCAAGTTTTGACACGTTTCCTGAAAGGAAGGAGTTCATTCGTTTGACGGATAGCTAGGGGCATACTGTTCCAGAGTTTAGCGGACGCAACTCTGAAGGATCTGCCTCCGGTCCCAGCTTTTTAAAATCTCGGCACTTTTACAAGACAGGCCGTTGCAGAATGAAGTGCTCTGGTAGGGGTGTACCAGGCAAACATGGCTTGCAAAGATCTGGGCCCAAGTCCATGCAGGGCTTTGAAAACGAGACAGAGGGATTTAAAGGACACTCTCTGTTTTAACGGGAGCCAGTGGAGTTCAGCCATCGCCGCTGTGGCCGAAGACCTCCTAGGCCAGCCAAGGGCTAATTTGGGAGCGGCAGATTGTACTCTTTGAAGTCTGTCTAACAGCAGGCTGGGAGACTCGAGTAGCAGCGCGTTGCAATAATCAAGGCGACTTAAAATAGTACACCTGACTATTAATGCCCGGGCCTGTAAGGGAAGCAATGGCAAGACCTTACGTAGGGACTGAATGAGGGCAGAGCAGGTGGACACTGTTTTCACAACCTGGGCTTCCATGCTTAGTTTGTTGTTCATCATAACACCCAGATTGCGAACAGTGGTGACTGGCTGAGATTTTTCCGAGGATTCTGGGGGCCAAAAATCCACCGGGAAGGGACGAGGGATCCGGCTTCCAGCACAGAACAAAACCTCAGTTTTGGAGGCGTTAAACTCTAATGAGTTGTTGTGTAGCCAGCCAGCCGTGTCTCGCAGACAATCATGAAAGGATTCCAAAGGTATCGATTCCTCACCCTCCCAAGAGAGGATGAGTTGAGTGTCGTCTGCATAATTGATGGCCTTTAGCCTGTGAGATGTTATCAGCGTGATCAATGGTTTTAGATACACGTTAAATAAAATCGGGCTGATGGACGAGCCGTGAGGCACCCCATGAGACACTGGGGAGAAAGCAGATTGAAATGGAGGTAGGGATACAGCCTGCTTCCTATCCTGCAGGAAGGAACGAAACCAGCGCAGGGCATTGCCACCTACCCCGGCTTCCCTCAGTCTCTCCAGGAGGATCCCATGATTTACCGTAGCGAATGCGTCAGACAGGTCCAACAGAATCAGAGCCACTGCCTGACCCCTGTCTGCACGCATTCGAAGGTCCTCCATAGCAGTAAGTAGAGCTGTTTCGGTACCGTGGGCTGGGCGGAAACCGAATTGTATTTCGTCCAGAAATTGATGCTGCTCCAGATGTTTGGAGAGACATGAGCTCACCCAACGCTCAGCAATTTTTGCAGGGAACGGTAGCAAAGAGATGGGTCTGTAGTTCTGTAAACACTCTGGATTTAAGGAGGGTTTTTTTAGCAGTGGAGAAACAAGAGCCTGTTTCCAAGAAGCAGGAACTGTGCCACTAAGCAGAGATTGATTACAGATCCTGCATAGAGTAGGAAAGAGTTCCTTTCCATGAGCTTTCCAGATCTTGTGGGGGATAGGGTCCAAAGGTGATCCAGGTGAGATTCCGTGGGCCAGTCTATCGAGGTCCACCTCGGTAATAAAGGGAAGCTCCAACAGACAGTCCGCAGGCTGCCATCCTGGATTCCCTGCTCTGATGTCTGTACTTCCTTCCCAAGAGCAAGGGGGACAGCACAGGGAAGGGGTGGTAATCAGGTTGCGAATGATGGCTTCTATTTTTTCGTTGAAGAACAGAGCCGGATTATCACAAAGGGCCTGTGTGGGAAAGGTCCATTTTTTTGAGCAGTCAGGGTGAGTAAGACTGTTCAGAATCTGAAAAATGCCTTTAGAGCTATTTACAGCGGTACAAATTGTGGAGCAGAAATAATCAGATTTAGATTTCTGAATCAAGGCTTTATATTCGGAGAGTTTAGTTTTCCAGAGCAGTCTGCTGGCATCGGTATATCCCTGCCTCCATTTCCTTTCTGCCTGTTTACAGGCAAGTTTTAGAGCCTTTAAAGAGTCATTAAACCATGAAGAGAGGACACTCTGCCCTTATGCTTGCGCATTTTTAGCGGAGCAAGAGATTCAACTCTCGTGGTTATCCTGAGACGTAAAGCCTCGTAATTGTCATCGACTTGACGGTCTGAGGAGAAGCTGTCATCCACCTTGAACACAGCGTCCGTAGTTCTCAGCCTCTCTAGGGCTCTTCAGTCTCTGTACATACATTCAGAGGTGGTGCCATGTACCTGCATTTTAACCCCCTTGCTGTTAATATAGAATTTAAAAAGGGAATGATCAGTCCAGCCCATGAGCAAGATTTCATCCAGGTGTACTAGCTGCGGGACCGAGAAGATGAGGTCGAGCCGATGCCCTGCTCTATGAGTGGATTCCCTAACTAATTGATGGAGACCCACACTTTCACAAGAGAGCAAAAGGTTATGCAGCCCATTATCTAAGGTGCCATTCGGCCAAAGGTTAAAGTCGCCCAAAATAATCAGTTTATTGTGGGAGGTCGCCATGTTGGAGAAGGTATTAAGTAGCGAATGTTGTTGCTGGGTGCTGAAGGTCCCAGGTGGTCTATAACAAATGATCACCGTGAAAATAGCCCCTATGTGACTATTAATGATGACGTAAGCAACCCGGTCCTAGGGTCACCAGTGGATCCCTGGAGCTCAGAATATTTGAACTCTCATATTTTAGATTTGATGTAAATGTGGAATTCTCCTCTTTTAATCATACATCAAACTTCAAATTTTATATATTTTTTTATTGATGGAGCGATGCGAAACCTTATTTTATTCTAAATATGATTTTTATGTTGTAATGAATTTTTACACTGGTTGTGATTTTTTGCTGATGTAAATGATCATGCTATTGCTCAAATAAACCTATATATGTTGACCAAGGGTTACAGGGGATGCTAATTTCCTTAGTGCATCCCCACCTATTTGAAACTTCATCAGGGCGCCCTTTGAGAATAAAATTAACCCTCACAACACTGTAGACTGTTTTACATCTAGAATCCCATCTAATAACCAAAGAGCTTCCTTGGCTACCAAGGTTGAGCCCACCCAGACACAGTTGCTATCTTGATGAGGTCTCTATGATGAAGAATGACATTTGGAATTACAGTGGATGAGAGCCCTTTTAATACCATAGGGTGATCCCTTTCTGTTGGTAGGGAGAGATAGGCTAAGCACTGTAGAGGTTTGTTCCTGTTGTTTTTCAATGTTTAAGTTTTTGGGAAGGTGAGCAAATCCTGAATCACTTCACAGTCACTCCTTCCTGGAATATGATAATAAGACTCTAGAACACACATATAATAAATCTGACACTTGACTTTCATGTGCCTTCTCCTTGCCAGCCAAACTCTAACCTCATGCACCAAGAATTAAAGACAATACATTGACCTTTGATATGAAATAGGAGAACTAAAGAGATGTCCATTTAGTGGCTGAATTGCACAAAGCGAATGCAGAAGACCTGTGTGCTGTCTTTGACCACTGTATGCCTGGTGGGGCTGTGGTGATGATTGAAGGCTGTCGTCCTGGTGCAATTCTCTATCAAGAAGAAGGCAGTTGCATTGTGCAATGCTGTAATCTGAATGGTCTGTTTTCCTGTGTGTGCTGTCAAAAACCCTGTATGCCAGGAGAGGGGCCGAAGTGAAGTGAGAGTACTGTCACCCTGGAGCACCGTGCAGCTTTGAGGGAGAAGCAAGTCATTACTCGCTGAGGAAGAGCAACAATTCAACTATCCAACAATTCAAAAGGACCCACGACCTGCCACTGGATTCGGGGAGGCTTACTACATAGGTGGAGGAACGTGTGGATGCCTGCTACTTCTACTGCAGTATCATCTTCTGCTCACTACTATGTCAAAGGCACGAGACCGGGCACTTCGACCTACCACTCCAGCGAATACTGTAGCACCAATACTAGGCTTACTCTGACTGACACATTACAGTACAGAGGCACTTTGCCTTTCTCAAAGCCATCATGGAACTTCTAAGACTTGAACTCACTAGCGGGCCTAGCTGAAATGCTGCCTCACATAAATAGGGAATAACCTTGATTCTTTTGCAGGGAAGTGGAACGCGAGAGCTGATCCAAGGAAAGCTAGTGTGCCTTCCTTCAGAAGACTGCATATATTATTTGCACAAAAAAAATACACAGATGGATGTACAGGAACGTCAATGCACCACTCATGTGAAACCTACACGAAGCACGGTAACGCAAGACAGAGTAAAGGACTGCATTGGGTATTTTCTTTTCCCACAGACATGCTAAAAACTATCTTATGAGGCTATTTCTTCTCTGTATGTGCATTACAGAATGCAGCTACATGCAAAGAGGAAATAACGAAGAGAAATTGATATATTTCTTCTTACTTAGGTAGACTCTCCAGTATGGTGCAAAACTATATTTACAAGCCTTGGTAAATATGGCATACATGATGGATGCACAGGGATGTCCTAGCACCACACATGTAATACCTACCTGATGTAAGGTAATGCAAGGCAGGGCGATGTATGGTACTGATGCAAAGTGCTCTGACAGCCTGCTTTTCGACCGATGAGTAGCACAATAGAAGGAAAAATTGTGGTACTTACATTATTTCAATGCCTCCTCAGGGGTAGTAAGTACTATATAAATTGGATTTATTTTTATGTAAATACTGGGAAAGACCAACACATTTGACATTCTTACAGTACATGCATAGCTCATAAACAGAGACTGAACAATGTGAAAAGCTGTCTCTGTTAAGTATGTGTGAATTGCTAACTCGGTGTGAGCCTTTGTTTCCCCTCTGTTGCATTTGCTTCTAGGTGTAAGGATCCTGACTACTCTTAGCCAGGAGACTCGAACAAAAGGAGGCCTGATGACCCCTCAAATTCGGCCTTTGTTATGGGCCCAGCAGGAGTCTGAAACAGGAAAGCCCCATCCCGCCCCCACCTGCATGTTGCTTATCGAAAGCAGACATGTGCAGGTGCTGCTGAATTTGTCCCGGTGCATGAAAATTACACTAGGACAAGTGCAGCACATTATTCAGTGGGCCCAACTACTTGGCAGTGAACGGCGTTCACCCTGTGAAAATAGTGGGTGGACGCCGCCCGCCTACCTGTGCCCCCGACTTGTGCCCTGATGATAACGAGTAGATAAATGAATCTCCATGAGTCTTGTATGAATCCACACAATGTCTTCCAAAATGTTCAGACAAATTGAGGACCACGGTCAGATACAATCTCTGAAGAAAATCTGTGTAAGCTCAGAATGGATTGTAAAAAAATATCAGCAGGTTTTCTACAAGCAAGTAAACCTGATAAGTGAGTGAATAAAGTGATCCTGGAAACATATCTACAGTAACCATGATTGTTGTGTGACAGCCTTCAGTCTTAGGTAAATAAATTATGAAATCCATAAAAAATGTATGACATGGACATGGAGTGGTGGGTAATGGATGTAGTAAGCTTGCAAGTGCTTGGTGTATGGCTTTCCTTTGTGCACATACAGTGCACCTTTGCTCACATAGTTTAGTGTCAGTTACTAATGTGGGCCACAAGAACAATGTCACTGAACCAATTCTAAAGTAGTTTTCTCCCTGGATGACCAGATAATATATGTGTATGACACCACTGAAGTGCTTGTTGCTGTAATGCAGTTGTGCGGACAAAAATCCCTTCTTGTATGTAATATATTGTTTATTTGTTTACTGTTGTGGCTCTGTATGACCTTTTCAGCTTCTTTGGCTTTCTGTGCTACAGTTACTTCTGTTAAAAAGATGTCCTCAGATAACACTGCTCCTACGATACATTCTGGAGGTATTATTGAATGGTAATCTGTTTCACGTTCTCTAGCCTAATGTCCAAGGCTTGACAACACAGCTGACTTTTCACGTTGTCTGCCTGATTGGAATTGGATTATATAATCATATTCATTACAGAATTGTGTTTATCGTAATTGTCTCATGGATAGTGTAGTAGCCAATTTAAAAATGTTTATGTTTCTATGGTAACATTATGTAAAGCCCCCATCAAAAAATATCCCCATTCCTCAAATTCTTTCTTAATGGCTAATAATTCCTTATCCCCTATAGAATAGTTTTCTTCAGCTGGAGTGAATCTCTTTTTTTTATTTTTTTTTATTTTTATTAAAGAACCAGTATCAGCATAAGACAATACACTTAACATAGGAACATTGAATAAAGTATATACATTAAGGACCAGTAAAATAATAATGATAGAACGAGTAACAGAAATAATATACAAGAATTAGATAACAAAAGAACAAATGTGCTGGAGGATTTTAACAAAGAGCTAATAACATAATTCAACTTAATCTCATTTATCTCAGCCAATTCACTAGGAAATAAACCTTCTTTCCAAATAGAAATTGGACGCCAAAGTTCTTCACCACGAAGTTTTGTTTTAAATCCCCTAGTGGCGAATATTGCAGATTCATAATTAAAGACGGCTAGAAAGCGAGTTAACCACATTTGAAAACTAGGGGGAAGATCGTCCTTCCAGCGAGCAGCGCCCCGAGCGTCCTTCCAGCGAGCAGATATAATTAATCTCAGTACAGCTGTGCCTATAAATATTAATCTTTGTTCAGATTTAGTTAACTTTAACGAGCCATCATATCCCAGCACATATAGGGTGTCAGATTCAGGAAGTTTATGGTGGAAAATGTTCTCCCAAAATTTGGCAATCATACTTTTTATGAAAAGAAGTTCGGGGCAGGTACTAAACATGTGAATTAATGTCGCTGGGCCCTGTGAGCAATGTGGGCATAAATCGGTCTCCCTTTTACCCCACGCGAATAGTTTTGCCGGGGTAAAATAAAGATCATATATTGTTTTATACAGTTGAGCCCTTAAATTGCTGGCCATAAACAAGTTATTGCTCATATCTACTACTTTATCTATATCCACATCAGGGTTGTTTAATTTCACCGCCCATTTAGTTTCTGTTTTCTCTAAATCATTGTTAATATTTGTTAAAAGTATATCATAGAGTGTTCCTATCCTAGTTTTTGAGGTAGTACATGCTTCAAATAATTTTTATACTATAATAAACTGTTAAATACTTTTAAATTTAATTTTGCCTATATTCTTAATGTGTGTGATATAAACTTGTTCTGTGTTATAGCTAACTTTTAGCTATTTGTGTATACAACGCAAGGGAATCCATCTGTTTTGACTCAGGTTTAATACCCTAATTCCCTTGTTCTTCTCAAGGGGTTCCTCTCTCTTTTCATATCATGCTTCAATTAAGTCATTCTTCTGGAGACTGATTAAGTCCCTTTTTACTTTTAATTTCGCATGAAGCTGGGCAAATTTGAGAAAGTCCCCTTCAAAAAGACCAAATTTTATTTTTAGATCTTGAAATGTAGTGTGTGAGACTTTTACCCATACATCTTTAACTGTTCTTATGCCCAATCTTTGCCATTTCTTAGCCGTATGATCAAAATCAAGACCCAAGGTAATAGTGGACTGGAACAGAGGGGTGTATCGGTTAATTTTGCCTATCTGCATATGTTTGAGTACCTTATTCCAAATTATCCAGGCGCTTTTAACGATTTCACCCTTAAATTGTTTATAATAGGTATTTTCGGTCTTTCTTAATAAAAGGCCACTAGCTTCTTGGCCAAGTACAAGTTCATAAATTGTAGGGATTGTGGTATTAGTTGTTCCAACAGCAGAGGGTGATTCTAGAATCATTGGTTTTATATTTTTTAAAAAGGCTGCCCAATGATACAAGATAATATTCGGTGCCGCAAGCCCACCTCTATTGAAAGGAATGGATAGATAGGATAGTGAACGTCTGATTTTCCCATATTGCCAGACAAATTTAGATATAAGCTTATTAATTGACATAAGTATCTTAGGATTTACAAATAGGGGAATTGATCAAAAAAGATATAGGCATCTTGGTAATATATTCATTTTCAAATAGTTCACCCTACCAATAATGGAAAGGTATAATCCATTTACCCTGTCCAGATCTGTCTTGATCTTATCTATGAGTGGATCAAAGTTGTTTTTAACTAGGATCTTGGTATTGGTTGATATGATCACTCCAAGATATGTAGCTGTTTTGGCTCTTCTTGTATCTAAGCATAAAGTGTTATCGGTGCACAGTACAATGGTTTTTCCCCTATTAAGAGAATAACCCGAGTAGTTACTATATTGCAGGGACAGCTGTTCAATTTTGTGCAGTGCTTCTATCGGGTGAGATGTTAATACCGCAATGTCATCAGCGTATGCCAAAACTTTAGTTTCGTATTGGTTACAGAGAATTGGCTTGATATTATTATTTTCTAACAATTTTAGGATAAGGGGATTAATAACCTCCCAAAACGACTGAGATTAGAACCCAATCTCCTTCAGTTTAGGAAATCACTGAAGACCCTCCTCTTTCCTCATCCATAAACTCCCCCCACCGGTGATACCCTCTGAATTTCAGGTTTAGCGCCGGGATGCTCTAGGGTTACTACGCGCTCTACAAAACCTTTAAATAAAGAAATTTAAATAAATAAATAAATATAGAGGGCGAAGAGTAGAGGTGAACAGGGACACCCTTGTCTTGTACCTCTAGCAATGTTAATATATCCGGATTCCAAACCTGACAGTGATATTCTTGCTTTAGGTTGACGATACATGGATTTTATAGATTTGAGAAATTTAGGGCCGAAATTTAGACGTGCCATGGCAACCCACAAAAAGTTCCATGAAACACGATCGAAGGCTTTCTCAGCGTCAAGCAGGATCATAGACATCTGACCCCCCCGTGACCGACATGGCATCAAAAAGGGCAATAGCCCGACGGGTATGATCGGTGGTCCCTTTTCCCGGAACGAAGCCATGCTGCCACGGAGAGACCAGGTGCCCAATGATCCTGCTGAGTCTGAGAGCCATCACCTTGGCATATAATTTAGAGTCCGAATTTATCAAGGAGATTGGGCGATACGAGGTCAGCTGCTCGGGCGATTTTCCCTTCTCAGGAAATACTATAATACTAGTCTCATCCCAAGAACATGGGGGAATGCCATTGTACTGAACACCCAAAAACAAATCCAATAGTAGGGGGCTTAGTAGAATACTTAGGGTTTTATAGATTTCGATTGGCAATTTGTCTGGACCTGTTGCTTTACCAGAAGATAGGAGCGATAAAGCTACCTCTACTTCATCCAATGAAATCTCGGCTTCAAGTTCTTCTCTAGCCGCGTCGTCTAACAAACTGGTGGCTGCTGAATTATTGAGAAAGCCAGACAGAAATGTATCAATATCTTCTTCCGAATTGGTCAATTCTTCAGAATATAAGTTTTGATAATATTGTTGGAATTGTTGAATAATATCTGTCGGTTGGACATAAGTCTGTCCACCATCCACAATAGTGGTAATATTATTAGAAGCATTTTTTTTACGGGTTTGTAATGCCAATTGTTTACCTATTTTTTCCCCACTTTCATAGGCTTTCTTTCTATAGGCTCTATAGGTTTGGGCGGCTTTCTGACTAAGATCAGTATTAAGTTCAGCTTTAAAAACCGCTTCCTGAAGCCATTGATTATTGGCTTCTTTGCCCTGTTCGATCAGGGAGGTGTGCTCTAGTTCAGCTTTAGCCAGTTCAGACAACTTTGCTTCATGATAGTTTCTTGATTTGGTTTGTGCGGCATATTGAAAACTGGAGATCTCTCCTCTTAGAGCAGATTTATATGTATCCCAAACTACGTTTCTAGACGCACTGAACCGATTTATATTAAAAAACTCTTCAGTCCATTTTTTAATGTGTGATATAAATTTAGTATTGGATAGTAATTTCCTGTCAAACGACCAAGATCGTTGTTGAGTAAATAAAGGAGTGATTGTAATTGCAAGGGTTAATGCATTATGGTCTGAAATTATTCTTGGGATTTTTTAAATTTTTTATTGTAGAATAAGGTCTCCAGTAATAAACATGTAGTCGATTCGAACCTGTGTTTGATGAGGACGAGAAAAGTAGGTGAATCCTTGATCATATGAATTGTTAAGTAACCACGTATCTGTTAATCCAAGATTGCCTATAAGCCTCCTAACAGCTTTGTATACTCTGGGTTTACGTCCTCGATATTTTGTTTTGGAGGAAATGTTAGATAATGGTGGTAATAATGCAATATTAAAATCCCCACACAAAACTAACAGGCCTTGCCAGGTGGCTAATTCGATCTCTAGTTCCTCAAAGATTGTGGAGTCATCTTGGTTTGAACCATATACAGTGCAAATGGTTATACCATAAGTAAGTTTAGCAATTGCCCATCTGCCATGAGGATCTGAAAGGTGTCGTATCCCTGGTCCAAGATTATTTTTTGCTAGTATTGCAACCCCCCTTATATTCGAGGTTTGTGTGGATGCAGCCAGTAGATTGTACCCATTCATATTTAACCACGATTTTTTAGTCCATGGCAGATGGGTTTCTTGAAGACAGAGTACATCTACTGGGTTTAATTTAAGTAGCTCAGCAAAGCGTCTTCGCTTATCCCCTGTTAAGAGCCCTCCAACATTCCAAGTTTGGATACTTAATCTACCCATTATTTATAGGAAATAGTTGTAGCATCGCCTGAAGCATATAAAACTTTATTATAGAACAATTATCTAATTCTATTACTGTTCTATTTGGTACCCTTTTTAGTGTCTTTTTAGCTGAAAAACCTGGTTCTTGTTTCCTTTTGTGTTTCCACACCCCTCGGTGACCCTCCCGTGTCCCCCCTTAGCAACCCCCCACCCTTCCCTTGAGCCCCCCCCATTAAGTAGGCAATCAGACTCAAGCAGAGTCTGTTTGATGTAGTCACAGCATAGCATCTAAGCTTCCGCGTTATTAGGTATTTAACTCATAGAAAACGAAAAAATAGAGAGAAGGAGAAGAGCGAATAGTTTGCATAATATGAGTGAAAAATAATAAGCTAGAAGTGGTAGACAGCGGTAATAAAACAGATATTAATACATATGTAACATCATGTAAGGATGTATTAAGCCATTAGTTAGATTATAGCAAGCGGCTCCTTAATCACATTTACTACATATTTAAAGAGAACAAGTATGGTTTCTATTTCATTACTATTCTGAATTTTTTTAAGAAATCTGATCTAGATAAGCCTTTGCTTTGATTTCTGATTGAAAAATTTTTGTCAGGCCACCATATACAATTTTTAACTTTGCGGGGTTGTTGAGATACGCTTGTGCGCCTTTATCTTGAAACGGTTTGATCAGAGATCGAAGCCGCCATCGTCTTTCCACAGTAACGTGGCAGAAATCAGGTCTTGAAAAATATGAAAAATCATTGTACTGTACTTTATGGTCAGGCCTAGCTTTCGCGGCAACAATCTGTCATACCAAAAAATTCCCAAAATAAACCAAAATAGCTCTGGGATATAGCCCAGGTTTCGTAGGGATATTAAATGGCATCCGGTGGGCTTGCTGAATCTCTGCATTCAAGTTCCAATCTTTAAGGGCTGGAAGGGACTCCTCCAGCAGTTTTACCACAAAAGCTCGGGTATCGCCCCCCCTCAAGTTTCTCCGGGACGCCTAAAATACAGAGGTTATTCCGACGTTACCGGTTTTCAAACTCATCCAGCTTCCACTTAATATCAACAAGCTCGGCATCTTGAAGTTTGGCTCCCTCGGCATTCAAAATAGTTTCCTTTTCATTTGTCAAAAGCCTGGCCTCTATCTCAGTGACTCTTTCACCTATCAGAGTGCATGATTTAGAGAGTTTTCTGACGACTCCTTGCATTTTGCCTAGTGTGGCTGGGGATCTCTTACTGTCTTGAGCAGTCTCTTCTCTATGAGCCGCTATGGCCTGCAGAATAGTCTCTACAGCTGATTGAGATACCTCCGGATTTTCTGAGGTACTTGGTGTTACAGCTGATTGTGAAAGTAAGTTAGGGACCGTCTGATTATCCTTAGGGCCCTTCTGTAATATCCTAGTGGTGGATTTAGGTCTGGTTTTAATTGTATTAATATTTGAATCTTGTTCATCTGTGCTTTCACCATAGGAACTGAGCGCTAGTTCAGACTCAGATTCTGAGTCTACTGAGCCCTCCAAAGAATCGGTCTCATCTGACCACTCCTCCTGTACATTTAAACCATTCTCATCAGAGAAAGAGTAAAATTCACTAGGCTCTTTCTCCTTTTCTTCAAGTAAATGAGTCTTTAAAGAACTTTCCACTACTGCTGTTTGACACAATGACTGGCTCCCAGCCAGCATATCTGAGTCCGCAAGTTATTATTTTGTTGTGAAGGGGATGCAATCAAGAGTTCAGAGGGTGTTGTATGGAGCCTAGTAGGAGACAGTTGAATGGATTGGGCAGTCCCTGGTGGGGTTGAGTCTATTTGTACCCCCAAAACATTATCCCCAGCCCCTGAGAAAGACATACATTCTCGCACTGGCTCTAGGGCCTGATTTGCGCTAACCGGGGCCTCCAATATATCAGAGAGAGGAATCTGAGCTGTCTCTTCAATGTTACTTACAGTTTCGGTGTTCACTGGGGGAGGTTGTAAAACAGGAGTTGCACAAGTTTCTGCAGGTAAGATTTCAGAGGACTGTCCCAGCTCCACTGTGTTGGTGGTAAAAGACAAAGGACAAAGTAGGAGTCTCTTTTGTCGCATTTTTCTTCTTGGAGCCACTCTGAAGACTTTTCTTGAGAAATAGATCCAAAACAGTGCCACCGGTTGAATTTAGTTTCCTTTCGGCAGCATGAAGATCTTGTCTCGCTGTTAGGTATGAAATAGCTTGCTGGCTCCGCGTCTTGGATTTACCAGAGCTAGATAGTAGATGTGTTCCTTCATCTCCATCAAGCAGCTCCTCGAGCTGTTCATGTTGCTGGCGTTCGGCTTCCTTACGAAGAATCCTGGCTGCCTTGGCAACCCGTGCTCTGGTTGCTGCGGCGGAGGCAGAAGTCTTTGCCGGCATGTTTCTAATCAAACCCGACTCAGTGTCAGATACTTTCTTGACGCTTAGCGGTTTTATTGATTGAATCACAGGAACCGCTCCACAAAACTCCGCTGTTGCTGAGTGAAAACTGCGGTCGGTAAAGTAATCCGCCGCTACAATGTTTCCACAATCACGGAGACCAGAGCAAGGCCGACTATGCAGCGGAGTCGGAGATTGTAGTTGAGCCCCGCCCTGCAGCACCAAGTGTGAGAAGTCAGCTGCAGCTGAGGCTGAGGCTGGGAGTGTCCGAAAGAATGCTCGGGGCGCTGCGGCGAAGCGGAGCAAGGCTCCCGGGATACTGAAGGACAGGAGCCGTTCGCAAGGTTCGTGGTTTTCAAAGAGAAGCATGGGGATTTCTTTCGGCTCTGGCAATTCAGTGCCGATAAATAGCAAATCCAGCTACCCGGTTTGTAGTAAGCAAAGGTTAGCAAAGGTTATCGTAATCCTTCAGTCTGTCGGCATCCTGTGGAGCTTAGACACGGTGCTGCTTTCACGGTCTAGAGGCAGACCGCCATCTTGCCTCAAGGGGAGCTGGAGTGAATCTCTGTGAGAAATAAGCTACAGGGTGAAGCATATCTGTTTTATTGCTTCTCTGAGATAGAACCACACCTAGTGCTACTTGAGATGTTTCAGCCTCCACTAGAAATGGTTGTGATGTGTCTGGATGTTGCAAAATCGGGGTTGTAACAAATGCCTTTTTTAATTATTGAAAACCCTGTTCAGCTGCTGGGGACCAATGAAAGCTCACTCTTTTTTTCAATAGCTGTGTTATTGGAGCTACCACCATGTAAAAGTGAACTATAAATTGCAGATAAAAATTTGTGAATCCCAGAAAACTGCACTTCTTTCACAAATTTTGCGTTTGTCCACTGTAGAATAGGTGTAGCTTTCTGTTGAGCCATACTAACCCCTTGTAGTGACAATGTATAGCCCGGAAGGAAACCTTGGAAACATGAAATTCAAATGTCTCTAACTTTACATACAACATATTATCTCTTAAGCATTATAAAATGCCTCTTACATGTTTCCCATGTTCTCTCATTGAGAAAGAATGGATTAAAATGTCATCAAGATAACCACTGTGCATATATCAAGAAATTCTCCCAAAACCCTCCTTAAAACTGGAAAGCCGCAGGTGCATTACATAGACCAAAAAAAGTTATTAAATATTCATATAGTCCAAATTTATTCTGAAAGGCTGTCTTCCATTTGTTTCCCTCTATAACTCATACCAGATGGCAAGCCCTTCTCAAATATAGTTTTGTAAATACTTGAGCATTCTTTACTTGATATAATAAATTGGAAATGACCGGTAAAGGTTATCGATTTTTTACAGTTACATAATTAAGAGATCGATAATCTATACACAAGCATAACTAAACCCTCTTTTTTGGTATGAAGCCTAGAGGAGACGAGGCAGGAGAGTGCGATGAGCTCATAAATCCTATTTTATGCATTTCATCAAGGTATTCATTTATATGAATGTTTTCTTTCTCCGTTAATGCATACATTTTGCTACAAGGAATGTAACCCCCGGGGGCTAGGTCAATTTGGCTATCATAGGATCTGTGCAGTGGGAGAACAGATCTCTTCTGTTTGTTAACTACTTCTGCCTGGTCCAGATAACACAGTGGAATAGATGAATTATTTTTCTCTGTGAACATTTCTACAGTCTTCTCATGATCTGTGTTGGAGGGGAAACAGCCTTTACCGCGAAGGCTGAACAACGAATGGCCTTTACAACTAAGTCTGTACTACACAAGCCCTACCATGCATATGCCCTAACCATGCATGTGCATGGTTAAGGCATATACTCGTAGGACTTGCAGATGGATGGAAGCAGGGAGTGATTGTGGTGAGGTCAGTGGGGTTAGGGGTGGGTTTGGGTTGTTTTTTGGGCTGAGGGTGGGTTGGGGTAGATTTCTGGACTGGGGCGGGTCGGGGTTATTTAAAGTTGTGCTGGGTCAGGGTACATTTGTGGGCTGGGGGTCGGCGTAGTTTTGTGGGGTGAGGGTGGTTGGGGGAAGTTTTCTAGGCTTGGAGGGCCATTTTAGGGTTCAGGAAGGGGGCAGGGATCGTGATGCCTCTTAGGACTTAAGGGGGCAGGGTCATTTTTAGGGCTTAGGGGTTTAATTTTCAGGTTTTGGCGGGCCAGTTTAGTTTTCTGGGTGGGATCATTTTTAGGCCTCAGGGGTAGTTCTGTTTTCAGGGCTTGGTTGCCCATTTTGGGTTTTGGGCAGGGATAGATATACCATTTAGGACTTGGGGGGGCAGGGTCATTTTTAGTACTTAGGGGTAGGTTTTAGGGATATGAGGAGAGCAGAGGTGAAAAAGTTACTAGGGCTGGGGGGTGTGGGGTAGTTTAGGAACTCAGCTAAGAGGCAGGGTTTGGGGGTTAAGACTTACCTGTGAATTCTTAGCCACAAATATGTATTTACCAAATATACCTTTAAAATGTATGATTCGTTGTAAAGGCATGTGTGCTAAAGGCATATTCATGATTAAGAATTTCGTTGTTTAGCTTTCATGGAACTGGCATGCATGGTAAACGCATGCATGGTTCCGTCATACAACCAGGTTGGAGGCAGCACATAGACAATGTTCTATGAAGATTATGGCTAGGATATGATCCTTCCAGTTTCTATATGGATTATGAGTTTCTAACCAGGATATCCCCAGAAGGGCCTGAAACTTGTATCAAGTCAAATTGGATTTTTTCTCTATGGTTTCCTTAAAAACCTAACCACAAGTAAGCAGTAGAATGGGTAATCGGGCCTGACTTTAATGTGCTACCATCAATGGTTTTGGCCTCGTTTATGTATTCTGTAATCTCAAATGGAATCCCATATTATGATGCTAAAGGTTTGTCTATAATGTTTCCCATAGCACATGACTCTTCTTACATTCTAAACCAGTCCAAATCCCCATCCCATGAAACGTGAGCTGTCACAAAAAAGTGTTGATATTGTTGTATACACGAAGGTGCTAAAGCAATAGTATGTGGAGTAGTGACTTGGATCACAGGGGTTCCAGTACCATGACTAGGTCCTGCAGCAGCACACAGGGCAAACGTGTCCCTTGATGATATCCCATTTACTAATACATACATAGACCCCACGCTGCCACTCGGATCCACCTCAATATCCGTGGCTCCACATATGTTCTAGTATTTAGGGATTAAAATATATTGAGAGACTCGGGATCTACTTGAGGACAACCTTGTCCATTTAGTCATTTCATTAGGCTCACTGGTCGCATTCTGGACCACAATACCTTGATTAGTGGCAATGACTGCTACCTTGCGTACTGTACCATTTTGTCAACCTACCACTTGTGGTACTGGCTTGGGTGTTCAGGCTGTTGAACACTATGTTAGTGGAGATGGAATGGGGGAAGAGAGCTGCGGAATCGACCTTGCAAAGTTACTGTTACCGACCCATGGGGTGTTCTGGAAGCCCTTGACTTTAAGGCATACTGCTTGGCCATGCAGTTGCAGTGGCTATCTTATTAGCTGGCTAACTAGAACTTGATGGAGATTGGGTATGCAGTGGAAAGGATTGGACAGGGTCATCTCCACCAACTCATATGCCCGGGGGCGATAGTGCCCCTGCAGAGCTTCCTTCTGTTGCACATAGCCCTGGCGTACTGGAGGATGAGGAGGAACTACACCGGTTTCACAGTTCCAAATGCTCCAAACATACCACTGTGTGGCCTCCCTATGCCCTTGGATACTCTGATAGCATGTAGATTCAAACCTTGGGAACAGGAGGGGGTAACGGCAGTGGTCTCCTTGTTGCAGGATGGAGTATTGCTTACACAGGGGGACTTTGTACATACACATGGGCTACCTGAAGACATTTCTCACACACGTGAGGGAGGGAGCCATAGACACATGTACCATTCCAGGCGATACATTTTATGGGAAATGGCAGACACCTGGTACCTTGGCTTTACCGTGGGTTCAGAATTCCCCTCTGATATCGCTCTCTTCCACTTAAAGCGAATTAGGAGGAGGATCTTTTGTGTAACCTCTTGTACAAGGATTTGACCCCTATGTTAGAATATCCTGCAAAAATCTCATAACTCAAGATTTAAATTATTCCAATTCTCAATTTTACATAGAGCATGCCAAATTCCACACAAAGTCCGCCAGTGTCTTACAGTCGATGCCAGTTTCCTGCACATGTTATGGTCATGTCCTTCACCGACTGCTTATTGAACAGAAATATCCACAACCTTAACAGAACTGACTGGCATCTTGCCCTGGAATACCCCAGTACTCTGTCTAATAGGGCTATATTCCAGACTAAAGCACTGCAACTGGCATTACGCTTTACTGACTTAGCCCCATCACTAGCACTCTGACTGATAACCTGACGCTGGAAATCCCAGAAGCCTCCAAAGTTCATTTTATGACGGGAAGAGGTTATATACTGGGGATAGGCAGAGAGTAGAGTGATACGACAGGAGAAATATAGGGGACTAAGCCAGAGACCCATCTCACTCGAATGGGATGTCCTCCTAAAAAGCTTTAGATTACAAGATGAGATCTCTGAAGAGGAGTGATATGCTGATTGTTCGGGCTACACATGTGTCAGTTGTATTACTTATAAGAGCGCATCCCCTGAGTCCTCCTTTACTATGGAGCTGGGTATAGACTGTACCCTTCTTGTGCTCCGTGGCTTGCCATAGTAATTATCCTGAGATGACGGCACATCAGTTTTAATTCACTACTCCTTCAAAACACTGCAAACACCTAGGAAGGTGGTAGGATAATTTTGGAATAGCACTATTCTGTGGCAATGTCTATTTATGGACAGGTGCTTGATGCTTTATATACTGTTCTGTAATACACATGACATGTTTTTTTCTGTATTCAATGCCTATCTTCCACTGTGACTGGCATGAGGATGTTGTAAAATGAATAAATGCAATAAGGTTTGTGTAAAAAAAAGGATATCCATAATAACTCCATATGTTTCAAGAGTAACTTGTCTCCTTTCTGGTGAAGAATTGGCTTGGTAGTTTAGTCGCCCCCTGTTCCCATGATGCACTGGGCCAGGGACAGACTGATTTGCATATAGCCAGGTTCTGAGCTGGGATGGGGCAGTGAGATAAATAACGGTGATGGATCAAGCCCTGATCTTTGGACTGGGTAAGAGTGGTCTGCTTAATTCAGACACTCTGTTCATCACCACCCCCCTTTTCTAAATCGTTTTTGGCCACTATAGGTGTGGCAGGGTATACTCAGACATGAGTCCCTTTCTCACTGCTCCATCAGGATTCAAGCAAGCCGGGCCGAAGACGGCTGAAATGCCAGAAACCGGTCCCCGGTAGCTTGTCTCCTTTCTGGTGAAGAATTGGCTTGGTAGTTTAGTCTGCCCTGTTCCCATGATGCACTGGGCCAGGGACAGACTGATTTGCATATAGCCAGGTTCTGAGCTGGGATGGGGCAGTGAGATAAATAACGGTGATGGATCAAGCCCTGATCTTTGGACTGGGTAAGAGTGGTCTGCTTAATTCAGACACTCTGTTCATCACCACCCCCCTTTTCTAAATCGTTTTTGGCCACTATAGGTGTGGCAGGGTATACTCAGACATGAGTCCCTTTCTCACTGCTCCATCAGGATTCAAGCAAGCCGGGCCGAAGACGGCTGAAATGCCAGAAACCGGTCCCCGGTAGCTTGTCTCCTTTCTGGTGAAGAATTGGCTTGGTAGTTTAGTCTGCCCTGTTCCCATGATGCACTGGGCCAGGGACAGACTGATTTGCATATAGCCAGGTTCTGAGCTGGGATGGGGCAGTGAGATGAATAACAGTGATGGATCAAGCCCTGATCTTTGGACTGGGTAAGAGTGGTCTGCTTAATTCAGACACTCTGTTCATCACCACCCCCCTTTTCTAAATCATTATGTTTCAAGAGGAGCATCAATGCCGCTATCACTTCCTTAGGTACAGACATATTGTCTGTGTTGACACAATGACCCACCTAGAACACTGTAGTTGTGTCTCCCAGTACGTCTTCCATCGCTGTTACCCCTGCTACCCCTTGTACCCATCATGTTTCCCATTACTGTTGGGTGTCTGGTCCGGCACCATTCATCCAGGAAGTGTCCACACGAGCAGTGGATCTCTACATTGTGGAGAAGGAGGACATTGAGGATTACCAGTGACTGAGCTTTCTTTGGACTGTGGATTTTTCAGCTACCCCATGTACGTAGACTGGTTTCCCTGACCATTCCTGATGTGAATAATTTATTTTCCGTAACCCCTTCCAAAATCCGTTGTCCATTTTCCTGAAGATTTTATTTGATTTCTTTACTCCCTTTTCAATGGCCATTTTTGTCAAATATATTTCCAAAATATATTTATTTCTCTTGAACACCATCTCTTTCTTGTGTTGTTGATTATCTATGCTGGAGTCAATGCATGGAAGTCTATATCGGTAGGTGTTTAGCTATGCTTTCAACATGACACCTTGTTACATAGATGGTCCTACATATCTACATGTCTTACTCACACATTTATTGTCACATATATGGCCTACAACCACAGTAACCAATTGACCATCTTCAACTATTATGTAACTCCTATTGACTCGTCAAGAATATATATGTATTTACATATTTCATGGGTATACATATTTTACAGTGATTATGGGGGATCTCTCTTGCGATTTCACAATTGTGAGTGAGTGCGTTTTCTGTGTTGGTGAACTTGTGTGGATGGGCATGGTGCATCTGCCTGTACAGTTTGTAGTTGTGCCTGTAGTGGGTGTGAGGGTACTTGTACAGCTGGTAGGTGTGCCTGTACAGAGGATGAGGGTGCCTGTACAACTGGTCGGTGTGCCTGTACAGGGGGCGATAGTGACTGTACAGGTGGAGAGGTGCCTGTACAGGGAGTGAGAGTGTCTGTAGGGTTGGGAGAGATGCCTGTACAGGTGGTGAGGGTACCTGTACAGGTAGGGAAGGTGTCTGTTCGGGGATGAGGGTGCCTCTATAGGAGGGGGGGTTGCTGTATAGGGGTGAGGGTACCTGTATAGGTGGGAGAGGTGCTTGTACAGGGGGTAAGGGTGCATGTACAGGTGGGGGAGGTTCCTGTACAGGGGGTGAGAATGCCCGTACAGGTGGAGGATATGCTTTTAGCAGTGGGGACATGCCTGTGCAGTGGGCAGGTGTAGTGTGGGTGGAGCCTGTGTACATATGGGGGTGGTGCCTGTACAGGTTGTGGTACAGGTGGCTGGGTGGGGTGGGGTCAGATTGGTATGAGGTAGCCTTCATTTGTTGATCATGAAGGAAGATGTGAAACAGTTTTAACATGCCCTTCATCATCTTCATGGCCAATGCATGGTGTCTTGCACTCTCTTCCCTGTAGATTGCTATGATGTAATTTTGCCTCCTTGCCATGTCCTGGCAAGATTTCTCAATACTGTCCAAGACAAGGGTCTTTCTGTTAATCATCCAAAGGATTTCCTGTATTCTGTGTGTTGAGTCTGAAATGTCAGACAGAGTAGCCCCTATTGTACAAATATCCTGTCTCACATCAGTCTGTTGTTGGAAAAATTCATCTTTCAGCAGGCCACCACGACCATCTGCCAGCGCCCTCTGCATGGGACAGCCTCTGGTACGACTGTCGGGTAGTGGCATGTCGGAGGCTGAGGTGAGAAGATTGGTTCCTAGAGAATACCTGCTCCTCACCAGGTATGTTAGGTCCTGCAGATCATGGGAGGAGTGTGTGCAACACATCTATCCTGGACATGAGAAGTTGATGGTTGTATTGGAGTAGGTCAATGTTGTGGCTGGTTGACTGACTGCTGAGAACAGGCAATCATTAGAGGTGAAGTGGGAGTCACAATCTAGGCTTGTTATCCTTTGCATGGTCATGACGTTCAACAACTCTAAGGACATACGCAACATCTTGGGCAAAAATCGGGATGTACTCAAGAGTGACCCAGTCGTAAGGCACTCTATCTATGATAGACTCAGGATCACCTACATAAAGGGATGCAACTTGGGGGACATACTGGTCAACAGTGACATCGCACTCACTAAACATGCCAGGAATCACAACTCAAAGGACTTTTTTCCTTGCGGGCACTGTAAAGCCTGTAGGAATAGCACAGTGAGGAAAGAATACTCTACTTCCAGGCCAGACCAGAAAAATCATGCAGTTCTTCACCTTCAGCTCCCCATTGGAGATATATACATCTTGGAATGCCCCTGCCATTGCAGGTTCATGGACAGCACCACACAAATGGCCAAGAAAAGAGAGCTTGAGCACATGAGAACTATCATGAAGGGGGACCTCAACAATCCTGTAGCAAGGCATTTCCAGGAAAGACATTTCACTGTCAATTTCCTTCTCTCTTTCTTTGCCACAAGCAAATTCCCCACAGTCCCAGGGGTGGAGATAGGATACTGAAACTCAAGAAGAAAGAATCAAGATAAATTCTGGATTTAGATACCAAGAGCCGGGGGGCCTCAATTTAGACAAGGAGCTTGGGGTACATTATACATGATGAATAATGTTCCACCTCTTTCACATGATTTACAACTGTGCTCGAATCACTTTTATGCCTCCTCTGTGTTACTATCCTCTAAGCTTCTGTTCTTATTACAGCTTTACCTTGTTTACCATTTTTTAACAGAATGTTGTTATGCTCTTCATTTCAGGGGGAAAGCAAGCATTCCTCGAGTGTGATAGGCGATGGCAACTGGACTGGCTCCTCTAGCCTTTTCTTCATCCTCACTTGTTAAGGTGGTTCGCTTCACAGATAAGGACACTGTTCACTTTTTTAATTTTATTTGCACTTTGCAACCTTGTTTCCTGAAGTTGCTTTGTCTACCCGCGGCGCTCAACCAGTTTGTCCTCTTTGGGGCCATGCTTTCACCCACTTGGGCCTGCTTTTGCATGTACACAGACTGTCCCCACACGTACCTGCCATCCTGGGAGCCGATTTTCCAGCCGACCCTGGTCTGTATGACTCACCAATGAAATGTTATCCATTTCTGGAGAACATGGCGGCCAGCTAGAGGCGGGTCGTAGGAGCTCCTCCAGGCTTGTGTGTTTTCCTGCGAGCAACCAGGCAGAAAAAAGTGCAGAAAAAGTGTGAGAGCGGGTTGATTGGAAATAATGTACCGAGGTTAGAGGATAATCGTTACAAACTGTGAAATAAATGCAGTGGATTGTTAGTCATATGCCGGGAGTCGAGTGCAGTGGAGTCCGTGGATAGGAGGTACAGTCTCAACCAGTGTCCTACCTTGGGGCGGGGCTCTATGCCAAGGGACTGAGAGACGACCCGAGGGCAGAGTCGAGAGGAGAAAGTAGTGGACAATATGATTTTGGCAATCAATACGGTAAACGGATTTGAGACTTCATCCCGGTATTATTCTGCCCCCCCTCGCATATGAGAGTTTTTTTTATAGTGACAGGGTGTTAGGCCAAAGGCAGCCACGGCAGGTGGAGGGGGAAGTGAACAGCATTCGTCTAGAATTGCGCTGGAAGTGAAAAGAGGGAGAAAGGTGGAAGCAAGGATACCATACCGGGTAGTAGGGGGTGGGGGCAGCCAAAAAATACAAAGTAGAGCAATTGGAAAGCTGGACACAGATAGTCCTGAAAACACGGGGGAAGTACAGAAAAAATGCAGGTCCTACAGCAGAGTTTCAAACTACAGGAAGAAAAGAAGCCCAAAAGGGGGCAGGACGTCGAAACAAAGCTACATTTAAAACAAAAAGTAGAGATTACACATATTAGTGAGCCTAAGCAGCTGGGACAAGGAAGATACACATTAAGGAGTGCTAAGAGGGGTACAGCCTTGGCAGGACAGGGGGCGAGTAGAGGTGGTGGTGGAGGTGGAGGAGAAGGAGGTGAAGGAGAGGAGGAAAGATAAATCTCAGAGTTCAAAACTCCAGTAGCAAGAATCCCTGTAAAAAGGGAACGGAGAGTGGCCAAGCAAGAGTGGCTGATAAAATACTGTATGAACAAAGCCCAGAAGGAGAAGGTTACTTCCTCTCTTAGGACCTTTTTTAAGGTGTTACCAAGGACACTAACACTGAGGGAAGGTAGGACAAGAAGTAGTGAAATGGATAAAAGTATGGAGGGACAATTAGATCATGAAATGGAAAAATTACTGGGGGATTGGAGTGATATGTGCAGTCCCAACAGGTACACAATACTGCAAGAAGAAGGTCAAAAAGATCTGGAGAGTGTAGTAAAAGCAAAAGAGATAAGAGATAGGCCCACTACGCACCCACCGTTAGAGCAAGATGAGGAAACTAAGAAAAGTGGACAGAAGAACCTAATCCAGGTCAGAAATTGAACACAAAAGAGAGAAAAGATAAGACTCAAAGTGAACAGGGGGGAGAAGTCATCACGGGGGAGCAGGCCTGGGTGATCTGATAGCAACACTTACGACCGAGATTAGAAGTAGGTTCAAGTTGTCTGAAGGGAACCAAAAAGAGATTAAATTGGCTTGTGAGGCACAAGAGTAAAAATTGGATGATCTTACAGGAAGAACAACAGTTTTAGAGGCGACAGTAGAGGAACTCAAAGGCAAGATACAGATAAATAAAGAAGAAATAAAAGCCTTGAGATTGAGAGAACACAGGCATCAGGATTGGGAGGAAAGGATGGAGTACAACCAAATGAGAAATAATCTCAGATTGTAAATGTGCCAGAAGGAGTGGAGGGAGATGACCGGAAAGGTATGGTAGTTAAGTTCCTTAACACAGGGCTCCATCTAGAAGAGACTGGGCAAGAGTTGGGTAGGGACATTCACACAGCACATAGGGATCCTTTTAGTCTTAATCTAAACAGAAGTAAACCTAGGAGGATTTTGGTAAATTTCCTTACTTTTTCTCTGAAAGAGAAGGTATTATCGAGCGCTCTGAAAATGAAAACAGTGAAGGTAGATGGGATATCTTGCAAAATTAGGTCAGATGCTTCCTACATTACCTCCAACAGGCAATGTGAGTTGGGCAAGAGAATGGACCAGTTGAAGGAGTTAGGAACCTCTGTGCAGATGAAATTCCCGGCGGTGCTAAAAGTTATGTTGAATAACAAGACGTATCATTTCAGAGTGGTGAGTGAAGTGAACGACTTTATAGGATCCTGTAAATAGATTTGTAAATAGATTTATAAATAGACACATGAACGAGGTAGCGAGTTAGGAAGAGCAATAAATAGTGATTTGAAATGCAATTTAGTAGCTATAAAGGTAGAGATAGAAACACACTTGGGAAAAAAAAACATAGGTTTAGGATATTATAAACAGGGGACAGTTCTCCATGAGGGGGAAAGGAAAGGGTAGGGGTCCCTGGGTGGGGAGCATTAGGGAAAAAAGAAAAAAAATCATTTGAAGTCTCAGATTTGCCAGTTGAGAAGATTACGAAAATAGAAAATTGGGAGAGGGACAGAGATTGAGCCTGAAGATTTTATCTTGCAATGTTAATGGGTTAAGCGTGAGGCCGGGGAGAGAGCGTATCCTCTAGTATATAAAAGATTGTAATGCCCAGGTATGTGTGCTTCTGGAGACGCATTTGTCTGAGAAAGAGTGTATGGAAATATTTAAGTCCCAAAAGTGGGTGAAACAAATGGTGTGTACTAAGCAAACTTTCGTAACCAAAGCAGTGGCGATATTAATAAAGCAAGACCCTAACATTTCTATTATACAAAGTAATTCATACTCATGTGGAAGATGGGATGGGTAGTAGCAAAATCAAAAGTAAGGGGGCTTGGTTTCACGTTAGCAGGGTATTACAGGCCTAATATGGATGATGGAGCACCACTGCAAGAGTTAGCAGTTGAGTTATCCTGCTCCTCAGACCCAATTATTTGGGGAGGGGATTTTAATGTAAAATTAGACAGTACCTTGGATAGATCGGCTGGTAGTAGAGCACGTGTAAACCAAAAAATGAAGGGGCAGATAAAATCTATGATGAAGTAACTGGGATTATATGATAGTTGGAGATGGAGGATGGGGGATATAAGAGGATACACGTACGTAAACAAGAAATATCATAACCAGTCGCGGATAGATTATATTTTGTTGGACTTAGGTTTACGGGAACAAGTCAAGAATATTACACATGTCACCCCTAAAACATTTTGCATCTCTCCTGGTGGATCGGTATCCGGGTTTGGGAGAGTCGAGGCTTAGGGAGAATGTCTATTGGATGTTCAATTGGCAGGTCTCTGATAAGTAAAGCAATATCAGAACCTTTCTCTCCCGGCACGGAAACGGTTTTGGATGGAGGTGCTGTCTAATGAGGACAAAAAAAAAGCTACCAAAAAAAAGATTTTTCATTTCTGTGGAACTTAGACATCTCCCTATCCTGCACTTGTCTGACAGGCATTCCAACTTCCCTTCATTTGCCTGAATAACAGCACGTCACATTTTGCCTCCTTCCACTACCGAGTGAGAGTGTTTACTTTGGCACTGTCCTCTTCTGACAGTCACCTGTGTTCTCTTCTGTGTATCAAATGTTCTTGTTCACCAGTCGCACAATCCACAGTGCATTACTATATTTGATGTTTTCTGTTTATTTTACCCATACATGTATGTGTTAAGTGAAAAACCTCACTTGATAAAAATTAGATGGAATATTCATTCATGGTATATTTTGGGGTGCGCTCCATATGCTTATGGTAACTATTGCAAATAATTGTATTCAATAACCTTTGTCTCTAAAAAATTATTCTTGGCTCTAAAAAGTTATTTTTTTGCTCTAGCCAACGGAACCATTTGTCGTTTTTTATCATTGATTACGAGTTTGACCACCCGCCAGAACAGGAGTCAAATCCTGATCTGGCGGGGGATCGTTCAGCGGTCTGTTAGGCTCATAGAAGAACCTAACATGCAGAACACTGCTGCTCTCGGAGCACCGACTGCACCTTCCTGAACAGTGTGACATACATGCCACACTGTGCAGTAACTGGGGGTGCAAATACAGGGGGGCACTACATGTCCCCCCGCATGCACCCCTGGGCCCAGAGGCATCAGGGGGCCCTAATAGCCCCCTTAGTTGTCTCACTGCCATCCTTTTCATGGTGGGCTTACCACCATGGTAAAAGTGGTGTTTTGGCAATTTGTAATGTGCTCAGCTATGCCTGAATATTGATGCCTCAACCCACACCGCCTACACCTAACTGGATCCTTGATTCTGGCTGTGCTGGTGGGTCTCATTGTGGTCCTGCTGCTGCAGTTGAAATACGGCTGGCGGTCCCACAGTGCAGCGGTGGTCATACCACCACAACAGGTTTGGAGGGCCTATGGACTGTCGAACTCGTAATACGGGCTGTACAGTTTTTATAAATGTTTTTTGCTGTTGAGCTGCTGCACTCCCTGCAGTCCCCCAAAACATTGAAAATAATGTTGTGGCCCTGCCCCTTCTAGGGTCACCATCGGAATCCAAAAAAATCCAAATAGCAAGCTCTTGCAGGGCCCTAGCAGGGCATAAACGGGTGCTCAATTACCGGGCAGTGTATAACTATGCATTCATTTTTTATTTATTATTTTATTAGTACCCCTTAGCCCAGCTGGAAAAAACGATATCCTTAATTTTTGTTGGGGCCCAGGGAGAGCCACAGAGCACCCACAGCGTCTCCAGCGACCCCATGGGTTGTGCACGAGCCAGCAATACATTTGATTTATGTATTTTAAAACGAAACTGGGGTTACTCAGTGCCCACCTGGGGCACGCCACATGATTTTTTTTTATAGTGGAGGATAAGTGGGAGCCCCAAGGCCTTGACAGCTTTCTTGCCAGCAACCATGCCTGGTGTGCCGGAAGCCAGCTTTTCTCCAAACCCAGGGGAAGCAGCCTTTCTTCTTACTCCTGATCGGTGACCCCAATTCGATGTTCCCCCCCCCCCGGGAGCATGAGCAGGGAGAAACTTTTGTGCTCCCACCTTTCAGGAGCCTTTCTGCTCTCGCTGGGTGGGAGCACAGAAGACTTTCCTGCATACACTCTTGCAGGCAAGGAATAGATGTAGTCCCAAGAGATAGTATGGCTCAGGAAGTGGAACTGCTTCCCCCCTAAATTTAAAGCACAGCCCGAGATGGAAATGCTGGGCTATATTGCACATGGTATCCGTTATGTATTTTTTATTTTGTGACTGTTAGCTTGATAAAATGATTGTCATCAAAGTGTAGCCAACTCATGCACTCACTGGATTTAGAATGTGTAGGTCTGTGTGCCTTCTTCGAATACATAGTATTTAAGACAATGGGAGATGGTGAAGGACAGTGGATGTAGGTGAATTTGTGACAACAGAGTTCACTGAGTGATTATGATGGATTTGCAATATGAATTTCCAAATAAATTGGAACATTTGAAGATTCCACCAAAAATATAAATTATACTGCCACAGAGGGTGCAATATAATTATGGTAACCTTGCTGCATAATTTGGTCCTGCATGTGTGTAATATTAGCAGCTCAAACAGTGATAAAGCTTTGCAGAGTGATTTGAGGGCTGTCATTATGATGATAAAATCTGTATTTCATAGGCAACCTGAAATAGTTTCCATATTTCAGCACTCCCTGTAGTATATGAGTTTTTAGTGCGCACACATGCTCTTGATAGTCACTGGGGACATTATAGGTGTGCATCTATTTACACCACTGTCGTTATCCCACTGGTTTGTGAAAATTATTTTGCACCCTCCTATAGAGTTATGAAGATATAGCATTTCAAGAAACCGTTCTAACATACAATTCGTCCTATCTCAAAGACAGATCTCTCGTGTCACTCCCTCCTTTCTGATGAACAAAAATGTTCGGATTGACAGATCAACAATCGCTCATGTCTTGCTCGATATTTACCAATGTCCTCTATATACCCCCTCCCCTCTTACAAACTTACCAACTACAATTGGGCTGAAGACATGCATGTCATTAGGAAAGCATGAACATCTATCAGATATTAACTCATGAACTATCAGGACTATGCCTATGCTCAATCGACTATTTTGATCATCTCACCCTTCAAAAGTCTTTAAACTGATGGAAGCTAATTGTATGTCCAGATACGTTTGAAACTTGATCACTGCTTGAATAAGAAACCTGCAGAATCACTTCGAACTCCATAGAGCACTTACTCATTATTCTGCACCTAATGTATGGCCACAAAGACAGCACTTAGTAGCTAGGTTGACAATAAAAACAAAAACACGTGTACCATCAAATTCACCAAAATGTCATGCGGTTCTTAATGTACATACGCTTTAAAAAAAACTCTTGACGTAAGACAAAGGGTTTGAATCATCCAGACCACCGCTACCTCACTGAAGCTGATACAGAAGTCATTTTTTGAGTCAATATTGAGAAATACGATTCAAGGAACGACCATGTACTTTAGGGCCTACTTCAGAATAAAATGTAGGAAATGTATTCATAAAAAATTGTGATTACCCACTTAAAGTACCTTCGTGAAAGTTTCTAAACTACCTAAGGAGTTTCTGCCCAGCAAGAAACACCTCTCTTCACTGGGAGAAGTTAATTCAGCTAAATATGAAAAAGTAAGCAAAATATTGAAAGCAACACATATTATTTTCTACATGCATTTGGATTATTTAAGAATGCTTAAATATGTATTCACATTTTTATATGGAAGTTTTTACCTTTAACAGTCCTCCTATCCTTAATTCAAAGCGATGAGAGTCTTTAAAAGAGTTTCTTTTGGATGCTTGTGTGATTCGCCTCTAATGTCGAACCTTATCCTATTTTCTTTGGTCGTGATCCCATATCTGCATGAAAAGTTCAATTGTAGGCTATTTTGAACAGGAATGTCTTCAAACGTTTTCTGGACCGCATGTAGTAGGATTTGCTAGTAAGTTGGAAAACCTACAAAAGTCATAGTTCAGAGCACTGAAAAGCATTCGCCCTTCCCACAAAGTGAACAAAATACTACTGGTTACATCTAATCTCCAATTTGGAAACAGACCTGCCCATTACTATTAAGTTAAAAAAATGTGAAAATAAACACTTTTCAAACATGAGATGCTGTTCTCTGCATGTTCACAGCTTTTTTTCTATTTTAGATACCTATGGCGTTATCTTGATTTACGCCCCATGCAATTTGGGAATTAGTTACTTTATTTTTAGTGTTTTTTACACGTCACGGCCTGTTTTCACTCAGCTGGCCTGCACTGTGTCGGCGCGTGCCCGTGTTATAAGAAGTACCACGTGTTAAAAGCTTCGCAACGCGCTTTATTTTCACGTTGTCACATTGAAGCTACGGCGTGTGACGATGACTCACATACCAGACACAGACGTGAATGTGATGAATGGTGTTAATGATGCCATAGGTGCGACTCCGAGAGACGTGCTAATGAAATCAGCCGTGCTCTTTGGAGTTAAAATGTTCTTTTTTTACTTTGAAACCGCTATTTTGGGCTGAGAGAGACAGTATTGGCTCAAGTGACGAATGAATCTGATTTGTTTAGTCCCAATCCACTGGCTCCCTTCCAATGCGATAAAGGTTGAATCCGGCGTTTCAATCTTTTAAACGACGAACACTGCATTTACACGACATGCAGTGGTGCAACGCAGGCTCATTCAGAAACCGAGACCCAGGGGAACGAGAGGCAATCCCTCATGGTGCCCCAGCCCGCCAGAAGGACCCCATTCACCCCAAGCACAACACATATTTATTTGTGAGATATGAGAATTTCAGGGGTCCCTGAACAAGTTAGGAAGGAGACCTCCCTATTGTTTTGCATTACACAATTGACGAGAGTTGTGGGTTTGCTAAGAGCATGATGCATCTTGAAAATCTTAACATTGAACAAATATCATATTTAGGCATGTCTAAGGATGTAGACACTCAAACTAAATGGGTTACATTCAGTAGCAACGAGCTGGTTCATTTCTGCAGTGGGGACTGAGGTGGGTGGATCAGACCCACCCCTCATGTTTGCTAGGCATTTCTGTTTGATGATGGTGGGTGAGGGACTGAGAGATCATTCCGTGTTTCTACTACCCCCTTCCTTACTAGGGCTCATGCCATTGAACAGGGTGTTCCTCAGGGCTCGGCATTGAGCCCTACCTTGTTCAATCTTTACATTCAACCACTTGCTGCGGTCGCCAAAGTGTGGGACCTTAATATCGTCTCATATGCTGACGATACGCAGCTAGTGGTCGCCCTTACGGAAGGTACCACCATGGATCATGCTAGATTCAAAGCCGGTCTGGCCGCTGTGGCAGAATGGATGACAGCTACCTGTCTACAGTTAAGTGCCGCCAAGACAGAGGTGTTATTGGTCAGAAGGAACACCCATTGATGGGGAGATCATTGGTGGCCATCTACCTTGGGGAAAGCTACTATACCTAAGATGGAAGTGAAAAACTTGGGAGTCTGGTTAGACTCAGCCTTAAGCTTCTGTACCCAAACGAAAAAAGGTGCCGCCACATGTTTTGGCATACTACGCAGCCTGAAACTGATCCTGAATTTTTTTAATCCAGCTACTCGGCAGCTGATTGTTCAGTCTACGGTGTTGTCTAGACTGGACTACGCATGTTCACTGCTGCTCGGTGCTAACCAGGCGGAAATTGCCCGAATGCAACGCATTCAAAACGCAGCTGCCAGGGCCTTAGTAGGCCTGCCACGATTCAGCCCTATCTCTGCCACTATCCGGAAACTTCATTGGCTTCCGGTAGTTCAGCGGATACAGTTTAAGACCTTATGCATTTTGTTTAAAATCTTAAGGCTTGCTCCCCCCAAAATGCTTGGTACGCTGCTAAATTTGTATGTTCCTACGCGGACTCTACGCTCAGCTGGTCAAAATCTGGTCGAAGTACCCCGGTTCAAACGAAGCAGAGCGGGCGGACACTCATTCTGCTTTCTAGCAGCAAAACTATGGAATGCTCTACCATTCCACATTCGGGAACTGGAAGGTCTGTTTGATTTCAGAAAAGCCATTAAAACATATTTATTTCCTTTGAAATAACTTCTTGTCTGTATGCCTACCTTGATGTTCCCAGTCTTTGTTTCTTTATACCGGATTCAGCGCTGGACGCCCCTTCGCTGGGGCAGCTGAGTGCTTAACAAGACATTATAACATATAACATAACATTTACTGGTAATATTCATTACTCCAATTCATATACCTCCCTGTCACAGTTCTGGTTCCCTCCTCGTCAGACCTCCCCGTCAGTGAAAGCAAAGAATCGCTTCAACACATCTGCAAACAGACTTTATTAGCACAATGAGTGTAAAATTCACACCTCCTGCACAGAACGCAACACTATGTCCCCAAAACTAACAGACTTAGCCACACCCACCACCAAGCCATAATGAGACATAAAAGTGTGAGGAGGGCATAGGGCAACCTAGCCGCATAGGGGTAGTCGTTTAAAAGCACAAAACCCCTCACCCCCTAAAGGTGGCATGCTTCATCTTTGGGATTCTCCTTGTGCTGTGATGCCTAGTCACGGCACAGGCTAGAGCCCCCTCACTGAGAGGGAGGAGCTCAGGGATGTTTTGTGTGGAGAAAAGTATACTAAATATCCCAATGGGACCTGTTAATCATTTTCAAGTCCAGAAGGGATTCAAGAGGTTAAAAATGTAAACCTCTCTTTAATTCAACCAGGGTCTGACAAACAAAAAACATAAAATAACAAATATTGCTTAAAATGTATCTCTGAACTGGTCTCTTTTGAAGCATAAACTTCTTCACTGTAATTTCCCAGCTATTCCGAACTCCACAGTTTATTTGTCATTTTCTAGCACATACACAATTCTCTGAGTTTATTTGATAATGCATCATTTTTTTTTTAGCAGAGGGGCATTTCAGTGACATCACAGAAAATGTAACAATAAACTTTGAGTGCGTTCTAATTTAGTGTCCAGTAAATGGGTTTATATCATAATCTGATTACTTTTCTCACTCTTGTCTTGGCTTGTTTGGTGCTTAGTTTGCTATGGCTCATCATACCTTCCTACACTCCCAACCTAGGTGAAATTTGTATTAGTCTTCAAGCTAAAATGATGGGACCAATTCACAAAGCATTTGTGAGTGAGGAATGTAGTAATAGAGTAGTACTCTTTTATATATTTTTACAAGTTTTTGACAATCGGCCCGAAATGCCTAACTCCCTATTAATGAAGTTTAAAGAGCTTACAGCTCTTTCTATTTGCTTGAATTGTATATGAAGATTCTCTGAATATTTACATTTTTTTTTTCATTTTAGTATTTTGGGTCCAATTTTTAAAGGCATGTCAGAGTACATAAACTGTTAAAGAAGTGTTGTGAGCAATGGATTTATCTGATATACTCCACTTATGATAGTGAGTGCTGGTCTGTTTAAAGGTGAGGGCCATGTCATAGTTGAAGGAATTAGGTGTAGATTAGGAAGGACAGGAACCTGAGCATAAATAGATGCTTACGTAGACAATGTCTGATGAATGGTTATTCATTCAACTTTGCTACTGCTGAATCTCCCCCCATCTGAAACGTGTAGATGTCAGTTTTGACAATGTATCAACCTTTGAGGAGGGAATTTTAATTATGTTGATGATTGACTTATCCCCTACTAAACTGTACAAATCTCATTTCAAACACATTCTCTCATAAAAAGTACTCTTTTTCCATGATCCACCCCCACAAATCTGTTTTGAAAAATATGCTGTAAATTAATGGAAAAAACTGTCTCCAAATTGATAGATGAATGCTCCAGTCCATGTCTTTCATATGTTGGGATTTAGGCACTCTTATGTGAAGGGGCAAGCATAAGCTCGAATTTCACTGCAGCATTTGCGGGGCATACTGGGAAACACAGTTCTTTTTGGCACCAATTACACTAGGTCCAGACGCCGGGAGTGTGGCATGAAGTTCAAAAATCCCAATATGCCTCTTAAGCTGTTTATGCCACTAAAAAAGACCAACTGAAGAGAGCCTGTAAAACGGCCATTGAGAGGTTCCCCACCCTTTTCCTGTTCACTAGACTGCTGTTGCCGAACTGACTGCCACGATGAGCCTGAGCTTATTCTAAGCCGGGTCTCCCCCAGGACTGATGTGCCTTCGATCCTCCAAAAGCTACGCTTTTCCCCTTGAGATGATGAAGACGGCAGTAACAGCGGGACCCGCAGTGAGGACTCTTCCTTCGAGGAGTCAGACTGTCCACTAGGACAGACACGTCAGGAGCGGTTTATCTACTTCCCTGTAGTGGGCTGGTGGCCCTACCAGCGCCCTGACCTCCCTGGAACTGTTGCTGACTGGAGCAGGGTGAGGGCTCCAGCTTCCCTATCCTCAACTGCTCGGGAACACCGGTTACTCTTCTTCGACATTTGACACCCTGCACATGCCCAAGGTGAGTACCCCAGAATTTTGCAGCTCAAGAAGGTGATACTGGTGTTAGACACTAACGCCTGAACTGTCATCAACGTGAGTGGTGGTTCTGTATTTGAACTTATGAATCAATGGGGTATTAACTGTACTCTTTTTGGAAAAATGTTGAGAGTTGTTAGACAGAAACCTGCTGTGCTTGTCTCGTGGGGTAACTGATTGGCCTCCTTGTCATGCCCATTTAAACCAGGCGAATGCTTGCCGCATGGCGTACACAGTATAATCTGACGCCTTCAATATAAATGTGTTAATGTAGAAGAACGGAGAGCAATAGAAGAACTCACTCCCAAAGCAAAACAATGCAGCACTTCGACCTCAGGGGGAACAGGGGTAACCCACTCTGGACCTCTGAAGTGGGGAACCAAATGGTTTACTTTACATGGGCTTGTATGGAAATCGGAATTCCGCCACTGGCGAAACCCTACTGAATCCTGCAGAGTTTTTGGGGTACTCTGTAGAATTCCATGAAAGAAAACTGCAAGTTCTGCCCACCCCTAATACATATGCCCTCAATACAGGTCAAGATATCTTCCTTAGACAAGTGATGAGAGCCCAGCTGGGGAAGCACAGGGAGGCATTATAGCAGGGGCCCACTTCAACCTGTTTTGTGACCCTGACATGGACAGTAGCCATAACGCATACCAGGGTACAGGAGGGATATCAACCCTATTAAAAAAGGAAATCTCTGAGCAGAAGCTAGTTGAAAAGTGGCACTACTGCTCCCTGACTTCCCGTTATTCTTACATGTGAACACATCCTATTCCTGCATTGACTATCTTTTCACTACTCATGCTATCCTACGCACAATCAATATGGTCCCTCTCTCAGATATCTCAATCTCCGATCATGCACATATCGTGCTTACTTGACTAAGAATAACCCCACACTGGTACCTCACCTCCATATCTTCAGGGATCATATGAATAGGCACACCATCTTTAAGGTGATCACACTATATTTCCAACTTAATGCCCTTCTGAGTACCTCCCCCCACATGCTGTGGGATGTATTTAAACCTCCATATGGGATAAAGCTCAACAGTAGCAATTGACGTGATGAGAGAATCACGTCTCTATGAACAATCCCTTGCTGCTGATAGTCGAGCACTTGAACAAAATGATAAACATAACTCTTCAAAATGCGATCTTAGAGAACTTGTTGGTACCCTGAGAGGCCAAATCTGACTGCATAGAACAAACCGAGTAAAATGCCCCTTAATGGCCCTTAAACACAGATATTATGACAAGAGTGACAAAGTGGATGTGTGGTATTGGGTTTCCTCAGATCTACATACTCTGCACAAACTCCATGACACCGTAACATAGAAGTTGGCACGGAAACTGGAAATTCAAAAGACAAGTTTATTAAGACCCCATGGGGTGGTGGTACATTCCTACAGCACCCTTCGGCAATGCAAGAAGTATCACACCGAACATCGGTGCGCGACCTCTTTTATACAATTTTACAGTAATAAAAAGAGTAGGCGGAATACATTTGCTCAGTTTAGGTACATATAAGGACATTTCTGGAACACAGCCAACTTATGGGAGGAGTTTTAGTACCACCGGTCAGTTTGGGGAACATTCCTGAGCGATGACCGTCCACTAATACAGAAGGTTTGACTGCGCATGTGCAAGCTTGACCAGTACTAAAAATAGCCTGTTGCTGGGCAAGTTAGATGGTCCTTGGTATAGAGGAAGGACAAAAGGGCATGCTGACCACGAGGCAGCCTGTTAATGAAAATGGAAGCCAGCAATACAAAATGGCCTCCGCAAACGTGGTCAAGATAAGAAGAAGTTCGTGTAGCTGAGCTAAACGCTAACCCGATCATTGTCAAATTACGACAGATATGCTATTAGAACGTAAACTCTGTCTTCAATGGTCTAAGTCCACATACCCTGTATCCACACAGGCCACACATCCTGGGCAATCTTAGAGGAAACCAAACTACAAGCCTTTCAAGATTTTTATCAGAAACTTTACACTTGTACAAAAGAGGATGTCCCAGCAATCTGAGCCTACCTCAGGGGCTGTTACTGGGAGCCTATAAAGGACACAAAACTACAGAGTAGAGTAGGGCCCAAGGGGAATTATTGTTATAGACCTACATGCACCTTGTCCCCCAACTATACATATTCAATACACGGAAGGTGTTATAGGTCTTTCATGCAGTCCAGACACATTGGGGGAATCTCAAAAGTATTCCACAACCAAGGCTGGAGTAACAGGATAGATAGAGGGATACAAAAGATGTGAAAAGTACCCATCAGCCCACTCAGTAGTGGAGGCTCGTCATTTGGGATTTTCAAATGTAGAGAGTTGGTGTCCAACCAGCACTACCTTCAGTGAATACTGAGGCTAGCATAGGACCCAAAGGTTGAGCCTTCAACCTGAACAAATGACAGCACAAGTGGCTGAAAAGGGCTTAGTTGCAGTGCTCAAAGATGTGAAAAAAGGAAGATGATCCAAGTGATTGTAAAAATACCTAGCTTGACGTCAACAAGAAAACTTTATTGGGTGTGCCCGTCAAGATGGTATGGTTAAAAACAGAGTGACAATAGCAAGAAAGATGATTAGCTATTTACCCGAGATGTTATCTGGTCAACATGTTTCAGCCTGTAAAGGCTTTCGTCAGGACCTACGTATCACTACTGCAACACTTACTTTGTAACGTGTGAAAAAAGAAAGAATAATCTTTTCAAGGGTGGTGTATCCCCTCCCAACTTTGTGGGATCAGGAGCCTCGCCTCACCTGGCGACAGCTCAGGCTAAAGGAGGCCACGCACTCTCCGTCGTTGCCTCTGGCTTAAACTGAGCCGAGGGGGAGGTCCTCGGCTCTTCCTTTTTTCACATCTTTGAGCACTGCAACTAAGCCCTTTTCAGCCACTTGTGCTGTCATTTGTTCAGGTTGAAGGCTCAACCTTTGGGTCCTATGCTAGCCTCAGTATTCACTGAAGGTAGTGCTGGTTGGACACCAACTCTCTACATTTGAAAATCCCAAATGACGAGCCTCCACTACTGAGTGGGCTGATGGGTACTTTTCACATCTTTTGTATCCCTCTATCTATCCTGTTACTCCAGCCTTGGTTGTGGAATACTTTTGAGATTCCCCCAATGTGTCTGGACTGCATGAAAGCCTATAAAGGACTACAGGAGGGAAATGTTGGGGAAAAATCTATAGACTCTTCCAAACTGTGAGTGGCCTTCAAGGCCATGCCTCTCAGTAAAGCCCCAGGACTGGACAGTATCCAGCCCTCATTCTACAAGGTCTATCACCCCTTCTTTCAAGAGCACCTCACCTCATAGCATTCTTCAACTCTCTCACCTTCTGCTCCTACCTTAATTCCACGATGTGTGAGGCTGAGATTGCACATGTTCCAAAACTGGGCAAACCTCTGACAAAATGCTCATTGTTCTGTCCCATAGCTCTCTTAAATATGGAAACCAAGCAACACACTAAAAGTCTGGCCCTGGAATTAGACCCTCTTCTCTCCTGACCAAGTTGGATTTGTAAGACAGCGACAAGGTGGCGACAACATCAGGGTACTGGCCCACCTGGAGGACAAAGTTCACAAACAGAATATTTCGGAGTTGATCCTTTCATTAGATGCTGAGAATGCATTTGTCTGAGTGTCCTGGAGGTAGTCCTAGAGAAAATCCATCTTGGCCCAAACATGAAAGACAAAATCATGGTGGCATATTCCACCCCAACATCAGTTATGGTTAACGCCAGGCCCATGCAACACATCACACTATTTTAGGGAACTAGACAAGGCTGCCCTCTACCTCCCATGCTTTTTGCTCTAGTGGTGGAGCCTCTTACTATTAAACTATGACAATCCCCCAGGTTAGCAAGGCCATCTTCGTGGCAGACCTTACAAAATCAACCTCTTTTCTGATGACCTCCTCCTCATTCCTAGCAATCCCGCTGTTTCACTACCCCACCTAGTGGCGATCTTGGAGGAATTTGAACAAGTCCAGGGTTTCAAAATCCACCCTTCCCAAGATATCTCTCTCTAGCAGGCACTTGTCCCATTCCGCTGGGCCCCACATAATATCCATCACTTGGGCCTTAATCTCACCCTCAAACTTGAAGATGGGACTAAAGCCAACTGGCCAGATTACCTCCAACAGATTCTGGAAGATGTCAGGATATGGAAGTCTCTATATCAGCGGTCTCCAAACCGGTCCTGGAGGGCCGGATCCATGCCAGAATTTTAAAATTACTACATGTATCTCAATTGGGATATCCCAAAAATCTGGCATGGATCCGGCCCTCCAGGACCGGTTTGGAGACCCCTGCTCTATATCTTTTCTGGCTAGGACACATTAATGTTGTGAAGATAAACATCTTACCAAGGCTCCTTTACCTATTTCAGTCACTCTCTATGCCCATGCTCACCTCTGACATCTTATTGCTTAAACTGGACTCCTATCTTTCATTTGAAGCGACAGGAGACCACATATTTTGGCAAAACTCTTACTGTTACCAAGGGACAAAATCAATTTGGTGTACCCTAACGTTCTAAATTACTATAGAGCTTCACACCTATGATGACTTTCAGAATGGTCAGGGGGAGTGAGAAACTATGGCTCCACATGGACAGAACAATTATATGCCACCTATTGGACCTGGCTTGGTTCCCCTGCCACCTTTACCCCCAAAGTCCATATTTAGCCATTTTAACAAAGACAGTACTTGACATCTGGGACCAAATAGCTGTGAAAGGAGGTCTTATCACCTTCCCCTTCCCCAACACTCTTAACACCCAGAACCATGATTTCACCCTTGCACTTGCCCCAGCCTCGTTCACAGAGTGGGAGTGTGGTGAATGCAGGACACTAAGCGATTTCTTTACAGAGGGAACCATTAAGCCATTTGAACAATTCAAAATAGAATTTCAACTATCTGAATACCCTCACCTCCAATATTTGCAAATACACCATTGGGCTCTACACATGTTACACGCTGGAGCTGCCTCTTGACCTCTCACTCCTTTCAAGACCATGATCTGATAATTTCAGGGTACAAAATATGTTGAGTTCTTTGTACTCCAAACCAGTTATGGCCCACCCATATCAAACTCGCAGGGAAACCACGCTGGGCATCCCCATAACAACCAAACAATGGAAGGGACCATGAAGAGCCTCGCTCAAAACTCATAGAAGCATACTCCATGGGAACAACTCATACAAGATAATGTACCAATGGTATCGAATGCCATTGCGGCACAACAACATGTTTCCTACATCCTCCCCATTATGCTAGTGGGGCAAACAGCCAGAAGGTGATTTTCTACATGTCTGGTGGTCCTGCATAATGATCCTGACATTCTAGAAAGAAACCTTGAGTCACATTAAGAGGACGCTACAACCTATGACCCTAGCGGGTATGAAATGCTATGACCAGATAACCCTAAGCTACATAACAGGAGCAGCTAAACGACTGATCTCTTTTTTGGTGGAAAATAGAGACCCCCCTACTATAGATCCACAGATTGCTGCATGCATTGGCGATTGAATATAACTCCCACTCACTAGCTTTCACTGAGAAGATGTCTATCATTACCTGGTGTCCTCTCATTGACATGTACCCATCTGGAACTCCTCTGCTTTTCACCACCTTACTTACCCATTCTACAGCTTATTGATGAACTTTTTGGACGCTGCACAGCGAGTACTCTCTCTTTTGGAGAGTAAGCCCTTAAATAAGAGAGGATTTGTGACTTGACCTAATACCATCTCATAGTTGACCTTTCTATCCCCCCAATACTGCTTCCCCAACACTCCTAGGACCCTCTCCAGTTTTACTTTCGTTTTTCTTGTTGAGTGACTTAAGCAGAGATGATCAGGGCAAGAACTTCCCCCTCTCCCTTGGTTTTCTACAGTGTTTCATGTTCTTACTTTTGCTTGGGTGATGATAACTCTCAGCACTATGCACGCCAGTTATGTAACAATGTACATCAAGTTCATATATGTTTATTCAACTTTATTATTTCTTGAGCGCCACTACACGTCCCTGTGTACATCTAAACTTTTACAGGTTACCGCTTGATAATTCATGAAAAATGTAGTAAACAGTTGAGTAAAATAGGAAAAGAAAACAATATGTGTTTCTAAAATTTAATGTGAAGCTCTCTATCATTCGATATTGCCCCCTATTATACTATTAATGACTGTCGAAGTAAATTATACCCTCCTTGCATTTCTGTAAAATTTCATTAATTAATCCTTAAGCCTGCTATAGCAATTTCACAGCTTCTGTCTTATGAGTTTGACTGTGAAAAAGAAGCTAATAAAATCTCAACTAACCAGGGAATGTAGCCTGGCGCGTATGACTCACCCTCAGTCAGTCAATGTACTTTTGACAGGTGCCATTAATAACTATTAGATGTGTGTATCCCATTCAGCTTCAGACATTTATAACCTTCATGTTCTAAAAATAAGACATCATTATTCTAAAAGAAAAATAGTCTAGGTTGCAATCCCTTACAGTTTTCTTGCGCTTGTGCTTACAGCTGACAATACTTAATCTAATTTTCTTCATTGTCAGTTTACCTCTCTTAATAGCCCTGTGATGAAAGCCTAAAGAAACTGCTGACTTAGAGTCCTATGAGAATTGCTGGGTTGATTAGTCTGAAAATACTATCTCGAAACCAGAGAACAATGGAAAAAACTTCAGCATTATGAAAGGGATATGTATAATTGCATGACTAAGATTTCTCTTTACAAGAAGTGCAATCTTTGTTGGCACATGTTGTACTACATCAAGATTATTTCCCAAAAATTTGATATTAGCTCATAATAGTCTACATGTTGCCTGTTCTATGATGTGTACAGTTGGGATTATAACATTTCTAGACATACGTTAGCAGCTCTGGAGCATGTTTTAACACATTTGTGTGTTTTTTTTATAAATATTGGGTGCTGTGCTTAGACTGCTATGTGCAAAAATGCGATCACATGAATTTGACTATGTATTTGGGTGTGAATATTACCAGGAAGAATTACCTTTCAACGATTTCACCAGTCAGACTGTCACTAATTTCATATGATATGGCCTAAGCAAGGAAACTTTGGAGGAATTAAATACCTCTTTTAGTCCAAAATTTAAATCAGAACTAATCTTTAGAATCAGATGGAATTTCTTTCATTAAAAAAAGCAGAAAAGCCTTCTGGAGGTATAAGGAAATTGATGAAACTGACACAATAATTTTCTATCTCCAGGATAGTGGTGGAGCGTCAACTGCAAAATGATCGCACCTTAGTGCAGCTCTTCGGGCCGTGACTCACAATCCACAAATATCTTTAGCATCTAGCATGGATCAGGACTGAAATATGGATCCATTAGATAGCATATATGTTCTAAACTGCCTGAAAGTACTCGTGCTGCCATTTGCACAGTGGGTCGGGCAAGCTACGGCCACCGAGACAGCTGCCAAGGTGACACAAGATGGCCGCCTGGCATGAAGACAGCCGATTGAGGCGCTGAGACCCTGGATGCAAAGAGAAGGCATGGTGTGGGCTCGGTGAGCTGGATCCCTTTCAGGTAAGAGTGAGACCCAAGTGAGCACAATCAAGAGTCCGTTTGGGAATGTTTCGACTGGGCTCCAGCCAGGGATGTGAGCGGAGGAAGGCGGACTGAGCGGCCTCTCAAATTGGTAGATCTTTCAGCCTATAAAAACAAGCGTCCCCCGGCTCTGACAACTTCAAGGGTTTGCAGCTCCTGGCTGCGACTGCCCTGCGCACAGACACAGGAATTGCTGGCGCAAACTTTGCAGGATTGCTTGAAGTTGAAGTTGGGGAAATTTGTAGAGCGCTCGTATACCAAAAGGTTTCATGGCGCTAAGCAGACGGCAACAATGCGGGGTGACAATTAGACAGCAAAAGCTCTAGTAAACAACCAGGTTTTCAGACCCGTGCGGAACTCCAAGTAAGATTGAGAAGATCGGAGATGATCAGGGAGGGAGTTCCAAAAACGGGGAGCCTGGAAGGAAAAGCTGGACCCCCATGTTTCTTTTTAACAAAACGATGAATAACCAGGAGGTTCTTGGAAGAGGACCGTAAATGCCTAGGGGATTGTAGATTGGTAGCCTAGAAGCTACATAGAGGGGAGCGGAACCAACTAATGATTTAAAAATGAGACAACCTAGTTTAAAAAGGCTTCTATGAGCAACCGGTAACCAGTATAGTTGCCTCAGCAACGGAAGGGCATGATGGAATCTGGGCCGATTATAAATCCGCCTAGCTGCCTGGTTTTGGATAAGCTGGAGTCCGCGTAATTCATAGGCCGGAATGCCAATATAAAGGGAATTGGCATAATCGACCCGAGAAATAACTAGGGCAAGGAGGAAAGCCTTGAGATCATCAGTAGTAAAAAACAGAGAAACCTTGCGAATAGTCCGGAGACATAGAAAGCAAGAAGAGACGATCATACTAATCTGGGTATGCATTGAAAGATCGTCGCTGATTTTAATGCCTAGACTCTTCACTGACTTAACAGGGGAAGGGGCGGATCCAAAGGAAGAAGGCCTAAAATTGGAGGACCAGGGTTTGGAAGAGCCTCCGAACAAGACTAACTCCGTTTTGTCGAGGTTTAACTTTAAATGGCTTACATTCATCCAGTCCTGGATGAAAATCATAGTATTCTGGAAGTGGGAAACAGAGTCAGAAGAAGAGGAGAAAGTAAAAATAAGTTGAAGGTCATCAGCGTAATTAAACACTGAGACCTCCCGATTGGGTAAGGCAAAAATTAAAGGAAGTTTATAAAGATTGAAAAGAAGATGGGAGAGAGCAGAGCCTTGGGGCACACCACAGGATACTGTGCGCGGAGCAGAGGAATAAGGGGAAAGCTGAACCGCTTGTTGGCAGTTCTCCAGGAATGAGGAGGCCCAACTCAGGGCCACGTCAGAAATGCCAGCCGCCCTGACACGGTCGACCAAAAGGGAGTGGTCGACCGGGTCAAAGGCAGCCGACAGATCGAGAAGAACGAGGGCCTGAGTGAATCCACGGTCAGCACTAACTCTCAGTTCAGCTACCACTTCCAGAGTGACCGTTTCGGTAGAATGATTAATTGATTGACATGGAACATCAGATGTCTGAATAACCCTTGTAAGATCAGACAAGCATACGTGTAACTAATGAGACGCACTGTATAGGTAGCACTGTTGCATGAAACTCACTTGACTAACCGCACAGTGAAAACCTTATCAAACAAGTGGTCAGCGCATGTCTGCACATTCTTCTACTCCTCATAGTCACACGGTGTCACTGTCATAGTTAAAAGAGTGACATCTTCAGCATTTATACTTGGTGCATGAGGATCAAGGCAGATATATTGTGGTACAAGGTAAACTCATCATGGTATTTAACGTTTATAGGCCAAATGACAATAATACACAATTTTTCCACTCTTTTTGAGCTACAGTATTGTCCTTATTTCCCAAAGTAGCTGTTTTGACCAGAGACTTTAACATGGTCCTTAATCCAACACTGGATAGATCACCGGGTGCAGCTAGACATGATCATGGCATGGCTGTGTGGGCTATAATAGCGGATCATAGACTGTTAGGTGCGTAGCTGGTCAGGCACGCATGAATTGCTGAGGGCACATGCATATCCACAGTTCACTTTCGATGTGTGCTCTTGGGTGGTTGAGGTAAGAAATTTAGTTAAAACACTTTCTGATCACTCATTGGTCCTGATGCAATTGTGTATCCCTGAATTACCATTGGTGACTGGATTTTGAAGACATGCTGAAAGATGAGGTGTTCCATAATGAACTACAAAAGAAAATCCTAAAATATTTTCAACTGATCTCAACTCAATATCGGGCTCTGGCATGGTGTGGGAGGCCTTTTATGCTATTGTAAGGGGGCTGTAATATGCTGAAAAAGGAGAATCCTAAGTTCTCTGAGATGTACTTATGGATCTATATATTTATCACTTTCTTCTAATTTACCATTTCCAATGCACTAGCCTATTTCTCAGCCTATACTTCGCTCTATATATCTTCTAGCCCAACCTTCTGACTCATCTCAAACTTCTTTCTACTACTCCTTCTAATGCACTACCCTATCTCTCATCCTATACATCTATCAATATATCCTCTACATCCACTCTCTCATTTATCCCAAACCCCATACCACTACTATGATCGCCAAAATAACCCTTTATAGACTCTGTCCTGCTCTACCACTCCTTGCATCATCTGACACCTCTTTTTACTACACCGATCCCCTAAAACAAACCTTTCTAAACTCTCCCCTCTGACTTCCTCCCTCCAAAACTCCTTTTTACACATGCAAAAGCCTTTTCCTCCTGCTAAGACATTAAAAAAATAATACTTCACTCTTTTATCCCTCCACTATCATTTTCAATCAAAATTAACAGCACTCACTAGTGGTTTTAATTAGTGCATTTTGTAGCATGTTTCTGACATTGTGCATTTTCGGCCTTATTTTTAAAGGCAGGTGGGCTTTTCCTGAGAATGGCTGGAACTCGTGTAAGGAAGAGCAGGAACAGCCTCGGAAATTCATAAGGTAGTGAAGAGCTGCCCAGGGTCACAGAGCACCTGTCCCTCACTTTGATTTGAAGGTAGCACATTGCCTGTGGATGTTTTACAATTCCAGCAAGGGGTTCTGTTGTATATTAGTAATACATGCATGTTTAGTATTTCAGTTTCATTAGCCAGCATTCGGTAGGTGACATTTTTTTGTTCGACCATTTGCCACCATCGGAGGACGTTGCTCTAAATGACACTGAGGACCATGTTTTGGAGAGTCTTTTCAGGACCCAGAAAGATTTACTCCTCACTGGTGGAGGCCGCAGCCCGGTTATAAATAATATTTTTCACCTCTGCCATGTGTTGGAGGTCAGCATACAGACTTGTTTCTCAGGCAAGCATCTTTCTTTTAAAGGTGGCCACTTGTGGGCCCTTCAGTGGCCTTCGTTACTATCTGCTATGTTGTACTTTTAAGAATACAATCGGATTGCCAACTCTCCCAGGTAGAAATAATGGTGATATTTTCCGGTTTCAAAATTCTGCAAAGGCCTGAACAGGATACCTAAATAGAACGTTACATATACTCATCTGTATACATTTTTACCATGGCTTTTTAGTTTGTGTTTACTTTTATTATCAGTCAGGTATTATTAAGAGAGCTCCAGGACGCATTTTAAAGTGCATTCTTCTTATAATTACTGTTTCAAGTATGTACACATAAGGGGAAGAAGTACTGGTGTCTGGCAGTTTTCCTAATTTCTGTATTGGCCGGGTCATTAGGGGGAAGTAAGTTGTTGACCTTCCATTGCAAATGTTTTTAACAGTTTCTAAAACCTTTTAAAGCTACTCATTGCTTAAAAGTGTGCAATTTCTGATATCTAGTGCCTTCCATGCCCTTCATTGCTTGTTTTTGGTTATGGGCAAGTCTTACTCCAAGTGTCCTACATTTGATCATTGAATGTCACTCCTAAGCACACTGAAACCATGAGAATGTGACACATAAGCAGTCTAAAAACTAGGCAACTATGGTCTGGGTGCAAATTTTTTTGGGCTTTCAGAATAGGACGTTGTGAATACAGATCAGACTGGTGCTTTGCAGAGATCTGAATGGGGCTTTGGTAAGAGGACCTGGATGGGGCATTTGGCCAGTGGAATTCCCAATATACTGCTGATTTAATTAGCCTCTTACCCTTGTCTCGATATACCCTTTCCTATGTTTGAGGGGGGCCCGACCCCCAAACATTTTGCTCAGGGGGGGCTTGACAGAACAAAGTTTGAAGACCACTGCTTTATGGGTTCCGGAGTGGCGTGCAAAATAATAACACTGCACTTTGCTGTGACATTGTTTCTACCCACTTGGGATTTGAAAAAACTGCTGATTATTTTTGCCAAGTTCGATTGACTCACTGGAGGTTTATTATTTTGCACTACAGGTCCCAAGATGCAATGATGAGCCATGCCCACAGGGCAGGACCCGTGATGATTAAAATAGTGCGAAGCATCAGATCGAACTTTGTTTGCAGTCCACCACTGAGAAAGGGAACAGGGGTTCCCGAAAAGCGTTTGGTGTTTGTGGGATTAATGAACTTTGAAGCTGTGTTTCAGCTGCAATTTGCTGGCAGGGTTTGTCCAAATAAAGGAACTATTCAAACTGCCTGAGGCTTCCTTCACCAGGGCAACCTTTTTGAATTGTATTTAGCGGCTCTTGCTCAGCCGCGAAGTGAAGCCCACTGCTTTGAAAGCAGACCTGCGCTGCGCCAAGGAGGTGACAGCGTGCTATGGAGGCAGTATTTCGGGACTTGACCATAAAGCAGGGCAGAGTGCTGAGATGTGACATTGTTTCTACCCACTTGGGATTTGAAAAAACTGCTGATTATTTTTGCCAAGTTCGATTGATTCACTGGAGGTTTATTTTATTGCTCTACAGGTCCCAAGATGCAATGATGAGCCATGCCCAGAGGGCAGGACCCGTGATGATTAAAATAGTGCGAAGCATCAGATCGAACTTTGTTTGCAGTCCACGGCCATTGAGAAAGGGAACAGGGGTTCCCGAAACGCGTTTGGTGTTTGTGGGAGTAATGAACTTTGAAGCTGTGTTTCACGCTGCACTTTGCTGGTAGGTTTTGTCCAAATAAAGGAACTATTCAAACTGCCTGAGGCTTCCTTCACCAGGGCAACCTTTTTGAAATATATATATATATATATATATATATATATATATATATATCATCACGCTCCAATTCCTCCTCTTATACGAGAAAGATGACAGCACTCGGGGGTTACTCTTCGAAAAGTGCAGATTTATTTATTCCTTGCAGGCACCCTCCACAAACGCGTTTCGGCGTGCTGCCTTCGTCAGTGTGGTAACAACGTTATGCATTACTCGGTGGATTTAAGTAAGACATTCTCAGTTTCTAATGACAATAATAGAAAATAATAGAAAATAATAGAAAATAATAGAAAACGACAGAGGACAACCCCACTGTGGTTACTGTAGGCGCCATCTTTGAATGTTAATGTGCGCAGCCTGAAGATGTTACACAGGTTATGCAATGTAGCCCATAGATGGGCAAGTCCATACAGAAAGTGGGTATACACAAAAATCATACTGTTCAAGGCATGAACAGACTAAGCAATAAAGCCGTGGATCGGCTAGGGTCCTCTATCTAATGCATCACATAACAATCCACCAATATACTGCATGAAAATGCCATCCTATGTTACCGAAAAAAGAGAAATCACAAAATCATTTAGCTGTACAAATCCAAATCTCAAATAATAATTGTATACATTGTTGTATAAGTGCATTCGTGCATGCCATGAGAAACAGCAGTGTTGAAACCTATGTATGGAAAAAATCCAGACACAGGGACAACCTGTGCCTCCAGACAATGCAGAGATCTATGAGATAAATCGTACATTATCACAGGGTAATTGTATCTAACAATGTGCGACAAACAAACAGGTACAAGTGTCCGCATACGTCATGTTCAACTTCTCATTCCAGCCACAATGAGGACCCTGTGTATATTCTTAGATCACCCGGAATATCTACTCCAATCTTCCCAAGACGTTATATTCTAACAGGGAAAGGGTATGTCCTACATATGGCCTATATACACTGTACATGGTTCTATTTTCCCAGATGGAACGCCATCTCCTCCCCCGCATTCAGACCCCTGGGATGCTTCGTGGACAGGTCAATAATGAACCTAGATTCCAGTCTGCGGAGTCGTCTCAAACGATCTCCGCCCCTCGCATTTATGGGTATGGTGTCTAGACCGTAATACTGAAGTAATTTACGGTCCCGTCCATGTACCTCCGCGAAGTGGCGGGCCACTGGATAACTGGGGTCAGCTTTGTCGATGGCTCTCAGGTGCTCCATGACCCTCAGTTTCAGTTCTTTGATCGTACTGCCTATGTAGCGTAAGCCACACGGGCAGTGTAGGCAATAAACAGCATATTGTGTGCTGCAGGTAATAAACTTTCTTATGGGCATGCTCTTGCCTGTGTCTGGTATGATGTATGAGAAAACCCTTTTGCTGTTTGCACAGGCTTTACATCTTCCACAAGGGAAGAACCCTTTTTGGTCCTTCAAGGTATTTACCCTTGGAGGGGGTTTCTCCAGATGGCTTGTAACGAGCATGTTACCTACAGACCTCGCTTTGCTGAATGTAACCAGCGGATTGGGGGGAAGGTCGTCCTTCAGTACAGTGTCTGTTTGTAAGATATGCCAGTTCTTTTTAAGCATTCTTTTTAGGTCGTTGGCCCCAGTGGAGTAGGGGGTGATCATTCTGAATTTATTGACATTGGTGTCTTTATTTGCATCACGGCCTGAACCAGCCGGTCTGGCGGTGAGCAAACTCCTTCTGGATGTCTTTTCAACCCTTCTCAGTGTGTCCTGTAGTAGGTCTTCACCATATCCCCTTATCATGAAACGGGATATGCATTCAGAGGCAGCCGCCTCGAAATCCGAATCCCTGGAACAGTTCCTACGGAGTCTCAAGAGCTCTCCGTAGGGGATGCTGTTGATCAATTGTGGTGGGTGCTGCTGCTGGCAAAGAGTGTTGAATTGCCAGCAGTCTCTTTTCTATATATATATATATTCAATCACTTTGCAAGAGGGTTAGGCTCGGGGATCCGGTTCCCGTAGTCAGGTGGCGTGTTCCACTCGGCCAACCCCGCCGCCGAGTAATGTCAATAGTTCCAAAGTTTTGCTACGATAAGCAATGCACGCACTCAGAAAAGGTACAGCTAGTGGGCGTTTATTTTCAAGGTAACGCAACGTTACCTTGAAAATAAACGCCCACTAGCTGTACCTTTTCTGAGTGCGTGCATTGCTTATCGTAGCAAAACTTTGGAAATATATATATATATATATATATTACCTACTGGCGTCTCGCCAGTAGGTATACATAGTTAGGATTTTTTGTCTATGGGACTTTTGAAAATTCTATGTCTAATAACTTTGGCGTTTGTGGACGGAATCGGCTGAAATTTTCAGGAAAATGGCACATGTTGTTTCTGAGCAGCCCCTGAAAATTTGGTGGGGTTTCGTCAAGGGGGGGCTGAGAAAAAAGGGGGGTCCCAAAACGCATTTTTCCCATTCATTTTTCCATAGGGCGGTTGGACTCACTTTTAGCTCGAACGGCTGAATGGATTTGCACGAAACTTGGCAAAATTGTAGGGACTGTAAGCCCGATGTGCCTTTTCTAGGTATCAATATATGTGCTCCAGTAGTTTTTGAGAAATTAACGTTCAAAACAAGATATATATCTGTAACAGCGCTCCGGGCAGCGATCCGGTCCGCTTACTTTTCGCGAAACGGAACTTTGCGCGCAGAAAGCTGATTGGCTTTCCGGTGTCTGTCAACATTCTAAACAGTCCGGAGCGGCCGCCATCTTATCTCTCGGTAGGATCGAGAGAGAAGAAGAGGTGAAAAACGAAGGGGGAATTTATTGAAAGGGGGCAAGGTATACCCCTCTTGACCCCCTAGGAATGTTGTTGGGGTTATTAAAGGGTCCCGTGGGGAAAATAAAAAAATATATATTTTTCACGGTAGAAGCGTTTCCCGGGCCGCGAACTGGGCCGCAAACTGGTAGCGAAACGGGAATTCGCCATTTTGTGCTTCGTTTTAATTAAATTACTAGGTATAAGGGGGTGCGGGAGACGTATCCTAATCCCTTATGTTTTCTGAGGGTGGCTGAGGAGGCCCATATATGTTGATACATGTCTTCCAGCGGCTGTGCGTGAGCTTTTTTTTTTTTTTGCTGCGTGACGTCTGTTAACGTTCGATTCGATGGAAATCAGGAAGTGTTGACCGCCAATTTGTCACTGCGATAAAATATTTTGTTATAAATGAATCCTTATTGATAAACATTGTCTGCGCCATCTTGCCTTTTTTCCAATGCCACAATTTTGTCGTGCACGGCAGCCATTTTAGATGCCAGGCCGGTCCCAGGCTATCACCTAGCCCTGCGGATGTAGTTTATGGCCCCAGCTGTAGAGAATCCAGACATGCCAACCCTCCCGATTCAGGCGTGAGACTACTGATTTCAGTGCTAGTCTCCCGCCTCACTATTTCTGCAAGCAAAAACCCGGGGGCATATTACCAACAACTAGCGCTAATTTTTGTCTCTAACTTGTTTAGAGACAAAAATTATCGCCGCACATCGGCGATTTTTATCGCAGATAAACCTTGCTATTAGCAAGGTTTATCGCAAATGCAATAAAAAACGGCCGTAATGCATGAATATCGCTGAAAAGTCAGCGATATTCATGCATTATCGAGCAAATGCTCTTAGCCATGTTATCCACCTCCCATTGGATAACATGGCTAAGAACTGCTCAGGGCAGGCGTTAGCTTTTGGAGATATTCGCGCTTAGCGCGAATATCTCCAAAAGTTGGTAATAGGAGATAGCGATGTTAGGGACTGTTTCCAGTCGCTAACATCTTGGCACGCCCACTTTGCATGTCATTAGTGATAAATATCACTGACATGCAAAGCGGGGCCTAAGATGGTCGCTATCTCCTTTTAGCTGTCACTAACTGGTGTTAGCGACAGCTTGGTAATAGGGAGATAATTTTATCTCCGCTTTCTTTGCTTTTAAAGCCAAAAAAGCGGAGATAAACCCCCTTGATAATATGCCCCACGATTCCTCGGGGGTTTCAGCTGACAAGGCTTGGTATTGTGTTACGTGGTAATTCTTCCAGGAAACGTCAGAGGGTCGATGCAGGGGTTCTAGAAGGGGTGATAAACCATTTAAGCCTCATGAACAAGCGCATGGTCTTTTAAAGATCTGTGAAGTACTCGGGCGGCGGTGTGTGTGTGTCCTCTTTCAGGAGCGGGCGGGGGGGGGGCACTGCCAGCAACTTGCCAGGCCAGGCAGTGTTCAACACTTGCATCACCCTTTCTCTGCCTGCTATTGCGCTCCATGCTTCGGAAAGGTAAGAAAAAGAACGTGCATTTGAGTTTGAGATGTCCGATCCTGTAGCAGTACACTTGCAAAGCCCACACATGACAATAACCCGATTCAAGGCCCCATTCACCCGATTTTTTTAAAATATATAGCACTCCAACAAAGTAGGATTATAAAACTTTATTAACTTTTAAATATAACGAACGGAACAAAAACTGTAAAAACATTTAAACATTTTTGACAAAAAAAAGCAACAATGGTCAGAAGCTGTCTTTTGTGCGAATAGTCCCAAGGCAGCACAACGTGCTGAGTTCTGGACGGCACCCAGGTGATGTCACCTGGGTGCCGCACTGGTTTTTGGGATCCTACAATGCAGCTCAGAAAAACAGCGTGGGGCGTCCCGGGTGGTGCGGGGGGAGGCCTCGTCAGTAGCGGTCTGTTGTGCGAATAGTCCCAAGGCAGCAGAACGCGCTGAGATGTGGATGGCACCCAGGTGATGTCCAGTACACTGCCGCACTGGTTTTGGTATCCTACAATGCTGCTCCGAAAATTGGCGTGGGGCGGCCCGGGGGGGGCGTGGGGGAGGCAGCGTGAACGGGCGTCCCACTCTTGCAGTGCAGCGATAGGCGGCTGCCACAGGACTCTTAAAATGGCGGCCGGCTCTTCGGTTTTGGGCCTGGTCCACTAAAATGGCCCTGGGACACCTTGGAACTCGGACGCTTGCCTGCTAGGGCTTGGGCTCCATTCTCGAAAGCATCCCCTCAGCCGTGAAGATTCTACAAAAGTCTTGGGGGCCCTCGACTCCTGCAGGCTTCCGGTGGGGAGCGGCTGCCATGATTGCTCGCGGAATGACCACGACGGAGCCACGAGATGGTGGTGCTCTCATGCTGACGCCAGCTTCAGTCTGAAACATCCAGAAACAAGGTGGGGCTTTCATCGTTTGGGAAAAAAAATGTTCTAAACCAATGAAAAGTGTTATTTTTAGGTCATATGACCAAGCCTTCCATCTTTAGGAAACCAAAAGTAAAATGAACCAATGAAAAGTTTTATAAACAAGTCACATGACCTGTTATGCGGCATAGGGCTACAAAAAGCGTAGAAAATCCGTTGGCACGTGAGGCGGCGTCAGTAGCGGACCGATGTGCGAATAGGCCGAAGGCAGCACAACGCGCCGAGATCCGGATGGCACCGAGTTAGTGTCCAGCAAGTTGCTGCACTGGTGTGGCTATCCTACAATGCCGCGCCAAAAATCGGCGTGGGGCGCCCCATTGGCCTGTGAGGTCGCGTCAGTCAGTGGGGGCTGTGCGTCTCCCCCAAGATGGAGGCTCCTCGGCTGCAGTGGGGCACCCCTTATCTTTTCACTCGCCGTCCAACTGAGTTGCGTCCGCACTTGCGGCTACAGTAGGCCGAAGGCAGCACAACGCGCCGAGATCCGGATGGCACCGAGGTCGTGTCCAGCAAATTGCCGCACTGGTGTGGCCATCCTACAATGCTGCGCCGAAAGACGGCGTGTGCAGCTGAGTTTCTCCCGCTCTTGCGGTACAGTGACTCAAACGCGCCGAGATCCGGATGGCACCGAGGTGGTGTCCAGCAAGTTGCCGCACTGGTGTGGCCATTCTACAATGCTGCGCCGAAAGTCGGCGTGGGGTGCCCCGTTGGCTTATGAGGTGATGTCAGTAGTGGACCGATGTGTGAATAGGTCGGAACCAGCACAAGGCGCCAAGATCCGAATGGCAAGTCCTGGATGTTGAGTGCCATAGTTGAGAGTTCTGAGCAGTGCTTGTAAGACTGTCTGAAGCTTATTTGCACCTGCTGCAGCTTCACTATTGCCCTGGTGTGGCCAAAGGTCGCACATGACATAGGCGGCCGGCTCCCGAGGTCCGGCGGAACTTTTTTCCTTTTCCTTTCTGCTTCTTGTCCCACAATCCGTTTCACCTGAAGACACGACCAGGTCCCTGAATGTGTGCAGGGGACGTTATTGATTGAATCAAAATGGCGGCTTGACACAAAGCTGACTCAAGCGTTGCTGTTGATGCTATACAGACAAAAATTGGTTTTCAGTTTGTACATTCTTCAGGATTTTTTTTTCCATCCAAGGCTGATTGAGAGTTTGTAGAAAAATGGCTTCATATTTTCCACATATTACTCTTCAACATTCTTCCTAAATGTAACAATGTGAGACTCACTAGGAGAACGGCTGTTTATCTTTCCTTTCAAAATGCTGCCAACAATATTTTCTGAATGGAAGACACCATCTTGTAGCATAAAGGGCCGAAAGGGGTTCTGGTCTGGCCGATGGTTGGTGGAGACATTTTGACTATATCTTGGACCTGCCCGGCCTCGCCCAAAATGGCGCCGGTATAAATGGGACTCGTAACTCCTTGTTGTGTACTTGGTTGAACAACCTTGATATCACGAGATATGAATGCAGTTTTGATGCTCATGGCGGGCGGGGACGAGAATTGATTGAATATTTCGACATCCCTATTGATATTAAGTTCTGATGTGTTATTGATTACTGTACTATTGAAAGTTCGAATTAACGTCACCCATGGTACTTGCACGCAAATGTATATCTAGATAACTTTTTTGTAAGTGGCCCTGTCGTATTTTAATTACAAAACGTACGTCCACCGATTCCGCAACTGTTAGACACCTTAGTTCTTGCAACCTAATGGCTCGCTCGTTACGTTCCTCTATAATGTAAATGTCTCCTCATCATATACGATTTCAGTTTGCTCCGTGGCCGGCCCACGTGGTTATAGGCCCGTATTTGTATACTGACATTTTCACAATAAAGGTTTTTAAAACAAAACATGGTAGTAGTATTTACATTGGTAAAGTTTTTACTTTTAGTCACTGTTTTCGAATCAGTAAAAGGCAAGTGAAATAAAGCAGTCCAATTACATGACGGATAAAAGGTATAATATGTAGAAACGCAGTAAAGATAAATGGTCAAGGGCAGTTGTGTTTTCCACTCCTGCAACATAAAGTGATCGATAAGAATCTGATAATCAGGCGTATCGGCGACTAAGACAGCAGGACGAGTCTCTTTTACTCAACGGCTCCGTCATGGAACGAAGAAACGCCCTTTTTCTCGAAAAAGGAATATATTTTACTTGCAGGACAGTTGTAAATTTTCCGGGAAATTACATTAGCCTGGAATATTATAACATATATGTTTAAAAAAAAAATAATGTTCGAAACCAATAAAAAGCGTAATTTTTAGGTCATATGACCAAGCTTTTCATCATTAAAATAACAAAAGTAAAATGAACCAATGAAAAGTTTTATTAACAAGTCACATGACCTGTTATGCTTACGTTACGCGCTGCGCGCCGTGCCCCGGATCACTTCCGGGTGCGCTAACGCGGCGTGTCATATAACGCATTACGCGACAACGTAGGTCAAGAATATAGTCAAAATGTCTCCACCAACCAGCGTTCGGACACAACCCCTTTCAGCAGTCCAAAAAGTTCTGTTAAATGACAACAGAGGGGACAGGCAACAAGAACCATCAGTCAAAGAGGGGAGGGCAAGTTCTTCTCTACCGGGTCATGTTAGGGCGCTACCGGAACTGATCGAATTGGTAGTCTACAGTGTTTCTGGATGTTTCAGACTAAAGCTGGCGTCAGCATGAGAGCACTACCATCTCGTAGCTCCGTCGTGGCCATTCCACGAGCAGACATGGCAGCCACTCCCCACCAGAAGCCTGCGGGAGTCGGGGGCCCCCAAGACTTTTGTAGAATCTTCACGGCTGAGGGGACGCTTTCGAGAATGGGACCCAAGCCCTATCAGGGAAGCGTCCGAGTTCCAAGGTGTCCCAGGGCCATTTTAGTGGACCACGCCCAAATCTGAAGAGCCGGCCGACATTTTGAGAGTCCTGTGGCAGTCGCTTATCGTTGCATCGCAAGAGCGGGAGCAACTCAACTACATGGTGAGCGAGACGCTGTAGTCGCAAGAGCGGGCGGTAAACAGCTGAATGGCGGAAGAGGCACAGTGTAGCAAAAGCGGGCGGAATGGCAACTAAAACGGTAAAGGGGCGCCCCACTACAGCGTGTCTTCAGGTCAAACGGATTGTGGGACAAAGTCCAGAATAGAAGAGTCATCAAAAGGCAAAAAGTTCCGCCGGACCCCGGGAGCCGGCCGCCTATGTCGGGGGCGATCTCAGGCTAAACCGGTGCTATAAGACTTGGGGAGGGGGTCGGCGCCAAGCGTCTTCTCCGAGTCCGTGCCATCACACCGCCCCTCGGGGCCTCCGTCAAGCGGTTTAGGGAGGTACCATATAACATTGTTTTCAAATGCAGTCAGGTCCACAAACGACCCTCACTTACTTTGAGAATAGTGAAGCTCCAGTAGGTGGAAATAAGCTTCAGACAGTCTTACAAGCACTGCTTTTCTAAACATTTTTTGATTTTTTTTGTATTTTTGCACAGTTTTATATGTTTTTTTTGTTTTTGATGGAGGGGAAACAACAAAAAACAGGCATTGAAGAAGGCTCAAACTCAGAACTCTGAACTATGGCACCCAACATCCAGGACTTGCCATCCGGATCTTGGCGCCTTGTGCTGCTTCCGACCTATTCACACATCGGTCCACTACTGACATCATCTCATAAACCAACGTAATGTAAATAGTTATTTAATAAAATGTTTTACCCTGTTACTTTGCTGGTGTATTGTCTATATTTTTAATATTTGCATAGGGTTTGTCGTTATTTTGGGCGGGGTGGGTGACGGAGCCGAGCTCTCTTGCAGCCCTCATGGTGTGGAGCTCAGTTCATCTCACTATTTTCGTATTTCTCATGAAGGGTTGTTCCTAATGTTTCTATTTTAGCGAAGTCAAAAAGAGATCCAATTAGTGGCCTACTGATTTTGCTCGATTACTTTTATTTTTTTACACGATTTTTCATGATTTTTCACTATCTGCAAAGACTAAACAGAGTATTGCGACTTTGTGCTTGTTTGTAAATAGAGAATGAACCAAAGAGAATCAATTGTAAAACAGTAAATGCTTGGATAACAATCAATCAAATGGAGAGACAAGCAGGCACGACGGATTACAACGGGGGTAAAGGCCTGCGTTAACTACTCTTCACTATCTGCAAAGAGAGAGTACTACTAAGAGAAAAGAGGGGAGGGGGGCAGCGTTCAAAGCACATCAGCGTGCATAAACACGAAAAAGTTTTTACCTATCACGTACTTGACATTTTACAGCTTTTGATATTTGCTATTAAAAAACCAATGAAATTCACTGAAAAAACCATAGGTTATAGGCCATATATAGTTAGGAATTTGCATTTACAAAACCTTGAAAATTCACTGAAAAAACCATTGGTTATAGACCATATATAGTTAGGGATTAGCCTTTTCAAAACCTTATTTTACTCACACAAAACCATTGAAATTTCATATATAGTTAGTTCCACTAACTATATATCGCGCACCCGCAATCCACTGCTGATGATGTCACATATTACATCATTCATGACATGGTTAGTGACATCACTGATGACATCACTGATGACATCTGAAATGACATCACTGATGACATCTCAAATGACATCACTGATAAAATCACTGATAACATCTCATTTGACATGACTGATCACATCACTGATGATATCATTCATGTGATAATACCATGACCTCTTCAGGCTCTAATATAACCTTAGATACAATCAGTGTAAACAGACAGTCACAGACTGTCACTCATCCATGGAGTTACTCACACACCTAGTCAGTTATGCAAAAAATCAATCACACCTCCATTTTCTCAACTATACAGTTATACACACCTTACTTATTCAAACACATACTAACACATATTTACTTTACTCTCTTATACAATCCCTGATACATGTTCACAATGATCCATACAGCCACTCACACATTCACTGGCTCTTAGGCACAGTTATTTATATATGTCAACTCTCACATGTACTGTGTTTTACATATGTACTTACTTTGACATGTAGCACTGAGATATCCATTCACTCACTAATACACTCATGCACAGTCAACCGCCCATACAGCTGTTTCCACATGCACTTTTGAACCCATACATATAGTGAATCAACTACTCACACATCTATGTACAGAGTCACACACCTCCCAGCCACCCATACACACACACTCAGTTTCCCATACAAATACTTGGACAACCAATGAATTACCCATACAGTTACTCATATAGCTACTGATCAACATATGCAGCAGTTTGTAGAACAACAGATATAATGATGCACAAATTAAAACAGTTTAGTCACTAACCCATGCACTCAGTGAGACACATTTAATCACTCACTCATACAGTCAGTCATGCACCTACTAAATCCTTCATCCAGACACTTATACATCCACTCATTCTTCAATATGTAAGACATATTTTAACTTTACAGAAACATACAGTCACTGAATGTTGTCATCAGTGATGTCATCAGTGATGTCATTTGAGATGTCATCAGTGATGTCATCAGTGATGTCACTAACCATGTCATGAATGATGTAATATGTGACATCATCAGCAGTGGATTGCGGGTGCGCGATATATAGTTAGTGGAACTAACTATATATGAAATTTCAATGGTTTTGTGTGAGTAAAATAAGGTTTTGAAAAGGCTAATCCCTAACTATATATGGTCTATAACCAATGGTTTTTTCAGTGAATTTTCAAGGTTTTGTAAATGCAAATTCCTAACTATATATGGCCTATAACCTATGTTTTTTTCAGTGAATATATATAAAGTATACTGCATGAGTTGTCTGGCATGTCATGAACTTATTGATCTTCTTGTCTGTCTTTAAGCCTTTAATATTGTAGGTCAAAACCCTTTTACTTGACGTACAAGCCTTACATTTTCCGCAAGGAAAAAATCCCCTTATGTCTTTTAGAGTACCTTTTCTAGGCATGGGACTATCAGGATGACTATGTACCAGATTATCTCTCAGTGAACTGGCTTTTCTGTAGGTGATTAGTAGACCTGCTGGGACATCATTTGCTATTACTGCATCAGTTTTCAGTATATGCCAGTTTTTCTTAATGATTTTTCTTAGTGTGTTAGCTTCATTGGAGTAGGTGGTGATCATTCTAAATTTTTCATTAGAATCCTGCTTCAATTTCCCTTCTTTCAGTAATTTGTTCCTATTCAGGTATTTAACTCTATTTAGGGTGCTTTCTAAGAGTCCTATGCTATACCCCCAGCCAAGAATCGTTCAAAGCTGCTGTTAACTGCCTCATCGAAGTCACCCTCCCTTGAACAATTCCTTTTTATCCTCACAAACTCCTTGTAGGGAATGCTGTTTTTTAGTTTCTGAGGATGCCCACTGGACGCATGAAGCGTGCTGTTCCCAGCAGTGGGTTTTCTGAAAAGAGAGGTATTGATTTTTCCGTGTTCAATGTCCTAACTCAGGTCCAGGTAGCTAGCTGCCACCAAGATTACCTCTCCTGAGAAATGGAGATTGACATCATTATTGTTTAGGACTTGTATATACTCTTCTGCCTCATGTTTTGGACCATTCCATACTATAAACAGGTCATCAATATACCTGTGCCATGCCACTCCCTTGTCGGTCCACCTCTCATTTAACGGGGACCATGCCACCTGCTCCTCCCACCAGCCTACGAACAAGTTTGAGGTAGCTGGGGGCAAAGCAAGTGCCCATCGGGGTCCCCGATATCTGCCAATACAAGTCACCCTTAAAGGTAAAGATGTTATTTCGTAGGCAGAATTCAATTAATACGAGTAGCATGGAATTTTGTGTGGAAAATTGCAAAGATATTTTTTCCAAAAAGTACTTCACAGCTTTGAGGCCAGAAACAAGGTTAATACAGGTGTACAGACTTGTGATATCAAGTACCACTAAACAGTATGAAGTTTTCCATTCTATTTGTTCTATACGACCTATAAAGTCCGTGGTGTCTTTGATGTAAGATCTTAATTTCAATACAGCATCGAACAGAAAGTGGTCTAGTAATTTAGAAAGATTGTCTGTCAAACTCCCCAATGAGGAGACTATAGGCCTCCCCGGGGCTTCCTTCTCATCCTCATGCACCTTTGGTAGGTGATAAAAAGTGGGTAAAGTTGGGTCAGGGGTTCGTAAAAACAGATTTTAATCCAAATCTAACATTTGTTTATCGTGCCACTTTTTTATTAAAGCATGAAAATCTTGAATGCTTTCTTGATATAATGTTGGGGTACACGGTTCGTAACACTTCAAATCCTTTATTTGTCTGAGTGCCTCGTCCACATAGTATGTCGCGGAAATACTATGTGGACGAGGCACTAATACACATTTTTGCAATGTATGGGGGCCCCTGGGCCCCCTAGCCCCGGACACCGCCACCCCCGGGGATATAAAATGAATGGCTGGGGGGGCTCCAAGGCCCCCCTGCAAAATTAGTGGTGGGCCTCAACGACCCCCTGAAGCTCCGAGGACCACCACCCCTGGGGCTTTCTGTATTTTGGGAGGGGTGCGGCGTGGCCCCCCTCCTGGGGCGCTCAAAGGCCCTGGGGACCGACAACCCCTAGGGCCCGCTCCTGCAATGTCCCTGGGGTACCTACCCCCGGGATACTGCTGTTTGCTATGAGAGGGCAGGAGTCTCGTGGCTCCCGCCCTCCCATAGCAAACTTGGTTTGGATTTTGAAAGAAAGAGTAGGGAAACCTGTTCTCTCTTTCAAAATCCAAACCAGATTGCTTTTCCACATGGAGAGTTGCATGTTAGCAGCTCGCCATGTGGAAAAGCAATGCCGTATCCTGAAGGATGCTGGGAGCCGGCAGGACTGTGGGGGCATTTGGGGCTCCCCCCAAGGTCCCAAAACATTTTTTATAAGCCCCGGGGAATGGGGTTCCCGGGGATATTAGAAATTAGTGATAGAGGTTTTTTTTTACTGTAAAATTAGGAGTCCTGCACCCAGCGCGGCGCTCAGTGCGGCCCCCGCTGTGCATGCATTTGATGCACGACTCATAATCTGTAGGGTGCACAACTCCAGCGCGTTTGGTGCACAACTTCATAGCGTTTGGTGCACAGCTCTGACGCGCTAGGTGCGCGACTCCAAGCAAAAAATCACAAAAAAATGTTTTGATACACATCAAGCTTTTGTGTTAAATTCTTAGGTGGCTCTAAAAAGAGCCCTTGTGTTTATTGAGAGATTTTGGTAGCTACAAGTAAGTACCTATGCAGAGTCCAAAGTTGAAAAGGAAAACTCTATTACCCCCATCTGTAAAATGTACACCATCTCTCCTGTAGATGCCATGCATATTGAAACGTTGATTGTTGTGGTAAATGGACCCCATTCTATAATCTTGGAGAAAAGCAGAAATAGATTTATTGACAGGTTTCCTAGCTTTCTCAATCTGTGGATAAAATTGATTGGACCAGTTCCATTTCTGCCTTTGGCATATGTTAGAATAGACAAAGGCAGTTTAGGGGAAAAGTGACATAAATTCTGTAAAGGTGTCCTTTATAAGCATTTCCAGACCTACCCCAGTGAAAGTGCCTAGTTCATTGCCACCCCAGTGCACAATTATGAGGTCAGTGTTTACGAAATGCAAAAAGAATTTAACCAATGGCATCAATTGAAGACACTTTAACCCTCTCTGTCCAATCCATGTATTGTCTAAATTTGGTAAACCTAGGTCTTTGGCTCAAGAAAATATAGCTGTGTCCCACAATCCACACTTTAATCATCTTGAAGGGAGTTTTGGATGCACTCAGATGGTCTCTGTGAATGAAATGGCAGTTTAAAAAGTAAGATTTTTCTAAAATGGTGGATAAGATGCAGTTTTGAAAAAAGAAAAGAAAGGAATAGTTGACAACATTCTACACTGAAACCTAAGGTGCATGTTTCTTTTTTTTAAAAGCATGATTCTAATTGGTTAACAAAAACTGATTGAAAGGAACATTACATAGGATACGCTGATATGTTGAAAAGTCAAGCCCACTTGTTGTTTTGATTAGCAACATTGTGTGGTGAACTTAGACCTTTGTGGTCAGTTAAGTGTTCCATGAACTGTTTCTATGGTAACAGGCAGAAGGCAGATTGGGGGTAGGGTTCACATTCATGTCACTTGGAAAGGGCTGAAATGTGTAACAAATTGAAATGTGTGTTTGCTTTTGAATTAATGTGGGAAGCAATGTGATTTGATGTTTACATGTACATGTGTTGAAAATGAGAGGGAAACTTTGCCATTCTTAGGTTTTGTTGACAGCTGCACAGTACAGAGATTCTGTATAAGAAAATCTGGTGTGTGTCTGACATACTTCTTAATCTACAAAACAATTTGAAAGGTCAGTTATTAATTTGTGAGGGGTTGTATGTAGTGTGTTTGTTTTTAATAGGATGAATGTGTTCCTCCTGCTAAAGTGCAGGGAGTACTTTTTTTGTGTAGAATCTTATTGTGAGTGTGTCTGCATTTAGAAACCATTCTGAGATACGCATTTGTGTATTTCATGTGTTTGCAGACTGTTTAAAATTCTGTGCTATTTTAATATAATATTATAATATTAATATTTTGGTACAAATAGATAGCAGTTATTCTTCATGAATTTGCAAAATAAGTCAAGTTTCTACACTAAAATGCAGTGCTCCTTCCAGACTATGAAATGTGTTTTGGTAAAATGCAAGGGATAGTGTTGTTTGTCTAGAATCACACAGTGAGTCTGTGTGCATTTAGGAATCATTCTGAGAGAAGCATTTTGGTACTAATGTGTAGTAAAAAGTATTGTGGAATGTGTGCAGTCACCTTACGTCTTGTAGAATAGTAAATGTGTTTTGGTAAAATATAAGACATATTTTAAAAACTGCACATATTGTTTTAATAACTTGTTTTGGGCTCGCTCACTCCCCGGTCCACCGCAGCAACCAGTGCTGTTTGTTGTGGAGGGAGGCAAGCGGCACCACTTCCTGGTTGCTCCATCGGAGGCGGCCATCTTCGGTGGGTTGACGCGCTAGTCTCCCACCCCGCCTAACCTATTTAGCCCTACACTTGCCCGCGCAGCGGTGACGCGCAGCGGGAGCGCCATATACGCGCCAAAGAGGTGCCAAAGAGAAGCCAGTCTGCGCCAGTCCGCGTCCAGACGCTTCCTGCTGACTGGTATCGAGGTTTTGTTTCATCTTACCATGGTAGGCCCTCCGATGTCCTATGATTTTTCTTCGCTTTTGGATCTGCGTCCCTCCACTACTCAGACATGTGATCACACGTTTTTACCACTTAATACTGACTATGTCTGTAAAACCTGCAATTGGAGCCCACTCCCCCTTCAGTCCCACCCTTCACCTCCTGTTCATGAATGGAAAATGTTTCTACTAAATTGTAGGTCTGTCTGTAAACATTACACCGAACTACGCGCACTGATTGAAGAGCTTAATCCCCACGCTCTCTTCCTAACGGAAACCTGGCTTCATATAGACAATGATCCAGCTATTGTCTGGGCGATTCCTCATGGATTTACGTTAAAAAGATTGGATCGCCAGACTGGGAGAGGGGGGGGGGTGGCTATTGTCTATCGTGACAGCTTCAAATGCCGAACCACCCCCACCACTTCAGCAACCTGTGAAAGTCTATATTTCTCGCTAGAACTCTCCCCTACTACCACCTTCTCGGGCATCTTGGCCTACCGTCCCCCTGGCGCTCTTAATAATTTCATCACGAAAATTACGGATCTTACTGCAAGTATCGTGTTATCCTCATCCAATTTCACTCTGCTGGGGGATCTCAACTTCTAGATGATCCCCACGATACTGCAGCAAACACCCTTTGTACTAATCTTCAAGCGCTGGATTTACATCAAAAGGAGTTCCATGCAACCCACAACAGAGGCCACTTGCTTGACCATATTTATAGCAACATTGATGTCCTTATAGCTGAGCCCCCGATTCCATTACCTTGGACGGATCGTTTTTTGATTCCTTTTATCTGGCGTACAAATTCCCCTCCCCTCACCCATGGCCTCGTTAAACATCAAGGTAGAAAATGGTCCGCTCTCCCCCTCCCTGACTGGGAAGAAGCCCTGGTGAAAGATAAACCTAGGAAGACACTGAATGCCCACATAGCAGCTAACCAATTTGATGATTGGATTACCTCCACACTTGACAGGATAGTCCCTGAACAGGCTAGTAACCCCACGAAAAGACCTAAAGCATCCCCATGGTTCACGCCCACTCTCAAGACCATGAAATTAGCCTGTCGTAAATACGAAAGAGCCTGGAGACAGGATTACTCCAAACTTAGGAAGGACCAATACAGAGGGGCCATTAGGCTCTATAAACAAGAGTTAAAGGCGGCACAAGCTTCTTTTTATGGTAGCAAAATTAATACAGCCGCCAATGCCCCTAGGGAAATTTTTAAAATTGTTAAGTCAATCATTTCCCCTCCTGCAGAATGCCCCTCTGCGGACGATGCCCAAAACCGCTGTAATGATCTAGCTGCTTTCTTTTCTGGTAAAATCCAGACTATTTACTCCTCTTTTGGGATTGTCAATAACGATCCGGAACTCCTTGTCCCCACAGCCTCTGAGGCTTCTGTTCCCTGTAGACTTGACACAATTCCACTCTTGGATATTCCAGTCCTAGATAAACTTATTTCTAAAACTACCTCTGGCTCCCCCAATGACTCTGCACCACCTCAGACCCTCAGCAAGGCTATGGACGTGATTCGCCCGGTCATATTGGACGTGCTCAACACTTCCATCTCCTCTAAAGTCGTACCTCCGTCATGGAAATGTGCGATGGTGAGGGCCTTGTTGAAAAAGCCCAATCTCAACCTGTCCAACTTGGCAAATTACCGTCCTGTCTCCTTGCTCCCCTGGCTAAGCAAACTGCTGGAGAGGCACGTAAATAACACCTTGACGAACTGTTTGGAATCAAATAGCCTTCTGCGTGCCTCTCAGACAGGGTTTCGCCCTTTACATGGGACTGAAACCGCCCTCCTAGCGGTAACAGAGGAGGCAAGAGCAGTGTTAGACCGGGGAGGAAAAGTCGCCATCATCTTATTAGACCTCAGCGCCGCGTTCGACACGGTAAACCATGTCACGCTATTACAACGTCTGGCGGACATGGGCGTGTCAGGCGCGGCCCTGGAATGGCTGACTTCCTTCCTGGCCGACCGCTTTTTCCAGGTCTTTGAGGGTGAGGTGGTGTCACCTAAACATCCACTCAGGTGTGGGGTTCCTCAGGGCTCATCCCTGAGCCCCACCCTGTTTAACACCTACATGGAACCCCTAGACAGGATAGTCCATCCCTTCGGTGTGCGTATTGTCACCTACGCAGACGATACCCAACTGGTGGTCTCGTTAGACCACTCGGAGGGATCGTCCAACACCTTAGGCCCCTGTCTGGAGGCTGTTGCCAGATAGATGCAATCTTCCTGTTTAAAACTTAATGGGGAGAAGACAGATGTCATTTTATTGGGCAACCCTTCTCCCTCTGTCTTTGCATCCATCTGGCCACCATGTCTGGGCCCACCTCCTGTTCCCAAGCCCCAAATAAAAAGCTTGGGGATCTTGTTTGATACCGGCTTGAATTTCTCGGCCCAAGCCACAAAAACAGCTACTACCTGTTTTGGATTGATGAGGATGCTGCGGAAGGTGCTCCCTCTGCTTCCATTTCAGGCAAGGAGGATCCTGGTCCAGGCCCTCATACTATCTCGCCTGGACTATGGGAACGCTCTCTATATGGGAGCCCCATCCTTTGTCACTCAGAAGCTCCAAGTCACCCAAAACAGTGCGGCCCGGCTGCTCTACAATCTTCCTCGCTGGCAGTCAGCAAGGAATGCCCTAAGGGAGCTTCACTGGCTCCCCATAGCGGCTAGAATTCAATTCAAGGCCATGTGTATTTTACACAAAGCTTTCTATCGCCTTGGCCCTGCAATCTTACAGCCTTTGGTCACTCCCTATGCCCCATCCCGTGCCCTCCGATCCGGTACCCTCCAATTGGCTACCTCAATCAGAATCAGGAAAGCCCGCTGGGGAGGCCGTTCTTTTTCACACACTGCAGCTAAACTTTGGAACACCCTTCCTTTACCCCTGCGAGAAACCACTAATCATCTGGCCTTCAGGAAAGCCCTGAAAACCGACTTGTACGCTAAATTCTGCTGATCTGCCCGAGCCTGTGTTAAGTAAGCTTTCAGTCATAAGCGCTACGAGGCCTCCGGGTAGATAGCGCTATACAAGTGCAATTTTCATTCATTCATTTCATTCATAGTGTAGCTTGTCAGGAATCACACAGTGAGTCTGTGTGCATTTAGGAATCATTCTGAGAGAAGCATTCTATACTCGTATGTAGTAGAACATTTTGTGGAATGTGTAAAGTCACCTTATATCTTGTAGATTAGTAAATGTGTTTTGGTAAAATGTAAGTGATAGTGTTGCTTGTTTAGAATCACACTGTGAGTCTGTGTGCATTTAGGAATCAGTCTGAGAGAAACATTTCGGAACTTCATGTGTTTGCAGACATATAATTGATTAAAAACCTATTGCGTTCTCACATTTCGGTAGAATTAGAAAACAATCATTGGTTATGTATTTGAAAAATGAGTTAGGCTTTAACAGTAAAATGCAGTAATGAAATATGTGGAATGGTTGCTTGATGTGTTTGCTGAAACATTAGTACTCTTGCAGTGAGCCAGGCTTTAGGGCATGCAGTGTTTCAAACTCCTATGCACTATGCATGTAGTAGTCTAACCATCTTCAAACTCATGTTTCAGGCGTACAATTCCCTAGTTAATATCCATACACTCCACCAAACACCCTGTGAGTGCTCTTGCAATCCCATAGTGACTTTCAGTAGCATGTAGTAATCCTTTCAGCGAAGTACAAGGGATACTGTTATTTGTCTAGAATCACACTGTAAGTCATTGTGCATTTAGGAAAATTGAGAGAGATTCATTTGGGTGCTTGATGTGTTTGCAGACAAATAAGTACATATACTCATGCAGTGTGCCAGGTTTTAAGGCACGCAGTGCTTGAAACTCCCATGCACTATGCATGTAGTATTCTAACTACCTTAAAACTTGTGTTTCAGGTCTACAATTCCCCAGTTAGTATCCATACACTCCAGCAAGCACCCTGTGAGTGCTCTTGCAATTCCATAGTGACTCTTTCAGTAGCATGTAGTAATCCTTTCAGTAAAGTGCAAGGGATACTGTTATTTGTATAGAATAAAACTGTGAGTCAGTGTGTATTTTGGAAAATTGAAAGAGAATCATGTTGTTGCTTGATGTGTTTGCAGACAAATAAGTAGAAGTCATACAGTGAGCCATGCTTTAGGGTATGCAGTGCTTGAAACGCCCATGCACTATGCATGTAGTAGTCTAACTACCTTCAAACTTGTGTTTCAGGCCTACAATTCCCCAGTTAGTATCCATAGACTCCCTGTGAATGCTCTTGCAATGTCATAGTGACTGTTTCAGTATCATGTAGTAATCCTTTCAGTGCAGTACAAGAGATACTGTTATTTGTCTAGAATCACAGTGTGAGTCAGTGTGCATTTGGGGAAATTGAGAGAGAAACATTTGGTTGCTTGATATGTTTGCAGACAAATAAGTACATGAAGTCATGCAGTGAGCCATGCTTTAGGTTATGCAGTGCTTGAAACCTCTATGCATTATGCATGTAGTAGTCTAACTACCTTAAAACTTGTGTTTCAGGCCTTTAATTCCCCAGTTAGTATCCATACACTCCAGCAAACACCCTGTGAGTGCTCTTTCAATTCCATAGTGACTCTTTCAGTAGCATGTAGTAATCCTTTCAGTAAAGTGCAAGGGATACTGTTATTTGTTTAGAAACACACTGTGAGTCAGTGTGTATTTTGGAAACAATGAGAGAAAATCATGTTGTTGCTTGATTTGTTTGCAGACAAATAAGTACATGAAGTCATGCAGTGAGCCATGCTTTAGGGTATGCAGTGCTTGAAACTCCTATGCACTGTGCATGTAGTAGGCTAACTACCTTCAAACTTGTGTTTCAGGCACGGAGTGCTTCGAACTACTATATACTATGTATGTACTGGTCTAACCACCTTCACACTTGTGTTTCAGACCTACAATTCCACAGTTAGTATCCTTACACTCCAGAAAACACCCTGTGACTGCTCTTGCAATCTCATAGTGACGGTTTTAGTACTATGTACTTTCACTAAAGTAAAACACAAACAATTATGAATTCTACAACTGTCTCTCTTTATAGAACTATAATCATTCAGTTAGTATGCATGTAGTCATACAGTGAGGCAGGGTTTAGAGTACAGAGTGCTTCAAACTCCTATGCACTATGCATGTGCTGGTCTAACCACTTTCACACTTGTGTTTCAGGTCTACAATTCCCCAGTCACTATCCATGCACTCGAGCAAACACCTTGTGACTGCTGTTTTTTAATCCCTTAGTGACTCTTTCAGTACCATGCACTAACCCATTCACAAAAGTACAATTCAACTAATAATGAATTCACCCAATGTTTCTTATACTAGTGTAATTATTCAGTCAGTGTGTATACAGTTATGCAGTGAGCAAGGTATTAGGGTATGGAATGCATCAAACTCCTATACAATATGTATGTAGTGGTCTAACCACCTTCACACTTGTATTTAAGGTCTACAATTTCTTAGTCAGTATTTATATAAAATATGTTTGTATAGTAATAGAAAAGTATACCATATAAAGTTATTAATATATATTTACTTATAATAATTTTTTACAGATACTGTTTATCATCATTAAACTGAAGTTATCATGCTGGATAAAGTAAGAAAAGGAAAAGGGCAGAGAAAGGACAGTTACTTGAAGAAAACTCAACCAAAAGTTTTGGATGACCAACATAATGTGGCTAAAAAGACAAAATCTTCTGGCAAGAGAACAAAGCAATTCATAAATAATGTTTGTAGGGTCAGACAGAATGTACAGAATGCTGAAACCACTGAAAACGGTTCAAGTAAAAAGGTGGGGTCAAGGAGGGGAGGAACAAATACTCTGCACTCATTTGTGCATGCCGGTATCTATATGCGTTAGCACCTTAAAGGCTAGACCACTGATTTTTTGGGGGGAAACGTGCAGCATCCCTATGGAATGCACCCTATAGGACATGCCCAGTGGTATCTCACAAGACTCAAAGGAATCTGGTGGAAATCCTACCACACGTTAGGGCAGAGCATGTAGCTGCTCTTGAGGGGCTCCACCCTCTACCACATTACAGTACACCTGATGTAGAGCACAGGCTTGTAAAGAGAAGCATACTGTACCCTCTGGAGGGGGCAGCATTTCATCCTCTATTTGTGTACTTTTATCTCCTAAACAAACACCAGGTAGGGTTGTACAAAACTAAATCCTCCCCCAGGTTTTGCTGTCTAGCAAGTGTGGTGTTGAGCTGCCAGACGTTCTCTGTGTGACGGATGCATCAAGGATTTTGGATATGCGACTCTTGGCCAAGCCCTAGACCTGTCCTGTGGAACCTGTCGATTTAACATGTCTCGGGTAGTGGGACCTAATGCCCTCAGCAAAATTAACAATGAATACAAGCATTGGCAAAGTCAGTAGGCCTCACTTTTGTGACCGGTTGAGTTTGCCAGTGTTTTTCAACTGTGTGGGAGCAAAAGAAACACGGGTTCGGGGAAAGCAACATGAAGTGCACAGGTGAGGAGATGTGAAAAAGCAGATGGGTGAGCACAGCAAAAGTGAGGGGCTGGGAGAAGCTGTCAGTCAACACAGAACAACACTGAGTGCAGAGGAAAGACATACACGAGGGAGGTGGCTTGAAAACCCACTCTCTAAAGGAGTACTTCACACAAAAGAAAAAAGTGATGTGACAAAAGTATAGTTTGAAAATGGATTTCCATCCATGTAAAATTAGTGAATTGGCAAAGTGGTACACAGACTACTGTAAATATTGTCTCAAGAATGTAGTTGTCATTTCAGATGTGGCCAGAGGGCTAGACTCCTCAGTTCAGGCAGGGAGCTGAAGAATCACCCACCCCACAACAGGCCAGGATACATATCCCCGCACTAGAAGGAGGGAGCAGGCAGAGAAGTCGAAAGAAGGAAGGACCATGGTTAGCCTGGTAATTGTAGGTATGTCTTTCCAGGACAATACTGTGGAGGCATCCATAAGTGTGCGTCTTTGAGCAGTACAGAGATATGAACGGATAGTGCCAAATATCTGCCCATCCCAATGCACCTCTCAATTTCCACTACAGCAGCTTAGAAATCTGTAGGGTTCCACTGCACTAGGAGTTGCACCAGACTGGTCATCACCAGTTGACACAACAGCTGGCTGTATATGGTATTCATGAAAAAAGTGAGCCACACAGTAGGAGTGGGAGCACCAGGGAACCTAAAGCACCCAAGGGAGGAAGCCAAGCCTGGAGTTGAGGGGGAAAATCAGGCCTAGGGGAAGCTTTGAGCATCAAACACTTGTGGGTACAGGGTGCCTCCCATATCAGAAACAGTGGCTACAGCAGGCCTGCTGACCACCAACATCAGGACACCGTGCTCATATGTACCTGGTTATATGTGCCTCCATCCTTTTACCCCTCCAAATTTTGGAGTAGGTTTTGCTGGGTTGCACAGAATCTAGAAAGTGAATGAAAGAGTGAAATATTATTGCTATCTTGTGAGACCTCAGATAACTTGCTTTTGCCAGGATCACTAGCATGACAACTGATGGCTCCCTTCCACCCGATGCCGGTCAGAGTTGCATTTTAGGGCGTAGTCTTTTTTCCTTTAATTCATTTTCAGAAAAACAAGTCTCTGCACCTTTTAATGTTTTGTTTAAACCTGATAGTTTCCGTTCAAGTCTGTCAAATAAAACAACCTAATACATGCAAGGGCATCAACAATAAATTGCGAAGGGAAGCAATTTGTCATCATTCGCAACCGAAAAAATTATTGCGCCCTTCAAATGTTTTTCATTAGACCCACCCTTAGTCCCACCTCTAGCCTGCCTCCTTGCCACGCCCCCAGCTTGATCTGATAAGTACCTCCACTTTTTTTTCCCATTTAAAGCACTGATTTGTAGTGTACAACAAGAATCTAATGATAATTTACGCAGTTGCTTATGAACATATACTAATAAAAGTGTTAAACAAAAGATTAAGATGTTGCAAGGCCTAAATCCTTGTAGAGTAAGAAAAAATACTGGTTTGCAAGGTCTCTCTCTGGCTTGTCTTTCTAGGAAAGTTTGTCAAAGTGTTTTTCACCATTTCAGGATGTTGGCAGTACATCATACTCAAAGCAGAAGTTAGTCAGAAGATTGTATTATGCAAAAAGTCAAGCACTAAAGTTAAATGAGTTGAACAGTGCTCTTTTGCGTGGGTCAGTTTCAGATGGGAAGAAGATTTGTGATGACATTGAGTTTTCTCACTTTGGTCCTGAACAAGAGAGTGAAGAAACTCAGATATTAATAGAAGAAAATGTTGGAGAGAATGTTGAACATAGTTGTACAAAAGATTTTGATGGTGAAATTACAACAGCTTAGGGTGATTTGAAGTGAAAGGCCAAATTTTTCTCGTATTTGTTGTCGGCAAACTCACTATAAAAATCAGACTAGTAGTGTTGATCTGTATTTAAAAAGTGAAAAAGAAAATAATGATAAGTGGAAAGAATTTGTAACTTATTTGTTGGTAGAGAATGTTTTGATTTGGGTTCTGATCAGCGTATTTGCAAATATTGTTACAACAGTTTAGATGAGAATAAAATGCCTGCTGGAGCTGTGCATAATAATTTAGAGTTAGTTGCTATTCCTCCAGAATTTATAGATTTAAACACCTATGAGTCTATTCTCATTCAATGTGTGCCCCTGTTTCAGGCTATTGGTCGTATGGAGCCTAAAACAGGTAAATTGCCTCCTTCAGATTTACAAATAGGATTAAAGGAAGGGTTGTGTATTTACCGTTAGATTTAAAGAAAAATATTGAAATTATTGGTGTAGACAGTTTAGAAAGTGAACCACTAGTTATTCTTGTTAATGGTGTGCCAACAAAGAATAAGAAAATCTGGCAGGAGTTAGTGGATGTTAGGAAAGTACAGAAGGCAACTTTGTGTTTAATAAAAAACAATGAGTACTATGAAAATGTTTATATGGTAGAAGAAGAAATAATCTTAACAGAAGATTTTGAAATGTCAACTGGACAAATTGAAAAAGTAAACATTTTAAGATGTGAAGAAATCTATGAACATTACTGTGTGCATCCACTTCATTCAAAAGAAGTGATGGGGTAGACTATTGAGTTGTTCCAAATGAAAAAAGCAAAAGGAAGTCCCATGAGTGTATGGCAAGAGAGCTTGCAAGCTCAATGTTTTCCACAGTTGTTCCCAACTGGAACAGGAGGACGATATGATGAACGACATGTGCAGATTCCTGCATCTGAATATTGGACAACAAGATTATATGCAGAAGATCCAAGATTTCGACATTGTATCCCTTATATATTTCCTCTTTTATTTGAAAGTGACTTGTCTGGACTTTCATATGCAGTCAATCACAATTTAAAAACTGGAATACATCTGCAAAATGCATCTGCAAAATATTTTATGAATAAAATGCACCAGAGAGATGATCATTTAGACTCTCAGCTCATTATTCTGATGGCATGTCAGCGTGGGACTAATGAATATTGGTACCATAGTCATAGAGAACTTTAATGTATGCTACGGAACTTAGGAACTCCTACATGGTTCCTTACCCTAAGCTGTGCTGAGTACACTTGCAATGATTTACTTGAATTTCTTCGAAAGGCAAATTCCAATATAAAAAATATTGAATACAAGACACCTGGGGAATTGTGCTCTTTGGATCCTGTTAATGTATGCAGGTATTTCTTTTATCTGCAATAAAAAAAATCCTCCTCTTGGAGAAGTTGTGGATTTCTTTTGGAGAAAGGAGTATCAAGCAAGAGGTGCTCCTCATATACATATGCTGTTATAGATTAGGGATTCTCCCAAATTTGGCACAGATGAGAATGATACTGTTTTGACTTTTATTTAACAATATGCCACATGTGCTGCACCCAAAAGCACAGAAGAAAACAAGTTAAGAAGTCAAGTCTTATGATTCCCAAGCCACCGATGTGGAAAATAATGTCGACGAAAGTACAAGTTTAAGGATAAATTCTACACCAAATGTCATTTTGCATTTCCATGTCCTGTAATATCCAAAGGAAGAGTGAACTGATTTATGTCATCTTTGAAACATACCAATACAAGAAAGTCTCCAAACAATACCTACAACTTAAGAAGAAGCGAAGAGTCAAAATACATAATTGAATACAATCCAGTTATTCTGTCCATTTGGAATGCTAACATGGATATTCAATACGTTGCTGACAGATCCATTGATGTTGCTCGATATGTAACGTCCTACTTTACAAATCAGAAAAGACGGAATTGAAAGAAATGTGGGAAGAGATTTCCCACAAGAAGACTCTAAGTAAGAAATTATACAGTTTCAGTTTAAAGAGGTTATCACATCCAGAAATTGGAGCGTATGAATGCTCAGATCGGTTATCATCTGCATGTCTTTGCTCCAAATCTAGAAGAATAATTTGGGTGAGTCTAGGTCTTGCAGCAATGCGAAATCTGGTACTGAAAACTGTTCAAGTAATTGAATATTAAGCAGAATTAGATCCCGAAACAAACTGTTATTTAAAAAGGAATATGTTGGCCACATATTACCCAAACAGAAGTCATCATCTTGAGAACATGTGCCTCCATGAAGTGCTGCAAAACTACACTTTTACACAGAATATTACAGAGAACATCAATGATGGAAAATATGGAGTAATTGGTTCTGAAGGATGTCTAGTGAAACAAACAAAAGGAAATTTGATTAATCACAGGAAGCTGAGTTGCGACACTGGTGATAAATGGGAATTTTACTATTTAGCCCATTTGCAACTGTTCAAACCATGGCGTTCAGAACTCGGATTACTTGGAGATTTCCAGAGCTATGAATATTTCTTCAATTCTTGTAAAGATAGCATAGAATGTAGCTCAAGAAGATGTAATGGACTTAGCAAACTTGGAAGAACAACTCAATGGTGAACAGAAAGAACTATATCAGCAAGTGAGACAACAGATTGACCATGGATTTCTTCATGAAAAGACAGAATGCACATGTACATCATTTCAACCTATCCGAATGTATGTGAGTAGACACGCTGGATGAGGAAAAAGTTTCTTAATTAAAGTAATCACCAGTTATCTACAGAAAACAACTGAGTCGCATTTGTCATGTGTTGTAACTGCTCCAACTGGGTTGGCAGCACACAACATTAAAGGAATTACTTTGCATCGTTTACTAATGCTACCAGTCGAGCATGAAAACAAATTGGAATACCACAAGCTATCTGGAGAAGCTTGTTGTGAAGTTTCAAGAGTCCTGAAGAAAATGGAACTTCTGATTATTGATGAGGTAAGCATGGTCTCAAACTTAATGCTTGCTTTTGTGCATTGAAGAATTCAGCAAATTCTTAAAACAGAGTACGATGTGTTATTTGGAGGAAAACATGTAATAGTTTTCAGAGATCTTCTGCAACTTACTCCTGCAAAAGGATAACCACTAGTTAAAACACTTGCACATGAAGACACCAGAAAGTCTCTGGATAGTGTTGGAAACGTGAACATTTGGTCATATTTTGAATGCAAAGAACTCATTACAAATATGCAACTGGCAAATGATGTTGATACGGTACTATATTTCAAGATATAAGAATTGGACTACTGACAGAACATGGAAAACAAGCTATGAAGAGTCTATTACTTTCTAATTTGTTTCCAAATGAAGATATAGGCCCACATGCATCAAGCATTTTTGGAGTCGCAAACGGTGCAATTCCTTAAAATCGGCCGTTTGCGATTCCAAAAAATGCTTTTTTGGATGCATCAAGCAATTTTAGAAATCGCAACATTTTTGCAATTTCTAAAATTGCGATTGCTTTTAAGAAATTGCAAATTTGCGATTTCTTAAAAGCAATGCATGATTACTTTTTAAATTGCGAATTCGCAATTAGAGGGATAAATTTACCGAGTAGTTGAGCTACTCGGTAAATTTGCAAAAAGTGTAAATAACGCAGAAAATGCATTTTTAAAACATTCATGTTACGGACACACATGTCCTTAGGACATGTGTGTGTGCAACATGATGCGAAAACAACATTTCATGGGTGCAGGGGGGGTTCATTTGAACCCCCCTCACCACCCTTGAAATGCAATCAGGATTTGCGATTTTCAAATTGCGAATTCGCAATTCCCATTCATTCCTATGGGCCTTTTGGCCCATAGGAATGAATGGGAATTGCGAATTCGCAATTTGAAAATCGCATTTTTTATGCGATTCGGTAAAAATAGTGATTTCTACCGAATTGCATAGAAAATGAAAAAAATATTCATGCATAGGCTTTTGCGATTTCTAAATTGCGAATCGGTATTGGTCGCAATTTAGAAATCGCAAAAGCCGATATTGATGCATGTGGGCCATAGTTCCTGAGAAATTTACATGAAAATTGCGGGAAACAAGTCTGTATTCTGCTTAATGCCAACTCTGCACGAGTGTTTTTTATTCAACGAACAACTTTTAAAACTGGAAAATGAAGAAATAATAAAAACGGAAGCCATCGATAAAATATAGCATGAATGAATCATTATTTAGAAAAATCGATATCGAAAACTGCTGGTTTAGAAAAGAATCTATATGCATGTAGAAATTGTCAAGTCATTTTAAGGCGTAATTTGGATGTAGAAAAAGGTTTAGGTAATGGAGCAATGGGTAAAGTTGTAGATTTTGTTAATTATCAGAATAAAGATGATATTGAATTCTTAAAAATTAAATTTGATCAGATTGAAGAAGTGAAACAAATTGGTCGTTGTGCAGTTCGTTTTTTGCTTGTTAAGGATTTATATGTCCGTAGAAAACAGTTTCCACTTTCTCTGGCATATGCAGTGAGTATTCATAAATCTCAAGGATTAAGTGTTGAGAGTGCTTTGGTGAACATTGGAAATAGTGTGTTTAAAGAGTGTATGACATATGTTGCTTTGTCGCGAGTTAGAACTTTATCTGGTTTGTTGTTTATTGATTTTGATTACACAAAGGTTACTGGAGATGCAGACTGTGTAAAAGAGTGTAATAGATTAATTTAGGTCAATATCCTGTATTTGAAAAGTGTGTAGTAGCCCGAAAAAGAAGGTATGACAATAAATGTAGTGAAGGTATGGAGAAGGAAAAAAAACAAGATAATGTTGTCACTGCAAGCAATAAGAAAAAGGACACAGTTAAAGAGATTGTTGGTTATCAGTTTGAAAATAGTTCAAGTGTCAACTACTATGCTAATGTAGTGGTCAATGTTGTTTTCTTTCTTGAAGGTTTGCAACAGCAGTTTAAGGAGAATCGGGGAAAAAAGATTTTGTTCCTTGTTGCATTCCATTTATGAAAAATTGAGAACTAATAAAGTAAAATACTAAGTGTTTGTGTTGTTCGTAATCTTTTGGACATATGTTCTGGTTCTACACAATTTACGCAAAATATCCAACAAGATGCTCAGGAATTTCTAATGAATATGCTAACTGTATTGGAAAATGAAGGTGTAGACCTAGAGAATATTTTTGGCCTTTGTTATAAATGGTAACATCATTGTGAAAATTGTATGTATACATGTAGCACTAATGTAGACAATGACAGATTTCTATATTTGATATTACCGGACTGTAAATCAGTGTCTTTCAATAAATTAGGTAAAGGATCAAATCAAAACATGGAGTGTGCAAGAGAATTCTATTGCAAACAGGTATCAAATAGAAGACAGCTTCAGAGCACCTGTCTGCAAGATACATGGTATAGTACACAATAGAAACATGTGGTGGTCTTGTAGGGCCTGGTCATTTCAGAATTATACGAATTTAAACTATTTAACTTAAAGCACATCACTGAGTGTTTTTGCACATGTCACCTTAGGCCCCATCCCTTCTCTTCAGTCATATATAAATATGTGCTATAAATTTCCTAAAACATAAGTACTTATAAATGTATTGTGTTCTCTGTTAGCAGTACAAATGTACTCCTAAAATAATAGTTGGCCTAGCCATTAACTCTCAAATGTCATTTGAGATGTCATCAGTGATGTCACTGACCATGTCATGAATAATGTAATATGTGACATCATCAGCAGTGGGTTGCGGGCACGCGAGTGATAGTTAGTACAACTAACTATAACAGAGGAATTTCAATGGTTTTGTACGAGTGAAATGTTGAGCTAACTATAATAACACCCCTAAAACCTATGGCTTTTTCAGTGAAAATATATATATATATATATTCACTGAAAAAAACATAGGTTTCACATCCATTATAGTTAGGAATTAGCATTTTAAAAACCTATGAAATTCACTGTAAAAACCAAAGGTTTCAAACCAGTAATAGTTAGGAATTAGCATTTAAAAAACCTAATACATTCACTGAAAAAACCATAGGTGTCACACCAGTTATAGTTAGCTGGAAATTTTACTGACATAAAACCATTCAATTCCACGTTATAGTTAGTTGGACTCACTATAACTTGCGCGTGTAATGCACTGCTGATGACATCACATATTACATCACTCATGACATGGTCAGTGACATCACTTATGACATCACTGATGACACCATCCAGTGAATGTGTGCCTTTCTGAAAAATAAATATGTTTTATATATGTATATGTAAAGGTCAATGGAAGAATAAATGTTTAAATAAGTGTCTTAATGGATGTTTTAAAAAAAAATGATTGGTTAACTGGCCTATTAAGTGTATTTTAGTGAATACATATATTAGCGAATATTGTTAAAATATTTAAATGTTTGTATCAGTGTTTCACTTTGTGTATAAGTGGCTGCATGGGTTGGTGAGTAGCTACATGTGTGTGTATATGGGTTATTAGATGTTTTTTTTAGTATCAGTATGAGTGTCTGTATGGTTTGGTGGGGGTATTACTTAGCACATAGATGCATCAATGACTGACTCACTGTTTGTATGTGTTTGGAAGACGGCATATGTGCAGGACTGTATGGATGGATGAGTGTGTATATGTGTGTGTTAGTGAGTGAATGACTGTCTCACTAGTGTCTTTATCAGTAACTACATATGTTTTAATCTAGTATATGTGAGTATTGATGTATATAAGTGAGTATATGTGAGAGTGAGAGATTGTAAGAGTTCCTGTTTAAATAAGTATGTGTTTCTATAAGTGATTGTTTAAGAGAGTAAGTATGTGTAAGTTTCCTTAGAAGTAAGGTGGTAGTGTGTGTATTGCTGTATATGCAAATAAATGGATGTTCAATAGTTTATTTGCATGTGTGAGTATGTGTGTGAGCAACTTTTGGAAGACTGTCGATGTGTTACAGGATATATAGGTGTATCACTACATATGATGAGTGAGTATATGTATGAGTGACTACATAGAACTGTTGGTGAATTAGTGGATGTGTATATAAATGGTGAAATTACTGAATAGGTTGTTGTAACTGGTATGGGTATCTCCTTTTTTTTGAAAATTTTAGTTTCTATTTTTGAATATGTGTTTCAAGGGTTACAGTGAAAGGAGGTCTGTCACTCTGTCACAAGGATGGTGTCATCAGTGATGTCATGAGTGATGTCACTGACCATGTCATGAGTGATGTAATATGTGACGTCATCAGCAGTGCATTACACGCGCAAGTTATAGTGAGTCCAACTAACTATAACGTGGAATTTCAATGGTTTTATGTCAGTAACATTTCCAGCTAACTATAACTGGTGTGAAACCTATGGTTTTTTCAGTGAATTTCATAGATTTTTTAAATGCTAATTCCTAAGTATAACGGATGTGAAACCTATATTTTTTCAGTGAATTTCATAGGTTTTTTAAATGCTAATTCCTAACTATATATAAGGCCCCAAACCAATATTTTTTTCTTTGAATTTCAAAATTTTGTTAATAGCAAATGTCTATAGCTATAAAATGTAATATTTTTGAAAAAGAATGAATCCTATATTTAATTTGTATTTAAAACATTTTTTGAATGTATATATATATATATATATATATATTATGATATTATGGTAATTCAATATATGCGTATGAATATGGTTCACAATCCCATGCATAAAACACACAAACACTAATCCACTTGGAGACGATGTGTATGCAGCAATTTTTGTGTTCTGTTCCATAATTTTGGTTTATGAACGTGTACGGGGGCAGAGAATATCTCTGTTAATTATGGAATGACCTGGTCTCATAAATGTATCATTGAGGAAATTACCTACATGTTCTAGAAGCCGTGTCACCAGGACAATGTTTGACTACAGTCACAGGGTACTACACAGAATGCCCTGAATGTCCGATTGGTCACTGTGTTATTTGTGATATGACCCTCCTTTTGTTTCTCACCTGATGTTTTGGTTTATAGATTATGCCATGTACCTGAAAAGTCAACACTTTGACTTTTGCATACAGACATATAATGTGAATACTTTGTTTATTTAATATACAATGACATGAAAGTATGTTTTGGAAGTTAAATGTGATGACAAACATGCATTTTCTTACTTAAATAAGCACTTTTGCACATTAGGAACTTTTTTATGTTTGTTGCGTGACCACATGACCAAACTTTTGTGTTACCTGAGTAACCAGACACCAATCACAGTGAGGCAACTGTGTTTGTCATAAGGTATATGTGTTTGTATTTGACATTCAAGTAGGTGAAGTGAGCAAGGCGGAGGCTTCCGCCGAAACGCGTCTTTTCAGCAGTTTTGGAAAATAAACTTCACTCTTAAGCAACTCACGGAGTCGGTGCCGTCCTTTATCGTGAGGAAGTGTGCTTGGTAAAAAATATATATATATATATATATTTTTTTTTTACCCTGGAGCGCTCCTGGGGCACGCCCCGGTGGGCGCCCCGGAAAGTGTAGTCTTTTGAAGCGCCCCAGGGCACGCTCCGGAGAGCGTCCCGTTAGCGCTATTGCCGCGAACGAAAACATCATCGTGACGTATCGCGTAGCCGCGTCCACGTGATACGCACGGAGTAAACGCACCCGGAAGCACTCGAGCGAATACGATCGCGCAACGTAAACATGTGACGCTCTTATGCGACGCACCCGGGGGCGGGCCGCGTAAGTGCGTCGGTCTTAATCAGCGGGGGTTTCAATTAATAGTTGCTTCTAAACAAGGAGTTAAACAGAGAGGGGTAGCGATTCTATCGAGGGATAAAAATGTAGTAACAAGGAGAAAGTTAAGAGATAATTGGGGGAGATGGGTGATGGTTGAGGTACTATTAGGGGGGGTGTGGACAACATTAGTTGCAGCATATGGTTCTACACAGGACGATCCAGAAATTCTGCAATTTTTGGATTCTGATTTGGCAGACTGGGCCCCTCGAGTTATTATAGGTGGAGACTTAAATATTGACGGAGCGGAGGGTCTAGGATCAGGCTTAATAAGACAGTATAAGGGGAGGAAAAAAAAGGTCTACAAGGCCCTTACTGATCTTTTAGAAAATAATACATTGCGAGATGTCTGGGGGTCAATCAGATCGAAACAACTCGGTTATACATATTATTCAGCACCGCATCAGATATGCGTTAGGCTGGTTTACTTCCTGGTTTCCAATGATTTAATTAGTATAGTGGAAATTGATAGACTTCCTCGGATACTTAGTGACCACAATCCCCTAATCCTAACGATAAAGCAGAGTGGGGGAACAACAATAAGAAGGGAGTGGACATTCGAAAGGGGATTGCTTTTAGATGATGACTATATAAAACATATGTCTAAATGGATTACTGAATTCTTTGAATATAATAGAGGAACTGCTGTAGTTGGCATAGTATGGGATGCCTTTAAGGCAGGAGTACGCGGTGAAACGTGTAGTTATAGCGCCTTCAAGAGGAAAACAGAAAGACTGCGATATAAGGAGAAAGAGGGAAAAGTACTGGAGGCAGAAGAACAACTTAATAACTGTGTAATAAGGGGAGAGCCGACTGAACAATTCGTAATAGAATTACTGAAGGTGAAAAGTGAGGCAGAGGAAGAACTTGCTAATAGAGCCGCAAAGCAATATACAATCAGAAGGGAGAGATGTTATGAGTTCAGTGAGAAAATAGGGCGAGTCCTTGCTATACGAACCAGACAGATAGCGGCGGCAGGGACGATTAAGGAAATAAAGGATGAAAAGGGACAACTACATTCAGATCCAGAAGAAATTCGGGAGGTCTTTAGGAAGTTTTACCAATCTTTATATGATGAGAAAGACCCCAGTAGTATCGATAGAATAAATGAATATCTCCAGAACATTGAGGTAAAAACTATATCCCCTGAAGATGCAGAGGAATTAGAGACCGTGTTGGACGAAACTGAGATTAAAGAAGCAATGACTGCTCTACCCTCGGGGAAGGATGCTGGACCTGATCAGCTACCGATTGAGTTTTATAAAACTTTCTGGGGATGTTTAGGTAATAATTTAACTCAAATGTTTCAAGCTGCACAAAGTGGGGTATCCATTCCCAAATCCTGGAGCGGGGCAGATATAGTATTAATTTTAAAAAAAGAAAAGCCTCCGAATGAACCAGGGTCGTACCTCCCAATAACATTGATGAATAATGACACCAAAATTTATTCGAAGGCACTGGCTGCAAGATTTGCAAGAATTATAAGTAACCTGGTTAGTGATAACCAACATGGGTTTATTCCTGGTAGAGGGACAACTCACCATATTAGAAAAGTCATAACTTTATTTGATGTGGCGGAAGTAGCAGGAGACCCGATGGCAGTTATGCTTTTGGATGCGGAAAAAGCATTTGATCGGGTCTCCTGGCAGTATTTGTGGCAGACCCTAGCTAGAGTTGGGATTAGAGGAGGCTATTTGAAAGCAATTCAGACTCTATATATGGACCCAGGTGCAGCATTAAGGATAAACGGGGGTATAACTGGTCAATTTAAAATCAAGAGAGGAACTCGCCAGGGATGTCCTTTCTCTCCCCTGCTATTTGCCATCTATATGGATCCCTTAATACGGAAGATAGAATCAGCACCAGAGATCACCCCAGTCAATACAGCTCTTGGGCCATGCAAGATATTAGCCTATGCTGACGACGTTGCGGTGATAACACCTTGCCCTACGGAAGCAACTACATTTGTAGAGGCCGAGGCCTTAAGATTTGGACAAGTCTCAGGGTACTCATTGAACGCGTCTAAAACCCAGATTATTAAAAACTCTTTTACACCTTGTGAAGATAGAAGAGTAGTGCCGGCAGGGAAATACCTCGGAATTAATATTATGTCTAATTTAGATAGTTTGGTGGATAATAATATTGCCCCAGTAATCGAAAAGGCAAGAAAAGATTTGGATCGTTATGAGAACTTACATTTATCATTAGTTGGGCGAGTTAATATTATTAAAATGCTGATCTTACCCAAACTGTTGTATCTTTTTAGGGCAATCCCTCTTCTAATTGAAAATAAGTGGTTTAAAATTTGCGAAAGTGTGGTAAATCGTTTTATTTGGGCTAGAGATAAAACCCGGAGGGCATTGAGGTATATGTCCCTTCCCAGGTAGAGAGGGGGGTGGTCACTGCCGGATTTAAAGGTATATTATTGGGCTGCAGCAACACAAGGAATGGTTGGATTAATTGGGGGGGCTGAGATGGATGGATGGGATAAGACAGGCTCGCTGGCTATATATGGTTTAGCTCTGGGTACAAATGCTGAAAATATTTTTTTAAGATTTACTGATGGAAGTTACTTTAAAAGAACACGTTTCAAGATAATTATGGCGGCCTACAGCATATGGAAAGGATTTTCCAAAAAAGTTGGAATAGGGAAATATAGTGTATATACTAGATTCAAAAATAATCCCTCATTACCTAGGGCTGTGTTCTCAGGAATGGTATATGAGGAATGGGAGAGTCGAGGTATAAGAATGATTGGTGATATGTGGGATGATAATGGCATCTTACAATTTATAGATTTGAAAAACAAGTATATGTTAAACACAAATCATTTCTTTAAATACCTTCAAATAAGGAGTTGTATATTAAATAAAAAAGGGGGAGCTCTAGGCTTTGGGAGGAGTGTAATGATGGATCTCATACAAAAAGGTAATGACTGTACTATAAAAAGATTTTATTTAGAAATGACAAAGTTAAAAAAGGATGATCTTGACAAATGGATAATTAAATGGTCCTCAGATTTAGATATAGCTAGAGAAAGAGATATTTTCTCTGAATCACTTGAGATGGGATGTAAATTACTATACTCAGCGTCTCTTCAGGCCCAGCACTACAAGAGCCTGTATCACCTGTATTATACGCCATGGAAAATTGCTCAATGGGGGGCTGTGTCGGGCATCTCGTGTTTTAGATGTGGCAGTATGGAGGCCAATTTGTTACATATTTTCTCTACTTGTCCACACTTAAATAAGATAAAACAAGATATCGGGAATTTTTTCCGGAATGCCTTAGACACAACAATAGAGTTGGACTCAGCAACTATTTTGTTGGGAATATCCCCCAACGGACAAATTAATTGTAAATATTTTCTGTTTGTAGCAATGTCGATTTTTAGACTGCTTGTGGCCTCAACTTGGTTAGATCCAAATCCTCCCACGTATCATCAATGGCTAGGAAAAACTTTGTCAATACAAAAATTGGAAACAGCTATTTACTCTAGGAAAGGAAGAAAGGGTAAAAAGCTGGGTATACAAATCTGGGGTCCTTTGATTCAATGGAAGGCTGGAACTGAATAAGGTATTTTGAGGAATGTATGTATTATGGAATGTTAACATATATTATTTGTATCCGTATATATTATGATAGGATCTGTATGTAGTATGTATATTGTAATATTTCACTTTCCCTTTTTCTTTTGAATATGTAGTTGAGTATGTGGCTGCCTTATGAAACTTATTGTGCCTTGTCCATGTAATGGGGGAGGGGGGGGGGGGAAATAAAATGTGGGGAAAAAATTTATCAATAAAAATATTTAAAAAAAAAAAAAAGGAACTTTTTTATGTTTGTTGCGTGACCACATGACCAAACTTTTGTGTTACCTGAGTAACCAGACACCAATCACAGTGAGGCAACTGTGTTTGTCATAAGGTATATGTGTTTGTATTTGACATTCAAGTAGGTGAAGTGAGCAAGGCGGAGGCTTCCGCCAAAACGCGTCTTTTCAGCAGTTTTGGAAAATAAACTTCACTCTTAAGCAACTCACGGAGTCGGTGCCGTCCTTTATCGTGAGGAAGTGTGCTTGGTAAAAAATACGAAGGATTCATGTTTCCTGAGAATCCTACACCGACCCTCCTCGTTCTGGCAGCGCTGTGCCTTCAGGATTACTGGTGGTGAAACCCTCGAGGAGAGAGACGCGCAGCGCCCCCTGAAACCCGTTATCCAAGACTGTGTGTGCTGCGCAGGGATCGGTAACCGAATTGCTGGATTCCTGTGAGGGCTGGAGAAGCAATCACGGGCAGTCAGGTAAGACGGCGAAAATCCATTGTGTCAGCCAGGCAGTCACAAACGCAAGGGTTTATGGGAGAGGTAGTTCCGTTTTTTCTGAAAAGCTAGAAACGGACAGTGAGCTCCTCAAGTGAGAAAAATATATATTTCCAAGGACAGATATGGCTGCTGAGTGGGAAAAGGAAAGGGAGGAAGCTGCATTAGACATTTTTGCAGACGCTGATACAGGCAAGGCAGCTACTAATAAACAGGCACGGAGTAATGAATCTGAACCGGACAACAGTACCAAAAAACTATGTGGAGAATTGGAAAAACTTCGCAAAAAGGAAATTGCTAAATGGTGGGAAATTACATCTTTACAAAGATATCTGGATGTGGGTAGAATACCCAGGGGGCTGAGAATCCTGGTAGCCCCAACGTACGAAAACCCAGACCCTGCCATGCTGCAAGACTGGGCTGACAATTCTGCCCTAGCATCACAGAATATGGTCAAAATCCTAATTAAATATGCCGCTAGTGACCGTGACAAACTAATGGCTAGAATTGAGGAAATTCTTAAAGAACTGGAGTCAAGAGAAGAACAAGATGAAATCACGAAATTACTTAATGAAATAAAAACAAAATTGGTAAAACACGAGGAGGAAATCAAAGAGCGCAAAGCAATTAAGATCCAAAGAGACCGAAACGATTATATAAATGGGCGTGTGTACACGTTTGCAAGAAAATTTGATAACATCAAGAGACAGCAGTTATCAGCATCAGCGAGTGGTGGGGACACTACAGCTCCTGCAAGTGGCACTGACCTCAGCTCCTCTTTAGGCTCAGACACAGACAGTAACAGTTCACGCGGGGCAGAAGGCACAATCCCCAAACCAGCACAAGAGATAACTTATTTTCGGTTACAACGCCTCGCAACCCTGCGACCGCAAACTCAGCGGCAGGCATGGTACAGGGGCAAAACGAAACAAGACAAAAAACAAAAAGCCGACGGAGAAAAGACAGACGCTGGGGGAAATGCGGTGGGAAAACAAACAAAGCCAACCTACAGAAAAAACAGGAAACAATAATGGCAGACACAAATTTTGAAAATATGGACAACACCGTGGTGAACCTTACTGACTTAAAACTAACTGTGGAAGAGACTAGGATTTTATCTCTGGGATTGACATATTGCACGGTTACTAATTTTGACTATGCCCAAACCAGGATAGACCTATTTCATTTTTTGCGAAAACTTAAATTACAAAAGCATTTCTGGAATAGTGCAAGAAAAGATGTTGACAGAGAACCAGGCACTGGACCAGAACAAAGGCTAGCTATCACAGACATGGCGGTTCTAAGTGACATGATTGCTTTGGAATATGATGAATCACTTTCACAACTATCAGCAGGCGAGATAGCAGCTCAATCCAATTTGAATACGAACATGGCTGCTCAAACGAGCTTTAAACCCAAGTCTGTCTTCATGCCTATGTTACTGAAAGATGGTTTAGATTTATTTTCAGAATATGTGATAAAAGAACTTAAGGAACTTTCACTATTGAGTACCAAGAATTTTTACCAAACTGATTTGATAAAGAGGTTTAAATATAATAATCTCATGACGATAATCAAAAACAGACCAGATATAGTTGTAAGGTGGTCTGACAAGGGCGGTAATATTGTTTTATGGCCACTCAAAATGTATAATGAAGAAGCGATGGCACAACTACAAGATCATGAATGCTACTGCAGAATTAGTCCTACTGCAACTGTAGGCATTCAAGAACGGTTCCATGCGGAACTATACAAATGGAAAAGTGCCAACTTGATCACTAAAGCAGAATTTGAATTCCTTAAAAATGATTATCCGACCATGCCTCAACTGTATCTAATACCCAAGATACACAAGAATGCACTGAAACCCCCAGGAAGACCTATAATCTCTGCAATAGGCAGTCTATTTGAAAAAAACAGTGTATATGTTTTTGCAAGTATTTGTCAAAGATCTTCCTGCTTATGTACAAGATAGTGGTGACTTTCTACGGAAAATTTATGATTTTGAATGGCAGGACGATTATGTTTTCATGACCCTAGATGTACAGTCGCTGTATACCAGCATTAGGCATACAGACGGGCTCAATGCACTCAAACACTATCTCAATCAAAGACCCATTGCACTACATGAAAATACCATCATGCTCCTACAGATGGTAGAATGGTGTTTAACGAACAACACATTTATTTTTGATCGCCTACACTACAAACAGCTACAAGGTTCGGCCATGGGTACTTGCTTCTCCCCCAGCTTTGCGAATCTGCATATGGGCTGGTGGGAGGAGCAAGTACTAGCCGTCACCCATGTATCTAGCATGGGGGAAAATGTCATAGTCTATAGGAGATATATAGATGATATTTTCATCTTATGGAAAGGGCCCAATGAGAGTGCAGAGAAATTTGCATCAGAAATCAATGAAAACAGTCTTAATCTTAAATTCACTTGTTCCACCAGCAAAGAAAGAATTCAATTTCTAGATTTAGAGCTATTCGTAGAAAACAATAAAATTCAGACCAAAACATACCGCAAGCCTACTGCAGGAAATGCAGTTTTACACGCGCAGAGCTTCCACCCAGTCAAACTTAAAGAGTCCATTCCATACGCTGAGTGTCTACGAATGACAAGAAATTGTAGTACTCAGGAAGGAGTGAGTGAAGCCAAGGCAAACTTATTCGACAGACTTAGCAAAAGAGGATATAGTGCTAAAACTTTGTCACAAGCAGAGAATAAATGCCGCGATGTGAATAGAAGGGATCTTCTATTCTCAGAAAAGAAGAAAAAAAGCACTCAAGAGAATAAAAATGTCCCCGACATGCCTAGACTAATTACGGGTTACAATACCTATCATAATCATGTTAGAAAGATCTTGCAGAGACATTGGCCTCTGGTACAAAATGACCCCGTAATAGGGCAATGGTGCAACAGAAGCCCCTCAATCACCTTCAGGAGGGCCAAATCAATGCGTAATCAGCTTGTAGTCAGTGCACCAACTATCACAAAGCCACCTATTTGGTTAAATAACCAAAGAGGTTTCTTCAAATGCGCAAAATGCAAAGCTTGCAAACAAGGCATTAACACCAAAGAGGTCCCTGTTCCATTTAGAAACAAACCGTACACCATCAGAGGCTGCTACTCATGTAAAACGGAGTACGCAGTATATGTCCTTGTTTGCAAATGCGGCAAACGATATGTTGGCAGCACCATCCATCCAGCGCATGTTCGTATATTGCAGCACCTGCGAGCAATAACGAACAATGATGAAACCTACCCGGTGGCTAGGCATATACACAAGACACACACTGGCAATAGTTCTGACATCAAATACTTTGTCATTGACAACGTTGCAAAAAGTATCAGAGGGGGGAATCGCAGACTTGCCCTCAGGCGTCTGGAATCAAGATACTTCATCTTGTTGGATTCCAAGATTCCGAATGTGCTTAATGCCGATGAAGCATTGACAGTACATTTATAAAACAGTGCAGCAGATTCCCGCAGTTTCCCTTTCCCGCTGGTAATACACCTACACCATCACTTGTGTAAATACTTTGTTTCTTTTTTATACCTTGTGTCAAGTATTTTAGTAATTTGTTATCTATCTAGTTTGGTTACGTCAGGGTCTTATTAATCCAGGTAAAACTTTGAGGTCCCGAGAATAGATGCACGGGTCTAGGCTTGATATTATGTTAATTCAATATATGCGTATGAATATGGTTTACAACCCCATGCATAAAACACACAAACACTAATCCACTTGGAGACGATGTGTTTGCAGCAATTTTTGTGTTCTGTTCCGTAATTTTGGTTTATGAACGTGTACGGGGGCAGAGAATATCTCTGTTAATTATGGAATGACCTGGTCTCATAAATGTATCATTGAGGAAATTACTTACATGTTCTAGAAGCCCTGTCACCAGGACAATGTTTGACTACAGTCACAGGGTACTACACAGAATGCCCTGAATGTCCGATTGGTCACTGTGTTATTTGTGATATGACCCTCCTTTTGTTTCTCACCTGATGTTTTGGTTTATAGATTATGCCATGTATCTGAAAAGTCAACACTTTGACTTTTGCATACAGACATATAATGTGAATACTTTGTTTATTTAATATACAATGACATGAAAGTATGTTTTGGAAGTTAAATGTGATGACAAACATGCATTTTCTTACTTAAATAAGCACTTTTGCACATTAGGAACTTTTTTATGTTTGTTGCGTGACCACATGACCAAACTTTTGTGTTACCTGAGTAACCAGACACCAATCACAGTGAGGCAACTGTGTTTGTCATAAGGTATATGTGTTTGTATTTGACATTCAAGTAGGTGAAGTGAGCAAGGCGGAGGCTTCCGCCGAAACGCGTCTTTTCAGCAGTTTTGGAAAATAAACTTCACTCTTAAGCAACTCACGGAGTCGGTGCCGTCCTTTATCGTGAGGAAGTGTGCTTGGTAAAAAATATATATATATATATATATATTTTTTTTTTACCCTGGAGCGCTCCTGGGGCATGCCCCGGTGGGCGCCCCGGAAAGTGTAGTCTTTTGAAGCGCCCCAGGGCGCGCTCCGGAGAGTGTCCCGTTAGCGCTATTGCCGCGAACGAAAACATCATCGTGACGTATCGCGTAGCCGCGTCCACGTGATACGCACGGCGTAAACGCACCCGGAAGCACTCGAGCGAATACGATTGCGCAACGTAAACATGTGACGCTCTTACGCGACGCACCCGGGGGCGGGCCGCGTAAGTGCGTCGGTCATGTGACCTAAAAATAACACTTTTTATTGGGGCAGGACAGTTTTGGTTTCATAATGATGAAATCCCTGGTCTTGTGACCTGAAAATAACACTTCTCATTTGTTCAGGCCTTTTTTTTTTCTAAATGATGAAAGACCCCACCTTTTTTCCTTATTCTGACTTTGTCCTTTGACTTAGGAAGACCTCTTTTGCAATCCTCAAGTAAATTTTGTACTTTGAAATGGCTTCAATAGCAGCAGCAGCTGGAGCATCGGCACCACCACCACCACCACCACAACCACCAAGAGGACCACCACAAGATTACATTTGGGGTCAACAAGAGGAGGAGGAGAAGATGGCTGCAAGAACACAATACCCCATACCAGCCAAAACCACACATTGTATGGGAGTTGTTTTCGATCCCAGAAGGCAAGAAAAAAGTAAATGCGGCCAAGGTGACTTGCCTAATCTGTGGCGTAGAACTTTCCAGGGGAAACCCTGATAAGAAATACTCTTTCGGAAACAACACCATGATTTGCCACATGCAGCGCAGGCATCCAATCAACTATTCTGCTGCAGAGATGAGGGAACTGGCCAGTAACCTTCCCCAATCTTCAAGCTCCACCTCCCAAAGAAATCAACCCACTTCAACTGGACCAGAGGCAAGGGACACGATCCCTTGCATTCAGCCACGGTTTGGGGATTTCCGTATAACATGTATACATTGTGGTAAGACCATCTCCTATGGTGAACTGAGCATAAAGCTCATCGTCCTTGCTGGGGACAACCACAAATGCCCCAAAAAACTCTCATTTTTTCTTATTTTTTTTCTGCTCCAGTTGAGCCATTTTCAATTCCCTGTTTTTTCGTTTAATCCCATAAAAATACCAACAAAAAAAAAATAGTTCATAAAAGCCAAAAAAAGTACAAAATGTTCCAAAAACACAAAAAAAATATAAAACAACAAAAAGAAGAACAAAAACAGTTCTTTCTAGAACTACCTCCAATTTATAAAAAAAAGGCTACATTTTTTAATAACTCTGTCATTCTTCTTTCCCCATGGGCCGCTCCCCGGTCCGCTTCCCTGGGCCCTTTTATAGCCCGAACATCAAGCCTAGGGGTTCAAGGGGGGTCTACTCTTCCCCCTTATGGTCATTTCCCCCTTTGTTTTTCCCACCTCTTGTGTCTCGATTCTACCGAGACACAAGATGGTGGCCGCTCCGGACTGTTTCGAATGTTTACAGACACCCGAGATGAAATCCCTGGTCTTGTGACCTGAAAATAACACTTCTCATTTGTTCAGGCCTTTTTTTTTCTAAATGATGAAAGACCCCACCTTTTTTCCTTATTCTGACTTTGTCCTTTGACTTAGGAAGACCTCTTTTGCAATCCTCAAGTAAATTTTGTACTTTGAAATGGCTTCAATAGCAGCAGCAGCTGGAGCATCGGCACCACCACCACCACCACCACAACCACCAAGAGGACCACCACAAGATTACATTTGGGGTCAACAAGAGGAGGAGGAGAAGATGGCTGCAAGAACACAATACCCCATACCAGCCAAAACCACACATTGTATGGGAGTTGTTTTCGATCCCAGAAGGCAAGAAAAAAGTAAATGCGGCCAAGGTGACTTGCCTAATCTGTGGCGTAGAACTTTCCAGGGGAAACCCTGATAAGAAATACTCTTTCGGAAACAACACCATGATTTGCCACATGCAGCGCAGGCATCCAATCAACTATTCTGCTGCAGAGATGAGGGAACTGGCCAGTAACCTTCCCCAATCTTCAAGCTCCACCTCCCAAAGAAATCAACCCACTTCAACTGGACCAGAGGCAAGGGACACGATCCCTTGCATTCAGCCACGGTTTGGGGATTTCCGTATAACATGTATACATTGTGGTAAGACCATCTCCTATGGTGAACTGAGCATAAAGCTCATCGTCCTTGCTGGGGACAACCACAAATGCCCCAAAAAACTCTCATTTTTTCTTATTTTTTTTCTGCTCCAGTTGAGCCATTTTCAATTCCCTGTTTTTTCGTTTAATCCCATAAAAATACCAACAAAAAAAAAATAGTTCATAAAAGCCAAAAAAAGTACAAAATGTTCCAAAAACACAAAAAAAATATAAAACAACAAAAAGAAGAACAAAAACAGTTCTTTCTAGAACTACCTCCAATTTATAAAAAAAGGCTACATTTTTTAATAACTCTGTCATTCTTCTTTCCCCATGGGCCGCTCCCCGGTCCGCTTCCCTGGGCTCTTTTATAGCCCGAACATCAAGCCTAGGGGTTCAAGGGGGGTCTACTCTTCCCCCTTATGGTCATTTCCCCCTTTGTTTTTCCCACCTCTTGTGTCTCGATTCTACCGAGACACAAGATGGTGGCCGCTCCGGACTGTTTCGAATGTTTACAGACACCCGAGAGCCAATCAGCTTTCCGTGCGCATCTCACGTGGCGTGCCCAGAGCGCTCCCCGGTGCGCGAACCGGGGCGCTGCCATAGATATATATATATTGTTTTTTAACCTAAATTACTCAAAAACCACTGGAGCACATATCTTGAGATATAGCAAAGGCACATCGGGCTACCAGTCCCTACAATTATGCCTAGTTTTGTGCAAATCCATTCAGCCGTTCGGGCTAAAAGTGAGTTTGACCGCCCTATGGAAATTAACATGGAGAAAACACGTTTTGGGACCCCCCTTTTATCTCAGCCCCCGCTTGACGAATCCCCCCACATTTTCAGGGAAGGAGCGGAGCGGAGGGGGCCACGAGAAATTCGCGAAGATTCGTCCACCGGCGCAAAAGTTATTCCCAATAGAATGTTGCGGATTTCCTATGGAAAGTAGATCCTAACTATAACTACCTACTGGCGACCGCCAGTAGGTAATATATATACATATATATATTTGCTTTTTTATGATACCGCATTAGGCCCCATTATTTCTTTAGAATCAGACCTCGCAACTTTTTATAAATTTTGGATTTTAGATGTTATTGGCGAAAGCAGAAAAGCATGTTCCAGGAAGATTGTTCCCCTTAAACTTAAGCTACGTAAATTCACAGCACAGTTTACACTCTCTTTAGTTAGGCAAAGCAGATTCATTAGCAGCTGTACTGTTCTCAAGATTTGTCATTTTTTCCAGCATTTTGTGTTTTAGTTAGTTTTATTGGCAAATTTATTTTGAGCCTTTCATCTGGAACTTACACAAGCTTGGATTATTGCAGCAAAAGGTGTAATAGGCTTTTCCCAGTTATTTATTGCCAAATAAGTCCATTCAGGTGTAGTGTATTTTTCATTTGGTATCCTGGCTCATTTGACCCTTCTCACTGACTGTCCTTCCTCCTTACTGTCACTTTGCTCTGACTGACTGGAGGCTTCTGCAATGTTTCGTAGTAATCTCTTTTCAATGGATCTTGATCTGTCTTGTCTTCTGGGACAACAGTCTCCGGGTGCTTTTCTCATTTCAGGTGCATTGTTCCCTTTGGTAAGTTCAATATAAAACCTAGTCAGCTTCTCCTATTGTGACCCTTCAGTACCTGAAGGAGCTGACTCTCTTGGATCTCCTCAAATTCAGGGCATGGAGTCCCAGTAGCTGGAGCCCTGTTTACAGTTTGGCTGACTTGAGACGGCTGTCTCTCTGCAACCACCAGCACACCTGAAACAGACACTGTATCTTTAAGAGAACATAGGACTCTGCAAGTATGGGCAGAGTGCACCCAATTTGGAAGACCACCACACTTAACAGCAGTTGTGGTTAATAGTATCACCTGGAATGGTCCACGCCAATGAGGTTCCAAACATGACTTACGCAAGTGTTTCTTCAACAGGAACCAATCCACTGGACTATGGTCATGGCACTGCTCCTGTTTAGGTGAATAAGCAGCTTTCCCAGCCTGCTGAGACACAGAACGTACCATGTCAGCCAGTATTTTACAGTAATCGAGCACCAAATCATCTGTAATGTTTACCAATGCATTATGGAACTGCAGGCTGTCTCATAGCCCTCCCCATAATGATTTAATGAGGAGATAGTCCTATTCTACTGTCTGGGGTACTTCTCAAGCTCATCAACACAAGAGGCAATGCATCAGATCATCGTAGAGAAGTGGGAGACAAATCTTTTTCCAACTAGATTTTATTTCTTCCAAACTTCGAGAGGCTTCTAGATGATAAGCAAATGGAGCTGCTGATCAATTTGCAATGCTGCACATAACCTCTTTAGAACTTCATTGTTAAAGTGTATCCCTCAGTCTGACTCCAAGGAAGTCGGATATCTAAAACTCAGTATTAGCTCCCTCAACAACAGCTTAGCTACAGTAAGACTGTCATTTTGCCTTGTTGGGTAAGCTTCTACCCACCGTGAGAACACACACAATCACAAGAATGTATCTCAAACCATTACAAGGAGTAATTTCAACAAACTCAAGCTGTAGTCGGTTGAAAGGACCCCTTTATCTTCCAGCATGCCTCATGGTAACATGAGTACTTTTCCATAGGTTTTGTTGCTGACACACTATGCAACGAAGACACAATGCTTCTGTCACTGATCTGAATCTTGGAATAAACTATGTCTGTCGAAAGAGATGCATCATAGCATCCCTCTCGATGTGAGCAGGATAATGATAGTATTGTGCCAATGGAGGCAGCAAACTATCTGGTAAAAACAAATCTCCCATAGGTGCATACCCATACTTCATCTTCTTTGAATCAAGTCAAAGTCGCTTAATTCGAGATTTACTCATAAAAGCACTTACAATCTCTGATATAAAAACATTTTTTTTAAACATTTCAGTTAAAAGTAAGACTTAATTGACAAACAAAATAGGTTAAAAGCGTAAATATCATTACAGAATAAAAATTTACAAATATAAATTTTACAGGTAAAAAAGCAGACAGACTTATAATACAATAAAAAAGACAATCAGCTGCCTAAAGACCTCTGTCTGATAGGCCATGCCGATCCAAGGAATTTGGCGGTAGCTATTAGTAAAGGCAGTAAAGTGCTAGTGCGTATGATTCTTAAAGCTACAACACTGCTAGTGGTACCTAAGTTCTTGCACATTGGTGTTAGCCAGATGCGCCTGGGTTTTGCACAGGTCATACACGCAAATAGAAAGTGGCCAATTGTTTCCTTGTGAGCTCCACAAGCTGGGCAGTTGCTGGTAGATGAAACTCCCCACCTGCCTGTCAGAGATCTGAGGGGAAGGGCACCTGCTCTAATTTGGAAAAGGAGCTTCCTGTCCCTTGGTGAGGTTATAGCATCCCAATAGAGTTCTAGGCTGGGATTCAGCTTTGCTTCTAGGAATACTCCAGCCATAGACGCTGCACTAGTACCACTCCAGTGCCGCGCGGCCACCTTCTCCCAGTAGATTTCTTTTAGGACTTTTTTAGTTGGGAATGAGGCTCCCACTGGGTTTTCCCAAAGTAAACGTAGACCGAGGTCACCCAGTACATTCAACCAGCCAATTTTGTGGAACACATCCGCTTTAATGATGTCTAGAAACCCCTCGGCATAGTGTTAAAGCTCAGGTGTAGTCCAGAGCCTACGCCAATATAAAATTGGACGACGCCTGGCCAGATCTACGACAGCCTTCCTGCCCAGATCGTACCTAAGTGGCAGAAATGGAGTAATTTTAGGGAGGCCAGTAATAGTCCGAAAGAACTTATTTTCCGATGATTGGAGGGACTGAACTTTCTCAAAGCCCCACAGCTCAGCGCCGTAAAGTGCAGAGCCGAGGGCCTTGGCCTCGTACACCTGCAGTGCTGGTTTTATTGGTTTGGTCATAGATTTTCTATGCTCCAAACCAACAGCACCAGCCAATTGTCTGTGCCTTAATACTGTGATATCTATATGCTGGGACCATCTAAGATCATTTGATACGTGGATACCCAGATACGTAAAGACATTAACTACCTCTAAAGACATGGTCATTCATGACTAGTTTAGATCTAAAACTTCAGTGGGGATTAAAAACCATAAGTTTAGTTTCAGCCACATTAACTTCTAAGCCATGCTCCCCGCAGAATTGGTCAAAAACGGATAGTGCATGCTGTAGGCCACTTGGAGTCTTTGATAAAATCAGAGTGTCGTCTGCAAACATTAAAATTGGTATCTTAGTACCAGCTAATGAAGGAGCATCCACATTTGCAGACAACATACGAGCCACAACACCATTAATATACAAAGTGAAGAGCGTTTGAGCCATCGAACACCCTTGCCGAACACCCCGCTTCACCGGGAAGTCTGAGATGACCATTCCCTGCCCCCCCCCCCCCCACTGGATCTTAGCAAAATTTGCTTTGTGTAGCCTCATTAACATTGACAATAGTTCTTCTGGTAGACCCAAGTTCTTCAATACCAACCACAGCTTGGACCTAGGGACTAGGTCAAAGGCAGCCCGCAAATCGACAAAAGCCGCATACAGGCGGCCCTTGCCCAGCAACACAGTCCTCCACTGCAATAAAGTAAAACGGAAGACCTGATCCACCGTACTGGCAGATTTTCGAAACCCCGCTTGTAATGGAGACAAAGCGTTGTTCTCCTCTGCCCAGTCCTGGAGCCTATTGACAACCATCCTCCCAACCACCTTTTGGATGGTGTCAATTAGGCTTATGGGCCTATAGTTCTCTGGTTGGGATCGATCTCCTTTCTTGAATACAGGTATTATGACTGCACCTTGCCAAGATGTTGGTACCGGTGCGCCCTGTGCAACTGCATTGGCAAGAAGAAAGATGTACTTACTCCAGCGCTCTTTATCATTAATAAAGACGTCCACCGGCACCCCGTCTAAGCCTGGGGCTCTACCACTAGTCACTGTACTAAGGGCCATCATTACTTCATTACTGCTGAAAGAGTTTTCTTTATAATAAACAGACCTAAAGCCAATCATCAGGTTGGCAGGCTGTGTTTCAGCATACTGGGGCTTAAAATAGTTGACCCAGTCCTCCTCAGATACATTGTTATTAGGAGGGTCGGGTACTCCCCCCCTACCCCACTTTACGATATTTCAAAAATGCCTAGAGTCTTTTCTTTCACTAGCATCCTTTAACTCCTGCCAGTCGAGCTCGTCCCACAGTTTCGTAGCGTTAGATATACTTTCCTTGTACTCTTTTCTGGCGATACGAATGGTCGAGTATTATACCACTTTACCGGCTTGAGGGTTGCCCTTCTGCTCTTCTTTGCAGGTTTCACGAAATGATTCCTGATAACAGAGAAGAGGTTATCATGAATTTTAATTACATTATTCGTTCCTGGTTCGGTTGTGTTAGCTTGCTCAATAGCCATTATGGCTTTATCCGCCTCAGGGTTAATATTATCCATGGCCTGTAGGTTGGTCACAACATATGCCCACTTTAGCCTACGCATATCGTTTGTAGGAACAATCAAAGGGGCGCTATCCACCTCAAGATTCAGGGTCACATTGTCAGATGTCCACCATTTGTGCTCTACGCACAACATATTGTGGTCACTTTCGATCCTCCATTTAACTTCCATGTCACAAACTAGGTTCCATAGTTTCATGCTTCACAAAACATAGTCAATTCTGCTCCTATGACGCCCATTATAAAAAAGTGCATGCCCCTGTCTTATCGCTCTTAGTCCTCCCATTTACTGCCCTTAGACCACTTTCGTAGCATATAGCATTTAAACAGATAACATCCTCGGACCACCAACGAGTAACAGGGTTCAAATCTAATTTCGGCACTCCCCATTGCCTGTCCTCTTCATCCCCAGCAAAATCATCATAAATGGCTTCGAAGGTTTGATTCAGATCACCAGCTATAACAATATTGTTGTCCAGAGAGTGGGATTCAAGGAGGGAACCCAAAGCCGCTAAAACTTCTGACCTCCCACCCTTGTTACCCCTGGCATAGACAATATAGATGTCAAGCCATCCCAGGTGGCCCAGGTCCACTCTAATAAGTTGGATATCTTTACTTCCAATGTCTAACACCTTGATAATGAGCGACAAGCTCTGCCGGACCCAAATGGTCAAGCCACCCTTAGGTCGCCCCTTGGGACCCTTTGTTGCTGGAACAGAGTAATTCAAATATCCCTGAGCAAAAGAACGTTCACACAGCCACGTCTCCTGGAAAATACACACATCAAAGCTATTTACAAAATTTAGCCAATCCTGGGATTCCTGCTTGAAACGCATTCCAGCGATATTCCATGACACTAGCTTGCCCACACCATCCCTAATGCTGTCAATTGTTCTTGGGGGAGTGGGTGCAGGGGGAGTAGTAAGAACATTGATGTTAGAGATAGCTGCAGTGGAGTTGTTATTACCATTCACCTGGTTAACCCGAGGTAATGGATAAACAGGCAAGATGTTGATGCCATCCTGAGGGGGATAGCTTGGTGAATTACCACCCAGTCAATCGCAGTCATTGAGGCCCGAAAGAGCATTACATCTGTTTGTGTCCTCAACATCTGAGATATCTCCTGGACCACCTCTCAACCGGGCTCCATTGGGTTTCATAGGTATTATGTTCCACCCTCCTGGTCCCCTGGGATAACAGGGATTATTAACAGTCGTCCTATTCATGTGAAACAGGTTACTGGGAATGCCCTGATGTCCTGGTCTGTAGAAGAACCCGAGGGGCAATATTTCAATGCCCTGCCCCCCCGTCAGGGTATTTTACTCTACATCCCAAAGGATCCTAGCTACTGGTGTCGGGCTATTGAAGACTTTACAGTCACCTTCCCCAATTTTCCTAGAGTGTCTCAGCCATGCAACTCGGCGGGCCATAATTATATTATGTACTACCATATGGCCACCTGCCGTGTTTTGCGAAAGCCAGTATGTAACCTTATTTTTCAGTTGGTAAAAGTCCTCTCTTTCGCCTTGACGGAGCGGAGGGACATTGGCCAAGATTATCACTAGAGGAGTACTTTGTGGGGGTAAATCAAGAGTGGATCGGTTACCTATACCCTGGACTGGCCTATTGGAATGAATAGGTCCAGTCGCCAGTAGGCCTGATTGAATACCATCCACCTGATGTGTCTGCTGAACCCCCGCGTGGCACTGACTTCCCTCGATGCCCAGGGCTCTATCCCTTGTATCTATTTGACTTTTATCACTATTATTCAGGGTCCCTTTGGCTGTTGGAAATGCAGGTTCACATGAAATTAATGCAGGGGGTTCGTTAATATCTAACCGTTCACTTGCGTGTGTAGTATGTACTCCCGCCTTCTTGTTATTTAGTGTTATCAATGGTGGCCAGTTGGAGCTTACCTTAGTTATCATTAATCATTTTTTGTCCATCGATAAGAGGGAGTATTAGGGATTTAATTATCTGTTCTACCTGCCCACCATCTCCTTGCACAGCCATTGTAGGTCTTTTCATTGGGTGTGATTGGCCATTTTTTGGCAAGTGGGGTATATTCTTATTATTCTGTGCAGGAGTATCAACCTGTATATGGTTCTGTACACCCAGAAATTTGGCCCCTTTGTTCACTAGTTTGGGGATCTTCGCTCGTTTACCTTTCTGCCCTCCCCCCCCTCGCTTTCTTTTTCCTGTGGGTATATTACTTGAGAATGTCAGATCAGATATATGACAAGCAGGTTTAATCGAGGGGGGTACCATGTAAGGCACATTTTCCTCCTGAATAGCGCTACCTGTCTGTGAGTTCTGTGTGCTATTCCCCAGGGAGATGTTGCTAAGTGAATCTGACCCTATGCTAGTCTCTGGCAATCCTAAATCACTTAGGCATTGACTTAAGCAGTTCTCCGGGGTTGTACAGAGCTGAATTAATCCTAGGGAGGACCGTTTCGAGAATATTTCAGATGAGAGTCTTTTTTCGACATCCACTATCTCTTGGTCCAGGGCAGCTGAGACCCGAGTGATATAATTGTCTAGTGTTCCCATAAGACTTCCACTGGTAGATTTAGATCCTGGCTTTCCCCCTTTGTCCAATTGTGTAGGCATGTTTTTAGGATCAGATCCCTGATGGAAAGGTTGGCGAGGTGCAAAATAAAAAACGTAAATCAGGTTAACCCTTTATAATTATTAAAGAGACCAGTTCACCTGTGGGTAGAGACACTACGTTATACAGGTTTTTAAGGGGTGGACCAGCCCGGTCTCGTCTGGCCCCGGACGGCCACAGACGGTCCCGCCCTTGTCTCGGGCTTCTCCCGGGACGCTCCCGCGCAGCGGTGCCATGGATCCTAAATATAGGTCACATGGCGTCCTGTGGGCGGGCCTGGCCTGGCAAGGAAGACGTGACCAGGTGTGCTTGGTCTGGCAGGGACTCCTGGGAGAGTGAGTCCCTGCTTGCGCCTATCAGAGCCCACTCGATGGTGCGAAATTCCCCACAGGAGGGGTCTCCTGTAGTCCAGGTGAGGTGATGTCCCCGCTGTCTCCAAACGACGAAGCGGCACCCGCGGCGAGTTGTAGCGTTGGTCCGCTATGAAGGCTCCTTTCCCAACAATCAGAACAAGTCATCTTCTTGCCTTTTTATACATCCTGCTTGGACACATTTTTTTTTTAGCGTTTTATATAGTACGAACTAGACCCAAGGATATCAGGTATCGGAGCGCTTTACATGAGCGTCAGTTTTGTTACAGATGGACACATTCATTTTTGTTAGGCACAGGGAGATTAAGTGATTAGCCCGGAATCACAGGAAGTTGAGCATCGTTGCTGAGACTCGAACCCTGTTCCCCAGCTTCGAGGTCAACCGCTCTAGCCCTAAGGCTACATTTACTTAATCCAGTAATGCCTTCACTTCCTCCCATGTTTCTATAGAAGATAATAACAGTTTGCATTGTGTGACATCAAAGTTCTCTCACAGAGGGTGTTCATTGTATGTATAAGAATTTAGGTGCACATGCATCAATGTAGGCAATTGAGATTCCTTAATTGCGATTATTAGGGAATTACAGTTATGGAATTGCAATTGCCTAAGCATGTAAGAATCGTAAACAAATTTGCAATTCCTACACATTACTTAGCGAGCCGCAATTAAGGAATGGCTTCCCATTCATTCCTATGGACCAAAAGGCCCAAAGAATGAATGGGAATTGCATGCCCAATTTGAGAGTACTCAATATGTACTCGCAAATTGTGCATGCAATTTCAAGGGTGCAAGGGTGTGAGGGTGCCAAAAGGACACCCTGTTGCACACCTGAAATTTCCATTTTACGGTAACATAGAACTTTGAAAAATGCACTTTAGTGCATTTTTGAAAGTTTCCCAAATTACCATCAACTTTGATTTGATGGTAATTTGCGTTTCTTAAATGCGAAATCGCAATATTTTTTTTGTTGCATTACATTTAGTGAATCTCAGTTTGTGATTCCCTAAATGGAATTTGTGTTTAAGTAATTGCATCCCAAATGCAAAAATTGTGGTCGCAAAGTGGCAGATTCTGCAAATCTGCCTCTTTGTGACTGCTAAATAAACAATAAACAACGATGCATGTGCCTCTTAGAGTGCAAAATCACGCACTTTCATCCTCAAAGCGGTTTCCTGACTGTGACATATTCAGTACCCTGCCAATGGGTGGCATACTTCACCAAAGCAATTTGAGCAGGCAATTGTAACGACAGCAAGATGTTCCTCACGCTCTCTCTGTTTCTGATAGGGGACGCTGACGAGGTCATGAAATGAGGAAGAGGTTTTTTCAGCAAATGAAAACATGAATGTCCTAAACACACAGGGTTTCCTTCCTACTCTTAGAGATCATTGATTATTTTGTCTGTTTGGGCTTCCATGCCTTATATGCCTTATATGATGCTCCCAGGCAAAATGTGAATTTGAAGGATCATCATAAAAATAGTCATAACTCACAAGTACTGAAGTAGCAGACCTATGATGGACTCTCTGCTCTGGATAGTGGAGCTCTGAAAAAAGCAGGAGAAATTTATTTTTGGGGGGATAATAGCCATACAGATTTATGGCAGGGTTTCTACCCCAGATAACCTTATATTAAATACTTAGTTTTCACTGATTTATCATTACTCCTTTAATCTGAATCCGTGTTATTTGTGTGTCTCTTTTCTCACTACTTCAAGACCATGATTTGTTTATGTTATAGTCATTCTCAGGTTTTTCTTTATAGTGTTGTCTTTGTGCACCTCTTCCTTGGTCAACCCAGAAGCTTCTTTTAGATCTTCTCAGTCATATTATGACATTGGAATGTTGAGTGCTCTATTGAAGACAATGGAGTGCTCCAGGCTTATAACGGCTGGTACAAGCCTGGAGCATCAACATTTCAATGTTTATTCACAGCAACAGCTGTAAACAAAGGCCTCACAGAGTCTTAGTGAATTTCAACTCCCTCAGGCTCTGTGAGGCCTTTGTTTAAAAAAGTATAACATTCTCCCTTCTAGGGGCAGAGTGTTGTAATAGCCTTGGAGTCCTCTGTAATGGGGTCTACCAGCAATAAAAAGGCCCAGTCCCTTCTTAAAGGCCCTCATTGAATGCTGGAGTGGGCCCTTACAGGCTAGTAGAGCCAGATACGGCTGGCTCTAAGGCTTTATTCAATATTGTGTTGTCATTTTATGTTCTATTTTCTTAATGAAGTGTTCTGTCATTGTGTGTAATATTTTTCCTTCCTGATATATATATTCACCATCACTACAATCATCACGGTTCGGCAATCTTAGAATGGAGTTTCTGTTTAGTGAAGGCATATAGAAATGTGTACAATGCTATGTTTTAATCAATAAATATTTGGAAAGTACATTCAAATCCAATTGGATTTTAGTTTGGTAGTTATTAGGTACCATTAAAATCTTTGTTTAAAGTCATTAATACTGTAAAATTACTGTATTGCAAATAATGATAAAAGTATGGGGAAAAGACAAGATTTGGACAAAGAAGCACAGCATTCATGCTTAAAATTTTAGCAGAATAGGCAAAGCCAAATCATATGGCTACAAACCAAATAATCATAGATAAAGACAAAATGTTCAGGCTTGTTATGCTGGCGTGATTGAAAATATTACTTGTCTTTTTTATTGCAATCATATACAACAAGAAAAAAAAAACATGCCTCCACCTGATCACATGTTTGCAATAAAATCTTCAAGTAAAAAACAAAATGGTCAAGTATAATTTTAGTAGAACAGATTGGATGCCTCCTATCACGCAGGAGTATGTAGAAATCCTTTTTAGATCTAAAGTGTACCACAGGGAAAGATCAAACTTATTCTCAGAAAGATAATGTTCTATTGGCTTTGAACTGTTATAACTTAAAGACATTGATGAGCTGCTAAATCCTTATTTGACACGCAGACCTAAATTTCAACACCTTTTGAAAGAAAATGACAAACGTGCACAATTGATGTTATATATGTTATAATGCAATTTAGTTACTGCATAGTAAAAGCCTGCAGACAAAGAGCAGAGTAGACATAAAATTGTTAATTTGAATAACACAGGTGTATACTTACTTAGATTCTATGCTATTGTTTTAACATGAATCAGGAAATATGAAAGTGATGACTCACGTGTTGAATTATGTTTTTTAATAGTTTTCTGTAGATAATGATATATGTGAAGAATTAACAGAACTAAATGCAAATTAGATGACATTATGAACGATTTGTAGAGTTGTTTATTACTATATTTTCTCATGTTAAAGTGAGCATCAACCAAGAAGAAGAAATGGTGTTACGCATAAATGCAATTTTTTATTTACTAAATCTTTTACAGAATATTGTATATACATATTTTATGTAATGTGTCTAAAACAAATGTTATTTTTAGGATTCTGAGATAAAGTTACATGTTGGTACTTTCGAAATGCAGTAGTATGTTATAGTACTGGCTCCCGGTCAACAAGAGAATCACCTTCCGACTCCTCACCCACGCACACAAAGCCCTGCACAACCAAGGCCCAGGATACCTCAACAGCCGCCTCAACTGCTACGCTCCCAAACGCCAGCTTCGATCGACCGGCCACGCCCTCGCCGCCGTCCCCCGCATCCGAAGAGCCACCACAGGGGGACGGTCCTTCTCCTACCTCGCCGCCAAGACATGGAACTCCCTCCCGACCCACCTCCGCCTGACCCAGGACCACCTCGCCTTCAGGAAGCAACTCAAGACCTGGCTGTTCGAGCAGTAGCGGACCCCCCTCCCCCAGCGCCTTGAGACCCTCTGGGTGAGTAGTGCGCTATATAAATGCTTTGATTGATTGATTGATTGATTGATAGTAACATTTGTCATTTATAATGGACTAACTTATTTTAAGCATCTACTTATACCGCAAATCATATCTAAATTGTCTTAATTCATAATGAAAATGCATATTTGAATACATAAATTCTTGCTTATATTAGCCTAAATTTAACTAGAACTGTCTGCTAATTCATGTATATTTTCCCATTTCTTCTTGCTCAACTTTGTCTCCATGGGGGAACATCTCAATATTACAAATGTATTGCAACTATATCCTGTTCAAGGAGTTATCATTGGTTTACAGGGACCATTCAATACCAATATTGTTACACCAGGAACATCTGCCTGGGAAAGTTCTACCTCCACCGGATGATATGATCATTAACGTAGCCTGGAAAACCTATAATTCCAAAAAAGTGTCTTCTTTATGCTTCTCATGACACGCATTCTATACAAACTGACCAATGGACTGAGTGATCTGAGCTGATGAGGTAACCCAAGAGGTGCCACCCCAGAACTTGAAAAGTTATATCTTATGTTGTATTTGTGGTTTGAGACGCCATTCATTGTGGACAATATTTTGTAATACATGCACACATTCATTAGCCACCTTTCTCATCAGACTGCGAGACAACTATTGGACTGGTGGATTCTCCTGGCTGGTGCATACGCTATGTCCACTTATCCAGACTTCTTTCCCTCATGGGAGATAATTTTTGAGCAGACATTTTCCATGTCCTTTCCTGAACTCTCTTCCTAGAACTTTGGACACTGATAGCCCAAAGAGATCAATGTGACGATTCGGTACTTTTACCTTTAATGCCTGATATTGGTGTATCTTCTTTTCTAAATAATGATCAATCTAAGCATTTATAAATTCTGTTTCTGTCTCTCTATGAGCGGTCTCCAATGAGCGGTCTACAGAAATATATAGTGCATTTCCATAGATTAAATGATGGAGGGGAATTCTAATAGAGAGGACTCTAGCCAACAGGTCCTACAATATCTATTTTTATAGCTTTAGCTAAATTACTTGTTTGTATGATCTTAGTTTGCCTACATTTCTTCAGGAGATTTAGCGTAGCAGTAATTATTCTGCATTTGTATAGAGTAGTATTGGGAGTCATATACAGGAATCTAATCACTGGCTTATAAGCCAATTAACCAATTCCTAGTCCTCAATGGATAAGTGAATTGGAGTCCCTATATTCGACCCCTCTCAGCGTGGTTCAAGATCCATCAGAGCACAAAGTAAATTACTCTGAGGTGTGGTGCCAGGTAAAATAAAAAAATTTAAAAGTAAATGGGCCAAGTGGCGATACAGCAATATTTTGTCTGGTAGCATGTCAGATGGTTTATCCGTCCGTAGAATTTAGGATATGGGGGATCACTACTAAAATCCCTATCAAAACTCTCTATTCAAATATTGCCTATTCCAACCTCAAAGCCCATGTCTGGTTGAGGAAGACCAAGTACCGGGATAGACAGAGGAGTGTGACGAAAATGGTTTAAAGTAGTGCGTTAAAGGGGTTGCGCCTTGTAAAATGCTTAACGCTTAGATTGTGGTATTGTGGAATGACTGCATGAGGTTATGCAAAGTGGTTAGGTTCATGTTTGAGTAATGCGCTTTATACAGAAAAGTTGAAGTTGTTATCGGATCCGTTGTGACCTAGGATCCCGGAATGTACAACTATGGGTCGTCTCCTTGTGGCATATGCTGAGTACGTTCTATGATGTGTTTCGAAGGTGCTATTCGTGAGACGTCATCGGCAGTACCACTAAGTGAAGGAAATGCTTTGTGTGTTTGAGGGTTACGGCTGTTACAACTATTTTCAGTGCACAGGAAACATATTGTATCAACCAGAGTGCAAGGAGTGAGGTCAAAGTCATGGACTGTCGCACTGGTATTGGACTGTTGGTGTAACACCAGGCTGTGATAGGGTGACTACGCCACTGTGAGCTGCACTGGTATTGGTTGAATAGGAACTAAAAAATTAAGTGCGGGGGGATTTCACCAAAGATAATTATTTGTAAAGGACAAAATTAGATTCATGGAAGAATGAAAACCTTGTAGGATTTAAAAAGTTTGATACAGGGGATGCGCTGATACCTACCCAGGAAGTGGGTACTCTTACCACCCAAGAGTACTACAGCATTTTATGTGACCCAAAAGAGAGAATATTACACATGTATGTGACTCGTAAATTGGTTGAAGCACATTGAGGGACCATTAGCTTTCCCATAAAACGGATCATTTAACATCTTGATCCTTGTAAATTTGAAGGGACATTTATATGAGCTTAAGCCGCCTCCAGGACCCATGCAGTTTGAGGAACATAGGGCCAGATGTAAGACCATGACAATTTGCAACTCGCAAATTGTGCTTGATTGTGACTCACAATTTGCAAGTCACAAAATGGCATGTACAACAGTATCTGAGACACTGTTTGCGATTCCCAATGGGGTCGCAAATTGCATGCCTCATAAATATTCATAAGGCACTCGCAATTTGCGACCCCATTGGGAATGGCTGGCACTACTAGGAATGGTGGCCTGTTGGGTTCAGCAGACCTCCATGTTCGAGACTGCTTTTCAATAAAGCAGTTTTAAAAAAAAAAATGCAGCCCGTTTTTCTTAAAGGAATTAAATGCATTTTTTTAAAAAAAAACAATGAAACGTTTTTGTTTAATTTTTCAAGGGCAGGTTGTTGACCCTGGGACCACTGCCTGCCCCTAAAACATATTTCCCCCTGCATTTGCAAAGGGTAAGGGGTCCCCTGGGGAACTCTTCCCATTTGGGAGTGCATTACCATGTTTTTGAAGAGGGCAGCAATTTGCGAGTGTTTTGCAACCACAATTGTGGTCGCAACATTCATACATGGGGTAGAGAGTCACTATTAGGAACAAACACTCTTAAAATGCCTCTTCCTAATAGTGAGTCGCAATTCTTATTTAGCGAGTAGCAAAAAAACTTGTGACTCGCTTTATAGGAATTGTGCATGGCCCTATTCGTTTTTGCATGCGCAAATGGGTCTCTAACCCGTTTGTGCATGCAATTTAGTGTTGTACATCTGGCCCTCAGTGAATGGGACTTTATAGCTCATCAAAAAGAGAAACAACCAATTAGCACCTGTTATGCATTCCGTCCTGCCAAAACCGCGCGAACGTCCCTATGTGGTGCACAAGCAAGCAGCCATTTTGTTGTGCCTGCTCCTGCCTTCCTTTCTCCTGGATGTTAAATTCCATCCTACTCCAATCCAACCCAGTCCACCACATCTGGTTACACCTTCCCATTCTCAATTTTTGAAATTATTACTGTCTTTCTTTCCCTGTGTGTGTTCATTTTTCTTTGTGTGCTTTTTTGTAACTTCTTTTATGTTTTTCTTTCCTTTTGCCTGTCCTCTATGTCAGTCCTCTTGTTTCTTTCCTTCCTATTCACAGTCCAACTACCTCCCAACTCCCAATGGCAGAAGCAGGTAGCAAATGTAATTCAATACGCTTTTTTCAACAGTTAATCATAAAAGCACACAAAATAAAACAAATACAATGCATATAATCACAAAAGTGTACAAGATGTATAGTCGCCATGGTGTCACAACCAATTGACATTGTGGAATAAATAAAATGCAGTATTTCATAATAAACATGTCAAATTAGCAGTAAAAGAATAAAACTTCAGCAGAGAAGAGGGGTTGGTCAGTTGAGAGTAGGGCTTAGGTAAAACACAGTTCATTACCATTCGCAGTTAAGACCAATGTTAAATGACCCAAAAATAAAATTAAGTTTATCCATTCATGCAGATCTTACTCTAATCACCTACATCTACCAAGAAAGTTTGCAATGGCACAGGCTAAATATGGGGCTGATCTCAGAATCGTCAATGCAGTCCAGCTACTGTGAGTCCCTATAGATCGTCAACGAGGTTTGATCCATCCTTTTATTTTGCAGTTTTACATAGTGCAAACTTGACCCAAAGGTATCAGAGGGATTTACATGAGCACCAGTTGAATTACAGATGGACACATTCATTTTTAAGCGTGGAGAGATTGTGATTTGTCCAGAATCACATACTGTTTGAGCCTCCTGCTAGACACGAACCTGGCTCCCTGGGAGAGGAAGGTCTTACACATCCTACATTCTGAAAGCTTGATAGGAATCCCTAGTGAAGTGGAAACTGGTAAGATAAGGTTTGGAATGTGTCACTAAAACTAAATATTGTATTTGATTTTCAGTAAGCTGTTTCTATTGTGTTTCACACCTTTTGGAAACGTACATATATTGTTTGTTTCAATGTATTTTGTTGAAACTAAGATTACAGGTGTCTATGTCCATAACATTTCACATGATGTAATGTTGCTTGTATGTCTGTTTACACCAAATATCATAATGCATTTAGATCATACATGTCTGTTCGTTTTAACAGCATATTTCACCAGGCATGTTAAACTTACAAATCTGCAAGTGTTGTTAATGTCTAATTAAAATGTACACAACTACTATGATGCCTTGTGTTTGATTTTTAAAAATAATATTGCAATGTTATCTTGCTAATTCTTTCTACCCAATCACATTTTCACATATGCCAAAGTGTTATGTATTGATCAATCTCTATATCTTGCTACGTTTTCAAATGTTTTTGTGTTTAAATATGTATGTTGTCCCATCCCCGTTATTTGATTACATTCATTTTTAAGCGTGGAGAGATTGTGATTTGTCCAGAATCACATACTGTTTGAGCCTCCTGCTAGACACGAACCTGGCTCCCTGGGAGAGGAAGGTCTTACACATCCTACATTCTGAAAGCTTGATAGGAATCCCTAGTGAAGTGGAAACTGGTAAGATAAGGTTTGGAATGTGTCACTAAAACTAAATATTGTATTTGATTTTCAGTAAGCTGTTTCTATTGTGTTTCACACCTTTTGGAAACATACATATATTGTTTGTTTCAATGTATTTTGTTGAAACTAAGATTACAGGTGTCTATGTCCATAACATTTCACATGATGTAATGTTGCTTGTATGTCTGTTTACACCAAATATCATAATGCATTTAGATCATACATGTCTGTTCGTTTTAACAGCATATTTCACCAGGCATGTTAAACTTACAAATCTGCAAGTGTTGTTAATGTCTAATTAAAATGTATACAACTACTATGATGCCTTGTGTTTGATTTTTTAAAATAATATTGCAATGTTATCTTGCTAATTCTTTCTACCCAATCACATTTTCACATATGCCAAAGTGTTATGTATTGATCAATCTCTATATCTTGCTACGTTTTCAAATGTTTTTGTGTTTAAATATGTATGTTGTCCCATCCCCGTTATTTGATTACATTGATGTAATTTGTTTCACAAATCAAAGTTTATTTACAATAAAATGCTATGGTATTTAATTTTGTATGCTGAATATAAGTGGTTATTTTTGTGAAAATGTACTGTTTAATGTTCATATGATTTGCTTATGCTATATATCCTTCTAAGTTGTGTAAAGGTGAGAATATTTGCTGCTAGGCCTTGGAATGGTTGGATTCATAATTTACCTCTCTACTGTGTTGTATGAAATGTTTGGTATAATTCATGTTTTGGTATATTTTAGGATATCTTTCACCTGCTTTTTTTAAGTAGTTGTATACTACTGAAAGGTACAAACATTATAATCTTTTACTTTTTACTTTTACGTTGCATCATATTCTTGCTTCATGACAATTAGATGTATCATCTAGATTTTTACATTTTTTATTTTTTATTAATTCATAATAGGTCCAATAGTCAGAGTACGTGGACAACCATCTACCTCGGAGGATTCCTCCACTCCAGACTAGGATCAAGCCTTTAGTGAGGACTACACTCTTGCAAGTTTGGTTGCCGCTTGGTCCATCTGACAGTTACATTGAGTCTCACTCGGCCCACACCTACACCTCCCACCACAGCTGTTACCACACCTCAGCCTATCAATACTTGCCCTTCCTGTGTGCAAACCAACATCACTTTATTCTTGTTCCCCCCAGTACTGCATGCTGTTGATACACCTCCAGTTCAGTCTTGAGACAGTGGGATTGGGCTCACTTGGTCAAGAGCACTGGGTAGTCAGGTAGTCAGATTAGGGGTCGTGGAAGGGTATCTATGGGCCAGCAAAGTGAGACTATGTCACTCAGGCCCCCATCGATCAAGTCTTTGGATCCCTCCATCAACCCCAAGACATGAGGGGCTAGGTCCTGACAGAGCTCCAGGAGATTAAGCAGTTGCAGAGTAAGCACAATGTACAGATGGTTCAACAACATTTGGCCCAACTACATCTGGCTCAGCCACAGAAAGAGAGACCTGCCATAAGAGGAAACATCTGCACCCACCACAGTCCCTGAAACTGCATATCCACCACCGAGGAGATGTTCAATCATACTACCAGCAGAGGGTGGCAACACCTCCACCACTAGCAAGAGACACATAACCACATTTCCTCCATTGTGTGACTACCATTCACTCTTTGGACTATTTTTTTAACACATTTACCTTTTTGATGCCAGTTGTATTTTAGACATTGGACTTCAAACAATAGTGGCTCTGCAATGATAGTTTCATTTACCATGATTGACTGTTTTAAGTATTTGGGTTGTTTTTTTATTTCATCCTGTTGTGTTAGTTTTTCAGTTATGTTGAATAAAATAAACTGACAAAGTCAAAGACTGCTTTTGTATTCCATTTCCCAATTGGCTATGTTTTTGCTTTACATCACACATTTTAAGATGTAAACATTAAAATGATTGTTTAGTCATAAATAATTTAGATGTAGGCTTTTTGTCCGAGATTTTTTCAAATGAGCAAAAATAACAAAAAGCACAGATATTAACTAGTAGTTTATTAAATTGGAGGAAATAAATGTTTGACATTTATTTCTTAAGCATACAACACATGCATATCGCATTTTTCTCATTTACAGTTCCAGACCGTGCCACCATGGAAGAATGGAATATAATAAAATACATCAGATTGAATAGGCTAACTTTATTGATTTATGTCATCAGATGCATCTACATCTCCTGGCCCTCAATCGGAATCCCACATCAATAGCACCAATAGTCTAAATCATGGCAGTACTCTCTAGTGGCCACAAGATCATTCCAATACAGGATTGCAGTATCTAGTGCAATGTCACAAACAACATGTGTATCGTGCTACAAGAAGTTGCTTCTACAATGATAACACACATCAACAGCCTCAGACTCTTAGTACAAAATGAGGTGTTTGAAAATGTGAAGGGAAATTAGTATGCTTTGTGTGGAATGGCATATGTAGTCAGAGAAATGTAAGCAGCACATATTGGCTTGTTGTCAACAGTCAACAGAAACGTATTATAACTCAATCTTAAAAACTTTAATTCAACCACTATGCAAAGTGTCTTTGTACAAGATATGTACACCCAAAGTCTTTGTGTGTCTTTAACAGAATCAACCCATGTTCCCTTTGTACTTTCTAACTACAGTATATAACTGAAATGTTCAAATGAAGATGACATGGTGAAGGATCCTAAAACAGATAAAAATACAAATGCAACAACATTTTTGTACTGTATTTTCCTTAACTTGCTCTTTCTAAACATAATCCTGCACAAACTGTCATCCTCATCAGATTAAAAGTTGGTTTAACATGTAATGAAATAAACTGTAAATATATATACTCACACACATGTGAAGAAGTTGTAAATAACATCTTGACATGAGTCAATTCCTTCCTTGTTACCACTATCATCTCAATTTGGCATTTCAACATCCTCAACCAATGGCTCTTCATGGTCTCCGTATTCTGCAATGTATGGGATATTTTGTCTCATGGAAATGTTGTTTAACATGCAGCAGGCCATGGTGATGTGGCACACCTTTTTGAGCGAGCAGAGCATGGCTCCACCAGTCTTATCCTGACAACGAAATCTGGCCGTTAGGAGCCCAAATCCTGCTCCATGTTCTTCCATGGACCTCATTGAAGTGAACTTTCCTTGACATTGTTGGATTCCTCATCAGTGCAACAACCATGGTCAGTGAAGATAAGCTGAGTACCCAATAAGAAAACAAAATGTTGCCAAAAAATGTAACCATATTTTAGATATTTAAACTTGAAATTACCCACACAATTTATTGACAGATTGTACTTACCAACAAGCCAAGCCCTTTTAGGTCCAAGTTGTAACATTTTCAGAGATGGTGCTGTTCCATAATAAAAAAGAATCATGGGTTGATCCTGTAAAATGCGCACATATGATTGTGATGTACAAATCTGCTAAGCAGACAACTTACACTTTGATTGAATGGAAGCTCTTTTGATTGCAGTAGACTTGTTCTCTGGCATGTGGTGACACTAATGCAATATGTGTGCCATCAATTGCTCCAACCACCTGTGGTAGGTGACCAAAACTATACAAATCTCTATTCACATTGGCAAAATACTGTTTTGTGGAAACTGGATGAAGCTGTTAATGTGTCTCAGCACTGAAGAATACTGCCACATTGTATTGAAGTGATACTGTGGCCACAAAATTTAGTACTGCCATGATTTAGACTACTGCTGTTATTGTAGTGGTATTCCTATTGTGAGGCAGAACGGGTTCTAGCTATTAACATAAACTAAGAATTGTTTGCCTAGTTAATCTGCATTTTTTGATAATATCCTGTTCTTCCATGGTGGCAACGCCTGAAAATTGTCTGAACATTTGAGGCTGTTGTCTAGTACTGAACTCAATTGGATGCACTTAAAATATTATAAAATGTCAATGTTTAATAACATATTTTTTAATTAAAACTCACATTTCTTCAGGTTTTTCATAATATTACATGTTTACATAATTATGTAGAACTTTATGTCTGCTATACTTTTTTAATAACTTTTTACATCTGTAAATCATTTTTGTTTTAAATGTGTAAATAATACATCACATTTTTTTAATATGTTGTCATAGAAAAGTCTGTCAACTTAGTTATAAACAACACCCCCCAAATATTGCATCTACCCACATTAACGCTCCACATGACACTTTTATGTGAAAAAAATTAACAACATTAGCATTATGTATATGTAAACAAAGTAGCTGTTTTGAGTGATAGTGATGCACTTAACATTCACAAACACACTATTTCACAATCTAAAATGGCGGGCACTTTACCTCACTGTCAGGGCATCTTCTATCAGACGGCCGTAGGCGGAAGTTAATCCGTAGTATGTATGATACTCTAAGACAGACACAGCCATAGGCTAACGTTCATGATAGCAATGTACAAAATCCAATGAATGTGCCAGTCTCTGTTGACGATCGCATACATTGTGTATATGTATGCCCCATTAAAAAAAAAGCTGACTTGCCTTCTAACACTGCAACCAACAACACCTCTTCAACAATTGCTGCTGTTTCTGACCTCTGGGAGCCATGATGCCTGGGAAAACAGGTGACAGGGCTACAGCCTTCTTGCCAGAGGAGCTATAGTTGCTTTATGGCTCACCAGAGGAATAGGTACATGTTGAAAATGAATATGGTATTCTGACTAACTTTTTTTTTTAAACATAGGCTAGAATGCCCCTTTTATTTACAGAGTGCAATGCAGTGATTGAAGTGAAGTTTCAGTTCTCTTAAAAATTACCTAGTACTAAGATGGTGTGAATTTTTAAGCACATTATAATTACAGTACACAACAACATTAGTATGTGTTGTGTTTGATGCTCTATATTTTGAGATTTGAACACTTCATGTGAATTCTACAACATTAACATAATGTAAATTTAGTAAACACATTATATATTTTTGCAACAAATTTACACACATATATATTACCTACTGGCGGTCGCCAGTAAGTAGTTATAGTTAGAACCTAGTTTCCATAGAAAAGCATTGTTTGATTTGCTAATATCTTTGGCGCCGTTTGACGTATCTTCGCGACATTTTTAAAACTAATGGGGCACTCCGGTCAGCTTTTGTCTTGAAATATTCGCGGTGATTCATCAAGCAGGGGCTGAGAAAAAAGGGGTGTCCCAAAACATGTTTTCCCCATGTTAATTTCCATAGGAATAATGAAAGAGGTTACAGCCCGAACTACAGAACAGAATTACAACAAATTTGGCAAAAAGTATAGGGCATATTATCAAGAACGGCGTTAAAAATTATCGCCGGTTTAGCGGCAGAAAACTGCCACTAAAGCAGCTATAATGGGCTTGATAATATGCCCTTGAGAATTCCAATAGAGTCCATGTTCTGGTGTGAACATGGGCTTCTATTGGAATTCTCCAGGGCATGTTATCAAGCCCATTATCGCCGCTTTGATGGCAATTTTCTGCCGCTAAACCGGCGATAATTTTAACGCTGTCCTTGATAATATGCCCCTTAGTTCTTCGTTCAGGAAGCAACTTTTTTTTTAATGGTGTGAATCCGTTCAGTAGTTGCTGAGAAATTAAAAAATGAAAAATATCGATATCTGAGCACCGAGAAGGATTTCCGAACCCTCCCGAGCACAAGCTCAATTCTCATTGACTGCCAACACTCCAAACCAGAACGTGTTGGCTGCCATCTTGTGACTCGGTAACCGAGTCACAAGAAATCAGTAGAAAAAAAGGTGTAAAATAAGAAGAGGGGTCAGGGTAGAATCATCCTAAACCCATAGGCCTGCGCCAAAAAAGTATATATTTTTTCTAACAGTTAAATTCACTCTGGGTTCATCAATCCGGCAGAGAAAATTTTAATAAATAAAGAGCTGGCTCCTGCACTTCCTTGTACTTAAGCCCCCGGGTGGGCCAGGGGCAATGCACCTCCTCCCCGGGCTTAGTTCATAGTGTGTGGGGGGACACACAGCGCCGGGAGCCCCGGGGACCGCCACCTCCTCCTGGCTTCAATAATAAACGTGTGGGGGTCCCAACCCCCAAGCTGCCCTGGGGACTGCCACCTCCTGGGGCTTTTATATAATACAGGCAGGAGGGCCTTGTGGGCTCCCCAAGCCCCAGCGACCACCTACTTTCTGGGGATTCCTTGCTTAGTGGGGGGGCCTTGCAGGCATTTCCAGACCTGGGGACCACCACCTCCCCGGGGCTTTGAAATGTAGGGAGGGGGGGCTGCATGGCCCCCCTCCTGGAGCCCTTGATGGCCCTGGGAACTGCCACCCTGCCAGCTCCTGCAAAGTACCGGGTGCCTACCCCCGGGACATTGCTGTTTTCTATGGAAGGGCGGGAGCACAGCTTCCGCCCTGCCATAGCCAACACTGCTTTGCTTCTTGGAAGCGAGAGCAGGAAACCTGCTCTCGCTTTCAAAAACCAAAGCAGAATTGCTTTTTCACAAGGGGAGCTGCATGTCAGTAGCTACCTTTGTGCAAAAGCGATTCTGGCTCCCGCAGGATGCAGGGAGCCGGTGGGACCGTGGGGGCATTGGGGCTCCTTCCACTGTCCCCAACGGTGAGGCCAGGCCCTGGGGGATAGGTCAACACGGCCCCCCTTCCTGTTTTATTTTTTATATTATTTTTACAAATAGGGGTTAGGCCCTGGGGATGGGGTTCCCGCAGCCCCAAAAATGGTAAAAGAAGGGCTGCCACACTGCCCCACTTCTAAAATATAAATAAAATAAAAAGATGGCATCACGCGGGAGGCCCTGCCTCTCCCTGCACCACTCGGCAAACGTGCCCCTGGGGAGTTGTAAGTTGGGGAATTAATTCCCCTTGAATAGTGAGGGTCCCTGGGGGCCAACTAGCCCACCAGGTACCTCAGTATGTTCCACAGAGCTGTGTTGTAGAGAACTGGTCCGAGGCCCTGCCCCTTTTTATACCACTCTGCAAATGCACCAATTGGCACACTGGTGGTGGGGCAATGAGGTCCTCAAGTGGGCTTCATCCCCCGAGCAGCAATGTGCCAGGAGCTGCATTTGCAGAGTGGTATAAAAAAAAAGGGGCATGGCCTCCGACCACCTCTCTGCAACACAGCTCTGTGGTGCAGCATACCTGGTGGGCTATTTGGGCCCCAGGGCCACTCAGGAATGAAGGGCATCTAATATCCCAACTTGGAACGTGCCAGGAGGCGCGTTTGCAGAGTGGTGGGGAAAGGGGGCGTGGACTTTGTTCACCTCTAAGCAATCTCACTGTGTGGGGTTTAGTGGAGGTAAGAGGTAGGCTAGTTGGCCCTGAAAGGGCCCCCAGCAGTGAAGGGGACTACACTCCCCATCCATGTGTGCGCCGTGGAGTTTGTTTGCAGAGTGGTGGGTAAAGGGGGCATGGCCTACAATGAGAACTTAGCAATCCTGCTGTGTGGGACTTACTGGAGGTAATCCGAGGGGTAGTTGACTCCCAAGGATTTCCTTGGGGGCCAACTAACCTGCTTGTAACCTCCAGTAAGTCCCACACAGTGGGATTGCTAAGACGTCTTCGGAGGCCATGCCCCCCTTTCTCCACCACTCTGCAAATGCACCTCCTGGCAGACTACGGAATGGGGAATGAAGTCCAAATTACTTCTGAGCGACTTTGGGGGCCAAGAAGCCCTCCCGTAAGTCCTATGCAGTGGCATTCTTGAGTGCAGGTTGGCGGTCCAGCACCCTTTCTCCACCACTCTGCAAAAATGACTACTACTTAAAGAAGCATCTTTCTGCACCTCTGACTTAGAGGTAGTTTCAATTCCACTATAACTGAAACACTAAGGGAACTCAATGTTGGTTCCCCTTCGAGCAGCACAGCCAAAAGTGCTTGAATGAATCCAATCAATCAAATCCTTTTTTTAAACTTCAACGTATTCCTTTTTTTTTCAATTTCCTCTTCATCCCTTTAATTTAATTGCTTCAATTCATTTTATCCATTCGAATCCAATGTGAAGGTGTTTTATACAAACACAGGAGGCAAAGGGGTTTCCACATGTCACGTCTTTTATTTAAAAATCACCCAATGCATTTCCACTGCCTTATTATGCCCTAGGGCCTTACAGAGGATATCATGCCAATCACAAGGGTACCCCAACACATAGTGTTCCCTAGAATATGTAGGTGTTTTCTCTGTATTCTAAGTGTATTTTAGCAAAGCACTGGTTCTAGGCCCGGTTAGTCAGAGTCAGTTACCACCAGTACCCGTCAGCAAAAAGTTGGGGGCACAGGATGACTTAGCAACAAGGCCTCGTTCTGCTCCTCTGTTGGTTGTTTGTGCATATCTCTTGCTTTTTTCTGTACCTTTCTTCCTCTTTCTGCACATGTCTTACCTCTGTAGGCATAGTTAGAAATTACCATTTAAAAAATCTTTGAAATTCACTGTAAAAACACAGGTTTCAGGGACGTTATAGTTAGTTGAACATTTCACTCGTACAAAACCAGTGAAATTTGGCCGATATAGTTAGTTCAGCTAACTATAACTTGAGCCCCCACAATGTACTGCTAATGACATCACAAATGACATCACTCATGACATGGTCAGTATCATCACTGATGGCATCACTGATGACATCTCAAATGAGATCACTGATGATATCATCCATGTGATAATCTGGTGCATCTTCTCATACCCTAATAACCTTTTATACACCCACTTTAAATTACAGACTGCCATGCTCAAACCCATAGACACTCCAACACCAATAACTACATATCCACTCACAGTTTCTTAGGTCTACACACACACATCTCCTCACTCACCCACACAGTCACTCATACTTTCAGTCACTCATCAGAAAAAGGAATATCATATGCACTCATACACCTGTATAGACACTCACACACCGCCACTCATTCATACCTCACTAACTCATAACACATACTTACGCTCTTATACATCACTGATATAAGCACACACTCATCCATGCAGCCACTCACACAATCACTCACAATCACTAACTCTCACAAATAGTCATTTATGTACTCCAACACTCACATATACTGCCTTTCACATATGTTTTTACTCACACATGTACCACTGAGACATCCATTCACTCACCAACACACCCATACACACACTCACTCACCCATACAGCCCTTCACGGATGCACTATTAAATCCATACACCCAGTGAATCACCCACTCACACATCTATTCACAGAGTCACACACACCCCCACCCACACAAACACTCATGCACCCATACAGATACTCAAACAACCAATCAATAACCCATATAGACACTCATGTAGCTATTCGCCAACCCATGCAGCTGCTTACACACCAACAGACAGACTGATAGAGACATTAACACCGTTTAATCACTAACCCATGTATTCATTAAGATATGTTTAATCACTCACTTATAGAGTCAGTAATGCACCTACTGAATCATCCATTCAGTCACTCATACACCCATTCATTCTTCAATACACCTTGGCCTATATATATTAAACATATTTAAACTTTACAGAAACACACAGTCACTGGATGATGTCATCAGTGATGTCATTTGAGACATCATCAGTGATGTCATCAGTGATATCACTTACCATGTCATGAGTGATGTAATATGTGACGTCATCAGCAGTGCATTACAAGGGCACAAGTCATAGTTAGCTGAACTAACTATAACAACCGGATTTTACTGGTTTTGTATGCGTGAAATGCCCAACTAAGTACAATGTCCCTGAAACCTATGGTTTTTTCAGTGAAAATGCCAAATAAAATGTATATTTGTATTATCCCACTCATCACTCAGCCTAGATAAGGTGTAATTTTTACAATATCAAAAGGTCATATTTTCCGTTAAAAATTAAGGGAAGGCTGTGTTTATTTTAGATTATTATCATCAGGCTGCAGATAGCAGGGCCTGATAATGAGCGGTGTGCAGTCAGATGCATGCCCCTGCCTCGGGCTGGGTCACAGAGGTGAACAACTGGAGCACTGAGGTATAGATCTCTGAAATAAAAGTCCTGATCAACTTAATATTGGAGCTGTGAATAAAATGGTGTTTCTGGATGCATGCCTTTAAATAGGAGAAAATGAAAATGGAAATTACCCTAGTGAGTAAGTTATCTCTTAGGCCCTCGTTATGATGGTGGTCGGACCGCTACCAAGAGGCCATCAGTGGCAGTCCAACCCACCATCTAGGGCATCGGTCCAACCACTGCATTACAATGCAGCTGGTCGGACTGTATAGGAGGGGGTAGGCGCATCTGACAGAATCAAAGATTCCATTGGGACGGTGGTCGGATTCCTAATCACTACAATGGATGCATTGGCGGAGCAGGCACTACCGTAGGGCTAAGGATATCCTTTTCCAACTGCCTGTTCATGGTGGTCTCACCGCCATAAACAGGCAGCCGTGAAGGGAGTTTGGGGACCCCCGTGCCCCCTTGACCTCCGCTATGTGGCCAGAGGGGCATATGTGGTGCCCCTCAAACATCCATGCACCATGCTGATAGGGCATTTAAAAACATCCCTTTTTCAATTGGGGCTTGTGCTACGCCCCTTTTCCAGCCCACAGCACAAGCTGCAATCGAAAAGAGGATGTTTCTGACCATGTACATGGCAGCCACATCCTAATCTGGCATGTGTGACCACTGATTACTTGTCGGCCTCTCCTTATCCGGCAACGATGGTGGTTGGATGCTCATCCGACCGCCATCATAATGACCCCCTTCATTTCAATTTTCACCCATTTCATAGTATTGCATTTACAAACAGCAGGCCCCTTACTGACAGTTGCCAGTAGTCTCTGTGCCATAAGTATATCAGTAAAATGCAAAAACATTAAAAAGAGAAACATTTTAAGTGCGCAAAAATGCTTCCATTTTATAAACTCTTTAACATTTCTCCCATTTAAAAAAAGAACATTTTATTTTTGTGTTATTCATGTAGCAGTGCCTCATATGGTGAAAGGTATATCGTGTGCTGCAAGTACATATGATGCAGTCTCTCAGTCACCCATACAAATATGTCCCATTCATATGCATACATGTTCATACATCCCCCTAAGATTGCACTCTTACTGACACACATAGCTGTCTTTTCATAGTGCCCCTATTCATAGTATGTTGTACAAATCATAGTATGTGGCTCTATGAACATTAGCCTTCAAGTAAATGAAGCTGAGAGTGGGAGTGTTATGTTATGGTGATAGAGCTCCTGCATGATTTGGGGACCCTGACTGTGCGGAATCTTATTCACAGTGCATAAGGTTTTAAACTGGATTCCTTGACTAATGGGCAGCCAATGAAGACGGTGGAGAAGTTTGGAAGTGTGGCAGTGCCTAGGTTCAGCAGAAAGAGTATATGTTGCTGCATTTTGCACTCGTTGGAGTCTAGCCATGACTGTTTTATTCACGGCTAGCAGAAGTCCATTGCAGTAGTCAAGGCGGGATTGAACCACCGACTGCACTGCACAGTGTCTGGTTGGTAGCAATACACAAGTAGTTTAGCCTTTAGTAGTTCACATTGAGTTACACTGATCAAAAGTAGAGCATAATGTGGATTAGAAACATATCAAGCCCTATGTATTTACTTATACTGTAGAAGTCATTTGTGAATCCTCAAAAATATATTTCATAATTTCCTATTTCTTATTTCGTAGTGCATGATACATTAATAAGCAACATCAGTATTGATTCCATTTAATAGTTTTGATATTTGGAAAATAATTAAGTTGCTTGAAGTAAGTGTTACCATTGTGAAATGCACAAGCAAAGGGAACAGGCCTTTGGAATCTGAAAATATTGGTACAACATTGCAGTAATTGTTAACACACATTGATTCATATTTGAATTTTCATAAATACATATATTTCAGCTTTTATGCCTTGTACAGACACTCTACAAAGGTTTTTTCCTTTATAACATTTTTGTGACATATGTTCACTATTCCAAAAAACAAATCAGAACCATTCAGAGGTGTTAAACAGTTTCTGTAATGAATTTAAAACGGTTAAGAGAGAAAAGATCATAAATGATATAGGAGAAATCATAGGAATTTACAAATATTTGACGAAATGGTTTCTGAAGATGTTCCAACATCAAAACACACAAGATGATGGATGGAATGTTGCACAATGGCAAAACATTCACCCCCATTCACAGATCTGGGTTTAATCCATCGTTATCTTGCTCACCAAGCCACCCCAGTTCAGACATGGCCATATGCAAATCAGTCTTGGCCCTGTGCCTCATGGGAACAGTCCAGCCCGAACTGCCAAGCCATGTCTTCCCCGGACCGGAATCAAGCATCCTAGGACCGGTTTCTGGCTATCAGCTGTCTTCTGCCAGGATAGTTTGACTCCAGTGGCGTAGTGAGCACGGGACCCACGTCTGGGGATACCCTTCCCACATGGGGTGAACAGCAAAACACACAAGATGATGGACGCAATGTTGCACAATGGCAAAATATTCACCCCCAGTCACAGATCTGGGTCTAATCCATAGTTATTTTGCTCACCAAGCCACCCCAGTTCAGACATGCCATATGCAAATCAGTCTAGGCCCTGTGCCCCAATGGAACAGTCAAGCCAGAACTGCCAAGCCATGTCTTTCCTGGACTGGAATGAAGCATCCTAGGACCGGTTTCTGGCTATCAGCTGTCTTCAGCCAGGATAGCTTGACTCCATTGGCATATTGAGCACAGGACCCACATCTGGGCATGCCCTTCCCACATAGGGTGAAGAGCAAAACACACAAGATGATGGACGGAATGTTGCACAATGGCAAAACATTCACCCCCAGTCACAGATCAGGGTTTAATCCATCATTATTTTGCTCACCAAGCCACCCCAGTTCAGAAATGGCCATATGCAAATCAGTCTTGGCCCTGTGCCTCATGGGAACAGTCCAGCCCGAACTGCCAAGCCATGTCTTCCCTGTACCAGAATCAAGCATCCTAGGACCAGTTTCTGGCGATCAGCCATCTTTAGCCAGGCTGGCTTGACTCCAGTGGCGTAGTGAGCACGGGACCCACGTCTGGGCATACCCTTCCCACAAAGGGTGAACAGCAAAACACACAAGATGATGGATGGAATGTTGCACCATGCCAAAACATTCACCCCAAGTCACAGATCTGGGTTTAATCCATCGTTATTTTGCTCACCAAGCCACCCCAGTTCAGACATGGCCATATGCAAATCAGTCTTGGCGCTGTGCCTCATGGGAACAGTTCAGCCCGAACTGCCAAGCCATGTCTTCCCTGGACCGGAATCAAGCATCCTAGGACCGGTTTCTGGCTTTCAGCCGTCTTCAGCCAAAATAGCTTGTCTCCAGTGGTGTAGTGAGCACGGGACCCACTTCTGGGCATACCCTTCCCACATAGGATGAACAGCAAAACACACGAGATGATGGACGGAATTTTACACAATGGCAAAACATTCACCCCCAGTCACAGATCTGGGTTTAATCCATTGTTATTTTGCTCACCATGCCACTCCAGTTCAGACATGGCCATATGCAAATCAGTCTTGGCCCTGTGCCTCATGGGAACAGTCCATCCCGAACTGCCAAGCAATGTCTTCCCTGGACCGGAATCAAGCATCTTACGACCGATTTCTGGCTATCAGCTGTCTTCAGCCAGGATAGCTTGACTGCAGTCGCGTAGTGAGCACGGGACCCACGTCTGGGCATACCCTTCCCACATGGGGTGAACAGCAAAACACACAAGATGATGGATGGAATGTTGCACAATGGCAAAACATTTACCCCTAGTCACAGATCTGGGTTTAATCCATTGTTATTTTGCGCACCAAGCCACCCCAGTTCAGAAATGGCCATATTCAAATCAGTCTTGGCCCAGTGCCTCATGGGAAAAGTCCAGCCCAAACTGCCAAGCCATGTCTTCCATGGACCGGAATCAAGCATCCTCGGACCGGTTTCTGGCTATCATCCATCTTCAGCCAGGATAGCTTCAATCCAGTGGCTTAGTGAGCACATGACCCACATCTGGGCATACCCTTCTCACATAGGATGAACAGCAAAACACACAAGATAATGGATGGAATGTTGCACAATGGCAAAACAATCACCCCAAGTCACAGATCTGGGTTTATTCCATCGTTATTTTGCTCACCATGCCACCCCTGTTCAGACATGGCCATATGCAAATCAGTCTTGGCCCTGTGCCTCATGGGAACAGTCCATCCCGAACAGCCAAGCCATGTCTTCCCTGGACCAGAATCAAGCATCCTAGGACCGATTTCTGGCTATCAGATGTCTTCATCCAGGAAAGCTTGACTCCAGTGGCGTAGTGAGCACGGGACCCACGTCTGGGCATACCCTTCCCACATGGGGTGAACAGCAAAACACACAAGATGATGGACGGAATGTTGCAAAATGGCAAATCATTCACCCCCAGTCACAGATCTGGGTTTAATCCATCATTATTTTGCTCACCAAGCCACCCCAGTTCAGAAATGGCCACATGCAAATTAGTCTTGGCCCTGTGCCTCATGGGAACAGTCCAGCCCGAACTGCCAAGCATTGTCTTCCCTGGATCGGAATCAAGCATCCTATGACTGGTTTCTGGCTATCAGCCATCTTCAGCCAGGCTAGCTTGACTCCAGTGGCGTAGTGAGCACGGGACCCACGTCTGGGCATACCCTTCCCACAAAGGGTGAACAGCAAAACACACAAGATGATGAACGGAATGTTGCACAATGGCAAAACATTCACCCCCAGTCACAGATCTGGGTTTAATCTATTATTATTTGTCTCACCAAGCCACCCCAGTTAAGACATGGCCATATGCCAATCAGTCTTGGCCCTGTGCCTCATGGGAACAGTCCAGCCGAACTGCCAAGCCATGTCTTTCCTGGACCGGAATCAAGCATCCTAGGACCAGTTTCTGGCTATCAGCTGTCTTCAGCCAGGATAGCTTGACTCCAGTGGCGTAGTGAGCACGGGACCCACGTCTGGGCATACCCTTCCCACATGGGTTGCACAGCAAAACAAACAAGATGATGGACGGAATGTTGCACAATAGCAAAACATTCACCCCCAGTCACAGATCTGGGTTTAATCCATCGTTATTTTGCTCACCACGCCACCCCAGTTCAGACATGGCCATATGCATATCAGTCTTGACCCTGTGCTTCATGGGAACAGTCGAGCCCAAACGGCTGGGTTCAAACTGGAATTGCATGGGGAACAGAAAAACGATGGATTAAGGCCCAGATCTCTGTACTGGGGTGAATGTACGACATTGTTCTGCATTCTGTCAATCAACTGTTTTTGCGATGTTCTCTACATACCTGAGATAAGGATAACAATGAACCAAAGTTTGAAAGCTTTAAAGCAGGTGAAATTTGAAAATGTGAGAGATGTCAAGAGAAACTGTATTACATATACATCCAATAATGTGTATTGCATATGTTTATGATTTTATAGTTTTGGAAAAATAAGTTAACACATCTGTATGCTCAGTTTTCGATTTTTAGATTAATGGCCATTTTTGTGTAAGTGTTGTTTATCTTTTAGGCAACTTGCAATAAATGTAAAATTGCAATAAGGTTATTCAGGTTGTTTCTTTAAACCTTTGTGTGCTTCGGACAACCTGAGCTTTGGTGTGGGCTATGTTCTAGTTACGAAGATCCTGTAACAATGAGTTTGTGTCGCTTTCACCATATCACCCCTCCTAGTGTGTGATCCATTAATGGTGTAAATTCTTGTCACATTTCAATAGATCAAACATCGATGAGGAAGAGGATTAGGGTTCTGATTAATTGATGGGAACAGGGAGTTGGAGTGAGGTCAGACAAAGACAAACACAACATTCACTAAGTCAATGAGCAGCACATCATCATCACATCTGTTGTGGGGAGAAATCAAGGAATAACACAGTTCAGTTACTGAATGCATTGTAAACAGTCTTTCAACCACAGAGTCCTAAATTATTTAATTGTTCTGTTTTATGAACTGTTATTGTTATGAACTTAAAAATGATACTGTATAAATGCCAAAATGGATGGTGCATCTGCATTCTTCTTCTCGGAATGTCCTTCTTACGTGCAGGTCTAAACCAATCCAGTATGCTGCAGTGTTACAGAGCTTTTTTTTGTGCTGAAGAAGAGAGGGCCTGTGAAATGCCAAAAAGCATATGTCATGGATGTCTGACGATACATCGCATTCTATTACAACGCAGAATGTTACATCACGGTTTTGACAATGCAAGTCATTACATCGACTTGCGCTGGAGGGCACTGGACTTAGGAACAGTGTGAATTACTATTCCAACTCCAGGAAACGTACAGTAGGGAAGGTGTTGGAATAGTAATTTACACTATTCCTTAGTCTAGAGCGCCCTCCAGTGCAAGTCGCTGTTACAACTTGCGTAGTCAAAACCGCAATGTAACATACCGCTTTTTAATAGATGTGTGGTAAAGGATGTTTTGTGTCAATATCGTAGATCCAAGGAAAATGTAAGCTTCAAGGTAGATGCTGACCGAGAGGGCAGAGCATAGGCTCATGCAGTCATGTGCAATTAATTTTACCACCAATGCCAGACAAGTAGTTGCATGTACCTGGCTTATAAATCTCACAAAGGTCAATTGTCATAACATTTAGATAAGTACATCCATCATGTGATATAGCTGTCCAGTAAATCTGTGATGTGATATAGCTGTCCAGTGACAGCCCCCATCAGACCGCAGCCACTTAAGCGGAAGAGTTGGACATTTTAGCCAGCATACTACTCTGCATTTCCCAAATCAGTACACCTCTCTCACATCCACAGTCCTGAGTTGGCCTCTTTGAGCCATGTTGTTTCTTATTGAAGTAGATAGGCATTATCTTCTTATTTTCTGGCTGTTGGGGTATTCCCATCCTGACTCTGAATCCCAAATCCAATGAGATTGAGAGAGATATACCTGTAGTGTTTAACAAGAACAAAATAATGTGAGCATTTTGTGTAGTTTTATTACTGAAACTGACTGGTCTCTGAAGAACCTGATAAAAAGAAATACTGGGAAGGAGTGGTCCATATAAGTACAATTATAGTAAAGTGTGAAAGAAATGCAATCATTCAGACAGAATCATCTATCGGGCCCTAAACTTTACAAACCAATATTTACAAATTGGTTGAAAAACACCCTCCCAGCCACAGCAAGAATCATCACTCACCCAATATATCACTCATTGGTGCAATAATAGTTAACTGTTCCAAGTGTTGTGCACATTTGTCTACTGTACCTTCTATTTTCCCATGGAAGCAACAAACATTGGCAGTCTTGTATAATTATTGGTCTTTGCTGTCAGCCCAGCAAGGGAATAAAAAAGAAGGATAAGGATGGGAAGCATTGTCTTTATGTCCTTTAAACCAATGGGGAGGCTTATTCTGCGCATACTGGTCCAACTCCACTTCATACATGTGAATAAATAGAATTACTGCATAAGTCAGACACAAATATATATACATGTTCTTCAATATGTCCTATTTTGCTAAGCAGTTCAACAATAATGTACGAAAGTAACATGTTAGCTTACTTAGTAATGGAGGTAGAGTTCATCCTCAAACCCAGTGGGTTCACCCAGAAGTTTAGCAGCTAGCTCATTTGAGTCTGACCAATCACCCTCCTCTTCCTCCTGTGCTGTTGCAGGAACATGGTAATCTTGTGGTATGATTTGTTTGTTCATTTGTTTTTATAATGGTCAATTTCTCCCTATTTTGAGTCAAGAGGCTGGTCCTTCTGAATGTGACAACTGCGCCGGCTGCACTGAATATGTGCTCGGAAAACACATTGGCAACCGGACAAGCCACATACTTTATTGCCAGCATGCTGAGCTCTGGTGATTGCTCCCTCTTCCCATACCAATTGACCAATGGGTTTCGATCCATGTAGATCTCTTTTGGGTCATCCAGATAGTATTGGACCATCCTCTGAATGGGAATTGATACTGTCACGTATTCCACCTCTGTCACCTTCACCTCTGCTTTTTACTTAAGCCCTGACTCTTGAAACCAAGCCATTGCAGAAATTGGGTCTGGTTTTTCGGTGGTTGTATTGCTGGAGATGGTGGTGATGGCTGTGAGACAACATTGCTGCCTTCTCTGGAAGTTAAAGGCTGCACACTATAACTTCTAGGCATTCTTCTTCCAGTTCTCTCGCTTTATGAAAAATCCAAGTCTTGTAAATTGAAACATCCCCTTCTGAGAAAAAAATTAAAGTGACTAATTTTTTTTTTACTACAGATGTGTTGTTATGGCACATATATACTCTTTGGGGAACATGATATTTCTTTGCAATCTTGTAATAACAGCCACATAAAGAATTAAGCTCTGCGCCAACACATATGCTTATTTGCTAACACTGGCAAACCTTTGTGACACCTTTTTTAACTATTCCTGTTGCGGATGCAACAATGGGATTGCTTAGATCATCGTATTGTCCTCTTGCTGACTTCCCGTGTAAAAACCTCAAAAGGAAGTAATATTTTTGTCAGGCACTTGACTAGCCTCCATTTTTCCATCTCCATGATCATGCTTTTCCCAGTTGCATAAACCTCTACTTGAAAACATAGTTGGCTGAAAGGGAAGGGTCATCTTGAGGTACTCTGAGCCACCCTTAATACTGACATTCACTGGCTTATCCTCATCACTGTCACTTTCCATATTTCTTAGGCTTTCAGGAATTTTCCTTTTCAGTTGTCTCTCTGGCGGGTCTTGGACTCGGCCAGGGTCCAATGTATGTCCAAATTATCAGAAAGGGGTTTCGAGGAGATGATCGTATACTCTTTCTTTTTCTTGCTCAAGATTGTGAAGCCAATGATTGAAGTACAACACCTTGCTCAGCAGGAAGCTCGACCTCCTGTTCAACTCCTGCTGCTTCAAGAAGAACTGTTGCTGGCTGCGGCTCCTGTTGTCCACTTTCCTGTAAAATCGGGTACTAGGTTACGAATGAGAAAAATCCAGTTCAGACTCACTGCTCGTTGCCATGAATGGAGTGGCTGCATCACTGAGAGACATGACTTGGGCTTAGTTTTAGGTTGTGGTAGTGATGTTGGTGATGTGGGAGTGCTGCTCCCAGAATTTTGCTGCCCAGAGGATGGTGCAGCAGGTACACTGTGATTCTTGAAAAAGGTGGAGGCCTGCATCCCAGTGGTGGCAATATCCTTCTTTTTCTCCTCCGCACCACCCACTTGCTTTGTAAAAACACCCTTCTTTGGGGTTATCTTCAGTTTCTTTGTTTGCTATGGCAACTGCCACCTACCCGCTCAAATGCAAGCAAAGGATGACTCATCTAGTGTGTGGTGCCGCCGGCCTTCTGTCTGGCTGTACAGTGTGTAATGATGCCTCTTGTGCACCTAAGAGCAAACAAAGAGAACATTTAGTGAAACATGCCATTTCCAGTTTGATTCCACAGACAATATAATTTAGTGACGTCACATCACAAATAATTAACAATAGTGTATCAGATACAAACCATAATAACATGCTATTTCAAAAACATACAGACTGACACGTTTACATTATGTGCCTAAAAGGCATTTGTGATGCTTGTGGCAGGCAGAGGGTGCAGTGGGAAAATTTAATAATCTTTAAAAGATTTGTAGCTGGTGTGCACCAATGGCAAGCAGCAGGTGCAGGGCAAATCAGAGGAAAATTGCATAATCCTTCAAACAATTTGACTGGTGTGCATATATGGCCTATGAAAGGCTGGGGGTTTCAGGTTAGGCCAGGTCAGGGTAAAATGGAATAATCCATAAAAAGATCATCGCTGATCTGCGACTATGGCTATGTCAGGCGAGAGGTGCTGGGCAGGACAGGGGACAATGAAATAATCCTTAAATAAATGATTGCTTTTGTAGGGATTGGGCCTATGCTAGCGACGGGTGCAGGTTAAAACAGGCATGGGGAAAATGGACTAATCCTCAAAAAATGCATTGTTGATGTGCACCAATGTCAGGTAGCAGGTGCAGGGCAGGCCAGGAGAACATGTAATACTCTTTAAAAAAGTATTGCTGGTGTGCGTCTATGGCTTTTGGCCGGAGGCTGGTGCAGGGCAGGCAAGAGGAAAATGGAATAGTTCTTAAAAATATTGTAGCTGGTGTGCACCTAAGGCTTACGGCAGGCAGCGGGTAAAGGGAAGGCCAGGGGAAAAAGGAACATTTCTTAAAGGTTTTATTGCTAGTGGCAGGCAGTGGGTGAATGCAGGGTAATTAAATAATCCTTAAAAAAATAATTCATGTATGGCATATGGCAGGTGGCAGGTGCAGGGCAGGCAAGGCCAGAGGGATATGGAATAATCCTTAAAAAGAATATATTGCTAGTGTGCGCCTATGGCATGTGGCAGGCTGTGGATGCAGACCAGGGTAAAAATGAAATATTCCTTAAAAAACTATATTGCTGTGTGGGCCTATGGCTTATCACAGGTAGCGGGTGCAGATTAGGCCAGACAAGGGGAAAATAGAATCATTCTTTAAAAAAATATTGTTTGTGTTGGCCAGGGGAAAATTGAGTTATCCTTGCAAAATGTATTGCTGGTGTGCACCTATGATAGGTGGCGGGTGAAGTGCAGGCCAAGGAAAAATGGAATTCTACTTGAAAAAATTATTTCTGCTGTTCGTCTATGGCATTTGGCAGGCAATGGGTACAGGGCAGGCCAGTGGAAATTGAATATTCCTTAAACAAACTACAGATGGTGTGCACCTAAGGCCTATGGCAGGAAGTAGGTGCAGGGTAGGCCAGGGGAAAATGGAATAATCCTTTAAAAATGAATTGCTTGTGTAGGCCTATGGCTTATGACACGCAGTGGGTGCAGGTTAAGTTAGGCCAGGGAAAAATTGAATAATCTTTAAAAAAACATTACTGGTGTGTGCCTATGGCCTGTGGCAGGTGGTGGGTGCAGAGCAGGGGAAAAGATATTCATCCTTACAAAAATTATTGCAGGCATGCACCACTGGCATATGGGAGGTGACAATTGCAGGGCAGGTCAGGGGAAAATTGAATAATCCTTACAAACATTATTGCTGGTATGCGACTATGGGCTATGGCAGGCGGTGGGTGCAGGGCAGGCCACAGGAAAATAGAATGCTCCTTATAAAAGGATTGCTGGTGGGAACCAATGGCAGGCGACAGGTGCAAGGAAAATTCTAATAATTAAAAGAAATCTATAGCTGGTGTCTCTCTAGGAACTATGAGAAAGGTTATAAAATGCTAGGAGACACAGGGGAAAATGGAGAACATCAATTAAAAAACACTTTACATACATACGACAATCATTCTCAAGCACATTAAGCTCACATCAGGAGAAAAGGAAAAAAACAGACATTTCCCACTGGCACATGGCTACCAAGGCCAAAGGCATGGGCAACAATGAACACATGGAGGCCTATGGTAAATGCAAAGCACACTGACTACAAAAGGGCCACCAGGAGGGCAAAAGTATGGACAACAAAGAGCACATGCAGGACTATGGAAAAAGCAAAGCACACAGACTACAACATATCTAGCAGTCACATGGCTAACTAGAGGGGAAAAGGGCCATCAAGGGCAAATTCATAGACAACAAAGAACATATGCAGGCCTATGGCAAAAGGAAAGCACACTGGCTACAGAAAACAAAATGGCCACCCGGCCACATTGCATGGAGAAAAAAAGACAAAATGGTGGCCTTTGTAATATGTGAATAAATCAACAATAAAAAAGTTATTGAATAACAAATCTAAAAAACCTGGACAGTAAATGTTTCATGCCTTTTTATATTAGTAATATTTAAAGTGTTGTCCCATTGAACCCTCTTGTGCACTCACAATTATATAAAGCGCTATTATACTCAGGCCGGTCGTAGTGTCGTGACATATTATTTGTATCATCTTTTGCAAAACTCTAATATCTTTGGTTAGTACTTTTATTCTCGTCGCACTTTTCTTCTGAATTTTTGCAGTCTTCGACGTAGATCATTTTAAAATACTCAGTCAAGGCTAAATATGCTTCTCATCTCCAGAAACTGTTTTATCACAAGAATGATTTTCTCATATGTCCTTAGAATAATGCTTTAAGATCACTGATCCTGATTTGGCGTGTTTGTCCTCCTTTAACACTTTTATATTTGCACCTCCTTTCGCAGCTCAATCAACTGCAATAATGTGTTAATGCAACCAACAATACTTGTCACAACTGCACATAAAGTACGTGTCAAAACAGCGTGCCAGGAGGAGGCAATAACATTTGGCTGGAGACACATAAAATGAATGTATCCTATATATGTTGAACGCACTTTTAAAAGAGAATCATTTGGAGTTAGTCAAACACCTCTCGCTGTGACTCGCTCCTACCTTAACTCAAAGGTTTGCCACAAAAGTTACACTTATAAAAACGTATATCAAGACTGAGATAGTTCTTCCTTTTCAGCGTTTGTACTTTATTGAATGTCTGTTCTCTGTCTATTTGAATTCTGGACTGTCAATTTTATCAAATATAAAAAATACTTTAATACAAAATATGAAACCGAATATCACAAACCACAATGGTATAAGAGCAAGAGGGTCATTTAAAGTTCGGTGGATGCAGGACGTGTGCCAAAATTTGGCGGATTTCCTGCCTGCCTTAGCCAAAATATTTACCCGCCACATTTTGTCGGATTTCATGCATGCTCCAAATTCTAAATAAATCCCCAAGAGCTTTTTGTTGAATAATTTCACCATCTTTTATGAACAAACACATTTTTATCGGTGCTCAACCCGAATTAAGAGAGTGGGCTTCAGGCCACTGTATGTTTCACAACCTATCCCATATTCGTGTGGATCACAGTCAGAGGCTCTTAAATATAATTGTCCACTCCCTTTCACGTACAGATCTTACACAACAGAACCATATGCGATTTCCCTCACCTCAACTTGCTGATATTGGACCTGGAGCACAAGCAATCAGGCTGCTATGTAGAAAGGTATGACTTATATAGTCCTTCCACGAGGATTTTCCTTTATTTTCAGGTGTCAGGGGCTTTACAGGAATAGCAATGAATATTCAATTAAATCTATGTAACTCAGAGATTCTCATACATACTTAGTCCAAAATATGAACAGATTTCTGGTAAATGCTAATTCTGCATGTTAAAATTTTTATTATTTCTTAATCTTGCCAAAGGAAATATTATTTAATGCAGAAATAATTTCCCCTGTAACACTATTAATTGTGGTGTGGTTGGTGTAACCTCCACAATAAATGTAAACACGCTTGCTAGAATTTGTTGGCATTCTCTTTTTACGAGAGTAAAGTAGCATGTCAACTATGGAGAGGCTTTGTACATATCAACAGTGTTACACAATTCTGGGTGTACAGTAATTAAGACGTTGAAACCACCATTATGTCCCCTGGAAACATCAGTTATAGCTCCTCTACCACTAAAAACATTGTACTACAGAATATCTACAAATCGCTTGAATTTTACATCTTACTAAACTCCATTTATCAGGCCAAATGTCTCCAGGCGCTGATTCTTTGAATTAGTGTCTCAAACTCTGCGCAAGCCAAAAACAGTGTTAGTAAGTTTGGTTTAACCTGGCCTCTCACCTGTCTCATAACATTTATCTCGCACTAAATGCTGAATTTTTCTTCAATACTTTAGAAATAAAATAAAAGTAGAACTAAAGATAACAGTGCGCTTGTCAAATGGTGTGTATTTTTTCTCAAATTAGCAAAGAAATAGTAATGCATACTAGCAATGCTTTCATGAAAAACAAAATCTAATATATAACACTTTTAACAAGAAAAAGTGTCTTGCTAACAGAAAGTTATATGGTGTGAAAAAGATAAAGGCCTATACAGCTCGCAATATTATAAAATAATCTTGCATTTACAGCTAAGCCAAGGAGTCAGAGCACAGTATTTTTTAAACGGGCCCCACACATGACACTTTTGCTATTAAAATTAGGAGCACTTGTGAGATCTGAGGGTGCTGCTTTATGTTGAAGGGAAGCAGTAAATGAGACAGTCTGGAAGCCATTAAAGATCAGTTGTCCAAAGGTTTTGGTTTCCCTGTAAAGCACCATGAGCACATTACTTTGCTTTTCAGAAAAAAACACTGTCTTCCACTGGCATGAATGTAGACTAAACCTCTCAGGGCATGTGTCTATATGCAGTGGTCTGGAGTTGGTGCTGAAACCACTAGGTCTCAGAGCAATGCCTTATTTAGGTTACCTGTAAACAGTCCCTGCCCCAACCCAACCTGGTATTAGATTTTACCTCTGCCTATTCTGTAGTGTTTTGTGAGTTAGAGTGGACAATACCCTTTTGTTTTCTGACATACTCTGTAGAACAGTGACCTAAGTGCTTGGGTGTGGTTGATAGAATTCATGATGTAGAATGTCTAGTTAACGTTTACACACTGGAAAATAAAGGCATGCAAAACCAAGCTCTGTATGTGTTATAATCATTTACATGCTCCAAGGCTGGTGACGATGCTACAATTGACAATAAGATAGGGTATCCATGAATGAAAGAACCAACAGTGCTCTCCCAGAGAGTTTGCCATGGTAAAGCAAACTGCTTGTGAATGTCACAGGCTCCTCAGTTGAAGTGAAGATCAACGGTTGGTATATGTAGAGTCAAAGTGCTACTTCAGCCAGTGCAAAGCTCTTGAAGAAGATGAAGACCTTTCAGTGAAAATTGTGTATTATTGTCCAAGAACCTGCTGATGAGACTGTGAAAGAGGTACTGTACCACAACACAACGCAAAGCCATAAAGCATAGCTAACTATAACGCTAAGGGCAGAAACAACCAGGTATGAAGAGGTGTTAAAAGCAAGAATAGTCAAACACCGAGAGTATAATTAAACTTACCCGAACCTGAGTGAAGAGTGCAATCTGACCTCAAGAGTGGGCAAAGAGCCCCAAGTGAGAGCACAGGGGTTGTGCTTACAGAGTTATTGGTCCCTGAATCAACACACATAGAAGGTGCTGAGTACGGTCTGCATAACTCAAAGGTCATCAAGAAGCTAGAAGGCTCCAATGGCCACAGAACATCAGATCCGCGGCAAATACATAAATGTCAGCACATGGCTAGAGATTAGCAAAGGTGCCGATCCAAGTGGGAAGCTACCATTGCCAGAGCAGGCTATGCTCTCGATGCCAGGAAGTTCCACAGGTAATGATGCCACCACCTTCCTACTACTTCGCTTTGATGCTACCAAAAAGTTTAATATTAGCGCCAGATGAACTGCCTGGATTGACTCATTTATTCACTTCATTGTTGCATTGGAAGAAGCAGATAAAATGATCATCAAATATCTAAAAAATTTAGCAGGTGAAGGCATAAAGGAATAAAGAAAATACCACACGCTGATGAAGTCTCATACTGACAAAGCAAAGAGGCAATAAATATCAAGTTCAATCTAATGCCGAATATCGATTATGAAAGATACATTTTCAACCCAGGCAGAAAGCTGGTGAAACAATCAATGAGTTTGTCCAAAGACTTGACACACTCATCAGACATTGTAAGTTCATTGAATTCAATGATAAATAAGCCACACATCTCAGAGTTATAGATGGTTGCCTTTCCGATTCATTCAGATGATGAAAGCTGAGAGATGCACTCACTCTGGAAGTGAATACTCATGTTTGCGAATCCCAAAGAATGTGCAGACTGACAAGCTACTGGCATGGAGGCCGGAGGAGTCAAAGTGAGTCAATACTGAACATAAAAAGTAAGCAGAGTCACAAGGTCAAAAGGCTAGAAAGTAGTGTCTCCAAAGAAAAATATACTATGCTTCAGATGCGTCTTTTCTTTTCCACATAAAAGTTAAATATCCCACCATTGGACAAGTATGCAAGGCTTGTGGGAAAGAGAACCATTTTGTAACAGTTTGCAAAGCGAAGGAAAAACTAAGTGCATCACGGTGAGAAAACAAAATGGATGTCCGAATGTTCCAGAAGCGATGTTGTACTCGGGCTCATAAGTCCACATGGCCATATCAGTTGAGGCAAATGAAAACAAAACAAAGTTGATCATCATCTAAATCTTCGTCCACAAGTTCTTCAACGTCATTGTCAAGCAACAGTAAAGAAGATGGATGTGCAATTTCTATCTTAACTAAAGAGAAGCGTGCACAACAGATTGTCCACATGCAAGAAAAAAATGTGAGTTGAGATAAAATCGGCAGGTGAAGTAAAAAAAAAAAATTTAGACACTGTCCTAAAGTCACACTAAAGGTGAATGGCTGTTCCATACCTTTTATCATAGATAGTGGTGCATCAATAAACATCATGCCTGAGGAGAAGTACGGCAAACTGTCTCCAGTGCCCCATCTCACATCGTTGAAAAGTAAAGTGCATTCATGGGTTGCATCCACCCAATTAAAAAGTCAAGGTGCAGTTATAGCAACCATGAAGCACAAAAGACAAAGTACAAAAAGCACCTCATGCACTACAATGTACTTCATCAAGTAAAGTACAAAACACAATTCATGCACTTAAATGTAGTTCATCAAGTGCCTGTTTACTCAGTTTCAATACTGTTGCACAAATGGGACTGAAAATTACAACATAAATGCTCATAACAAAACAGTGAGTCAGTTTTCCTCATTGTTTTGTGGATTAGGAAAACTTCAGACAATGAAAGTGCAACTTCATATTAATGAGGTCATTTGTCTTGTTGCTCAGCGACATTGTCGAATTGCATTTCTTTACAAGAAGCTGTTGAAAAAGTACTTAAGACATTATTAAATCATGATATCATTGAGCAATCTACTTGCCTGACACCATGGGTTTTGCTCATAGGGGTAGTGCCTAATAAGGACATTGTAGGTTCTGTGTACATCTGTGTTGATATGCGTCAAGCTAACAAGGCAATTGAAAGAGAATAACATTCAGGTCCACACATTGCTGATATGATCACCCAGCTGAATAGGGCCAAACTATTATCTGCCTCGTTCTCAACAAAGGATATCAGCAGTTGGAACTAGAAGAAGATTGCAGATACAATGCTACCTTTTCAACCCATATTGATTTGTTCAGATATGAGAGTACTTTTTGGCATCTCATCAGCTGCAGAACTGTTTCAAGATGTCGTTCGCCGCATAATACAGACTGTCATGCATGCTTTCAATTACAGTGATGCTATATTGGTTTTTGAAGACACATAAAAGAAACATGCTAAAGCTCTTAAATAGTACAAATAACAGGTGGTCCTAGACTCATTTAGCGCACATCAAGTCAATGACGTTCAGAATTCAAATACAACTTTTTGCATGTAGAAATCAGCACATGGTAATTAATACATGACAAAATAACATTATCAAATATGCACCTGGAATAGGAAAGGACGCTAACTGTTTTTCTTTAGGGTACTTTGTATTTTTATTTTTATTAAATAAACAAAAAAGGTAAAGACAATACAAAGTAATTACCAACCAAGTGGTTTCTCAAAGTTTGCTACAGTTTTTAGAAGTTGCAGAGAAATATCATCTGTTTGTTGGGCGGGGGTAGTGGTAGAAATACTCTCTTACACTACTCCAGCCACCACCCCCGTAATCTTAGAGACAATTTACCTTTTGGTCAGTTTCTGAGGCTACGGAGGCAGTGCTCCAAAGAACATGACATTTTTGAAGGATCTGCTGACCTTATGACCCGACTGACCAAAATGGGCTACCCAGTGAGCGTACTCAAAAAAGCCAGCAAACGGGCATGGTTCTGTCACAGGGAATACCTCTTAAAACCAAACAGAAGGTAGCTCCTGAGCAGGAATGGTTGATTTGCATCACAACATTTTTGCACCAGAAGAAATTAGATCAGAAAGATCATCAACCACCATTGGCATCTTGTGGCTGATGATGCAGGAATTACTGAAACTCCGATGGTAGCTAGAAAAGAATACAAAAAAACAATAGAATTGGCAAAACGCACATGGAAGGAAGACCATTGGCAGGAACTTAGGAGGGCCGCCTCCCTAAAGGACTCAACTATTTTTTGGGACCTAATAAATAAATCAGGGGAGTGGATTCTGTCCTACATCATATAACTGAATAGCAATGGCCCTCCCATTTCCTGAATCTTTACTCTTGTAAGGCTGACTCCGTACAACTGCCAGTCCCACATTTAGATTCCGAGCTAACCAACTTGAATACTGAACCAGCTGATCCCTTCACTTTTCTTGAGGTCCAAGCAGCTATCAAAAATATAGCCCCGGGAAAGGCTGCTGGCCCGGATGGCTTGCCTGGTGATCTTCTATTACATGACCCGACCCTATAGGCTAATCTTATTCTCTTGTTAATGAATCTCCTGACCCAGGGCTATCCAGTCCCTGAGTCGTGGAAAGGAGCAGAAGTGGTCACGATATATAAAAAGGGGGCTAGAGAGGACCCTGCAAACTATAGACCAATCAGTTTGATTGATGTAATTCAGAAGGTGGTTGGCAGGGTGCTCATATCCAGAACGGTGACATGGTTAGAGGAAGGTGACATCCTAACACACCTTCAAGCGGGTTTTAGACAGAAGGTCAGCACAATAGACCAAGTCTTCCGATTCACTGCGATTTATTGGAAGACTGTTTCTGTTGGCAAAGGGTCATTATATCTGGCGTTTATAGACCTGAAAACCGCCTTCGACCTTGTCCCACGCATTAAATTATGGCAGGTACTTCAGGATATGGGCTTCCCACGCTACCTCCTGGAGTTGGTAAAAAGATTGCACAATGGCACCTATGCAAGGATTAGATGGGGGAGTGAGGGTCAATTAACTGACAAAATACTAGTGAACAGGGGGATCCGCAAGGGTTGTGTGATGGCTCCCACCTTGTTCTCCTTCTTTACAAATTGGGTTGCAGGTCATTTGAGGGAGGACCCTGCGGATGCTCCCACCCTGGCAGGTGAAAAAATACCAACCCTCTTTTTCGCAGACGACACCCTCCTCATGTCCAAAACCCACTCTGGTCTCCAAATACTTTTGAACAGGTTTGATACTTTCTGTGAGGAACGTGGGTTAACAATCAACACCACAAAAACTAAACTAATGGTATTTTCCCAAACAAAGAGATCTAGGAAGATTAATGTGGCACTTAATGGATGTTCACTGGAGGAGGTTGATGCATTTGATTATTTGGGAGTAAGGGTGAATCGGAGAATGAAGTGGGTCTCTCACCTAGCAAAAATGCTCCTGAATCTTAAAAGGGCTACGGGAGCCATTTCCAGAGAACACCGAGCCTCCGCAAGTAGGCCCATCGCCCCTGCCCTTGTCATCTACGAGGGGAAAGCATTGGCTGCAACAACGTATGGGTCAGAACTATGGGGCTTTGACAACATCCTAGAACTAACAAAAATCGAAAACAAGTTTTTAAGAGACCTGGTAGGCCTCCCAGTCTCTACCCCTTTGAAACCTCTACTTCAGGACATGGGCCGTCGTGCAATTAAAGACATCGTCACCCTCCGACCATTACCATATTGGGTGCGACTGAGAAGGACACCGGAGTTGGTACATTATGCTGCAGTTCTAGACAAACTTATTACCCTGAACAGGACAACTAAGATTGCATGGCTGGACAACTTGAGGGACTTGATCACCAACTTGGGGCTAAGTGAAACATGGCTGTCCCAATCACCACCCCCGAAAGAATCCATTAAGAAAATATATTGGGAATGGGTCCAAGCCAGGGAGCTCAAAAAATCAAATTGGGGGGTTTTAACTGATCAGTTCCTAGAGCACAAGCCGGTGAGGAAGTTGGAACCCTTTCTCGATGTTATTAAAGCAGCTAGAGACAGAACTTTGTTTTTAAAATTTAGATATGGAACACTTCCATTGAACACATTTACCAGGCGTTGGAAGTCCTCTCTGTCTAACCATTCCAGCTGCCCTGGATGTGCAAACCCTACTGAGTCCCTAGCACACTTCTTATTTGCCTGTAGAGCATAAAGTGGACCCAGGAGAAGGTGGTTAAAGCCAGTATGCAGAGAACTGGGAGTCAGGCACTATGCGACGGCACTCCGTATATTGGTAACGGACACAACATCTATGATGGTCTTTTGCGGAGTCGCCAAGTTTCTGGGAAAGGCCCGGCAGATACGTTTAAGACTGATAAAATCGAGAACGGGGTAGGAAACTGTGTATTATAAAGCATTAGAATATCACCGGTTCTCTGTCTTAGAGCTTCATTTTATCTATCTTTTACCTGTATATTGTCTGCATTTGCGGTAGAAAGGACTTCTCTTTTTTAAGATTTTATATTCTTTTTAACAATGAAACTGTATGTACTTTTATGATAAATTTTATTTTTATCAAAATAAAGTATTCAATTCGAAATTCGAATTCAATTCGAATTCGAATTCGAAACTCCGATGCATGCGTTGAGGAAAGGCAAAAGCGTAAGGGATCATGTGGTTACATCTTTTCTTCCCACAAAACCATGGATAATCAACTCACTTTGGAACATACCACCTGTCAAGGGGAATTTTCTTGTGTGGCACATGTAAGGCTTGCCATATGTCCAAGAAGATTCCGAATTTCTGGTACAACGACTACACTCATACATTGCATGATCACACCAATTGCAACACTATACCTGTAATATATGCAATATCATCTCCATTTGATTTCCTATACATTGGGCAGACTATACAGAAAGCGAAGATTCGTATACTACAACACTGCAGTAGAATACAATGCAAGGTCCAGGGTGCACCCCTTGTTGAGCACTTCACTGTGTCCAGACAACCAGCTGAGAGTCTGAAGTGGTGGGTCATTGGGAAAGTAAAAACTAATCCCAGGGGGGGCAACTTTACCAACACCCTGAGTGTTAGACAATGCAAATGAATACATACTTGTGGTACTGTCCTAAGAGGACTGAATGAGTATGAAGAAATTGCCAGAAAGGTAGAAACTTTAAACAATGGCTGAGGTTTTGCCAATGGTGTTGTATCTGACATATTCCTTACACCAGTGTGTATTTCCATTTTAACTTTACGATGTGTATATTCATTTCCGGTGTACAGCTTCTTAACCTCACGTTCATTGTATCATACACTGTTTCTACTTTTGACTACCATAGCTGCCTCATTCCTACTAAGGATGTAAATAACTCAATTGTTTCATATCCCATACACATCGTTTTAACCACATCCATTGTATCATACACTGTATATGTTTTTTTGGCAGCTATAGAAGTCTGATCTCTGTCATGTATGTACGAATAATATAATCACGTCATATTATTGCATGTTCTGTGTATACTGTATTCATATATGTTTTGTGCCGTTGGATCCAACCTTGTTCGGTTTAGATTTAAACGCTGGCAATATGTTATAGTGTTAAACTCATGTATATGTTTTTTGAGCATGTATTAATTCTGTATTCTGTCTTTCCTATTCACCAGGCAATATGCTGGTTTGATAACCAGGCATTGAGCTCATTACGAGAATTTAATTCCATCCAACATTTAGATCATTTTTTGAAAGTCTGTTTTCCTACACACTGCCCTGGTTTCTCATACTTATAGGACCGGGATTGAGCGTGCATTTAAGGCATCACACAGTGCTCTGATGGTGACGTGCACACATCTTTTAATTATAGACGCTCTACGTGTTGCCCAGTCTCTGCCAGACTCTGACGCGTGAGGAGCTTGCATCTGCAGGGTGATGAAATCACATTCTTAAGGTAATTTTCCTGAGGCCCACAGTTATGTCTTGTTTCACCATTGTGCATTTGAACCAGTACTACAGGACAGATATACTCAATATCTCATTTGCTTTTTAGATCCAACATGGCAATTGGTTCTCCTATCAAAGGAATGCCTAGGGGCTTTGCATTCTTTGCACCTTTAACCCAGCATTACGGCTGAGGTTAGATTAAATTCATTTGTTTTTAGATACCCATTTCAGTAGATTTGATGTCCTGCTAAATGCTACACTGCATTAGCATGCAGGTAAGTGGCTTTGAGTGTGCTCTCCTTTTCAATTATTGATCTCACTCAAAATTGGTAATCTAATATGCACCTTCATTAATTTACAGACCATTCATCCCCGGGATCTGTGCTCTGGCCTGCCAATGATAGTCGTCTGAAATAGGACAGTAGTTTAGGTGCACATAGGACGCACTTTTTGATTTCTCTTACAAAACATCTTTTAATTCTACGCTGCCCTTCTAGGTTGCCTCCCACACCTTCCCTAGTCCTGAGGAAGAGCTGCTAGTGGAGGTTTCAAATTACCCTCTACGCAATAGGTTGGGTGGAAACGTTGACACAGATCCCCCAATTTCAAGCCTGTACCATATTCTACAACTACCCCACCCAACAAATAGATGATATTTCTCTGCAAATTCTAAAAACTGTAAAAAAGGATGACAATATGATGTATTGTGGACATGCCGTAACTCAATAGTGTTTGTTGCACTAATAACCAGTGTGGATATTATTTTTGCAATTACTTCCATCTAACTATCTTCACTTTGTAGTCTTTTTCTTTTCCCATCTACTGCACATCGTAGCACTACTCTTTTACACCCCTTCCTTGTGAGCTACCTCTTGATTCGTAGATACTTAGTAATGTCTTTACCTTTTTTTGTTTATTTAAGAATAATAAAAATACAAAGTACATTAAAGAAAAACAGATAGTGTCCATTACTTTTCCAGGTGCATATTAGATAATGTTATTTTATCATGTATTAATTACCTTGTGCTGATTCCTTCATGAATAAACATTTATTTGAATTCTAAATGTCACTGACTTGATGCGCGCAAAATGAGTCTAGGACCAAATGTTATTTATACTTTACGACACCCAGGCCCGCAGAAAGTGATTGGGTTACCCCATTAGTCTATAACTGCTCTTACATAAGCATGCTGTTTGCTTGCGGATGCAGGTCTCTCTTAAAATGCAGAGAAGTGTGGGTTCTACAAAACAAAACTCAGCTTCTTTGGCCATATTTTCTCTGATGGGGGAATGACTAAAGTACAGGCTATGTCAGCCAACTGTCCTCACAAGATGTTACCATGTTGCGCTCTTTTATTGTCATGCCATTATGATAATGGGGTGACCCAGTGGTGTCATTGCTAGCTATTGTTCTTGGTAAATTCAAGGTTTTGCCACAGTAAGAGCACCATTAAGAGACTTAAGGAAATGAAATGCTTAATTTCAATGGTCACATGAATCTGAACAAAGCTTCAAGAAAATCAAACTTGTAATAGAGAACACCATTGAAATGGCCAATTGTGATACAAAGCTTCATACAGAAATTGATATTGCTGCGAGCTTGGTAGGGTTGGGCATGATTTTTGCCCAACACAATGGGCATCCAAGTGCTTGAAGGCATATTGTGGCTTATGCACAAACTGAACATGCCTATTCACAACCCGAAAAAGAAAGACTAGCAGTAGTGTGGGCTCGTGAATATTTTCCCGTGTTTCTATATGGAAAGTATTTCACTCTTTTCACAGATAATCAAGCATTGCTTACCATTTTTGGCAATCCTAAAGTCAAGAAACCCCCTCGCATTGAGGGGTGGAGGTTGTAACTGCAGGAATATGACTGCACTCTTGGTCACCCACCAGGAAAAAAGCTAAACCCTGCCGACTACTTTGCACAAGTGCCTGTACAATGTCATTGTATCACTTCAAAAACAACTAAAGCGTACATTAACTTCATCATAAAGTCGAGTATACCTGCTGCAATATCAGTAAAACAAATCATTGCTGTCATGAGCACAGACAGTGATATTGTATTGTCTATAACTTTATTCAATATACAATATCATAAAAGTATAAAAAATGTTATAAAAAGGGTGAAGGGGAAAAACCTCTCCCAATAAAAATACATTAATCAATATTTACAAAGGTGCAATATATAGCAAAATCCATACATAATGTATATTGCATAATTCATGCATTGACAGACAAATTCGTCATGTATTGGATAAGCAGTTAAAAATGGTTTATCATAAAAAGACGAGATGCACAACATTATAAGGTGGCGATCGGCAGTTCCACAGCCTGTGCTTGAATCATCCTAGAACATTTCATCCTCCTCAGCCAGGCGCAGCACAGGTATATGCTGCGCCACCCTATGGTCTCTACAACCCAGGTTGGAACAAACGGGTTGCAGCCATTTCCTCCTCGCCTGGCCATAAGCTGGACAGGCGAAGAGGAAATGGGCGACCGATTCCGCAGGGGAGGCACAGCCCGGGCACGCGAAGTCGCTCCCCCTCAGGTGCCGCCAGCCTGCTCTGAAGTCGTTCAATGGGAGGGTACCAAACCTCAACTTAAGGTACCGGGCCCTATCTTTTGGGGACTCGATAAGATCTAGGAAAAATTCTAATTTGGGCGCCGGCTTAGCGCTCAGGTAGATTTCTGTCAGTGTGCCGCGGTTCCCACTTCTTGCAGCGGCCGCGGCCACCCTATCCCAATAGGTCTTTTTCACAACTGCTTTGGGCGGCGGGTTCTGACTCACCCAAGCTTCTCCCAGACCTATATCCTCCACTAGCTGTTTCAATTTGGATAGCCAGCCTATCTTGTGGCCCACATCTAGTTCTATTAATTCGGTCAATGAAGTGGCATAGTGGTATAACTCCGGGCACCTTCTAAGGCGTGTCCAAAACAATAAAGGGCGCAATCTTGCCACCTCGTTTATTGGATGTCTCCCCAAGTCATAGCGGAGCGGGACCAGTGGGGTCGATGGAGGGAGCGAGACCAAGTCTCGAAAGAACTTGTTCTCTGATCTTACTAGATCTGTGACCTTCTCGAAACCCCACAGTTCCGCTCCGTATAGTGATGAGGGCAAGGCCTTTCCCTCATAGACCTTAATGGCGGGGGCCACAGGTTGACAGTAGGAGAGGCGCTGGTGTTTAGAAATAGCCCCCAACACTCGCTTGTGATTGAGGAGCATTTTGGCCAGGTGCGAGGACCAAGTCATCCGACTATTAATCCTCACTCCTAAATAGTCAAAGGCCTCGACAAGTTCCAGGGGGATATCATTTAATCTAATGTTATTTTTAAAGTTTTTCAATGGTGCCAGGGCCATTAATTATGTTTTGGATGTATTTATAATCAAGCCTCTAGCATCACAAAACTGGGTGAAGCGGTTGAGTAGTTTTTGTACCCCCATGGGGCTTTTTGAAATCAAGAGCGTGTCATCCGCAAAGAGCAGTGTGTTTTTTTTTTCCCCTGCCAGGGATGGGGCATCGGCCCGTCCTCCCTCAAGTGGTCCACCACTCCATTGACGAATAGGGAGAACAGGGTCGGGCCATAACACAGCCCTGGCGGACCCCTCTCTTGACCACTATCCTCTAGTTGACTCTCGTTGCCCCACCTCACTCTAGCGTAATTCCCCTCATGGAGCCTTTTAATGAGGTCCAGGATTAGAGCGGGGGTGCCAAGATCGAACATTGTCTGCCATAGCTTGGCACGAGGGACCAGGTCAAAGGCTGTTCTTAAATCGATGAATGCTAAGTAAAGGCTGGCCTTTTTGATTGTAACAGACTTCCAGTAGAGAGCAAGAAATCTGAAGACCTGGTCCATCGTGCCAGTCCCCTGTCTAAACCCAGCCTGGAAATGTGACAAAATGCCCTCCTCATCAATCCAGGACCTCATTCTTGTCAGAAGGACCCTGCCAACCACTTTCTGGGCCACATCGATCAAACTGATTGGTCTATAGTTGGCAGGGTCCTCCCGGTCCCCTTTCTTATAAATAGTCACCACCTCAGCACCCTTCCAGGAGTCGGGCACTGGGTGTCCACTCGCAATGAGGTTGAGAATCCGGAGAATAAAATCTGCCCAAAGATTTTTTTTGTGCAACATTAGGTCCCCTGGGAGAACATCTGGGCCTGCGGCTTTGCCCGGGGCAATTGTTGTGATTGCCGATAGTACCTCTCTTAATCCGAACAGTTCCACATGGGTGTGGGGCTCAGGGGGGGCAGATCCTAGCGCCAGCTCAATGGGTATATCCTCTACCTCACTGGAATACAGGCCATAAAAGTGCTCATACCATTGGCCCCCCACTATATGGTTTGCTGTAGGTTCTACTCCTTTTCTGGTGCTAATTAGCTCCCAGAATCTAGTGGAGTCTTTCAGCTGGGCAGCAGATTTCAAATCTTGCCAATGCATTTCCTCCCACAGACGTTTGGCTATATCAACCGTCTGATAGTAGATTTTCCTCGCAGCGGCTATACTAGGTTGATCTTTGTCTCTCAGAGCCTTTGTTAGTTCCGGCCTCCTAGTCCTACAGGCCACGGAGTACCAAGAGTGTGCAGCCTTTGGACGAGGGGCCTTACAGCCACCATTTTCTTTGACCAGGAAGAACTCACCTACCTTCGCCATTACCTCCTTATAAACTTTCGTAAGCTTTGACTCCTGCGGGGCCACTGGGGAGGGGACTCGTTATGTCACCGAGTTCCAAGATGCTATGGTTTATGGCCTCCCTAATACTTTCCAGAGTGGATTCCTGCTTGGCGACCTTACTCCATCTCATACGACAGTTGCAATCGGAGGGTATTATCTCCCTTGTCAACTGCCTCATGGGGCCAGGTGGCTCAATTTATGTAGTATGCCGTGCACGCCTCACCTGCATGCATAGCGGGTTGTGGTCGCTGTCGCACCTGGGGACCACCTCCATGTCAATTAGGTCGGCCCACAACCCTACATCTAATAGAATATAGTCGATACGCGATAGGGACCTAGATCTATTGTAAGTACATGCACCCATAGGATCCGATCGGGTTCTACCATTTGCTGCTCGCAAATTATGCTCCAGTGTTAGGGCATTAATTTGGACAGCTCTCTGGGTCCATCTCTTGATAGGGGCCAGACTGAGTTGGGGTATGACCCACTTGGAGTCCTCGTCCCCAATACCCAAAATATCCTCGTTGCATAGGGGTTTAAAGGTGCAGTTGAAGTCACTGGCAACAATGATCCCTGCGTTGGTCTTGATGGACGACAATTCCGTCTCGAGTGTTGATATGGTGGAACTAGCCTGGGCACCCGAGGACACTCTAGCATAGATGTTGAAGATTTCCAGATTGGGATTAACCTCATTCCCTACAATTGAAATATGGAGAATGTCCTGGGATGGGGTATCGTGTTTTGATACTCGCCAGTTCAGCTCGATGTTCAACAAAATATTGAGTCCCCCTGATGGCCGCCCCCTGCCTGAGGTGGTTGCGGGGATATGATATGTAGTGAACCCAGGTGTGTAAAGAGAGACCAGACTCCATGTCTCCTGGAATAGAATAATATCATAGTTATCTATGAAATCATTCCAATCCTGGTCGGCTAGGTTTTTTTGTAAACCTGCTATATTCCAGGATATGAACTGAATTACCCCCGCTATTTTCTGTCTGGAGTTCTCATCATTTGCTGGACTTCTCTCTAGTCGGTTGACTTTGTCCACCGCCAGCTCCCCGCTAATCGAAGATGCAGCTGCAGCTCGTTTCGGGGGGGGGGGGCCTGACTCAGATCATTTCCAGCTGGTTTGTTCAGGTCCGGGCCCAAGGGGAGGGTGTGTGTGCTTGCCCTGAGTCCTCTGGCACACAAACCAGAGTCCAGAGGGGAAACCAACGGATTTGAATAGAAGAGTGATCAGGAGGTGATGTTGTGTAGTCAAGGGTTAAAAGGTTCTCTGCTATGGTGGAATCTGAGAATTCCATCTCCACACAATCTGTTATGGAATCAGCCCTAGTTATCCTCCTTACACTCGTCATATCATCTCTTATAATAGATCTACACCCCCTTGTGTGCCTCAACCAGTGAAGAGCTTTATTGTGTATAGACTCATTACTTTCATAGCCCCCTAGCATAGTTAATTTGGGAACATGGGTCATATACACAATTGGCCTTGCCACGGGCGGGATGGTAAAAACCCTCATGCACCTATGGATGGTGAGAACCTATTTGCATCTGGGATGTGGCGAGCCGCTGGTTGTTTGGGCCTCATAGAAAGGGCTTGCCCCAAAGAAGGCCTTGGTACCAAACTGTGACTCAAAGAATCAGCATAAGACCTAGAGGTGTCTGGTGGTCCACTTGCCCTCACACCACCCTCCGGATCATTGGTCTTTGGGGGAGGGACTTTTGATGGCACTACTCTCTGTGGGACACAACCAGCCTGGTTAGCAATTTTTGGTTTCCCCCATGGAGAAGGTGCGGGGGGGACTGGACCCCTTGTCATCCTTCCTTTTACCAGACGGTCCACCTTCTCCGTTAGGATTGCCACTAGCTTTTCCAGGATTTGTTTCCTACCAAGAAGTTCCAACTTGGTGGTCATACATAGGTTATCCCTAGGTTCTCCCCCCCCCCATTAGCTCTATTGCAATTCCCCCTCACTGTCCCTCCGGAATTTTCCACTATGACTGCACAGTCTAAATCGAAAGGAGCAAACCTGTTAGAACTTGGAACCAATGGGAGTGTGACCAGATCCTGATCCGGCCCTTCACTGGGATCTGGCTCTGATGTTTTTTGGCAGTAAGATCAGGGTCTGGACCTGCTTTTTGCAAAGCGCTGGGGCTCTGCTTGCGAGGGTTCTGGCTGGTAAACATGGTAGGGATACATTTTTGTTTCTGCTAGGGTGCAACACAGGGGGACCTTTGGACATCGGTGGCTGGAGCCATAGAACTGTTACTGGCTAGGGTTAGTTCACACTCAGCAACTATGTCTTCAATTCTAGTTAGGACACAGTTCATGGCCGCATGGGGCATTTTTTTTAGCTTTTTTCCCCTTTTTGCCCTCCATAACCTTTTGTTTTCCCATATCTCTTAACTAATGATGTTAGTAATAGATGTAAAATTTTGGGAACGGGAATTTGACAGGCTCCGGGGGAGCAGCAGCAAACAGTCCCTTGGGATGCAGAAGGATAGTCAAATAATCAATCAGGCAGGGAATCCAGTCCCACTCCCATTAATGGAAGTTAGAGAGTTTAGAATGAGCAGTACCGTTAGTGGCCAGCGGCAGCAATCAGCAGATGAAATGAAATGGGGGTGGCCCAGCCTGGCCTCCTCCGGCCCCGGATGGCCACAGACGGCCCGCCCTTTGCCCGGGCTTAGCCCGGCGCACGCCCGCGCGCGTCCCGCGGGGCCGGAAATAATGCTTGTTTAATCACCCCCGATGTCAACTTGAGGGTCAGCTGCACTCCTGGTCTCCCTTGCGGCTCCTGGGTCCTGCCGCCGCAAACACTGCGTCTCCTGCGAAGCGGGAGGCACAAGGTAAAAAATAATGCCCCCGGTGTCAAGGGGGAGGGTCAGCTGCACTCCTGGTCTCCCTTGCGGCTCCTAGGTCCTGCCGCCACAAACGCTGCATCTCCCGCAAAGCGGGAGGTGCGAGGTCAAAAATAATGCCCCCGGTGTCAAGGGGGAGGGTCAGCTGCACTCCTGGTCTCCCTTGCGGCTCCTGGGTCCTGCTGCCACAAACGCTGCGTCTCCCGCAGTGATATGCTATTATTCAAAGGCATTATTGGACATCTATCCATGGAACAGCATCCTTGACCTCTTACAAACAACAGTGAAACACGAAAGTTCAAAAATATGAAAGATGAACTTTCCATTACCCAAGAAGGTTCATCTTACGAGATTCTAGAAATGCCATGCCAGAGAGTCTGAGACAGAAAGTCATTGAAGTGGTACATGAGTAATATTGTGAAACTGTCACCGCTAAGCGAGCTCTTCAAGACAGAGTTTGGTTTCCTCCTCTTGTTGAAAGAGTTGAAAGGGAATTAAAGGCCTGTCATTTGTGCAACTGTTTATCTCACAAAACATCCTAGCATCCATTGAACATGTCTGATCTTCCAAAACATGTGTGGGGAGTGAGAAGTTGGCCTGGTATATGATGTTCACTATTCTAGTGAGCACCTTGCACCAGTCCAAACAACCCTTATGGTGATGGTTGTAAAGTCAACTTTATAGACCAGCTATCCTAGTGGTAGCATGGACAAAGCAGTCTTAGGCTAAACTCAAGAGGGCATGTGAAGCCAGCTGTTTTACCATATGCAACCCCCTTTAATACCAAATAAAAGGACACCACACAGGATATATATAAAATATATATGTTATTTATTACAAGACAAACCCTCTGAACTCTTTATGAGGTCAGAGGCACAAGCACAATACAAGATATTCAATTAAAATACAATTAGTTGCACAAAATACAGTAGGGCCCTAGGGGCACGCTAAACCATATACTAAAATAGTGGTATAGGCCTAGGGCCTAGGGAATCGCTGAGGCTACGTTGAGCTACCAAGAGTTAGGAAGCAGGAGGCCCACAGGATGCATGTGCAATGTCTAAAGACACACGCGAGTTACCATAGAGAATGAATGGGAACGTAAAATATGGAAACTAGTTATTTTAGGGTACTTCTGAATGGACTCGGTGAAAGTTACTTGAAACCTAGACAGTTTGATAGTTAATACCCACAGGAGCACCAGAGTACTCGTGTTACCTCACCCACAGGAAGCGGGTGCATAGGTGTCAGAGTATGTCGGGTTTCGTCGTCGAATCCTATGGAGCCTGGAAGAAAGAAGCTGCAGGCGACCAGGAGAGAAGTGTCCGGGTGGATCCAAGGGTGGATCGAAGATGAAGAGGACCTGAAAGCAGAGGGGACAAAGTCTGGGTCACTAGCCAGGGACTAGGAAGGAACCAGGAAGGAACCTGGTGATGTCGTGAAGGAATCAGGTGCTGTCGTGAAGCTTGTCTCTGCAGCCACTTGGACCAGGAGGTGTCGACGACAACCAGGAGTCAGACACGGACTGTCCCTCAAAGGCTCTTGCTGTCGGCGGTGTCGGCTTCAGGATTGGAGGCAACAAGCCTTGGCAAAGGCAACCCATGCAGTGAACGAAGTTGGCTTCTTATTCAAACCAGCAAGGTCTGAGGGGCTGCTTCATTTGAGGGAAGCAAGGGCCAGTCTGGAACAACCAGACCAGTGGTGCAAATTCAAAGGTTCGTTGCCAGGATGGCCACTAGCCAATGGGCAAGTACCGGGCAGATGCGTCGAGCAGGAAAATGCAGAAGGGTCCCACGCAGAACTTGTGGAGTGTGCAGGGCTGATCTTCGGTGCAGATGATGCTCGGGGCTGGGGCTCCTCAATCCCCAATGCACAGCTTTGAGGGTGCCTAGGGTGCTGCACAATTAGCAAGTCGAAGACTTTTCAAGATGGCCAGTCGCACGTCTCTCGTCGCCTCAACGGGTCTCAGCTCTACTGGGACTGTGGATCGGGCTGTTGGATGTCTGGAAGTCTGATTCTCGTCAGGCTCTGTGCTCGGGCTCCGGCTGGAGCATCGACAAAGCAAGCCGTTGATCGCTGGATGGTGCCTGCTTGTGCAGGGTGGTCACTCCTTAACCACAAGGGAGATTTTTCAGTCGTCTTCTTGCAAAGTAGATCGTCGAAGGTCCAGAGTTTTGTTTCAGAGTTTCAGTCAGGATAAATCTAAAGTCTTGGGACTCAGCTCCTACCTATATACCAAATCTAGGGGCTGGATTACCTGCTAGGTCCCTCCTATGGGTGGGACCAGGGAAGGGGGTGGTTACACCCCTTTCCCTTTGTCCAGTTTTGCACCAGAGCTGGGGCTGGAGTGCCCCAGCACCGGTTTGAACTGGACCATGCATGGGACACCTTGTGTGCCCCAGGCAGTGTCTCATTTCTTTCAGCCCTCCCTGCTCCAATACACAAAAGCCTGTCTGGGGTGGTGCTAGCACCTCCCAAGGCAGGAAACCTATTGTCCAAGCCTCCCTTGCTGGAAGGACTCCCAGCAGCAGGAGGTCAGACTTGTGTCTATGGCAGCAGCATCCATTTTGTGATGCTGAGGCTCTGCTTAACTTTGACCGGGAATAGTAGGAACAACATGTCTTCTCCCTCTGGAAGGGTGGAATGCTACCCCTGTCGCCAGGACTGGGGAGGGAGTAGTATTCCAAATCGTATGACACCTTACTCGACATGTTTTGATAAAGCCAAACCAGAGTTAGCATTTAACCGCGAGGTTCATAATGCACTTAAGAGTATATGGTATGGCAATATCCTAGAACAGCTATAAGGACATGGTTCCGAAAGCTGCAGACAGGCTCAGCTCATGCTAGAGCACTATCCCACATAAAACCAAGCACGCTGCCTCCAGGATTGTTAAGGCCTGCCATAGGAGTGACTTATAGGTGTATATGTATCTAGATATAAGGTAACATATGGGTATACTATATCTAAAGCAAAAGGGTGATTACACCACCTTGCCCCAACTGAGTGATCAGCCAGTTGTGTCAATTTGGGTGGCCAGCCAGTGGTGGCATAATACATGCTGCAGCCCCTGGTAGGCCTTGGATGCACCTATGCCCTGGGTACCTATAGTACACTGTACAGGGGCTCCTAAGGTGACCCAGTATCCAATTGGAGATGTACCTAGGGTACATGGGGTCCATTTTAAAGTGAGAGCAGATAGCCTGGGGCCCTGATTAGCAGGATCCCAGGCCACCAAGTCAAAAACGAGCTAAACATTAGGCAAAAAATCTGGGGTAACCATAGTCAGGTATCCACCTTCCTAGACAACCCCCCCAACGAAAGTAGATAAGGCTATCCTTGACCAGGTAAGCCTATATTGCCTGAGTGGCCATATAAGGAAGTACCTGCACTAGCATGGTTACCCCCTGTCTCATGGCCCACTAAGCAATTCCTTACCCTAATGGTATATTAGGGTCCCCACCATAGGGAATCTCTACCTGTGGTGTGTTTTGGCAAAGTAAAAGGCTGGTGTTGAGATGGAGTACTGAAGTGAGGCTCCTCTATTGCAGGGCTCAGCTTCCTCCAATCACTTTCCACCATATATTTCCACCTTTCTTTCCTTGACTGAGTTGCACTGTGCTCTCAGTGTCAACCTCTGGCTACCTAAAGCTTGAGGCTGGGTCAATTTTGTTGGCTTACAGGAGGGACAGGTCAGGTTTGGGTCCCAGGTTTGGCTGTGCCCCACAGAATCCATCTGGGGGAGGTTCCTAACTAAGTGTAAGGGAGATCCCTCAGGAGTTTTTGAAAGTTTCACCTTGCTAGGGCTGCTAGCTTTGGTGCCCCTAATCTGCTGATGGGGTGGTTCGTGTGGACAGGGGCCCCTTTGGGGTCCACCACTGGCCTCCATGACCTCTGCAGCCCTGGGCTGACTGAGGCAGGGTAGAGAGGGGCAGGTTACCTGCTCCAGACTGGGTCCCACCTTGGAAGGGTCCACTGACATCAGGGGCTCTGCCAGGCTAGGCCTGACTACCTCTGGGGCAGTTCCTTCACAAGGGGTAGGGTTAGTTCCCTGAGGAGGCTTACTCTCACCTAAGGTCTGGTGGGAAGGAGATTTTTCTTCCTCCCCAATGCTCTCTGTCTGAGTGGAGTGATCCATAGTTTCAGACTTCACTAAAATCTGTTTGTGTTTGGGCTGTGACCATCACAGCCCTACCAACCTTTTCAGGAAGGAACTCAGTTTGGGTGTGGGCTGTGACCATCACAGCCCTTCCAACCTCTTTTGGAAGGCCTACCATTTTGGAATGGGTTTCTTGTTCTACCTCACCCCAGGCTGAGATCTCTAGATCATTCCCCAGTAGACAATCAACAGGCAAGTTTGTAGACACTGCCACTCTCTTGGGGCCAGTGACACCTCCCCAGCTGAGATTTACTACTGCCATGGGATGATCTTTCTGCACTCCATCAATGTTGATCACCTGATAGGTGAATTCAGGTAAAAGTTGTCCTGAGGGAACTAGAATGTCAGTCACCATAGTAATGCTAGCCCCTGTATCTCTGTAGGCTTCAACTTTCTGGCCATTGATGTGGGGCTCCTGCCTGTACTTGCCCAAAGTGTTGGGACAAGCAGTGAAGTTGGCAAACCCCATGCCATTTTCACAGACAAGAGTAGCTAAGTTAGGGGACCTGGTTAGGCCAGAGTCCACCTGAGCTCCCAAGGTAAACCCAGCCAAATTCTTGGGGGCACTCCCACCACCTGGGGGATTACTACTAATAGTAGTAACAGGAGGTCTGGGAGTATTACTTAGGGGTATGTTCTCCTTATTGTTGGCCTTTGGGCAACTGCTGTCAGTTTTCCAGTGGCCAGGCTTTTTACAGTCAAGGCAATAAGGTTTCTTTGGGTTAGAGGAAGTGTTTTGGGACCCACCCTATCATTGGAGTTTTGGGGCCCTGGGGAAGTCTTGTCTTTAGATTTATCCCCACCTTTCTCTTGAGGCTTGGCAGAATCTTTCTTCTGGTCACTACCCTGATTTCTAGGCCTAATCCTGGTTCTGACCCATTTATCTGCCCTCTTACCCAATTCTTGAGGAGAGGTCAGATCTGAGTCCACCAGGTGCTGGTGTAGAAGCTGGTTTTGACAATCACTAAGGATCTGCTCCCTCATAATCAAATTATACAATCCTGCATAGTCATGTACTTTGCTGCCCAATACCCAGCCCTCCAGAGCCTTAGTAGCACAATCTACAAAATCAGTCCAGTCCAGAGTCGGTGTCTTCTGGGTATCCCTGAACATCAACCTGTACTGTTCAGTGGTTAAGCCAAACCCATCAATCAGAGCACTCTTCAGGACTTTGTAGTTATCAGCATCCTCATCACTAACTGTGAGGAGCTTATCTCTACCTTCTTCTGAAAAGGAGAGCCAAAATATTGCTGCCCACTGACTTTGGGGTACCTGCTGTACTTTGCAGGCCCTCTCCAAAGCAGTTATCCACTTGTGAATGTCATCCCCATCTTTGTAGGGGGGCACAATCTTACTCAAATGTCTATTGTCATAGCACTTGTCTTTATCCTTACGGATACTGCTGCCACCAGTGGGCTCTAGCCCACCTAACTTCCTTTCTCTCTCAAAAGCAAGTTTTTCTTTGGCTAGGGCAAGTTGCTCTCTCTCAATTCTGAGATTAACTTCCTTCATCCTAGGGGGGCGTGGCTAGCCGTGCTGCGAGATGGCCGCCACCTGGGCGAGCTCCGCCGACCGGGAGATTAATCCTTTAATTTATACTGCGAAATTGTGCTAGAGTTGTAATCCTGTGCACTCCGAGAGGTGGGGGAAAAGGTGGCGCCCATACGAACTGAACGAACGGCGATGAGAGTGCCGCGATTGATGTAGATAGGCAGCAACAGAAACTGACCGCGAACAGCAGTGCACACCGAGGCCGGAACTGCCGCCTCACTGAAGAAATTGAGCCCGGGGCGGAAAGCGCAGTGGAAGGCCTTGACTGCGGTGAGTGGCGGAGGTCGGACGGACATGGACAATAGCCCGAGCTCTAGTGGATCTCGCTGCTCTAGGTCCACGACTAAATCGCCGCAGGTATAGTGCTGCTGTGAGTGGCAACTTTATTGGACTGGCTGCTGGGCATGGGTGCTCTGTGAGGGCCTGACTATTTACAAAGTGGCAGCGCCCAAACGGAACAGGTCCCTGAAACGGGCTGCGAGCTGCTGAGAGGCTTGGGTGTACAGCCGGAGCGGGTGCGGACCTGAATGCGTGCTGGGGGCCCTGGCTTCAAGGCGATGCGCTGGCATGGTAAAATGATCTGAGGAGACGATGATATTGATTGGGTCTCGGCCGTCATTTGCAGCTTGCACGTGGCTGGGGTACATTGCCCACATATCCCACTACACAAGGAGGTGCCAGTGATTGATCGCGTGCGCACACCCTGGGCCTTGCAAGCTCTGCGACTAGACGGGGAATAGACGTGACGAGGTCTGGAGGTGGCAAAGGGAAATCTAAGAAGTTTAAGTTTGTGGCGCTGGAGGTTTCTCCTGAAAGTACAAACCGGCGGGGTTGCACCAACGTGTGGACACTATGGGCAAACCAGAATTTAAACAGCCTAAGATAACTTTTGAATCAAGGCGGTCGACCAGACAGGCTGGGACAGAGGCAGGTGCACAAGGTGGTGCGGACATGGACGCGCAATCTGAGTCGGGAGATGAAGGTGTAAAGGCCCTATTATTGGAAATGTGTTCGAGCCTCAGAAGCATTGACTCGAAGCTAGACGCCCTCAGTCAACAGCTAGACACGGTGAAATCTCAGGTGGCTGTGCACAAAAGTAGATTGAACGCTCTAGAAAACAGGCAAGTGGAGTTCCACGAATTCCAAAAGGAAACAAAGGAGCAACTAGTAAATATGGATAAGCTACTAGGAGCAATACGAGAGGAAAACGATGATTTGGAAGCACGCTCTCGTAGAAGCAACCTGCGCGTGACGGGCATACCGGAAACAACAGCGATGTCCAAAATGGAAAAGTATATGTCGGACCTCTTGCATGCTCTATTTGATCCTAATCTGTCGCCGGTGTTCACTGTGGAGAGGGTGCACAGAACGCTGGGCCCGAAGCCACCGGTGGGAAGTACCCCACGTCCCATATTGATAAAACTGTTGTATTACCAAGATAGGGACACAATACTCCGTTTGGCACGTGAGAAAGGCCAGGTCACTTACCAGGGGAACACCATTTCTTTTTATCCTGACTTCACCCCAATGGTGCAAGCTGCGAGGAAAGAATTCCTGCCAGCTAAGCGTCTTCTCATGCAAGCGCAAATCCCATATTCGCTTTTGTACCCAGCCAAATTGAAGGTGTGCCATGATGGGCAGGCGCACTTCTTTACGGATGCGAAATCTGCACTCAAATTTGCGAAACACGTGGCTGGGAAAGGAACTAAAAAAAAAGGTGCTGCAGCTACATCTGAAACCGGCAGGCTAAGTGACAATGACTGAATGCCCAGATCTATTGTTCTCTGAATTACTGTTATTGACTGAATGTTGGGATTGTTGGTTATTGCAGCAAGAGGCAGGATTTTTGAGGTCTGCCTTATGTTATACTAGGCTTGATACATAGTCTGTGTGTGGTCTCTGCTGGAGTACCCCCATCTTCGGTATGACCTTGTTAATGTCTGTGTTGCAACACAAAATGTTGCGCGATTAGCGATAGATATCTCATCCTGTTCACCCTGCGAAAGTGGGGGAGTTAGCTGGATTACCCTCGCCCCCTTGGGAAGGTTCCCTAAAGAATGTTGTTGTTTGATTCAATTGCACAGGGGAGGGTTACACTACAACCTAATTGGGGGGTTGGTGTGGGTGGGGGGAGGGAGGGACTGTGGGATGTTGTATTGTTTCAGCCACAATGTCAGACTTTTTCCTGTAGCAAAGTAGCAGTGTCGATGCAGAGGCGGCTCCGGAAGAGCCATCAATATATGTTAAATTCCATGCAATGACATCTAAGGGCAGAGCTTTGAATATTATGACATGGAACATTCGAGGATTGAATGATTGCAGAAAAGCGAGGTTGGTGCATGCCTATTTAACAAGACATGATATAGATATATGCTTTTTGCAGGAAACCCATCTAAATGTGACACCATCACAAAGGCTCAATTGTACCAGTTGGGGAGAAGTATATTCTGCTATTTATTCCAGCTATGCCAGAGGGGTGGCCATCCTGATAAAGAAAGGTACTGATTAGAAAACTATCCACACACAGGCGGACCCAGAGGGGAGGTTTGTGCTACTGAATAGGAGGCTGGGAGGTATACTGGTAACGTTGGCTGCAGTGTACGGGCCGAATACAGACTCTCCTGATTTTTTCCGCCAGATATGGTCCATGATTAGGTCCATTGGATGTCAAACAGTGATATGGGGGGACTGCAATGCCATACTTTCTGACGAGGAAGATAGGAGAGGCACAGCTAGGACCTTACACCCACAGGCGCGAGACGCCCTACATTACATAATGCTTGATGGGGACCTATTGGATGTTTGGAGGGACAGACACCCTGATGTACGGGAAGGCACGTGCATTTCCACCCAACATCAAGCCTGGTCTAGATTGGATTTCTGGTTGGTGTCGAGAGAGGTGGCGTCTTGGACAATGGAGGTCACCCATTTGGCGCGTTCACTGTTGAACCAAGCACCCTGCCTCCTCCGTTTAGCTCTACCTGGGGCCCCATCACGTGCTCTTACTTGGAGACTGCCTCAAAATGCCTTGTTAGACTAGGCATTTAAGGAGGAGATTCGAAAAGATATTGTGCTATACTTTGAGACAAATGAAGGGTCAGTTGATACTGCAGCTCTTCTATTGGATGCATTTAAAGTGGTCACACGTGGGCAGTGTATTGCGAAACAGGCAGGAGTACTGAAGGCCATCAGGGGGACATTAGCTAGACTGGAGGGTGAAGTCCGGACTTTGGAAAATAAAATGTTCATGCAATCAGAGGTTCGGACAGCGGGCTTTTTAAAATCCAAACTTATGGAATTCGAGGAGGAAGCCAGTAGAGGGGTGAAATTCCTTGGCAAAATTGCAGAGGCCAGACGCTACAGTGAAGGAGACAGACCGGGACGCACATTGGAAAACATGACGGGGACAGCGTTTGTACATGAGATTAAGGACAACAAGGGGGGACGATTAGAGGCCAAAGGGACATACTAAAAGTTTTTCGGGAATTCTATTCTAGTCTGTGTAAAACGACTGCGATGGCTGATCCAGATAACATGAGGGACTTCTTAGAAACTATAGCCTTGGCATGGTTCAATGATGCTCATAGAGAATATATGGACCTACCCATATCAAGGGAGGATGTGATACAGGTGATCAAGAGCTTACCTTTAAATAAAGCCCCAGGTCCCGATGGTCTGACGAATGCTTTCTACAAAGCATATGCGGAGGAGTTAGCCCCTAAACTACTGGCGGTCTATGAGGAAGCACTAGAGACGGAAATTCTACCTCCGTCAATGAGGGAAGCTATGATCGTAACTTTATTGAAACCAGACAAGGCTGACACTGAACTAGATTCCTACAGGCCACTATCTCTGATAAATGTTGATGTCAAGATATATGCCAAACTGTTGGCGAACCACCTCCAACCCATGTTGCCAATGATTGCATTACCAGACCAGTCGGGTTTTATTCCAGGTAGATCGACGTCACACAATCTGCGGACGCTATTTTCTGTCATCCATTATTTGCACCCCAGTGTTCAGGCTGCAGCAATATTCCTTGAAGCCACCAAGGCGTTTGATTCCTTGGAATGCTCGTATCTATTCTTGATCCTCCAGTGTATGGGTTTCAGCCCTTTATTCATTAAACATATGAAATTACTATATGAGAAGCCCAGAACACGAGTCCAAGTGAATGGCTTAGTATCTTACCCTTTCCAGATATCGAGAGGCACGAGACAGGGGTGCCCGCTGTCCCTGTTGCTATTTGCAATTGCAATGGAGCCCTTGGCTGCACGGATAAGACAGCATCATACTGCAAAGGGGCATTGGTTTCAGTACACGCAGCCTCTTGATCTCTCTCTACGCGGATGATGTCACCCTTTATATCCTCAACCCGGCGACGAACTTAGATCCAGTGCTGCGAGAATTCATAAGGTTCGGAGGGCTCTCGGGCATTACAATAAATTGGACTAAGTCCGTGATATTCCCTCTAACTGATGGCACAAGGGAGGTTAACTCGGATTTTCCTCTTCGCTGGGAGGCTGCGGAAGTTAAATATTTGGGGATATGGCTCAGCAGCAATTTGCAAGACATCTGGTCACTAAACTTCGGGAGGGCTTATACCCGAGGACGACTCAGGCCTCTCGGCCCCGCTGGGCCCAGTGCTGGCCGTTTTTCCATCTATCTCAGCTCCTGCTTCCCTGGCGCTTATGGGCAATCTTAAATCTGGGTCGCCTTTGGACCCTTGCCCTGCCAAATTCTTGGCAAGAATGGCGGAAGGTATAAACCCGCTGGCAAATCCACTCCTGAATCTCTCGCTGAGCCAGGGAGTGGTTCCGCAGGCCTGGAAGCAGGCAATGGTCATCCCTTTGCTGAAGAAGCCTGGTCTCGACCCGGAGGCTCTGGTCAATTATAGGCCTATCTCTCTTCTGCCTGCTTTTACGAAAATTCTGGAGAAGCATGTACACACGGTGCTCTCCAATTTTCTGGAAACCCATGAGATTCACCACGCCACCCAATCCGGTTTCCGCCCATATCTAAGCACAGAGACCGCGCTCCTGGAGGTGTCAGAAGCCATTAAAGGGGTACTGGACTCCGGGGGTAAAGCCATGCTGGTTATGTTAGATCTGTCGGCGGCCTTCGACACCGTCCCCCATGAGGGCCTTCTCGCAAGACTCTACGAGATTGGCTTACGGGGGACGGTGCTTAGCTGGTTTTCATCTTTCTTAGCTGGCCGCCGACAAACGGTCTGGGCCTCCCCAGACTCTGCCGTGATGCCGCCTTTGGGAGTCGGGGTCCCGCAGGGCTCTGTATTGAGCCCGACCCTTTTTAACATCTTTATGACCCCTCTGGCGGAGTTGGCGGAGTCGTTCGGGGCCCAGATCGTATCCTACGCCGACGACACCCAGCTCCTCTTCTCTTGTAAGAAGGGAGGAGATTTTGACGGAGAGAGTATCCGGGATTGCCTTTGGGCTGTTTTTAAATGGTTCCAGCTGAACAGCCTCAAGTGCAACTCAGATAAGTCTGAGGTACTCTTCTTCGGGTGTGCTTCGGATCCAGACTGGCATGCTTGGTGGCCCACTAACATGTTTCCTCCGTCCTGCTCATCCCAATTAGCTAAGAACCTAGGGGTCAAGATGGACAAGGGTCTGACGATGAGATCCCAGATCCTAGGTGTGACGGGTACATGTTTTGGCCTCCTAAAGATGTTGCGGAGGTTTCTGCCTCTTTTGTCTGAGGAACACAGGAAGCTGACTGTGCAGGCTCTGATCGGCTCAAGATTGGATTATTCCAACGTTCTCTACCTGGGCCTGCCAGAGTACCTATTGCAGCGGCTTCAAGTTGTGCAGAATGCGGCCGCAAGGGCCATTTATGGATTAAACAGGCGAGCCAGCGCCGTTGGCCTTTTGCAGACCCTACATTGGCTGCCTATCCGCAAACGGATTGCTTTTAAGGCATTAACTCTGGCCTACAAAGCTCTGCACGCGGTGGGCGCTAAGTATCTCCAAAGGAGACTCGCCTTTTACCACCCGGCCCGCTCTCTCAGATCAGAATCTCTGTTTCTGGCGGCTGTCCCGCGCGTAAAGAGAGCTCGCATTGGAGGCCGCTCCTTTGGACTACTGGCGCCACAGCTGTGGAACACTCTGCCGCTGACACTCCGTGGAGCTACTAATTTACTTGCATTCAGGAAGGGCCTTAAAACCTGGCTGTTTGCCCTCTAGGCTGCTTTCTTTTCTTTCTCTGTTCTGCCCCCCATTATGTTTTTATCACTGTGTTGTGTTATTCCGCTGTAGATTTCTCTAGCAAAAGCGCCGGGACACTCTTTTTGAGTAGCCGTGCGCTATACAAGAATAAATATAACATAACATAACATAACATAACATGGTTGGAGGGAAAGGTGGCCCTTTGGTCAACACTGCCCCTATCCGTAGCAGGTAGGGTGGCACTGACGAAGATGATTGTCCTGCCTAAATTTCTTTATTTATTCGTAAATGTGCCCGTGCCCCTAACCAAACACTTTTTCAAATTGCTGCGTACCCAGCTGTTATCCTTGGTGTGGGTGGGAGGGCAGGCCAAGTGTCCTGGGACCTTTTGACTCTCCCACTGAAGCAGGGCGTAGTGGGTGCGCCTGATATACAGCTTAATGCGCTGTGCGCACAGGCGCTGTTCCTTCATTTCTGGATTCACGAGACACCATTTCAGCCTCATGTTGCGGTTGAAAGGGACTCAGTGGCGCCAACGCCGCTAAATGTGGTGTTGTATCGCACTGTTAGTAGACCTAGAGGTGACATGGATACTGCGGGAACGTTGTGCTGGGCATGGAGGGCATTGCAGAAACGTGCAGGTGTAGGGATGCTTTATGCACCATCAATGATCCTTGAAAATAATCCTATCCTCTCATGCATGGCGAGTGGGGTGGGCAAGACACTTACGACTGCACTGAAATTACATACTATTGCTGACCTCTATCCTGAGGGAAGTTTTCGACCCCCCCCCCGCATGACACTGAGGAGGGCACTGTGCCATTTGCTGAGAGGTTTTTATATCATCAGTTGCGCACTGCATGTCACTCACTATACTCGGAGTTCCCTTCTGCACCTCCAATAATGTTACCATTTGAAAACATACTTAAATCACAGTCGGCTAAGAAACTGATCATTAGACTTTACGGTCTCATGCAATCCTCTTACCCGATCGTAAAGCCGAAGTCCATGGAGATTTGGAATGGGGAACTAGACCCGCAGTTAACGGATGAACAGTGGGAGTAATGTTGTGGTCAGCTAACTGACTTACCTCCAAATTATCATTTGCGGTTAATTCATTTCAAATTCCTACATAGGTATTATCGGACCCCGGTAGGGTTGCACCGCATAAAATTGAGAGATGATGCTAGATGCTGGAGGTGTGGGCAAGTTGGGGCGACCTTCCTCCATGTGGCATGGGATTGTCCGCACTTATACGAATACTGGCACAAGATTTTTAACGCAGTGAATCAGATTGTTGGTAGAACTGATCAGCCCTCCCCGCTGTTAGGCCTTCTGGGATATGTAAAAAACACTGCGCCCAGGGATCGCAAATTGTATGCCCTGTTGCACGCCCGTAGACAAGTTGCTCTGCGCTGGGGTAGAAGGCGAGAGCCACAGTTTAAGGCTTGGCTGTTAGATGTGACCTATGGGCACTCGCAGTTGAAGCTCTTTTGGGAGCTGACGCCGATCACATCCCGCTCCAGGGATATATAGGAACAATATTTGGAATGGTCACGGAGAGCTGAGGACCAGACATTACATGAGGTGGGCTGCACAGACGGGCAACCGGCTGAGCAGACGGATTCTGCCTGTTGATGAGGGGTGCAGCTCTGATTTGCTTCAGGAGTCGAAGTGATGGTCTATATTCATTAGTGTACATGTTCTGTGGATATGCTTTGCACTGCCTTGTAATGCAATGTCTCTAATACCTATGGTCACTGTAGTTTCGCTGATGTCAGGTGTCGCTATCATTGTACTGTTTATTGATGTTTGCTGTGTAAGGATGCTTAATGTATATCATTGCCATTTGCACTGAGGTGTGAACTGCTATGACTTGTCTTACTAGGTCCAACAATCGGTCTGTACGGTAGATGGATATCCTTTATTGTTTGATTAATTAAAATCTTACAATAAAACAAAATTAATTCCATAGTTCATTATATACATATTAAATAATAATCATTCTTAACATTCGATACAACTCATCAAGTTATTATTATTAAAAGAACTGTTATAATAAGGTGAGAAAAAAATGATAGTAAAAAAAAAATAAAAGGAGGAAAGTAAAATAATTATTCATTTTCTGTTTCCTGAAGTTCAAATTTTTTCCACACTTTCGTTAGAAATTTTACCTATGCAGAGTTCATAGATATATCATCAGGGGAGAGACATAAAATCAATGCCTGTCTACAGGATCTTACACCTCTTTCATTAAATAATCTCTTTAGCACAGTTACTCTTTCATTTCTCAGTTCAGGGCAAAGACACAATAGATGGATAATGTTCTCCTCGCCAGATTTTCACAGCCGACAGATAGTGTCCTTTTCATGCTTTTTCCAAGGTGATAGATGGCATAGTCCCGGCAAAACACCAAAACGGGCTTTGATAAAAATGTGCTTGCTTTTCAGCGACCATGGCATAATCAAGTATTGCTGTGCTATCTTTTTTGAAAAACCGTTTATTATAGGCCATGCATGTTTTCTACTTGAAAACTTGGCTTTGTCGCTTATCAATCATAGAAGGTCCGTTATTTTGTTGACAATTTTCTTAAATGATGCCTGAGTTATAGCAGAATCCCAAATTGGCCTAAGTTCCAATTCTTCCAAGGCCGCGTCCAAATATTTCCAAGCGGATGATTTGCTATTGCCGCTAATTTCTCTCCAGATTAACTGGGACATTAAGTTGTCTTGGTCATTTTTTATTCTGTACCAAACTTTAATTGCATGACCCTTTCGAGCATACAGCTGGTTATTTTGGCCAAATTCAAGTCTGACTTGTGCTCGTGATGCATTAGTGGTACAAAAGGGGGTGGTGATGGACGGAGCATCTGAATTAATCAAACACTCACACCCAGTCAAAAGATCTGGGTTTAATCCATCACCATTCTTTAGCCCACTCCGCCACCCCAGTTCAACTGGAAAAGGATTTTAAACATTTTTGAAATAGCATTATTGATAATAGCTGCATCTTTTCCATTTAAAGCTTCACTGCCGTAGGTTAAGGAGAGAAGCAGTTTAGCCGAAATCACTTTTAGGAACGGGCGGTAAGTTAAGTTGCTAATGGATTTTTGAATGGTCCTAAATGCTGCTGTCAAAGCATTTGATTTCCTATGAATTTCAAGTTTTTGTTGCGAAAAATTTCTGTTAACATTAAATAAAACACCCAGATATCTATAGGTTTCTACTTGGTCTAATTGCGTCCTTCCCAGAAACCATTTTGATTTGCATTTCCTTCTTGCATTTTTTGTAATCACCATTACTTTGGTTTTTGATTAATTTATTACCAACCTATTTTCTTTTGCATACTCAGATAATCTCACTATTAGGCGTTGTAGTCCCACTTTTGTATTACTTAGGAAGACAACATCATCTGCATATAGGAGGTTTGATATATGCTTATCTGCAAGCTTAGGTGGTTGAGCATTTATATCGTTCAATATCCCCGTCAGATCTGCTAGGAACAGGTTAAACAGTAGCGGGGCAAGTACGCACCCTTGCTTTAAGCCTCCGAAGGTTGGTATCTCCTTGGTTAGTGATTGTCCATTACCCATCCGCACTCTCACCCAGGTGTGAGTATGGAGGAGACAAATCATCTGTAATAGGTGAAGTGGGATCCAATGCAGTCGTAACTTTTCCCACAGTCTTTCTCTGTCCACGCAGTCGAAAGCGGATTTAAAATCGACAAAGCAAAGGTACAATGGTTGTTTCATTGCAATTGCTTTAACCATTAGTAAAGATAGGGCTAGGATGTTTGTTGTCGTACCTAAGCCCTTAATAAAACCTGTCTGATTAGGAGGGAGGATTTCATTTTCCTTTACCCAGTCTGATAGGCTTGACAAAAGGATCCCTGCAAACAATTTTGCGTCCGTATCTTGTAGTGTTATTAAGCGGTAGTTCTCAGGCCTGGCCCAATTTCCCTTTTTAAAGATAGGGAATATAAGTGATCCTCTCCACGATTCGGGGATCATCCCTCTCCGAACTACTTCTTTAAAGACTTCAGTTAGATGTTCAGCCCATAGACCTGGATCCTCCTTGTAAAGGGCAAAAGGGATACCATTTGGACCAGGTGCGCCATCCTTTTGTCTCTTTATAAGGTTAGCGACTTGGATTTGAGTTATTTCAATTTGCCTTCTGATTCTGGGTTCGATGTGTCCTTCCAGACATAAACAGATCTTTCCTTTTTTTGTGATCCGGATTTAAATGGTTCCCCAAAAAATTGACCCATTCAGTCTCACTTAGTACAGATGACACAACTGTTTTATCTGGTCTTACAAGACTATTTATCATTTTGCAAAACTCCCTCGAGTGTGGTTGATTGCTGACATGATACATTTTTGTCCACAGATCATGTTTGGCTTTAGTTTTTTCATTGCAGATTAATTTCCTCAGATTTTTGTTTAGTGATTTTAAGGTGGTTAGTATTTCTTTGTTGTTTGGGAGCTTGGCTAACTCTTTCCTGAGTTTGTTACGCGACTGTTTCATTTTTCGAACCATAAGTGATAAATTAATTTTTGTTTCCCTATTTTCATTCCAGAATGGGTTGTTATTCCTTGATTCTGTGGAAGCGTCGTGTGGACCAACTGTTCTGCGGGTAAAACTTACCCAGTGATCAATTGCGGACCCGGAGGTTTTTTCTTGAAAGCATTCCTTTACCAGCTTTTGGAATAGTTCGCTGGTACGTTCTTTTATATTTGGCTTCCAAATTAGTTTCCTGTAATTTATGGTTCTGACCTGCCCTTGCTTTGACCAAAATGATTGATGTTTTGTGCTTCTGAGTGATGTAGTAATTATTTGCTGGCTGTGATCGCTCTCAGCCAGCCTCCTCAAATAGAACGAAGTAATGTTATTAAAGATGCTCAGTGATAGCAGAGTATAATCAATTTGTGATTTCGCTTTTTGTACGTGAAATGTCCATGCTGGAGGCGAGTCTGTCTGGATTCTCCCGTTTAATATACGTAGTCCCAGTGCTTTCATATCCTTCACAAAATGTATGCTAGTTCTATTTAGCTTAGATGTTTTTGGTATGTCCATTATTTGCTCTGGGATAAGCCATTGTTGGTTTTGTGAGTAGATGACATCATCTCTTGTAAAAGGTACTAGCAGATTTTGATTAAAATCTCCCTTAACTATAAACTCTGCAAATGGATCATCAACCATTTGTTCAAGTAGATAGCTAGTGAGTGGAACACTCATAGACTTCCTTGAGATCCCTGTTGGGGGGATACATGTATTAACCTCTTCGCCGCTAATGACAAGGGTAACTCGTCATGGACTTTCCATTGATTTCAATGGAAAGTAAATGGCAATAATAATAATGCCTTAGCAGTAAAGGGGTTAACCAACTTTTTAATTTTTGTTTGATCAGATGTTTTGTATTCTAACATTACCATTAGGACATTGCAATTATTAGTCGCCACTTGCTTATGTTTTACTTTCAGGTCTATTGATATGAATATCGCCATGCCTCCGCAAGGACGACCATTTTTATTTTTCTTAGTCGCTGGTTCAAAATATCCTTTGTATCCATGAAGAAAAAAAGGTTGGATTGCCCAGGTCTCTTGTAATAATATAATCATATAGGAATCAAATATTGAAGTTTGAGTAGAGTTTTCTAACTTATTTCTTACTCCGTTTATATTCCACGAGCAGATTGTTATTGGTTTTCCTTCGTTTTTGAGTGTCTTATGTTGTTTATTTTGTCATCGGTTTCTTGCCCGTGCAAGGCCGTTGCTATCCATTCCTCATTTACATATCTAGTATTCACTGACTTTTTGTCAAACAATTGCTTCTGAACCTCTAAGTTTATTTTACCTTGTGGATTTTTTAATACTGAGAAGACCGGGGTACCATTTCGTCCTTTTGCACCAATAAGCCGATTATCTTCTTTTAACAGTGAGGTAGGGTATTCCTTTGGTTTAACTTTGCTAATTCTTATCCCCCAATTGCGAATAGGTCTGTATGGGGCTAGCCCATCTTCAGCCCCATGTAGGCTTAGGTTAGCCTGGCTAAGTCTCCTAACTTGGACCTGGCTACCTACCTCATCCCCAGAATCTTCCCCAACCTCATCTTCCTCATCTTCTATGATAGGGGGTCAGTGGCATCATCTGAAGAGGGTAGGACCTCATCTACATTCCCTGTATTGCCTGTACCTGAGCCTTTTAGAGCTTCAGACTCATCTAAGAGCTCCAGGAGTAGCTGTAGGGCAGGCCAAGCCCCTTGTTTCAGCTTTCTTGTGGTACACAAGTGTCTCAGTTCCTTAAAACTGAGGATAGCAAACTTGGATGGTGCGCTGGGAGGGTCACTCTCCACAGGTGGAAGTCCACTGGACTCTCCCGTGCCAGCAATTTGCTCTAGTGAGGTGTGGGTGTATGCACATACCTACACTAAGTGTGTTCCTACTAAAACTCTCTAGGAGTTGTAGTCAGGGTGTGCTAGGCCCTTTGCTCTACAACCACTAAGTTCAGTAGAACTTAAGTATTCTAATCTTGTTTTATATGTATCTATAGGTACCTGTGTGATCTTTCAAATGATATTGCAAAGATTACAATTGGTAAAACAACAGCAAGCTCAAACCCCAACCGCTGCACACCAATGTGAGAAGTTGGCCTGGTATATGATGTTCACTATTCTAGTGAGTACCTTGCACCAGTCCAAACAACCCTTATGGTGATGGTTGTAAAGTCAACCTTATAGACCAGCTATCCTAGTGGTAGCATGGACAAAGCAGTCTTAGGCTGAACTCAAGAGGGCATGTGAAGCCAGCTGTTTTACCATATGTAACCCCTTTAATACCAAAAGAAAGGACACCACAGAGAATGTAAATAAATATATATGTTATTTATTACTAGACAAACTCTCTGAACTTTTTATGAGGTCAGAGGCACAAGCACAATACAAGATATTCAATTAAAATACAATAAGTTGCACACAATACAGTAGGGCCCTAGGGGCAGGCTAAACCATATACTAAAATAGTGGTATAAGGGCCACTACACGGAAAGTGAATAGGCCTAGGGCCTAGGGAATCGCTAGGGCTACTCTGAGCTACCAAGAGTTAGGAAGCAGGAGGCCCACAGGATGCGTGTGCAGTGTCTAAACACACACGCGAGTTACCAGAGAGAATGAATGGGAACGTAAAAGATGGAAATTAGTTCTTTTAGGGTACTTCTGACTGGACTTGGTGAAAGTTACTTCAAACCTAGACATTTGGATAGTCAATACCCACAGGAGCACCGGAGTACTCGCGTTACCTCACCCAGAGGAAGCGGGTGCATAGGTGTCAGAGTGTGTAGGATTTTGTCGTCGAATCCTATGGAGCCTGGAAGAAGGATGCTGCAGGCGACCAGGAGAGAAAAGTCCAAGTGGATCCAAGGGTGGATCGAAAATGAAGAGGACCTGAAAGCAGAGGGGACAGAGTCTGGGTCTCTAGCCAGTGACTAGGAAGGAACCAGGCGATGTCGTGAAGCAATCAGTTGCTGTTGTGAAGCTTGTCTCTGCAGCCACGTGGACCAGGAGGCGTCGACGACAAACAGGAGTCAGGCACGGACTGTCCCACAAAGGCTCTTGCTGTCACCGGTGTCAGCTTCAGGATTAGAGGAAACAAGCCTTGGCAAAGGCAACCCACGCAGGGAACAAAGTTGGCTTCTTACTCAGACCAGCAAGGTCTGAGGGGCTGCTTTTTTTGAGGGAAGCAAGGGCAAGTCTGGAACAACCAGACCAATGGTACAAATTCAAAGGTTCGTTGCCAAGATGGCCACTAGCTAACGGGCAAGTGACGGGGCAGACACGTCAAGCAGGAAAATGCAGAAGGGCCCCACGAGAACTCGTGGAGTGTGCAGGGCTGATCTTCGGTGCAGATGATGCTCGGGGCTGGGGCTTCTCAATCCCTTTTTTTTATTTTTATTTTTATTAAGCAACTCCAATAGTACATATAAAGAAGTAAAGCAAACAAGGAAAGGAACACCCAACAAAAAAAAACACACATACCAAAAAAGAAAAAAAAAAAAATGAAAAATCTAGACAGATACAAATCTTGAACTCATCAATGAATTACATAAAATCATATAAACAAATCATACATTATATATACTCATTATAAGCCTATTGAACCAACTAATTGTAAAGAAAAGTGGTATAGTTTAAACACTCCTAGTAGACTCACTCCATCTATCTATAGGGGACCAAATCCTGTCCCACGACTTCTAGCCCGCCTGCCTCTAGTAGCGTATATAGCTTTTTCTTGACTATAAACACCTAGGAAACGGGCGAGCCACATTTGGAAGGTAGGTGGATCAGCCTCTTTCCATCTTGCTGCTAGTATAATTCTATATACTGCTGTTCCCATGAATAAGCAAGATTCCTCTTCTACACTTAGGTTTAGAGAGCTGTCCTGCTCTAAGATATACAGAGTGGAAGATTCCGGAAGTCTATGCCCAAACACCTCTTCCCAGAACTCAGACACCATTCTTTTAAAAGAAGCTAATTTATTACATTCATAAAGCATATGAATTAATGTAGCCGGGCCTCTTCCACATCTAGGACACTCATCATTCACCCTTTTGCCCCAGGCATAGAGTTTAGCGGGGGTATAATAGAGATTATATATGGTCTCATAAGTCTGAGCCCTGAGATTAGAAGTAAGGAGCAGCCGTGATGATAAAAATAGGCTCATATCTATATCCACATCGGAGTTATCCAATTTATCAACCCATGCGGCTTCGGTATGTTCAAGATCATCTTGAAGCTTCCCAAGAAGTATGCTTCAAAAGTTCGAATTTTAGACGTATAATTCTTTAATGTTTCTAGGAGAGGGATCTTATCTAACGTGATCTCAGGTCTTTTCAGGCTCAAATTGTATTAAGTTGAATACATTTAAAATAAGAACAATTAGATACTTTAAAATCTATTTGAAGACTCAAAAACCTAGTACTAGATTCCCCAGCGAGAAAATCCCTAGTTGTAATAATTCCTAGATTTTCCCATTTTTTTGCAACCGCATCATTAACCTGTTTAGGTAAAAGTGAGGAACGCCATAGGGGTGTATACCCGGTCAATTTGGGGATTTCCATATGTTTCGGTATTCTCGCCCATATTTTGCCTGCATTGTTGATCACTTTAAATTTCGTTTTTTTCAAATAACTGGGCTCTAGTTGCCTAAGTAGAAGCCCTCAGGCATTCACCCCAATTGATAGCTCATAAATTGATGGTATTCTTATATCTTGTGGGTTCCCCAGTTGGTTAGTAGTATTAAAGAGCGGAACCATTTGTTGAAGGAGAGCGGCCCAAAGGTAGAGCATGATATTTGGAGTGGCTAAACCTCCCCTTTCATGTGGTAATGATAAATATTTCATTGGCCTCCTAATTTTACCGTACTGCCACATGTATTTAGCCGTTTGAGTTTCGAAAATTTTTAATAATTTTTCATCAATAAGTAGAGGTATTCCCGAAACAGATATAGTATTTTGGGAAGTATGTTCATTTTAAGATAGTTAGCTCTAACAATTATTGACAAATATAAGCTATTAACCCGCCTTAAATCTTGTTTTATTGTAGATAGTAAAGGTTCATAGTTTATTTTACATATATCTTGAACCTTTGTACTTATACAGACCCCAAGATATACTTCCGTTTCTGCTTTTCTGAGATCGTTAAAATCTATATTCTCGGTACATAAAATGATGGTTTTATCTTTATTCAGAGAGTACCCAGAATATCTTCCAAACCTATGCGTAATAGCCTCGATTTCAGTGATTGCTTCAGAAGGGTCAGGTGTTACTGAAGCCACATCATCCGCATAGGAGAATATTTTAGTATCAAAAGTACCAGAGGTAATTGATTTAATCAAGGGGGTCTGTAAAAGTTTAACAATCAAAGGGTTAATGTATTGGGCAAACAATAACAACGAGCATGGGCAGCCTTGCCTTGCACCTCTTGTTATCCTGACTATTTCAGATTCAATGCCCATGACTTGAATCTTAGCTGTTGGTTTTTTCGTACATAGCTTTAATAGCCTTAATAAATATAGGGCCACAGTTATTTTGTCCCAATATACTCCAAAGAAACTCCCATGACACTCTGTCGAAGGCTTCCTCAGCATCGAGAAGGATCGTCGACATCCGGTCCCCGGTCCCAGCTATGAAATCGTAGAGTGCGATCACTCTGCGAGTGTGATCGGTGGTAGATCTGTCAGGAATGAAGCCATGCTGCCAGGGGGAGACCAGATGTTCGATGACCCCTCCCAGCCGGTTAGCCAAGATCTTTGCATACAGCTTTGAGTCAGAGTTTATCAAGGAGATTGGCCGATAAGATGATGGGAGGTCCGTTGGTTTACCTTTTATTGAGAAGACAATTATGTTGGTATCTTTCCATTAATTTGGCGTAAGGCCACTCCACTGTATGCCAATAAAGAGGTCAAGTAAGAGTGGAGCAATTATAGTACCCAGGATCTTATAGAGTTCTAAGGGGATTTTATCTGGGCCGGCTGCCTTTCCAGAGGCAAGATCAGAAAGAGCACTCTGAACTTCTGCTAGGGTTATCTCTTTTTCAAGATCTTCCCTCCTTGTACTATCTAAAGTCTTGTCCCATCCTGTATCGGCCTAAAATTCCCAAAGAAACAGTCCTGTTTCAGCACTGTTAATTGGTTTGTCTTCATGATACAGTTTCTGATAATATTTTTGGAAAACTTCAGCTATGTCTGTTTGGTCAGTGTAAACAAGTCCTTCTGAATTTATAGCCGTAATACTATTATAGGAGATTTTTTGTCTAGTGCGTAGGGCAAGCTGTTTCCTAGTCCTCTCTCCATTCTCATACACATGTCTTCTATGTGTTTGGTAGGTTTCTGCTGCTTTCTGTGTAAGACAGCTATTCAGCCCCGTTTTTAATAACAGCATCCGTCTCATTGTATCTGCCCCATCCGCTCCCCGGGCTATTGATACTACATGGTCCTCCTCAATTTTGGCTAATTCTGTCATTAGCAAATTATTTTTATTATCAAGTTGTTTTTTAGTCTTATCCACATAGCTAATTGTTTCCCCCTCAATGCGGCCTTGAAACAATCCCACACGACCCCCCTTGAGGCGCTGTATCGGTTTTTATCGAAATATTCTTGCACCCATTTAGTAATAAACATTAAAGATTCATTATTAACCAAGAGTTTCTAGTCAAAAATCCAACTAGATCGCTGTTTATTGAATCCAGTTAGATTGATTGTACATTATGATCCGAGATTAGTTTCTGCATCGAAGTTCCAATTAGAAAATTCAGGTAGAGGGTCACAAAAAAGTTTTACCACAAAGATACGGATATCGTCCCCCTCCACAGACTCGGGAACCCCCAATATGCGCAGGTTATTTCGGCGCTGCTGATTTTCGAACTCTTCAAGCTTCCATCTTACGTCTATCATCTCAGACTCATGGGATTGTATCCGTTGTTGGTTCGAGGTGATCCCCGCTTCATTAGTGACTGTCCTAGACTCCAGTTCTGTCAACCTGTCCCCAAAGGTGCTACATGCCTTAATTCATTTTTGAACCACCCCTTGAACTTTACGCATCTCTCTCTGAGCCCTGCGACTGTCTTGTGAAATTTCCTCACGATGTGAGGCAATGGCTTGTAAAACTGTGTCAAGGGCTATGGCCGATAGATCAGTCTGATCAGTCTGAGTTGGCTGCCTTGCGGGAGTAGGTTCAGTTGTAGGACTCAAAAGTAAATTAGTTGGTGTATACTCCCAATCTAACTCAGCGCGCTTCTTTTTCCGTCTTACAGTTGCTTTAGACCTATAATTCGGGGCTTTCATATCTATTTTTTCACTACTTTCACTCCCATCTGAGAGTTCTGAAGTAGTGTCATCAGACCAATCTGCCCCCTTAGAAAGAGAATAGAAATCGCTGGGGTCTTTTTCAGTGTCATTGTCATTGTCATTGCCCACCATGTTATTAACCTCATCGCTGCTATTGCTATTTTTCCCCTGTGCTGGGGCCTAATGATAATGGGTGTGGTCATGACAGAACCATTCCGTCATCAGCACAGCTCAACCGTGTCTGATGACGGAATGGTTCCGTCACCAGCATCGAAGGGGTTAATATTCCCAGCTCCTTGAGTGGTTGTCACACTCCCCCCAAGATCTGCACCATCAGTTGTCTTTGTCTTTATCTGATCACTAGCGCAAGGAGTCACAGGCTGGGAAAGCTGAGAGCCTTGAAAACCTTTCACGCTATTAATTTCCTCAGTCCCAATAGCCTGGGGTGATGTTTTAACTGTTAGAGTAATAGCATCCTGTGTTACTACCTCCTGGCCCCCAAAACAGCAACAGTATCCACATCCCCTATTGTATGCGGAGCAAACTGCATACCGTTATTTTCCGTGATGTTTGTATCATGTGTCTCTTTACGCTCCTGAGGCTTGTTCTGTGCCCCCCTACATCGGAGACAGCTCTCTCAACAATTACGGGTTGTTACTGCTGCTGATTGTCACCCCCGGAGGTTACTTGCGCTGGCTTCCCTCCTCGCTCCGGAGGCAATCCAGGGCCTCAGCGAAGGAGATCCGCTACCGTCGGGCCGGTCGGGGCTCCCTTCCGGGTTACTACTGCTGCCGCTGCTGCTGCTCCACGTTTCAGAGTCCCGGCCGCTTCTTGTCCATCAGCTCCATTAACTCCACCGGATCGCTCCTGACCCCCCGAAGTGCCTGAGCCTGCGCCTGTCTGGCCGCAGCTGCAGTTGAAGAGGCTGATGCTGCGGCAATCTTGGACGCCATCTCCCTGAAGGCGCTGTACTCCGTCTGGTAGGTCGTATCTTCTTTTTCCACCGCTAATGCCTTAGAACTCGAATGAAGGAAAAGTCGAAGTACCGCCAGGCCAATAATAGAGGCGAGTACCAACAGATTGTTTCACAGTGGCTTCCCCGTCCCCTGGCCTTTAAGTTCAGTAAATCTTCTCTCCGCAGTAGGTGGCACCTCACCCTTAGTTTTGATAGCGATTTCCTTGGGGTAGTCAGGTGGACGATATGAGAGCTCATTTTTCACAAATATAATTACATCGAGGGCAAGTCAGCATATGTCAGCGTATATCAACATTTCTCAGTGTAAAGTTTAAAGTTTTCCGGAGCTTAGTAGGAGCATAGCGTGCACTCCGGTCTCAGCCGACCGCCATCTTGCCTATCTCCCGGGGCTTCTCAATCCCCAATGCACAGCTTTGAGGGTGCCTCGGGTGTTGCACAATTAGCAAGTCACAGACTTTTCAAGATGGCCGGTCCCACGTCTCTCGTCACCTCCACGGGTCTCAGCTCTGCTGGGACTGTGGATCGGGCTGTTGGATGTCTGGAAGTCCGGTTCTCATCAGGCTCTGTGCTCGGGCTCCAGCGGGAGCGTCGACAGAGCAAGCTGTTGATCACTGGATGGTGCCTGCTTGTGCAGGGTGGTCACTCCTTGACCACAAGGGAGATTCTTCAGTAGTCTTCTTGCAAAGTAGATTGTCGAAGGTCCAGAGTTTCGTTTCAGAGTTTCAGTCAGGATAAATCTAAAGTCTTGGGACTCAGCTCCTACCTATATACCAAATCTAGGGGCTGGATTACCTGCTAGGTCCCTCCTATGGGTGGGACCAGGGAAGGGGGTGGTTACACCCCTTTCCCTTTGCCCAGTTTCGCACAAGAGCTGGGGATGGAGTGCCCCAGCACCGGTTTGAACTGGACCATGCATGGGACATCTTGTGTGCCCCAGGCAGTGTCTAATTTCTTTCAGCCCTCCCTGCCACAATACACAAAAGCCTGTTTGGGGTTGTGCTAGCACCTCCCAAGGCAGGAAACCTATTGTCCAAGCCTCCCTCGCTGGAAGGACTCCCAGCAGCAGGAGGTCAGACTTGTGTCTGTGGCAGAAGCATCCATTTTTTGATGCTGAGGTTCTGGTTAACTTTAACCGGGAATAGTAGGAACAACATGTCTTCTCCCGCTAGAATGGTGGAATGCTACCCCCGTCACCAGGACTGGCGAGGGGGTGGTATTTCAAATCGTATGACACCTTACTCGACATGTTTTGATAAAGCCAAACCAGAGTTAGCATTTAACCGCGAGGTTCATAATGCACTTAAGAGTATATGGTTTGGCAATATCCTAGAACAGCTATAAGGACATGGTTCCGAAAGCTGCAGACAGGCTCAGCTCATGCTAGAGCACTATCTCACATAAAACCAAGCACTCTGCCTCCAGGATTGTTAAGGCCTGCCGTAGGAGTGACTTATAGGTGTATGTGTGTCTAGATATAAGGTTAGATATAGGTATACTATATCTAAAGCAAAGGGTGATTACACCACCTTGCCCCAGCTGAGTGTATCAGCCAGTTGTGTCAATTTGGGTGGCCAGCCAGGGCTGGCATAATACAAGCTGCAGCCCCTGGCAGGCCTTGGATGCACCTATGCCCTGGGTACCTATAGTACACTGTACAGGGGCTCATAAGGTGACCCAGTATCCAATTGGAGATGTACCTAGGGTACATGGGGTCCATTTTAAAGTGAGAGCAGATAGCCTTTGTTCCTGATTAGCAGGATCCCAGGCCAACTAAGTCAAAAACCAGCTAAACACTAGGCAAAACATCTGGGGTAACCATAGGCAGGTATCCACCCACCCACACGGGGATAATCACTGTTGACTTCTTTGGGCCCCTAGACAATGGACATCAATAAATGGGAGTCAATGATAAGTATTCTAGCTTTTCCCTTGGTAAAAGGCCTTTTCGTGGATCACTCAGAAAAAAAGTCATTGAGGGGCTAGATGGTATTTTTGCAACACAGGATGTTCCTTCAGTTCTAAAGTCCAACTATGGTGCACCTTAAAACTGTGGAGAATTCAAAGACTTTCTTACTCCTTTGAGTGCTAAGCATCAGGAAAGCACACTTCTTTGGCAACAAGTAAATAGCATTGTTGAACGTTTTATGAGCACAGTGAACACAGGATCTATGTCTGGGGATATCCTTCCCACTCAGGGTGACAAAAGCAAAATGAACTGATGATGGACGGAATGGTGAGCAAATCAAACATTCACCCCAGTCACAGATCCGGGTTTAATCCATCTTTTTTTTTGCTCACCATGCCACCCTAATTTGAACACAGCCATATGCAAATCAGTCTTGACCCTGCTCCCTATGAGAAGAGTCTAGCCCGGACTGCCAGGTCAGGTTCTCCAATGACCGGATACAAGCATCCTAGGACTGATTTCAGGGTATCACCATCATCAGCCATACTAGCTTGAATCCAGTGCACAGTGAGCAAGGGTCCCACATCTGGGCATACCTTTGCACTGATGGTGCCAAGAGCAAAGAGAACAGATGATGGATAGAATGCTGAACAAATCAAATATTCACCCCAATCACAGAACTGGATTTAATCCATCATTTTTTTTGCTCACCTTACCACTCTAGTTTGGACCCAGTCACATGAAAATCAGTTTTGACCCTGGTTCCCAAGGGAACAGTCTAGCCTGAAATGCCAGGCCAGTTCCTCCATGACCAGATGCAAGCTTCCTGGGACCAGTTTCAGGGAATCACCTCTCATCAGCCAGGCTAGATGGAATCCCGGGGCACAGTGAGCATGGAACCCATGTCTGGGCATATCCTTCCCACTGAGGGTGACAAAAGCAAAAAGAACAGATGATTGACAGAATGAAGAATAAATGAAACATTCACCACAGTCACAGATCTGGGTTTAATTCATAGTTTTTTTGCTCACCACGTCAGTCGAGTTTGGACACAGCAATACGCACATCTGTCTTGACCCTGCTCCCCATGGGAACAGTCCTGTCCTAACTGCCATGCCATGTTCTCCCTGGACTGAATTTAAGCATCCTGAGACCGTTTTTGGTATATCACCCCTCCTCAGACAGGTTAGGTTGAATCCAGTGGCACAGTGAGTATGGGACCTATGTCTGGGCATTCCCTTCCTAGTGGGGGTGACAAAAGCAGATAGCAAATCTGAAAGCGGTAGAGCTATGTACACTGTTCACAGGTCTGCACAGAGTATATAGTTGTTTGACACAATATGTAATGCGAACAAAGACAGTAAATCCTACAAGGGCTGCTGAAGCTGCACAATCACAATTGGCTACTCCTGGAATTAGTCCAGTGACCATCAATGCAGTATTGTATATGGTTCCCATCAGACGGGAAGAGATTCAGTTCTGGATTGTATAAAAAACAAATCAGCCTGAAACAGTGCTTCTCAACACGGGACCAAAGAAAATCATAGAATTCTCACAATATGCTTTCCAATGGGGATGGATCACCCATGTGGAAGACTCCGCCACTTGGGGCAGAGTCTTTGCCACAGTATATGTCAGACCACCCAATACACCCTCATAAGAGACCCTTCACCCTGGTTGCAGGCAGGTCGCTCCCCACGCCGCACAACTCTACCTGATAGTGCCAAGTTCCCGCTCTCCCTGCTGCCACAAGTTTGCGCCGTCAGTCCTGGTTCTACTCTCTCTGTTTCCCCCCATTTCCTGTCTCTGCCTGTTCGGCCTGCCTGCCGTTTTTTCCACTTATCTCTACTTTTCTATTTTTTCCACTTAGTTCTACTTTTTAGTTTTCTCCACTTATTTCTACTTTTCTCACGATCCCAGCTTTTTGTGTTGATTGCTCAGCCACTTGCCCTTTCCGTCGCTGCGTCCCCTGTGGCCCGCCCCTCTCGCTCGCCCATTCGAACCTCACCCGCCTAACAGCTGCTCCTCCCTCTCACCTCCCCTTCTTAATGGCGGCTACTGCGCAGTGAGGAGAGCGACCCTTGACCCTTGTTCCAGGCAGGTCGTTACCCACACCGCACAGCTCCACCTGATTGTGCGGTGTTCCTGCCCTCCCTGCTGACGCAAGTTTGCGCCGCCAGTCCTGGTTCTACTCTTTCAGTTTTTTCTATCATTGCCTGTCTCTGCCTGTTCGGCCTGTCTGCTGTTTTTTCCACTTCTCTCTACTTTTTTCATTTTTTCGAATTATTTGTACTTTTTAAATTTTCTCCACTTATTTCTACTTTTCTCGCATTCCCTGCTTTTTCTGTTGGTTACTCAGTCACTTGCCCTTCCCACCACTGCGTCCCCTGCTGATTCGCCCCCTCGCTCGCCCATTTGATCCCCACCCTCCTCCGAGCTGCTCCTTCCTCCCACCTCCCCTACTTAATGGCGGCTTCCGAGCGGCCGTGCTGCTGAAGGCATGCCTAAGGCAAGCCTGTCTGCTCCCGTCCGCACCTGGACCGCACCCATCACCAGACCCCCTGGCCCCTGTGAGCGCCACAACACCCGACACCATTACAACCCCAACTTCCTCCATGAACTCAATGCCGGCCGATTATCCACATGCTTCCATGCCACCCCGAAGCTCACCCACAGGCCCTTCTTCTGCCGAAGCTGCAGCTTCACCAGCCACCGAACATTGGCACGTCCTGCCCCTCCCACCAGGGCAGGTCGTAACCATCTCAGATGCACACTACTCAACATCCGCTCCATCCACAAGCAGGCCATCGAACTCTGGGACCTACTCGACTCATCCTCCCCAGACGTCACATTCCTGACTGAGACCTGTATGAACCCCTCCTCGACGCCCGACATTGCCATAGCCATCCAGGATGGGTACAAGTTCACCCGCAGGGACCGCATCAACAAACCAGAAGGAGGAATCGCCGTTGTCCACAGGAATACCCTCAGAACTTGGACCAGCACAGATCCACATCAATCCCAACACCACCCTCAGAAGAACCCTTGTCTATAGACCCCCCAGACCCCAACCACAGTTTTGCAACTCCATCACCGACGTCGTCAGCATGCACACCATTGCTTCCACAGACTACATCCTCCTCAGAGACCTGAACTTCTACCTCGAGAATGTCAACAACAGCAACTCCACCACCCTGCTCAACAACCTGGACAACCTCTGTCTCAAACAACTCGTCACAACACCCACCCATTCTGCCAGACACACGCTCAACCCAATCTTTTCCGCCAGCAACCACTTCACCTTCAGCCACTCCACCGAACTCCACTGGACTGACCACTGCTGCATCCACTTCCCTTTCAAGAAACACACCACGCACAACCACCAACAACAAATCCCCACCATAGCTCGAACAAGGTCACCGAAGACCAGCTAATCACCACCCCTCGCCAGAGACCCACCAACCAACCCCACCGACACAGCAGCCCGCAACTTCAGGCAATGGATTGACAACTGCACCAACACTCTTTCCTCTATCAGGAAACCCTCAAACAGACGCACTGACAGGAGGGCTAACTGGTTCACTACTGACAGCCAAGCATCCAAGCAGACTTGCCGAAGACTCAAGAAGAAGTGGCGCCACGAACAGACAGCAGACACGCACGCAGCCCTCAAGAACGCAAACCGCAAGCACTGCCAACTCATTTGAACGACCAAAACGACCTCCTTCAAGAAACGCATCAACAATACTGTGCACAACAGCAAAGAGCTCTTCAACATTGTGACATCCCCGTCACAGTCACATCACTGCTCCAGCTCCAAAGACATCCTGTTGTTGCAAGACCTCTGCCACTCCCTAGCCACCTTCTTCCACCCCAAGATCGCAGACATCCATGACAGATTCAACACCCAGACCCCTCAGACAGCCGTCGACACTTCAAACTCGGTACAAAAGGGGGTGGTGATGGACGGAGCATCTGAATCAATCAAACACTCACACCCAGTCAAAAGATCTGGGTTTAATCCATCACCGTTCTTTAGCCCACTCTGCCACCCCAGTTCAGACATGGCTATATGCAAATCAGTCTGACCCTGTGCCTCATGGGAACAGTCCAGCCTGAACTGCCAAGCCATGTCTTCCCTGGACCGGAAACAAGCTTCTGAGGACCGGTTTCTGGCATTCCAGCCGTCTTCAGCCCGGCTTGCTTGAATCCAGTGGCAAAGTGAGCAAGGGACTCACGTCTGAGTATACCCTGCCACACTTATGGCGGCCAAAAGCGGTACACTTCAAACTCATCACCCCCAACCACACTGGCCTCCTGCTCTTCTGGAACCACATCAACAACGATGACACCATCAAAATCATGAACACCATCCACTGCGGCTCACCATCCGACCCCTGCCCTCACCACATCTTCAACAAAGCGAGGTCCATCATCGCACCCCAACCCCGGAAGATCATCAACAGCTCCTTCGTGACTGCCACCTTCCCGGAGAGCGAAAAACCCGCCGAGATCAACGCCCTACTCAAGAAACCCAAGGTGAACCCAAAGGACCTCAAGAACTTCCGGCCCATCTCCCTGATCCCGTTCCCGACAAAAGTCATCGTGAAGACTGTCAAAAGGCAACTGACCCATTTCCTCGAGGAGAACAACATCATTGACTCGTCCCAATCCAGATTCCGCAGCAACCACAGCACCAAAACTGCCCTCATCGCTGCTACCGAAGACATCAGGACCCTGCTGATCAGGGGCAAAACCATGGCGCTCATCCTCCTGGACCTCTCTGCCACCTTTCGACACCGTCTGCCAGCACACCCTATGCACATGCCTCCATGACACAGGAATCCGTGACAAAATCCTGGACTGGATCACCTCCTTCCTCACCAGCAGAACCAAGAGAGTCCATCTCCCCCCATTCCGATCAGAAGCCACCAAGATCATTTGCGGCGTACCCCAAGGATCATACCTCAGCCCGACCCTCTTTAACGTCTACATGGCACTGCTAGTTAACATTGGCCGGTCACAAGACCTCAACATCATCTCATATGCCGATGACACTCAGCTGATCCTTTCCCTCACAAAGGATCCCGCCACCACCAAAACCAACCTCAACGATGGAATGAAGGCAGTCGCAGAATGGATACAGAACAGTTGCCTGAAACTGAACTCTGACAAGATGGTGGTCCTCATTCTCGTATCTACCCCCTCTGCCTGGGATGACTCCTGGTGGCCGGCCACGATGGGAGCTGCACCGACACCCACCAGCCACGCACACAACCTGGGGATCATCCTGGACTCTACACTATCAAGGCCCCAGCAAGTCAACACCGTCTCATCCTCCTGCTTCAACACCCTCCACATGCTTCGCAAGATCTACAGATGGATCCCCACCAGAAACAGAAAGTTGGTCACCCAAGCCCTTGTCAGAATCAAGCTGGACTGCGGCAATGCCCTCTACGCAGGAACCACGGCCAAACTCCAGGGAAGACTTCAATGCATACAGAACGCCTCCGCTCGCCTCATCCTCGACATCCCCCTCCACAGTACCATCACTGCTCACCTGAGAGACCTGCACTGACTCCCCGTCAACAAGAGGATCACCTTCAAGCTCCTCACCCATGCTCACAAAGCACTCCACAACACCAGAACAACATACCTCAAACGACTCATCTTCTACACCCCAAACCACCAGCTTTGCTCCTTTGACCTTGCCCTCGTCACCATCCCTAGCATCCACTGCAGATCATTCTCCCACCTCGCCGACAAGACATGGAACACCCTCCCGATCCACTTGTGACAGACCCAGGACCTACTGGCCTTCAGGAGACTTGCCAAGACCAGGTTGTTTGAGCAGTAGCAGCACCTCGCCCCCACCCTCACAGCGCCTTGAGACCCTCATGGGTGAGTAGGGTGCTCCACAAATGACTGATTGATTGATTAGCTGGTTTGGCAGAGATGCTTATATAGATCCAAAATGGGTATAGTGCAACACCAGCCATGGATTTGGCGCTGAAACTGATGGGCAACTTTGACGCTGTATGAGTGTAACGAGGTGGGGACGCCTACCTCGCGTGACTGGTGGAACCCTTATACTGCTGACAATCCCCGACTCCTTCTTTACAGTCTGAACGGTGGAAGGAAGGACGCGGCGAGCCGGACGACGAGGACAACAACAGCGGCTCCTTTAACTGGGCGTTCTCCACTGAAGAGGAGGACACGCCCCCGAAGGACGTCAGAGTGACCGGATTGGAGAAAAGCAGGGAAGTGATGTACGTTGGGTGTGTGAGCACCCCGGAGGAGGAGAGACAGGCGGAAGCAAGCAGAACGGAGGACGGAGGCGAAACCGGAGAGAACGCGGAGAGAGTCAGCCCGGAGGAACATCCCGGAGGGGACGGGGAGTCGGAGGACGGAGGGAAGCCAGGAGGCCAACGACCCTGCGGACCGCCGTGCCACGCTCCCGAGGGAGGATTGTGGCTGTCACAGGTACAGCGGCGTTGGGCAGCCTGGTTGGGGAGGAGAAGCGATAGCGTGCGAATAGTGTAGATAGTCCCTGTTTGTTCCTACCCTGTGTTGCTCTCCCTTCCCATCCACTCTCCTACTCCCTTCCCAGTTCCTCCCCTTTTTCCCCCACCACCCTTGTACACCGAGCACTGTATATATCAGAAGGCACGACTAACTGGGTTACACTCACATACCCCGGACCCCCCTGGTGCAACCCCCATTGAGGACTGGACACTAACGGCTTTCCTCTCTGTTGGTCTCTTGCATGCACCGGAGCCGGAGGCAGTTGTGAGAACGTCCTATCTACCCCCAACTAAGGAAGGAGAAGACCACCGCCACGGACCCCAGCGTGTTCGCCGGAGAGAGACTGACACTTCGAAATAGAAAGACGTTGATGTCTAAACCTGCTAGAGCGATAAAAATAAAACCGTCTTTAACTCCACTACTTGGTGTCACGGTCGTCCCTACTCCCACGCCCACATTGGTGTCGGAAGTGGGATCTACCCCTTCAGAAACGACCATGGCCATGGAACAAGTGATCCAAACACTCATAGACGGGCAACAAAAGTTAGAATGGGCGATCAGCCAGCAGATCAACACTGCGGATGCCGACAGAGAACTATTCCGAACCTCCATGACTCAGCAGATGGACAATCTCCACAGAGTCGTGAAGGCCCCAAGTGCAACAACCCCAAGACTAGTCGGACCACACCCCTCGGGAGTGGCCCTGCAGAAATATGTGATAGGGGAAGATCCCGATGCATTTCTGTTGAACTTTGAACGGGCAGCTAGGGCTTGTGGATGGCCCGAGGAAAAAATGGCCCTTCTTCCTAGCTCCCTTATTGACTGGAGAAGCCCAGGCTGCCTATCAGGTGGCCAACCATTCTGGCACATCCACCTATTCAGACATCAAAGCGGTGATTCTGGACCATCTGGGAATGGATCCGGAGGCATTCAGACTCCGTTTCCGAAAGGAGAAGGGTATCACGGGTGAGAACCCCAAAACCATGTACCTGAGAGTCAAGATGGCCGCCGAGAAATGGCTAAGACCGGACATACGTAACAAAGAGGACATCATGTCCAGCATCATATTGGAACAGTTCATGGCGGTCTTACCATATGGTACTCAGAGATGGTTGAGGCAACATCCCGGACTAACGGCAGCACAAGCCATTGAGATGGCCTCTAATGTAATGTAATGTAATGTAATGTATTGCGATTTATATAGCGCACGTATCACCCGAAGGCATCAAGGCGCTTGCTTAGGGAACCCGTCCTGGTATTCCCGTGTGAGATACCCCAGCAGGGTATCCGCAAGGTGAAAGCCAGGCATCCCCCCGCGAGGGGCCGTTGTGGAGATTAAGCAAGCTATTGCCCAGAGTTGCAGAGTGTGAACCCGTGAATCGAGTAGGCACCGGAGCGAGAATTGACGAGACCATGGACATTTTAGGACTCAAGACCACGCCGAGCCGGGAATTGAACCCTGGTCCCGGGCTGACCTCTGCTTCCAGGTCTGCCTCCTCTAACCAGTGAGCCACACTTCTCCACTTATAACAGGGCAGCTCCCAGGACTTTCCCATGGGATACAGACAAGAGTGGCAAGCCCATCCCGACTCCTCCCAAACTGGATAAAAAGAAAACGGTCCCCGAACCACACAAACCCCGACCCTATCGACCGGAAGGACCCCCCATTATGAAGGGGCCCCAATGCTTTGAGTGCGGAGAGTGGGGACACATAGCCAGAATGTGCCCCCACCGAAGAACCACAGAGGAACTCATGGAGGTTGGCTACATCCCTAAAGCCATGATGTACACCGCAGAAATGGGCCCTTCATTCTATGTAAGGGTACGGGTAAATTGTAAGCCGGTAAAAGTCCTCATAGATTCTGGGTGTAGGCAGTCTGTCATACAGGAGAGACTGTTGCACCCCGGCCAGATAGGCCATGATGGCACCGTTCACATCAGATGCGTTCACGGTGACGTTAAACCCTACCCCCTAGCTCGCATAACCTTACACCCAATAGGTAGAGAGCCATGTTTGGTGAAAGTGGGGGTGGTGGAGTCCTTACCCGAAGAGCTTATAATAGGAGTGGATAACCCTGATTTTCTGTCCCTGTTTAAAAGAGAACTAAAAGACCTCCCTGCAGGGGCATACCTGTCTGTCGAACCCTGGGTGTTTGATAGGGGTTTTAAATTCGCCCAATCCAATGACCCGTCCCTCATGAATGCATGGGAAGCGGCTCACCTCGCGCAAACCACACCTACCCAGGGGTACCCCAGATTCAGTATAGCAAACAAGTTACTGTATAGAGAAGGGAAAGCCGGGGATCCATCCCAACTAGTGGTACCAAAAGATTTCAGGGAGCAGATTCTTTTCTACGCCCACACCCACCTCACTGCTGGACACAGTGGGGCCGAGAAAACGACTCAAAATATATTACGGCTGTAGGAGAGTAGGGTCTGCAATCCTATGATCACCCAGATTTTTTGCTTTTGTTTCACTGGTTTACGACTTTCTCTGGCTGTGGGCCTGCCAATCAGACCCACAGCCTAGCTGTTCTCTCACTAAATTGACATGTGTGCCTAGGTGCATTACCCAATTGGTACTGGGCCACCTTATCAGACCCTGTAACTCAGGGCATAGGTGTACCCAGGGCCTACCAGGGGCTGAAGCATGTATTATGCCACCCCTGGATGGCCATCTAAATCTGACACAACTGGCTGCACGACAGCTGGGGCAAGGTGGTGTAATCACCCTTTGCTTTAGATATAGTATACCTATATCTAACCCTAAAAATGGACACACAGATTCCTATCAGTCACTCCTATGGCAGGCCTTGACAATCCTGAAGGCAGAGTGCTTGGAATCGTGTGAGATGGTGCTCTGGCATGAGCTGAGCCCGTTTGCAGCTTGCGGAACCAAGTCCTAATAGCTGTTCCATGATAACGCATACCATATACTCTTAAGTGCATTATAATCCTCGCGGTTAAATGCTATCTTTGGTATTGCTTTATCAAAACATGTCGAGTAAGGTGTCATACGAATCGGAATACTAACCCCTCGCCAATTCTGGCGACGGGGTTAGCATTCCACCCTTCTAGAGGGACCCGACATGTGTGTAACTGTGAACCCCGGTTAAAGTTAGCTGAAGCCTCAGCTCCACAAAATGGATGCTGCCACCACAGACACGAGTCTGACCTCCTGCTGCTGGGAGTCCTTCCAGCGAGGGAGGCTTGGACAAAGGGTTTCCTGTCAGGGGCGGTGCTAGCACCTTCCCAGACAGGGTTTTGTGTATCCTGGGTAGGCAGGGCTTTACAGGAAGGTGACTGCAAGTGGCACCCCGGTGCTCACTACGCATCTGCCGGCTAGAACCAGTTCCAGGGGCACACCAGCCCCTGGCCTGGGGAAAGCCCGGCATGGGAGAGGGGTGTAACCACCCCCCTTCCTGGTCCCACCCCTAGGGCAGGACCTAGTCGCGTACCCACCCCTTTCTTTAGGATAAAGGCAGGAGCGGGGACCCTTCCAAGTTAGATCATCTTTGAATCAAGAAACTACTTTCTACGAAAGGAACTCTCGACTTCTTCTCAAGATTTCTCCCTTGTGGCTAAGGAGTAGTCACCCTGCATCCGCAGGCACCATCTAAGAACTCTGCGGTTTGCTGCACGTCCTTCCTCAGGAATCCGACCGACCAGCAAGATGAGACCCGGCTTCCCTGGCACCTCTGACCTCTACCTACCTCTACAGCTAAGCTGAGAACCGTAGGTGCGACGAGACCTCGAGGGACCGGCCATCATCAGAACTGCACGACTTCTATCCAGCACGACCGCTGAGGGATCCTCTGGTGAGTGCTTTGGGGTCTGAGAAGCCCCGACCCTGAGCAGCTCCAGCACCGAAGTCCAGCCTCCCAGCATCTCCACGATCTGCGTGGGGCCCTTCTGCTTTTTGCTGCTCACCGCGTTGTTTGGCTACTAGCCCGCTGGCTTGTGGCCTTCATAACGACGCCTGACGACATCACTGCTGCTGGTCTGGTTGCTCCAGACTGGCCCTTGCTCCCTTCCAAAAGAGGAGCACCCCGGACCCTCCTGGTCCACACCAGACGCCATTTTAGGTCCACCGCGTGGGCTTGAATTTGCCAAGACTTGTTGCCCCAATCCTGGGTCCAGCGACGTCGACAGCATCATCCATCGTGGGACAGCTCGCACCTCTATCCTGGTCGCCGACAACGCCTCCTGGTCCGTGAGATCTGCAGAGCACAGCGTCGCCCACTCACCTAGTCGAGGTGACAACCATCCGGTGCCCTCCTGGTGCCACCTGACTACTGGCTAGTAGTCACAAACTTGGTCCCCTCTGCTTTCAGGTGTCATCCATCTTCGATCCAGGCTTGGATCACTCGAACTCTCTTCACTGGTCGCCTGCCAGCAACTTCTTTCTTCAGGCTCCTGGTTCGTCTACGAGGATTCCCGACGTCTTTTGAGACCTATGCAGCTGCAGCCCCTGGGCTAGGTAACTTCGGCATTTCGGTGCCCCAGCATAGCCTCACTATCCAAGGGTCAGGATCCACTGTCGTTTTCGACCTACCTTATCGGGTTCGCCCGAGAACACTAACTTTGTCTTTACTAGCTCCCATAGACTTTGTCCCGCATCCCGCGTGAGAGTGCACACTCTGCACCCGAGTCCCCTAGGCCTCCTACTAGTAATCTGAAGGTTCAGTAACGTAGTCCTAGCGATTCCAAAGCCTATTAGTACAGTACTTACCTGCTAGTAATTTCGCATTCCACTTCTATAGTATATGGTTTGTCGTGCCCCTCGGGCATTTGTGTAAATTGTGCAACTTAAAGTATTTTCGTAAGAGTTTTGTTGTGTGCTTAGTACCCTGTCTTCATAAAGAGTACAGGGCTGTTGTGATCTAAATAAATACACTGTTTATTTTCATAACACTTGTGTGGTGTCCTTTCACTTGGTGTTCAAGGGGTATGTGTGATGGTATAACAGCTGGCTTAACACGCCCTCTAGAGTTTAGCCCGAAGACTGCTCGTATCCACGCTACTAGGATAGCTGGTCTATAAGGTTGACTTACAACCAATCACCATAAGGGTTGTTTGGACTGATGCAAAGTGCTCACTAGAATAGTGAACACTATATATCATGCCAACTTCTCACATTGGTGAGCAGCGGTTGGGATTTGAGCTTGCTGTTGTTTTACCACACGTATCCTAAGAATATCTTGTGAAAGATCACATAAGTACTTCAGGTACATATAACTTAGCTTAGAATACTCTGAGTTCTACTGAACCAGCTGTTGTAGCTCCTCAAGGCTTAGCACACCTTGGCTGCAACTCTTAGCAAGGGATCAGTAGGCAAACAAATAGTGTAGGTAGGTGCATCACTTACACCACACTAGAATCAGCATGTCAGACAAAGGAGGAAACTCTGAGTCTCCCCTTGTGTCAGTGGACCCTCCACAGGTCACTTCCAGATATGCTGCTCTTAGCTTCCAGGAGATGAGACAAGTGTGTACCTCCAGGAAACTAAAACAGGGGTCTAACCCCACAATCCAATTCCTGATTGGTCTCTTAGAGACTTATGATGCCAGGAGGGCTGGTAACCCAGACCCTTCTAATCCAGATGGGAACATGCCCCCCCTAGAGGGAACCACAGGTGACCCTGACCTTATCCATCTCTCTGCAGAAGGTGAAGAGGAGGATGAGGATCTAGAGCCATCTGAGGACGAGGCAGACAAAGGTCCAGAAGTAGTTAGCCAGCTAACTAGGGACAACTTAAGCAGGCATGTGAATGGTACTAGGAGACCCCTGGGGCCCCTCCCAGGCCAGCTTAACATTGGGAATGGACGAGTTAGGTCTCTATCAAGAGGCTCTAACAGATACATTCGAACCAATGGCTCTCAGGGCTCTTCTCAAAGAGGGATGACATCCCCTCAGAGGAGAGTGTATGAAGCCAAAGTAAGGGAAGTCAATCTGAGGATTGAAAGGGAAGAACTTGCCCTGGCCAAAGAGAGACTTGCCTTTGCTAGAGAGCAACAGTTAAGTCGACAAGATTCCACTGGTGGCAGCATTCCCCCAAGGGAAAACAGGAGTTTAGACACTAGACACCTGAGTAAGATAGTGCCCCCCTTAAAGCAAGGGGATGACATCCACAAATGGATAACTGCTTTGGAGAGGGCTTGCACTGTACAGTGTGTCCCCCAGAGTCAGTGGGCAGCTATCTTGTGGCTCTCCTTTGAAGGTAAAGGTAGAGACAAGCTCCTCACTACTAGAGCTGAGTATGCTAATGATTACCAAGTCCTGAAAAGTACACTGATAGATGGGTTTGGCCTAACCACTGAGCAGTACAGGTTGCTGTTCAGGGATACCCAGAAAACTCAGTCTCAGGATTGGTCTGACTTTGTAGATTGTGCCACTAAGGCTTTGGAGGGCTGGTTGCTGGGCAGTAAGGTTACTGATTACACAGGATTGTATAATTTGATCATGAGAGAACAAATTTTAAACAATTGTCAGAACCAGTTGTTGCATCAGCATCTTGTTGACTCAGATCTGACCTCTCCCCAAGAATTGGGAAAGAAGGCAGACAGATGGGTCAGAACAAGAGTTAAGCAAAACCAGGGCCAGAACCAGGGTGGTCAGAAGAAAGCAGGCCAGAAGGGTAAAGATTCTAAGTGTGAACAAAATGACCAGAAGTCTTCAACAGGTCCCCAACAACCCAAAGAGGGGGGGGGGGTCAGGCTTCCCAGAAAAAGAAGAATCAAGAAGGCCAGTCAAAAAGGTGGTGCCAATACTGTAAAAGTAAAACTCACTGGTTTAGTGAGTGCACCAAGAAAGGAGGGCAGACTCCTGCTACTGCAGCCCCTAAGGCACCTGTGCCCCCTAGTACAGCCAGCAGTAGTAGTGCACCTCCCAAGGGATTAGTTGGGTTAACCTTGGGTTCTGAGGGGTATGACAACTTAGTTGGAACACTCACTCAGGCTGTCCTTGTCTGTACAGGGGATATGGATATATCCCCTGATGTCAGTCCCAATACTCTGGGCAAATACAGGCAGACACCTTTAATAAATGGAAGAATGGCTCAGGCCTATAGGGACACTTGTGCCAGTGTCACAATGGTGACACCTAACTTTGTGGACCCTGGACAGATCATGCCAGGTACAGATTTCCTGGTGACCAATGCAAGCAATGTCACTGCCAGTCATAGTATGGCAATTGTTGCTTTCTCCTGGGCAGGGGTAAAAGGCCAAAAGAAGGTTGTAGTTAGCTCAGACCTCCCAGTGGATTGTTTGTTGGGCAATGATTTGGAGTCATCACCATGGTCAGAAGTGGAGCAGAGGACTCACATGGAGATGTTAGGCTTGCCAGCACATGTGCTTGCTGTGACTAGGTCACAAGCCAGAAGATGCCCCACTGAACAGGTGCTGGATCCTGGAACAATGGACCAGACACCTTCGAAGAAGAAGAGAAGTAGGGTTAAGGCATTGCCTTCCCCCTTGCCCCAGGTTGAGGATCAAGTCTCAGAGGAGGCTGACCTACAGGAATTGAGGGAAACTGAGCCTAAAGAATTTGAACTTGATCAAGTTGAATTTCTGGGCTCAGGGGGACCCTCAAGAGAAGACCTGGGGAAGGACCAATTAGACTGCCCTTCCCTTGAACCCCCCAGACAGCAGGCTGCTGCTGAGGCTGCTGGGAATGCCACAGGTACCCACAAGGTATACTGGGAGGATGGACTCCTGTACACTGAGGCGAGAGACCCCAAGCCTGGCATGGCCAGGAGGCTGGTTATCCCCTTGTCTCAGAGAGGTTTCCTTCTTACCTTGGCCCATGAGATTCCCTTAGCAGGACACTTAGGCCAGACAAAGACTTGGGACAGGCTTGTCTCACACTTTCACTGGCCTCACATGAATGAGGATACCAAGGAGTTTTGTCGCTCCTGTGTCACTTGCCAAGCCAGTGGTAAGTCAGGTGGCACAACAAAGGCCCCCCTTATACCAATGCCTGTGGTGGGGGTGCCCTTTGAAAGAGTGGGGATTGACATTGTTGGTCCAATGGAACCCCAGACAGCATCAGGGCACAAGTTTATACTGGTGGTAGTGGATCATGCCACCAGGTATCCTGAAGCTATTCCCCTTAGGACCACTACAGCACCTGTTGTGGCAAGAGCCCTAGTTGGAGTGTTCTCCAGAGTGGGCTTCCCTAAGGAGGTTGTCTCTGACAGAGGTGCAAACTTCATGTCAAGCTACTTAACTGCTATGTGGAAGGAATGTGGTGTCAACTACAAGTTCATTACACCCTATCATCCACAATGCAATGGGCTTGTTGAAAGGTTCAACAGGACCCTAAAAGGGATGATTCATGGACTATCTGAAAAGCTCAGGGGTAGATGGGATGTCCTGATTCCCTGCCTTTTATTTGCTTATAGAGAAGTCCCACAAAAGGGGGTTGGCTACAGCCCTTTTGAACTTTTGTATGGACATCCTGTAAGAGGACCATTGTGTTTGGTGAAGGAAGGATGGGAGAGACCTCTCAAAAAGCCTGCAACCAGCATAGTGGACTATGTACTTGGTCTCCGCTCCAGGATGGCTGAGTACATGGAAAAGGCATCTGAAAACCTTAAGGCCAGCCAAGAACTCCAAAAAGCTTGGCATGACCAAAAGGCTGTCCTGACTGTTTATCAGCCTGGACAAGATGAGGGACAGGAGGAAGAGAGTGACCCTCTCCCAGACCTGCTCACTCAGAATCCTGATGATGGATCAGTAGATGGTGTTGTCTTTTGTGGCAGCCTCTCTGAACATCAACAGAAGGATTGTAAACAAGTTCTTCAATCCTTCAGGCATATGTTCTCTCTAACACCCAGTCAGACCAATTGGTGTACCCATGAGGTTGACACTGGTGACAGCTTGCCAGTCAAGAGTAAAATCTACAGGCAGCCTGATCATGTTAGAGACTGCATCAAAACAGAAGTGCAGAAAATGTTGGAGTTGGGAGTCATTGAACCCTCAGATAGCCCTTGGGCTAGTCCAGTAGTTCTAGTGCCAAAGCCTCACACCCAGGGTGGTAAGAAAGAGATGAGGTTTTGCGTAGACTACAGAGGTCTCAATGCAGTCACTAAGACTGATGCCCACCCAATACCAAGGGCAGATGAACTTATAGATAGATTGGCTTCTGCCAACTACTTAAGTACATTTGACCTGACAGCTGGGTATTGGCAAATCAGGTTAGCTGAGGATGCCAAGCCCAAGACAGCATTTTCTACCCCTGGTGGGCATTATCAAATTGTGGTAATGCCCTTTGGTTTGAAAAATGCACCTGCCACCTTCCAAAGGCTGGTGAATCATGTTCTCACTGGGCTGGATGACTTCTGTGCAGCATATCTTGATGATATTGCTGTCTTTAGCTCCACCTGGGAGGATCACCTGGTCCACCTGAGGAAAGCGTTAGAGGCACTGCAAGCAGCAGGTCTCACTATCAAGGCCACAAAGTGCCAGATAGGGCAGACACAGGTTGTATATTTGGGCCACCTTGTAGGTGGAGGCCAAGTTCAGCCACTGGAGAGCAAGATACAGTCAATCAGGGACTGGGCTCCTCCAACCACCCAGACTTAGGTTCGAGCTTTCTTGGGCCTGACTGGTTACTACAGAAAGTTTGTCAGAAATTATGGATCAATTGTGACTCCACTTAATGAACTGACAAGTAAGAAAATGCCAAAAAAGGTTCAGTGGACAGCAGGCTGTCAAAAAGCATTCGATGACCTAAAGCAGGCCATGTGCACAGCACCTATCCTCAAGAGTCCAGACTACTCCAAACCATTCATTGTCCAAACTGATGCTTCTGAGTTGGGTGTGGGAGCTGTTCTATCTCAACTGAATTTTGATGGTCAAGACCAGCCCATTGCTTTTATAAGCAGAAGGCTGACCCCCAGAGAGAAAAATTGGTCAGCTATTGAGAGGGAGGCCTTTGCTGTGGTTTGGGCCCTGAAGAAACTGAGGCCATACTTGTTTGGCACTCATTTCAAGATTCAGACCGACCATAAGCCCCTCTTGTGGCTAAATCAGATGAAGGGTGAAAACACCAAACTGCTTAGGTGGTCCATTTCCCTACAGGGGATGGATTTTACAGTGGAGCATAGACCTGGCACTGATCATGGCAATGCAGATGGGCTCTCCAGGTATTTCCACTTAGAGCAAGAAGACTCACCTGGTCAAGGTTAGTTTATTGTCCCAAAGTTTGGGGGGGGGTCATGTAGGAGAGTAGGGTCTGCAATCCTATGATCACCCAGATTTTTTGCTTTTGTTTCACTGGTTTACGACTTTCTCTGGCTGTGGGCCTGCCAATCAGACCCACAGCCTAGCTGTTCTCTCACTAAATTGACATGTGTGCCTAGGTGCATTACCCAATTGGTACTGGGCCACCTTATCAGACCCTGTAACTCAGGGCATAGGTGTACCCAGGGCCTACCAGGGGCTGAAGCATGTATTATGCCACCCCTGGATGGCCATCTAAATCTGACACAACTGGCTGCACGACAGCTGGGGCAAGGTGGTGTAATCACCCTTTGCTTTAGATATAGTATACCTATATCTAACCCTAAAAATGGACACACAGATTCCTATCAGTCACTCCTATGGCAGGCCTTGACAATCCTAAAGGCAGAGTGCTTGGAATCGTGTGAGATGGTGCTCTGGCATGAGCTGAGCCCGTTTGCAGCTTGCGGAACCAAGTCCTAATAGCTGTTCCATGATAACGCATACCATATACTCTTAAGTGCATTATAATCCTCGCGGTTAAATGCTATCTTTGGTATTGCTTTATCAAAACATGTCGAGTAAGGTATCATACAAATTGGAATACTAACCCCTCGCCAATTCTGGTGACGGGGTTAGCATTCCACCCTTCTAGAGGGACACGACATGTGTGTAACTGTGAACCCCGGTTAAAGTTAACTGAAGCCTCAGCTCCACAAAATGGATGCTGCCACCACAGACACGAGTCTGACCTCCTGCTGCTGGGAGTCCTTCCAGCGAGGGAGGCTTGGACAAAGGGTTTCCTGTCAGGGGCGGCGCTAGCACCATCCCAGACAGGGTTTTGTGTATCCTGGGTAGGCAGAGCTTTACAGGAAGGTGACTGCAAGTGGCACCCCGGTGCTCACTACGCATCTGCCGGCTAGAACCAGTTCCAGGGGCACACCAGCCCCTGGCCTGGGGAAAGCCCGGCATGGGAGAGGGGTGTAACCACCCCCCTTCCTGGTCCCACCCCTAGGGCAGGACCTAGTCGCGTACCCACCCCTTTCTTTAGGATAAAGGCAGGAGCGGGGACCCTTCCAAGCTAGATCATCTTTGAATCAAGAAACTACTTTCTACGAAAGGAACTCTCGACTTCTTCTCAAGATTTCTCCCTTGTGGCTAAGGAGTAGTCACCCTGCATCCGCAGACACCATCTAAGAACTCTGTGGTTTGCTGCACGTCCTTCCTCAGGAATCGACCGACCAGCACAACGAGACCCGGCTTACCTGGCACCTCTGACCTCTATCTACCTCTACAGCTAAGCTGAGAACCGTAGGTGCGACGAGACCTCGAGGGACCGGCCATCATCAGAACTGCACGACTTCTATCCAGCACGACCGCCGAGGGATCCTCTGGTGAGTGCTTTGGGGTCCGAGAAGCCCCGACCCTGAGCAGCTCCAGCACCGAAGTCCAGCCTCCCAGCATCTCCACGATCTGAGTGGGGCCCTTCTGCTTTTTGCTGCTCACCGCGTTGTTTGGCTACTAGCCCGCTGGCTTGTGGCCTTCTTAACGACGCCCGACGACATCACTGCTGCTGGTCTGGTTGCTCCAGACTGACCCTTGCTCCCTTCCAAAAGAGGAGCACCCCGGACCCTCCTGGTTCACACCAGACGCCATTTTAGGTCCACCGCGTGGGCTTGAATTTGCCAAGACTTGTTGCCCCAATCCTGGGTCCAGCGACGTCGACAGCATCATCCATCGTGGGACAGCTCGCACCTCCATCCTGGTCGCCGACAACGCCTCCTGGTCCGTGAGATCTGCAGAGCACAGCGTCGCCCACTCACCTAGTCGAGGTGACTACCATCCGGTGCCCTCCTGGTGCCACCTGACTACTGGCTAGTAGTCACGAACTTGGTCCCCTCTGCTTTCAGGTGTCATCCATCTTCGATCCAGGCTTGGATCACTCGAACTCTCTTCACTGGTCGCCTGCCAGCAACTTCTTTCTTCAGGCTCCTGGTTCGTCTACGAGGATTCCCGACGTCTTTTGAGACCTATGCAGCTGCAGCCCCTGGGCTAGGTAACTTCGGCATTTCTGTGCCCCAGCATAGCCTCACTATCCAAGGGTCAGGATCCACTGTCGTTTTCGACCTACCTTATCGGGTTCGCCCGAGAACACTAACTTTGTCTTTACTAGCTCCCATAGTCTTTGTCCAGCATCCCGCGTGAGAGTGCACACTCTGCACCCGAGTCCCCTAGGCCTCCTACTAGTAATCTGAAGGTTCAGTAACGTAGTCCTAGCGATTCCAAAGCCTATTAGTACAGTACTTACTTGCTAGTAATTTCGCATTCCACTTCCATAGTATATGGTTTGTCGTGCCCCTCGGGCATTTGTGTAAATTGTGCAACTTAAAGTATTTTCGTAAGAGTTTTGTTGTGTGCTTAGTACCCTGTCCTCATAAAGAGTACAGGGCTGTTGTGATCTAAATAAATACACTGTTTATTTTCATAACACTTGTGTGGTGTCCTTTCACTTGGTGTTCAAGGGGTATATGTGATGGTATAACAGCTGGCTTAACACGCCCTCTAGAGTTTAGCCCGAAGACTGCTCGTATCCACGCTACTAGGATCGCTGGTCTATAAGGTTGACTTACAACCAATCACCATAAGGGTTGTTTGGACTGATGCAAAGTGCTCACTAGAATAGCGAACACTATATATCAGGCCAACTTCTCACAACGGCTATTCTTCTGGCCTGGTATTTATAAGGAGGCAGAGACTTATTGCCGACAATGCGAAGTGTGCCAAAAAAAGAACCTGACACGGCCCCCTGCAGTTCCCCTACAACCTCTGACAATCATAGGCAACCCATGGGATAGGGTAGGGATGGATCTCATCGGTCCCCTACCACGGACCTCCAGAGGACATACATACGCCCTCGTGGTGGTGGACTACAACACAAGGTTCCCGGAGGCCTTCGCCCTCAGCGCCCCGACTACTAAGAATGTAGCGGAAAAGCTGGTGGAGCTGTTTTCAAGGGTGGGGTTTCCACGGGAGATCCTAACGGATCAGGGAACTCCCTTTGTTTCTAGGATGATGGTAGAGGTATGTAAGTTGTTGGACCTCCGCCACATCCGAACGTCCGCATACCATCCCCAAACGGACGGCCTCGTAGAGAGGTACAACCGGACATTAAAAGCAACCCTAAAAAAACTGTTGAGCGCGGAAAATAAGGATTGGGATAGGATGTTACCCCTAACCCTATATGTAGTAAGAGCACAAGTACAGAGCAGTTTAGGGTTTTCACCGTTTGAGCTCTTCTACGGCCGGCAACCAAGATCTCTCCTTGAGATCACAAGAGAAGCCTGGGAGAGGGAGGAGGCAGCAGAACAAAGAAACCTCCTAGAATACACCCAACAGTTACGATCTAGACTGGGGAAGCTAAGGGACTTGGCATACTCGAACTTGGAAAAAACGCAACAAATCCAAAAACAATACTATGATAAGGGCAAGAAGTGGAGGACTCTTGAAAAAGGGGATTGGGCCCTTGTGCTCCTACCATCTTCATCCCAAAAGTTCAAGAGTGAGTGGAAGGGACCCTATAAGGTTCTAGACTCATTTGGGAGAACAACATACCGGCTACAAATGTCTCCTACCCGGAGGCAAACCTTCCACATTAATCTCCTCAAACGATGGATAGGACAGCCTCCTCGCTCCGCCCATCTAGTGTTACCATCCCGCCACACTGCCTCCACCTTGGTGGACCTTCCAGTGAATGCCAAGCTGACTGACACCGCAAGAAAGGAGTTGTTAAAAACCCTACACCCTTTCTCCGCGATATTTTCGGACACCCCGGGGTGTACTCATTTGGCAGAGCACCAGATCAAAACAAAGGAAGGTCAGGTGGTGAAACAGAGGGCATATCGCATACCAGCAGGAAAAAGGGCCGATGTGAGGAAGGACGTACAGGACATGCCAAGACTGGGAGTGATAATACCTTCCAAGAGTGACTGGGCATCGCCCATAGTCATGGTGCCGAAACCCGACGGGTCTACCCGTTTTTGTATGGACTTCCGTGCCTTGAATGCTATTTCGTCCTTTGACGCGTTCCCCATACCCAGGGTGGACGAATTGATTGAACGGATTGGGGAGGCACGTTACATCACTACCCTCGACCTCACCAAGGGTTATTGGCAGGTCCCCCTGAGGGAGGGGGACCGACACAAAACCGCCTTTGCAACAGAAGATGGGCTCTTTGAGTTTAATGTACTTCCTTTTGGACTCCACGGAGCCCCGGCCACTTTTCAAAGACTAATGAACACTGTGTTAGCACCCCATACCCAATACAGTTCGGTGTATCTGGACGATATAGTCATCTTCAGTACCACCTGGGAGGACCACATGGGACACTTGGCCAATGTCTTAACTGCTTTACAGGAAGCAGGGTTGCATGTGAACGCAAAGAAATCAAGAGCTGCTTTCCCAAAAGTGAAGTACCTGGGGATCATGCTTGGGGAGGGAGTGATAGCCCCACAAGAGTAGAAAATCAGAGCCATCACGCAGACTCCGTTTCCATCGACTAAAAGGGAACTGAGGGCTTTTCTAGGCCTCATTGGTTATTACAGGCGCTTCGTTAAGAATTTTGCTGATCTTTCCAGTCCCCTTACCGACCTACTCCAGAAAAATATCAAAAACACCCTTCCGATGCCTCCCTCCGAAAAGGCCCAAGCAGCCTTTCAGGCTCTAAAGACTGCAATCACCACGAGTCCAGTCCTCATCCCTCCAAACCTTGAGAAGTCTTTTTCCCTGGCTACTTATGCCTCTGACACTGGCATTGGTGCGGTATTATCCCAGGAAGGAGAGGATGGTGCCGAACATCCTATACTTTACGTGAGTAGGAAACTCCACCCGAGGGAACGCAAGTATCCCACGGTGGAAAAAGAGTGCCTGGCAATCCGCAGGGCGGTAGACAAATTGCGCTACTACTTGGAGGGTAAGGCCTTCGTTCTTTTTTCGGATCATGCCCCACTGCAATGGATGCAGAGAAACCGATCCCAGAATGCGAGAATCCTACTGTGGTTTCAATTCCTGCAACCGTTTGCCTTCACAGTGATACACAGGAAGGGAAGGGACAATGGGAATGCAGACTTCCTTTCTAGGATGCTCGTTCTCCCCGAGCGGGCGAACCCAGTGGGGGAGGAGTGTAACGAGGTGGGGACGCCTACCTCGCGTGACTGGAGGAACCCTTACCCTGCTGACAATCCCCTGACTCCTTCTTTACAGTCTGAACGGTGGAAGGAAGGGCGCAGCGAGCCGGACGACGAGGACAACAACAGCGGCTCCTTTAACTGGGCGTTCTCCAGTGAAGAGGAGGACACGCCCCCGAAGGACGTCAGAGTGACCGGATTGGAGAAAAGCAGGGAAGTGATGTACATTGGGTGTGCGAGCACCCCGGAGGAGGAGAGACAGGCGGAAGCAAGCGGAACGGAGGACGGAGGTGAAACCGGAGAGAACGCGGAGAGAGTCAGCCCGGAGGAACATCCCGGAGGGGACGGAGAGTCGGAGGACGGAGGGAAGCCAGGAGGCCAACGACCCTGCGGACCGCCGTGCCACTCTCCCGAGGGAGGAGTGTGGCTGTCACAGGTACGGCGGCATTGGGCAGCCTGGTTGGGGAGGCGAAGCGATAGTGTGTGAATAGTGTAGATAGTCCCTGTTTGTTCCTACCCTGTGTTGCTCTCCCTTCCCATCCACTCTCCTACTCCCTTCCCAGTTCCTCCCCTGTTTCCCCCACCACCCTTGTACACCGAGCACTGTATATATCAGAAGGCACGACTCACTGGGTTACCCTCACATACCTTGGACCCCCCTGGTGCAACCCCCATTGAGGACTGTACACTAACGGCTTTCCTCTCTATTGGTCTCTTGCATGCACCGGAGCCGGAGGCAGCTGTGAGAACGTCCTATCTACCCCAAACTGAGGAAGGAGAAGACCACCGCCACGGACCCCAGTGTGTTCGCCAGAGAGAGACTGACACTTCGAAATAGAAAGACGTTGATGTCTAAACCTGCTAGAGCGATAAACATAAAACCGTCTTTAACCCCACTACTTGGTGTCACGGTCGTCCCTACTCCCACGCCCACAATCAGCAATAATGCTACGTAATATAAAACTGAAGCAGCAGTGTTGGCTATATGCCAGTGACACACGCAGGTTGCTCCGGGGGACCAAGAACGTTAATTAACTAAAATTATTGATGAAACCTATGCATCAAAAGATAGAGATAATGTGCGAGCCAGACCCAGCAAACCACAGATTAGAGGTAATTCTGAAAACAGTAACTTGAAGCAGGTACCAAAGTCTTCTAAGAAGAAGTGAGATGAAAAGAAAAATGAAGACAAGATTAAAACATGGTGTGGATCTCCGCAACAGGAGTCCTCTGAAAAGTGCTACAATTTGAATAACCGGGCTACTACTAAAATGTCTGACATGTATCAGGATACTGAAACACTTGCGTTCATTGCGTACATTGATACAAGCGCTGTGAGACCCTTGGGTTATATGTGCGCTTAATAAAATCCTGTAACATAACATAACATAACATTTGCGTAACCATGACAATATTAAGACACCTGACAGGTATCTGATACACATTACTCTTGTTCCTTTCAGGAGTTATCTGAAAAATGGTCGGAGAGAGGAAGGTGATTAGAACGTAGATCAGAGAAGTACGTGAAACCGAAGAAGGACTCACAACACTCTTCTGACTTCAAAATAAAAAAGGAAGACAAAGCTAAATGGTACAAGCCGCAGTTCAAAAAGAAGAAGTTAGCTGGCCTTAAAGACAAGCATGCTGTGGATATTGAGGGAGTGGGCTCTGACCATACTGGATAGTGTGGCAGAAGTCACAATAGTACACCTGAATCTTATGGAGTGTCTGGCAGCAGTAGCAATGCCCGACTAGATCCAGTTGGAAACACCATACCTGAGACTGAGTGTCCCTAGTCAATTAATGATTTGAAACTCCAGGTGGAGGGGGGTATACCACGTACCAAAAATGTTCTCTTTTGGGAGAACTTGTCATTTGGCTATGACATTATCTTGGCTGAAATGGATTGGCCATTGGAGTGTGTTATGGATTGCACAAAAGGGGAAAAGGTAATTTTATAGCCTTTTATGGAATGTATTTTGTTACTTAGCATACCGTTACTGCACACATATTTACTGTAAAGTTTTTACTTCACAATTACCATTAACACGCCTGATTTTAGTGCGCATGCTTTTACGTCGCAAATATGTACAAATACATTAAAAAATGCTTTTACTTCGCAGTTTATTTCTACGCATACCGTTACAACGCGTTATTGGTACTTTAAATCAAAAAATTAATCGTAATAGCAACCTTATTCCTGCAAGGATTTATGATACGGATTTCCATCTCGTCCCTTACTCAAAAATATCTTTCTAAACTCACGTCTACAGGCATTCCCTTTCTAACTTACATTGCTTACGTTTTTTCTTTGCAATTACAAATATGACTCTTTTCCTTTCAACACCAATCTAAATATCCTTGATCCACTTGCCATCTTTTCTCTACTACATCAAATATCTATTCATTATAAAGTTTAATTCTGCTTACCTGCAGATCGTACTTCCATTTTGCTCCTCAAATAGGCGTCGATCCAGCAAATTATGTTCTTACGTTCTTACGTCTTCCTTCTTCTAAATCCTAAAAGTAGACAAAGGACAATATACTCGATTCAAAGCAATAAAAAACCGTGACAAGATCCCTGTAACATTAAACACTTTTTATTTTTCTGCATCTAAAAATAAATAGTATTTTATATCAGGCTAATCTTTTTTTATTTTAACACTTTATACAATATTTAACCTAAAAATGATCTAACGCTATATATATATATATATATCTGTTCACAGAATGAATGTGGTCTGGTACAATCACAATCTACATCGGGAACCTCTGGGCCTAACGTCTATCCAGTAGGGCTAGGGAAACCTCCTACAAAGTTCAAAGCCAAGTCAACTTTTAATCCAGTCATGCTCAAAGACTCTATAGGCTTGTTTCATGATCAAGTAACTAATCAGCTGAAGGATCTCAATATCAAAATTCACAGAGGCAAACACAAGTACGACAAACAGATGGCAGAGTACAGAGCTCTAATGGTCAAGCTGCAAAAGTACCGTAATCTTATAATTCGTGCTTCTGACAAAGGAGGAAACATTGTGTTGATGCACAGAGAAATGTATTTGAAAGAAGCTGTTTTGCAGCTTAATGACAGGACCGGTTACACCAGATTTACAGGATTGGAACTAAAGGCTGTATACATGGACTGCTACAAAAAATTGTCCAAATGGAAAATTAAGGGCCTGATTACTAAATCTGAATACAAGTTCCTTAAAAACGACCATCACATTGTGCCGACAATGTACTTTTTGCCTAAACTGCACAAGGACCCGCTGAATCCTCCTGGGCGTCCAATTATTTCAGCTAGGAACAGCTGCTCTGAACACTTGTCACAATATGTGGATTTCTTTCTGCAGGAGGGGGTAAAAAGGCTGCCGTCATACATAAGTGATACCAGCGATTTTTTGAATAAAATAAAGAACATTGTATGGAACCAGGATTATTTACTAATCGCTTTGGTCGTGTGTTCATTATACACGAGTATCATACACTCAGACGGCCTCAATGCCATGAACTTCTACCTGCAGGGAGCACAACCCAATATGACAGAGCATAACAATATGTTGGTGGATATGGCAAAGTTTTGTCTAAACAGCAATGTTTTCATGTTCAACAATATGATGTACAGGCAGCTACAGGGTGTTGCCATGGGGGCCAGCTTCTCTCCTAGCTACGCATGCCTGCACATGGGCTATTGGGAGGAGCTGGTCCTTATGGTGGAACACATAGAGACAATGCAAAACAGGGTGGTAACTTGGTTACGCTTCATCGATGACCTGTTTGTTATTTGGAGGGGGGATGTAAAATCAGCCGAATCATTCATAACTAATATCATTAGAAATAATATGAACCTCCAGTTTACTGCCACCATAAGTAAAACATCTATTACATTCCTAGACACAGAAGTCTTTGTTGAACAAGGCAAACTAGAGACAAGACTACACCGCAAATCCACTGCAGGGAACTCTACCCTGCATGCCAAAAGTTCACATATTAAACATCTAGTGAATAGCATCCCGCATGGGGAGATGCTAAGGCTCAAAAGGATCCACAGCAGGGAGAGTGACCTGAGAGACGCCCAAAAAGAGAGTAAGAACAGATTTTTACAGAGGGGCACTCTAGTAAAATCATAGATGCAGCCATTCAAAAAACTGAATCAAAAGATAGATCCGAACTGCTGCTAAGACACCCCGAGTTGCCATTGGAAGGGGATGCCACTGTCACTAGGCCACCTGAATTCAGGATACTTGTGCAGTACAGCGCACAATTCAAACAAATACAGTCCATCATCAGTAAGAATTGGCCACTAGTCCTCAGCGACCCGGTGATAGGGAGTTATCTTCCCAAAAGACCATCTATCACATACAGCAGGGGGCAGTCTATGAGGGACGAGGTGGTGAAAACCAGCCCGGAGATCTTGGAGTCGACGGTCTGGTATCAAACACACACAGGCTTTTTTAATTGTAAAGTATGCAAGGCTTGTCAACAAGCAGTAAACAAATCTTGCTACCGCTCGCCATTTGACAGGAGGGAACACAAAATAGACAAGGTGTTAACATGTAAAACTGAATACGCCGTCTATGTCCTGATTTGTCCATGTGATCTGCTCTATGTCGGGAGTACTAAACATCCCGCACACAAAAGAATTCTCCAACATTTAAGAGCAATTGACAATCAAGACAATACCAACCCTGTCGCGAGACATTTTAAAGCCAAGCACGACTCCAAGAGCAGCAAACTCAGGTACTATGTAATAGACTGCGTACCGGCAAGTAGACAAGGCGGCAATAGAGAGGAAAAATTTCGCCGCCTCGAGACCCATTACATACTTGCACTGAATACTAAGCATCCGTCAGGCCTTAACATCACTGAAGATCTTTACACATGCTTATAGTGGGTCAACTGGAGATACACATGATATTCGGATATATGGTCCATTTTAATTGCATAATTAATTAGCATGTTTTATGGATTTTAGATACATATTTATTCTGATGAATTTTTTTAGTCTGTTAGGCCATGCCATCTTTTTGCAACAATATTTACTGTGATGTTTTTTTTAGATATGTACAATTTATAAATCGATTTTAGCCATTATATACCATTTTAAGGTTTTAACTATAGGTGTAATAATGAATTGATTTGTCGATGTATATTTAACCATTTATTTGCTGATGATGGTTGCTATTTTGCAGATAGAAGTTTATTTATTTATATGAATTTCTAAATCCATATATGACATGCGTTGTTTTTCACTTGAACTGTGGCCGGACTGTACAATTATGGTACTTTACCTATATCACCATGAAACCCCCTATTAATTGGCTCTCTATGGGGTTATATGATTTTGCCTTCTTGCACTTTATCTCCATCCCCTGGGGATAGTAACTTAGGGGACATTTTAAACGTATGGGGCTCCATACCGTTTCACCCGTAAATAGACCCAGGGATGTAAAGAGAAGATTATGCTGCTATAATTGAATAATATATATTCAATACAAACTTCAGGACTCATGCTGTACCAAGACTTATTAATAATGAATTTATTTTACTTTAAATCACGTTTAATATTGTTTCTCACCTTCACAATACTCAGGCATGCTATGTTTCTTTGCTGATGCGCAGGATTCAATCTGTTTTATTTGGCCGACTGCATATTTACTGCACTATTCATACACAAACACAATGTATTGAAAAGAATGCGTTATTGTAGTTCACAAACAAAGATTTTCTTTATGTCTATGCATTTTGTAGGCCAACACTTGCAATGTCATCAGCATATATAAACCAATGCCGTAATCTTACCTGTTTCATGTGATCAAGCGCTCTGTGTAGCGCGAAACGCGTCATGATGGCTGGGAGCACTAACACCGAATAAACCACTGTGCACTGAATTTGGGTCCATGTCCGTGTTTTCAAGTAGAGCGAAGCCTGCCTTGCTGCCGGATTACCCTTGGAATATATATAAATATTTTATATATATAAAGTATTTAAAAAAATAAATGTATTGCAAAACAATACCAAAATGAATTTTTCATTTTTACAAACAACTTACCTGCACAGCTATGTTTAATGCATCTCCTTCTCTCCCCATCGATCCTCAGTATGAGGAACATACTTTTTTTTAAAAACAGAATTAATACTCGATCATTTTTTAGAACACCCTGTTTTAATTGAAATATTTGCACACTAACTCAATTATGCGTAGTAAGTGCATGCATAGTAAAAGCATGCTAAGTAATGGAACGTGCATAGTAAATGCATGCTAAGTAAATGCATGCTAAGTATTGGCATCTGCAAACTAAGATATGCGTAGTAATGATGATAAGAAAAAATCACCTCGTAGTAAAGGTATAATACCTCTTTTATGACCTCGTTCCAGAAGCAGCTAAGCATTAATACGCCAAGGAGTGAGCCTTAGATCAAGTTCATGTGTTATACAGCAACCATGTGGGTCAGGAGGATAGAACTCCTTATCACATCAGACCTGTGAGGGCCACCCAACTACCACAAAGACAATGGGGCACATGCATCAACCTATTTAGGAAGTGCAAACGGTGCGAATCGGTAAATTCGGCCGTTTGCACTTCCTAAATATGTGTTTGGGATGCATCAAGCATTTTTGAGTAATTCGGTATTTTTACCGAATTCCAAAAATGCGATTGCTTTTAAGGAATTGCAAATTTGCGATCCCTTAAAAGCAATGCATCATTAAAAAAAAAATTGCAATTATTCAAATTGGAAGTGCAAATTACCACGAGGTTCAACCTCGTGGTAATTTGCGAAATTGTTTAAAAATGCTTGAAAATGCATTTTTTAAACTGTCCAGTTACAGACACACATGTCCTTAGGACATGTGTGTGTGAAACATGCACTTTCAATTGCATTTCAGGGGTGCATGGGGGGGTCCTTTGGACCCCCCCCTGCACCCATGAAATTTTCTAAGTGCCACTCGCAATTTGCTAGTGCCTTCCAATTGACTACATTGATTCCTATGGGCCTCTAGGCCCATAGGAATCAATGTAATGCCATTCCTTAATTGCAATTCGCAATTAAGGAATCGCAATTTCCGAAAATTAAGAAATCCTAAAAACTTTTAGGATTTCTTGATGCATAGCATTTTGCATTTCCTAAATAGCGATTCCTTAATTTTCGCTATTTAAGAAATGCAAAATCCTAGATTGTTGCATGTGGGGGATTGCCTCTTTAAACATGAAGCTAAAAACGAGTTAGGGAACTACTCACACAACTTGAATACCAAGGTGTAATTGAAAGCTGCACCTCACCATGAATGATCCTTTGTTTCCAGTAATGAAACCAGACCATTCATATTATTTTGTGTTAGATTACAGACACTTGAACACTGCTATACACACATTCACTCTATAAAATGTGCATAATGTGCACTATTGAACAATATAGTGTGTAAAAGATAGGAAACTGCATTAGTCATTTCAAATGGCATTTTTGAGAAAATATAGCACCTTAAAGCAGGTGCTTGACCTCATTCAGTGCCATAGATTCTCAAAATCTGTTCTGTCAATACCCCAGGGGTATAAGAATAGCCTCAGGCTGTTTAACAGAGCTTTTACAAAATGCTGACGACCAGGCATTGCCCTATGTCGAAGACATATACTTGTTGGATGATGACCTATCAACTCACTTAACTAGAGTAGATCACATATTTTTGGGATTTGCTCACATGGGCCACAAATTTAAAGAAATCAAAAATTGCTTATCTCGAGGGGCGTGGCTAGCAGCCGAACGGGAAGGTCGCTAGCTAGAGCGGCTCCCCGGCCATCGCCACATAAATCACCACAATCATCCGACTCCTGCCTCATTTAATCCCTCGCTGCATCAGGGGACCACAGTGACCCTTCCAGGTGCCTTGGCCTGTCTCTGGGGAGCCCCAGGCACCTAGGCGGCAGCAATTTCTCTCCGCAGTGGAGGCCGATGCGGGCAAGATGGCGACCGGCATCGGAGCTCCCTCTGATGCTCCTGCATGCTGAAATGTGTGAACTCTGCTGGGCCGCCCCGAGGTACGGAGGAGCAGTCGCGGACATTCCTGACGGCTGGCGAGGACTGGGCAATTGTTTTGTGGAGGTGCGGTTTGCCCTCCCTGTTTGTGGAGACACCGGCAGCAGACTATCGGTGAGGTTCCCCGGGCCGGGGTCACCCCTACACAACCCCCCCTACCTCGGAAAGACACCGCAACTGGTGGGACCTCTGTGCTCTTCCTGGCGCCGCCGCGCAGCACCGGGCCCTGCCTACAGACCCGCGCTCTCCCCCTTGTGGTTTGGGGGCTGGGGGGGGGGTGGTTTGAGCCCTGCAGATGTGGTTGTGGCGCTGGCCCCTCAGCCACTCGAGGCTCGTGCTCCTTATGCGGCCTACGTGACGGCTGGCCCTCCGGCTGTGGGATCACTGCGGCCACGCAACCTGTGCTCTCCTGTGGGGCCCCCGCTCTGCTGTGCTGCTGGACACACACTGGTTGTTTGCTCCTGCGGTCCTGGGCCTCCCTTTGGAATGGTGCTGCCCTCTTGCTACCTGTGAAGACCATCTGCGGTGCCCTCCGATCCGGTCCGGCCCCCGTGGGCCTGTGAGTCTGCGATCGGGGTGTGGGCGAAGAGGCGACTTACCGAACTCTTGCTGCTATAGTGGGAATATCTCTCTGCTGATCCATAGTCGCCAGAACTACGCGTGGCCCTCTCCCTTCGGGCACACTGGGATCACCTTGGAGACTTGCCGCCTCCCACGGCCTGCTCGCCCTCACACCGGAGAGCTGCTAGATCTATCCCTTTTGCGACGCAACGACTCACCGGTCAAGGATGTAGAGGTTAAGACTGCAGCTCTCATAGACGACACCTCAACCCTCCAACAGCAAGTGGCCCACCTTCAGAAACAGCAGCAGCAGATGGGTGAACTGCTGGATGACTACGAAGGGAGGGCGAGGAGCAATAACATCCGTATCCTGGGGGTTCCGGAGCCTATGGCTGAACCTGCAGCCAACCTCTTTGTGGAAAATCTTGTATTGCAACACCTCAAGCCCAAACGTCTTTCCAGTTTCTTCTCCATCGAACGGGCCCATAGAGTCCCTGGGGGTAGACCGAAACCAGGGGCCCCCTGCACCCGATTCTAGCCCAGGTGTTCAACTTTCGGGATAGAGACGTCATACTTCAGACAGCCAGTACAAATGCACCTCTGAAACATTTTTCCCAGACTTTACCATGAAGGTGCAGGCTCGTCGACGTAGCTTTCTCGAGGTGAAAAAGGCAATGCGGGACAAGGGCCTTAAATATTCAATGCTGTTCCCAGCCAAGCTGCGGGTGGAGTCGGATAGCAAGACTTGGTTCTTTCTTTCCACGGAGGAGGCATGGGAGTGGCTGCAGGGATAGCGCACGAGGGGACAGACCTTGAACGACCGCGGACTACCTGGAGCAGAGAGGCGTGGGGATCGCTCGTCGGAGCGAGCAGACTGGTACGCTGGGGCGGACCGTGGAGACTAACGGTCGTAACCACAGTGACACATTTCCTCATGGCTTGGACGTATTTGGACACGGTTCCTTCACATAAGTTGTTTGCCCACTTCTTTACCTGTATTTAAATAGTGAAGCCCGCCACCCTGGCATTGGTTCTCTGCTCTAGTTCCCTTTGGACCTGTGGGTGGTATATGGTCTCCATTTGTCCATTCTTCCTGAGGGTATCGTGACACCTGGACTGGTATGTTTTTCTTGAACATTATTGAGTTACATTCTTTTGCTGAGTAATGGCGAATGGCACGGCGGTCTGTCAGGCAACCCGTGTATGGTGGGGAGGGCGACAGGCACAATGCCTAGTTGGGGAGTGGATAGTTCTGAATCCACGGGCAGGGAAACAGGGTGGGGGGGTGGGGAAGGGGGGGACACTGGGATGTTGTTTGGTTTGATTGTCTTTTTTGTTTTTGTATACAGAGCATATTACAGTGTTGCAACATGTTGGCCACGAGGTTCAGAATCAAGGGTCTCGCTGGGATCTTATTACGTTTTAATCCGGACATTCTCCAGGGGTGGGTGGGATGACGGTCCGCCCATCCATCTTGCTTTACCTCACTTATCACCATGACAGACCTCTTTGATAGAAAGCTTACATTCATGACAAGGAACGTTAACAGGCTGGGTAACAAAATAAAAAGGGGGGTGGTCCTCCAATTTATCAGACATCATGCTCCCGATCTAGTCCTCCTGCAAGAGACACACTTAGTTGGTAACTGCTGCCACGCACTTCAACGTGGGGGTACAAACTGCTGATTCATGCTGGGTTCACCTCTGCTTATCGGGGGACAGGTATCCTAGTTAAAAAGTAAGCATCGGCTGAAAATTCATTCCGCTCACCGAATTTGCGGATTTTCTGCGATTTCGCGATCGGCAAATCTCGCGAAATCGCTGTAAAATCCGCGAATCAGCAGGACGAATTTTCAGCCAAGCACTTACAGGGTTACAGCAGCAGGTGCAAAAGTTGAAGCTAGTTTTTTGTAACCTTTTACAAAAGGGTTACAAAGAAATTAACTTCAACTTGGGCACCTGCTGCTCTAAGCCCGTAAGTGCTTCCTGGCGCCTCGTTGCCTACTTGCAACTATTCTCTGACCCTGCTCTGACCCTTGAAGCAGGGTCAGAGAATAGTTAGTTACAAGTAGGCAATGAGGCGCCTGTCACGAAAATTAAACCTCAACAGGAAGCACTGACAGATATAAAAACAAGCATTTGCAATGCAATAGGTCTCGCATTAGGAAAGTTTGAGCTATTGGTCTTGAAAATGCCAATTTTTTAAATTTATGTTTTGGTTTTGAAAATAGCTAAATTAATAGCTTTGTAATTTACAATGCTAATAGGTATAACTTTCGCAAATGTGACACCTATAGCATTTGTAATGCAACATGTTTTGTATTTACGTGACTTAGATGTATTGATATTACAAATTACAATGGCTTTTAATTTTTTTAAATAATTATTACTTAAATAAAAGTGATTTTAATTTATAATAGCTTAAACTTTTGTAAACAACTTTTGTAAAGATTATGTTCAGTGTATTTTATTGTGAGGAAAATCCAAGAACAGGAGTGAAATATTAACATCTTTTTGTGACATTTGTAATAAAGCTTGAAACATTGAGAGAACATATTTGAACCAGTTGTTGTTGAATGGTTGCGCAGATTGATGCTGGGGTGGCACTGAGTGGTGCTGTGGTGGTGCTGAGTGATACTGGAAGGGTGCTGAGTGATGCTGGGGTGGTGCTGAGTGGTGCTGTAGTGGTGCTGAGTGATGCTGTGGTGGTGCTGAGTGATGCTGTGGTGGTGCTGAGTGGTGCTGTGGTGGTGCTGAGTGATAATGTGGTGGTGCTGAGTGATGTTGTGGTGGTGCTGAGTGATGCAGTGGTGGCGCTGAGTGATGCTGTGGTGGTTCTGAGTGATAATGTGGTGGCACTGAGTGATGCTGTGGTGGCGCTGAGTGATGCTTTAGTGGCACTGAGTGGTGCTGTGGTGATGCTGAGTGGTGCTGTGATGGTGCTGAGTGATGCTGTGGTGGTGCTGAGTGGTGCTGTGGTGGTGCTAAGTGATGCTGTGGTGGTGCTGAGTGGTGCTGTGGTGGACGCTGACCAGTCGGGATTTCTCCAGGACTGCAACACGGCCCTAAATCTCCATAGGGTCAATAACGTACTATGCAGGGTGCCATATATCCAAGAGTGGGCCACAATCCTTTCGCTCGACGCCACGATGGCATTTGATTCAATTGAATGGATGCATCTATTTGCTGTCCACACACGATTCGGCTTTGGCCCTAAATTCATTCAGTGGGTTAAGTTGTTGTACACCGACCTACTGGGACAAGTACGAGTCAATGGCCATACGTCCCAGCAATTTCCACTGCACAGGGGGACCAGACAGGGCTGCCCCCTGTCGCCGTTGTTGTTCGCCCTCACTTTGGAACCATTAGCTCACTGGGTCCGTCCAGATGCCTCTATTCGGGGCCTTAAATGGAATGATGACATAACTGACAAATTCTCCCTCTATGCAGATGATATCTTAGTCTATATGGCATCCCGACCACCTCCATCACCAGCCTCTTTCATGTTGTTACGAATTTTGGCAAATATTCCGGCTACGCCATCAACTGGTCAAAGTCGGTCCTATACATGTTACATGGCCCCCCACCTATCCTGCCCCGGGGCTACTCTATTCCCTTGGCACAGGACAGTTTTAAATACCTTGGGATTTTTGTCACTCTGGAACCGAAAATCTTTTACTACCGTAATTTAAAAGGCCCGCTGCAGCGACTGCACGAGGATGTTTCTCATTGGAGGTCACTGCCTCTGTCCCTCCCTAGTAGAGCCGCTCTGTTCAAAATGTTAGCACTTCCGTGCTTCTTATACGCCTTCCAGAACTGCCTCTTTCCTATTACAGATTCATTCTTCAACACACTGGAAGGGGAATTGCGCTTACTGCTGTGGGACGGGAAAGCTCCACGTATTGCTCTCCGTAAGCTCACCAAGGGGTGGTACGACGGTGGCATTGCTCTGCCTGACATGCGTCTGTACTATTGGGCGTCCCAGCTAGTGGCCACAAATTCCTGGATCCATGGGTCACCCACAAACCCGGCCTTCCATTTGGAGAGATACCAGACTGGACCTGAGGGATATTTGGGGGCACTCTACAGGCGACCAGCCAGTAATCGCTATATATGTCCAATGTGCCACACAACGGCCATTTGGCACCGGGCCACTAAGAGCCTGGGCTGGGCCAACAGATTCACCAAAGCCACTCCTCTCTGGCCCTCTCAGGCCCTTGGCTCCCTTTGTTTCCACTTGGACTTTGACAAATGGGACACCCATGCTGGGAGACTTAGGGGCAGATTTATGTTGGTAATGCGCCACGTTTGCGTCACGCAACTGCGGCGTAAACGTTGCGCATCGCTACGACCCATTTACAACGTGACGCATCTAGGCAGATGCATCACGTTGTAAAGCCCTGCACCACTTGTGGGCGTTCCGGCGCAGGGTGGGCGTTCTGGGCAGGTGCGCCTCGCAAAAGTGGCTGAGTGAAATCTATAAGATTTCACTCAGTCACTTTCAGGCCAATGCTGCGTCAAAACCCTGCGCCTCCTTGAAGCAGGCGTAAGGCTTGATGCAGCTTTGGACAGATAGGGCACCCCCGAGCCTTGCTGGAGCTGCGTCGCGCTTGCGACAAAACTCCAGCAATGCGCCACCTCTACGGCACAGATGCGTCACGCATCTGTGCCGTTTTTGCCCCATGGTGCGCCACATTGTAAATGCAGCGCACCATGGGTGGTGGAGCAGCGGCGCAAAATAACTGGCGCATCCCTGGGGATGCGCCAGTTATCATAAATCTGCCCCTTACTACATAAGGGGGCACTCCTATCCTTCTCTGACTTACAACAGAAACATTCACTCTCCCAAGGGGAGGCCTTCCGATATCTCCAGATCAAACATGCTATCCTTACAAATGTACGTGACCTCTCTTCCCTCCCCGAGGCCTCGCCCCTTGAGGATAGGTTACTCTCTGAACCCCTCCTAAAGAAGGCCATCTCCTGCACCTACCGCAAACTTTGTAATAATTTGCCTGACTCCTTTCAAGCTCTGCGCGACAAGTGGGAGAGGGAGGTAGACCACTTGGAGGATGAGGAATGGCAAACGTTGATGATGTCCCCATGGGAATCGGCAATTAGTCACCATTTTAGTTTGATACAACTCAAAATCTTACATAGGACATACATGTCAAGTCCCCTACTGGCCAAACTTGGTAGACGCCCGACCGACCTATGCTTACGGGGCAGCGGCCTGACTGGTACCTTCTATCACACCCTGTGGGACTGCCCCATAATTCAAATCCTATGAACCAGGGCGACCAACAAAATGGCGGAGGCGCTGGGGAAGCAGATCCCAATGACATCTAGGGGAGGTCTCCTCAATATATGGGGGCGACAGATCTGACGGAGATAGAACACCAATGGCTGGCCCCGGAATGTCTCCTTATAAAGCGTTCGATAGCAATGAAGTGGGGTGTTCCGGATCGTCCGTTAGTGGTGGAATGGATGGCGGAAATTGATAGGGCTATGGTTGCTGAAAAAACGTTTTCAAACACAGAGTGTGCCCCAAAAAATGGGATAAAAAGTGGGGAAAATGGAATGCATATAGGGGTGAGATTTGTAGCTCCCCTACCACAGATGTGGCAACGGATAGGTCCCCAACTGAAATAACCTGGCTGTCATTCCTTTGTATACTGTGTTTTTCTATGCCGTTGTATTATGTAGTGTTGATTGTATTTTGATTTTCAGACGAGATCTACTACCAAGTTCTCACTGGATATGATTACTATTCTTTTCCAACTGTACTGTGACACATTTTATGTTTTTGTTTTAATGTATCGCTGATTGAGCTCTGGGTTTTATTTTTTTTGTTTTTTTCTCTCAATAACATTTTAATAAAAAATAAAAAATTGCCTATCTCAGTAGTTGTTCTTGGGATATCAGCTGTTAAGAGAAGGCAGATGCCTTGTGTCACATTTCTTAGAGAAGCGTGTACTCTTACAACCAACAAGTACATTGAAGAAACTCCAATCAATACTGGTTTTCTACATTTTGTCAGGACTTACATACTAGATTATTCACAGTGGATTAAACCCATTCTACAACTTGATGCGTCCAGTCTTTTCAAGTTCACATTGGACAGCTGAACACACACAATTTCTATGTTGAGTACATGCTGGCATCTTAGCTTCAAAACATTTATGCATGTGTTAATACCACAAACCTGGTGAGCCGTATATTTGCGCGTGATTCAGGATACATCTATGTCACATTCGATGAAGGAGACACTGTACCAGTTGCATATAAATCACATTTATAAACAAATACAGAATGTTTTTTGCACCAACAGAAACAATTCTGTTGGTGTTAAAGAATGCTGTAGTGCAAGAAAGATCAGTGGCTCAAGGGAAATGAATATTTCTTGTGACTATCGTTCCAGACTTAGAGGTTGTGACAAAGGCCAGGGTTCCAAACTTAAAAGTTTTACATCCAAGATGAACACAATGGGCTAACTTACTCACAGCAACAGATGTATATTATATATTTATCTCTACATTACAAACACAAGCAAATCTCCAATGTGAACATGACTATCCTCTGCCTAATGCCTCACGACAATTGTGCATGCGCGGGCGGCCGCGCATGCACATTGGTATCCAAGATAGCGGCGACGGCGGCACGAACGAGCAGAGGGAGCCCTGGGACGCAGCCGACAAGGTAAGTGTCTTTTATTTACTTTTCTTTCTTGAATTTACAAAAATTAGGTATGTAAGGGAGGGCGGGAGGGAGGCGGGTGGCGGGCAACTTCGCTACGCCCACGGAGTGGGCATAGTGTTGCCTGTTACGCCTACTTTGCAAAGGGCGAAGTAGGCAACACTACGCCCACTCCGTGGGCGTAGCGAAGTCCTTCGTCCAGGGTTAATCGAGGACACGTTTGACAACATGCTTAGTAATGGAACATACAATTTTTCACGTTCCAAACAAGAGGGATGGTTAGTGTGGCGGTTAGATACTAATTGATGTCAGTCATATTTTCTTGACAACACAATAGGATTTAGGATAAACAGGCCAGACCCATGGTATGTGCAGATAGAATACGCAAAAGTGGTCACAACATACTGCGTTGGAAAGTTCTGCCTAGACTACCTAAAACATTCATCTTTGTCAGAGGTGAAACAGCACTTGTCTCTTCTTTCTTACAGCATGGCCTTACAGGAGTTTTTATGGTCTTCAAAAGCTATGTCAACAGTGCTTTCTGTATATAATATTTAATGAAGTGTGGAAGATTTCACAGCAGGAAGCTGCTCAGAAACTGTGTGAGATTGACAGAGAGAATTTGGAAAGGGATCTAGCAGTAGTAACAATTGTATGTCCACCTTATCCACTAGGATATATTCCCGGGGTAACATTGTGCCATCTGCTATCAACATCATACAGAGTGTCATGTCCTCTTTGCAACATGGGCAAACACAACTTAGCTCTATTATGCTACTAAAGTGGACTCTACAGACATTACGTACTAGTCGCATCCCATGGAAACACCTAAATACCAGTAGCTTGTTTTTTCCATACAACTTGCCTAAATAAAAGACTATTATGGCTAAAAAAGATGTGGCATACACTTAGTTACACAGAGGAAAGTTAGGAAAATTACGATTTACTAGTGCAGAGTGCAGATTGTATAACCCCTTCGATGCTGGTGACGGAACCATTCCGTCATCAGTCACGGTTGAGCTGTGCTGATGACGGAATGGTTCCGTCATGACCACACCCATTTACATAGGGGCCCAGCACACTGAGGAAATCGGGGCCGCACGGAAGGTGATAATACGCAGATTTATTTCTCTGTCAATTTCAGTTTTTCACTTCAAATACTACTAGCAACAACATCAAGGGCCTGATTATAACTTTGGTGGTTCGGCGCAGGGTCCACCATGCCACCGCACGACCAAAGTCATGGTCAGACCGCCTGCCAGCTTAGGAGATTCCTCCTGCCTGGTGGGATTTTTTTATGTTCTCATTGCAGTGCCCTGAAAACTCGGCACCGCAATTGGATCGTCAAAACAGTTCATGCAAGGAATGGGCTGTTAAGTCCACGCCGTGCACAGACTGATGTGCAGGCAAATAGGGGGATCTTGTTGTGCCCCCTTTTTGTATCCACATGTGGAAGAGGCAAAGGGGGCCCTGCAGGGCCCACTTTATTTTCTCTCTGCCAGGGTGTTCATGGAGGAGGAACCTCCATGACACCAGCGGCAGAGAGGAAACTCATAACGTGCTTAGCGGCACCGGGGTGGCCCCCCAAGCATATTGCAACCTCCAGACTCCACAATACCCCCAGGGAATGGCTGTTTTCTGTAGGCTGCAGCGTGGCTAATAGGACAGTCGGGAGACCACCACCCCAGCGTCTCCACGAGTCTAGCGACTCGTGATCAGGCCCCAAGTGTGCAGACAGAAAGTAGTAGGAGAAAGGTGTGTACACGAGTCATGGGTGCTAACTTCCACTTATCATTGTAGGAATGGTGCAACTGGGGTTTTTCGTAGCGGCACAAACTGCGAGAATACTTTAGGCCATTTTTTAGTTTGCCAGAAGGTTATGCATCCAAGGTGAACTTGTCATGTTATCTGAAAGTTCCCAAGCTGCTGTGATTCATCTGGCATTCAGATTGCTCTTGATGGTAGTTATTTGATGTTGAATTGTAAAGGTTGTTGTGGGATGAGACCGGGAAAAACATATCTGGTGATGTTTTCCGGGGTTGTGACCTGTTGTGCACACCAGCCTGTACAGTTGGGGATGCGTCAATTTGGCCTTCGATACAGATTTGGAATGAGAACTTTGATGATTTAAGCAGTCTGAAAGCCTTGTTGTCTAAGAAGGAAGTGGCCTTAACATCTGTATGGGAGATGGTTGATCTTCAAGTTGCAAGTCTTCCTCTCAGATGCAGTCACTCCTTTGCACCAATGTCGCAGACCAAAACATGGGGGATTGCACACTTTTACAAGTCATTTGGCTCTAGGTTGGTTAGTTATTTACAGACATATTTGGAGTTATTCCATCTTTCACTCCGTGCTGGGAAGTATTTCTGGAGGATTACTGCTTGTACTGTTTCTAATTGTTGGGACACTCATGTTATTCTCTTTGCTTTGCATTGGATGTTCCGCCACATGGCCAAACAGAGATTGCATTACCACATGAGACCCGAAACTGACTAGTTTACCACTTTACCTCGCTGTACCTCGCTGCAAATCGTAATTGCCTCTTAGTGCCCTTAGTGCTTTGACCTGTTTTTAAAATTGTAGAATATCCTAATGTTTGTGTGCCTTACTTGTGCTTCATTCTGTGTGGGAATTTTAATTTTATTTTGCACACTGGAGCGGGAGGGGGAATCGAACCCTGACTTTTGCACAGTTCTGACCGCCACCGCCATCTTTGTTAGACGGTGCGGTCTAGTTGTTTTGCATTGCTCTCATGCTGACCTTATTTAAACAGGACGCTGCACGAGCGAGCGAGACCCGATACTGACTAGTTTACCACTTTACCTCGCTGCAAATCTTAATTGCCTCTTAGTGCCCTTAGTGCTTTGACCTGTTTTTAAAATTGTAGAATATCTTAACTTTTGTGTGCCTTACTTGTGATTTGTTCTGAGGTGGAATTTTAATTGAATTTTGCACACTGGAGCGAGAGGGGAAATCGAACCCTGACATTTGCACAGTTCCGACCGCCACCGCCATCTTTGTTAGACGGTGCGGTCTAGTTGTTTTGCATTGCTCTCATGCTGGCATTATTCAAACAGGACGCTGCACGAGCACGCAAGACCCGATACTGACTATTTTACCACTTTATCTCACTGTACTTTGCTGCAAATCTTTATTGCCTCTTAGTGCCCTTAGCGCTTTGACCTGTTTTTAAACATGCAGAATATCTTAACTTTTGTGTGTTTTATTTTGTACACTGGGGAGGGAGGGCGAATCGAACCCTGCCTTTTGCACAGTTCCGACCGCAACCGCCATCTTTGTTAGACGGTGCAGTCTAGTTGTTTTGCGTTGCCCTCACAATGGCCTTATTTAAACGGGATGCTGCACGAGCGCGCAGCGGACGCGCACAGTGGGTACGCCCTTGGCGCGGCGAAGGCGCTCCAATGGCAAGCCCGTCTGCACCCGTCAGTGTCCCGGAGGAGGCCGGGGCCGGGCATGCTACTAGACTGCTATTAGAACATCGACCTATGATCAGGTGTATCTTCCAGCGTCTTCTTGACATTGGCAGGTGTACGCCATGTAGCCTTCATTAATATGTCACTGGGAGTAAGACCCCTCCCGGCTACAAAAACTGCAGCTAGGCAGTTTCATCTAATCTGGTGTCACCTGATGCTTCATCTGCTGTTCGCACACATAGGCCTTCGCAGGAATACTCTGATAAACATCTAAAAGCTTTTTTATTTAATATTCGATCTGTAAGGAAACACAAGCTTCAACTATATGATGTTTTAGTTGATCTCAACCCAGATGTGTTTTTTTTGACAGAGACATGGCTCACTGAAGCCTCTAATCCTACCATTGCTAATTCTATTCCACCTGGGTACCTAATTTTAAGGAAAGATCGTTCTATGGGTAGGGGAGGTGGCTTAGCTGTAATTTCTAAGAGCTTTCTCAGCTGTATTCCCCTTACTACTGCCAGATCTAGAAGGTGCAGAGAGTTTGGTTTTCCTTTTAAAGTTTTCGGCACATCAGTCAATCGCGGGGGCCCTGATCTACCGCCCTCCGGGCCCGGCAGGAAGCTTCCTTGAGTCTACTTGCCAGGTTTCAGCTTTTATTGCTGTCAATCAATATGCCAATGCCTTGTTTTGGGCGATTTTAATATCCATATGGATAATGTTGGAGATCCAGATACTATAAAATTGTATGAATCCTTGGACATTTTTAACCTATTCCCATATTTTAATTTACCCACACATGATAAAGAGCACACTCTAGACCAGGTCTTCTCCTCTATGAAGATTGAAACTGAGGCCCCCCTTGCCTTAACGTGGTCGGACCATAATTTTAATCAATTTTAATATGAGGAAGGAACTGGATAAATCGTGCCCTCGGAGAACATTTCTTTTCCTGTAGTAGTTTTAGGCCTTTCCACCTGATTTCACCGGAGGCAATACAGAGAGCCCTGCGGCAATACCCTATCCATCTTAGTGGCCAGCCCGAGCAGGATGCCCTCTCTCTAGAGGATTGGCTAAATCAGCAGGCGCAGGAACTTGCTCCCTCTACTATGGAAGAACCTAAATTTACCAGAGTCTCAGCTCCCTGGTTTATGCCTACTTTAAAAACAAGCAAAAGTGCGTGTAAACATCTGGAATGAGTATGGCGAAGGCATTATAGTGCTTCAGATAAAGCCATTCATAATCAAGCTCTAAAAGAACATTATAAGAAAGTTCGAGAGGAGAAAAAATAGTTTCTTGCCACTAAAATAAAATGGGCAGCTAATAAAAGCCGAGAACTTTTCACTATTGTTAAAAGTTTCTCATCTCCCTCATCTATTAGCCACCCGTTTATTCCCACTAGCAACTGGATCAAGCGGGTGGCCAGCTTCTTCACTAAAAAATTCTCGGTGTTCAGGACTTCTTTAAGACTAAACCCTCAGAGGCGGAGGTAGTTGGCCATAGCAGGGACATCCGTCTTATGCAATTTCCAAATATCAGTCTCAATCAATCTCTTTCTTTTATGAAAAATCTTAAGTCCAGTTCACCCCCAGACCCTTGTCCGGCTAAAGTTTTGTCATCCATAGCGGAATTTATTAATCCGGCTGTCAATTCAATTCTAAACACCATATTGCGGGAGGGCCTTATGCCTCAAATTTGGAAAAATGCCGAAATCCTTCCTCTTTTAAAAAAACCTACAGCAGACCCTGAGGTGATTAGTAATCATAGGCCCATCTCCCTTCTGCCCTTTTTCTCCAAAGTATTGGAGAAATATGTGAATGATGTCATTACCAATTTTGCAGAGGCCAATAATCTCTTTCACCCCAGTCAATCAGGCTTTAGAGTCAACTTCAGCACCAAAACTTCCCTGCTGGAGGTTGCTGAGATGATTAAAGCCACGTTAGATAGAGGTGGGAGCACGGTTCTGGTGACTGGGATGAATGTGTGACATTGATCCACATTCGGTCCATCACCTGTTTTGTTTGCAATACCGCCATAAGTGCGCTGGGGATGCTCAGACGTGGGTCCCAGGCACTCCACACCACTGGAGTCAAGCTAGCCGGGCTGATGAGAGGTGTTACCTCGAAACCGGTCCGGTCCTCGGATGCTTGATTCCGTTCTGGGAAGGACATGGCTTTTGTAGTTCGGACTGGACTGTTCCCATGGGGCACAGGGTCAGAGCTGATTTGCATATCGCCATTGTCTAACCCAGGGTGGTGTGGAGTGCAAAAAAACGATGGATTTGGGCCCAGATCTTTTGACTGGGATGAATGTGTGACATTGATCCACATTCGGTCCATCACCTGTTTTGTTTGCAATACCGCCATAAGTGCGCTGGGGATGCTCAGACGTGGGTCCCAGGCACTCCACACCACTGGAGTCAAGCTAGCCGGGCTGATGAGAGGTGTTACCTCGAAACCGGTCCGGTCCTCGGATGCTTGATTCCGTTCTGGGAAGGACATGGCTTTTGTAGTTCGGACTGGACTGTTCCCATGGGGCACAGGGTCAGAGCTGATTTGCATATCGCCATTGTCTAACCCAGGGTGGTGTGGAGTGCAAAAAAAACGATGGATTTGGGCTCAGATCTTTGACTGGGATGATTGTGTGACATTGATCCACATTCGGTCCATCACCTGTTTTGTTTGCAATACCGCCATAAGTGCGGTGGGGATGCTCAGACGTGGGTCCCAGGCACTCCACACCACTGGAGTCAAGCTAGCCGGGCTGATGAGAGGTGTTACCTCGAAACCGGTCCGGTCCTCGGATGCTTGATTCCGTTCTGGGAAGGACATGGCTTTTGTAGTTCGTACTGGACTGTTCCCATGGGGCACAGGGTCAGAGCTGATTTGCATATCGCCATTGTCTAACCCAGGGTGATGTGGAGTGCAAAAAAACGATGGATTTGGGCCCAGATCTTTTGACTGGGATGAATGTGTGACATTGATCCACATTCGGTCCATCACCTGTTTTGTTTGCAATACCGCCATAAGTGCGCTGGGGATGCTCAGACGTGGGTCCCAGGCACTCCACACCACTGGAGTCAAGCTAGCCGGGCTGATGAGAGGTGTTACCTCGAAACCGGTCCGGTCCTCGGATGCTTGATTCCGTTCTGGGAAGGACATGGCTTTTGTAGTTCGGACTGGACTGTTCCCATGGGGCACAGGGTCAGAGCTGATTTGCATATCGCCATTGTCTAACCCAGGGTGGTGTGGAGTGCAAAAAAACGATGGATTTGGGCCCAGATCTTTTGACTGGGATGAATGTGTGACATTGATCCACATTCGGTCCATCACCTGTTTTGTTTGCAATACCGCCATAAGTGCGCTGGGGATGCTCAGACGTGGGTCCCAGGCACTCCACACCACTGGAGTCAAGCTAGCCGGGCTGATGAGAGGTGTTACCTCGAAACCGGTCCGGTCCTCGGATGCTAGATTCCGTTCTGGGAAGGACATGGCTTTTGTAGTTCGGACTGGACTGTTCCCATGGGGCACAGGGTCAGAGCTGATTTGCATATCGCCATTGTCTAACCCAGGGTGGTGTGGAGTGCAAAAAAACGATGGATTTGGGCCCAGATCTTTTGACTGGGATGAATGTGTGACATTGATCCACATTCGGTCCATCACCTGTTTTGTTTGCAATACCGCCATAAGTGCGCTGGGGATGCTCAGACGTGGGTCCCAGGCACTCCACACCACTGGAGTCAAGCTAGCCGGGCTGATGAGAGGTGTTACCTCGAAACCGGTCCGGTCCTCGGATGCTTGATTCCGTTCTGGGAAGGACATGGCTTTTGTAGTTCTGACTGGACTGTTCCCATGGGGTACAGGGTCAGAGCTGATTTGCATATCGCCATTGTCTAACCCAGGGTGGTGTGGAGTGCAAAAAAACGATGGATTTGGGCCCAGATCTTTTGACTGGGATGAATGTGTGACATTGATCCACATTCGGTCTATCACCTGTTTTGTTTGCAATACCGCCATAAGTGCGCTGGGGATGCTCAGACGTGGGTCCCAGGCACTCCACACCACTGGAATCAAGCAAGCCGGGCTGATGAGAGGTGTTACCTCGAAACCGGTCCGGTCCTCGGATGCTTGATTTCGTTCTGGGAAGGACATGGCTTTTGTAGTTCGGACTGGACTGTTCCCATGGGGCACAGGGTCAGAGCTGATTTGCATATCGCCATTGTCTAACCCAGGGTGGTGTGGAGTGCAAAAAAACGATGGATTTGGGCCCAGATCTTTTGACTGGGATGAATGTGTGACATTGATCCACATTCGGTCCATCACCTGTTTTGTTTGCAATACTGCCATAAGTGCGCTGGGGATGCTCAGACGTGGGTCCCAGGCACTCCACACCACTGGAGTCAAGCTAGCCGGGCTAATGAGAGGTGTTACCTCGAAACCGGTCTGGTCCTCGGATGCTTGATTCCGTTCTGGGAAGGACATGGCTTTTGTAGTTCGGACTGGACTGTTCCCATGGGGCACAGGGTCAGAGCTGATTTGCATATCGCCATTGTCTAACCCAGGGTGGTGTGGAGTGCAAAAAAAACGATGGATTTGGGCCCAGATCTTTTGACTGGGATGAATGTGTGACATTGATCCACATTCGGTCCATCACCTGTTTTGTTTGCAATACCGCCATAAGTGCGCTGGGGATGCTCAGACGTGGGTCCCAGGCACTCCACCCCACTGGAGTCAAGCTAGCCGGGCTGATGAGAGGTGTTACCTCGAAACCGGTCCGGTCCTCGGATGCTTGATTCCGTTCTGGGAAGGACATGGCTTTTGTAGTTCGGACTGGACTGTTCCCATGGGGCACAGGGTCAGAGCTGATTTGCATATCGCCATTGTCTAACCCAGGGTGGTGTGGAGTGCAAAAAAACGATGGATTTGGGCCCAGATCTTTTGACTGGGATGAATGTGTGACATTGATCCACATTCGGTCCATCACCTGTTTTGTTTGCAATACCGCCATAAGTGCGCTGGGGATGCTCAGACGTGGGTCCCAGGCACTCCACACCACTGGAGTCAAGCTAGCCGGGCTGATGAGAGGTGTTACCTCGAAACCGGTCCGGTCCTCGGATGCTTGATTCCGTTCTGGGAAGGACATGGCTTTTGTAGTTCGGACTGGACTGTTCCCATGGGGCACAGGGTCAGAGCTGATTTGCATATCGCCATTGTCTAACCCAGGGTGGTGTGGAGTGCAAAAAAAACGATGGATTTGGGCTCAGATCTTTGACTGGGATGATTGTGTGACATTGATCCACATTCGGTCCATCACCTGTTTTGTTTGCAATACCGCCATAAGTGCGCTGGGGATGCTCAGACGTGGGTCCCAGGCACTCCACACCACTGGAGTCAAGCTAGCCGGGCTGATGAGAGGTGTTACCTCGAAACCGGTCCGGTCCTCGGATGCTTGATTCCGTTCTGGGAAGGACATGGCTTTTGTAGTTCGGACTGGACTGTTCCCATGGGGCACAGGGTCAGAGCTGATTTGCATATCGCCATTGTCTAACCCAGGGTGATGTGGAGTGCAAAAAAACGATGGATTTGGGCCCAGATCTTTTGACTGGGATGAATGTGTGACATTGATCCACATTCGGTCCATCACCTGTTTTGTTTGCAATACCGCCATAAGTGCGCTGGGGATGATCAGACGTGGGTCCCAGGCACTCCACACCACTGGAGTCAAGCTAGCCGGGCTGATGAGAGGTGTTACCTCGAAACTGGTCCGGTCCTCGGATGCTTGATTCCGTTCTGGGAAGGACATGGCTTTTGTAGTTCGGACTGGACTGTTTCCATGGGGCACAGGGTCAGAGCTGATTTGCATATCGCCATTGTCTAACCCAGGGTGGTGTGGAGTGCAAAAAAACGATGGATTTGGGCCCAGATCTTTTGACTGGGATGAATGTGTGACATTGATCCACATTCGGTCCATCACCTGTTTTGTTTGCAATACCGCCATAAGTGCGCTGGGGATGCTCAGACGTGGGTCCCAGGCACTCCACACCACTGGAGTCAAGCTAGCCGGGCTGATGAGAGGTGTTACCTCGAAACCGGTCCGGTCCTCGGATGCTAGATTCCGTTCTGGGAAGGACATGGCTTTTGTAGTTCGGACTGGACTGTTCCCATGGGGCACAGGGTCAGAGCTGATTTGCATATCGCCATTGTCTAACCCAGGGTGGTGTGGAGTGCAAAAAAACGATGGATTTGGGCCCAGATCTTTTGACTGGGATGAATGTGTGACATTGATCCACATTCGGTCCATCACCTGTTTTGTTTGCAATACCGCCATAAGTGCGCTGGGGATGCTCAGACGTGGGTCCCAGGCACTCCACACCACTGGAGTCAAGCTAGCCGGGCTGATGAGAGGTGTTACCTCGAAACCGGTCCGGTCCTCGGATGCTTGATTCCGTTCTGGGAAGGACATGGCTTTTGTAGTTCGGACTGGACTGTTCCCATGGGGTACAGGGTCAGAGCTGATTTGCATATCGCCATTGTCTAACCCAGGGTGGTGTGGAGTGCAAAAAAATGATGGATTTGGGCCCAGATCTTTTGACTGGGATGAATGTGTGACATTGATCCACATTCGGTCTATCACCTGTTTTGTTTGCAATACCGCCATAAGTGCGCTGGGGATGCTCAGACGTGGGTCCCAGGCACTCCACACCACTGGAATCAAGCAAGCCGGGCTGATGAGAGGTGTTACCTCAAAACCGGTCCGGTCCTCGGATGCTTGATTTCGTTCTGGGAAGGACATGGCTTTTGTAGTTCGGACTGGACTGTTCCCATGGGGCACAGGGTCAGAGCTGATTTGCATATCGCCATTGTCTAACCCAGGGTGGTGTGGAGTGCAAAAAAACGATGGATTTGGGCCCAGATCTTTTGACTGGGATGAATGTGTGACATTGATCCACATTCGGTCCATCACCTGTTTTGTTTGCAATACTGCCATAAGTGCGCTGGGGATGCTCAGACGTGGGTCCCAGGCACTCCACACCACTGGAGTCAAGCTAGCCGGGCTAATGAGAGGTGTTACCTCGAAACCGGTCTGGTCCTCGGATGCTTGATTCCGTACTGGGAAGGACATGGCTTTTGTAGTTCGGACTGGACTGTTCCCATGGGGCACAGGGTCAGAGCTGATTTGCATATCGCCATTGTCTAACCCAGGGTGGTGTGGAGTGCAAAAAAAACGATGGATTTGGGCCCAGATCTTTTGACTGGGATGAATGTGTGACATTGATCCACATTCGGTCCATCACCTGTTTTGTTTGCAATACCGCCATAAGTGCGCTGGGGATGCTCAGACGTGGGTCCCAGGCACTCCACACCACTGGAGTCAAGCTAGCCGGGCTGATGAGAGGTGTTACCTCGAAACCGGTCCGGTCCTCGGATGCTTGATTCCGTTCTGGGAAGGACATGGCTTTTGTAGTTCGTACTGGACTGTTCCCATGGGGCACAGGGTCAGATCTGATTTGCATATCGCCATTGTCTAACCCAGGGTGGTGTGGAGTGCAAAAAAACGATGGATTTGGGCCCAGATCTTTTGACTGGGATGAATGTGTGACATTGATCCACATTCGGTCCATCACCTGTTTTGTTTGCAATACCGCCATAAGTGCGCTGGGGATGCTCAGACGTGGGTCCCAGGCACTCCACACCACTGGAGTCAAGCTAGCCGGGCTGATGAGAGGTGTTACCTCGAAACCGGTCCGGTCCTCGGATGCTTGATTCCGTTCTGGGAAGGACATGGCTTTTGTAGTTCGGACTGGACTGTTCCCATGGGGCACAGGGTCAGAGCTGATTTGCATATCACCATTGTCTAACCCAGGGTGGTGTGGAGTGCAAAAAAACGATGGATTTGGGCCCAGATCTTTTGACTGGGATGAATGTTTGACATTGATCCACATTCGGTCCATCACCTGTTTTGTTTGCAATACCGCCATAAGTGCGCTGGGGATGCTCAGACGTGGGTCCCAGGCACTCCACACCACTGGAGTCAAGCTAACCGGGCTGATGAGAGGTTTTACCTCAAAACCGGTCCGGTCCTCGGATGCTTGATTCCGTTCTGGGAAGGACATGGCTTTTGTAGTTCGGACTGGACTGTTCCCATGGGGCACAGGGCCAGAGCTGATTTGCATATCGCTATTGTCTAACCCAGGGTGATGTGGAGTGCAAAAAAACGATGGATTTGGGCCCAGATCTTTTGACTGGGATGAATGTGTGACATTGATCCACATTCGGTCCATCACCTGTTTTGTTTGCAATACCGCCATAAGTGCGCTGGGGATGCTCAGACGTGGGTCCCAGGCACTCCACACCACTGGAGTCAAGCTAGCCGGGCTGATGACAGGTGTTACCTCGAAACCGGTCCGGTCCTCGGATGCTTGATTCCGTTCTGGGAAGGACATGGCTTTTGTAGTTCGGACTGGACTGTTCCCATGGGGCACAGGGTCAGAGCTGATTTGCATATCGCCATTGTCTAACCCAGGGTGGTGTGGAGTGCAAAAAAATGATGGATTTGGGCCCAGATCTTTTGACTGGGATGAATGTGTGACATTGATCCCCATTTGGTCCATCATCTGTTTTGCTTGCAATACCGCCATAAGTGCGCTGGGGATGCTCAGACGTGGGTCCCAGGCACTCCACACCACTGGAGTCAAGCTAGCCGGGCTGATGAGAGGTGTTACCTCGAAACCGGTCCGGTCCTCGGATGCTTGATTCCGTTTTGGGAAGGACATGGCTTTTGTAGTTCGGACTGGACTGTTCCCATGGGGCACAGGGTCAGAGCTGATTTGCATATCGCCATTGTCTAACCCAGGGTGGTGTGGAGTGCAAAAAAACGATGGATTTGGGCCCAGATCTTTTAACTGGGATGAATGTGTGACATTGATCCACATTCGGTCTATCACCTGTTTTGTTTGCAATACCACCATAAGTGCGCTGGGGATGCTCAGACGTGGGTCCCAGGCACTCCACACCACTGGAATCAAGCTAGCCGGGCTGATGAGAGGTGTTACCTCGAAACCGGTCCAGTCCTCGGATGCTTGATTCCGTTCTGGGAAGGACATGGCTTTTGTAGTTCGGACTGGACTGTTCCCATGGGGCACAGGGTCAGAGCTGGTTTGCATATCGCCATTGTCTAACCCAGGGTGGTGTGGAGTGCAAAAAAACGATGGATTTGGGCCCAGATCTTTTGACTGGGATGAATGTGTGACATTGATCCACATTCGGTCCATCACCTGTTTTGTTTGCAATACCGCCATAAGTGCGCTGGGGATGCTCAGACATGGGTCCCAGGCACTCCACACCACTGGAGTCAAGCTAGCCGGGCTGATGAGAGGTGTTACCTCGAAACAGGTCCGGTCCTCGGATGCTTGATTCCGTTCTGGGAAGGACATGGCTTTTGTAGTTCGGACTGGACTGTTCCCATGGGGCACAGGGTCAGAGCTGATTTGCATATCGCCATTGTCTAACCCAGGGTGGTGTGGAGTGCAAAAAAAGATGGATTTGGGCCCAGATCTTTTGACTGGGATGAATGTGTGACATTGATCGACATTCGGTCCATCACCTGTTTTGTTTGCAATACCGCCATAAGTGCGCTGGGGATGCTCAGACGTGGGTCCCAGGCACTCCACACCACTGGAGTCAAGCTAGCCGGGCTGATGAGAGGTGTTACCTCGAAACCGGTCCGGTCCTCGGATGCTTGATTCCGTTCTGGGAAGGACATGGCTTTTGTAGTTCGGACTGGACTGTTCCCATGGGGCAGAGGGTCAGAGCTGATTTGCATATCGCCATTGTCTAACCCAGGGTGGTGTGGAGTGCAAAAAAACGATGGATTTGGGCCCAGATCTTTTGACTGGGATGAATGTGTGACATTGATCCACATTCGGTCTATCACCTGTTTTGTTTGCAATACCGCCATAAGTGCGCTGGGGATGCTCAGACGTGGGTCCCAGGCACTCCACACCACTGGAATCAAGCTAGCCGGGCTGATGAGAGGTGTTACCTCGAAACCGGTCCGGTCCTCGGATGCTTGATTCCGTTCTGGGAAGGACATGGCTTTTGTAGTTCGGACTGGACTGTTCCCATGGGGCACAGGGTCATAGCTGATTTGCATATCGCCATTGTCTAACCCAGGGTGGTGTGGAGTGCAAAAAAACGATGGATTTGGGCCCAGATCTTTTGACTGGGATGAATGTGTGACATTGTTCCACATTCGGTCCATCATCTGTTTTGTTTGCAATACCGCCATAAGTGCGCTGGGGATGCTCAGACGTTGGTCCCAGGCACTCCACACCACTGGAGTCAAGCTAGCCGGGCTGATGAGAGGTGTTACCTTGAAACCGGTCCGGTCCTCGGATGCTTGATTCCGTTCTGGGAAGGACATGGCTTTTGTAGTTCGGACTGGACTGTTCCCATGGGGCACAGGGTCAGAGCTGATTTGCATATCGCCATTGTCTAACCCAGGGTGGTGTGGAGTGCAAAAAAACGATGGATTTGGGCCCAGATCTTTTGACTGGGATGAATGTGTGACATTGATCCACATTCGGTCCATCACCTGTTTTGTTTGCAATACCGCCATAAGTGCGCTGGGGATGCTCAGACGTGGGCCCCAGGCACTCCAAACCACTGGAGTCAAGCTAGCCGGGCTGATGAGAGGTGTTACCTCGAAACCGGTCCGGTCCTCGGATGCTTGATTCCGTTCTGGGAAGGACATGGCTTTTGTAGTTCGGACTGGACTGTTCCCATGGGGCACAGGGTCAGAGCTGATTTGCATATCGCCATTGTCTAACCCAGGGTGGTGTGGAGTGCAAAAAAACGATGGATTTGGGCCCAGATCTTTTGACTGGGATGAATGTGTGACATTGATCCACATTCGGTCCATCACCTGTTTTGTTTGCAATACCGCCATAAGTGCGCTGGGGATGCTCAGACGTGGGTCCCAGGCACTCCACACCACTGGAGTCAAGCTAGCCGGGCTGATGAGAGGTGTTACCTCGAAACCGGTCCGGTCCTCAGATGCTTGATTCCGTTCTGGGAAGGACATGGCTTTTGTAGTTCGGACTGGACTGTTCCCATGGGGCACAGGGTCAGAGTTGATTTGCATATCGCCATTGTCTAACCCAGGGTGATGTGGAGTGCAAAAAAACGATGGATTTGGGCCCAGATCTTTTGACTGGGATGAATGTGTGACATTGATCCACATTCGGTCCATCACCTGTTTTGTTTGCAATACCGCCATAAGTGCGCTGGGGATGCTCAGACGTGGGTCCCAGGCACTCCACACCACTGGAGTCAAGCTAGCCGGCTGATGAGAGGTGTTACCTCGAAACCGGTCCGGTCCTCGGATGCTTGATTCCGTTCTGGGAAGGACATGGCTTTTGTAGTTCGGACTGGACTGTTCCCATGGGGCACAGGGTCAGAGCTGATTTGCATATCGCCATTGTCTAACCCAGGGTGGTGTGGAGTGCAAAAAAACGATGGATTTGGGCCCAGATCTTTTGACTGGGATGAATGTGTGACATTGATCCACATTCGGTCCATCACCTGTTTTGTTTGCAATACCGCCATAAGTGCGCTGGGGATGCTCAGACGTGGGTCCCAGGCACTCCACACCACTGGAGTCAAGCTAGCCGGGCTGATGAGAGGTGTTACCTCGAAACCGGTCCGGTCCTCGGATGCTTGATTCCGTTCTGGGAAGGACATGGCTTTTGTAGTTCGGACTGGACTGTTCCTATGGGGCACAGGGTCAGAGCTGATGTGCATATCGCCATTGTCTAACCCAGGGTGGTGTGGAGTGCAAAAAAACGATGGATTTGGGCCCAGATCTTTTGACTGGGATGAATGTGTGACTTTGATCCACATTCGGTCCATCACCTGTTTTGTTTGCAATACCGCCTAAAGTGCGCTGGGGATGCTCAGACGTGGGTCCATGGCACTCCACACCACTGGAGTCAAGCTAGCCGGGCTGATGAGAGGTGTTACCTCGAAACCGGTCCGGTCCTCGGATGCTTGATTCCGTTCTGGGAAGGACATGGCTTTTGTAGTTCGGACTGGACTGTTCCCATGGGGCACAGGGTCAGAGCTGATTTGCATATCGCCATTGTCTAACCCAGGGTGGTGTGGAGTCCAAAAAAACGATGGATTTGGGCCCAGATCTTTTAACTGGGATGAATGTGTGACATTGATCCACATTCGGTCTATCACCTGTTTTGTTTGCAATACCGCTATAAGTGCGCTGGGGATGCTCAGACGTGGGTCCCAGGCACTCCACACCACTGGAATCAAGCTAGCCGGGCTGATGAGAGGTGTTACCTCGAAACCGGTCCGGTCCTCGGATGCTTGATTCCGTTCTGGGAAGGACATGGCTTTTGTAGTTCGGACTGGACTGTTCCCATGGGGCACAGGGTCAGAGCTGATTTGCATATCGCCATTGTCTAACCCAGGGTGGTGTGGAGTGCAAAAAAATGATGGATTTGGGCCCAGATCTTTTGACTGGGATGAATGTGTGACATTGATCCACATTCGGTCCATCACCTGTTTTGTTTGCAATACCACCATAAGTGCGCTGGGGATGCTCAGACGTGGGTCCCAGGCACTCCACACCACTGGAGTCAAGCTAGCCGGGCTGATGAGAGGTGTTACCCCGAAACCGGTCCGGTCCTCGGATGCTTGATTCCGTTCTGGGAAGGACATGGCTTTTGTAGTTCGGACTGGACTGTTCCCATGGGGCACAGGGTCAGAGCTGATTTGCATATCGCCATTGTCTAACCCAGGGTGGTGTGGAGTGCAAAAAAACGATGGATTTGGGCCCAGATCTTTTGACTGGGATGAATGTGTGACATTGATCCACATTCGGTCCATCACCTGTTTTGTTTGCAATACCGCCATAAGTGCGCTGGGGATGCTCAGACGTGGGTCCCAGGCACTCCACACCACTGGAGTCAAGCTAGCCGGGCTGATGAGAGGTGTTACCTCGAAACCGGTCCGGTCCTCAGATGCTTGATTCCGTTCTGGGAAGGACATGGCTTTTGTAGTTCGGACTGGACTGTTCCCATGGGGCACAGGGTCAGAGCTGATTTGCATATCGCCATTGTCTAACCCAGGGTGATGTGGAGTGCAAAAAAACGATGGATTTGGGCCCAGATCTTTTGACTGGGATGAATGTGTGACATTGATCCACATTCGGTCCATCACCTGTTTTGTTTGCAATACCGCCATAAGTGCGCTGGGGATGCTCAGACGTGGGTCCCAGGCACTCCACACCACTGGAGTCAAGCTAGCCGGCTGATGAGAGGTGTTACCTCGAAACCGGTCCGGTCCTCGGATGCTTGATTCCGTTCTGGGAAGGACATGGCTTTTGTAGTTCGGACTGGACTGTTCCCATGGGGCACAGGGTCAGAGCTGATTTGCATATCGCCATTGTCTAACCCAGGGTGGTGTGGAGTGCAAAAAAACGATGGATTTGGGCCCAGATCTTTTGACTGGGATGAATGTGTGACATTGATCCACATTCGGTCCATCACCTGTTTTGTTTGCAATACCGCCATAAGTGCGCTGGGGATGCTCAGACGTGGGTCCCAGGCACTCCACACCACTGGAGTCAAGCTAGCCGGGCTGATGAGAGGTGTTACCTCGAAACCGGTCCAGTCCTCGGATGCTTGATTCCGTTCTGGGAAGGACATGGCTTTTGTAGTTCGGACTGGACTGTTCCTATGGGGCACAGGGTCAGAGCTGATGTGCATATCGCCATTGTCTAACCCAGGGTGGTGTGGAGTGCAAAAAAACGATGGATTTGGGCCCAGATCTTTTGACTGGGATGAATGTGTGACTTTGATCCACATTCGGTCCATCACCTGTTTTGTTTGCAATACCGCCTAAAGTGCGCTGGGGATGCTCAGACGTGGGTCCATGGCACTCCACACCACTGGAGTCAAGCTAGCCGGGCTGATGAGAGGTGTTACCTCGAAACCGGTCCGGTCCTCGGATGCTTGATTCCGTTCTGGGAAGGACATGGCTTTTGTAGTTCGGACTGGACTGTTCCCATGGGGCACAGGGTCAGAGCTGATTTGCATATCGCCATTGTCTAACCCAGGGTGGTGTGGAGTCCAAAAAAACGATGGATTTGGGCCCAGATCTTTTAACTGGGATGAATGTGTGACATTGATCCACATTCGGTCTATCACCTGTTTTGTTTGCAATACCGCTATAAGTGCGCTGGGGATGCTCAGACGTGGGTCCCAGGCACTCCACACCACTGGAATCAAGCTAGCCGGGCTGATGAGAGGTGTTACCTCGAAACTGGTCCGGTCCTCGGATGCTTGATTCCGTTCTGGGAAGGACATGGCTTTTGTAGTTCGGACTGGACTGTTCCCATGGGGCACAGGGTCAGAGCTGATTTGCATATCGCCATTGTCTAACCCAGGGTGGTGTGGAGTGCAAAAAAATGATGGATTTGGGCCCAGATCTTTTGACTGGGATGAATGTGTGACATTGATCCACATTCGGTCCATCACCTGTTTTGTTTGCAATACCACCATAAGTGCGCTGGGGATGCTCAGACGTGGGTCCCAGGCACTCCACACCACTGGAGTCAAGCTAGCCGGGCTGATGAGAGGTGTTACCTTGAAACCGGTCCGGTCCTCGGATGCTTGATTCCGTTCTGGGAAGGACATGGCTTTTGTAGTTCGGACTGGACTGTTCCCATGGGGCACAGGGTCAGAGCTGATTTGCATATCGCCATTGTCTAACCCAGGGTGGTGTGGAGTGCAAAAAAACGATGGATTTGGGCCCAGATCTTTTGACTGGGATGAATGTGTGACATTGATCCACATTCGGTCCATCACCTGTTTTGTTTGCAATACCGCCATAAGTGCGCTGGGGATGCTCAGACGTGGGCCCCAGGCACTCCAAACCACTGGAGTCAAGCTAGCCGGGCTGATGAGAGGTGTTACCTCGAAACCGGTCCGGTCCTCGGATGCTTGATTCCGTTCTGGGAAGGACATGGCTTTTGTAGTTCGGACTGGACTGTTCCCATGGGGCACAGGGTCAGAGCTGATTTGCATATCGCCATTGTCTAACCCAGGGTGGTGTGGAGTGCAAAAAAACGATGGATTTGGGCCCAGATCTTTTGACTGGGATGAATGTGTGACATTGATCCACATTCGGTCCATCACCTGTTTTGTTTGCAATACCGCCATAAGTGCGCTGGGGATGCTCAGACGTGGGTCCCAGGCACTCCACACCACTGGAGTCAAGCTAGCCGGGCTGATGAGAGGTGTTACCTCGAAACCGGTCCGGTCCTCGGATGCTTGATTCCGTTCTGGGAAGGACATGGCTTTTGTAGTTCGGACTGGACTGTTCCCATGGGGCACAGGGTCAGAGCTGATTTGCATATCGCCATTGTCTAACCCAGGGTGGTGTGGAGTGCAAAAAAACGATGGATTTGGGCCCAGATCTTTTGACTGGGATGAATGTGTGACATTGATCCACATTCGGTCCATCACCTGTTTTATTTGCAATACCGCCATAAGTGCGCTGGGGATGCTCAGACGTGGGTCCCAGGCACTCCACACCACTGGAGTCAAGCTAGCCGGGCTGATGAGAGGTGTTACCTCGAAACCGGTCCGGTCCTCGGATGCTTGATTCCGTTCTGGGAAGGACATGGCTTTTGTAGTTCGGACTGGACTGTTCCCATGGGGCACAGGGTCAGAGCTGATGTGCATATCGCCATTGTCTAACCCAGGGTGGTGTGGAGTGCAAAAAAACGATGGATTTGGGCCCAGATCTTTTGACTGGGATGAATGTGTGACTTTGATCCACATTCGGTCCATCACCTGTTTTGTTTGCAATACCGCCTAAAGTGCGCTGGGGATGCTCAGACGTGGGTCCCAGGCACTCCACACCACTGGAGTCAAGCTAGCCGGGCTGATGAGAGGTGTTACCTCGAAACCGGTCCGGTCCTCGGATGCTTGATTCCGTTCTGGGAAGGACATGGCTTTTGTAGTTCGGACTGGACTGTTCCCATGGGGCACAGGGTCAGAGCTGATTTGCATATCACCATTGTCTAACCCAGGGTGGTGTGGAGTGCAAAAAAACGATGGATTTGGGCCCAGATCTTTTAACTGGGATGAATGTGTGACATTGATCCACATTCGGTCTATCACCTGTTTTGTTTGCAATACCACCATAAGTGCGCTGGGGATGCTCAGACGTGGGTCCCAGGCACTCCACACCACTGGAATCAAGCTAGCCGGGCTGATGAGAGGTGTTACCTCGAAACCGGTCCAGTCCTCGGATGCTTGATTCCGTTCTGGGAAGGACATGGCTTTTGTAGTTCGGACTGGACTGTTCCCATGGGGCACAGGGTCAGAGCTGGTTTGCATATCGCCATTGTCTAACCCAGGGTGGTGTGGAGTGCAAAAAAACGATGGATTTGGGCCCAGATCTTTTGACTGGGATGAATGTGTGACATTGATCCACATTCGGTCCATCACCTGTTTTGTTTGCAATACCGCCATAAGTGCGCTGGGGATGCTCAGACATGGGTCCCAGGCACTCCACACCACTGGAGTCAAGCTAGCCGGGCTGATGAGAGGTGTTACCTCGAAACAGGTCCGGTCCTCGGATGCTTGATTCCGTTCTGGGAAGGACATGGCTTTTGTAGTTCGGACTGGACTGTTCCCATGGGGCACAGGGTCAGAGCTGATTTGCATATCGCCATTGTCTAACCCAGGGTGGTGTGGAGTGCAAAAAAAGATGGATTTGGGCCCAGATCTTTTGACTGGGATGAATGTGTGACATTGATCGACATTCGGTCCATCACCTGTTTTGTTTGCAATACCGCCATAAGTGCGCTGGGGATGCTCAGACGTGGGTCCCAGGCACTCCACACCACTGGAGTCAAGCTAGCCGGGCTGATGAGAGGTGTTACCTCGAAACCGGTCCGGTCCTCGGATGCTTGATTCCGTTCTGGGAAGGACATGGCTTTTGTAGTTCGGACTGGACTGTTCCCATGGGGCAGAGGGTCAGAGCTGATTTGCATATCGCCATTGTCTAACCCAGGGTGGTGTGGAGTGCAAAAAAACGATGGATTTGGGCCCAGATCTTTTGACTGGGATGAATGTGTGACATTGATCCACATTCGGTCTATCACCTGTTTTGTTTGCAATACCGCCATAAGTGCGCTGGGGATGCTCAGACGTGGGTCCCAGGCACTCCACACCACTGGAATCAAGCTAGCCGGGCTGATGAGAGGTGTTACCTCGAAACCGGTCCGGTCCTCGGATGCTTGATTCCGTTCTGGGAAGGACATGGCTTTTGTAGTTCGGACTGGACTGTTCCCATGGGGCACAGGGTCATAGCTGATTTGCATATCGCCATTGTCTAACCCAGGGTGGTGTGGAGTGCAAAAAAACGATGGATTTGGGCCCAGATCTTTTGACTGGGATGAATGTGTGACATTGTTCCACATTCGGTCCATCATCTGTTTTGTTTGCAATACCGCCATAAGTGCGCTGGGGATGCTCAGACGTTGGTCCCAGGCACTCCACACCACTGGAGTCAAGCTAGCCGGGCTGATGAGAGGTGTTACCTTGAAACCGGTCCGGTCCTCGGATGCTTGATTCCGTTCTGGGAAGGACATGGCTTTTGTAGTTCGGACTGGACTGTTCCCATGGGGCACAGGGTCAGAGCTGATTTGCATATCGCCATTGTCTAACCCAGGGTGGTGTGGAGTGCAAAAAAACGATGGATTTGGGCCCAGATCTTTTGACTGGGATGAATGTGTGACATTGATCCACATTCGGTCCATCACCTGTTTTGTTTGCAATACCGCCATAAGTGCGCTGGGGATGCTCAGACGTGGGCCCCAGGCACTCCAAACCACTGGAGTCAAGCTAGCCGGGCTGATGAGAGGTGTTACCTCGAAACCGGTCCGGTCCTCGGATGCTTGATTCCGTTCTGGGAAGGACATGGCTTTTGTAGTTCGGACTGGACTGTTCCCATGGGGCACAGGGTCAGAGCTGATTTGCATATCGCCATTGTCTAACCCAGGGTGGTGTGGAGTGCAAAAAAACGATGGATTTGGGCCCAGATCTTTTGACTGGGATGAATGTGTGACATTGATCCACATTCGGTCCATCACCTGTTTTGTTTGCAATACCGCCATAAGTGCGCTGGGGATGCTCAGACGTGGGTCCCAGGCACTCCACACCACTGGAGTCAAGCTAGCCGGGCTGATGAGAGGTGTTACCTCGAAACCGGTCCGGTCCTCAGATGCTTGATTCCGTTCTGGGAAGGACATGGCTTTTGTAGTTCGGACTGGACTGTTCCCATGGGGCACAGGGTCAGAGCTGATTTGCATATCGCCATTGTCTAACCCAGGGTGATGTGGAGTGCAAAAAAACGATGGATTTGGGCCCAGATCTTTTGACTGGGATGAATGTGTGACATTGATCCACATTCGGTCCATCACCTGTTTTGTTTGCAATACCGCCATAAGTGCGCTGGGGATGCTCAGACGTGGGTCCCAGGCACTCCACACCACTGGAGTCAAGCTAGCCGGCTGATGAGAGGTGTTACCTCGAAACCGGTCCGGTCCTCGGATGCTTGATTCCGTTCTGGGAAGGACATGGCTTTTGTAGTTCGGACTGGACTGTTCCCATGGGGCACAGGGTCAGAGCTGATTTGCATATCGCCATTGTCTAACCCAGGGTGGTGTGGAGTGCAAAAAAACGATGGATTTGGGCCCAGATCTTTTGACTGGGATGAATGTGTGACATTGATCCACATTCGGTCCATCACCTGTTTTGTTTGCAATACCGCCATAAGTGCGCTGGGGATGCTCAGACGTGGGTCCCAGGCACTCCACACCACTGGAGTCAAGCTAGCCGGGCTGATGAGAGGTGTTACCTCGAAACCGGTCCGGTCCTCGGATGCTTGATTCCGTTCTGGGAAGGACATGGCTTTTGTAGTTCGGACTGGACTGTTCCTATGGGGCACAGGGTCAGAGCTGATGTGCATATCGCCATTGTCTAACCCAGGGTGGTGTGGAGTGCAAAAAAACGATGGATTTGGGCCCAGATCTTTTGACTGGGATGAATGTGTGACTTTGATCCACATTCGGTCCATCACCTGTTTTGTTTGCAATACCGCCTAAAGTGCGCTGGGGATGCTCAGACGTGGGTCCATGGCACTCCACACCACTGGAGTCAAGCTAGCCGGGCTGATGAGAGGTGTTACCTCGAAACCGGTCCGGTCCTCGGATGCTTGATTCCGTTCTGGGAAGGACATGGCTTTTGTAGTTCGGACTGGACTGTTCCCATGGGGCACAGGGTCAGAGCTGATTTGCATATCGCCATTGTCTAACCCAGGGTGGTGTGGAGTCCAAAAAAACGATGGATTTGGGCCCAGATCTTTTAACTGGGATGAATGTGTGACATTGATCCACATTCGGTCTATCACCTGTTTTGTTTGCAATACCGCTATAAGTGCGCTGGGGATGCTCAGACGTGGGTCCCAGGCACTCCACACCACTGGAATCAAGCTAGCCGGGCTGATGAGAGGTGTTACCTCGAAACCGGTCCGGTCCTCGGATGCTTGATTCCGTTCTGGGAAGGACATGGCTTTTGTAGTTCGGACTGGACTGTTCCCATGGGGCACAGGGTCAGAGCTGATTTGCATATCGCCATTGTCTAACCCAGGGTGGTGTGGAGTGCAAAAAAATGATGGATTTGGGCCCAGATCTTTTGACTGGGATGAATGTGTGACATTGATCCACATTCGGTCCATCACCTGTTTTGTTTGCAATACCACCATAAGTGCGCTGGGGATGCTCAGACGTGGGTCCCAGGCACTCCACACCACTGGAGTCAAGCTAGCCGGGCTGATGAGAGGTGTTACCCCGAAACCGGTCCGGTCCTCGGATGCTTGATTCCGTTCTGGGAAGGACATGGCTTTTGTAGTTCGGACTGGACTGTTCCCATGGGGCACAGGGTCAGAGCTGATTTGCATATCGCCATTGTCTAACCCAGGGTGGTGTGGAGTGCAAAAAAACGATGGATTTGGGCCCAGATCTTTTGACTGGGATGAATGTGTGACATTGATCCACATTCGGTCCATCACCTGTTTTGTTTGCAATACCGCCATAAGTGCGCTGGGGATGCTCAGACGTGGGTCCCAGGCACTCCACACCACTGGAGTCAAGCTAGCCGGGCTGATGAGAGGTGTTACCTCGAAACCGGTCCGGTCCTCAGATGCTTGATTCCGTTCTGGGAAGGACATGGCTTTTGTAGTTCGGACTGGACTGTTCCCATGGGGCACAGGGTCAGAGCTGATTTGCATATCGCCATTGTCTAACCCAGGGTGATGTGGAGTGCAAAAAAACGATGGATTTGGGCCCAGATCTTTTGACTGGGATGAATGTGTGACATTGATCCACATTCGGTCCATCACCTGTTTTGTTTGCAATACCGCCATAAGTGCGCTGGGGATGCTCAGACGTGGGTCCCAGGCACTCCACACCACTGGAGTCAAGCTAGCCGGCTGATGAGAGGTGTTACCTCGAAACCGGTCCGGTCCTCGGATGCTTGATTCCGTTCTGGGAAGGACATGGCTTTTGTAGTTCGGACTGGACTGTTCCCATGGGGCACAGGGTCAGAGCTGATTTGCATATCGCCATTGTCTAACCCAGGGTGGTGTGGAGTGCAAAAAAACGATGGATTTGGGCCCAGATCTTTTGACTGGGATGAATGTGTGACATTGATCCACATTCGGTCCATCACCTGTTTTGTTTGCAATACCGCCATAAGTGCGCTGGGGATGCTCAGACGTGGGTCCCAGGCACTCCACACCACTGGAGTCAAGCTAGCCGGGCTGATGAGAGGTGTTACCTCGAAACCGGTCCAGTCCTCGGATGCTTGATTCCGTTCTGGGAAGGACATGGCTTTTGTAGTTCGGACTGGACTGTTCCTATGGGGCACAGGGTCAGAGCTGATGTGCATATCGCCATTGTCTAACCCAGGGTGGTGTGGAGTGCAAAAAAACGATGGATTTGGGCCCAGATCTTTTGACTGGGATGAATGTGTGACTTTGATCCACATTCGGTCCATCACCTGTTTTGTTTGCAATACCGCCTAAAGTGCGCTGGGGATGCTCAGACGTGGGTCCATGGCACTCCACACCACTGGAGTCAAGCTAGCCGGGCTGATGAGAGGTGTTACCTCGAAACCGGTCCGGTCCTCGGATGCTTGATTCCGTTCTGGGAAGGACATGGCTTTTGTAGTTCGGACTGGACTGTTCCCATGGGGCACAGGGTCAGAGCTGATTTGCATATCGCCATTGTCTAACCCAGGGTGGTGTGGAGTCCAAAAAAACGATGGATTTGGGCCCAGATCTTTTAACTGGGATGAATGTGTGACATTGATCCACATTCGGTCTATCACCTGTTTTGTTTGCAATACCGCTATAAGTGCGCTGGGGATGCTCAGACGTGGGTCCCAGGCACTCCACACCACTGGAATCAAGCTAGCCGGGCTGATGAGAGGTGTTACCTCGAAACTGGTCCGGTCCTCGGATGCTTGATTCCGTTCTGGGAAGGACATGGCTTTTGTAGTTCGGACTGGACTGTTCCCATGGGGCACAGGGTCAGAGCTGATTTGCATATCGCCATTGTCTAACCCAGGGTGGTGTGGAGTGCAAAAAAATGATGGATTTGGGCCCAGATCTTTTGACTGGGATGAATGTGTGACATTGATCCACATTCGGTCCATCACCTGTTTTGTTTGCAATACCACCATAAGTGCGCTGGGGATGCTCAGACGTGGGTCCCAGGCACTCCACACCACTGGAGTCAAGCTAGCCGGGCTGATGAGAGGTGTTACCTTGAAACCGGTCCGGTCCTCGGATGCTTGATTCCGTTCTGGGAAGGACATGGCTTTTGTAGTTCGGACTGGACTGTTCCCATGGGGCACAGGGTCAGAGCTGATTTGCATATCGCCATTGTCTAACCCAGGGTGGTGTGGAGTGCAAAAAAACGATGGATTTGGGCCCAGATCTTTTGACTGGGATGAATGTGTGACATTGATCCACATTCGGTCCATCACCTGTTTTGTTTGCAATACCGCCATAAGTGCGCTGGGGATGCTCAGACGTGGGCCCCAGGCACTCCAAACCACTGGAGTCAAGCTAGCCGGGCTGATGAGAGGTGTTACCTCGAAACCGGTCCGGTCCTCGGATGCTTGATTCCGTTCTGGGAAGGACATGGCTTTTGTAGTTCGGACTGGACTGTTCCCATGGGGCACAGGGTCAGAGCTGATTTGCATATCGCCATTGTCTAACCCAGGGTGGTGTGGAGTGCAAAAAAACGATGGATTTGGGCCCAGATCTTTTGACTGGGATGAATGTGTGACATTGATCCACATTCGGTCCATCACCTGTTTTGTTTGCAATACCGCCATAAGTGCGCTGGGGATGCTCAGACGTGGGTCCCAGGCACTCCACACCACTGGAGTCAAGCTAGCCGGGCTGATGAGAGGTGTTACCTCGAAACCGGTCCGGTCCTCGGATGCTTGATTCCGTTCTGGGAAGGACATGGCTTTTGTAGTTCGGACTGGACTGTTCCCATGGGGCACAGGGTCAGAGCTGATTTGCATATCGCCATTGTCTAACCCAGGGTGGTGTGGAGTGCAAAAAAACGATGGATTTGGGCCCAGATCTTTTGACTGGGATGAATGTGTGACATTGATCCACATTCGGTCCATCACCTGTTTTATTTGCAATACCGCCATAAGTGCGCTGGGGATGCTCAGACGTGGGTCCCAGGCACTCCACACCACTGGAGTCAAGCTAGCCGGGCTGATGAGAGGTGTTACCTCGAAACCGGTCCGGTCCTCGGATGCTTGATTCCGTTCTGGGAAGGACATGGCTTTTGTAGTTCGGACTGGACTGTTCCCATGGGGCACAGGGTCAGAGCTGATGTGCATATCGCCATTGTCTAACCCAGGGTGGTGTGGAGTGCAAAAAAACGATGGATTTGGGCCCAGATCTTTTGACTGGGATGAATGTGTGACTTTGATCCACATTCGGTCCATCACCTGTTTTGTTTGCAATACCGCCTAAAGTGCGCTGGGGATGCTCAGACGTGGGTCCCAGGCACTCCACACCACTGGAGTCAAGCTAGCCGGGCTGATGAGAGGTGTTACCTCGAAACCGGTCCGGTCCTCGGATGCTTGATTCCGTTCTGGGAAGGACATGGCTTTTGTAGTTCGGACTGGACTGTTCCCATGGGGCACAGGGTCAGAGCTGATTTGCATATCGCCATTGTCTAACCCAGGGTGGTGTGGAGTGCAAAAAAACGATGGATTTGGGCCCAGATCTTTTAACTGGGATGAATGTGTGACATTGATCCACATTCGGTCTATCACCTGTTTTGTTTGCAATACCGCCATAAGTGCGCTGGGGATGCTCAGACGTGGGTCCCAGGCACTCCACACCACTGGAATCAAGCTAGCCGGGCTGATGAGAGGTGTTACCTCGAAACCGGTCCGGTCCTCGGAGGCTTGATTCCGTTCTGGGAAGGACATGGCTTTTGTAGTTCGGACTGGACTGTTCCCATGGGGCACAGGGTCAGAGCTGATTTGCATATCGCCATTGTCTAACCCAGGGTGGTGTGGAGTGCAAAAAAACAATGGATTTGGGCCCAGATCTTTTGACTGGGATGAATGTGTGACATTGATCCACATTCGGTCCATCACCTGTTTTGTTTGCATTACCGCCATAAGTGCGCTGGGGATGCTCAGACGTGGGTCCCAGGCACTCCACACCACTGGAGTCAAGCTAGCCGGGCTGATGAGAGGTGTTACCTCGAAACCGGTCCGGTCCTCGGATGCTTGATTCCGTTCTGGGAAGGACATGGCTTTTGTAGTTCGGACTGGACTGTTCCCATGGGGCACAGGGTCAGAGCTGATTTGCATATCGCCATTGTCTAACCCAGGGTGGTGTGGAGTGCAAAAAAATGATGGATTTGGGCCCAGATCTTTTGACTGGGATGAATGTGTGACATTGATCCACATTCGGTCCATCACCTGTTTTGTTTGCAATACCGCCATAAGTGCGCTGGGGATGCTCAGACGTGGGTCCCAGGCACTCCACACCACTGGAGTCAGGCTAGCCGGGCTGATGAGAGGTGTTACCCCAAAACCGGTCCGGTCCTCGGATGCTTGATTCCGTTCTGGGAAGGACATGGCTTTTGTAGTTCGGACTGGACTGTTCCCATGGGGCACAGGGACAGAGCTGATTTGCATATCGCCATTGTCTAACCCAGGGTGGTGTGGAGTGCAAAAAAACGATGGATTTGGGCCCAGATCTTTTGACTGGGATGAATGTGTGACATTGATCCACATTCGGTCTATCACCTGTTTTGTTTGCAATACCGCCATAAGTGCGCTGGGGATGCTCAGACGTGGGTCCCAGGCACTCCACACCACTGGAATCAAGCTAGCCGGGCTGATGAGAGGTGTTACCTCGAAACCGGTCCGGTCCTCGGATGCTTGATTCCGTTCTGGGAAGGACATGGCTTTTGTAGTTCGGACTGGACTGTTCCCATGGGGCACAGGGTCAGAGCTGATTTGCATATCGCCATTGTCTAACCCAGGGTGGTGTGGAGTGCAAAAAAACGATGGATTTGGGCCCAGATCTTTTGACTGGGATGAATGTGTGACATTGATCCACATTCGGTCCATCACCTGTTTTGTTTGCAATACCGCCATAAGTGCGCTGGGGATGCTCAGACGTGGGTCCCAGGCACTCCACACCACTGGAGTCAAGCTAGCCGGGCTGATGAGAGGTGTTACCTCGAAACCGGTCCGATCCTCGGATGCTTGATTCCGTTCTGGGAAGGACATGGCTTTTGTAGTTCGGACTGGACTGTTCCCATGGGGCACAGGGTCAGAGCTGATTTGCATATCGCCATTGTCTAACCCAGGGTGGTGTGGAGTGCAAAAAAACGATGGATTTGGGCCCAGATCTTTTGACTGGGATGAATGTGTGACATTGATCCACATTCGGTCCATCACCTGTTTTGTTTGCAATACCGCCATAAGTGCGCTGGGGATGCTCAGACGTGGGCCCCAGGCACTCCACACCACTGGAATCAAGCTAGCCGGGCTGATGAGAGGTGTTACCTCGAAACCGGTCCGGTCCTCGGATGCTTGATTCCGTTCTGGGAAGGACATGGCTTTTGTAGTTCGGACTGGACTGTTCCCATGGGGCACAGGGTCAGAGCTGATTTGCATATCGCCATTGTCTAACCCAGGGTGGTGTGGAGTGCAAAAAAATGATGGATTTGGGCCCAGATCTTTCGACTGGGATGAATGTGTGACATTGATCCACATTCGGTCCATCACCTGTTTTGTTTGCAATACCGCCATAAGTGCGCTGGGGATGCTCAGACGTGGGTCCCAGGCACTCCACACCACTGGAATCAAGCTAGCCGGGCTGATGAGAGGTGTTACCTCGAAACCGGTCCGGTCCTCGGATGCTTGATTCCGTTCTGGGAAGGACATGGCTTTTGTAGTTCGTACTGGACTGTTCCCATGGGGCACAGGGTCAGAGCTGATTTGCATATCGCCATTGTCTAACCCAGGGTGGTGTGGAGTGCAAAAAAACGATGGATTTGGGCCCAGATCTTTTGACTGGGATGAATGTGTGACATTGATCCACATTCGGTCCATCACCTGTTTTGTTTGCAATACCGCCATAAGTGCGCTGGGGATGCTCAGACGTGGGTCCCAGGCACTCCACACCACTGGAGTCAAGCTAGCCGGGCTGATGAGAGGTGTTACCTCGAAACCGGTCGGGTCCTCGGATGCTTGATTCCGTTCTGGGAAGGACATGGCTTTTGTAGTTCGGACTGGACTGTTCCCATGGGGCACAGGGTCAGAGCTGATTTGCATATCGCCATTGTCTAACCCAGGGTGGTGTGGAGTGCAAAAAAACGATGGATTTGGGCCCAGATCTTTTGACTGGGATGAATGTGTGACATTGATCCACATTCGGTCCATCACCTGTTTTGTTTGCAATACCGCCATAAGTGCGCTGGGGATGCTCAGACGTGGGTCCCAGGCACTCCACACCACTGGAGTCAAGCTAGCCGGGCTGATGAGAGGTTTTACCTCAAAACCGGTCCGGTCCTCGGATGCTTGATTCCGTTCTGGGAAGGACATGGCTTTTGTAGTTCGGACTGGACTGTTCCCATGGGGCACAGGGTCAGAGCTGATTTGCATATCGCCATTGTCTAACCCAGGGTGATGTGGAGTGCAAAAAAACGATGGATTTGGGCCCAGATCTTTTGACTGGGATGAATGTGTGACATTGATCCACATTCGGTCCATCACCTGTTTTGTTTGCAATACCGCCATAAGTGCGCTGGGGATGCTCAGACGTGGGTCCCAGGCACTCCACACCACTGGAGTCAAGCTAGCCGGGCTGATGAGAGGTGTTACCTCGAAACCGGTCCGGTCCTCGGATGCTTGATTCCGTTCTGGGAAGGACATGGCTTTTGTAGTTCGGACTGGACTGTTCCCATGGGGCACAGGGTCAGAGCTGATTTGCATATCGCCATTGTCTAACCCAGGGTGGTGTGGAGTGCAAAAAAACGATGGATTTGGGCCCAGATCTTTTGACTGGGATGAATGTGTGACATTGATCCACATTCGGTCCATCACCTGTTTTGTTTGCAATACCGCCATAAGTGCGCTGGGGATGCTCAGACGTGGGTCCCAGGCACTCCACACCACTGGAGTCAAGCTAGCCGGGCTGATGAGAGGTGTTACCTCGAAACCGGTCCGGTCCTCGGATGCTTGATTCCGTTCTGGGAAGGACATGGCTTTTGTAGTTCGGACTGGACTGTTCCCATGGGGCACAGGGTCAGAGCTGATTTGCATATCACCATTGTCTAACCCAGGGTGGTGTGGAGTGCAAAAAAACGATGGATTTGGGCCCAGATCTTTTAACTGGGATGAATGTGTGAAATTGATCCACATTCGGTCTATCACCTGTTTTGTTTGCAATACCACCATAAGTGCGCTGGGGATGCTCAGAGCGTGGGTCCCAGGCTCTCCACACCACTGGAGTCAAGCTAGCCGGGCTGATGAGAGGTGTTACCTCGAAACCGGTCCGGTCCTCGGATGCTTGATTCCGTTCTGGGAAGGACATGGCTTTTGTAGTTCGGACTGGACTGTTCCCATGGGGCACAGGGTCAGAGCTGATTTGCATATCGCCATTGTCTAACCCAGGGTGGTGTGGAGTGCAAAAAAACGATGGATTTGGGCCCAGATCTTTTGACTGGGATGATTGTGTGACATTGATCCACATTCGGTCCATCACCTGTTTTGTTTGCAATACCGCCATAAGTGCGCTGGGGATGCTCAGACGTGGGTCCCAGGCACTCCACACCACTGGAGTCAAGCTAGCCGGGCTGATGAGAGGTGTTACCTCGAAACCGGTCCGGTCCTCGGATGCTTGATTCCGTTCTGGGAAGGACATGGCTTTTGTAGTTCGGACTGGACTGTTCCCATGGGGCACAGGGTCAGAGCTGATTTGCATATCGCCATTGTCTAACCCAGGGTGGTGTGGAGTGCAAAAAAACGATGTATTTGGGCCCAGATCTTTTGACTTGGATGAATGTGTGACATTGATCCACATTCGGTCTATCACCTGTTTTGTTTGCAATACCGCCATAAGTGCGCTGGGGATGCTCAGACGTGGGTCCCAGGCACTCCACACCACTGGAATCAAGCTAGCCGGGCTGATGAGAGGTGTTACCTTGAAACCGGTCCGGTCCTCGGATGCTTGATTCCGTTCTGGGAAGGACATGGCTTTTGTAGTTCGGACTGGACTGTTCCCATGGGGCACAGGGTCAGAGCTGATTTGCATATCGCCATTGTCTAACCCAGGGTGGTGTGGAGTGCAAAAAAACGATGGATTTGGGCCCAGATCTTTTGACTGGGATGAATGTGTGACATTGATCCACATTCGGTCCATCACCTGTTTTGTTTGCAATACCGCCATAAGTGCGCTGGAGATGCTCAGACGTGGGTCCAGGGCACTCCACACCACTGGAGTCAAGCTAGCCGGGCTGATGAGAGGTGTTACCTCGAAACCGGTCCGGTCCTCGGATGCTTGATTCCGTTCTGGGAAGGACATGGCTTTTGTAGTTCGGACTGGACTGTTCCCATGGGGCACAGGGTCAGAGCTGATTTGCATATCGCCATTGTCTAACCCAGGGTGGTGTGGAGTGCAAAAAAACGATGGATTTGGGCCCAGATCTTTTGACTGGGATGAATGTGTGACAATGATCCACATTCGGTCCATCACCTGTTTTGTTTGCAATACCGCCATAAGTGCGCTGGGGATGCTCAGACGTGGGCCCCAGGCACTCCACACCACTGGAGTCAAGCTAGCCGGGCTGATGAGAGGTGTTACCTCGAAACTGGTCCGGTCCTCGGATGCTTGATTCCGTTCTGGGAAGGACATGGCTTTTGTAGTTCGGACTGGACTGTTCCCATGGGGCACAGGGTCAGAGCTGATTTGCATATCGCCATTGTCTAACCCAGGGTGGTGTGGAGTGCAAAAAAACGATGGATTTGGGCCCAGATCTTTTGACTGGGATGAATGTGTGACATTGATCCACATTCGGTCCATCACCTGTTTTGTTTGCAATACCGCCATAAGTGCGCTGGGGATGCTCAGACGTGGGTCCCAGGCACTCCACACCACTGGAGTCAAGCTAGCCGGGCTGATGAGAGGTGTTACCTCGAAACCGGTCCGGTCCTCGGATGCTTGATTCCGTTCTGGGAAGGACATGGCTTTTGTAGTTCGGACTGGACTGTTCCCATGGGGCACAGGGTCAGAGCTGATTTGCATATCGCCATTGTCTAACCCAGGGTGGTGTGGAGTGCAAAAAAACGATGGATTTGGGCCCAGATCTTTTGACTTGGATGAATGTGTGACATTGATCCACATTCGGTCTATCACCTGTTTTGTTTGCAATACCGCCATAAGTGCGCTGGGGATGCTCAGACGTGGGTCCCGGGCACTTTACACCACTGGAATCAAGCTAGCCGGGCTGATGAGAGGTGTTACCTTGAAACCGGTCCGGTCCTCGGATGCTTGATTCCGTTCTGGGAAGGACATGGCTTTTGTAGTTCGGACTGGACTGTTCCCATGGGGCACAGGGTCAGAGCTCATTTGCATATCGCCATTGTCTAACCCAGGGTGGTGTGGAGTGCAAAAAAACGATGGATTTGGGCCCAGATCTTTTGACTGGGATAAATGTGTGACATTGATCCACATTCGGTCCATCACCTGTTTTGTTTGCAATACCGCCATAAGTGCGCTGGGGATGCTCAGACGTGGGTCCCAGGCACTCCACACCACTGGAGTCAAGCTAGCCGGGCTGATGAGAGGTGTTACCTCGAAACCGGTCCGGTCCTCGGATGCTTGATTCCGTTCTGGGAAGGACATGGCTTTTGTAGTTCGGACTGGACTGTTCCCATGGGGCACAGGGTCAGAGCTGATTTGCATATCGCCATTGTCTAACCCAGGGTGGTGTGGAGTGCAAAAAAACGATGGATTTGGGCCCAGATCTTTTGACTGGGATGAATGTGTGACATTGATCCACATTCGGTCCATCACCTGTTTTGTTTGCAATACCGCCATAAGTGCGCTGGGGATGCTCAGACGTGGGCCCCAGGCACTCCACACCACTGGAGTCAAGCTAGCCGGGCTGATGAGAGGTGTTACCTCGAAACCGGTCCGGTCCTCGGATGCTTGATTCCGTTCTGGGAAGGACATGGCTTTTGTAGTTCGGACTGGACTGTTCCCATGGGGCACAGGGTTAGAGCTGATTTGCATATCGCCATTGTCTAACCCAGGGTGGTGTGGAGTGCAAAAAAACGATGGATTTGGGCCCAGATCTTTTGACTGGGATGAATGTGTGACATTGATCCACATTCGGTCCATCACCTGTTTTGTTTGCAATACCGCCATAAGTGCGCTGGGGATGCTCAGACGTGGGTCCCAGGCACTCCACACCACTGGAGTCAAGCTAGCCGGGCTGATGAGAGGTGTTACCTCGAAACCGGTCCGGTCCTCGGATGCTTGATTCCGTTCTGGGAAGGACATGGCTTTTGTAGTTCGGACTGGACTGTTCCCATGGGGCACAGGGTCAGAGCTGATGTGCATATCGCCATTGTCTAACCCAGGGTGGTGTGGAGTGCAAAAAAACGATGGATTTGGGCCCAGATCTTTTGACTGGGATGAATGTGTGACTTTGATCCACATTCGGTCCATCACCTGTTTTGTTTGCAATACCGCCTAAAGTGCACTGGGGATGCTCAGACGTGGGTCCCAGGCACTCCACACCACTGGAGTCAAGCTAGCCGGGCTGATGAGAGGTGTTACCTCGAAACCGGTCCGGTCCTCGGATGCTTGATTCCGTTCTGGGAAGGACATGGCTTTTGTAGTTCGGACTGGACTGTTCCCATGGGGCACAGGGTCAGAGCTGATTTGCATATCGCCATTGTCTAACCCAGGGTGGTGTGGAGTGCAAAAAAACGATGGATTTGGGCCCAGATCTTTTGACTGGGATGAATGTGTGACATTGATCCACATTCGGTCCATCACCGGTTTTGTTTGCAATACCGCCATAAGTGCGCTGGGGATGCTCACACGTGGGTCCCAGGCACTCCACACCACTGGAGTCAAGCTAGCCGGGCTGATGAGAGGTGTTACATCGAAACCGGTCCGGTCCTCGGATGCTTGATTCCGTTCTGGGAAGGACATGGCTTTTGTAGTTCGGACTGGACTGTTCCCATGGGGCACAGGGTCAGAGCTGATTTGCATATCGCCATTGTCTAACCCAGGGTGGTGTGGAGTGCAAAAAAACGATGGATTTGGGCCCAGATCTTTTGACTGGGAGGAATGTGTGACATTGATCCACATTCGGTTCATCACCTGTTTTGTTTGCAATACCGCCATTAGTGCGCTGGGGATGCTCAGACGTGGGTCCCAGGCACTCCACACCACTGGAGTCAAGCTAGCCGGGCTGATGAGAGGTGTTACCTCGAAACCGGTCCGGTCCTTGGATGCTTGATTCCGTTCTGGGAAGGACATGGCTTTTGTAGTTTGGACTGGACTGTTCCCATGGGGCACAGGGTCAGAGCTGATTTGCATATCGCCATTGTCTAGCCCAGGGTGGTGTGGAGTGCAAAAAAACGATGGATTTGGGCCCAGATCTTTTGACTGGGATGAATGTGTGACATTGATCCACATTCGGTCCATCACCTGTTTTGTTTGCAATACCGCCATAAGTGCGCTGGGGATGCTCAGACGTGGGTCCCAGGCACTCCACACCACTGGAGTCAAGCTAGCCGGGCTGATGAGAGGTGTTACCTCGAAACCGGTCCGGTCCTCGGATGCTTGATTCCGTTCTGGGAAGGACATGGCTTTTGTAGTTCGGACTGGACTGTTCCCATGGGGCACAGGGTCAGAGCTGATTTGCATATTGCCATTGTCTAACCCAGGGTGGTGTGGAGTGCAAAAAAACGATGGATTTGGGCCCAGATCTTTTGACTGGGATGATTGTGTGACATTGATCCACATTCGGTCCATCACCTGTTTTGTTTGCAATACCGCCATAAGTGCGCTGGGGATGCTCAGACGTGGGTCCCAGGCACTCCACACCACTGGAGTGAAGCTAGCCGGGCTGATGAGAGGTGTTACCTCGAAACCGGTCCGGTCCTCGGATGCTTGATTCCGTTCTGGGAAGGACATGGCTTTTGTAGTTCGGACTGGACTGTTCCCATGGGGCACAGGGTCAGAGCTGATTTGCATATCGCCATTGTCTAACCCAGGGTGGTGTGGAGTGCAAAAAAACGATGGATTTGGGCCCAGATCTTTTGACTGGGATGAATGTGTGACATTGATCCACATTCGGTCTATCACCTGTTTTGTTTGCAATACCGCCATAAGTGCGCTGGGGATGCTCAGACGTGGGTCCCAGGCACTCCACACCACTGGAGTCAAGCTAGCCGGGCTGATGAGAGGTGTTACCTCGAAACCGGTCCGGTCCTCGGATGCTTGATTCCGTTCTGGGAAGGACATGACTTTTGTAGTTCGGACTGGACTGTTCCCATGGGGCACAGGGTCAGAGCTGATTTGCATATCGCCATTGTCTAACCCAGGGTGGTGTGGAGTGCAAAAAAACGATGGATTTGGGCCCAGATCTTTTGACTGGGATGAATTTGTGACATTGATCCACATTCGGTCCATCACCTGTTTTGTTTGCAATACCGCCATAAGTGCGCTGGGGATGCTCAGACGTGGGTCCCAGGCACTCCACACCACTGGAGTCAAGCTAGCCGGGCTGATGAGAGGTGTTACCTCGAAACCGGTCCGGTCCTCGGATGCTTGATTCCGTTCTGGGAAGGACATGGCTTTTGTAGTTCGGACTGGACTGTTCCCATGGGGCACAGGGTCAGAGCTGATTTGCATATCGCCATTGTCTAACCCAGGGTGGTGTGGAGTGCAAAAAAACGATGGATTTGGGCCCAGATCTTTTGACTGGGATGAATGTGTGACATTGATCCACATTCGGTCCATCACCTGTTTTGTTTGCAATACCGCCATAAGTGCGCTGGGGATGCTCAGACGTGGGTCCCAGGCACTCCACACCACTGGAGTCAAGCTAGCCGGGCTGATGAGAGGTGTTACCTCGAAACCGGTCCGGGCCTCGGATGCTTGATTCCGTTCTGGGAAGGACATGGCTTTTGTAGTTCGGACTGGACTGTTCCCATGGGGCACAGGGTCAGAGCTGATTTGCATATCGCCATTGTCTAACCCAGGGTGGTGTGGAGTGCAAAAAAACGATGGATTTGGGCCCAGATCTTTTGACTGGGATGAATGTGTGACATTGATCCACATTCGGTCCATCACCTGTTTTGTTTGCAATACTGCCATAAGTGCACTGGGGATGCTCAGACGTGGGTCCCAGGCACTCCACACCACTGGAGTCAAGCTAGCCGGGCTGATGAGAGGTGTTACCTCGAAACCGGTCCGGTCCTCGGATGCTTGATTCCGTATTGGGAAGGACAAGGCTTTTGTAGTTCGGACTGGACTGTTCCCATGGGGCACAGGGTCAGAGCTGATTTGCATATCACCATTGTCTAACCCAGGGTGGTGTGGAGTGCAAAAAAACAATGGATTTGGGCCCAGATCTTTTGACTGGGATGAATGTGTGACATTGATCCACATTCGGTCCATCACCTGTTTTGTTTGCAATACCGCCATAAGTGCGCTGGGGATGCTCAGACGTGGGTCCCAGGCACTCCACACCACTGGAGTCAAGCTAGCCGGGCTGATGAGAGGTGTTACCTCGAAACTGGTCCGGTCCTCGGATGCTCGATTCCGTTCTGGGAAGGACATGGCTTTTGTAGTTCGGACTGGACTGTTCCCATGGGGCACAGGGTCAGAGCTGATTTGCATATCGCCATTGTCTAACCCAGGGTGGTGTGGAGTGCAAAAAAACGATGGATTTGGGCCCAGATCTTTTGACTGGGATGAATGTGTGACATTGATCCACATACGGTCCATCACCTGTTTTGTTTGCAATACTCGACCTTTCCACGGCCTTCGATGCCGTCCCTCACAAGCGACTTTTGCAAAGACATGAGGAGGGCGGGTTTGGAGGCTCGGTATTGAAATGGTTGACATCCTTTCTCAGTAACCACTCCCAAACAGTCTGGCACCACCTTTTTCGGCAGAAATTCCGCCTTTGAATGTGGGAGTCCCGCAAGGATTGACTCTCAGTCCCACGCTGTTTAATTTGTACATTGCCCCTCTTGCCCTTCTCGTTGAGAAGCATGGCGCTATAATAGTGTCATACGCGGACGACACTCAATTGTTGTTCACGTGCGAGAAGGGTTCTGATTTGGATGGGACCTGTATAAAGAACTGCCTCTCTGAGATCTTCTAGTGGTTTAACTGTAATTAATTAAAATGTAACTCTGATAAATCAGAGATAATTTGTTTTGGCTCCCATCCACATGAAGCCTGGCACTCCTGGTGGCCACAAGACATGTCCTCCCCATTGTCTAAGGTCACTATTGTGAAAAATCTGGGGGTCAAATTGAATTCTGCACTCTCTATGAAGGTGCAAGTCCAATCAGTGGCAGGTTAATGTTTTGGGACTTTGAAAATGCTGAAAAACGTCCTCCCACTTTTACCAATCTCTCACCGTATAACGTAAAACAGTTGTCCAGGGCTTAGTGATATCGATACGGGATTACGTCAAATCTTTAAATTTAGGACTCCCTGAGTATTTACTGGGTCGTTTGCAGATCATTCAGAATATGGCAGCCAGGGCCAATTTTCTAACAAGGCCCAGAACACATACCTCTCATCTCTTGTCCTAACTTCACTGGCTTCCAGTGCAAAAAAGAATTTATTTCAAAGCCTTAGTTCTGGTTTTCAAGGCTTTCTAATGGATCAGGCCCCATATCTAAGGGATAGATTTCAGCCTTATATGCCTCAGCGCTCTTTAAGATATTCTACCCAGTGCCTGATCTTGACTCCAAGGATCAGGCTCTCATGGATAGGAGGAAGATCTATCCAGGTGGGAGCATCCCGACTCTGGAATAACCTTCCTCCCTTGCTGCGACAGATCCCGGACCTTCTGTCTTTTAGGCAGAATCTGAAGACGTGGCTTTTCCAGCAATATGATTTTCTTGCACTGTGATTCGGGGTATTTGTTTGTTAGTTATTATTGTGTTCTCTTCCTAGCGCCGGCACACTCTTTGGAGTAGCCGTGCGCTCTACAAATTCCAGATAACAAAACATAACATGTGCTACTGTGTCATGAGAGAATGATACAGTCCTTTGGTGTACCCTTGCTTCCATAACTTAATGACTAGCTACACTGCATGCAGCCTGTATTCCGCTGTCAGATGTGAGCTTTCAAGTGTGACCTGGATATATCCTTGGGGTCCAATCTAAGGACAGTACGCTACTGGTGGGTTCCCTAAAGAAGCACCTGAACAGATGCATTGCATGATTGGCGTTGCTTCAGAATACATATAATAAGCCTTCCTGGGATGCTTCATGTCCTGGTGCTGTGGATCCTGGCTTGTCCTCTGTAGATGGACTACAGTCAGTTACTCCTTCTGAGGCTGCTGAGGGAGTTGAATTTTGAATATGTTTGTTTGATGGAACTGGCAAGAGGGTGACAATGGAGTAGTCATCTGTGAATTCTGGGAACAGCAATGTGTTGGCTACACCTCAGACAAAATTTAACAATCTGGCAGTTTAGAGAAGTGCTGATTTTTTATTAAGCCTTGTTTTTAACATTCTAAATTGCTTTTACATTGTTTTTTATTTACATTGTGTAGTTATTTTAATACAATTCAGCTTTTTATATGCTTTCGTTATTAAAGAGCACAACATTTTTAATGCTTTTTGGTTGTTATGACCATTTCCACATCCAAGGAGTGGGTGTCATGTTGTCTCATTTAGGCCCGGGTAGGAGCACCACTATTTTACATGTTTGCGCTTAAACTTGACTTCTTTTCTTGAATGTTGACATGTGGGACATTTTTTGCTTGCGTACTGGATAATGTTCAATGAAATAACCTTGCTTACATGCACACACCCTCATTGGCAGCGTATCAGAACCTTGAACATTCTGTACGAAAGCTAAAGTTCACTGTGCAAAATGATGTTGTTTCTTAGTGTTCGCTCGGTGACTGCTTTGTCAGGTTAGAATCAATAATGGCAGCATGACTGGGACTTCAGTATGGCAACATGGGTGATGTTTATTATATAAACAACATCACTCCTTCGTTTAGTGAGTGGAGCATTTTGCTGTCACTGTGACATCCCCAGCCCAGCGGATTCCTGTTTACCTCTTGCGAGAGATAAAACCCAGCTCTCCACCAAGACAGGCTCTCTGATGACACTTTCCCACAGATAACGGGGAGGTTAGATCACCCTACAGGGATTCTGGCAGATCCACCCACCTTAGACACACTACAGTGGTAACGTCAGGTAGAAGTACAAAATATATAAGTGCTTATATGGAAGAATATATTCTCCATAACAGCATAATGGTTGCATTGTTTATATTCACCATTCTTATAATGCTGATCACACTATTCTGTTTCTTTCCATTGATTATTTTAGTGCAAGTATTTTACACAAAAATCAATTAGAAATGTAATGTTGTGTCTTTCTTGTGGATTTCTTTGGGTATGCATGAGTTACCAAACGAAAGGGTTCTAGATCTGTTACACAATTTTCTTGGGCAGATGTTTGCCATGTTCAGAGGTTGTATATTATGCCTGATATCTTTCCAGGTTATGGGTACAGATAGTGCATTGTGAGCTAGCCAGGACTCAAGCCAACATATCCTGATGGTGTGCGTAGAACCAGTCTTGCACAGTTTTGACATTTATGTTGTCCAGTGAAAGCATAGTTTTACTGAGAAAGAAGTGTAAGCTGGATGACAATGGGGTCCCCATTGCCTTTAAAGGCTCAGGGAGGGGAGCTCCCCTCATGCCCTCATGCCTCCTCCCCAAATATTTATTATAAAAGAGTGAGCGGCCATTTTGTATTCTTTTGATCCCACGGAGTTTCACGGTATTGTGGCAAAAACTGCTGCTTTTTAAATGTGTGGGCCCAGGTGGTGTCCCTCTTGAACCCCCTCACAAGGATTAGTGGGGTACCCTTACCCTCCCCTCCTATTTAAACTGGATTGTAGGGGACTAAGTCCCCAAGTCCTGTAATGGCTGCTAACAAAATTTTTCACCATGCTACTGGCAGCCACTCAGAGCGCTCGCTCCTGCAGGAGACTGACTCCCATGGGAACGAGGTGGCCCAGGGGTAAAAAAATGAGCCCTGGGTCAATCAGAGTGCTCCCTCTTTTATTTTCAGCGCACTCAGAGATTAAAATACCCACTCACACACACACTCATGCACACACTCACAGACCCCTCATACGCTCATACATTTACCCACAGACCCACTCAGAGACTCATGCACCCACTGGCAGAACCATTTATTCACTCACTCACAAACACACTCAGACTAATACATGCTTTATAGAGTTATTCATATAGTGATGTACCCAGTGTGATGCACACAATCGCTTATATGTTTATGAATTTGGATGTGCTTGTGTTGATTAAATGTCTGCTTTTGCTTTGCTTATTTGTGATGTTGTCACAAATAATTAAAAAAAATTTAAAAAACATATTTATAAAGAAAATTTACATAATTTTGGGCAATAGGGTGCCTCTGAGAAGAGCCTTTGTGTTCTCTGTGAGTATGTGACAGCTACATATAAGACAAGATGCAGAGCTTCAAGTTGCTGAGAAACACCCTGTTCCCTTTGTAACTGAAGAGAACTCCATCACATCTATAGATTCCATGCATTTCAAAATGCAGGTTGTTTTGGTAGCTGGATCCCATGTTATGGTCTCTGAGGAATGCCAAAACTGTTTTATTAACATGTTTCTTGGCTATTGTGGACAGTATTGATTTGACTACTTCCATTTCTGCCTTTGGCATATGTTGGGAGACAGTGTGAGGGAAAAGTGTCATTAGGTATCCTTCATAAAGATTTTTAGTCCTACCCCAGTCAGTGTGCTTAGGTCATTGCCATCATAGTGCATACTCATAATGTCAGGGGGTTGGCAATCCACAAGGCTTTTGATTAACGGCAGCAATTGATGCAACTTCAACCCTCTCTGGCCAATCCAAGTAATGTCCATATTAGCTAAACCCAATTCCCTGTCAATACCACTCTTTCTACCAGTCTCTGTAGCCAAAAACGCAAAACTTTGGCACCATAATCGTCACTCTAACCATTTTGAAGTGAAGCAGTAGTAGCAAACAAGAGAAGGCTGGAGCTGAATGAGACAGTTATCAAAATGAAAGGCATTTAAAATGGAGTTGCGCTCTTGGTTTAAAATATATATATATTTGATTTGATGCTGGTTAATAATATTAGGTAGTGTCTTGAAATGATAAGTAACTAGATCTATGATTGGCTCTGGTAAAAATAACACAATTGTAATACAGACTTGGATATGCTTTTAATTCTGAGGAGTGAACCATACCTGTTGCAGTTGACACTGTAACTAGTATGGCCCTTCTAGAATGTGCTGCGTACTTGTGGCTGTCTGGTTCAAGTGGGTTTGTATGGAGACTCTACTAAGACAGTATTGGGTAAAGGGTGTTAAAGAGAAAGTTGTCTGTTTTTAGAAATTAGAAGTGTTTAAACTCATTGTTGCATATTAAGGGTTTGGTTTCTTAGTGAGAGCTTGCTAATGAAGTGTACTGTAATTTTAAAGTCACAAAACTACCAGGTTAATGTGTTCTGGACTACCACAATTGTTCGCAAATCTGTCGCAACAATTGCGAATAAGTCATGAATATGTACAAATACACTACCATATTGGGCTTCCTTACAAAAGTACATGAAAGAGTTAACACATACTAACTATTCAGAAGTAGAGTTACAGAACTAAAATATGAAAGATATGTTTTTATTTGTCTCCTTCTGTAGTATTAGAGAGTGCAAAGTTGAAAACGTTGCCATTAATGGTTGTTATGTATGAGAGTGGTGTGCCATTCTGTTGTGTGTTGATTTAGATACCGTATATAGATTTCCCGATTCATGCCCTTATATAGGTACGATTATCATTGCCCTTATTTAGGCATTGGAATCCAGCCCTTATTTAGGCATTGCTCATGCTAATCAACTACATCCGTCTATCCACGTCACAACGAGTTCTTGGAAAACCAGACTCTTAAACCTTTAACAACTCCCCCTTGCTTGGATATTAATTTCTCCAAGAACTCATTTATTATGCATGAACATCTATTCCTTAGGGGTTCATTCATGAAGTTCTTAAGCCCGACTTTTACATCAATACTGGCATTCCTAGATACCTTCAAGGTATAAATATACCTTCACTTGCCATGGCAAACCACAGTAGGTTCAGCTGCCTACTTGCACGACGCGGCTCGCCACAGCAAGTTCAGAAGGAAGTCAATTCCCCAACTGACACACTGTCCAGATGCTGCCATCCTCCTCCCAGAGAATCCAGCTCCACTGTTTCTGACTCCCCTTGCGGGGTGTTAGAGATCCAGACTAGGAAAGAGGTTCCAACCTCACTCATTCTAAGTTATGGAGCGGACTAGAACCTAGAGAAACTTTTGGCAACTCTTGGCTAAACTCGACTATAGCTAAACAGCACCTACTTCTTCCCTCGTACTACACTTAAGTTAGGTACACTGGGGTAGGATTATTTTAGAAGCACCAGATGAGTATTTTAGCCTGTTTTATTTATGTATGTATTTTTATGAATATATGTCATAGCTACAAACCATGCTATTACAGTATTCTTTTATCTTACTGCAATCGCTGTAAGTATTATACTGAGTAATAGGACTGTTCAATAAACGCTTTTTATTGAAACGCCTGTCTACCTATTTCTGTCCAAACTGTGTAGAAACGAAGCATACACGATTGACTGAGTGAAACTTTTATCTATTGTTTCCACTATTCTGAGATTGTTCCGACTTTTAAAGGGAAACAAAGTTGTCATGTTTATGCAGTTGTCAGAAACCAATCCTGTCTTGTTTATTCGAGAAGTTTCTAGTTACCTCTGAGTTAGCTGGCACACACAAGTAATTAAGTTTAATATACTATATAGAGACATACTGACCTCAGTCCTATGTGAAAACTATAGTGTATATTATTCCAATGCGCAGAGCCTATCAGGGATATTGGAACTACACTACAATTGTTATGCTTAGTTTTCACATTTCCAGAGAGTATTGAATCTATCCAATGAGGGCAAATACAACTATTACACCAATGATCTCAATTTTTAGGTATGTGAATTTCATTGAATTTTGAGAAACAAAACTGATTGAAAAGGTATTTGGGCATGTGAGGTTGATAAAAGTTAAATATATGGAAACATATTGAAAATTTAGGAGATGATCTGAGTGGTAGTGTGAGTGTTTTCATATATTTATTAATGAATGAGTAAGAACCTCTGTGAGTATGTAAGTATGCAACTGTTTGAGGTGCAGACTAGGTATATGAGAAATTAGTTCACAATGTGTTGCCATGGAAATGTATATTATACATCTGCAGTTTTACTGCATTCTCTAATTGCTAGAAACAACTGCTTTCTAAGGGTTAAACTTATACTTAACAATGTATTAGAAGATCTGTGAAGTTTTACAAACCTATACATGATGTGCTGCTCACAAAGAATGGTTTTCTTTGAACTCTGATATTTTTAGTCCTATTTATTCCATCTTAAAAGAGGACTATAAGTCTTAGAACTAACAGGAAAAAAACATGCACTGTAGGTGTACATGACACGTACACCTGGTAAACTAAACAGCTATGTATTAGATTCCCTTTGGGGTAGGTGCTGATAAATTATAGGAACGGTTTGTAAGTGCTTAGATCTTAAGACACTCTTTAAACTAATAGTGAGTCACATGTGTAGTATAAGATTGCTAGGCATGGTTAAATATGAAGTGTTTAAACATAGGTCAGGCATACTAACACAGACTCTGTCTGTGCACTGTCACTGCCAGTTTCACTTGGGATGTGAAATCGGTTTGTCAAATCTTACATCTACAATGAGCCTTACTCAGAAACTCAGAAACTGCTTATGTATACAGCAATAGGAACAGCAGTTACAGGCACATCTACATACCCCTACAATCCCCAACACAGGCACTAAGGTATTCAATCAGCTACTTACATACACATTTAGAGAGCCATAGAGGTACTAAAACAGAGAGTCACATACTGGCACATTTACTTAAACATCTCATGGCACTGCTATACGTGGATTCCTACACGCATTCAAATATGTAGGCAAGTAGTGACACAACCTTGCCATCCACACAAACAAACAGGCCTTTAAACATCAGGCCTACTAGATGGGACCCTGTCTGTGCACTCTCACAGCCAGATTCTCTAGGAATGTAAAAGCCATTTGTCAAGTCTTAACTCCATGTTTTATTACACATAACTCACCTCTGAGGTACTCTGTTGTGATGCCATAAAGCACAGTGTTTTGGGCTTAAAAGATAGAGAAAAGTCGTTTTGAGTTTTAGTAAGTTACTCAAGCACTTGCAGACCCCTATGCCAACTACATTAGGTATTCCACCCATATGCCATAAAGCATGGAGATTTGTGCTTAAAAGATAGAGAGATATCTTTTTTTTCATGCACTTGCAGACCCCTATGCCAAGCACTACATAGAGTATACCACTCATAATGCAACTGACATACATGTTTCTAAAGGATAAGCCTTTCTATCACCCAGTCACAGAGCGGCAGAGGGACTTATATTATGTATGGTGCACAGACAGAGGGGTCGATTCTGATTCGGGACAAACCACTCCGAATAGCCATTCGGAGTGTTTTTCCCATACGAATCATACCCTGCAACGTCCCCCGTACATCTGACGAAGTACGATTCGTACCAGGAGCAGGACTCTGTACGAATCGTACAAAGACTGTATGACTCGAATCTCTCTCGGAACCCGCTGTATGTGACATCTGTACGGTTCGCGGCTGCTTTTTCCGACCCGGCAAGTACGATTCGTGTTGGGTACGCACCGTACGACCCTTTTTCTACGGGAGCTGAAAACAGCAGTAAAAGCAGAGTTTGCCCCAAAACAGGTACGGAATGGCCCTCCTGGGTATGGTGCATACACCCCATGATCGCAGGGTACAGTGCGTACCCCTGCAATCACAGGGTGTACACACCGTACCCCGCGACCTCGGGGTACACGCACCATACACCATGTTCGCTGGGTGTACGGTGCGTACACCCTGCGATGGCTGGGTTCGGTGCCTACACCCCATGATCGCAGGGGTACGCACCGTACCCCTGCTATCATGGGATGTACGCACCATACGGTGTGTAAGTGATTGTGTGCTTTTCCGTACAAATCGCCCTTTCCTGACGTGGACCATAAGAATCGCGTCCTCATACCCCCGGTCCGGATTGTACTTGTAGGGTCGTACGGCATGTGTACGAGTCGTACGGTACACTGTTTCAGCCTTGCAATACGTACGGATCGTGATGATTCGGACAGATTGACGGAATACGGATTGTACTACCCAAATCGGACGGACGGGTACGAATTGTACGGCGATGGCTCCGGATGACAATCGTACGGACGTTTTTTTTACCAAATCGGAATCAACCCCAGAATATCGAGTTTTAAATGTCAACATACACAAATATCGAGTTGGAAATATTGTGATACAGAAATATCGACAGCAAGAATATTGTGGTCAGGAATATTGACTTGCAGGTAAGAAAAATTTGTCTTTAGAAATATACGAAGTTATTTATATCGTTTGCAAAAATATAGTTGTTTAAAATATCGATTTTTTAATTAGTGTTATGTATTTTAGTATGTATTTTAAAAGTATTTGATTTATTTTTTTGAATAAGAATTGCTTTTGTTTTTTAATATATATGTTACATTTTTAGTAGTTAATAATTTTATTTTAAATACATTTTGCGCTTTTTAGTTCTGCTGTGGGCTGTTGGTTTATAGGGGAATAGGGTGGGAAGTAATTTATTTATAATAAATTAATTATTATTTTTTATGCCTTTCCTGATGGGGATTTTGATGCTGACGCCTTATCACAGGTGCAGCAGTCGTGACTCTTGTTCAGATTAGGTCTTATTCTGACCAACGCTCAATACCGGGGATACAGAGGGGCTAATATTGGTTACCCCATCATTATATTTAACGAGACACTTTGTCGGGGAATTCTTGGCCTACTTACATTTAGCTTCGTAAATTTGGACATTGCCGATTTGATTAGGGACGCTTACAATTGGTCCTTTAATTTCTATTGACCTTATTATCGTCGCCGCCTCGTGAAAAATATTTTTGCCCTGATGAAGTTCCCATGGCAAAAAGGGAACGAAACGCGTTGGCTGTGCCCTTGTTTACAGAAAAATATTCTGAATAAAGAAGAAGACACTTTCAAAATATTCTTTCTATTGACTTTATTCGAGTGCACCTTCCTTTTTGTTTTTTTCATTATTAATTGGTTGTTTAATATTAATTAATAAATTTGTAAATATGGTAATTATTTCCTTTTTGTAGGAGTGGGTATATAGTGTTATAGTGTTAATTAGGGGAATTAATGTGTTATTAACAATTTATTAATTGATTGGTAATTATTATTAATTAATTGGTAATTGATTGCGTTAATTTTGTTATTCTTTTAGGAGTGGGTGGTGGGGTTTATAGAGGAATAGGGTGGGAAGTAATTTATTTATATCTAATTAATAATTGATTGCTAATTAATTAGTTAAAATTGCAATATGCCAATTGTGTAATGAATTTTAGATGTAAGTTGTGGGCTTTGTAGGGGTATAGGGTGGGAAGTAAGTTTGGTTAAAATAATTAATAAGTTGCTGTCAATTGAAATTAATTCATTGATGTAAAATTAGTTATGGGAATTGTGTAATGGTTTTTAGGTGTGGGTTGTGGTGTTTATTAGGGTAGAGGGTGGAAAGTAATTTTTGTTTAGTTAATTAATAATGAGTTTATTACGCATATTAATTTATCAATTGATAAATATTTATGGTAATTGTTTATTTGTATTTTGTCTGTGGTTTTGGTTTTATAGGGGTAAGGTTTGGGGACTAAATTATTTTTTAATCTGTTTTAATTAATAATATTTCTTTAATTGATAAATAATTATGGAGGTACTTTTTAAAGAAATTTAGATGTGTGTTGTGAATTGTGTGGTGTTATAGGGTAGGAAATAAATAAAGAGTACATTTATGTAATATTTAGTGTTTTTGTTTATAAATAATTTCTATTAAAAATAGTTTATAGTTTGTATCAACTTGTTTGGAATGTGTACCCTTTCCCTGGACGGCACTGACTGCAAGCTGCCACTATTCGATCTGGACTCTGCCTGCTAGGCATTGAGGTCCAGTTCCTTCAAACATATCTCATGAGCCAGCAACCGTTTGTTGTCTTCCAGAGCAAGGGACTTCTCCATCTCTTTTTCCTGCTGTTGGGCTCCTTTTCAAACATTTTGCTCTCAAATGTTAGCATTTCAAGCTCTCTCACATGCTCTTTTTCCTGTTGTCTGTCCTCCATCTCCTCTGGAAACCAATTTCCTTATGGCACACTTCTGCCATTCCTAAAAGATGCTCCACCAGGAAGATCTTGAGCATTAAAACCCCTTTGCTGGCTCTGCAATCAAGATCTACATTCCCATTCTCAGCCTCCCTGGCTATTCTGGCTACTCTGGCCACCCATTAGGTACACAAGTCCTTCTGCAGCTCCTCCTTGCTGGCAGAGCTTCATATGGGAAATCCAAACTATTTGCAAATTGTTTCAGCTGATCTACTTTGGAAGAGTGTAACATTTCAAACTCCAATCCTGCAACTTCACTTGCTGGTTTACCAAACGGAGACATAGTGCATGGAGACTTCAAGGGTTATCACAAAAACAGGAAAATAGCCCAAAACAGCATGTGGTTGAGTAATCGTATGCACTCATCAGGAGTGCACACTGATCACTGTATGCCAAGAACAAATAAAAGTCCAAGTCCGCACCGCTGACCACCAATGTTAGAAATGGGGGTATCTAGTTGGCAGAGGCATTCACCTTGTCCAAGTAGGTACCCTTCATTCTAGTCAGGATAAGGGGATTACACACTTAGATAACTCTGGCTCACCCCTTGGTAGCTTGGCACTAGCAGACAGGATTATGTCAGAGGTGACGTGTTAATCATTTGTATATATCATGCACAGTAACAAAGTGAAAATACTGCAAATGGACACCAGTCGAGTTTAGAATAATAAAGTATCTTTATCAAAACGAAACAAGACCAAAATGGCAAAAACCCAAAATAAACAACTCAAAATTTTTAAGTTATTCCAAGCAATTCTGCCCATAGAAATCTATGGATGCGTGATTTTTACACAAAGTACCATAACTGGGTCAAAATCCACAAGTCACAACAGCTGCAGAGAGAGAGGACGCACTGGAAAATGCAGCAAAGCGTCAGTTCCTGAGTCCTTGGGGAGGTGAGGAGACAGTTCTGCTGCATATAGGAGAAGTGGAGAAACAAATCCGGACTGTAGGGGGAAGGGAGGTGTCAATTTTCAAGGTGTTTCTGGTCTGCGGTTGTGGCATCAGAAACATATGACACACAGATTCGATGCATGTGAAAACTCAGCTACTACAAAACTGTGGTGATCCAGGTGCTGCGTCGATTTTCCAAGCCACAAACAGGTGATGCATCAATTCTTTTAGCCATACAGCAGGGCTCCGGGGTCTCGGACTTTCAAGACCAGTGTGTTGAGTTTTTGTCGTGCTGTGATTCTTCAGGCCGCGGTTAGGCGCTGTGCCGATTTCTTTCACTGCACGGCGCTGTGCATCCGGAATTTTCTCTTGCAAGGCGGTGCCACATTAGAAAATTTCACCCACATGAAGAGCAAAGCATCGATTTAGCAGATTTCTTCAGATTGTGTAGATGTTTGTAGCAAGGAACAACCTCCATGGCCCCAGAACTTGATTTGGCACCACAAGGCAGTTCTGAACTCCTTGCAGTGGATTAAAAGGATTCTGTAGGTGTAGTCTGTGGGCCCGATTCACAAAAGTAAAGTGAGAGAAAGGTCTAACTTTACTGCTTGTAAATAAAATACCCTTTGTGAATAAGGAAAGTCATAAAGTTCATCTTTTGGTATTCACAAAGGACATTTACGAGTAGTAAATGCTTTTGTGAATACCAAAAGCTGTAATGTTAGACTTTTATTCTCACTTTGCCTTTGTGAATCAGGCCCTTTATGTCCCTGAAACTTTAGGACAGGAGCCAAGCACACAGCTTCACAGCAGGAAAACAGAAAAGTCAAGCACTTTTCCTCTCTTGCCAGAAGCAGCAAATTCAGGCTATACCAGCAAAGCAACACTCTGCAAAGGAGTCGTACTCCTCCTTACAGCTCTTCAGCCCTTCCCCTTAGCAGAGTTTCCTCTTGATTCCTAGGAAGTCTAAAGTTTGGGGCTTTAAGTCCAATACTTGTATCCCATTTTCTCTTTTTAGTCTTTGTTTCAAGAGTCTCTGGGCTCAGTAAAAACCATTCTGTCCGCCCTGTTCCAGCTTCACTATAAGAGCTAGAGACAGGATTGTGCAGAGCAGACACAGCCTATTCAGGTGCTCGTGAGGACTCATTCCGCCGCTCTAAATGCAGAAATGTCTATTCAGTCTGGCTATGAGTCATCCAGGCAAGGTAGGACACACCTCAACCCCTCTTGTGACTGTCTAGAGTGAATGCACATCCCTAGATCTTGTCACTCCAAAACCAGACAGTGAATACAAAAGAGGCAGAGGCACACAGGATGGTTAAACAAGCAATTGACTACTTTCTAAAAGTAGCATTGTCAAACACACAATATAAAAAACACCTTTACTAAAAGTTGTGTTATTAAAAACTGAGTTCGGAGAGCCTAAACTCCAAATCTCAGCTGTTCCCAATAGAAAATTACACCTGTAAAATGTTACAAGGCAGCACCAATGATAGCCTATAGGAGAGCTAGTCCATGCACTAGTAAAAAACGAAATACAGAGTGTTTCACTATTAGGACATGTAAAACACACCAGTGCATGTTCTACCCTTAACATACAGTGAAATAACAGGGGAATCCCGTGGCAGAAGCAACTATGACGTTAGCCCATATATTAGCACAGGTCTCTAACACATATAATGCATAAACAGAAAGTTTGTTTAAAAAAGGGTTTTCACTTTTATTTTTTTGTTAAAAAAACATTACATCAGCAATACCATATTTTTTAAAAAACAACACATTATAATTTCCATAAAAACATGTAAAATGTTATCACAACCATATTCATCTGAGGTTCATAAATCTACTACTAGAACACAATTTTACAAACACAAGCTAGTTATCGTGCTCATCAGCTAAAAAAGAAAAGGGGGAGAGACAAACACAGACAGTACTATTTGTCTTCAAGATCGCACATCTAAACAGACCAATGTAAAACTGTATCCTGGACCCGCTCAATTAATCTTGTCTTCAGGATAAGCTTGGTCACGTGATTGTGCAGGTGTGGGCGTCAACCCGTTTCGGTGACTTTTAACAGTAATATACCATGTTTTTGAAGACTGTATGATGGGTCTCTGTTAGTAAAGGGCACTGGTTGGTTACCACTTTTGTAAAATCCTGTAGATAAACATATTTGCATAAGTATCATGCATGGAAGTCAAATTCTTATAATCTTACATCTTAAACACCTACGTTTTTTTAAAAGAAAGAGAGAATTTTCTTCCATCTTATCTAAATGCATTCATTGGAGATCCTGACACCATTAATCGATCTCTTTTCCATATTCTAAGACAGATGACTGGCCCTAATTAACCTGCCTGAGAAATCTGTGATGATTAAGAACTATTCATATATACCATTTTTATGCAGTACAGACATTGTTCAGTTGTCAGAATATTGCCATATCAGTAACATTATAATTATCGATTACTAATATATGAGCTTATTAGGTCATGCTATTGCCTCCTGACATACTCTTTCCAGGCATTCCCATATTTGACGGTCGCATAGGGTACCACCCCCTCAGGTCTACCATGGTCTATTCTTATTTACTGCAATGTATAAATAACTTATGCCTCCAACAGTCTATACAGGATACATTTGTTAATGTTTTTACCTTATTTCATGTTAATGTTCTGCATTTTCTCTGGGTTCTATGTCTTTTGTATGTGATGGCATCCTAATGTACATTAAACTGCAACAAAAACATTTTGGTTGTTGCTATGGTGTATTTGTTATGCTGTCCATGCTCACTATGTAACTAAATTACTTTGTCAGGCATTTACCTTAAAATCTGATCCTGATTCTTGGTGCCGATCACCTCAGCATATGTTATCTCATATTTTATTGTCCTCTTTTCTATGAAGAAATGTGCGATTAGCCTTCATCCCTATAACCTCTCTTTTTCATATAGTCTTGCTTTGAAATACTATTACGATACCTACTTAAAATACCACTCTCCCGTAAGGTATTTTATTAGTCTCACGAAGGCGGTACACTTCCCCGGTCCCTCCGATCTTGTAAAAACCTCCCAAACAGATGAACCTGGCTTTCTCCTCTGTAGGGGGAAAAATAGGCAGGAGAACTATATTTGTCATGGGCATACAATTCTATAACTGGATTTAGAAGTATAACACACACATTGACATACCTAGGTTAAGGTCAGCTGAAATGTCACTGGGGTGGATATGGATTGCTGTCCTTAGTCCCCTATGGTTCTGTTTGGAATCTAAGGAGAGAACAAGGGCACATACTCCAAATTACTTATTGTGGGCCCTTCTCCCACCGGTCCTGCTTCTGATATAATGCTATTCTGCCAGATTTAAGCACTCCTTACCCTTAGACGGACCTCTTCTCTCCACATCTAATACGCCTGTGCTCGGGACTACCTCAGCCGGAAATGGTGATTAATTCGTCATCTTGTTGCGTGTGTTTATAAACCGATTTTCTTCCGCTGTCATTGGATAACCAAAAATACTGACAGCTGGTGCACATTTATTTTGCCCTTTTTGGTCCTTGCTCCATTCGGAAAGCTATCTTACCGTGTTATTTCCGCGTTCCAAGCCTCGGTTTCGAACCCTATACTGCGGCGAGTGTCAAGCCTCGTTCTGGCTGTTATGTTCCATGAGTCAAGCCTCGCTTCCATGTGGTGCTTCCCAGGATAGGATATCACCGCTGCCTCAGCCCACTAATGGGTGGCACTATAGAATCACACTATTTGTGCTTGATTCCCCGATATCGTAGTGAATGATAAGCTATTTCTAGGATACTAGACAGACGAAGGCAACCCTTCTCAGTATTGGGAACCAATACTAACACATGGTCCAGATCATATTTATTATGTGCATTCAGATCTGTCCCCCTTGTTTAGATGGGCAACATTAGACATCCCTTCTGTACCGGTTTTTGATTTTGGTATAATCTTTTTAGTCACAGTGTGGTTATTTTCTATACTTATACTAAACCATCTCCCTGCGTTTAATTGGGATATATAAATTGAATGCTTGCAGTTGCTATTAGTTAGCTCGTTGTTATTCTCCACCCGCAAATGCTTCACACTATGTGACATTTACTTAGTTTGTCAGGTTCTAAATGCGATTTAAAGGTTCGTGAATGTTAGAGGGGCTAGCTAAATATCATTGGATGATTACTAACTTCATCCACTCTTCTCTGGAGTTGAGGCCTTTATCTATTGTGTCAAGATAACACATGAACCACTGTTCACGTGTTTTCCTTATTGCTTCTAAGTTTCCTCCTCTTCTGCTTATACAGACCTTTTCCAAAATAAACCAAGTGAATTTGTTACAATCATGATTGAATTTTTGAAAATGGTCAGTCAGGGGCGCATTCTCTTTTTTGCTTTTTACTGCTGATCTATGTTCTAGAAGTCTGATGTGAAGCTCCATGCCTGTCTTGCCCACGTAGCCTAAGCCACAAGGGCTGACAAGCAAGTAAACTACACTCTTGCTTCTACAAATATTTAGACTCTTCGGAACTAATGCTTTCCCGTTAAATGTCACAGACTTAGTCTCACTGCAATTCGGGCAGATTGAGCATGAGCCACACTTGTAGTTCCATGTAGCTTTTTTATTTCCAGTCATGGTTGTTGGAAAGCTGCTTGTGGGGTTTTTGTATGTGCTCACTAATGCATTTCTAATTGTCTTATTGCGCCTGAATGAAAAGAGTGGTTTAGGTAATGGTGTTGCAAGACCATTGTTGATGATTTCTCAATTGCGGTTCTCTATGTTTTTAATTTTATTGCTTAATCCAGAGTATTGGCTGACAAAAACAATCCTATCCTGAACTTTATTCATTTTCTTTTTATCCATATCTAACAGATGATCTATATCATAAAATGATAAATCTAGCCCGTTTAAGGGACTGTTTTACAAGTTTTTTAGGATAACCTCTCTCATATAGTTTTTTATCCATCATTTCTGCATGATAGTAGAAATCTTTCAAGGTTGTGCAGTTACGCCGTAACCATAAAATTCACCAAAAGGAATGGTGTCCTTTTGGGATCGGGGGTGATTGTTCTGGTATTGCAATAAAGAGTTCTTGTCTGTTGGCTTTGTAAAAAGCTCCACCTCCAATGTCCCTTTTGATTCTTTGATCTTGTTATCCAAAAAATCCACGCTGCTTGCGCTGTAATGTGCCGTAAACTTTAAATTACTGTCGCCTAAATTCAACCATTCTAAAAATTACTCCAGCTCCTCACTGGCACCGTTCCAGACAAAAATTATATCGTTAATGAAACGATGCCATTGAGAGATGTTCTCAAAAAATGGTGCCATTTCGTTATAAATATGTTTCTGTTCAAAATGTCCAACATAAAGGCATGCCAGGCTGGGGGCACATGTGGCCCCCATACTGGTCCCCTTCACCTGTTTGAACAGCTCCTCCTTGAACAGGAAAATGTTATTTTTAAGCACCAGCTCGATACAGCCAGTAATAAAATCCTTATGTACGCCATTCAGGTAACATTGTCCAGAATGGAAGACAGTACCCTAATTGTGTCATACTGAGGGATGTTGGTGTACAGAGCTTCGATGTCCAAGGTGACCAGGAGCTTGGTCACCTTGTCGAAGCTCTGTCCCTCAAATATGTAGATGGTGTGGGCGGTGTCCTTCAGGTATGACCTCTGTTGTTGGACAATTGGCCTCAAGAAAAAATACGCATATTTGCTTAAAGGCTCTAATAATGAGCCTAAGCTACTAACAATGGGTCGCATGGGTGGATTGGCAGCATTCTTATGTTTGTTGGCATTCAAAGATCATTACTTCTTGTGCTGTTTCAATTATAACGATAAGCCAATCCCTACTGCAGCGGTTTGCAATATGTGACCAAATCTCAAGAAACTTTTTATTGTCAATAAAGACCCCCGGTTCATTTCTGATCTGAAGTCCTAATGGTATGACCCCAGCTCCTAAATATCCCGTCAAAAATTCTGCATGGAGTTCAGTTCTTATTAGTTTCTTCCTCAAATTAACATATACATATTACATATACACCTACAAAATTGATCAACAATTTACATCACAACAAACTATATAACTAAGCGGCTAATTCCAATTTTTATCAAATCATAATTATATCAAACATTGTCCAATTTTTTCTATGACATCATATTAGCTATAGAGAGATATCAAGGCTAGTCCGTCGTCACTGGGCCATGTGCTAACAACCTTTAAAAAGTTCAATTCATAACAAAAATATACACCATTATATGTATATACAGTCAATATTATCTCTCGACACGCAAATCATTAACTTCATAAATTTCAAAAAATCTACACATATAATACACATTTTACTAATGAATAATATAAAAAAGTAAAAAAGATGAAAAAAAGTAGAAAGGAAGGAAAAAAGAGATATACAGATGGCCAAAGCTATAGTGTGTTCATTCCTACAGGCAGATTTTTCAGTGGTGTCCATCAGGAATCTTATTATCTTGCATACAGTCTGTATAGCAAAGGCAAGAAAATCTAATAATTTACATTTTACTACAATTTTGCATCCCATGGATAGATCAAAGATAATGGGCTATATTGAAATTTGTATATTACAAAGTAACACTTACTTTTATATGTATGGACTCAAATAGTTGAATCAGCGTTAACGAAATACCAGATGGATTATGAAGCAACTGAAACAACACAAGGTGAACCAAAAAGCTAAGTTCCATAGCCTTAAATACAGAGACTGGAGCGCTAATAACAGAAAATAACTATACTTACTAAAAGAATATCAAAAATGTTGTTAACGTATAGTTATTGACTTCAAGTAGACCCACAGCTTATTGGAGATTCTATGGGTAATTCATAATCAGCAGGTCTCGATAAGCAAATGATAATATTGTTCAAGGTCCACAACACAATATATCTAGATGTCCTTTTTCAATGGCTATTAACCCCTTGCATGCTTATGACAAGCTGGGCTCGTCATGAGGCACGATGGAGCTGTGCTCATGACGAGCTAGGCTCGTCATAACGGCTGCGGCACTCCCATGAGCACCGCGTGACTCGTCATGAGCACCGCGGCCCCGCGCACGGGCCCTCCCCCCCCGCACTGTTGGGAAAATACCCCCACTTGAAAGGGGTAAAAGTTATATTTGCGCTACATATAGCGATTTATCCACTTACTTTGCCTAGGGAAGGGGTCACGGAATGGTACTGAATGGCACTAGATATGAGTATTCGACCGTATTTAAACCCTGCAGGCACTCTATTCAAAAAGAGGAGCAAATTAATTTTCCTAAATCGAGTGGGGAAGAAACAATAATGTTTCCCCAAAAGTAATAGTACTTAAATATATAGGAAAGGTCTATTGTAGAAGCCCGCTTACATTATTAGTTGAAAATACGGCTAGTAGATAGTGTATTCCATCACGCAAAGGTAACGTCTCAAGTCGACCTTCAGCCACACAAATAGGCTCCTTTATATATATGGGCTCTATGGAAGTAAAAAGTCAACATTATATACAGTTTTTGTCTCAGTCGAGACCCTACTCAAGCTCTTAAGAGTAAAGCACCCTAACAAAACTTGTGTCAATGGTTCCCTTGTTCTAGTGTAAAGGATATCAGTTATAAAAAACCGGCTTACTTTCAGGGTCACAATTCCGGCACAATGATGGAGTGCTTAATCGTGTAATGGTAGCGTGTCTCGTTGGCCTTTAGTATACCGTGCGTTCCTTTGCATCTTGGGGCTGTATAAAAGTATATACATAGAATTATATGCAGTTTTAGCCTCTAACAATTCCCTATATTAGCTCCTAGACATAGAGCCCCCTAACAGAACTTAGGGGCATATTATAAAGACTGGTGATAAAATTATCGCAGTTTTAGCAGCAGAAAACTACTGCTAAAACGGCGATAATGGGCTTGATAATATGCTCTATGGAATTCCAATTGAAGCCCATGTTAGATGTCCTCACATCTAACATGGGCTTCAATTGGAATTCCATAGAGCATACTATTAAGCCCATTATCGCCTGTCTTGATAATATGCCCCTAAGTTTTAGTAATTTCCCCAATAGGTACATTACCTTGATTAGCCTTCATAAAAATCAGCCTTCCATCCAACTGCGACCAGCTTCAAGTGATTGCTGCAGTTAATGTGCCATATTTACATCGTCCCGCGATCGCGCCAAAAGGCAGCAAATTGGGCAAATATGAGGCACCGGATAATAATTAAAATAGGCGCCATCTTAGAGTGGAAAGTAGTTCTGATCATAATCATAAAGAATGGACTACTCACAGGTTTTAGCGCATTTTGTTATTGTCAGCATCTCAGTATATCCTTGCAAATTAAACACGGACAGATGAAATAAAGGCAAGACTATTGCCGCATCTAAGATAGAGGTAAAAGTAAGCGCCATTTTGTAAATTGTAATCTCAATCAATTGTGCCTATGTATACACAGTTATATTCTCCTTTATTTTTCCTTCCTGCGTTATTCCTGGGAGATGGACAGTAGTTATTAAGGTATAATTCAGAATTCAATGTTAAAGAGTAATTTTGTCATCAATTATGGGCTCACAGCCATCCGGTTTCGAGGCCCATAAAGAAGAATCAGATAAAAATCCCAAAAACGCCAAAAGAAGAAAAAGGGAGGGCAACTAAACCTTACAAAAGAATAAAAAGATTTCAAACAGGTTTTACTCAATAAAAACACCAATATTATATATAAAGACAATGGGATTGAGATAATGGCCTGTTCCAAGGTATTTCTAAATTCAGGCCATTGTTTACTGTATCAAGATAAAAAATCCAAAAATCCTTACGATTTTTTGTTATTGTTTCTGGGCACTGGCCATCTCTTGTGACAATCCTTCCTAGGATATACCAAAGTATATCATCATGGCTATGGTTTTCTCTAAAAAATGGGAAACTATAGGTGCAGTCAACTTTTTAGTCCTAATGGCTGATCTGTATTCTGTAGGTCTGACATTGATAGTGCGGGACGTCTCACCCACATACCCTTTATCACAAGGGCAGATTAGTTTTACAATTACTTATGCCTTTTAACACAATAGTTTGTCCATTAAATTGCAATTCTTCAGTTTCAATTGCCCGTGGGCACACCTTACAGATACCACACTTAAAATTGCATTCTATCTGATTCATACCTGCAACATTTCTCTGTTTTGGCTCTTTTTTTAGGTGCATTTGAGATCTGACAATTAGGTCCTTAAGGTTTCTATTTTTGCTATACGCAAAAAGAGGTTTCTGTAGTTTGTCTGGTTTCAATCTATGTACATTGAGCAAATGCCAGTTGGAGCAAGTAATTTAGCGAATTTGTTCATTCAGAAGTGAGTGATGTGTCACAAAAAAATAGTTTTGCTTCTTGTTTATACAGTGCTTAATTTGTAAAAAAATGAAGTGCAGGTGCTCAAATGTTTTTCAGAGACCACACTATCTTTCTCAACTCCACCCAATTCTCCGCTGGCCCCACCCACTTGTTATATTGGCTCCACCCACAAACTCAACTAGCACTGCTGAAAGCCAGATGTAATACTGGATCTGAATTTCAGCAAGAGAGCCTTGCTCAAGTAAGGTTTCGATAGGAGTTTTCCCCGCCGTGCAGAAGATTTTGAAAAAAGAGTTGACAAATGGTGCATTTTCAAGCAAATTTGAGAAAGCAGGAAGGTTAATAAAGCAATTGTGAAAGTGCAGTTATTACATTAATAAAGAGCCAAGAAACTGCTTTAGTATACGAGCGCTCTATAAATGTTTTTAAATTCCAAATTCCAAAGAGATGTCATATAACATAGGTGGCTGTTATTCAAGCTTTCTTCTCACCCCATAATCCTGCAGGGTATTAATACAAGACAGATAATAGAAAAAGCAGTGTGGTCCTTGGCAAGGAAGATACTGGTATGTCATTGGTAAGAAGTCACAAGATTGGTCAAATTGAACACCTGAAATGCAATACCAATCCAAACAATTGCAAGTACATCTCATCAATGTTCAACGAGCCATGTTTTACCCATGATAGGAATTTTGAATCACCAAATAAACTGAGCCACTGCAATCAAAATGAACCAAAACTGTGGCTCAAGGTTGCATATTGGCAGAAACATTATAAAACAGAAACACAGTCTAAATAACTTTGAAAGTGACACATAAATATTGCCCATGCAGCTCAAACTCACAAATTCCAGATCCAATTTACTGCCAAAACAGGCCTCCCATGTGTCATGTCATGTGGGCTAAGTGCAGTCTACAATGCATGACTTGCCAAAGCAAATTAACATTCTCTCATATTTAAAAATTCCTGTAGCAGACAACATTTTAAGTTACCCCCAAAGCGGGACAAGAGTTTACATTCCAACATTCAATGGTCTGTTCCAGTGTCTGATTATAGTAGAGATGACAGTGTACTTATGCCCATACCTATATATGTTTTACTTCCAATGTCCCTCTTTTTCTCTCTCTAGCTTAACAAATTGTTATACCTCTATCTATTTCTGCCATACTCTCTCATTCTGGCTCTGCTTAGCTCCATCTCTCTCTGTTTCACCCATTCTCTCTTGTTCTGTCTAACAATCCATCGCTTCTCTCTCTCACACACACTCTCTCTCACTCTCTCCTCTCTCTCATTCTGGCTCTTCATCTTTCTTTCAATTTTGCTTCATCTCTCTTGCTTTATTTATCAATCTATTCTCTCTCTTATGTTATCAATTACATCCAGTTTAGTTCCATTACACACCAGGCATGACATTTTGGTTTACAGGTGTGTTCTGTATCTCTTTTCTCTTTGCTTTCCATTGACTTTATCTCCAAGTATCTGTTTTCTCTCTTACTAGGCCTATATCTCTTTCTGTTGTTTTATCTCTATCTACATCTCAAATTTTTTTAGGTCTGTCTTTCTCTTCTTTGCACCCTCTTTCACTCTCTGTGTCTGTCTCTTGATTTCTCGCTATTGTCTCTAGCATGTTACCCCATCCTCTCAACAATGCAAGAAATAAATTGTTTCACCCACCATTTTGTTCGCCCCCACCACAAAATCATAATTTCGGTGGTGCAAACTCCATCTGGACATTGCTAACATGTGATGTACATTTTAGATTAACATCACACAGATTCAACCATGTGATGTACTCAGTCAAGACATCTTCATTGTCGTCCCATATGAACACAATGTCACCTATATATCATGAAAAATTGACTCGAAATATGGGGCCACTTCATTAAAAATGAATTGCTGTTCTAAGTGCGCCACATAGATATTAGCTATAGAAGGGGCGCAAGATGCACCCATACTTATGCCCTTTTATTTGTCTGTATAACGTTCCTTGAAATTCAAAAACATTTTCTTCTAGAATGATTCACAAACAATCAACAATAAAGTTGGTATTGCACTGAATGTTGTACAAGTATATGAACCATTCTACTGCTGCAATGGCTCCATCACATGGTATATTCGTATACAGAATTTCAACATCTAATGTGACCAACCATTGTCGATTGACATTAAATGGTATTCCTTCCAAAGAGTTAATAATCTGGCGAGTGTCTTGAACGTATCCTGGAATTTTCTTTATATACGGACGTAAAATGGCGTCCAAATATTTAGAAATTGGTTCTGTAACAGATCCTATAGTAGTGACAATTGGTCTAAAAGGCAGGTCAGCCTCATCTTTATCAACTTTGGGTATGCCTTATAAGATGGCTAACCTTGGAAACTCTATGCTCATATACTCAAATTCTTTATCGCAAATGTGTCCATTTTGTGAAGCCTTAGTGATATGTCTTTATATTTTGTTTTTGATCTTTTCAGTGGGGTTTCTCAATATTTTAGTATAGAACATACCATCACTAAACATTTCCTGAATTTTATTGATATAAGTCGTTGTATCTAGTATAGCTATTCCGCCTCCTTTATCATAACTTTTTATTGTGATTTCATTTGAGATTTTAAGTTTCTTTAGGGCTTCATGTTCTTCCATTGAGATGTTAAATGGTGTTTTCGGTACATATTTTGTCACAGTTGTCAACTTATTAAATACCACCTGCTCAAATATTTTATTTTCTGGGGCAACTTTCTCTGTTGCAGGTGGAAAAATAGATCTAGGTGCTAGTCCAGATCAATTGGTATCAGGTAAAGTAGCTTCTGTATTGGAAAAAAAACATTTTAACTGGATCTTTCTAAAGAAGGACATTAAATCATTAAATAGTTTGAACTTGTTCAGACCTGAGTGACGTGCATATGATAGCCCTTTAGAAAGGAGAGAGTAAATAGCTTCATTTAGACTAGATGTGCTTAAATTAAAGATAGGTAACTTTGATTGTCTCCAATATAGAGTGTTCCGGGTTTCTAAGTATTTTTTCTGATTTGCTAGTTGATGGCCCTGGAACTGCATCTGGTATTGCGCACGAGGTTGGTACTGCTGTCGGGGTTGGTAGTGTGGTTTTTATTGAGGCTGAGGGCGCCAGTTCCCGCTGTTCTGATTACGCCTCCCTAAAGAAGGACGATATCCTTGATTAAAGCGCAGAGTATATCTATTCCCTCTATTTTCAAATGTAGTCATAGTGCCATCGCTATCAGAGTCAGATGTATCAGAGAAGGTTGTAACCTTCTTATTGTATGATCTGTATGCCTGTTGATAGGTCTGTTGATAGGATGATGCATCTTCTCCATTAGAATCGGATTGCATATAATAGCCATCTACAAGGTAGCGGTAGACTTTCTCTCTGCTAAAATATCTAATGCCTTACTTGAGTTTTTCTGATTTACGTTTTGTGAGATAGTCATTATATGAGCTGAGTTCATTATCTAGTTCTTCAAGTTTCTTTTTAGCATCTTCAACAGGCGTTGATGATTTTATTTTATTCTCTAGCTCTAGAATTTAATTTAGCAACTGCAACAGTATTTCCTTTGCAGTTTCGACTATTAACATCATAAAGTCCCTGGAGCACCCATTGGCAATCAGGGACCATTCTTCTAAAAACTCTTTGACCTGGACATAGAGCCCTGGGAAGGCTGATTTTTATGAAGGCTAATCAAGGTAATGTGTGGAGGTCAGCTGGTCTTCGGTGACTTTGCTCCAGCAGCGGCGAGGCAGCAGTTGGGTGCAGTGGTTCGTGGTTGGTTTCTTGAAGGTGAAGTGGATGCAGCGGTGGTCGGTCCAGTGGAGTTTGTGGTGTGGTTGAAGGCGATGTGGGTGCTTGTGGAGAAGACCGGGTAGAGCCTGTGGCCGACGGTGTGGGTGGGTTCGGTGATGAGTTGTCGGAGGCTGAGGTTGGCGAGGGTGTCGATCAGGGTGGCGGAGTTGCCGTCATTGTTGTTCTCGAGATGGAAATTCAGTTCCCCGAGGAGGTTGTAGTCCATGAAGGTGAGTGCATGGGTGCTGGCGAGGTCGGCGATGGAGTCAATGAAGAGAGCCCGGGTCCGGGAGGTCTGTAGACGAGTGATACTCTGAGGGTGGTTTTGGGGTCGGTTTGGATCCCGATGTGAAGGTGTTCGGCAGAGTTGAGGGAGTCGTCTGCAAGGGTGTGGACCTGGAGGGTGGACTTGTGGATGATGGCTATTCCTCCTCCAATTTTGTTGGTGCGGTCTCTGAGGGAGATCTTGTAGCCGTCCGGGATGGCTATGGCAATGTCTGGTGCAAAGGAGTTGTTCCACCAGGTCTCGGTCAGAAAGGCCATGTCTGGGGTGGAGGTGTTGAGTAGGTCACAGAGCTCGATGGCGTGTTTGCGTGCGGAGCTGGTGTTGAGGAGTATGCACCGGAGGTGGTAGGGACCGGTCCTTGGAGGTTTGGTGGTTCTGTCGCAGGTGAATTTGCAGGGGTGGGGCCGCAGGGAGGCAGTGGCGAGAAGGCAGTGACGGGGCGGTGGGGGGCAGGGGAAAAAAAACTGGCGAGCTGGGTGAGGAAACCCCAGGGACCAGGAGGTGGCAGCAGGGGCACAGGATCAGCTGGTGACGAGTGGCGGTGACCTTCCTGCAAGTAGGGTTAAAGGTCGCTCCCGCTGCCATCACTCGGCTGGTATTTCAGAAGGCTTGCAAGGGAGGAGCAGCTGGTAGGCAGGAGCGGAGAGGCCAATGGGTGTGCTGGGTCCGGGGCTGCAGGGAGGCAGCACAGGAAGGCTGTGACGGGGCGTTAAGGGGCCGGTGGAAAAAGAAACTGGCATGCAGGGCGAGGGAAGCACAGGAACCAGGAGGCGGCAGCAGGGGCACAGGATCAGCCGGTGATGAGTGGCAGTGTGGGGGCGACCTGCCGGCAAGCAAGCAGGCCCATATATATAAAGGAACCTATTTGTGTGACTGAAGGTCGAATTTAGATGTTACTTTTACGCGATGGAATACACTATCTACTAGCCGTATTTTCAACTATTAAAGTGAGCTGGCTTCTACAATAGACCTTTCCTATATATTTAAGCACCAATACTTTTGGAGAAACATTATTGTTTCTTCCCCACTCAATTTAGGAAAATGAATTTTCTCCTCTTTTTCAATACAGTTCCTGTATGGTGTAAATACGGTCGAATAATATCTAGTGCCATTCAGTACTATTCCGTGACCTCTTCTTTAGACAAAGTAAATGTATAAATCGCCATATGTAGCACAAATATAACTGTAATAGCCATTGAAATAGGACATCTAGATATATCTAGATATATTGTGTTTTAGTCCTTGAACAATATTATTGCTTGCTTATAGAGACCTTCTGATTATGAATTACCCAAAGCATCGCCCATAAACTGTGGGTCACTTGAAGTCAATAACTATACGGAACTTACCTTTTTGGTTCACTGTGTGTTGCTTCAGTTGTCTCATACTCCATCTGGTATTTTGTTAACGCTGATTTAACTATTTGAATCCATACATATAAAAGTGTTACTTTGTAATACCAAATTTCAATATAGCCCATTATCTTTGATCTATCCATGGGATGCAAAATTGTAGTAAAATGCGAAGTATTATATTTTCTTGCCTTTGCTATACAGAATGTATATAAGATAATAAGATTCCTAATGGACACCACTAAAAAATGTGCCTGTAGGGATGAACACACTGTAAATGTGTAAATGTAAATGTAGTATACTTGTAAAGTGCACAGCTGCCCCAGCAACGGGGCATCCCGGTGCTGTATAACGCTGTGGAACCCTTCCTGGCTCTCCCTGTGAGATGCCCCTCCTGGGCACCCCCAAGGTGAAGCCAGGCATCCCAGTGTTGTTGGGGCCGTTGTGGAGACGGAGATTAAGCAAGCTATTGCCCAGAGTTGCAGCGTGGGACCCATGATTAGAGTAGGCGCCGAGGCGAGAATTATCGAGTCCGCGGACATTGAGCCCAAGAACCTGCTGCGTTGGGAATTGAACTCTGGTCCCGGGCCTGATCTCTGCTTCAGGGTCTGCCGCTTCTAACCAGTGAGCCACACTTCTCCTATAGCTTTGGCCATCTGTATATCACTTTTTTCCTCCCTTTATACTTTTTTTCACCTGTTTTACTTTTTTATATTATTCATTAGTAAAATGTGTACCATGCTCTCTACACCACTGGATTCAAGCAAGCCGGGCTGAAAACGGCTGGAATGCCGGAAACCAGTCCTTGGAAGCTTGTTTCCGGTCCAGGGAAGGCATGGCTTGGCAGTTCGGGCTGGACTGTTCCCATGAGGCACAGGGTCAGACTGATTTGCATATGGCCATGTTTGAACCGGGGGGGGTGCGGAGTGCAAAAAAACGATGGATTTAGGCCCAGATCTCTGTACTGGGGTGTATGTATGACATTGCTCTGCATTCTGTCCATCAACTGTGGTTTTTGCATATGTCACCCGAGTGGGATGGGTATGCTCAGACGTGAGTCCCATGCTCTCTACACCACTGGATTCAAGCAAGCCGGGCTGAAGACGGCTGGAATGCCAGACACCGGTACTCGGAAGCTTGTTTCCGGTCCAGGGAAGGCATGGCTTGGCAGTTCGGGCTGGACTGTTCCCATGAGGCACAGGGTCAGACTGATTTGCATATGGCCATGTCTGAATTGGGGTGGTGTGCAGTGCTAAAAAACGACTGATTTAGGCCCAGATCTCTGTACTGGGGTGAATGTATGACATTGCTCTGCATTCTCTCCATCAACTGTGGTTTTTGCATTTGTCACACCGAGTGGGATGGGTATGCTCAGACGTGAGTCCCATGCTCTCTACACCACTGGATTCAAGCAAGCCGGGCTGAAGACGGCTGGAATGCCAGAAACCGGTCCTCGGAAGCTTGTTTCCGGTCCAGGGAAGCCTTGGCTTGGCAGTTCGGGCTGGACTGTTCCCATGAGGCACAGGGTTAGACTGATTTGCATATGGCCATGTCTGAACTGGGGTGGTGTGGAGTGCAAAAAAACGATGGATTTAGGCCCAGATCTCTGTACTGGGGTGAATGTATGACATTGCTCTGCATTATTTCCATCAACTGTGGTTTTTGCATTTGTCACCCCGAGTGGGATGGGTATGCTCAGACGTGAGTTCCATGCTCTCTACACCACTGGATTCAAGCCAGCCGGGCTGAAGACGGCTGGAATGCCAGAAACCGGTCCTCGGAATCTTGTTTCCAGTCCAGGGAAGGCATGGCTTGGCAGTTCAGGCTGGACTGTTCCCATGAGGCACAGGGTCAGACTGATTTGCATATTGCCATGTCTGAACTGGGGTGGTGTGGAGTGCAAAAAAACGATGGATTTAGTCCCAGATCTCTGTACTGGGGTTAATGTATGACATTGCTCTGCATTCTGTCCATCAACTGTGGTTTTTGCATTTGTCACCTCGAGTGGGATGGGTATGCTCAGACGTGAGTCCCATGCGCTCTATACCACTGGATTCAAGCAAGCCGGGCTGAAGACGGCTGGAATGCCAGAAACCGGTCCTCGGAAGCTCGTTTCCGGTCCAGGGAAGGCATGGCTTGGCAGTTCGGGCTGGACTGTTCCCATGAGGCACAGGGTCAGACTGATTTGCATATGGCCATGTCTGAACTGGGGTGGTGTGGAGTGCAAAAAACGATGGATTTAGGCCCAGATCTCTGTACTGGGGTGAATGTATGACATTTCTCTGCATTCTGTCCATCAACTGTGGTTTTTGCATTTGTCACCTCGAGTGGGATGGGTATGCTCAGACGTGAGTCCCATGCTCTCTATACCACTTGATTCAAGCAAGCCGGGCTGAAGACAGCTGGAATGCCAGAAACCGGTCCTCGGAAGCTTGTTTCCGGTCCAGGGAAGGCATGGCTTGGCAGTTCGGGCTGGACTGTTCCCATGAGGCACATGGTCAGACTGATTTGCATATAGCCATGTCTGTACTGGGGGGGTGTGGAGTGCAAAAAACGATGGATTTAGGCCCAGATCTCTGTACTGGGGTGAATTTATGACATTGCTCTGCATTCTGTCCATCAACTGTCGTTTTTGCATTTGTCACCCCGAGTGGGATGGGTATGCTCAGACGCGAGTCCCATGCTCTCTACACCACTGGTTTCAAGCAAGCTGGGCTGAAGATGGCTGGAATGCCAGAAACCGGGCCTTGGAATCTTGTTTCCGGTCCAGGGAAGGCATGGCTTGGCAGTTCGGGCTGGACTGTTTCCATGAGGCACAGGGTCAGACTGATTTGCATATGGCCATGTCTGAACTGGGGTGATGTGGAGTGCAAATAAACAATGGATTTAGGCCCAGATTTCTGTACTGGGGTGAATGTATGACATTGATCTGCATTCTGTCCATCTACTGTGGTTTTTGCATTTGTCACCCCGAGTGGGATGGGTATGCTCAGACGTGAGTCCCATGCTCTCTACACCACTGGATTCAAGCAAGCCGGGCTGAAGACGGCTGGAATGCCAGAAACCGGTCCTCTGAAGCCTTTTTCCGGTCCAGGGAAGGCATGGCTTGGCAGTTCGGGCTGGACTGTTCCCATGAGGCACAGGGTCAGACTGATTTGCATATGGCCATGTCTGAACTGGGGTGGTGTGGAGTGCAAAAAAACGATGGATTTATGCCCAGATCTCTGTACTGGGGTGAATGTATGACATTGCTCTGCATTCTGTCCATCAACTGGGGTTTTTGCATTTGTCACCCCGAGTGGGATGGGTATGCTCAGACGTGAGTCCCATGCTCTCTACACCACTGGATTCAAGCAAGCCGGGCTGAAGACGGCTGGAATGCCAGAAACCGGTCCTTGGAAGCCTGTTTGCGGTCCAGGGAAGGCATGGCTTGGCAGTCGGGCTGGATTGTTCCCATGAGGCACAGGGTCAGACTGATTTGCATATGGCCATGTCGGAACTGGGGTGGTGTGGAGCGCAAAAAAACGATGAATTTAGGCCCAGATCTCTGTACTGGGGTTAATGTATGACATTGCTCTGCATTCTGTCCATCAACTGTGGTTTTTGCATTTGTCACCCTGAGTGGGATGGGTATGCTCAGACGTGAGTCCCATGCTCTCTACACCACTGGATTCAAGCAAGCCGGGCTGAAGACGGCTGGAATGCCAGAAACCGGTCCTCGGAAGCTTGTTTCCGGTCCAGGGAAGGCATGGCTTGGCAGTTCGGGCTAGACTGTTCCCATGAGGCACAGGGTCAGACTGATTTGCATATGGCCCTGTCTGAACTGGGGTGGTGTGGAGTGCAAAAAACGATGGATTTAGGCCCAGATCTCTGTACTGGGGTGAATGTATGACATTGCTCTGCATTCTGTCCATCAACTGTGGTTTTTGCATTTGTCACCCCGAGTGGGATGGGTATGCTCAGACGTGAGTCCCATGCTCTCTACACCACTGGATTCAAGCAAGCCGGGCTGAAGACGGCTGCAATGCCAGAAACCGGTCCTCGGTAGCTTGTTTCCGGTCCAGGAAAGGCATGGCTTGGCAGTTCAGGCTGGACTGTTCCCGTGAGGCACAGGGGCAGACTGATTTGCATATGGCCATGTCTGAACTGGGGTGGTTTGGAGTGCAAAAAAATGATGGATTGACGCCCAGATCTCTGTAATGGGGTGAATGTATGACAGTGCTCTGCATTCTGTCCATCAACTGTGGTTTTTGCATTAATCAAGTCTGTCAGGCACATACCCTCAACACTTTGCATTGTATACTTTTATAAACGAGAATAAATTGCCACCTTTGCACATACTTTGCTCTCATCTCTCCCCACATTCTGCATTGTGTGGCAGAGGTGCCATGCCATGTTTGGTTTGTGATCACAAGAAATAGGGCAACCCAATAATCCCCAAGGAACTGGGTAACGTTAGTTAAATAGAAAAAGGCTCCTTGAGGAATTATTTCACAGTCATCATTTAATTTCTGTTATGTCTTATATAAGTACATTAATTAGAGAAAGGAACATAAGAAATGTGATATCTCAAGACAATTTTATGTATTATTTGTTGAATCAGTGAAAAACTTGTTTTCAAAATGAAAGAAAAATACAAATGCTAGGCAACAAAACAACACCACAATATTCAATATATTTACACAGTGGCGTAATATACCGTTGATACAATATGTATTAAATAAATATATACATAGAGTGCTCCTATGGCATCGATTTGCTAATCCATCAACTTTTCATACAAATCCTCTCTTTGATGAATATAAACCAAACGGTATACAGGCGTCGACATTTCGGTCTTTAACGTATAATTTTCACCAAGACCATCCTCAGGACTATGTGTTGCACAAGATATCTATAAAAATATATACAATACATACATATTCAGTACATAGGATCCATTTCCTTATGTCCAATATACTTGATTGTCTGCTTACATTAAACTACCGTCACCACACCCAGTGTAACCAAATGCAAAACTATACATAAATAACTATACAACTATCTACATCATATCAAGCCCATCTGGGCATAAAGTACTCACTGTACTGGTCTAATCCACTTCAGTTCTTTGTCAATCACGGCTTCACACCAGAAACCACAAAATACTCCTATGCGAAGACAGAGTTAAGTCCAGTCACTAAATACATTTCTAAAGTTGGAAAACATATTCACTAGTTATCGGGGGCATGGCTTACCTCTACACCTATTCCCTGAAGGTAATGGTGTAAACGGACTTGGCTCCGAAATTCGGCAGTATCACATACCACATAACTGTAAAGAAGGAATGAATGGAGATGAACTCCGGATGTTTTACGCAGAACAGAAGTGACCCCCAGCGACATTTAAGCTTAGACGCCTGGTGAAAATTCCCGGACTTACTCGTATGTTCTGCTGACAACGGGAAAAAACTCCTCGTCTGTCTAGTGCGGCGATTGCTAAAGCCGCGGGTTACACCATGGAGGATAAACTACCTCTGAGATGAGCGCATGCGCACAAGGAAGCCGTGTGGGGAGAATACGCGGCGGCCATTACAGAGTGGAGTGGTGTGCCTGTTAACATGATGTGCCCGCCTATTAAGGCTTTAAAAATACTTATAAAAGGCGGACAGACTCCAGAAAGAAAGTATTGCCTTATAATATATGGACAGGTGATAATGTTCAAAAACACTCCCATAATATACGAAGTAGTGGGTATATCTCTTAAAGGGACCAGTCAAAGAATACTCACACTAATACATCTCAACTAAGTATCATACCTCCGTCACCAAAAAAGATAAATATACTGGGGTCAGTCAGAGAATACCAAATAGGGTACAAACTCTATGGCAAGGTATAATAAAGTCTCTATCAGCAGGGGATACAAGAACCATGACTGTCACAATGTCAAGAAAGATATTACAAGGTTGCCAAATTGTGCCATTCCACACACTGGTTTAACCCATGTTCTACTGTCCTCCCTGTCCAAATCCATTTGTTTTCTTTTAATGTAAGCAGGCGATCTACATTGGTTCTTTTTTTTGAGCCTTCACGACCTCAATTACAAACCATTTCATGTCTTTTGGACCGTGTAACTGCGGTATAAAGTGTTCTACTAGTGGTGCTGTTAAAACCTTGCACCTAATGCGTTACTGATGTTGGGCTATTCTTTTTTTCACCTCTTGAGTAGTTTTCCCAATATACATCAAACCGCATGGGCATTGAATACAGTAGATGACATTCCTCGTCAGACAATTTGAATGGTGTTTTAAAACAATCTGCTTATTATTCAATGTGCATGATTTGATTACTGTGGTGGTGTCACAAGCAGCACATTGACCACATGGGTAATGACCAACAATAGGTGCTAGCCCCCATAAATTAGGTAAGGTATTGGTATTGGGTTCCTTGTAGGTTTTTACCAGATGGTCGCAAAGGTTTCTCGCTCTTTTAAAAGCAAACCTAGGAATGTTTAACCGTGGTTTGACTTTCTGTATCAGATGCCACTTTTTTTTAAATAATTTTCTTAATCTGGTTGGACTCTGTACCGAAAGTGGTCACACATGCAATGGTATTATCAGCCTTATCCTTCTCTTTGTTTTTATTTTCATCCAAGAGTGCTGTGCGGTCGTAGTACCAAGCACGTTTGAGTGCCCGTTTAACCAACCTGTAGGGGTATTGTCTAGCACTCAGTTTCAACTGGAGAATTTTTGCCTCTCTGAAATAATCCTCCCTTTTGGTACAATTGCGTTTGATTTTTAAAAATTGACCAACAGGGAGGTTATCTCGTAGATTTCTAGGGTGATGGCTCGAGTATTTCAATAAGGTATTACGTGAAGTAGGTTTCGTGTAAAGGTCTACTATTAGGGAACCATTCTCATTTTTGATGTTGAGGTCGAGAAAATGTATGGACTGGTTATTATATTCGATGGTGAAACGTAAATTGTTGTCTTGTTCATTTAGCCATGTGTGGAATGATAAAAGATGATCCACTGGGCCTTCCCATATTAGACAGACATCATCGATGTACCTAAGGTACGTTTTGATATGTGATCCAAATGGGTTGTTATCAAAGATCACTTTATCCTCGAAGTCTGCAACAAACAAATTGGCTATATCTGGGGCGAAAATCGCTCCCACAGCCACCCCTTTTCGTTGGCCATAAAAGTCGTCATTGAATAGAAAATAGTTACGCTCAAGGGCTATCTTTGAACATTTGATCACAAAGTCCACGGGTACTTGCATGGGACGAGTCTGAGTCTGTAGGACTTTCTCTATGATTTTTAGTGCTTCATTTTGGGGGATGTTAGAGTATAAACTCTCAATATCCATCGTGACTAAGATGTTATTGTTTGGGTCAAATGATACTCCTTCCAATGCATTTATAACACTAATGCTGTCTTTAGTGTAAGATTTAGTAAGTGCTACAAAGGGTTTTATGAAAAAGTCCACATACTCTGCTAAGGGTTGTAGTATAGACCCACACCCCGCCACAATAGGTCTTCCGGGTGGGTGCTGCTCGTTTTTGTGGATCTTGGGGAGTATGTAAAATGCTGGAATCGTAAAGTCTTTTTTGTTTAAATACTCGTATTCTTTTTGACTCAGCCACATCTCATCAAGACCCTCTTTAGTGGTAGTCACAATCTCTTTTCTGATCGTTTCTGTAGGGTCACCTCTGAGTTTGGTGTAGTACAGATTATTGCTTAGTTGTTGCAGTGCCTCCTTATCATAATCCGTTTTATCCTGCACTATTATGCTTCCCCCTTTGTCGGCAGGTTTTATACAAATATCATCTCGTTTAGCTACTGCATCTAATATGTCATGTTGTTCTCTAGAAAAATTATATTTAATGTACTTCCTTTTTTCTTTGAATAGTTGGTCTAACTCTACCAGAACCACATTCTCAAAGGTGAGTAATTCTTTTGGCATCAAGTTATTAGCAGGAAAAAATGTGGAGGGACACCGAAGGCCAGTAACATTATAAGGAACAATTTGTAAGGGGGTCTTATTGAAAAAGTGCTTAAGCCGTAACGTCCTGAAAAATCTGTGAATTTCTACTTGGGTAGTAAAGTGGTCATTTCTACTTGTAGGGACATAAGATAGTCCATAACTGAGGAGTTCCATCTCCTGTCTACTCAACTCATGTTTTGACAGATTAAAAATAGGGACTACCTCCAATGAGGGATTGTCAGACATATGTCCTGGTAGTGTTTCCATTTCCTCTACCATTCGTAATAGTTGTTTCTCGTTTGTCGGAATCCCAGGGTGTACTGGTTCCTGTACCAACCCCTCCGGGCTGTCCGAGTCCGTCCCCGGGAAGGTGTTTGGCCTCTCAATAAAAAAGACGGACCACGACCTTGACCCCTACCAAACCCCTGGTTAGGGTTGGTTCCTCGACTTGTACCTTCGTCAAAGCTTGACGATGCTGTGTCAGAAAAAGTGATGTGTTTTGGGGCCCAATGTGTTTGTCCTTGACCTTGTTGGAAAAAATCTTTTTTCAGATAAGGATAGGCGCGTTCTTTTGAATAATACTTTAAATCCTTCTGCAATTTTTCGGTCTTCTTTAGTATATTGTTTTTGAGGAAATCTGCTATCTGTGTTTCTAGTTTCTTAAGAAATTCCTCTGCATCAGTAACAGTTTGGTCTTCTTTGATTTGTTTCTCCAAATCTGCTATTTCTTGTTTAAGTTTTTCAACACGTTTTAAAGCTGTTTCTATACCTAGCACCATCCAACTACGTGAACATTTATTGGATACAAAACTGAACCCTAACTTAAAGTCTTCATCATCCACAAATATAGCTGGGATGTTACGTACTTGTAATCCAATGGGGATGATATTATTGTTCAAGCAATCAGTAAGAAATTTAGCATGTAGCTCTGTCCTGATCAACTTTTTACGTAATCTCTCCAAATTGTTGGGAACTGTTGTTTGTTGTATACTATGTGTGGTGGAAGTATTCTGAGGTCTCAGTAAAGAGGGTCCCCCCGCTACTTTTGCAATGTATTCGTCGATATAGGTGAGTGTTTAATGTTTCTTTCATTTATGGTGTGACTTATTGATCTATTTAATGTGAAATATCTATTTACAGTGATCAATCTATATACAAGAATTCTATAACCATAAGCATTTAAGTATGGAAGAATGCATACGAAAAAACAGCAAAAGAAGTAAATGTACATACAAATATAAACATATGTATATATATAAGCAGACAATCTTAAATACTCAGTAAAACAACCACTTTGGAAAAGGGCCCTTGCAGAACAAGTCTGCGCTTATATTATCACAAGAAATAGGGCAACCCAATAGTCCCCAAGGAACTGGGTAAAGTTAGTTAAATAGAAAAAGGCTCCTTGAGGAATTATTTCACAGTCATCAATTAATTTCTGTTATGTCTTATATAAGTACATTAATTAGAGAAAGGAAAATAAGAGATGTGATATCTCAAGACAATTTTATGTATTATTTGTTGAGTCAGTGAAAAATTGTTTTCAAAATTAAAGAAAAATACAAATGCTAGGCAACAAAACAACACCACAATATTCAATATATTTACACAGTGGCGTAATATACCGTTGATACAATATGTATTAAATAAATATATACATAGAGTGCTCCTATGGCATCGATTTGCTAATCCATCAACTTTTCATACAAATCCTCTCTTTGATGAATATAAACCAAACAGTATACAGACGTCAACGTTTCGGTCTTTAACGTATAATTTTCACCAAGACCATCCTCAGGACTATGTGTTGCACAAGATATCTATAACAATATATACAATATATACAAATTCAGTACATAGGATCCATTTCCTTATGTCCAATATACTTGATTGTCTGCTTGCATTAAACTACCGTCACCACACCCAGTGTGACCAAATGCAAAACTATACATAATTAACTATACAACTATCTACATCATATCAAGCCCATCTGGGCATAAAGTACTCACTGTACTGGTCTAATCCACTTCAGTTCTTTGTCAATCACGGCTTCACACCAGAAACCACAAAATACTCCTATGCGAAGACAGAGTTAAGTCCAGTCACTAAATACATTTCTAAAGTTGGAAAACATATTCACTAGTTATCGGGGGCATGGCTTACCTCTACACCTATTCCCTGAAGGTAATGGTGTAAACGGGCTTGCTCCAAAATTCGGCAGTATCACATACCACATAACTGTAAAGAAGGAATGAATGGAGATGAACTCCGGATGTTTTACGCAGAACAGAAGTGACCCCCTGCGACATTTAAGCTTAGACGCCTGGTGAAAATTCCCGAACTTACTCGTATGTTCTGCTGACCACAGGAAAAAACTCCTCGTCTGTCTAGTGCGGCGATTGCTAAAGCCGCGGGTTACACCATGGAGGATAAACTACCTCTGAGATGAGCGCATGCGCACAAGGAAGCTGTGTGGGGAGAATACGCGACGGCCATTACAGAGTGGAGTGGTGTGCCTGTTAACATGATGTGCCCGCCTATTAAGGCTTTAAAAATACTTATAAAAGGCGGACAGACTCCAGAAAGAAAGAATTGCTTTATAATATATGGACAGGTGATAATGTTCAAAAACACTCCCATAATATACTAAGTAGTGGGGTATATCTCTTAAAGGGACCAGTCAAAGAATACTCACACTAATACATCTCAACTAAGTATCATACCTCCGTCACCAAAAAAGATAAATATACTGGGGTCAGTCAGAGAATACCAAATAGGGTACAAACTCTATGGCAAGGTATAATAAAGTCTCTATCAGCAGGGGATACAAGAACCATGACTGTCACAATGTCAAGAAATATATTATTGGTTTGTGTACATGGCTAGCCACGGTTACCACAGTACGTAGTGTCGTTGTGTCTGCTAGGTGTACATGTTGTTTGTCATGTTATTTGTGATTTTATAAGGTAGTGCGTTTATTCACGAGCAGTGGTTTCTCCCATTAACATATCACTGTCTTAAAGAGGATACAGAAGTTTTTCTCACAGGTGAAAGTGCGACCAAAATGGCAGTCATTCATTACTATGCAAGAATTTCCAACTGCACAACGCTTCTAAGCGCACAGCCCCAATCTTGTGTGCTTTCTTAAAAGCACGCCAACTACCACAATCAGACTAACATTTACACAGCTTTCTAACGGCAGTTATCTGCTTCTTATTAACATGGACTGCTACGGAATGTGAGCTGGCATACCGTATGTCCTTACTCCCAAAGTTCAACTTGGCTTTCAATACCTACTTTGAAAAGAGATTTCATTAAACTGAGCAAACTGAAAGTGCTTTTGTTTCAAACAGAAGTGTCCCTCAATTCTGCAAAAGAAATGCATGGACTGCAGATAGCACGAACTTCAGGTAAAATACAGTCCCTTTTAAATAGGAACCTCCCATTACACTTTGTGAATTGTTACACAATTTTCAACACATCTGACACTCAAGCTCTGGCACACTTTTTAAGACTGTCTCCTCCGGCCTTGTCACAGGCTTTCCAACAGTTTTCGGTATAATACCAGACTTCATTAATTAGATCATCTCTGCAATAACAGGAACAGTGCCCATACCTCTCGCTCTGTTTGCAGCCACCCTACTACTATTTTTGCTTGTAAAAAAGTGGCTGGGCTCTCAGTGGTAACAAGCATGTCCGACAGAATACGCCTCTACACGAAGCTACATCAATACCGTGAAACAATTGAACTACTGTTCGGCTGCATGCCTCTATCTATTATCGGAGTCAGCTACCACATGACATTTATTTACACATATGCTATCTGTGTGCAACCATATTTTTATTGCAAAACTTGGCCATTTGACTGGCAAATGGATCTATGCCTTGCCAACATCCCAACAATCGCTCCCAATATCCAGCAGGTAATGGAGTATCTTGAAAACCATGAACTTGATTGTTTGGGCATTGGAGTAATGGCGGATGAAATGTAAAAAGGTATCCTGGCGGAATGGGTTTTCTGCGCAGCTGCGAAAGATCTCCTGCAACATGCAACCTTTGACAACATTGCAGATTGCCTGCCAATTCAAACTGCAGCTCCAACATTCAAGGAACATTACTGTCCATTCGAGGATATGAATTGAATTGCTTCGCTTTTCTCACACGAAGGCAACAATTGCCTCTTGGAACATTACGCATCTCAAGCCGCTGAAGAACTTCCGGACTGCAATCTCCAAGACTTGTAAGAAATTCACGTTATTCTTGGATTGATTTTTTCCAACTTTTTTGACTTTTTTCTATACATTTTTTTATACACTTTAATTTAACTATTTTAATATAATAACTTTCTAAGTATGCTCAGGCATGTGAACTCTGTCTTCCTTATTGCCCTTTAAGCCCTTTCACACAAATTAGCTAATCCTCAGTCTCTGCTCATGAGCTAGTGATCAAGATAAAAAAACTCGACATTGTTTAGGAACTGGTTGGCACAGTGTGGTAATTGTATCCTTCCTTTATTTTCATTATAGAATTTAGTCATTCATGTCTAATAGCTATTGTTTATATCACATGGACCTGTAACATGTAATGTGGAATTCACTGATGCAGGAGCTTAGGTCTGAATACAGCAGAAGCGGTTGGAGTTTGCCTCAGCTCTTGCACAAGAATGTTGTTTTGAAAGGGCTAAAGACAATAATGTATGGTTTGATGAGAAGGGTACCGAATGTGCTTCTGAGAAGCGCAATGTTTGTGTTATTCCTCAAAGTTCCGATATGGGTAGAACTATTACCAATTCTGACATGCACCAGATTGAATCTACTGTAGAAGAGATTGCTGACTGTTCTGCTGTTGATAATATTGTGTTACAAAAAAGGAGTGCGAGGGTACCTAAGAAGTTTGATGATTACATTTTGCAATATTTTTTTTTCTCATAAAGGATACATGTTGTCATCGTATCCTACCTTTATTTTCATTAGAGAATTTAGAGTCATTCATGTCTAATAGGTATTGTTTATGTCACATGGAAATGTAACATGTAATGTGGAATTCACAGATGCAGGAGCTTAGGTTTGAATACAGCAGAAGCGGTTGGAGTTTGCCTCAGCTTGATACCTTAGCTCTTGGACCAGTAGGTCCATTTATGGCACTTAAATAAAGACACTTTTTATATACCTTGCAGACTCCATCGCTTTATTACACACAGCCACTTTCTTAGACACACCTGATTTCACTATTTGTCTTCTGTGGCATTGCAACATTCTGCATTATATTCTTCACGATTATTTCTTTATTCCTGCTTGCTAAAACACTGAATTCGAATCTTCAGACCGGTAGGGGTGAGTAGTTCGCTTCCCACTCTCTGTATAGTATAAACGCATGCTAAAACTCCTTTCACAGGTATGCTGCAGTGGCCAGTATCCTACAGCACTTACAGCACATCACTTTACAGCAACTAGCTCATGGCTTAGGCTCACGGTTTGATCCGCAAGTCTTCAGACCGGTAGGAGTGAGTAGTTTTCTTCCCACTCCCGCTATAGTCTAAACACATACTAACATCACTTGCACAGCTACGCTACAGCGGCCAGTATGCTACAGTGGTACAGCAATCAGCTAACGGTTTAGGCGCACTGCACCTCACCTCAGCACCATCTCACTCTGGGCAAAACAGCACTTTCACACCGGTAGGGGTGAATACTTTGCTCACACTCTCTGTATAGCACACCCTAACCACCCCAAAGAGCTCACAGTGCTCCTACCCTCTTTCCTACTTTTTCTGCCCTTTTTTCCCCTTACTCGCTTTAACGGAATCACAAAATGGCTGCCAATACTACCTACTTGCAACCATTCGCAGCCAATAACCAGCAAGCTCGTGCTCATAACCTCTCAGCCAATCAGATGGCAGAATTCCCAAATATTGATATCTGTAAATTTTGATATTTCTCCTAAAGTACTGAACGGATTTACACCACATAAACAAAAGCGTGCTTTGTAGGCCAAGACCCTTCTCCCTGCCAAATTTGGGGTAATTCCTTTCACCCATTCGACCTGTAGTCTTGTCTAAAGTTTCCTATGGAAATTGCATGGAGAAAACACGTTTTGGGGTCCCCTTTTTTCTCTGCCCCCCCTTGAACAATCACCCCCACACTTTCAACGTAGGAGCTGATATGAACGAAAAATTTGTTTGGAAAATTTCATGAAGATCCATCAAACAACGCCAACGTTATAATCAAAACAAAAAATGCCCTTGCTATGGGAACCTGGTCCTAACTATAGCTACCTACTGGCGACCACCAGTAGGTAATTAAGTTTGATATAGATATATTTCTTCACTGAAAAAACAAAGTTTAAACCCTTCACCGTGGGGCTAATTCCCCTACGGTGCTCAGTGGAGCTGTGCTCATGACGAGCTGAGCTCGTCACAACTCCGCCCACTTAATGGAACGCCCAGCACAGCAGGGTAATTATCCCCGCGCGGGCGTTCCACGACTGTTATGACGAGCTCAGCTTGACATGAGCACAGCTCCACTGTGCCTCATGACGAGCTGAGTACGTCATGAGCGCCGAAGGTGGTAAAGGGACTTTATAGTTAGCTGGAAGTGCCAGGTAAAACATACAATTTTTAAACTAACAAAACCAAAGAAATTCGCCAGTTATAGTTATCTCATGTAACTATAACTTGTGCCTGAAAGTTGCTATAACACACAGCAACACCATGCACAGTGTTGTGATCAATGATGTCATTTCAGATGTTGCAGTGATTTAATCAGTGATGACATAGAACATGTCATGAGTGAAAACATTTAGGAACCACAATGTCCTGGGGTAGATTCCATGGGAAACTGCAAAGTTGAGGGCCCGGGTTCCCAGGTGCTTGTAGAGGGGCGAGGTGGGGACCATTCGCTCTCCACCCCTTTGATGTGTTCCCGAGGGATGGGTCCCAGGGGCCTGATGGGCTTAACAACAATTGTGCTTCCCCCCTGCCTCTGGCTGAACCTGATAGTAATTTATTTTTAAATACACAGTTTCAAAATTAGTTTTCAGCAACATTTGTTTAAAATTGATTTGTGTCCACAGGGATGGTTAGTGACCCCCCACCCCGAGGTCAAGGCGTACACTCCCATTTCTTTTTAAAACCTTCTTCCTATGACTCAAGACTGAGCCTCAAGTTCTGATATGGCTCCAGCCAAATCATTTTTGTTGGTGTGATACCCAGTCATATTATCATCTTGAGACCTGTTGGCTCCGCTGATTCTCTGCTGCGTGAGATGTCTATACGTTTTGAGCCTAAATTATTTAATAACTACAGAACAGATTTACACAAAAAGTTGCACTTTCTGAGCAAGGATCTTGCTTTTTGCCAGATATCGGTGTAATTCTTTTCAGCAGTTTTTAGTGTATCTTAGTTCAATTATCGTGTGGATAAAAGAATGGAGAAAATACATTTGTGGGACCCTCCCCTTTTTATTGGCTCTCGCATTGTGCATCACCCCGGAACTTTCTAGAAAGGAGCTGTTCTGGAAGATTTTGGGAGGGAAGTTTTGTCAAGATTTGTCAAGTAGCACCAAAGTTATAAGCAAACTAAAAAAAAAAATCCATATGTAAATACAGTTCTAACTACCCAGCGGTGACCAGATATAGAATATTCACTTTGGCTTCTTCACAGTAAGGGGCAAGTCCCAAAATGTTGAAAATATATCCCATAACAAACTTTGCTATCAGAAAAAGCATCTAAATGGAATTATAAGAAATTTGACAGAAAGTTGGAACTTGACTCAGAAAGTGTGCTTTTCATTATTTTATGCAAATCTGTTCAGCAGTTTAAAAAAAAATTAGCATTTTCCAAAAAGTTACCTATTACTGGACCGCTGGTCCCCAGACCTGCCTGAATAGTCCATTTAAATCTAACTAGTCAATCCTGTTTGGTTGGCTACAACAAGAGCAGTTTGTTGTGGTAGCCCATACAGGGCTTACAAACATTGTCTCTGTAACCTGAAAAAAAATAAAAATTGGGGCACAGGGTGATCACACATCTGAACCCCAGGGGTATGTGGTTGGGTTCCGAAGGGACCCTCTTTTGATTGGCTGGCCACAACATGGATAGCATGTTATGGCCCTTGTTGCAGACCTTAGGGACATGGTCCTCATTGAGATGCATTGGAACGCATATGGCGGGTAATAACATATTTTGTGCTCAATGCAAATCAGTGTTTGGCGGTACCATACTAATTTTGGGAATTGTGATTTGTTCTAAGATGATTTTAACCTGTGAAAATGCTGATCCTCAGATGGGATTACATGAACTGTCTAAGAGAAAACAGATTCTCTCTTGATATTCTCATAGAGGTTATGGAAGGTGTTTGTAATGTGCAACAACATTAACCTGCATTATAATGTAGTTGATATATCCTTGTGTACAATTCCCTTGTTATCTTTCCTACTCCATCCCTCTAAGCTGGTGTGTGTGCACATGTTCTCCTGATGTGGTGTGCAGTGCTGTAAATGTTTGCGTTGGTTGAGTGGCAATGGTTTGTCACTCGATGAGAAGTATAGGCATGTTCTTTGTACCTCTGACTAGTCTCTTCATATGCTGCTTCACTGCACTACAACCCAATTCAATTCAATTCAATCTTTATTCTGTTGTCACAAGAAAAGACAACCATAAAAGAGTAAAACAATTAGTAACATATACCATCCATGAGCAAACAAATTGATAAACATGCAAAAGTTGTTAATATACAATAAAAAGCCATTTCACAAAATGAAGTTGAAGAAGTTTAACACCCACACAGATTAAGGCGCTCATTACGAGTCTTGCAGAGGCACAGCAGTGGCAGACCAGCCACTGCGGCACCAGCACTCCGACTGCACCAATACGAGAAGGGCAGTTGGACCACCATTAGAGCGCAGATCCCGCCAGGAAACCACAATTCCCTTGCAGTGGCTAAGTGGTGTAGGGACAGCAATATGCTTGGCAGGGCCACTGCTGTCTTTCCAAGCATACATACCTTTTTCCTCTCCACCATGTTTTTCATGTAGGTTCCTCTTCCATGAAAACTCTGGCAGAGAGGAAACACAGGGAGCCCTAGAGGGCCCTATTGCGCCTTTGGGTTCTGGGGTGCATTCAGCGGGGGCACAACATATGCCCCCTTGTGTGCAAGCACACCAGTTCCTGCATGGCATGGACCCTATTGTCTATGCCCTGCAGAAGCTGTTTTGGGCGTTCCCATTGTGGTACCCATTTTCAGAGGCACTGCTGTGGGAACGTCAAAAACAGCCTGCAAGACACAAGGAAATTCGTAATCTGGTGGACAGCTGGACCATGGCATGGTGGTCTGCTCTTGCAATGCCAAACTTGTAATGAGGCCCTTAGTGTAAAGTGAAGAGGTTTAAAGAAGTACAGTAGTGTACAGAAGCATCCCATATACCAGATCAGCCAGCTGCTAACTGACTTCAAACCCATTCCAAAGCACTTTAGTATTCTACCTCAGATCCCATTCTTGGAATCCCTCATGTCATTCATTCTGCATATTACCTAGATAACAATCACTCACATTAGCAATACCAAGAACCCACTCATCTTTCCCCAATATTTCTTTAAACAAAAGAGTGAGCTAAAGACTAATAAAACATAGACATAAGAAAGCAAATAAATTAAAACTAAATTTGTAGAGCTAACAATACATAAAATAGAATTCTAATAAAATACATAAACAGTAATCCAAAAGCTATTCAAAATACTAAAGAGATAGGTACAAAACACGACTATAGCATATCACATATCATACACCAAATTCAATTTCATATGTAGTCCACCATGAATAAGGGAGGAACAACTTTACCTTTACTCCTTACCAGTTGAAGTTCTTCACTGAGTTTATATCCTAACAACTTGTGCAACCTAACGAATCCAAGAGCACAACAGCAGTTCTACTCAAGTTCCAGATACAGTCATTGTTTAAGTTCAATGAGTTGTGAAACAACTTGACAACCCTGAATAGAGTAGAAAATATAGATGCTCCAAACTTTTACGGATATTTTACTCTCACCATGTCACCCACGTTTACCTCAGTTTTGGAGGTGGCATGTCTCACATCAAAGTTATTCTTCCTTTTCCAAATACTTTCCTCCTATGCCACTTTCCCCCTCAAATAGTCTGATAACTCACCCACATTCTTAAGCATCACCCAAGCTCGATACACTCACATATTATATGAATATATATATAAATATCTCAAATTCGCCGCCCACGCCAATCAAATAGCAGCAACAGCATTTCACAAGCTAAGGCTCATAAGAAAAATAATCCCGTTCCATCCAGACAGTGCTGGTAAAACTTTGGTAAGCACACTGGTATTATCTTCACTGGACTACTGCAATGGCCTATTTGCCAATGCACAATGTCAACAAAATGCAAACAATACAAAATGCAGCGGCAAGACTGCTCTTCAGGACCCCCAAATTTAAACCAATTGTCCAAACGATCCGGAACTGCCACTGGCTGACGATTAAAAATCGTATAAAATTTAAGACACTTTGGGCCTGATGTAGGTAATTCTAATTTACCACTTCTAAAATACCGAATCATACCGATTCGGTATTTAAGAAGTGGTAAATTAGAGGGGGGGAAATGTAGGTAATTCAGAATCGGTAAATACCGAATCGGTAAGATTCGGTATTTACCGATTCTGTAAATACCGAATCGGTATCCCCCATTGATTCCTATGGGCCTTGAAGCCCATAGGAATCAATGTGGAATACCGATTCAGTAAAATCCGATTGTTGCAAGGGTGCAGGGGGTGTCACTTAGACACCCTCTAGCACCCCAATTCCGGACTTGTGTGCCATGTAGCACACAGACATGCCCTAAGGGCATGTCTGTGTGTCACATTGCACAGGTGTGCATGCACAGATGTGCATGCACACCTGTATTCGGTATTTTACCACCCAATAGGATTGGGTGGTAAAATACCGATTCTTAAAGCCCTGTGGCACTCTGCCATGTGCCAGCTACATCTGCATTTACAGAATCGGTATTTTACTGAGTCTGTATTTACCGATTCGGTAATTTTTCCGATTCGGTAAATACAGAATCGGTAAAATACCGATTCTGTAAATGCATGCCCTACATCTGGAAACCGTAATACCGGTCGGAAACGGCCGAATTCGGCCGTTTCCGACCGGTATTAGGGCACCTACATCGGGCCCTTTGCCTTGTATTTAAAGCATTACACAATCAAGGTCCGCAGTTTCTTAGAGATCAGTTAAAACTCTATTGCCCTCCCAGACAACTGAGATCCACGACTTTGCAGCAATTCATAGTACCACACACAAAGACAGTCTCCTGGGGAGACAGACGGTTCATGGTCATTGCAGCCTGACTTTGGAACGTCCTCCCACTGCCGATTAGATCAAGTCACTCTCTCCTTTTATTTCGTAAAAGATTAGAGACCTGGCTGTTCAACCAGTAATCCATCTCATGAACTAGCATCTGGAGAGTCATGCACTGAGTCTCTAGCACCGAGACGCCCCGGGCATTTGTTCGCGCTCTACAAATTTAAAAAATAAATAAATACATAAATATTAGGCTTCCTGCCTCTGAACAGGTCAAAAGGTGCTTTGCCTGTGACCAAATGAGGTGTAAGGGTGTACACTCTCCTTTTATCAAGAATCTCAGACTTCCAATCCCTGTTCTCAGCTTTCTTAATTTGGATGGACTCCTTCAACCCACTGTTGAATCTTTTGACCATGTCGATGTTCATTTGATGATAGAGAGAGATTTTCTTGTGTTTCATTTTTTAACTCTAGTTGTAGCCCATTGTCTGTTGAGATACACTCGGAAATCCCTTATCTACTAACAATGTCTTCAAGAAACCAAATGACATTATTTGTCTTAGTGAATTGAGTAATGCATATCTCCATCTACCTTCAAAATATGTCTATGGCTGTTTTATTTCTTAATCCTAAGTGACCTCTAAAGCACCTTCGAACTTGAAAGTGGCACCCAACTTTTGCAGGTTAGTGATATACTTCTCAACAGAATCCTGCAGTGACTGAATTCTTCTTTAGAAGTGGTACCATTCCAATATAGCACTCACACCACAAACTCATTTAAATCTTCTTTTAATTTCAAAAGAAACTTTAATTAAGAAAAATAAGGGTGTCAGTACAAAATATAAAACTCAAATACAAATCATACATAAAGATCATTCAAGAAATTACTACATTAATATTATATGAAATGGGCGTAAAATAGAACAAGGTAAGCAACATATCTAAGTTTTGAGAATAAACAATAGGATACTGAAAAATTAAAGAACACTTAGGGGATTCAAGGAGGTTTTGAGACTTCTTGCTGGCTGTGCTGCAATTGGAAAGAATGACTAGCACAGACATCAAGATATGTCGTAACAGGCAACCACAAATCTAGTCGTTTAGCTGCCATCTGTAAAGGATATACAAAGGAAGTGTCCAATCCATGATTATGGCAAACATACCACCAAGCTCTAAAAGAGATCTCAGAAAAGTCTTTCCAGTTGGCTGTAATTTGCTGGAAAGCAACTGCTATTAGCAAGTCAATGATTTTAACATTAAGTGCAATGATTTCCCAACAAGAAGAAAGACTTCCCAAAAAAACATGAGTTAAAGAAAAGGGAAGTTGAGTTCGGGAAAAAAAAGTAAATTTGGGACCATACTTGTTTCCAGAAATTGTGTACAAGAGGACAAGCAAATAACATGTGAAACAAATCTGCATTCGGAGAGGAGCAAGTCCAACAGACATCTGGTACTGTAGTAAATCTTTTGCTTAAATCATGTGGCATGAAAACAAATCTGTTATATAGGAAAAACAATGTCTGCATTATATTAGCTGCTCTAGATGATTGATTTCCGAATTTTGACCCATATTTTATTCCATAGGGACACTGGCCAAGAAGTAGCAAGGTCGCATTCCCACAGCTCTTCTGTTTTGGATTTTGTCCGAGCGGTGTCATTATTATGAAGATACCTGTATATGATGGAAGCCTTGGATGTAGTTTTCAGGAAGTTATGTAATTGTTTTACAGAGTTGGGAGTAGTAAGAGATGTAAGTGTAGTAGACAACTGGGCATATGTAGTCATTACCGCTTCTTTAAGTAGAAGGTACTTGTGAATGAAGGAAGTAGGTAAATTCAATAGTTGACTAAGTGATGAGAAAGGTATGAATTGTGACTGTGAAAATAACTGATGTATCTAAATTAACCCCTTCTGACACCAAGTTCTCCAATAGAAAGGTTTGTTTTTGATGAGTAAACTTTTGTCCTGCCAAATGGTGGAATTAAGAAAGTCCTCTACAGTATTATAAGTAGGGAGGAAGAAGATAAAAGTAGTTTAGATGTTAATTTGATTATGGGTGTGGATAATGCTTGCAGTTTACGCGAAAAAGAGAGGTATTCAGCGAAGGTAAAAGGAGACAGAAATAGACGCTCAATTGTAGTCCATAAAGGAAAGTTGTCTGTGGGATCTCGTAACCAAAGGAGTCTTGAAATAAAAGGAATGCCTTGTGATAAGCCAGAAAATCCTGAAAATTAACTCCGCCGTCTGATTTGGGACGCATTAACCTAAGAAGAGACATTCGGGACTTCTTATTATTCCATAAAAAGAAAGAAAGAACGGAGTTGATCCTCTTAAAAAATGTAGTGGGAATGGGAACCGGGATATTAGAAATAGTATATATAATTATAGGAGATAGAATCATCTTTATGGTATCAAGGCCGCCCCATCAAGATAAATAAAGAGGATGCCATCTGGCATTCAGATCCGAAATCTTTTGAATGCACTTATTCATGCAAAGCGATACTGTGTCTGAAATGGAAGAGGTAACATGCAAACCCAGATATTTATTGTGAGTAGAACCCCAAATGAAATTGGAGGCACTGGAATCTGATTTAAAAGTGTATTTAGTTAAAGGTAAAATCTCACATTTGTCATTATTCAATGTATACCCTGAAATTTTGGAGTATTCGCGTACCACAGCTAGAAAGGCGGAGATTGAGTCATTGGGTTCGGATAGGAAGAGTAAGATATTGTCAGCGTATGCTGCAAGTTTGACATGAGTGTGCGATGAGTGAAAACCATGTATGGTAGGATTCTGACGTAATGTAGAAAGAAAAGGTTCCAAAGCTAGGTTAAAAAGGAAGGGAGATAAAGGACATCCTTGGCGCACACCTCTTCTTAAGTCAAAAAATGGAGACACTAAGCCATTGGTGCAGACTGCCGCACAAGGGTTAGAATAGAGAAGGGAAATTAGGGAAATACATTTAGGGCCGAATCCCAAATCATTTAAGGTCATAAAACAAATATGGCCATTCAACTCTATCAAACGCCTTTTCAGCATCCAGAACAATTGCTGCAAGAGAATGGTTTAAACGTGAGGTTTTAGATAAAATGTTAAAAAGGAGTCTTGTGTTATCCATTATAAATCTCCCTTTAACAAACCCAAATTGTTCCTTGCCTAAAAAGTCTGGTAAATAGGAGTCCAATCGAATCGCTAATGCTTTGGCAAAAATGTTGTAATCAATATTAACCATGGAGATGGGCCTATAATTTTTGCAGTGCTTGGGGTCCTTTCCTTCTTTGGGTATAAGACATATGTGTGCCTCAGAGAAGGAACCCGAGGAACTACCCAATGCGTTGAAAGAGTCTAGTAGAGAATGTAACTTAGGCAAGAAAAGTTTAGAAAAATGGAGGTAAAATTCGACCGCGAAACCGTCTGGTCCAGGTGCCTTGTCCTTTTTAAGATGTTGGAGGGCTTTAAGTAGTTCCTGCATTGTTAAGTCTAACTCCAGGGGAGAAAAATCGAAGGCAAATGTTAGGGTTTATGAATGCTGGAGAAAAAATGTGACAAGGAATGGGCAGTGGGTTGAGTTTCAGAGGTATATAGCTATTTATAGAATTGAGAAAATGCATTTTATAATATCAGCATCTTTACATTGCAAGTCAGAATTCGTATCATAAACAGACTCAATATTCAAAATATTGTGTTTAACCTTTAGATAGTTAGCCAACATTTTGCCCGCTTTATTTTTACCCCCATCGAATTTCACACTAGATTTTACCAAAAATAAAGAAGTTTCTTCTGTAGATTTTTTGTTGAATTTCATTTTGGCATTAATGAGGGCTGTTAGGCAGTCTTTAGAATGGGAGGTGTAATAAGAGTGCTCCAATCTCTTAACTTTCTGAAGAAGGTCCCCAGTGAATGTGCGGGCAATTGTTTGTTTTTATGCAACAAAGCCAATTACGGAATCTCTTGCTGCGGCCTTAAAGGCATCCCACAAGGTGGAAGAGGGCATGGAGTGAGTTTGATTGAACTAAAAAAACTCATAAAAGAAGCTAGTAAAATAATTTGTAAACTTCGAATCCAGAAGAAGAGTATTATTAAAACGCCATCTTTTAGGACCAGTGTCTTTAGGTAAAATATCAATGTTTATTGAGACAGGGGCATGATCCGATAAAAGAATGGGACCAATCTCAGCATTAGTGAGAGTTTGTGCAATGTTGTGAGAAACAAAAATATATTCAATCCTTGACTGAGAGTGATGGGACGGGGAATAAAAGGTGAATTCTTTGAAGGTTGAATTACACAGATGCCATGCATCAATAAGTATATGTTGCGAGATCGCCTGAACAAAGGACTTATGGGATTTATTAGGAATGAATGCGACTTTAGATATCCTGTCAATGAAAGGATCAAAAATTTGATTGCAGTCACCTGCTAGAACAAAATTATCATCCATATGGCGAACGTGGGCCAAAAAGAAGGGTCACCACATGTAGGTGCGTACACATTCAGAAGAGAGATTGGAACACCCTTGAGAGACAATTTAACATTTAGCCATCTACCATTCGTATCAGATTCTTGAGATAATAGGGAATATTGTAGAGACTTATGACATAATATCATCACTCCATTATGTTTGCCACCACCTGGAGAATAGAAAACATCACCTACCCAACCTCTCTTCAATTGTAATGATTCAACATCGGAGAGATGAGTTTCTTGTAGGAATGCAAAGTCAACATTTAGTTTGGCTATGTGAGACAGGATTCTTTGTCTCTTAATGGGGGAATTCAAACCCTTAAAGTTCCAAGTAATACATTTTAATGACATTGGGCATTAGAAACACATCGATCCAGAGAAATGAAAAAAAGAGTAGGAATAAAGCCCATATCATGTAGATGACAGTGATAGATGAGAAATGAGGAAGGATGAGGAGTCATAGGAAAGCAAATAACATAACAGAGGTGAATATAAAAACCAGAGAAGATAAGAAATTGATAAGTACTGTGAGGAAACAGAAAGAAAGCGACACAAAATAATGTAATAGGAAGAGAAGAGAAAAAGGGAGGTAGGAGAACAGTTGGGAAAAGAAATATGAAAAGCAAATAAAGGGAAAACATACCTACAAAAAAGCGGAAGTCAAGGAAGCAAAATCAGAAGAACAGGGGGGGGGGCACTTGGAGCAGGCAGGGCATCTAGGATCAGCCAGACGTGTGATTGGGAAGACACCACGAAACAAAGGTACATAATCTATGGAGACAAAAAACAATAAGGTTAAAAGAAATTACTGGAGGAGGCATTAACACTATTGACAACCAATGACAATAAACAGATTCATTATAAGAAACTATAACTTAGTAAGTCTAATAGAAACAACAACTATTTGAAAACGAAGAACTTCAGACCATGAAGTAATAATCACATTAATAAGAACCAAGGCTTGAGAGATCTATACAAGAAAAATAAAATTATTTCAAGTGTGGAATGAAGAAGAAGGACCAGAATAATCCATATTGGTTGGTTTGCAAGAGTTTATGAAGCTTTGGAGATGGACAGGATCTTTTTATGTCATTGTTCTGTTGTTGAACGTAACTTTGAAGAGGCATGGGTGGAAGAGGCCATAACGGGCCCCTATTGACCGCTGATCAGCTCTCTTATCAAGGAAGGCCTTGCGCCGGTTTGCAGTGGCCTTGGCGTAGTCCTGCGCAAAGAACAAAGATGAGCCTGATCATGTGATTCGTGGGGAAGCTTTAACAGCCGATAACACCTTCAGGAGATCTGTATACTCTAGAAAGTACAAAATGACACCTCTTGGTCTCAACGAAGTTGAAGATGGAGAAGGAGCCCGGCCCAATCGATGTGCACGCTGGATATTGATCATCCTATCACCTGGCAGATGTAGTAATTTGGGGAGAAAAGATTTGAAAAAAGTGAGGGGCTCATTCCCCTCAATGCCCTCCTCCAGGCAGTAGATGCGGAGATTATTGCGTCTGTTACGATTCTCGAGATCCTCCACTTGTCTTTGGAGAGAAGAGATCTGTGAATGGAAATGAGAAACTGTGGCACATGTTTCCTTAAAGGATGAAACACTTTGTTCCACTGATGAGACCCTCATCTCCAATTGAGACCAGTTATCAGTCAGCACTTGCAATTTGGCATTGGTTTCCTCCATTAAGGGGCGTAGGGCCCTGATTTCCTCCAAGAGGAGCTCCAAAGAAACTGGAGACATTGACTTGTTTGGAGAAGGAGGGTCTTTTTTTAGCCTTTTGGTGTTCGTTTTCCCTGAGGCTTTAGAAGAGGAATCCATTATGGTCTGCGGGTTCTGAGGGAAGGATGCCTGTGAGTCCTCAAACTTGGAGAACTGAAATGAAATGAAATGAAATGAAAATGTGTTTTATAAAGCTCAAATAGCTGCCCAGAGGCGTCCAAGTGCTAAAGCTAACAGTGTATAGACAGCTGGGCGAGTGACAGAAACAGAAAGAGACAAATCTATTTATTGAATGAAAACGTTTTCAGGTGCTTCCTAAAAGAGGTAAGATCTGGATTGGACCTGAGAAATAGGGGTAGACCGTTCCAAAGCCTAGCCACATTCAGGGAAAAGGAACGACCTCCTGCTCTGGACCGTTTAACTCTTGGCACGACAGCACAGAAAGCATTGGTAGACCGTAGCTGTCTGCTGGGGAGGTAAGGGGTGATTAAGGGACAGCTAATCGCTGGGCCAGTCTCCCAGAATGCCTGATGAGCAACACAGAGAAATTTAAAACTAATCCTGTTCCTTACAGGGAGCCAGTGCAGTTTTGTTAATCCAGATCTAACAGAGGTCCTGCGGGGGATTTGAAGCAGGGTCCGAGCCGCATAATTTTGGATCACCTGTAGCTTCCTCAATGTGAAATCTGGAGCTCCAAGATAAAGTGCATTTCCAAAATCTAATCTGGAGAGAATCATTCCTTGAACAACAATTTGTTTGGCCTCAAATGGTAGCAAGGGAAAGATCTTCCTCAGCATTCTAATGAGGCCAAAACAGGTGGCAGATAGTACGACAGCTTGATGGTCAAACGTCAAGGACTTGTCCAACCAGACACCCAAGCTCTTAATAGTATCCTTAGGGACTGGAGGGGGACCCAGACAAACTGGACAGATCTGGTCGACCGCAGATGGAGCCGAACGACCCAACAGCATGACCTCTGTCTTGTCCCCATTAAGTTTGAGACAAGACATGGTCATCCAGCTCCTGACTTCGTTCAGGCAGCCCACCAGATCCACCGTGCCCGCAGGGTCTTCGGCCCGCGTCAAAGAGACCACCAGCTGGGTATCATCCGCATCAGAGAAGATCTTCAAGTTTTTAACAACGATATGCTTTGGTTTAGTATTAGATGAATGTGCCGTTTTAATTCTGCCCATAAGGCACATTCACAACATTACCCTGTGGCAAAGCACAAAAGGAAACAGTTCCCTGAGGTAAAAACAGTTGAAGAGATTGAGTGCCTGTGAAAAGAAAAACAAACCAGCAACATATGAAAAAAGTCTCTTTGTGCAAACACAATGTATAAATAGATTGTCAAGTGTTGCAAATATTGAAGTATGTGAAAGTTACTGACGGTGAGAAAATGCAGAAAAAATTGAAACTGTGCAATACGAGGATTAAGCAGCAAAATCAAAATGTTCAAACTGCATATGAAGAAAAAATAGGTGAAAGAGCGAAAAAACAGTCAATATGCAGCATTTGATAAGGTAACTCCAGCGCAGAAGACACAAGCCTCTGAATCCTGGTGAAAATGAGGCATTAATAAACAGGCAACAAAGTAGTCAAATTGAGGATGCAGTAGTGTGAGGAAACATTGTGATGGCATTGGGTAAGACTCAAAATGGCTGCCTCACATGAAGGTATGGAATGCCTCAATAAACAATGAAAACGCAGAGTTACTTCAAATATGGATAATTCCAGCTTGAAAATGATGAAAACACAGTCTTGGGGATGTTGTAGGTAGATGACATGTAAAACTACATGAAAGGGGCAAGTAAGCAGTCGTTGTCAAAAGAGACGTGCGTCTCACGTTAAAACAAAATGGCGGTCGCAGCAAAATCTGAGCCACGACCGGACTTACGTCCCTGAGAAAATCACCTGCAACAGCGGTCCTGGCAGTGATGAAGACCTCAAAATACGCCCATAGTCATCAGGCAGCAGAATCCGTCTCCTACTTGTCAAGAGGCAGACAAAAATCGTGGAACTTGCCGACCGCCACGGAGTGCCTCACCCCAGTGCCGCCATACTCCCCGGGTGCCAAAGCCACACCCCCCTAAAATCAAACTCACTTAAATCTTCTAATTCACTCTCCTCAAGATCAGGGGAGTGTTCAAAAAAACTCCTGCTCTTCAGGTCTTAATCAGTAAAGAAGTACAGAGGTTTTCGTTTTGCACTCATAGAAACCCTGCAGGCATGGGCATAGGGCAAGAACATTTTCTTCCACTTGGATCCCCTGATTTTTGGTTCCCCAGGAGAGGATCAGAAAAAGGAGATGGATTCATATTTTGCATCCTCACAATATATATGTGCACAGACTCTAAAAATACAAACTAATATCCATGAACAGTAAGAACATATAATAAATATGTCAGTGATCAACATGATCACTGCAGTTAAAAATCTTTGCAACCTTAAGATATATTTGCACAGTCACTATGAGATGAACAGAAATCCAAAGAGCAATTGCAAGTGTAATAAATATGTCAATGGTCACAATGATCCCCACAGAGTCAGGGAACAGATTGAGGGAGCTGAGGATTACTCTTCCTACTTTCCACTGAAAACTGGCATCAAATCAAAATCAAAAAATAAAAAAATCAAAAAGACATAAAACTAAACTGAAAAAATAAACCCTCTTTGATTACACCATGATCATTGCCAACTTTAAAGTTTTATGCCACTCAAAGCACTTGAAAGACAACGTATTTATCTAATTTTTGCCTTGCGGTCCAGGGGGTGAATCTGATGTCAGGGAAAATCGTTTTTTGTTGCTAGAGACTCTAGCGTCTCTATCATCTATGGATCAGCGTTTTGCTCTTCTTATTGCCATTTTGATCTGTTGGTAACATGTCACTCAACTGCTACTTTAAGAGATTTGGGAATCCTGCTGCATCACATACTCTCCCTTTCACATCTGCATTGCCTGCACATTCCTCAGTTTCCTTAGCTGTTACACTGTGTTTCCTTTTGGGGCTGCTTCTATTCCCTCCGAGGCACACTTTGGCTCGCTTTGCATATTCAACTTAGGCTGCCTGTGTGCTCCCTGCGTCCTTCGGCACTCTGGGATGCCAAGGACATCTTCCATTTGGGTGTGGCCGATTGAGTCTTCATGGATAGAGAGGGCTTACTCTACTTCTGTGGTGACTCCACCTTTGAGTGGTTTATTTTCCTTCACAACTAGAGCGTATCAGCTCTATTCAAGCCACAGTGATGCACACACCTTCTTTTCAACATTGTGTGCTGCACCATAGTTAATGTGTGACACACACAACTCGATGAATTTAGTGTGTCTCCGTTAATTTTGCCAAGCAAGCATTTTATCAGTATCAGCCATTTTGACAGTAAAGGTGAATTTACAAACTAATTGTGGCACACTTAGTTTAAGGAAGCCTCTTTCCCTTTTCTAGGGGTGTATATACTGAATCTGAGAGTGTCAGCGGAATCTTCAGCCTCATTGATGAAAACACCCATGTTTCTTCTTGCTTGTTCCCACATATTTACTTGGCAATACTCTCATCCCGGTTAAAATGTAACATGTCTCATTTATTTGGTTGTGCAGGCGCTATTTGAGCACATGCGCTTTTACAAATCAAGAATTGTTAACTAATGCACGTTATTAAACCACTTCTCTTTTTCAGTGTTCTATCAAGAACTACTCCAACCTAGATCTCATAAACTAAAGCATGTCAGCTGATTCCTCAGCCATGGTGATGCACACATCTTTATATCAATATTGTGAATTCCAGTGGTTTAACCTTTCGGTGACACACACACCTTAAATGTTAATCTGACATTAGTACCTCTATTCTTCAAGATCTCAATGTAGAATGTATTTATTGATCTCTAAATATTGATAGAATTGTAAATAATGTATATCACTTTCTATAATGGTATCTATATTGTAATAGTTTCCCAAGGGTAATTAGAATTGATGTGGTTTGAATAACAGTGTAACGTGTAAAATACTAGGTTTACATATTTTCTTTAATGGAATTTTTGAGGTGCAAATGTAATGTGTTTACCCTGCATATTTATTTTCCATTCTGATTGGGCTTTGCATGTGTGCTGTTTTACAACAGAACACGCAATAGGCCATAGGCGGTCGCGTAGCTCTGCCTATGGCCTATTGGTGTCTGTTGCGCGCACCAAAGCCCATATGTTTGATTGAGCTGTAATTTCTTCTGGTAGTTTCTCAATGCAAAACCCTCATGCTACCTCTAATTTACTGCTAAAAAAGGTGTTGGGCCCTTCACACCATGTTTTACCTTCAGGAGACTTTAAATAAAGATGAACATTCAAAAATGCAATTATTATTCAAGCCAATAAAGAGAGTTGTTGAGTATTTTAAATGGTTTTATTTTCTAGTCAAAAGTTAAGTTTTTCTCAGACCCTTTATTCATTAGTAAAAAATCAATCAGCTTACAGAATTTGGAAAACATGAAAAATAGCATTAATACAGAACATATTACAGTCTGCATATAAGCATTACATGTAGGAAAGAAAATGTGGCGCAAAATATCAGTCAAAATTCTTAAAGAGTTTCTTAGAAAAATAGTCTTGCAAGGCTAATTAATAATTAAATAGTTGGCAAAAATCTCCCATAAAGAGAAATAAATGCATAAGGCAAATAAATCTTTTCAGACCTAATAATTAGTCAGAGCATAAACTTAAAGTTTAGCATCTAAATCTAAAAAGCCTTTCTATCTGTTGCTGTTCTTCTGCATCTGTCTGTGTCTAAAGAGCAAAACAGCCCGCCCTTCACAAGACCTCAAAGGAATGTGGCCTGCAGTGCCAAAATATGACGTGCCAGTAATTTGGAAGAAAAAATCACCAGGGAACCCCCCACCTGACTCTCCTCGGTCGCCGAAGGCTGCACCCTTGACGATCTCATACCTAACTCATGTGAATGAAGCAAAGCCTAAGCCAACATGAGCAAGAAGCCAGCCAGTGAGCAAAAAGTCAGCTGAGCTAAAAAGCCAACCCCGCCTCCAGAGAGGTCATTATTTATACTCTAATTCTTGTCAGTCTACACAAAAATGTTTCATCTTCAGGAAAAGTTGTACGTGATTGGCCAGTCATGATGGTAAGATGACTCAGAATCCTGACTCATTCTAAAATCCTGACAATACCAGTTTTAACAAAAGAAGCATACATGAACAAATACATTTTATATATATGTGCAACATCTGCTAGGAAAAATGTTTCATTCTAATTCTCTTCCTTCCTTTCACAGCGCAGTAGGACAGATATTTTAACTAACTGGTACATTGGCACAATCACAAGAATGTACAAAGTTAAAAGTGTCCTTGTCTTCTTTAGGAAAGCAGGTACAGTCTGCGCATGCTCCCTTTTCATTAAAATTGCATGTCATAGCCTTGATGGATTCACAGGCAGCCATGTTCTCTTAGGCCCAAAAAACAAAGCAAACACAAAGAGAATATTAATTTCATGTAAATCAGCCCATTATGTTTTCCAACTCCATAGTAATACCCCTTATAAATGTTTACGTAGCCAAGCTATTAGTTTCAAGCAGCTTTTCTATTAGTTATGACATGTAAAATAAATGTGCAATGTGCAACATAGTATTTTTATGCTTTAGTGTACATTTTAAAAGCACACACAGTTAATACAGCGCACACAGCAACATGCTTTAGTGTTTTAGATAGCTTTTCATGCAAAAAGCATGTAGCCCCATGTGTAGTGTTTGGTGCATTATTAATTCACACACATTATGAAAAGAGGTGTTTTAAACTAAACATGTTTATAAAAATATGCAACAAGCCAAAGTCTTTTAAGATAGGAATAGTGAATTTAGATTGCAAGGGATGAGCTGGGAAGAGAGAAACACATTCTATTAATCTTCAAAGCTAAAAAAGGCCGCTTTTCTCTAGACTGCAAAAACACATGTTGATTCAGCACAAGCAATTCAGACTGACTAGGCCTCACTTTCATTGTTTTTCATGTGCCATGTTTTTAACTTGCACCAAAATGTGCGTGGCAATTTAAATGCAGTCTGTCCGAAGCACAAAAAATAAAACAATGCCTGACTACAGATGAAATCTGCTCCATCATGTTTTCAATTATTGCCCCTGGTGCGATAATTGAAGACATATGCCTGGTGTGCACGCACCACTCGCTGCCATATAATAGGATTGCTTTAAGTGCTGCTTTTCTCTCCCCCAAAGCTAGAAAACAATGTTCTTGTTTTTGGTTCTTCTTGCACTCAGCGCCGGTACACTGCTAGGAGAAGCAGTGCATTTTTTAACCCCACGCGAGAACGAGTGGCTGCTCAAGCACATGGAGCTGCTCTCGCAGGACCTGGCCGGCCCGCAGCAATTCTTCAAGCAGCTGCCAGTGGCTGCCACGCAGGCTTCAGCAGCCCACAGCAGCAGCAGTCCGTCAGCGGGCCCAGCGGCATCGACTGCCAGTGACTGCGCACCAGCAGACCCCGACTCTTAGGACTATGAGCGGGCAGGCTGGATGGGCCACCTCTTGAATGGTTAATGTACATCATGATGGTGCGATGCACACCTTCTTTTTTTGTACTCCATGTTTATCAAATGTTTAACCAAGAGTGCGTGCATATCGGTAGGATGCCATGCCCAAACTGCACCTCAATTAAACAAAATGCTGAATGGGGCATCACTATGCCCCAAACCGATAGCACAGCAAGTTGTGCCGCTTTTGACAAGAAATTCGCATTGTACTCCAAGTTTTCCTTCAATTTTAATCATGTACTCCAGTCTTAATTAACTTCCTATTCTTCATCCACATTATCAATATATCCACACAGGGGATTTTCTGCCATTTTCAAGTTTCTTATGCTGTAGCTGTGCCCATCCGGACCTCTTGCTAAAGCACGTCAAAAGCAGGAGTTCGTTCAAAGCAGCCTTTATTCAAAAAGGACCCAATGCATTTCGGGCTACAGGCGCCCTTCGTCAGGGGAACTGGAAATGAACAATGAAATACATGAAACATTACCATGTGATCCATTACTGCACTTTATACTGCAGCAGCTTTAACCAATAATCAATTTCTTTATGCCAGCTACTCATTTTGCAACTCATCCTAATTATCTGCCCTAGTGCCCTTCAAAAACGGTAAAAGTATTTCTCCTCCACTCTGGTGGTGAACCAATACCCCTGTTAACACATTTTTAGCATTTAGCCTACTTCCCTTTATGATGTAGCACAACCTTCTTCCCTTTCTTTATATCATTGTTGCTTAATCACTTCTCTCCCCTTCCACATTCACACCACTGTCTCTCCCAAAATCGCTTAAGCCCAAATTTCCTTGCACTCATTTCATCTCTCACTTTATAGCTCCACACGCTGAATCAAAAGCAACCTTCCTCGCTCCCCGTTCTCATGCACACATAAACTCTCACTCCATTCCCGGCACCTAATCTTAGCACAACAGTTCTAAAATCCTAGCTTCCTCTTCAAATATGTTGATAGTCATCAACACGGTCATTCCATTACTTTCACGCTGCCGTTTAAACTTACCACAATCACAGCACCTCTTGAATGGGACATGTACCTGAGGGCTGTGCACAGAAATGAGCCTGGCTTTTATCGCACAAAGGGCCATATGTAGTTGGCAAAATACCGGTCGGTAACGGCCGATTTCGTCCGTTACCGACCGGTATTTGTAATTCCAGATGTAGGGGGCCTGAAAATTACCGATTCTGTATATTTACCGAATCGGTAATTTTACCGAATCGGTAAATTACCGAATCGGTAAATGTACAGAATTGGAAATTTGGGATGTAGGTGGCACTGGAAACAGTGCCACAGGCCCTTAGAAATTCGTTATTTACCATGAAATACAATGGCATGGTAAATAACGAATTACTGTGTACATGCACATCTGTGCATGTACACCTGTGCCATGTGGCACACATACATGCCCTAAGGGCATGTATGTGTGTCACATTGCACACACGCCAAAATCAGGGGTGCAACAGGGTGTCAAAGTGACAACCTGTCCCCCTTGACAAATCGGTAAAATTACCGAATCGGTATTTAACGATTCGGTAATTGCCATTGATTCCAATGGGCCTCAAGGCCCATAGGAATCCATGGCAATTACCGAATCGGTAAATACCGATTCAGTAATTACCGAATATTACCGATTTGGTAATATTTAAAGAATTATTACCTACATGGCATTTACAGAATTGTAAATACCGAATCAGTAAAATTCGGTATTTACGATTCGGTAAATGCCATTTACCTACATATGGCCCAAAGACTGCAGGGACTATTCCTGCTCTACATATTTACGGTACAGGCAGAGCCATCGTGTTGAAAGGTCTGTTCATGCGTGCGATGCCTTAATAATGTTCGTTTTTGCCTTTGGCAAAAGGGGAGGTTAAAAAGCCTCCAATTAATGTTTTCTGCCTTAGACACAAAGTGACCTCTTGATATGTTTCTGTGTTCTGGAAAAGACATGTCATGCAAAGAAATTCTCTAAAAATGACTAAACCTAGAGATAAAAAAAACATGTTGCAGTTTTGCTTTAAAGACAAAAAGTGCCATCTTCATGTATGCTTACCACACACAAGAGCTACTTTCCTGCGCTCTGCACACACTTGTTTACGGCATCATGTGCAGAATAGGTGGAAATTCCACCTTCCCTCCCTATCCCAGACTATCATAAATCACTTTTATCAGGCATTTCTGCCAAAGTCACACAGTCTCCTGTCCCCCTTTTGTGTCTATGGTAAATAACTTTAAAGGAGTCTATTTTTTTAGATTTCTCTACGTGTTTATCGTCTTTGATAAAAAAAAAACAGGCTTTTTTTGTGTGTTTTCATTTCGTGTCTTGATGCTTCAACTTCATGTGGAGTGACAGTCAGAGCTGCCCACTTTGGAGCTGGGGAACCAGCTTCGAGGCTCAGCGTCGGCTGATAGTGACTGGGTGAGGGTGGAAAGGGGTTGTGCCTATCCCCTTCCAATCTGCACACTTCATCCTGGCTCTCTTCTCTGCATGTTAGTGTGTGTATGATTACATGTGTGCGCGCGTTCGTGTATGCAGGTGTGTGCGCGCGCCAGTCTGATTGTGTGTCTGGATCTGTATTTGTGTGTGCACATGTGTGGGTCTATGTGTGTTTGTTTAATGGCGTGTGTCTGGATCTGTGAGTATGTGCATGTGTGATTGTGTGTACGTGCTGTGTGGATCAGTTTGTTGGATGGTGTGTCTAGCTTTATGAGTCTGTGTGCCTGTGAGTCAGTGTGTATTTGTGCCTGCGTACGCGTCTATGCTCCTGCTGCTCCTTTTATAGGATCACCCGGGGTTTCAGCACAGAGAGTCGGTCCATGTTTGAATGATTTATAGTGACTGGGTGAGGATGGGAAGGGGTTGTGCCTATCCCCCTCCAATCTGCACACTTCATCCTGGCTCTCTTCTCTGCATCTTAGTGTGTGCGTGTGTTCATGTATGCATGTGTGTGTGTGTGCGCTGTCTGATTGTGTGTCAGGATCTGTATTTGTGTGTGCGCATGTGTGGGTCTATGTGTGTTTGTTTAATGGTGTGTGTCTGGATCTGTGAGTGTGTCTGCATCTATGTGGATGGATATGTGAGTCTGTGTGTATGTGCGTGTGTGATTGTATGTGCATGCTGTGTGGATCAGTGTGTTGGATGGTGTGTCTGGATCTATGAGTCTGTGTGTATTTGTGCCTGCGTACGTTTCTATTCAGAAAAGGGGGTGGTGATGGACAGAGTATCTGAATTAAGCAGAACACTCCTACCCAGTCAACAGATCAGGGCTTGATCCATCACCGTTTTTTAGCTCACTGCACCATCCCAGCTCAGAACCTGGCTACATGCAAATTAGTCTGTCCCTGGCCCAGTGCATCATGGGAACAGGGCAGACCAAACTACCAAGCCATTTCTTTTACTGGAAAGGAAACAAGCTTCTGGGGACCGGTTTCTGGCATTACAGCCGTCTTCGGCCCGGCTTGCTTGAATCCTGATGGTGCAGTGAGCAAGGGACTCATGTCTGAGCATACTCTTCCACGCTTATGGTGGACAAAACGATTCAGAAAAGGGGGTGGTGATGGACAGAGTATCTGAATTAAGCAGAACACTCCTACCCAGTCAACAGATCAGGGCTTGATCCATCACGGTTTTTTAGCTCACTGCACCATCCCAGCTCAGAACCTGACTACATGCAAATTAGTCTGTCCCTGGCCCAGTGCATCATGGGAACAGGGCAGACCAAACTACCAAGCCAATTCTTTTACTGGAAAGGAAACAAGCTTCCGGGGACCGGTTTCTGGCATTACAGCCGTCTTCGGCCCGGCTTGCTTGAATCCTGATGGTGCAGTGAGCAAGGGACTCATGTCTGAGCATACCCTTCCACGCTTATGGTGGACAAAACGATTAAGAAAAGGGGGTGGTGATGGACAGAGTATCTGAATTAAGCAGAACACTCCTACCCAGTCAACAGATCAGGGCTTGATCCATCACCGTTTTTTAGCTCACTGCACCATCCCAGCTCAGAACCTGGCAACATGCAAATTAGTCTGTCCCTGGCCCAGTGCATCATGGGAACAGGGCAGACCAAACTACCGAGCCAATTCTTTTACTGGAAAGGAAACAAGCTTCCGCGGACCGGTTTCTGGCATTTCAGCCGTCTTCGGCCCGGCTTGCTTGAATCCTGATGGTGCAGTGAGCAAGGGACTCATGTCTGAGCATACCCTTCCACGCTTATGGTGGACAAAACGATTCAGAAAAGGGGGTGGTGATGGACAGAGTATCTGAATTAAGCAGAACACTCCTACCCAGTCAACAGATCAGGGCTTGATCCATCACCGTTTTTTAGCTCACTGCACCATCCCAGCTCAGAACCTGGCTACATGCAAATTAGTCTGTCCCTGGCCCAGTGCAAAATGGGAACAGGGCAGACCAAACTACCAAGCCAATTCTTTTACTGGAAAGGAAACAAGCTTCCGGGGACCGGTTTCTGGCATTACAACCGTTTTCGGCCCGGCTTGCTTGAATCCTGATGGTGCAGTGAGCAAGGGACTCATGTCTGAGCATACCCTTCCACGCTTATGGTGGACAAAACGATTCAGAAAAGGGGGTGGTGATGGACAGAGTATCTGAATTAAGCAGAACACTCCTACCCAGTCAACAGATCAGGGCTTGATCCATCACCGTTTTTTAGCTCACTGCACCATCCCAGCTCAGAACCTGGCTACATGCAAATTAGTCTGTCCCTGGCCCAGTGCATCATGTGAACAAGGCAGACCAAACTACCAAGCCAATTCTTTTACTTGAAAGGAAACAAGCTTCCGTTTCTAAGCTTGTGTTTGCCTGTGGTTAAGTGTGTAAGTCTTTGAGTACGAGTCTGTATGTGTACGTTTGTTTTTGTATGTTTTGACATGTGCATTAGTACTTGTTTCATATTCAGTCACCAGCACCAGGAGGCGCTGTCCAGCATCATCCGCAACATCTTGAGACCTCACTGGAAGTGATGTAACAACCCTATATAAAGGTCACAGGTTCCAGTCACTTTAGTTCCCTTTTATGCATGCCTCAACCAAATCATCGATGGGCCTACACACAACACATTTTTATACTTTTAAAGATGCGAAAGAGAAGCAATGACTGAAACTTGGCAACCCGTCTTTTCAACACGTGCACCGAAGTTCTGCTGATTAATGCCAACTGAGAAATGGCCTTAGAACCGAAAGTGCACTGAGGATGGGAAACAATCGAAATTAAACTATTCAGACACTGTAACCTATTGAAATTTTAGTATGCACAATTATAAAGTGCATTTTTGATTGACACCTGACGTGGCTAAACATTTTTTTAAAACTTGTCAATGAAAATTATCGAGCACTTTTCTTGAAATCACACTTGAACGTGACATATGTACAACAAAACAAAGTTTTATAGCTGTACAAGTCTGTTGCTAGATGTTTGTGTACTTGGAGACACTCATTGGGGCTCAGTGTTTGGGGTGTGGTGTGCTTCTGGGCCAATGAACCCCACCCAGAAGTCCCACTCTTGGCCCAGCAAATGTCAAAATGTCAGACAGTGTAAAAATATTTACAGCCGTTCAGGTCCGCCTGAACATTCTTTTACACTTTTTTGACATTCACAAAATCGGTCGAACAGAGGCCTGGACTTAGTATACAATTCGACACTTGGGGCAGGCAGCCGAATGTGCTAAACAAATATATTTATATTTATTTTCTCCGTGGGGAAAACATTTTCTCTGTCAAAACGTGTACCTTTTAACATTCATTCTCCTTCCTAGTATCACAAAAAGTGTATTTATTTGTTGTCATTTACCATAAAAACATATACAGTTTAACTTGTAAAAATGCACTTTTTATAGTTTCTTTCATGGAATGCAAAGTTTAAGTTTCTGGCACATAGTTTATATCTTAGGGCCCTCCGGAGGCATGCTATAACCTCCCTTGGGGGTCAAGGTAATTTAGTGTAACCAGTAGCCCCTGGAATTAAGCAGTTCTGCAACCTTTTCTGCGTAACTATGGATTTGCCACACTTGCCATCATCTGCATAGTTTGTAGAGTTTAACAAAAAATAGTTTGTAGCTCGGTCAGTTTAAAAGTGACTAAAAACGCTACCACTCGTGTTGCTGAGCCATGATAGACCATTTATCACACGAGGGAAGGTTACCTTTCAGTTGCTGATTACTGTATTAAGGTGTTAAACTGATATTAATGACTTTCCTCACCCTCACACACCCTCACCCTCACACCCCCTCACCCTCACCACCTCACACACCCTCACTATGCCTCACCCTCACACACCCTCACACACCCTCACACACCCTCACTCACCCTCACTCACCCTCACTCACACCCCCTCACCCTCTCACCCTCACAGACCCTCACTCACCCTCACACCCCCTCACCCACCCTCACCCCCCTCACCCTCACACACACTCACACCCCCTCACCCCATCACCCTCACCCCCTCACCCTCACACACCCTCACACCCCTCACCCTCACACACCCTCACCCTCACCCCTCACCTTAACACACCCTGACACCCCCTCACCCTCACACCCCCTCACCCTCACACACCCTCACCCTCATACCCTCTCACCATCACACACCCTCACCCTCACACACCCTCACCCTCCCACACCCTCACACTCACACCCCCTCACCCTCACACCCCCTCACCCTCACACCCCCTCACCCTCACTCACCCTGACACACACTCACACACCCTCACAAGCATAGCATAACAAAACATAGTATAGCATAACAAAACACAACAAAACATTGCATACATAACAAAACATAGCATTGCAAAGCATAGCAAATCATAGCATAGCATAACAAAACACAACAAAACATAGCATAGCATAAAAAAACACAACATAGCATAACAACACATAGCATAGCAAAACATAGCAAAGCAAAACATAGCATAACAATACATAGCATAGCAAAACAAAGCATAGCATAATAAAACACAACAAAACATAGCATAGCATAACCACGCATAGCATATCAAAACACAACAAAACATAGCATAGCATAACAAAACACAACAAAACATAGCATTGCAGAACAAAACAAAGCATAGGATAGCAAAACTAAACATAGCATAGCATAAAAAAATAGCATAACAGAACAAAACATAGCATAACAAAACACAACAACACATAGCATAACAAAACATAGCAAACCACAACAAAACATAACATAGTTTAACAAAACACAACAAAACATAGCATAGCAAAACAAAACATATAATAGCATAGCAAAACATTGCATACCAAACACAACAAAACATAGCATAGCAAAACAAAAAATAAAAAAGCATAGCAAAACATAGCATACCAAACACAACAAAACATAGCATAGCATAGCATAACAAAACATAGCATAGAATAATAAAACACAACAAAACATAGCATAGCATAGCATAACAAAACATAGCATAGCATAACAAAGCATAGCATAGCAAAACATTGCATAGCATAACTAAACATAGCATAGCATAACAAAACACTGCCTAGCATAGCATAACAAATCAAAGCATAGGATAGCAAAACATAGCATAGCATAACAAAACAAAACATAGGATAGGATTGCAAAACAAAACATAGCATACAGCCTCACTCCACACCACCACAGCATCACTATGCGCACCACAACATCACTATGCGCTACCACAGTATCACTGAACGCCACAGCATCACTCAGCGCCACCACAGCATCAATCCGTGCAACCATTCAACAACACCTGGTTCAAATATGTTCTCTCAATGTTTCAAGCTTTATTACAAATGGAACAAAAAGATGTTAATATTTCACTTCTGTTCTTGGATTTTCGTCACAATGAAATACACTCAACATAATCTTCACAATAGTTATTTACAAAACTTTAAGCTATTGCCATTATAAATTACAATAACTTTTATTTAAGTAATAATTATTGAATACAAATTAAAAGCCATTGTTATTTGTAATATCAATACATGTAAGACACATAAATACAACACATATTGCATTACAAATGCTAAAGGTGTCACATTTGCGAAAGTTATAACTATTGGCATTGTAAATGACAAAGCTATTAATTTCGCTATTTTCAAAAACCAAACATAAATAAAAAATTTGACATTTACAATACCAATAGCTCAAACATTCCTAATGCGAGACCTATTGCATTGCAAATGCTTGTTTAATGAGGAAGCAATTCTCAGAGGGAAATGCTTGAGGGTGATAGGATGAAAAGAAGGGCTTTTTCATAAAAGAAGGGGAGGTAGGGGGAGGAACTGCACAGTGACTGGCAGACCAGAGTAGCACCAGGTGTGGATGGTGCCAGGATGACTTATGTATGGATTTTTGTAATGGGTAGAGGCAGAAGGCAGAACACAGAGATTTTTTTTTTGACATTTTATTGGGGGGAAGGAGCTTAATTCCAAGGATAATTACTTTAAGTGGCAAAATACCCCTTTATGCATTGCTCCTCCGTGAAGCCCCTGTGCTGTTCGTGGAAGAAGGTTACAGTGTGTGGTGTATGCTGTACATAATGGGTGCAGAAGGGTAACTCTATATCAGGGTTTCTCCAAAGTCAGTCCTGGATGCCCTGATCCATGCAGATTTTTTAAATAAATGCTTTTATCTAAATGGGTATATGGTAAAAATCTGGCACGGATCGGGCATCTGTTATTCTTGGTTACCCTTTTAAAATTATATATATTTACCACAGGCATCTATGAGACAGGTAGATGGATTGGTTCTGATAGTCAGAGAGACACTAATTTACTGGCATCTAGTGTTTGCTAAAATGTGTTCCATTTTCCAAAAGTATGAAATAATTCCACATTTTGGGGGAGGGGGCTAGTTTTAGTTTTGCAGAATTGCAAATAAGCAAAGGTGCAAATGCATCAGTCACGCTTCTACACTAGAATCAGAAAACCTGTACCCAATGCTGTATAATTTAGACTCGGTTGATATTTTTAGGTCGTATCACAGTCTGTTTTTAGCGCATTTCTCACATAGTATAGCAGGTAATAAATGCATATCAAAATTGCAATGATCCAAATGAACAACACGTCTAAAAGTGGCAGAATGACAGAAGTGTTTCTTGACGCTTGTTGATGCTCAGTTAACACACTTTATGATCATTAGAAAATCTCTGAAATATACTTTGGGAATGTGTCAAAAAAACAAGGATGTTTTTAAACAACGTTAACATTTATAACCAAAAAATGAAACAGTCACATCAATAATACATGTCAAGGCTATATTTCTGGTCTGACCTGTTGAAATGAAATTTCTGATACCGAGAATGATTTTTGTTACATGTAATGATGGCCTTGGGCCCTGATTAAATCACATCAGTAAAATGTAAAGGTGAACTATATCATCAGAAAGGCATACTAGAAATAAAGGGTGTTTAGAGTGTTTTGTTTTTAATTGGTGGAAACTGTGCAAACATTTAAATATTGATGTTATGATGAACTCGTCTTGTATGGACCTTTGTGTGATTGCATCTAACAGACCATAGCATTGGGCTGGATTGCATAAACAAATGAAGTACAGAACGAGACAGCAGAGCTACCCAGCTGCGTGTCAAACCAGCATTAAGACTGCCATGCAACATCACTTGAGAGAGAACGCAATGAATCGTTCTGATTTATTCAGGAAGTGAGGTAGGCTACTCATTGACCCCAGGACTACTGACACTAGAGCGAGGTAATGAAATACCCAAGTAAAAGGCAGCTCACAGAAGTACTGACAGCAACCCAAAACAGTGCTTTTTTTTTTAGCAAATTCTGCTTTCAGTATCTCGACTACATACCAAGACATTTAATGTAAGCGTGTGTGAAGGTGTGCCAAATAAGCCTAGATTCCATGTGATGCAGTTTTCGTGCATAGGTCATTTATCAAAAATGTCTTGTTCTGCTATTCTGTGTAACTACCCTACGTCGATAGAAATGATACCGTGTTTGTGTCAGTGGGCTACAACTTGGAGGCATCATGAATTCACCTTAAATATTGACCAATTTTGGTGTTGTGGGTAGATCTGGGCTCGGCTGCCACCCAGGGTAACATTCCCAGATTGTTCTATAAACAAGACATCCAGGGAAGTCCAGAGTGGTCCTATTTGTATGGATTTCCACAATGGTTTTATAACTAGAAAAAATGTACAAACATCAAACATTGGCAAAAATGTGGAATTTGCCAGATATTTCTGTGAGGAAAAATTCCAGAATCTCTAGGGATCCACAACATTCTTACCACCCAATGTTCCTACATTACTGTCCATAAAACCAGTACACTGCTCGTGAGGCTGAGTCTAGCACCTGGGACAAGAAAGACCCTAAGTTGCCAAGTGGAGCCATCATGTTGACAATTGACCCATTTTGGTGAGGTGGTTAACTGCGATATTTGATCTTGGCAATCACCCAGGAAAATCTGTGAAATCCATTCATGTCTGAAAATGAGGCACCCAGGGGAGTCCAGGGTGGTCTGACCTCAGTGGCTCCTACTAGGTTGATCTTACCCAGAATGCCCTTCAGACATTGGCTAAGAGTATGCATTTTCCTCACATGTCTGTGAGAGAAAGTTCTGGAACCTGTGTAAAACCACAAATGTCAGCCCACACAGCATTCTTACACTTCTGCAGATAATAGCTTTACTCCATTGTGTGAATGAACTTATCCATCATGACAGCAACAGATGAAAACTGTGATCATATGTAGTCCATGCCTAATCATTGAAGTCTTTTGTATGGTCCATGAGTTAGTCTGTTCTTTTTCTCAGGCAATAGGTTGCACACGTTTGGTTCTGTCTTAATCCTGCCCAGTGTGGAAACACTGAGTGGTAGGAATTCTAAATATGTGTTTTAAAAACATGTGTACTCCCTGCATAATGAATCCTTCTTCCTATTTGTTATCAGCGATCAAGTAATTATTCCGTGCCTATTTCACCAATAATGAGGCACAGGGTCAGACTGATTTGCATATGGCCATGTCTGAACTGGGGTGGCAGAGTGGGCTATAGAACAGTGATGGATTAAACTCAGATCTGTTGACTGGGTGTGAGTGTTTGATTGGTTCAGATGCTCTGTCCTTCACCACTCCCTTTTGTACCACTTTGTTCGCCATAAGTTGGCAGGGTATGCTCAGGCGTGAGTCCCTTGCTCACTTTGCCACTGGATTCAAGCAAGCCGGGCTGAAGACGGCTAAAATGCCAGATACCGGTCCTCGGAAGCTTTTTTCCGGTGCAGGGAAGGCATGGCTTGGCAGTTCGGGCTGGACTGTTCCCATGAGGCACAGGGTCAGACTGATTTGCATATGGCCATGTCTGAACTGGGGTGGCAGAGTGGGCTAAAGAACGGTGATGGATTAAACCAAGATCTGTTGACTGGGTGTGAGTGTTTGATTGGTTCAGATGCTCCGTCCATCACCACCCCCTTTTGTACCGCTTTGTTCGCTATAAGTTGGCAGGGTATGCTCAGATGTGAGTCCCTTGCTCACTTTGCCACTGGATTCAAGCAAGCCGGGCTGAAGACGGCTGAAACGCCAGAAACCAGTCCTCGGAAGCTTGTTTCCGGTCCAGGGAAGGCATGGCTTGGCAGTTCGGGCTGGACTGTTCCCACGAGGCACAGGGTCAGACTGATTTGTATATGACCATTTCTGAACTGGGGTGGCAGAGTGGGCTAAAGAAAGGTGATGGAATAAACCCAAATCTGTTGACTGGGTGTCAGTGTTTGATTGGTTCAGATGCTCCGTCCATCACCACCCCCTTTTGTACCGCTTTATTTCACCAATAATGACAACTTATTACTTCATAAGACTTTACCAGATCCTCCTCACACCACTGTATGATTAATCTTCAGTTTGACTCATTGATTCATCACTTTTCATACTTAAAAACTGGCATACAGTCCCAAACATACATTTGTGATAATGATTCTACAAAACTCTTTTCTCTTTGCTGGGTATCTTTACTTCGGAAACCACTGTATGTTCATTATGCAATGTGAGACAAACAAACAATGCACAGTAGTGCCAAATCTACATAAACATCACGTATAAAAATATACGACATACATTGAATGAAACATTACTATAACAGTATAACGTAATGACTTGTTATTTAAAAGTGTCCAACAACTATATTCAGATATAAAACCTTTTATAAAGTAGTCTCCAACAGTACTTCCTCAAGGTTAAATTGTTCAATCAACAGGGGACATCATATTTCTCTCAGATATCTGATCCCAAAATTGGGGTCAGAGTTCATTCGTTGGTCTTGGAAGTCTCATTGACTTCGCGTGTATTTCTTTTTTCTTCTTCTTTGGGAATATCTATCTCCTGTCCACGTTTATATGTACACTGACGCCTTCCAACCTTCTTGTGGAGCCTAGGTTTGATTGTGAAGGTGTTCCTCAGGGCTCGGAATCTGAGTGTGTGGGACACTGCACAAAACAGAAAACATAGGGTGGAGATTTATTCCAGTGAATACTCGACTTGTTTCAAAACAATCCATATTGTTTATGACCCAGCATGTTAAAAGTATCTGTGAGGTGCTTCATGATTTACGTACCCGTCCTGTGCTGCCAGGGAGCTCCACCCTAAGTAATAATTGGGAAGTAGGGTCCTCTACCTGAGGGGCTTCCCTTCGCATCTTCTGATAATGGGTGTTCAATTACTAGAGATACAAACAGCTGTGTTTCAGGAATTCTTGCTACTCCATAGTCAATTACAGTTATACTGAGATGTCAGTTAGCCACGGCCCGTGGAGGGAGTTACGGAGGGACAGGAAGGCGGGGCGGGGAAGGGGCAGGGTGGAGGGTGCTAAAAACTGGAATATGGATAATTGGAGGTAAGTAAACAATGTAATTAATAACACAAATTTCTTAGCGCGCACTGCATCGCATTTTGCTCATTCTTTCAGTACTTCTTTTGTTTCTTTCTGCATATCTCTTGCTTCTTTCTGCAACCCTTGTGTCTCTTTCTCTACCCTTCTTTTAGCATCCATCTATACTCCTCTTGCTTCTTTCTACATCTCTCTTTCTTCTTTCTGCACCACTTGTGCTTCGTTCTGCACCCCTCTTCCCTTTTTTCCACTCCTCTTGCCTCTTTCTGCACCTCTGTTCCTTCTTTCTGATTTTCTTTTGTTTCTTTCTGCACGTCTCTTGCTTCTTTCTTTACACCTCCTACCTCTTTCTCCACCCCATTTCCCTCTTTTTGCATTTCTGTTGCTTCTTTCTGCACTTCTTTTGCGTCTTTCTCCACCCCTCACCCCTCTTTCCGCACCTCTGTTGCTAATTTCTGCACTTCTCTTGCTTCTTTCTGCACCTCTGTCCCTTCTTTCTGAAACACTGTACCTCTTTCAGCACCCCTCTCCTCTCTTTCTACACCCTTCTTAACTCTTTCTGCACCTCTCTTCCTTCTTTCTGTACTTCTTTTGTTTCTTTCTGCATGTCCCCTGCTTCTTTCTGTACCCTTCGTGCTCCTTTTTGCACCCCTCCTCCCTCTTTTTGCAACCATCTTGCCTCTTTCTGCACATATGTTGCTTTTTCTACACCCCTCTTCCCCCTTTCTACACCCCTCCTGCCTCTTTCTGCTCCCCTCCTGCCTCTTTCTGCACCTCTCCCTCTTCTTTCTGCACCTCTCTTGCCTCTTTCTCTACCCTCTTCTTGTATCTCTCTTGCTTCTTTCTCCACTTATCTTGCGTCTTTCTGCCCCTTTCTTGCTTCTTTCTGCACCACTCATATCTCTTTATGTCTCTTCTCTTTCTGCACTCCTATTGCCTCTTTCTGCACCTCTGTTCCTTCTTTTTGCACTTCTTTTGTTTCATTCTGCGCCTCTCTTGCATCTTTCTGCATCCCTCTTTCTCCACCCCTCTTCCCACTTTTTGCACCGCTGTTCCTTCTTTCTGCATATCTTTTGTTTCTTTCTACACCTCTCACTTCTTTCGGCATCCCTCTTGCCTCATACTCCACCCCTCGTCACCCGTTCTGCATCTCTGTTGCTTCTTTCTGCACTTCTCTTGACTCTTTCTCCACCCCTTCCCACTTTATGTACCTCTGTTGCTTTTTTGCATCTCTCTTGCTTCTATCTGCCCCTCTCGTGCCTCTTTTGCACCTCTCTTCCTGCATCGCTCTTACCTCTTTCTGCACCTCTGTTCCTTCTTTCTGCACTTCTTTTGTTACTTTCTATACCTCTCACTTCTTTCTGCAACCCTCTTGCCTCTTTTTGCATCCCTCTTCCCTCTTTCTGCATCCCTCTTGCCTCTTACAGCACTACTGTTCCTTCGTTCTGCACTTCTTTTATTTCCTTCTGCAGCTCTCTTGCTTTCTGCATCCCTATTGCATCTTTCTGCACCCCTCTTGTCTCTTTCTTCACCTCTGTTCCATCTTTCTGCTCTACTTTAGTTTTTTTAAGATGCTCTCTTGTGTATTTCTGTACCCCCTTGGCTCTTTCTCCACCGTTCTTCCCTCTTTCGCCACCCCTGTTGTCCGTTTCTGCACCTCTGTTCCTTCTTTCTGCATACATTTTTGGCCCGATTCACAGAACTAACTTAAGACAAAATCCTAAACTTACTACTTTTGGTATTCACAGAAGTTAGGATTTTGTATTAAGTTTGTCTGTTGTTTCTTTCTGCACTTCACTTGCCTCTTTCTCTACCCCTAATCCCTTTTCTGCACCTCTATTGATTCTTTCTGTACTTATTTTGCTAGTTTCTGCACCTCTGCCGCTTCTTTCTGCAACCAGTGTGCCTCTTTCTGCAACCCTCTTCCCAATTTCTGTACCCCTCTTGCCTCTTTCTGCATCTCTGTTCCTTCTATCTGCACTTCTTTTGTTTCTTTCTGCAACTCTCTTGCTTATTTACGTACCCTTCTTACTTCTTTCTCTACCCCACTTTCCCCTGTCTGAACCTCTGTTGATTCTTTCAGCATTTATCTTGCATCTCTCTCCACCCTCTTCCCTCTTTCTGTACCACTTGTGCTTTCTTCTATACCCTTCTTCTCCTTCTGCACTCCTATTGCCTCTTTCTGCACATCTGTTCCGTCTTTCTGCACTTCTTTTGTTTCTTTAGGCATCTCTCTTGCCTCTTTCTTCACTCCTTTTGCCTCTGTCTTCACCCCTCTTCCCCATTTCTGCATCTCTGTTGCTTTCTTTCTGCACTTCTCTTGCTTCTTTCTGCACCTCTGTCCCTTCTTTCTGCAACCATTATGTCTCTTTCTGACCCCTCTTCCCTAATTCTGCACCCCTCTTGTCCCTTTCTGCACCTCTGTTCCTTCTTTCAGTACTTCTTTTGTTTCTTTCTGCATATCTCTTGCTTTTTTTCTGCACCCCTTGTGTCTCTTTCTATACCCTTCTTTTAGCATCCCTCTTGCCTCTTTCTGTACCTCTGTTGCTTCTTTCTGCACTTCCCTGGCTTCTTTCTATATCTCTCTTGCTTCTTTCTGCATCACTCGTGCTTCTTTCTTCACCCCTCTTCCCCCTTTTTCCACTCGTAATGCCTCTTTCTGCACCACTGTTCCTTCTTTATGATTTTCTTTTGTTTCTTTCTGCACCTCTTTTGCTTCTTTCTGTACCCCTCTTACCACTTTCTCCACCCCTCCTCCTTCTTTTTGCATCTTTCTGCACTTCTCTTGTCTCTTTCTCCACCCCAACCTCTATTTCCGCACTTCTGTTGCTTCTTTCTGCATTTCTCTTGCTTCTTTCTGCCCCTCTGTCCCTTCTTTCTGAAACACTTGTGACTCTTTCTCCACCCCTCTTGACTCTTTCTCCACCTCTGTTTCTTCTTTCTGTACTTCTTTTGTTTCTTTCTGCACGTCTCTTGCTTCTTTCTGCACCCTTCATGCCTCTTTTTGCACCCCTCCTCCCTCTTTTTGCACCCATCTTGCCTCTTTCTGCACCTCTGTTGCTTCTTTCTGCACTCCTCTTGCGTTTTTCTACATCTCTCTTGTATTTTTCTATACCTCTCTTGCTTTTTTTTGCACTAGTTATGCTTTTTTCTGCACCCCTCTTCCCTTGTTCTGCAGTCTTCTTGCCACTTTCTGCACCTCTATTCCTTCTTTCTGCTCTTCTTTTGTTTCTTTCTGCACCTCTCTTGCTTCTTTCTGCACCCCTCTTGCACCTTTCTCCACACCTTTTCCCCCTTTTCTATCTCTATATGCTCTTTCTGTACTTCTCTTGCTTCTTTCCATCCCTCATCACTCTTTCTGCACCTCTGTTGCTTCTTTTTGCACTTCTCCTGCTTCTTTTGTCTCTTTCTCCACCTCTCCTCCCCCTTATGTACCTCTGTTGCTTCTTTCTGTACCTCTCTTCCTTCTTTCTTTCTGTACCTCTCTGGTTATTATCTGTATCCCACTTGCCTCTTTCTCCACCCCACTTCTCCCTCTCTGTATCTTTGTTGCTTCTTTAGGCAGTTCTCTTGCTTATTTTTGTACGTCTCTTGCTTCTGTCTTCAACTCTTTTGCCTCTTTCTTCATCCCTCTTGACTCTTTCTGCTCCTCTTTTCCTTCTTTCTGCACTTCTTTTGTTTTTTCTGCAACTTCCTTGCTTCTTTATGTACCCCTATTGCTTCTTTCTGCCCCTTTGTGCCTCTTTCAGACCCCTCTTCCCTCTTTCAGCATCCTCTTTGCCACTTTCTGCACCTCTCTACCTTCTTTCTGCAATTATTTTGTTTCTTTCTGCACCTCTCTTGTTTCTTTATGTATACTTCTTGCCTTTTTTCTACTTCCCCCTTTTTGCATCTTTGTTGCTTCTTTATGCAGTTCTCTTGCTTCTTTCTACACCTCTCTTGCACCTTTATGTACCCCTTGTGCCGCTTCCTGCACTCCTCGTCCCTCTTTCTGCACCCCTCTACCCTCTTTCTGTACCCTTCTTTCCTCTTTCTGCACCTCTGTTGCTTCTTTCTGTTCTCCTCTTGCTTCTTTCTACACCTCTCTTGTTTCTTTCTGCACCACTCGTACTTTTTTCTGAACCCCTCTTCCCTCTTTCTGCACCCCTCTTGCCCCTTTTTGCATCTCTGTTGCTTCTTTCGATACTTCTCTTGTCTCTTTCTCCACCTCTCATCACTCTTTCTGCACCCCGATTACTTCTTTCTGCACTTCTTTTGCTTCTTTCTACACCTTTGTCTCTTCTTTCTGCAACCCTTGTGCCTCTTTCTGTACCCCTCTTCCCTGTTTCTGCACCCCTCTTGCCTCTTTCTGCACCTCTGTTCCTTCTGTCTGTATTTTTGTTTCTTCCTTCACTTCTTTTGCTTCTTTCTGCACTCCTCGTGCCTCTTTTACACCCCTCTTCCTTCTTTGTGCACCCCTCTTGCCTCTTTCTGTATCTTTTCCTTCTTTCTGCACTTCTTTTGTTTCTTTTGGTACCCCTTTTGTTTCTTTCTGTACCCCCTTTGCCTCTTGCTTTTGATTCATTCCGCAGCTCTAATGCTTTTTCCTGCACCCACTGCCTCTTTCTCTACCCCTCTTCCCTCTTTCAGCACCCCTTTTGTCCCTTTATGCACCTCTGTTACTTCTTTCTGTACTTCTTTAGTATCTTTTTGCACATCTCTTGCTTCTTTCTGTACTTCTCTTGCCTCTTTCTGTACTCAAATAGGAGATGCAAGCTGTCAAGTTTAAAGCTCTGCGTGCTCTTATAACTGAGGTACATGTCTACTTCTATACGTATTCTCACATATGATATGCATCTGAAGATGGTAGCTTCTTCTATAGGTGGTTAAATGTTCACAGTTTGCTTTGTGATTCAGTTGCAAAGGCAGACAAGTCTTTTGTATGTAGGTGTTATAGAGCCCCTCACATTTTCTATTGAATACCCATATGCCCTGTATTAAGAGCAGAAAGAAATATATACTCCTTTTTGTCAACATATTTACAGAGTATGCTGTTAGAAACACAGGTATTCAAGTATTTTTACGTTTATTTTTTTGTAACATGTCACTTGGTAAAAGCAGAGACACGCATGCACACAGTCACAAACTTGGTCAAACTTACAACAGTGATAAGCTTAGGAGTGCTGTTTTATATTTGGTAGGCTGAACATTCTGAGCAGTCGATTATTAGTGAACCTGCAAGAGAAAAGTGAGGTTTAAGACATCTTGGGAGAAGGATTAGTGATTAGGCTACTTTGTATGAGTCTGTTATAAGGTACAGTCAAAGTAAGCCTCTTTCTGCACCTCTGTTGGTTCTTTCTGCACTTCTCTAGCTTCTTTTTGCACCTTTCATTCTCTTTCTGGAATGCTTATTTCTGTGCATGTCTCCCTCTTTCTGCACATGTCGTACCTATGAAGGCATATTTAGAAATTAGAATTTAAAAAAACCTTAGACATTCAACAGAAAAAACAGAGGTTTCAGGGACATTATAGTTAGGAATTAGCATTTAAAAAACCTTTGAAATTCACTGAAATAAACCATAGGTTTCAGGGACGTTATAGTTAGTTGGACATTTTACTCATACAAAGAAAGAGAAATTCAGCCTTTATAATTAGTTGAGCTAACTATAACTTGCTCCCCCGCAATGCACTACTGATGACGTCACATAATTACATCACTCATGACATGGTCAGTGACATCACTGATGACGTCACTGATGACCTCTCAAATGACATCACTAACAGCATCATCCACATGATCATCTGATGCACATCCTTACACCCTACTATGAACTTTGATACATCCCCTCTAAAATACAGACTATCATTCTCAAAACCATAGACATACCAATACCAGTTAGTACATACCCACTCACTGATTCATAGGTCTACCAACACATCCACTCACCCATAGTCACTCATACATACAGTCACTCAATAATATAGCCACTGATATATGCACTCATATACCTATACAGATACCCACACACTGCCATTCACCCATAGAGTTACTCACACACCTAGTCAGTCATGCAAAGAATCAATCATACTCACATTTACTCACCTATACAGGTATACACACACATCACCTCACGTATTCTTACATATGCTAACATATACGTAATCTCTTATACAATCACTGACACAAGCACACACTCATCCATACAGCCACTCTAACAATCAATCACTCTCGCATATAGTCATTTATATAGTCCAATACTCACATATACTGCGTTTAACATACGTAGTTACTCACACATGTACCATTGAGACATCCATTCACTCAACAACACACCCATACACACGCTCACAAGCCCATACAGCCCTTCAAAGATGCACTCTTGAACCCATACACCCATAAAATCACCCACTCATAAATCTGTGCACATAGTTACATACCCCCATCTACCCACACAGATACTCAGGCACCCATACAGAGACTTAGACAACCAATCAATAACCCGCTTACACACCAACTGACAGACTGATACAGACATTCACACAGATTTGTCACTAACACATTCATTCAGTAAGACATGTTTAATCACTCACTCATACAGTCAGTCACGCACCTACTAAATCATCCATTCAGACACTCATACACCCACTGATTCTTCAATACACCCTGGCATACATATATATATATAAAACATATTTAAACGTTACAGAACACACAGTCACTGGATGATGTCATCAGTGATGTAGTTTGAGATGTTATCAGTGATGCCATCGACCATGTCATGAGTGATGTAATATGTAACGTCACCAGCAGTGCATTGTGGGGGCGCGAGTTATAGTTGGCTCAGCTAACAATAACATCTGAATTTCTCTGCTTTTGTATGAGTGAAATGTCAGCGTAACGGTAACGTTCCCAAAACCTGTGTTTTATCAGTGAAAAAAAATATATGCATATCAATATATATATTTTTTTCTGAAAAAACACATGTCTCAAGGACGCTATAATTAGTAATTAGCATTTAAAAAACCTTATAAATTTACTGATAAACCACAGGATTCAGGGACATTATATTTAGAAATTATCATTTAAAAAACGTTACAAATTCACTGAAAAAACAATAGGTGTCAAGGACGTTATAGTTAGTTGGACATTTCACTTGTACAATTCAGCCATTATAGTTACTTGAGCTAACCATAACTCGCTCACCCGTAATGCACTGCTGATGACGTCACATTTTGCATCATTCATGACATGGTCATTGACATCACTGATGACATCACTGTTGACATCCATTTATTTCCTGATAAATAGTAGAGCATTCACATTGTCACTGTCATTCTCCATGGTTTTTTTTTGTAGTTAACTTAATTTTAGATGTACGTAAAGTCCTGATTCTGGTTATGTCCTTTTGGGATCATAGTTCTCAATGAAAGAATATGTCTAGAATATGTGTAGATACTTTTTGTCCTAGCAATTTCTCTTGGTTGCCTTCTCTTTCTGACACTGGAATTTGTTTGGTTGCATAATAATTTAGTACTTCTCAGTTGTTGTTTTGATATTCCTCCATATGTTTTGCAACTGCGTTCCTGCATTCCCTATTTTCTTTTGCTCTGATGTGTTCCAGATTTCTACATTGATGTATTACCTACTGGTGATAGCTCATGCTGTAAGATAACTATATCTCATGCCCTCACCATAAACTGTGCTTGGCGGGGCTATATATATATATATATATATATATATATATATATATATATATATATATATCTATATATCTATCTATATATATATATATATATATATATATATATATATATATATATATATATATATATATATATATATATATATATATATATATATATATATATATATATATATATTACCTACTGGCGGTCGCCAGTAGAAAGTTATAGTTAGGATTTTTTTCAATGTTAAATCTCAAAATTCTATTTGGAATAACTTTGGCGCCGGTTGACGAATCTGCCTCAAAATTTCCTCAAAATGGCCTCGCGGCGTTCCGGTCCTTCCCTAAAAGTTTGGGGGGGATTCGTTAAGCTGGGGCCGAGATAAAAGGGGGTCCCAAAACGCGTTTTCCCCATGTTAATTTCCATAGGGCGGTCGATTTCACTTTTAGCCCGAACGGCTGAATGGATTTCCACCAAACTTGGCAAAATTGTAGGGACTGGTAGCCCGATGTGCCTTTGCTATGTCTCAAGATATGTGCTCCAGTGGATTTTGAGTAATTAAGGTTCAAAAAAATATATATATCTATAGCCGCGCACTGGTACGTGCACCGGTACGCGCACCGGGCACGCCACGCGAGTGGCGCACGGAAAGCTGATTGGCTCTCGGGTGTCTGTAAACATTCGAAACAGTCTGGAGCGGCCGCCATCTTGTGTCTCGGTAGGATCGAGACACGAGAGGTGGGCAAAACAAAGAGGGAAATGACCATAAGGGGGCAGGGTAGACCCCCCCTTGACCCCCTAGGTTTGATGTGGGGGCTATAAAAGGGCCCCGCGGGGCATTTAAAATATTTTTTTTTTTCGTTTTGCACGGGGGAAGCGCCTGGTACGCGCAGCGGGGAGCGGCCCGGGGAGCGTACTATGAGGGAAAAAGATGACAGAGTTTATAAAAAAAGAAGCCTTTATTTAGAAATTGGAGGTAGTTCTAAAAAGAACTTTTTTTTTTCTTCTTTTTGTTGTTTTATATTTTTTTGTGTTTTTTGAACATTTTGTACTTTTTTTGGCTTTTCAAAACAGTTTTATATTTTTTTTGTATTTTTTTAGGGGGAGAAACAAAAAAAGGGAATTGAAACTGGCTCAACTGGAGCAAAAAAACAAAAAACCCAAAAAATTACTTCTTTTTGGGGCACTTGTGATTATCACCTGCAAGGACGATGAGCTTTACGCTTTTTTCACCATAGGCGATAAGCTTGCCACATGCAGAACAAGTGATTTTAAAATCAGCAAATCTTGGCTGAATACAAGGCATCATCTCTGATGTTTCTGGTCCCGATGAAGTGGGTTGGTTTCTTTGGGAGGTGGTCCTTGATGACTGGGGGAGGTTACTGGCCAGTTCCCTGAACTCTGCACGAGAGTAGTTGTTGGGTGCTTTCGGGTCATATGTCGAATCATGGTATAGTTACCAAATGAATATTTTTTGTTTGGGTTGCCCCGTGAAAGTTCTTCATTGCAGATTAGGCAAGTTACCTTGGCCGCATTCACTTTTTTCTTGCCCTCTGGGATTGAAAAAAACTCCCATACAATGTGTGGCTTGGGTTTGTATGGGGTATTTTCTTCAGGCAGCCATCTTCTCCTCCCCTCCTCCTCTTCGTCTTCCTCCTCCTCCTCTTCTTGACCACCAATATAATCTGGAGCTGGTCCTGTTGGTGGTTGTGGTGGTGGTGGGGCAGATGCACCAGCTGCTGCTGCTACTGAAGCCATTATTAAGATCAAAAATGTACAGAGATGTACAAACAGGTCTTCCTCAGTCAAAGGACAAAGTCAGAATAAGGAAAAAAGGTGGGGTCTTTCATCATTTTGAAAAAAAACTGTCCTGAACCAATGAGAAGTGTTATTTTCAGGTCACAAGACCAGGGGCTTCATCATTATGAAACTAAAACTGTTATGAACCAATGAAAAGTGTTATTTTCAGGTCACATGACCCGACGCGCTTACGCTATGCGCCCCCGGGCGCGCCCGGGGGCGCTCCGGGTCGCGTAGCGTAAGCGCGTCGGATGTTTACGTTGCGCGATCGTATTCGCTCGAGTACTTCCGGGTGCGCTTACGCCGTGCGTATCACGCGGACGCGGCTACGCGATACGTCATGATCATGTTTTCGTTCGCGATATTGGCGCTTACGGGACGCTCCCCGGAGCGCGCCCGGGGGCGCTTTATAAAACTACGCTTTTCGGGGCGCTCCCCGGGAAGCGCACCGGGAGCGCTCCAAAGCAAAAAATAAAAATAAAAAATTGGGAAAAATTGTAGGGACTGGTAGCCCTATTCTTAAGTGGTTTTTACGAAAATTAACTTTGATAAAATATATATTGTGCTACATTGGGCTATATATATGCCAAAATGTAGCCCAAATGTAGCCCAATGTAGCCCAATGTAGCCCAAAGATGGCCACCAGAGACCAAAAAATCCAAATGTAGCCCAAATATCAGCTAGATGTAGCCCAACTGTAGCCCAATGACAGAATGTACCACAGTGTTCTAAAGAACAACTAGAGTGCTAACAGTCTTATTTATAAAGTGAGACTTATAGTTAGGAATTAGAATTTAAAAAACGTTTGAAATTCACTGAAAAAAACATAGGTTTCACACCAGTTATAGTTAGGAATTAGCATTTAAAAAACCAATGAAATTCACTGAAAAAACCATAGGTTTCACACCAGTTATAGTTAGGAATTAGCATTTAAAAACCTATTAAATTCACTAAAAAAACCATAGGTTTCACATCAGTTATAGTTAGCTGGAAATTTTACTGACATAAAACCAATGAAATTCCACGTTATAGTTAGTTGGACTCACTATAACTTGCGCGCCTGCAATGCACTGCTGATGACGTCACATATTACATCACTCATGACATGGTCAGTGACATCACTCATGACATCACTGATGACACCATCCTTGTGGCAGACTGATAGACCTCCTTTCAGTGTAATTTAACCATTGAAACACATATTCAAACAATAGAAACTAACATTTTCAAAAAAAATGGAGATACCCATACCAGTTATAAAAACCAATTCAGTAATTCCACCATCTATATACACATCCACTCATACACCAACAGTTTTATATAGTCACTCATACATATTCTCACTCATCATATATAGTGAAACACATATACATCCTGTTACACACCGACAGTCTTACAAAAGTTACTCACACACATCCTCACACATGCAAATAAACTATTGAACATCCATTTATTTGCATATACAGCTATACATACATTAGCACATTACTTCTAAGGAAACTTACACATACTTACTCTCTTAAACAATCACTTATAGAAACACATACTTATTTAAAAAGGAACTCTTTCAATCTCTCACTCTCACATATACTGACTTATATACATCAATGCTCATATATACAAGATTAAAACATATGTAGTTACTCATAAAGACACTAGTGAGACAGGCATTCACTCACTAACACACACATATACACACTCATCCACCCATACAGTCCTGCACATATGCTGTCTTCAAAAAACATACAAACAGTGAGTCAGTCACCAACCCATGCAGCCACTTATACACAAAGTGAAACACTGATACATATGTTTAAAAATATAAAAATTACTCGTTAATATATGTATTCATTAAGATACACGTAATAAGGCAGTTAACCAATCAATTCTTTTAAAAAAAAACATCCATTTACACACTTATTTAACCATTTATTCTTCCATCGTCCTTTACAAATACAAATATAAAACATATTTATTTTTCATAAACACACACATTCACTGGATGGTGTCATCAGTGATGTCATGAGTGATGTCACTGACCATGTCATGAGTGATGTAATATGTGACGTCATCAGCAGTGCATTGCAGGCGCACAAGTTATAGTGAGTCCAACTAACTATAACGTGGAATTTCATTGGTTTTATGTCAGTAAAATTTCCAGCTAACTATAACTGATGTGAAACCTATGGTTTTTTTAGTGAATTTAATAGGTTTTTTAAATGCTAATTCCTAACTATAACTGGTGTGAAACCTATGGTTTTTTCAGTGAATATATATATATATATATATATATATATATATATATATATATATTCACTGAAAAAACCATAGGTTATAGACCATATATAGTTAGGAATTCGCATTTACAAAACCTTATTTTACTCACACAAAACCATTGAAATTCCATATATAGTTAGTTGCACTAACTATATATCGCGCACCCGCAATCCACTGCTGATGATGTCACATATTACATCATTCATGACATGGTCAGTGACATCACTGATGACATCACTGATGACATCTCAAATGACATCACTGATGACATCTCATTTGACATTACTGATCACATCACTGATGATATCATTCATGTGATAATACGATGAACCTCTTCAGACTCTAATATAACCTTAGATACAATCAGTGTAAACAGACACTCACAGACTGTCACTCATCCATGGAGTTACTCACACACCTAGTCAGTCATGCAAAGAATCAATCACACCTCCATTTCCTCAACTATACAGTTATACAAACTTTACTTATTCAAACATATACTAACACATATTTACTCTCTTATACAATCCCTGATACAAGTTCACAATGATCCATACAGCCACTCACACATTCACTGGCTCTTATGCACAGTTATTTATATATGTCAACTCTCACATGTACTGTGTTTTACATATGTACTTACTTTGACATGTAGCACTGAGATATCCATTCACTCACCAATACACTCATGCACATAGTCAACCGCCCATACAGCTGTTTCCACATGCACTTTTGAAACCATACATCTAGTGAATCAACTGCTCACACATCTATGCACAGAGTCATACACCTCCCAGCCACCCACACACACACTCAGTCTCCCATACAAATACTTGGGCAACCAATCAATAACCCATATAGTTACTCATATAGCTACTTATCAACACATGCAACAGTTTACAGAACAACAGACATAATGATGCACAAATTAAGACAGTTTAGTCACTAACCCATGCACTCAGTGAGACACATTTAATCACTCACTCATACAGTCAGTCATGCACCTACTAAATCCTTCATCCAGACACTTATACATCCACTCATTCTTCAATATGTAAGACATATTTTAACTTTACAGAAACATACAGTCACTGGATGTTGTCATCAGTGATGTCATCAGTGATGTCATTTGAGATGTCATCAGTGATGTCATCAGTGATGTCACTGACCATGTCATGAATGATGTAATATGTGACATCATCAGCAGTGGATTGCGGGTGCGCGATATATAGTTAGTGCAACTAACTATATATGGAATTTCAATGGTTTTGTGTGAGTAAAATAAGGTTTTGTAAATGCGAATTCCTAACTATATATGGTCTATAACCTATGGTTTTTTCAGTGAATTTTCAAGGTTTTGTAAATGCTAATTCCTAACTATATATGGTCTATAACCTATGGTTTTTTCAGTGAATTTTCAAGGTTTTGTAAATGCTAATTCCTAACTATATATGGTCTATAGCCTATGGTTTTTTCAGTGAATATATATATATACATACATATATAAACATATATCATCTGTATATCTATATAAATACAAACATAAATGCATGCATACATATACTTATATGCATACAGATGCATGTTATTTACATGAAAGTTGAAAAAACACTAATAAAAGCAAAGCTAAAAAGCCACCTCATTACAAACAGAATGGCTTTAACTTAAACGAGGGCGAGATCTATTGCATTTTCAATTCTTGTTTACTTTGGTTCCATCAAGAAGGCATTCAGATGTGTCACACATTTGCCATACATTCTGAATGTTAGCACTCTAGATTAGATCACTGTAGTAAAGCTACTGCTCACCAGGGACGTCTGCTGCTGGTATTCAAAGTGCATGCTTCAGTCTGCATGTCAGAATTTTTTTAATGAAATAGAAGAGGATTTGAGAAGCCACTCAAAATGATCCCTAATTTTTCTTTCTGAAGCACTAATCATACTTTCTATGGCAAAATTAACCCCCTCATGTTGTTCCTTTTTAAATTGAGTGTTTTCAGACTTACCACTTCATTCCAATCAAGATGGCTTCTGGTGTGCCATACTTTTGTCATAAGTAAGACTGTTAGCGCTCTAGTTGTTCTTTAAAACACTCTGGGACATTCTGTCATTGGGCTATACTTGGGGTACATCTGGGTGATATTTGGGCTACATTTAGGCTCTTTTGTCTCTGGTGGCCATCTTGGGAGACTGTATGTCAGAATTTTTTAATGAAATTGAAGAGGGTTTGAGAAGTCACTCAAAATGTGCCCTAATTTTTCTTTCTGCAGCACTAATCATAATTCATATGGCAAAATATACCCCCTCATTTTGTTCCATTTTAAATTAAATGTTTTAAGAGTTACCACTTTATTCCCATCACGATGGCTCCAGGTGTGCTATACCTTTGTAATAAGTGGGACTGTTAGCGCTCTAGTTGTTCTTTAGAACACTCTGGGACATTCTGTCATTGGGCTATACTTGGGCTACATCTGGGTGATATTTGGGCTACATTTGGGCTCTTTTGTCTCTGGTGGCCATTTTGGGAGACTGCATGTCAGAATGTTTTAATGAAATAGAAAAGGATTTGAGAAGTCACTCAAAATGTGCCCTAATTTTTCATTCTGCAGCACTAATCATACTTTTTATGGCAAAATATACCCCCTCATGTTGTTTCTTTTTAAATTAAATGTTTTAAGAGTTACCACTTTATTCCAATCAAGATGGCTTCAGGTGTGCCACACCTTTGTAATAAGTAGGACCGTTAGCGCTCTAGTTGTTCTTTAGAACACTCTAGGAGGCTGCAGTAGAACACAAAGGAATCAACTGACAGTCTCTGTCCTTGTTGGATGTACATGTTTTACTGAGAATGTCAGACTTCATTTTCACATGACTGAGAAAGATAATGTGAATTTACAGAAAATATGCTTTCAGTTTAGCTTATAGATCCCCTTCCAAACCACTGTGGGAAAATCATGAGATATTAGTTTTCTTTCAAACAATATTCATGATATCACAGCAGAAGGTTTTTTCACATGGTAAAATCACCTTAGAACCCACCACAATTCCTAAAACGAGTATGGTACCATCAACAAATGATTTATAATGTAACTAAAGTCCTAAAACCCTCTATTAACTACAATGCTTTTTAATGAGGTGCTATCATGTATATTGGTCCCAAGATGGCTGCCAACACTTCTTGGATGAAGTGCTGACAGCCAATCAGATCAGATGTGTGGTTAGGCTCCGCCCAGATATATATCTTTTTTTTAACCTAAATTACTCAAAATCCACTGGAGCACATATATTGAGACCTAGCAAAGGCACATCGGGCTAACAGTCCCTACAATTTTGCCAAGTTCCGTGCAAATCCATTCAGCCGTTCGAGCTAAAAGTGAGGCCAACCGCCCCATGGAAATTAACATGGGAAAAACGCGTTTTGGGACCCCCCTTTTTTCTTGGCCCCCCCTTTATGAAACCCCCCAAATTGCCAGGGGCTGCTCAGAAACAAAATGTTCCATTTTCCTGAAAATTTCAGCCAATTCCGTCCACAAACGCCAAAGTTATTAGACATAGAATTTTCAAAAATCCCATAGAGAAAAAATCCTAACTATATATACCTACTGGCGACCGCCAGTAGGTAATATATATATATATATATATATATATATATATATATACTCACTGAAAAAACATAGGTTTCACACCAGTTATAGTTAGGAATTAGCATTTAAAAAACCTATTAAATTCACTGAAAAAACATAGGTTTGACACAAGTTATAGTTAGCTGGAAATTTTACTGACATAAAACCATTGAAATTCCCACATTATAGTTAGTTGGATTCACTGTAACTTGCGCGCCTGCAATGCACTGCTGATGACGTCACATATTACATCACTGATGACACCATCCAGTGAATGTGTGTCTTTCTGAAAAATAAATATGTTTTATATATGTATTTGTAAAGGTCGATGGAAGAATAAATGTTTAAATAAGTGTGTAAATGGATGTTTTTTTAATAAAATATTGATTGGTTAACTGGCTTATTAAGTGTATCTTAGTAAATACATATATTAGCGAGTAATTTTTAAATATTTAAATATATGTATCAGTGTTTCAATTTGTGTATAAGTGGCTGCATGGGTTGGTGACTGACTCACTGTTTGTATTTGTTTTGAAGACAGCATATGTTCATGACGGTATGGGTGGCTGAGTGTGTATATGTGTGTGTTAGTGAGTGAATGCCTGCCTCACTAGTGTCTTTATGAGTAACTACATATGTTTTAATCTAGTATATGTGAGTATTGATGTATATAAGTGAGTATATGTGAGAGTTAGAGATTGTTAGAGTTCCTGTTTAAATAAGTATGTGTTTCTATAATTGATTGTTTAAGAGAGTAAGTATGTGTAAGTTTCCTTAGAAGTAAGGTGGTAGTGTGTGTATAGTTGTATATGCTAATAAAATGGATGTTCAATAGTTTATTTGCATGTGTGAGTATGTGTGTGAGTAACTTTCGGAAGACTGTCGGTGTGTAACAGGATGTATATGTGTATCACTACATATGATGAGTGAGTATATGTATGAGTGACTATATAGAACTGTTGCTGAATGAGTGGATGTGTATATAGATGGTGGTATTACTGAATTGGTTGTTGTAACTGGTATGGGTATCTCCATTTTTTTGAAAATGTTAGTTTCTATTTTTGAATATGTGTTTCAAGGGTTACATTACACTGAAAGGAGGTCTGTCACTCTGTCACAAGGATGGTGTCATCAGTGATGTCATGAGTGATGTCACTGACCATGTCATGAGTGATGTAATATGTGACGTCATCAGCAGTGCATTGCAGGCGCGCAAGTTATAGTGAGTCCAACTAACTATAACGTGGGAATTTCAATGGTTTTATGTCAGTAACATTTCCAGCTAACTATAAATATATTTCAGTGAATTTAATAGGTTTTTTAAATGCTAATTCCTAACTATAACTGGTGTGAAACCTATGGTTTTTTCACTGAATTTCAAAGGTTTTTTAAATGCTAATTCCTAACTATAACTGGTGTGAAACCTATGTTTTTTTCAGGGAATTTCATAGGTTTTTTAATAGCACATTTCTATATCTATGAAATGTCATATTTTTTATAATGAATCCTATAATGTATATTTATGTAATACTATTTTTTTATTCATATTGTTCATGGTTTTTTTGGGGGTTTTTTTGCCCTGAAGCGCTCCCGGTGCGCGTCCCGGTGAGCGCACCGGAAAGCGCTGTCTTGTGGCGCGCCCCAGGGCGCGTACCAGTGACCGTCCCATTAGCGCTTTTTCCGCGAACGAAAACATCGTCGTGACGTATCGCGTAGCCGCGTCCGCGTGATACGCACGTAAACGCACCCGGAAGCACTCGAGCGCATACGATCGCGCAACGTAAGCATCCGACGCGCTTACGCGACGCGCCCGGGGGCGCGTAGCATAAGCGCGTCGGGTCATGTGAACTAAAAATAACACTTTTTATTGGTGCAGGACAGTTCTGGTTTCCAAATGATGAAAGCCCTGGTCATGTGACCTGAAATTAACACTTTTCATTGTTTCAGGACAGTTTTGTTGAAGACCTCTCTGTACTTTTTTTGCTTGAAAATGGCTTCAGTAGTAGCAGCAGCAGGAGCATCTCAGCCACCACCACCACCACCACCACCAAGAGGACCACCACAACACCACACTGGTGGAGATGAAGAAGAGGAAGAGGAGGAGGAGGAAGAGGAGCGGAGGAGGACATTCCTGCCAGAAGATAATACACCATATAGGCCAAAGCCACACATTGTATGGGAGTTTTTTTCCATCCCAAGTGGCCTAAAAAAGGTGAATGCGCCAAAGGTGACTTGCCTAATCTGTAACATGGAACTTTCAAGGGGGAACCCTAACAAAAAATACTCATTTGGCAATAACACCATGATTCGCCACATGCAGCGCAAGCATCCAAACAACTATGCTGCGGCAGAGGTGAGAGAACTGGCCAGTAACCCTCCCCAATCTTCACCCAGCACCTCAAAAAGAAAGCAACCCACTCCATCGGGACCAGAGGCAAGAGAGATGGTCCCAAACATTCAACCCCAGTTTTGGAAATACAAGATCACTTGTATTTTTTGTTGGAAAACCGTCACCTATAGTGAGCAAAGCATAAAGCTCATCAACCGTGCTGGTGACAACCACAAATGCCCCAAAAATCCATAATTTTTTCCTGTTTTTTTTTTGCTCCAGTTGAGCCGTTTTCAATTCCTTGTTTTTTGTTTCTCCCCAGAAAAATAACAAAAAAAATATAAAATAGCTCATAAAAGCCAAAAAAAGTACAAAATGTTCAAAAAAACATTTAAAAAAATATACAACAACAAAAAGAAGAAAAAAAACTGTTCTTTTCAGAACAACCTCCAATTTATAAAAAAAGGCTACATTTTTGAAAATTCTGTCATTCTTTTTCTCCCATGGTACGCTCCCCGGTTTGCTCCCCGGTGCGCGTACCGGGCGCTCCCCCCGCGTAAATCGAAAAAAAAAAGAAAAAATAAATTGCCCCGCGGGGCCCTTTTATGGCCCCCACATCAAACCTAGGGGGTCAGGGGGGGTCTATTCTGCCCCCTTTTGGTCATTCCCCTCTTTGTTTTTGCCACCTCTTGTGTCTCGATCCTACCGAGACACAAGATGACGGCCGCTCTGGACTGTTTGGAATGTTTACAGACACCCGAGAGCCAATCAGCTTTCCACGCGCGAACTCGCGTAGCGCGCTGGTTCGCACCCCCGAGCGCGTACCGGGGAGCACTTATAGATATATATATTTTTTTTAACCTAAATTACTCAAAATCCACTGGAGCACATATCTTGAGACATAGCAAAGGCACATTGGGCTACCAGTCCCAACAATTTTGCCAAGTTTCGTGGAAATCCATTCAGCCGTTCGGGCTAAAAGTGAGGTCGACCGCCCTATGGAAATTAACATGGGGAAAACACGTTTTGGGACCCCTTTTTTCTCGGCCCCCGCTTGACGAATCCCCCCCAAACTTTCAGGCAAGGACCGGAGCGCCGCGAGGCAAATTGGAGGAAATTTTCAGGCAGATTCCTCAACCGGCGCCAAAGTTATTCCCAATAGAATGTTGCGATTTCCCTATTGAAAATAATCCTAACTATAACTACCTACTGGTGACCGCCAGTAGGTAATATATATATATATATATATATATATATATATATATATATATATATATATATATGAAAATCCAACGCGTTGCCGGCGGCAGCCGTCAGCCAGCAAACAGGTACACAGACTCCTTGAATAATTACCGCAAGCCAGACTTCAATTCGAAAAGTTATTTATTCAGCAAATGGTGAAGGTGGTGCCTGTCATCAGACGCGTTTCGGACTTGCGTCCTTGCTCACTGATGAGCGGGTGAAGTGGAGGTCATGTATATATACCAAGTAGGTACACATACAAATTTCGCGCCTTAACAAATACTAAACATAGATGGTGGACTAACATAGAAAGTCTCATCCCAAACCCAATATGTGGGCGCCATTTTGTAATGGTAAAAGGTGGAATACAAATGTGTACAGTAACCATCTCACATGTAAACCAAATACACAGCATCGATTTAACTCAACTCAAATCACATCCCAAATAAATCGTAATGCTACGTTTTTTAAATAAATGGAAATTTACACCAAGTATCCAAACATAATTATGACGTTTGTAACGTTGTGCATTCGTGTACGTTTATAATCAGTACAAATACTAGAAATATATACACGATAAGTTAATACACTGCATAAATGCAAGGTACACTAAAGCATTATGGTACTTGGTGATGTGAGCAAGACAGGTTAAAACAAATTCATTTTCCGGCATCCTATCACTGGTGAGCATGATGCCATCTGTGTATAAAGTAAAGATATTAATATGATAAAATAATGTATTATATTAAGTGGGCAAATGTCTGTACAAATACGCCAACAACATGCTGCAAGTTTGGATTCCCCATTAAAGACTTTAGAGTTTACTATAGAGGAAATAACAAAACTCAATGTTAGAATGATCAGTGATCGGGTTGGTTCCAATACTATACTGTACCATATGGTACCTGCTATGGAATTACTTGATCACTCGAACCTGATCATATAATGTAGGGTAGTAATGGTGGTAGGGCCAAGCGTTGATCTAGACCTGCCAACCTACATACCCTGCAATATCTAAGTAATCATGTGTTGACCAAGAAGAAAGCCCAACTAAACCTAATTACACTTGTGGGTGATTAAGTATTAATCATAAGACACTCCTTACAGAAAGTGAAGGCTTAAAAACGGAACATCTCATACAAATACCATGAGAGCCGTAAGGCTGTGACGTGTGAAAAATAAAGTGCTAAAGTGTGAATATATAATATATGTATATGAGGAACTCTATATGCCCAAATGACTTCATTCATTATCTGACTTTCAAGATCTTAATATAATTGGGCAGGACAATACTGTTGCGACTAATGAAGGAGAAAAGAGAAACACGTGGACAGTAGGATTTACAAAACATACAATCAGGTTGTACATATCAACTAGCTGAGATCTAGAGTGCAGAATGTTAAAAGTTGAATGGACACTCCAGCATATATGCATTATTCATAATACAGCCAGGAATTTATGGATACCTAAAATAAGATATAAACATGATTGAAATTACAGAAAATTGCAAAGGTCTTCCCCTATGTTCAATCCCCCCGGATGTTTACTGTTGAGCATAACAATATACTTGGATTCCAGTAAGCGAAGACGTTTCTCATTATCCCCACCTTTCTTGTTTGGAATAATGGCATCGATCACAAAATATTTTAGATGGTTTAAATTCTGATTGTGAACAGATTGAAAATGCCTAGCAACCGGGTATGCGGAATCCGCATTGACTATGGCTCGTAAATGTTGGAGTATATGTAGGTATACCGCCCCTTTTGTACTGCCAATTCAGTGCGGCAAGTATAATGGGATTTGAGCATGATGGGTTGAGTCTCAAAAGGTGTCGGGCAAGATCTAGTGTTTACACCGAATTTACATGCTCTACAGCTAATGCGATTTAGAAAAGGGGGTGGTGATGAACAGAGTGTCTGAGTTAAACAGACCACTCTTACCCAGTCCAAAGATCAGGGCTTGATCCATCACCGTTATTTATCTCACTGCCCCATCCCAGCCCTGATCTCTTGACTGGGTGAGAGCTTTCTGCTTAATTCAGAGACTCTGTCCCTCACCACCCCTTGTTGTAAATATTTTTGTCCACCCTAAGCGTGGAAGGGTATTCTCAGATGTGAGACCCTTGCTCATTGCACCATCAGGATTCAAGCAAACCGGGCCGAAGACGGCTGTAATGCCAGAAACCGGTCCCCGGGAGCTTGTTTCCTTCCCAGTGTAAGAATTGGCTTTTGTAGTTTGGTTTGCCCTGTTCCCATCATGCACTGGGACAGGAACAGACTAATTTGACCAGATCTGGTCTTTGAACTGCCCTGTAAACTCTGTTTCTATTTTACCCTGCTCCTGGTCGGACCATCATTTGATTTCTTTTACCCTTTCTATATATCCCCCGATCAAACCTCCACTTCCTAAAAACGTGTGGGTCCGGGCCTGGGGACGAGTAGATCTAGACAACCTCTCCGACTCACTTATGACCTCCTGCCCCTCACTACAGGGGTTATCCACCCTCTCCCAAGCCGCCTACATCAACCAGTGGCTCACTTCTGGGTGTGACTCTATTGCTCCACTCAAGCGGGTCACATCTAAGCGGGAGAAGGATGCCAACCTGTGGTTTAATGAGGATCTTAAGACTGCCAAATTAGCGGTACGCAGAGCTGAGCGTGCCTGGAGGAGAAATTACTGTCCCCTACTAAGACTGGAGTTTATCAACACCTTAGCCCAGTATAAGCAGGCCATCTTAGGGGCTAAAACAGCTTATTTCTCCTCCAAAATCCTCGCCGCAGAGAATCAATCGAAAGTAATTTTTTCGATTGTTAACAACTTGGCATTCTCTGACAGAGCTACATTGAAACCCACTCCCTCACCTGAACTCTGTCACTCCCTTAATAATTTATTTATTCAGAAAATTTCTATTATCAAGGCCAACATTCCTCCTCCTTCTCCTACGTTCGTGGACCCTCGATGTCCTCCCCCTAAGGGTCATCTTGACACTTTTCCCCCGCTGACTAAGGAATGTTTCATTTCAATAATTCCCTTGGTCAAATCTGGCTCCCCTCTTGATCCCTGTCCCTCCCACATCCTCCGTCACATTTTTTCCTCATGCTCTGATCCCCCTCTTCACCTCCTCAACAGTTCACTCTCCCAGGGTGTGGTGCCCACCCCTCTGAAAACTGCTATCATCGTTCCCATTCTCAAGAAACCTGGTGCGGACCCCTCGGTCCCAGCCAATTACCGCCCCATCTCCCTTTTGCCATTCTTAGCAAAGGTGCTCGAGCGCCACGTTACTCGCACCCTGAGCACTTTTGTGGAGATGCATGGGGTTTTAGCCCCCCGCCAGGCCGGTTTCCGACCCGCACACTCTACGGAGTCTGTGGTACTCTCGGTCCTTGACAACCTCAGGGAGGGAATGGATACCAATAAGACCCAGGCCTTGGTACTGCTCGATCTCTCAGCCGCCTTTGACACGGTAGATCATACCATCTTACTCTCCCGTGTCAGGGCGGCGGGGATCGGAGGTACTGCACTGGTCTGGTTATCCTCCTTCCTGAGGGACCGCACCCAGGCTGTTCGCCTGGGTGATTTTACCGCAGATTTCCGGAAAGTTCAGTGCGGGGTCCCCCAGGGCTCTTCTCTCTCTCCCCTCTTATTCAATCTTTACATTGCCCCGCTCATCTTCTCTCTTCAGCAGATGGAGGTCTCAGTATATAACTATGCTGACGACCTCCAACTTGTTTTTGATCTCTCTTCCTCTCTGTCTTCTATTTCTAATTTCCAATCTACTATGACCCATATTCGTGACTGGATGAACCACAACCATCTAAAACTTAACCCAGATAAGACCGAACTGGTGTTAACAGGTGGTTCATCCAGCCCCTGGTCTTCTTTGTTCTGGCCCCCTTCTCTCGGTTCCCCACCTGTCCCTTCTTCCTCAGTAAAAACTTTAGGTATCAAGCTCAATCCACAACTCACTCTTCACTCCCAGGTTAGTTCCGTGGTATCCTCTGCTTTTCTCTCACTGCGTACTATACGCAAGGTGTCCCGTTTTTTTTCTTTTCAAGCCCTTAAACTGATCACCTTGGCGATGGTCATCTCCCGCCTGGATTACGGCAACGCCCTGTATGCTAGTATACCTGCATATAGTCTTAGGCGATTGCAACAGGTCCAAAACCAGGCGGCCCGCCTGGTGTTCAAATTACCCAAATTTCACCATGTCACCCCCCTCCTTAAATCTTTACACTGGCTCCCCGTTCGCGAGCGTGTCCAGTTCAAGCTAGCTTCCATCACTTTTCAAGCGAGACTGGGCACGGCTCCAGCTTTCATCTCCTCTGAGATTACCTCTTACGTCCCCACTAGAGACCTCCGTTCATCCACCCAGTCCCTTCTTACGGTCCCGCGTTTTCGGAGGAAGAAATGGGGCGGTTCGAGATTTGCGACCCTTGCCCCTCTCCTCTGGAATTCCCTCCCCCTTGAGCTCAGGACCTTGACTCTTTATCCCCAGTTTAGAAAGCAACTCAAGACCCTTTTGTTTTCTAAAGCCTTTAATTAAACTACTCCCCCCATAATCTGAATTATTTATCATGTATGGGCTTGCCCACCCTGTTTCTGTTTGTTGTAGCGCCATGAAGCCGCTGGCGAACGTGCGCTTTAAAAGTAATTTTAAATTCAAATTCAAAATTTGCATACAGCCAGGTTCTGAAACTGGGATGGTGCAGTGAGCTAAAAAACGGTGTTGGATCTAGCCCTGATCTCTTGACTGGGTGAGAGCTTTCTGCTTAATTCAGAGACTCTGTCCCTCACCACCCCTTGTTGTAAATATTTTTGTCCACCCTAAGCGTGGAAGGGTATTCTCAGATGTGAGACCCTTGCTCATTGCACCATCAGGATTCAAGCAAACCGGGCCGAAGACGGCTGTAATGCCAGAAACCGGTCCCCGGGAGCTTGTTTCCTTCCCAGTGTAAGAATTGGCTTTTGTAGTTTGGTTTGCCCTGTTCCCATCATGCACTGGGACAGGAACAGACTAATTTGCATACAGCCAGGTTCTGAAACTGGGATGGTGCAGTGAGCTAAAAAACGGTGTTGGATCTAGCCCTGATCTCTTGACTGGGTGAGAGCTTTCTGCTTAATTCAGAGACTCTGTCCCTCACCACCCCTTGTTGTAAATATTTTTGTCCACCCTAAGCGTGGAAGGGTATTCTCAGATGTGAGACCCTTGCTCATTGCACCATCAGGATTCAAGCAAACCGGGCCGAAGACGGCTGTAATGCCAGAAACCGGTCCCCGGGAGCTTGTTTCCTTCCCAGTGTAAGAATTGGCTTTTGTAGTTTGGTTTGCCCTGTTCCCATCATGCACTAGGACAGGAACAGACTAATTTGCATACAGCCAGGTTCTGAAACTGGGATGGTGCAGTGAGCTAAAAAACGGTGTTGGATCTAGCCCTGATCTCTTGACTGGGTGAGAGCTTTCTGCTTAATTCAGAGACTCTGTCCCTCACCACCCCTTGTTGTAAATATTTTTGTCCACCCTAAGCGTGGAAGGGTATTCTCAGATGTGAGACCCTTGCTCATTGCACCATCAGGATTCAAGCAAACCGGGCCGAAGACGGCTGTAATGCCAGAAACCGGTCCCCGGGAGCTTGTTTCCTTCCCAGTGTAAGAATTGGCTTTTGTAGTTTGGTTTGCCCTGTTCCCATCATGCACTGGGACAGGAACAGACTAATTTGCATACAGCCAGGTTCTGAAACTGGGATGGTGCAGTGAGCTAAAAAACGGTGTTGGATCTAGCCCTGATCTCTTGACTGGGTGAGAGCTTTCTGCTTAATTCAGAGACTCTGTCCCTCACCACCCCTTGTTGTAAATATTTTTGTCCACCCTAAGCGTGGAAGGGTATTCTCAGATGTGAGACCCTTGCTCATTGCACCATCAGGATTCAAGCAAACCGGGCCGAAGACGGCTGTAATGCCAGAAACCGGTCCCCGGGAGCTTGTTTCCTTCCCAGTGTAAGAATTGGCTTTTGTAGTTTGGTTTGCCCTGTTCCCATCATGCACTGGGACAGGAACAGACTAATTTGCATACAGCCAGGTTCTGAAACTGGGATGGTGCAGTGTGCTAAAAAAACGGTGTTGGATCTAGCCCTGATCTCTTGACTGGGTGAGAGCTTTCTGCTTAATTCAGAGACTCTGTCCCTCACCACCCCTTGTTGTAAATATTTTTGTCCACCCTAAGCGTGGAAGGGTATTCTCAGATGTGAGACCCTTGCTCATTGCACCATCAGGATTCAAGCAAACCGGGCCGAAGACGGCTGTAATGCCAGAAACCGGTCCCCGGGAGCTTGTTTCCTTCCCAGTGTAAGAATTGGCTTTTGTAGTTTGGTTTGCCCTGTTCCCATCATGCACTGGGACAGGAACAGACTAATTTGCATACAGCCAGGTTCTGAAACTGGGATGGTGCAGTGAGCTAAAAAAGGGTGTTGGATCTAGCCCTGATCTCTTGACTGGGTGAGAGCTTTCTGCTTAATTCAGAGACTCTGTCCCTCACCACCCCTTGTTGTAAATATTTTTGTCCACCCTAAGCGTGGAAGGGTATTCTCAGATGTGAGACCCTTGCTCATTGCACCATCAGGATTCAAGCAAACCGGGCCGAAGACGGCTGTAATGCCAGAAACCGGTCCCCGGGAGCTTGTTTCCTTCCCAGTGTAAGAATTGGCTTTTGTAGTTTGGTTTGCCCTGTTCCCATCATGCACTGGGACAGGAACAGACTAATTTGCATACAGCCAGGTTCTGAAACTGGGATGGTGCAGTGAGCTAAAAAACGGTGTTGGATCTAGCCCTGATCTCTTGACTGGGTGAGAGCTTTCTGCTTAATTCAGAGACTCTGTCCCTCACCACCCCTTGTTGTAAATATTTTTGTCCACCCTAAGCGTGGAAGGGTATTCTCAGATGTGAGACCCTTGCTCATTGCACCATCAGGATTCAAGCAAACCGGGCCGAAGACGGCTGTAATGCCAGAAACCGGTCCCCGGGAGCTTGTTTCCTTCCCAGTGTAAGAATTGGCTTTTGTAGTTTGGTTTGCCCTGTTCCCATCATGCACTGGGACAGGAACAGACTAATTTGCATACAGCCAGGTTCTGAAACTGGGATGGTGCAGTGAGCAAAAAAACGGTGTTGGATCTAGCCCTGATCTCTTGACTGGGTGAGAGCTTTCTGCTTAATTCAGAGACTCTGTCCCTCACCACCCCTTGTTCTAAATATTTTTGTCCACCCTAAGCGTGGAAGGGTATTCTCAGATGTGAGACCCTTGCTCATTGCACCATCAGGATTCAAGCAAACCGGGCCGAAGACGGCTGTAATGCCAGAAACCGGTCCCCGGGAGCTTGTTTCCTTCCCAGTGTAAGAATTGGCTTTTGTAGTTTGGTTTGCCCTGTTCCCATCATGCACTGGGACAGGAACAGACTAATTTGCATACAGCCAGGTTCTGAAACTGGGATGGTGCAGTGAGCTAAAAAACGGTGTTGGATCTAGCCCTGATCTCTTGACTGGGTGAGAGCTTTCTGCTTAATTCAGAGACTCTGTCCCTCACCACCCCTTGTTGTAAATATTTTTGTCCACCCTAAGCGTGGAAGGGTATTCTCAGATGTGAGACCCTTGCTCATTGCACCATCAGGATTCAAGCAAACCGGGCCGAAGACGGCTGTAATGCCAGAAACCGGTCCCCGGGAGCTTGTTTCCTTCCCAGTGTAAGAATTGGCTTTTGTAGTTTGGTTTGCCCTGTTCCCATCATGCACTGGGACAGGAACAGACTAATTTGCATACAGCCAGGTTCTGAAACTGGGATGGTGCAGTGAGCTAATAAACGGTGTTGGATCTAGCCCTGATCTCTTGACTGGGTGAGAGCTTTCTGCTTAATTCAGAGACTCTGTCCCTCACCACCCCTTGTTGTAAATATTTTTGTCCACCCTAAGCGTGGAAGGGTATTCTCAGATGTGAGACCCTTGCTCATTGCACCATCAGGATTCAAGCAAACCGGGCCGAAGACGGCTGTAATGCCAGAAACCGGTCCCCGGGAGCTTGTTTCCTTCCCAGTGTAAGAATTGGCTTTTGTAGTTTGGTTTGCCCTGTTCCCATCATGCACTGGGACAGGAACAGACTAATTTGCATACAGCCAGGTTCTGAAACTGGGATGGTGCAGTGAGCTAAAAAACGGTGTTGGATCTAGCCCTGATCTCTTGACTGGGTGATAGCTTTCTGCTTAATTCAGAGAATCTGTCCCTCACCACCCCTTGTTGTAAATATTTTTGTCCACCCTAAGCGAGGAAGGGTATTCTCAGATGTGAGACCCTTGCTCATTGCACCATCAGGATTCAAGCAAACCGGGCCGAAGACGGCTGTAATGCCAGAAACCGGTCCCCGGGAGCTTGTTTCCTTCCCAGTGTAAGAATTGGCTTTTGTAGTTTGGTTTGCCCTGTTCCCATCATGCACTGGGACAGGAACAGACTAATTTGCATACAGCCAGGTTCTGAAACTGGGATGGTGCAGTGAGCAAAAAAACGGTGTTGGATCTAGCCCTGATCTCTTGACTGGGTGAGAGCTTTCTGCTTAATTCAGAGACTCTGTCCCTCACCACCCCTTGTTGTAAATATTTTTGTCCACCCTAAGCGTGGAAGGGTATTCTCAGATGTGAGACCCTTGCTCATTGCACCATCAGGATTCAAGCAAACCGGGCCGAAGACGGCTGTAATGCCAGAAACCGGTCCCCGGGAGCTTGTTTCCTTCCCAGTGTAAGAATTGGCTTTTGTAGTTTGGTTTGCCCTGTTCCCATCATGCACTGGGACAGGAACAGACTAATTTGCATACAGCCAGGTTCTGAAACTGGGATGGTGCAGTGAGCTAAAAAACGGTGTTGGATCTAGCCCTGATCTCTTGACTGGGTGAGAGCTTTCTGCTTAATTCAGAGACTCTGTCCCTCACCACCCCTTGTTGTAAATACTACAGCTAATGCAGCCAATTGTCAGCAGGTGTTTCTGGGCTATTCCTGACCAGATTGTTACGCATGGAATATGCCCTTCTAAAAGTAATAGTAGGGGATTGTGGCATAATGTCTCTAAGGACATTGTCAGTCAGGATGATAGGCCATTCGCGTTTTATCAATTTGTTTATCTCTTTAGCCTGGCGACTATACCCCGTAATGAGACGTATAGTGTTGCAATCTGGAGCCTCAGGAAGAGAGACATTGGTACTAGACCTGAGGGGATCAAGGAGTATTTACCTATCCATTCTGTTGGCTTTACTCATGCTAGCGAGTAACTTTTTGTCTTCATAACCCCTTACAAGGAGCTGCTGTCTACATTCCTCTTGGTGGTAGTCTCTTTCTTCCATGGTACTGCATGATCAGTGAATTCTTAAAAATTCACCATATGGGATGGCCGCTATGGGGTGCTTGGGGTGGAAACTGTGGGCATGAAGGATGGTATTCCCTGAGGTTGTTTTCCTAAACAAACCTGTAGTAATCTTGCCATCGACAATTTTTACATGCACATCAAGGAATGTGGCCACATCCTTGCTGATTTCTGCTGAGAATTGAAGATTCATATGGTTGTTATTAATACTCTCAACAAATGTTTCAGCTTCCAAAACGCTACCCTGCCATATGATGAAAATATCATCTATATACCTCCAGTATTTGATGATATTCCTTTTTCACCATGCTTCATGGGCAACTTTGAGGACATGCTCCTCCCACCACCCTACATGGAGACCCGCATACGTGGGGGAAATATATATATATATATATATATATGTATATATGTAAATTTGTTTTGTAAACCATCTGGGTTGAATGCATAAGGTGAAAGAGTGGGGCATGTTAGATGGATGGACAAGTATGAACCTCAGAGTGAACAGTTAAAAACATTGTTTCTTAATCTACTAGGGGCCTAATTATGAGTGACAAATTCCGTCCCTGCACAAACCTGTACAGCAGGGAATTATGAGTTTGGCTTTATTTAACACATCTGATCATTATTGGAGGCAATAAATAACTAAATAAAATAAATTAACAATATCTTGACACTTGCTGAAATTTAACAGTGCAAAAACATACAGTATTTACAGTATAATTTTGATTTTGGTGCATTATACACCAAAATCTAATTAAGTGTTGAAGGTTAATTTTGAATAACTAGAAAGAAAAAGTAATTAAGCGTGATGAAAACATATCTGATTTCAAAGAACCCTCACTGGCATCATCTTCTTGCTTGCTCCAAGATTTGTACATCAAGAAAATCAACTAAGTCAGAATATAACATTTTTGACTGACAAAACCTACTTGGCCTCCCAGACCTCCTCTCCTCTCCATCGCGGTTGGCCCTAAATTTGCTCCGAGGTCCAGTCAATTGTGAAACTGTGACTAGGGGTGTAGCTTAGTCAGTGTGATTCGAGGGGAGAAAGTGAATCTCAATTTTCCCAATTAAAAAAATCAGTGAGCCACAGTGTGAATGTGTGAGGCGTGTATATAACAGTTAGGAGGAGTGAGAAGCTATGAATGAACCAACCAAATATTTTACACCATTTACTCCTGGAGGCACATAAAGAGGTTGAAACATGCCAACCCTAATTTGATGTTTCAGGACATTATACCCAGTCACATTACTCTATTGTTAACCTTCCCTACGCGCCTCACATTAAAAACACAGACAAGAGGATTCAAAAGGAAATTTTAATTGAAACAATCCCTCTTAGGAAAGAACCCAGCTAGCAAAGTGATTCAAGCCCATCCACTCGCATAAGGTGCAGTGGGTGATGAAGCATGGGGGTGAGGATCCTTTAAAAATATCTAAGAGATTTCAGGATCTCACTAACCATCTCATGTAGCAGAGAGAGCAGAGAGAATAAGATTAACCCTCCCAGATTGTTTAGAATGTGTGAAGTGATCAAGGTCCAAGGTGTTCCTACGAGGAGCAGGGTCAGTACTAATTTGCCTCAGTTGGTACCTCTGGGGATGTTTTAGAATTTGGTGGATAGATACTTTGTTGCAAGAGTGATAGAGTACCATGTCCTCAAAATGCAAGGTCCGGCACCTGATTTTCAGTCGGGTGGGCCACAAGTTTTGCACCAGGTGAGTATAATGTACTCTGTCAGTGAAAACTTCCTTTGAAAGTCTGACAGAGTAGGTGCCATCGGAAGAATTTCATCCGAGAATCCACCCTATTTAGGTTGGACGGTTAAATGGCATTTTATTGCTAATGTCTGTCAATGCCAGGTATATCTTTGGTGGAGAAACAGTAAAAAAAGGAAATGACCCCCATACCATGGGAAGGTCCTGGTGAGGTGTTCATTGTTTTTTTTGTTTTATTTTTCAAAAACAAACTCCTTTCTTTGGAGTGTTTTCAAAGTAATAAAAACTTTAGAAAAGTTTGATGGAGCTGTACTTTTTCTATATTGACAGAAGCCCCCATGGTGGTGGTTCCTGCCAATGTACAGAGATGTCCACTGGGCTTGTGCATATCACTAAAGTTTGGCTTCGGCTGATTGACTATACGCAATAAAATCCTCAACCACCCAGTAAGTCTGTACACCATCTGCTAAATCCTAAATCGTGGTCTCTGTCTGGAGTCGCACAGTATGTGAAAAACAATGGTTTGGAATGATATCCAGAGGGGAATGCCAGTGGTTAGACTATTTGCAAGTTTTTGTCCCATCACTTTTTGGGTGTTTGATTCTCAATAGAATGCCTGAAAACCTGAGAGTGGCAAAGTTTTCCAAGCCTTCCTGGTGCCAAAATTAGTGAATTCTAAAAAGTACTTAATGTGCATCCATTTAAGGAGTACTTCTATGGGTGCAGATTTCCTACTTTTTTGATCAACGGGTAATTAAGGTGCAAAAACAAGTCGTTCAAAGCAGTGCAGCACCCACATTTGCAGCACTGTGTTGCATCATATACATAGAGTAGAACTTCACCATATCTTCACATAAATGTGCAGTTCTGCTCTCTCCTATTTCCAACATGGGCATCCTTGCATCAGAGTGTAAGGGGTGCCTGTTTTGTGGTCAAGATAGGTTTTGTGCAGGTAGGGGTATCTTCCTGTACAACAACTACACACAAACTATCATTGAAGGCTTTTTTCTTTTTTGTGTGTGTGTGATCCAGAATGTAACACACCTGTAAAGAGGAATTCACAAGGAGAAATAAAGATACTTCTCTTTATGCTAGCCTTAGACAGGTATATTATCATGGTGCAAGCCCATGTCAATAACTCTTTGTATATAGGAGTGTGTTTCAAAATACATGGGTAGATGCACAGGAACACCAATACACCAACCATGTAATGCTTACCTGATGCAATGTAACTCAAGGCAAAACAATGCTCTATTTTGTATTACTTTATCTTAGAAAAGACTCACAAATTTAGATTTGTGTGTCTTTGTAAAGACCAAAAAGGATATTGTGTTGGACTGCATCAATATAAAATATGCAACCCTGACACAAAATATTTGTGAATCTGAGCCTAAATATATTTACGTTCTGAACCAAAAAATGAAATATGAAAACCTCATAGTGAAATCAGATGACAAGAAAAACGGACAAAGACGTAGCTGACTCAGCTCATGGCCCTCAGACCCACCTAACAAGCCAAGATTGTATTTATTTGGGGGGTGTCACATCCCAAACACTCCACTGAAGCTAAGCCTCTTACTGTGGCATAATTACAAAAAGTACCCAGATGTAGCTGGGTGCAGTATGAAACTATGCCTCCTGTGAGAGTTCTAGAGGGTTCCTAGGACACCTCTTACCCCAACCTAATTGGTACACTTGTGGGTGCACTGACATCTGTAATATGGCGCAGTCTCAAAATCAAAGTGTTCCCTTATGTGCAATGAGGCACATAAATAAAGGAACATCCCATTGCTATCTCGACGGTTCTCCTTTTCACCAGCGGGATACAGAAGGCATCACACTATCATCTGTGGTCCATTCTATAGTACGAAAGTGACCTGGGGGCACGAAAAGCAGCACAAACACCTATTGCACCCCATGGCCAATTTGTATTCTAAAGTCTCTGGTGACCATACGCTCTGCAGTAAAAGAACAGGTTGTTTGTTCCTTGTTTTTCTAGGCTTGGCAGTAGAGCAGAATTATTTTGTCACCCCTCACAACATCAGTTTCCTCCACTGTGGATACATTCATCTTCTGTTAGAATAACATAGTTCTAGATGGTGTGCACCTACACATTGTTGAAAGGCAGCACAAAGTGTACACATAATTTCCCCAGATGTTAGGGGGTGTCCAGTTCCCTTCCCAACCTGGAAGTGAAATTACTTATATCTTTGCTGGAGTAAAAGTCCAAACATTTCCAGGGTGAAAAAAGGTCAGACTGGTTTGTAAATGTTTATGTTCCCCAACTAACATGACAACCAAAGCCTTGTTCTGCCCACTCTTCACCCAAAGGCAAGACCATGTGGCCAACCACGGCTGAGCACAATCAAAGCCTGTGCACAGCAGAAGGTGGGTCCTGCCATAGCCTTGGGGCCAACTACCACAGCACATGGATGAAGACTGTCACTGCCAGTTTTGGCTGCATGATGGGCATTTTCTGAAGGTCAGGGCCTGTGGCCAAACCCTGTGCACAAGTTCAAAGACTATGCACATCAGGGCTTTTTCACTCTTGGGGTTCGTTTTAAGGAGTTTATGTGAAGTGGGGTATTTGTCATGTGGTTTACCCATCTAGCAATAAACAATGTTGTCACTGGTTTCCTGCCATGCCGGTGAAGACCTTACCGGCTTACAGGATGGCTGCATCATGCCATTAATCCAAAAAGTGTTTGGAGTATGCAGTGAAGCATATTTTAGCACCATACAAACTAAATTTCGAAGTTGGTGTATCCTTTGACATTTTAGTTGACGAATGGGGACCTGTGGTGCTTCATAGTGGCTCTATGTGTGTGTGTGTGTGCATGTGTGTGTATTTCTGTTTTTGTGCATGTGTGTGTATTTCTGTTTCTGTTTGCATGTTTGTGTGTGGGTGTGTCTGTCTGTGAGTGCTGTCCATGACTGATATAGCAAAAGGATAGCTACTGAGGTTATAGAGCTCCATCTATCCTTACTCTGCCTGAACTGATGTCTGCTACATTCTATTTGAGTACATATGTAGCTTGCCACGCTACCTTTCATACTGATGGTTGTTAGTAGAGTTAGGTGAAATATATCTGTTAACAGGGGAGACTCCTCTGTTATGGCAGGTTCGGAGCGTCACTCCCCCGCTGAAAGCCAGCAGAGGCAACCCACGAAAATAAAATGATAATAAAACATTTTTATTATCATTTTATTAAACCATCATGCAGACTTAGGGGTCATTAGGATGGCGGGCGGACTTTGTCCACCCACAATCCGTCATGGAACTGGACCGCCCGCCATTGGTGCAGGGGTCCCGTTGGTGACATTAGGACACTGGTGGGCGCATCCTGCATTCTTGACATTGCCAAGGAGGCATGTCATGCACTTCCATGCACCAGGTGGCAGGCACAGCGAGGTGCCAGTCATGTTGTTCATGGAACTGCAGGGGGGTTACATAGGTACCCCCCATGCGCACCCCCCACCCCCTAGAATCCCTGGGAGCCCGCTACGGACCCCCAATGGCAAAAAATGCCTGCATTTCGACCCGGCCTGCATACTAATATAGCAGACACCGCCACCATATAAACTGCTCTTCCGCCCGGTAGGCAATCGGGCGGATTGCTTACCGGCAGAAACCGGTGGATGGTCTTCCAGTCCGCGGGGGTCCCCCCCGCCACATTGATCATTATGGTAATGTGGCGGGGGAATTCTTATGCGGGCGGTGTTTTTTTGAGGGCGGATCACCACTGCCATACGGGCGGTGGCGATACGCCCGATATCTTAATGAGCCCCTTAGACTTTCTCCACCTAGTTGTGCTGTACAGCTGGGTGGAGAAACCAACCCAGGCTCCTAGAATATGTCTGAGTGTCGAAATGAGGCGCTCAAACAAATCTCAGAATAGAATTCATAGCATGTGAGCTGCGCTGGGATTGGGAGCTGGGAGCCTGCGCACTGTGCAGCAGTTCATGGATGTCGAGGCGAGGATCGGGAGGAATGAATCGGCCATCAGAGCTGGTAAGTGTATTTTTTTAGATTTGTATTCTTTTTTTGTTTGTATTACCCGTATCCCGCCTCACCACTTCTTAATACGAGCAACTGCCACTGTCTGTAAAATGAGAAATTGGTAGAATGCATATTTTTATTAGTTTGTCATTGAAGAGGATTGTTTGCCCATTGATTAAAGATGAACTAGATAGAATTATGTATTCCTCCACTGAAAATCGAAAGTAAATATCATGCTCAGTTGCCCTGGTCTACCCCACATTCGAATACAATCATGGGAGGTGCTGGCTGTCTATTCTTTTGGGATTTCAGAATGTTTCAGCAAATGCTCTCTTTTGGCTTCTAATAAATGTAGGGTCCATGTGCAGCATGGTAAATGCCATATTGTGGCAATTATTTATTTATGTTTTGTTAAAGATTTTTTTATAAGCATTAAATCATTTTCTATTTTGTGTTTCAAGCTGTGATTGTGCAAATTCAATGTTGGTGCTGTTTGAGGCAGTATTTTCATTGCATGATGTTTATTTTTGTGGGTGGGTGCATACAAAAAGGGGGAAGAAAAATGGTGCATTGCACTATGGACGCTTTTGGTAAAAAATGAAATAATTAACTTTGTCTTAGTTGTTTGCTTGATGATTTACTTTGCTTTAAATTGGAGAAGACAAACGGTTTTGTATCAAAGGGTAAAAAAAAAGGCTAGCAGCAGATGGAATTAAATCCCTGAGGATCACAAAGGACATTACATCTAACACCCTAGTTAATTACCATCCGCCATATTTAGAGATCACCACTAGCCCACTGGAGATCTTTTTTGCCATCATGGCGGCTCCTGGCACCATCCAAAAGCTTTGGCGGATGGCCACAGTCTGTTCTGATGTCCATCCACCGAACTTTATTTTTAAAAAAAATCTTTAAAGTGAGTTTGTTATTGAAAAACAAATATTTAAAGACCCCCCCAATAATTTTCGGTGTGGGGGCATTATTGTTGACTTTCTGTCTCTCATAGGACATACATTAAAAAGAACATACACTGTCCACCCTAAACAGGGCGAGTCGGGAAACCTTTTCCTCTGACCCTACTTTATGGGTTCAGTCGATGGAAAAGTGAAGGTCTTCTTAACCATAAATGGGGAGGGGAGATCATTGGTTTGCCTTGCAGGGCGCTCCTGCTTACAGAGCACTCCTGCACAAACCATGCCTGCCAAAATCTAACTCGGCAGTCTGCAATGTTAATTTTGTAATGACAATGCTATGATGGTAATTTTAGCAATGTAGCTTAAGCTTTAAAGACATTGCTTTTCTATACTGTCTTTTATTTGGAAAAAATGTTATATATCTGAGTATTGCATTGACAGCAAAGCCTTTTCCTTGCAAAGTTGAGATTTTGGAAGGAAAATAGAAGTTAACACAATGTTCACTGTGTAACAAACATTTGTAATAACGACAGACCCCTAGTCCTAAACCTGGTAGAAGGTGGCCTGAGACAGGGCTATGCCTGTTGCACCTATATCTTTTAGCAAAGGTAAGATGGCTAACTCCTTCAGCAGCTAAAGTGTTTTACACAACGTGTTCTCCTGTCGCATTGAATTCCTGTTTTACCAGAAGAAGCATTTCGGCTTTTTTTCTGCAAATCATTATTTGAACACTGCCACATCCATTTTCTCTAGCTCTGATCTTTATCAGTCCCTGTGCATGCACTAAAACAGATTATAGGTGGAAACAATATCAAATGAGGGTTGATCGGAGATATTGCTGTGTGCATTTGTGTTTTCTTAAGACTGACTGATTTTACAACAAAAAGTCAATTTTTATTCGCATGTAAAGAAATTTAGTAAAATCAAAATGTGCTGAGCAAATATATGGCCTGAGTAGGAAGATACTCTCAGCCAGATTGAACCATGCCTCTGTCAACTAAAATAATTGGAATGCAGAACCATAGCCTGTAATGCCTACTTCCGGCGTCATCCAGTGCGGTAGTTCTGCGTGGGTGGTTTAACCCTGAGCCATGTCCTCTAGCAGTGAGACTGCTTTTGATGAAGGTACTTTTATCTTTTAAAACTTTAGCATGGACTCCAGCATGTTGTAAGGAGTTTGAATGAAAACTTTTTAGCTCAAGTTTCAATGTAAAATATTGCTAGGAGGAAACATGGGTAGAATAGGATGACGTTTGCCAAAATATGTTTTTGTTACTAATCGTTTTGTTTTTTGAAACCTCTTTTAAACAAATATTCATCATGAAATAAAAACTAGCTTTTATTCTGAGATTGATGAAGCAGCAAAACGTTGAGAGCAGATAATGAAAATGTTACCTGTACCAGGCAATTTTGCATTCGTTCTGGCCAATTTTGTACAGTGTCAGACAATTTTGCAAAGGCGTTTTCATTGACAACTAGATCAAAAGTAACAATAGCAGTGAATAACGTGAAAAAACATAACTTTTTGTGCCAGCTGTTTGACCAAATTGGCAGTTTAACGTTGATGCAGAATTGCCCTGGCTCAGATGATTCACTAAGTGCGATTACTGCTTAGGAGTGCTAAAGCCACAGAGCAAACACACGTGCACACACTTTCCATTACAGGTGCACTTTTGAATCACTGAGGAGAAAAAGGTCATATATCCACTTATGTTGCTGGGAGAGAACTTGCCAGTCTGTCGTCCCTAGGGCCATATTTACCAATGTTTTTTTTGCACCATGCAACGGGGTGCTAAAGTGACGCCGCCCTGTGATTTATCAATTCTCGCGAGGCCACCTTGCGTGGCCCTGAGTGGCTTGATAAATCCAGATTATCGTAACACAGCACACATTGCTGCATTACTCTGCACCAGGGAGGTGTTCCATGGATGGTGCAGACTTACCATAAATGACACCAAAACTGTTACACCTTCCCAGATGAGGGATAACTAGGAGAAATATGTTTATTTAACCTCAATTTTTAGTCTTTCTATGTTTGCTGCATTCTGCTCCAGACATAGAAAGAGAAAATACGTCAAGGGATTGTTTTTGTGCTGGAAGGTGCCCCTTCCTGCACAAAAACAATCCTGCTAACAACACAGGCACGTTTTAACCATGGTGCAAGAATGCCTGTATTGATGCTAGGCAGCATATTATGTGCCAGCACTGGGAAATGGCAGGAAAGCGCTGTACAATGTTATGTGCGGCAAATATTCTGCCCTTTCCCCTATCATGCAGCGCAGCAAGGTGGCTTGCTGAGCTGCACTGCATGATATGATAAATATGGCCCCTAGCGTTCTGGATCTGGATGCAGAGGCTTTGCGGACACTCCTTCATCAATCGCACACTTTCAGCCCCACATAAATCATTAAAAGACATACAAAGCACATTGCAAAGGCCTTTAAGCCACTCAACGAGAAGGAGAGGGGGCCAGTGAAGAAAGGCAGGTTATATTTGTTACTGAGATTTCTAGTTTGGTCTGTTGTGAGTGTGCAAAATAAGAACTACGGGCCAAATGTATCAATATTAGGACTAGCTTTTGCCTAATTGTGATTTTCTGGGAATCACAATTGGGAAAACACTTTTCCTAATGTCTGAAACTCAAAGAGATTCATTTAGGAATTCATAGTCAGTGGAAAATTGACCGACTTCATGAATATTAATGAGGTAGGTTGCAGTTTGCGACCTATTAGGATTCAACGCCATCAGAGTGATGGTGGCCTGCTGAGGTCAGCAGACCACCATGTCTGTGATTGTTTTTTTTTACATGTTTTGAAAAAGAAAATATTTTTTTCGCTTTGGTTTGTTTAAGAAAACGCCTTCTCTTAAACAACAATTTTTTGACATTCACAAATGGAAGGAGTCCCCGGAGGATTTCTTCCCATTTGCAAATCCATTACCTTCTACACTTCGGTAGTCGGTAAATTATTAATGTTTTGTGACTGCAATTTGGTTGCAAAACATTAATACATACCATTCCGATTCAAAATTTGGAAGGGACACTTCTTTCAAATATAGTATTGGTATTTGGTTGCAAACCAAACTGCGATTCAGTAACATGCTACCAAATTACATTTTGGGTTTTATACATGGCAAAATGCTTTTTGCCGTTGCAAATGGGCAAATTTGTCACATCTGCCCCTTTGCGACCGCAAAATTGCTTGATGTATGTTGCCCTACATGATCCAAGTCCAAATCGTACCGAGAAAAGCTAAATTTAAACTCATTCAAAAGATGCTGTCAATTCATCTTGTTTTCTTTTTCAATTTTTGAGTTTTTTTCAGTTCCTATTATTTGTTGGATTCTTAATTGTAGTTTTATTCTGTTGCCGAGCACTTTTTTTAAATTTATTTTTTTACCCAAAAAATCATATATTTCATGACACATTCAAAACTACATGTTGGTTTCTTTTCCCATCTATCTTTGGGATTCATTATTACCCCTCTACCTGCTGATAAAAATAGGAAGCTGTGAATATTTTCCTCATATATTCCCAGAAAATATATTATATGCTTTTAAAACATTTATTTGGTTATGAGAGAAACCCTCACATTGATAGCATTTCACCTCAGTGTCTGCTTGGGGCATGGAACTGGTAAACCAGGTTTAATTCTCGACATTGACTGAAAGTCCTGTGATTCATGGCAAACCACTCAGGGAATATTTATTAAAGAGCTGCATTGCCCTTGAGCCAATGAATGGGGCACAAGAGCGACTCAAACCTTAAGTTAGATTTCCAGAGTAAGCAATGCACCAGCAGTGGAAATCGCTGTGTTGTATTACTCTGCCCCAGGGATGTGTTCCATGGGTGGAACATGGGTGTCCCCATACATCCACCCTTGGATTTTGGTGCATTCTTATATTTACCAACACCGGTAAACCTAGGAATGAGTCAAACTGTAATGCCTTTCCAGTGGAGGTGTAACCGAGAGAAATATCTTTATTTATCCTTAATTCTTCCCTTTTTATGTATGTTCCATTCTGCAGCACACAGAGAAAGAGGAAAATGCCTCAGGGGACTGTTTTTGTGCAGGAAGGTGCAACTTCCTGCCCAAAACAATCCTGCTTACAATGCAGACACCCTTGCACCACGATACAAGGGTGCCTGTGTTGGTGCTAGGCAGCCAAAATGGCACCAGCACAAGAAAAGGACAGGAATGTGTTGTATTATGTTAAATACATTGCTTTCCTGCCCTTCGCCTTTCATGCAACACAGCGCAGCAAGGTGGCTGGCTGCACCGCGCTGAGCGAAAGCTACATAAACATGCCTCTGAATGTCCCTATGCCTAACAGAGTGAAAGAATTTAGGTTTTGTAATGTAACTGGTGCTCATATGACCCACAACAATGTCATACAAACTGATAAAAATATTTTGCCGATCAAAACACTCTTTACTATCAGGAAATTATATAACTGGGTTAACATTTTTTGCTGTTCTTAGCAAGGCATGTTTTTTCCATATAAACAACCCACAAGAGAAACTCTCTAGTTTATAGTGCCCATGATTTATCATATGCATCAAAATCAGAGTTGCAAATTAGAGACAGAAAACAAAACTCTCAAGCAACAGAGATCTACCTGCTTTGTTAACCCGTCACTTGGAAATGGGGTGGTAGAAGTGGTTCTGGTTAATACCATCTTCAGCTTTGATGAATAGCACAAAAGAAATATGCCTTAGAGTATGGTTGACGAAAAGCACATTTTAAAACCTGTCATTATATGGTGCCTATGGACTGTTGCCCCCTTGTCAATTTCTAACTCACACTGGGTTCTTCTATAGATCCCTTTGTAAATACCTTTTGAAGTATGAGACCGGAGGGATGCAAGGGCATGGCTGGTAATGAGTTACAGAAAAGCAGCGAAAGTGTGTATGTCTTGGAGTCTGTGTATTTGTGGGTGTTGGTGTTTGGTAGAGTATGACTGTATGACTGGATGTGTGAGATCTCTAGCTTCACACGTGAAAAAAAAAGATTTCCCCAAGTAAATTCACCTTTTAGAATTTCTCCATTTGGATACACAGTGAAAGGGCGTCCAAAGTTCTACCTACAAATGAGGTGTGTTGGGTCTTTCATAAATTGGAAAGATGTATAGAGTAACACCCTAGAATTAAATTGTCCAGGGTAGCCAGAGGAGTCCCTTAATCTAAATGAAATACAATGTAAGCTGATGTTTGACTGAGCTGTTTATGGAAGTCATTTTATAATGAGAGAGTACATTCACCTCTTTAACAAGCATTTAAAATGCAATGGTCTCGGCATTTTTAAAGGGAGAGCTATTGGCATTGCTCATGACATTATTTTTATTTATGTTTTTTTCTAAAAACATAAATAAATGGCATTGTCATTTACAATCCAATAGCAGGGCAGGAGAGCAAGCACAAGCAACGAGGGGGCAGGACAGCAAGCACAAGCAACGATGGGGGGGAGGAGAGCAAGCATGAGCAACAAGGGGGGGCAGGGGTACAAACACAAGCAACGAGGGGGCAGGACAGCAAGCACACGCACCGAGGGGGGCAGGACAGCAAGCACGAGCAATGGGGGGCAGGGGAGCAAGCACAAGCAACGAGGGGGGGACAGCAAGCACGAGCAACTGGGGGGGCAGGACAGCAAGCACGAGCAGCGAGGGGGCAGGGGAGCAAGCACAAGCAACGAGGGGGGAGAGGACAGCAAGCACGAGCAACGAGGGGGGTAGGGAAGCAAGCACAAGCAACGAGGGGGCGGGAGAGCAAGCACAAGCAATGAGGGGGGCAGGACAGAAGCACAAGCAATGAGGGGGGCAAGAAAGCAGGCACGAGCAACGGGGGAAGGGGAGCAAGCACAAGCAACGAGGGGGGAGGACAGTAAGCACGAGCAATGAGGAGCAGGACAGCAAGTGGGCAGGACAGCGAGCACAAGCAACGGGGGGCAGGGGAGCAAGCACAAGCAACGAGCGGGGAGGCAGCAAGCACGAGCAACGAGAGGGGGGCAGGACAGCAAGCACAAGCAACAAGGGGCAGGACAGCAAGCACAAGCAATGAGGGGGGCAGGACAGCAAGCGCAAGCAACAAGGGGGTCAGGACAGCAAGCACAGGACAGCGAGCACAAGCAATGGGGGGCAGGGGAGCAAGCACAAGCAACAGGGGGAAGACAGCAAGCGGCGGAGCTGCGGTTAGTAAGCGGTAGGAAGGTCAATATTTATTTATTTATTTAATGCGATTTTATAGAGCGCAAACCTTTACCTGAAGGTGTCAGAACACTTTACATAAGAACCAGTTGCAAAACATAAGGACTAAGGATTACATGCGTAGCATGTCGCCAAGTTCTGCAGGCCGCGGCACCAGGGGAGGAGCCCCGCACCCCAAACATAGGAACTAGTTGTAAAAAATAAGCCCTAAGGATTACATGGGGAGCATGTCACCAAGTTCTGCAAGCCGCGGCACCAGGGGAGAAACACTGCCTCGCACCCACAACATAAGAACCAGTTACAAAACATAAGGACTAAGGATTACATGCGTAGCATGTTGCCAAGTTCTGCAGGCCACGGCACCAGGGGAGAAACACCACCCCGCACCCACAACATAAGAACCAGTTGCAAAACATAAGGACTAAGGATTACATGCGTAGCATGTCGCCAAGTTATGCAGACCGCGGCACCAGGGGAGAAACACCGCCCGGCACCCACAAGCCCACACGGCCGCAGCGATATGTTCTGCTACTGATTTAAAGCTCACCGGCTCAGCGCAGCGTTCATCCCAGGCACCACAGGTGGTGAGCAGCCTGGGGGCTCTCAGAGGAAGGGGCGCCGACAAACGGTTTCCTGTGGTCACAGGCCCCGCAGCAGCAGTGGTAGTCATGTAGTGCAAGTCCGGACGACGGCGCGGCTCAGACTTCATCCTGCTCCCGGTCCAAAGTCATTGCTGTCTATCTTGGGGCAGAGATACCGAAATATATCCCTTGTTCGACCGGGTGACTCCGCAGCACAGTGGGCACCTGAACCGTTGTTCTTTATGGGCTATGCTGATATTTTTGTCGGATTTGGGGAAAAATTAGTTAACTGAGGCTCAGAGCCTCACTCCAATGCTGCCATCTTGTGCCCCTCAAGACCAATACTCCTTCACCTTTAACGATATCGCATTCCACCACCCTGCCCTAGGTCTCAAAAAGGTTGCGCAGCTCGTTGATGGTGCACAAGTGAACAAATTACAAAAGCAAATGTTAAGTTACATCAGGCAAAAGTGACCATTGTGACCAAACAAAATACAAGAGGTAGCAAAAGGTACATTACATGAGGAATAGACTGGGACCTCGGCGAGAGGGAGGGTGTCCCTGAATACCACCATGTTTCTCCGAGGCGATGCAGAAATGCCTCGGTGAAAGCATCGTCTTTTTCAGATTTGGGCCGTGGTTTTCATTCTCTCCTCTTCCCATTGGTTGGAAGGTAAAATTCCTGCCAATGGGAAGAGGAGAGAAAGAAAACAAGAAAGAAGCGAAAAAAGACGCCCCCGAATCTGAAAAAGACGGGGCTTAAAGGGAGTGATGCCCCTCTCCTCCAATGGCTGGCCTCCGTTTAGGAAGCCAGCCAATGGAGAAGAGGGGCGGGTTAATGCCCCCATACTAAGTAACATTAAATCTCTGACTGAGACTGCGCAAGCGCAGCCTACGGTCCTCGACCTAAAAAAAAAAGAAATCTGTCGATCAATAGTACAGTCATTTGGCTGACAGTTCCCCTGATGATTTTTCTACAGTAGAGAGTGATTCTTTTAATCAGGAACTAAGGTAGTCCCAGATGGGGATATATTTAAAAGGCAAAGGTGGCAGTGATAGGTGTGAACAATGCATGTGGCATACACTGTACTGTAGGTATCTTCTATGCTGGAAGAGAACATTAAGCTCTAGCTTTTGGTTAGTTTAAGCAAAGGTAACCACTGGCGCGGGCTGAACTTTCACAGGACTCTTATGGAAGAGATGCTGCCTGACAACTTAGGTTCCCAGCATACCAGGTTAATCAATGATGGAAGCACATGGTGAGCGTGATTCCTGAAGGTGTGTGTCTCTCTCTACAAAAATGAATGCAGCCAGAAGTGACACATAATGGCTCTTTCATGACATTCATATGTACTATGTTTCTGAATTAAATCAGTGTAAAACAAACAGGACCAGTTCTCCCAATCTCTTTCTAGCTAAATATTTTTTCTTATTTTTGACTATAACCAAGTAGCATTCAATCGATTGATGTGGCTAACATGGTTCTTTGACGAGGAAAAATATTTATATCAGATTTGTTTTCAACATGTTTTTCTCAATCCTGTCCTTTCTGTACTCATATTTATGAGCAAATTCTGCAAATCTCCTGACTGTTTTTATTACCTCATACCATTTTTCCCTTTTGAATTAATCAGGTATTCCTTATTATCTAGAAGGTGGTCTCGTAACCCATTTATTTTTCTCTTCATTTTTTCCACTGGCAAAGCCTGCCTCTCCTTTTATTGTTTTGAGCAGGGAAGACCCTGAAAGTCCCTATTTCCTTACTTTACCTCTTTGTTCTCCTCAATGCATTCTCTGTCCTCCTCCTACCGTTCCTCCACTCACACACCTCCTTTAACATTCCCTAGTGAGGCTTTTATTCCTGCCTATAAATACTTTGGTAACCCTGCCCTTTTGGTTTCCTCCTCTCCGAGTCCCTCATATAAATTGTTTTACCCAACACTTTTTTTAATGTTAGTCCTGCCCATATTGTGTATATCCTTCACATCTGCATTGTGCCCAACAATAAAAAATCTACGTTGAGTCAGGGTGTCTTTTGCTTTCCCTAATACTTAATTTTCATTGTATAAAACAGGTGTTCTTACAATTTGCGAGGGCATTTTCATAATCATTGCAGTCTCAAGGACAACTATGCAATGACACTTATGAGATAGTTTATGTTCCCCACTAACCAGCACACTGATTATTGTCTCCGACTGAAAGCTGCCATACTATGCTTCCATGAGTCTATAGTGTTGGTCTTGGAGGGCCAGATCCGTGCCAGATTTTTAGCATATCCACATTTAGATAAATGTAGTTATCTTCAAAATCTGGCATAAATCTGGCCCTGCAGGGTCGACATTTAAGAACCATAGTCCACAGACAGCTATAGATGAGCAATCAGGTGTACTGAGGTGATCTGAAGTTGAGCCTGGTACAAGTAGACACAGTTAAAATAGATGCTTGAATGTTTTCCAATAGTTGTGTGTTTTTGTAAAGACACACCATGTGTAGCATACATTTAGATGTATAAAGGCTTTGGCTGAAATGCGTATCCAACAATATAAAGGAACACATTACCTGGGATAATAAAGAACATGTTTATTTTAAACTTTTAAACAACATATATAACGTTATTTAAGCAACTTTTAAACAACATATATAACTTTATTTAAGCAACTTTTAAACAACATATATAACTTTATTTAAGCAATTACAAATCTCGCAAGGGTGCGTTCCAAACAGTTCTTTTTACAACTACCTCCACTGGTTAAAAAAAGAACTACATGTCTATGTTTGTATGTAAAGGTTTGTCATACTGAATGTCAAAGTGCAAAACTATAAGGATGTGGTACAGCATAAACCTATAAGGTGTTTACCTATAGTATATTGTACTACTTCCAAAGCACTGAAATGTAACATATGTATATAAATATGTTACAACTCAATAGGCCAGATGTACGTAATCTCGATTTACCTACTCATAAATACCAAATCATACCACTTCAATATTTAAGAGTAGGTAATTCGGATGTAGGTAATTTCTCTTTTGAAATTACTGAATCTGTATAATTCAGTCATTTTACCGAATCGGTATTTACCGATTTGGTAATTGCCATTGATTCCTATAAGTCTTGAGGTCAATAGGAATCAATGGCAATTACCGAATCAGTAAATACCGAATCGGTAAAATTACCGAATTGTCAAGGGAGACAGGTTGTCACTTTGACACCCTGTTGCACCCTTGATTCTGATTTGTGTGCCATGTCACACACATACATGGTTTTAGGGCATGTATGTGTGCCACATGGCACAAATGTACATGCGCAGATATGCATGTATACAGGAATTCATTATTTACCTCCGAAGGTTTTATAAACTTTAAATCGTTATATCTACGTATTCATTGTACAATATAAAGAAACACATTACCTGGGAAATAAAGAACATGTTTATTTTAAACTTTTAAACAACATATATAACTTTATTTAAACAATTATAAATCTCACGAGGGTGCTAAATCATTATATCTACATATTCATTGTACAATATAAAAGAACATATTAACTGGGATAATAAAGAACATGTTTATTTTAAACTTTTAAACAACATATATAACTTTATTTAAACAATTATAAATCTCACAAGGGTGCGTACCACGTAAGCACATCATAAGATGACGTAAGCGCTCCGTAAATAAAACGTAAAAGCAATGTAAGCTTACGTAAGCCCTCCGTAAACGCTCCGTAAGCGCTCCGTAAGCTTACGTCCAACCATGAGACCTTTAAACAAAATATTTAATTGGTTTATAATACTTCCTACTCCAATTGTTGAAAGACCCCTCCCATGTTCATCATTCTTCTTCAGCTTTCAGATAAGTAACACCTTTTGTCTACAGCTCCTAGCTACAGAAACATACTTCCAAATGGCTGAAAATCTTCTAATGAAGACTTTGTTGAAGAGGACCCTCGCCCAAGTAAGAAGAAAGAGTCCATAGTCTGGAAGTTTTTCAGCTTTCCAGAACATCAGAAGAAAGTAAATGCACCAACGGTCACCTGCAAGATCTGTGACACAGTGTTATCTAGAGGAAATCCTAAAAAGAAATATTCATTCGGAACCCACAACATGGAACGCCATGTAAAAAATATACACCCTAACAATTGGAGTAGAGCTGTGGTGCAAAGATCTCAAAAGCAGGACTCTTCTCCTAGTACATCTACAGCAAGAACCGGAGTACCACCAATGCCATCTTCAATGATGGCGAACATTCAGCCAGAACTGAAAAATTTAATGATGCAATGCATACATTGCAATAAATTAGTAGCCTTCGGACAACAGTCCATTGTAATTTTGCAGAAGAACAGGAGCCACAGATGCAACAATTGTTTTGTGTAAAAAGTTCATTCTTCTACTTCATCTTCAGAAGAGTTTGTTCCTAAAACCACTAGAACACAGAGAGAGTCCACAGTATGGAAATTTAAAAAAAAAACAGAAAGAGAGAAAAAGGTAAATGCACCTTTTGTCACATGTAAAATCTGTCACACAGTACTTTCAAGAGGGAATCCACAGAAACAGTACAGCTTTGGAACTTATAGCATGGAATGCCATTTCCGGAATATACACCCAAACAATTGGAGTAAAGCTGTAATAAAAAGATCATCAGAGGAGCAGGGCTCTGCTCCCAGCACTTCTTCTGAAGCAACAGCACATCCAATGTAAGCATCAATGGTTGCAAATATCCAACCTGAACTTAAGAATTTGATGATGCAATGCATTCGTTGCCAGAAACTAATAACCTTTGCACAAGAGTCCATTCAAGTTATCCTGAAAAAAAACAGGAAGCACAGGTGCATTACCAGGAGCATTTTTTCTTTTCTCTGAAGATTGTCTTCTGGATGAATCTTCTAATTCAGTCCTCTTGATTGATAAAGCTTGCTTATAAACTCTTTGTTTGCGGTTCTTGGTAGGCATAATCTATTATGACTTTGTAGATATTTACAATCTGTTGAAAAGAAAAATATGACATATTATAGACCACTACTAACATAGCACATAGCAATTACATTAACTAAACAATATAAACACTAGTTCACATCTCTCTTTGTGTGTCTCATATCACTCTCTGCCTGCACCATCTCTCTGTTTGTATGTGTGTGTCATCTCAATCTCTGCCTAAACCATCTGCCTGTTTGTGTGTGTGTCTCATGAAATCACATATTCGTCTCATCTCACTCTCTGTGTCTAAAACGATTTACCATTCTAAATGTTTTTTGGTTGAAATGTCTGGCTTTAAGTTTTTAGACAAGGAACACACTGAGTGTGCATGTGAATTAAGAAATTATATTTTCATCTTTTTCCATAATGTTAGCTGTGTGTGCTCACAGTTTGTATCTTTTAGCTTACAGGGTACACTTCTTTTTAAAGTGTTTCTCATGCTTGGATTCAATGCTAGTACAGAGATAGTAATAATAGTTTAATTTGGCTTGTAAATATGCTCCTTTTTTTCAAGCGCCTTGCCCAACCTTTAACATGGGTGCAAGCAGTGAATATATGGAGAGGGATAGGAATAGCAGATAGAAAACAATATGAAATGGTGTGGGAGATGCATAAAGGATTTCACTAATGGCATCAATTGAGATGGAATATAAGATAAAGAGGGGCATATTTACAAGGCCCTTGCACAATGTTTGACATGGGTGCAAGCAGAAAATGAATGCAGAGTAATAAAATTGGCACACAGACAAGAATATGAAATGCCTTGAGAGATCCGTAAAGGATTTTACTAATGGCATAAATTGAGATACAATATACAAAAATAGAGGCATATTTACAAGCCCCTTGCGCAATGTTTAACATGGCTGCAAGCAGAAAATGTATGCAGAGTAATAAAATTGGCACACAGACAAGAATATGAAATGCTGTGAGAGATGCGTAAAGGATTTTACTATTGGCATAAATTGAGATAGAATATACAAAAAAGAGAGGCATATTTACAAGCCCCTTGCGCAATGTTTAACATGGGGGCAACCAGAAAATGCATGCAGAGTAATAAAATTGGCACACAGACAAGAATATGAAATGCCTTGAGAGATGAGTAAAGGATCTTACTAATGGCATAAATTGAGATAGAATATACAAAAAAGAGAAGCATATTTACAAGCCCCTTGCGCAATGTTTCACATGGGTACAAACAGAAAATGCATGCAGAGTAATAAAATTGGCACACAGACAAGAACATGAAATGCATTGAGAGATGTGTAATGGATTTTACTAATGGCGTAAATTGAGATAGAATATACAAAAAAGAGAGGCATATTTACAAACCCCTTGCGAAATGTTTGACATGGGTGCAACCAGAAAATGCATGCAGAGTAATACAATTGGCACACAGACAAGAATATGAAATGCCTTGAGAGATGCATAAAGGATTTTACTAATGGCATAAATTGAGATAGAATATACAAAAAAGAGAGGCATATTTACAAGCCCATTGCGCAATGTTTCACATGGGTGCAAGCAGAAAATGCATGCAGAGTAATAAAATTGGCAAACAGACTAGAATATGAAATGCCTTGAGAGATGCGTAAAGGATTTTACTTATGGCATAAATTGAGATAGAATATACAAAAAAGAGAGGCATATTGACAAGCCCCTTGCCGAATGTTTGACATGGGTGCAACCAGAAAATGCATGCAGAGTAGTAAAATTGGCACACAGACAAGAATATGAAATACCTTGAGAGATGCGTAAAGGATTTTACTAATGGCATAAATTGAGATAGAATATACAAAAAATAGAGGCATATTTACAAGCCCCTTGTGCAATGTTTCACATGGGTGCAAGCAGAAAATGTATGCAGAGTAATAAAATTGGCAAACAGACAAGAATATGAAATGCCTTGAGAGATGCGTAAAGGATTTTACTAATGGCATAAATTTAGATAGAATATACAAAAAATTGAGGCATATTTACAAGCCCCTTGAGCAATGTTTGACATGGGTGCAAGCAGAAAATGCATGCAGAGTAATAAAATTGCCACACAGACAAGAATATGAAATGCCTGTGAGAGATGCGTAAAGGATTTTAGTAATGGCATAAATTGAGATAGAATATACAGAAAAGAGAGGCATATTTACAAGCCCCTTGCGCAATGTTTGACATGGGTGCAACCAGAAAATGCATACAGAGTAATAAAATTGGCACACAGACAAGAATATGAAATGCCTTGAGAGATGCATAAAGGATTTTACTAATGGCATAAATTGAGATAGAATATACAAAAAAGAGAGGCATATTTACAAGCCCCTTGCACAATGTTTGACATGGGTGCAAGCCGAAAATGCATGCAGAGTAATAAAATTGGCACACAGACATGAATATGAAATGCCTTGAGAGATGCGTAAAGGATTTTACTAATAGCATAAATTGAGATAGAATATACAAAAAAGAGAGGCATATTTACAAGCCCCTTGCACATGTTTCACATGGGTGCAACCAGAAAATGCATGCAGAGTAATAAAATTGGCACACAGACAAGAATTTGAAATGCTGTGAGAGATGCGTAAAGGATTTTACTAATGGCATAAATTGGGATAGAATATACAAAAAAGAGAGGCATATTTACAAGCCCCTTGCGCAATGTTTGACATGGGTGCAAACAGAAAATGTATGCAGAGTGATAAAATTGGCACACAGACAAGAATATGAAATGCCTTGAGAGATGCATAAAGGATTTTACTAATGGCATAAATTGAGATATAATATACAAAAAAGAGAGGCATATTTACAAGCCCCTTGCGCAATGTTTGACATGGGTGCAAGCAGAAAATGCATGCAGAGTAATAAAATTGGCACACAGACAAGAATATGAAATGCTGTGAGTGATGCATACAGGATTTTACTAATGTCATAAATTGAGATACAATATACAAAAAAAGAGAGGCATATTTACAAGCCCCTTGCACAATGTTTGACATGGGTGCAAGCAGAAAATGCATGCAGAGTAATACAATTGGCACACAGACAAGAATATGAAATGCTGTGAGAGATGCGTAAAGGATTTTACTAATGGCATACATTGAGATAGAATATACAAAAAAGAGAGGCATATTTACAAGCCCCTTGCACAATGTTTAACATTAATGCTGGTATAGAGATAGTGTAATGGTTTTATTGGCATATACATAACATAAGACACAATCCAAATTAAAACAATACCCTATTAGCTAAGAGATGCAAACTGTCAGAAAATACAGTTAACATTATGGAAAAAGGTGAAAATATAATTCCTTAATTCACACAGACACTCACTGTGATCCTTGTCAAAAATCTTTAAGCCACACATTTTATCAAAAAACATTTAGCATGGTACATCATTTTACACACAGAGCACAACCCATTTAAATGAGCACTACACTACAATGCAGAAACCTGACTCATTTTCAAAATACAACAGTAATGAAGCCCAATATGCTTGTTATGCTTCCCAATACTGCAAACAGCACCCTCTCTATATTACTCACCTTTAAAATCGATTTTGAAAATGTAGAACAGTGTGAAACACACAGCAGATTTTCTTAAGCAGAATCCCTGAACTGCAGCTCAGACACTGGAAACAGAAATGGCACAGTTTCCCACTCATTCTTCTCACTTATTTCTGCTCATAACCAATTAAATGTCTTCCCACACTATTTCATTGATTGATTGATTGATTGATTTCAAAACTAAACTAACATTTCAATTGGTTCTACATTTCCACACTTTCAAACTCACATAATATTCACCTATCCCCCTACTGCTCATTCAACCTGTTACCATGGTAACTCCCACCTAAGGAAGAACAGAGTTTAAAAGTTCATCATACTATGTTGCAACTGAATCCAGCAAGGTTGTTAGAGCTTTCAATATAACAGCTAATCAGGTGCAATGTTCCTTTCAATTACCTTTTCTGAAACATTAGAATTGCTTCTTTTAAAAAACAAAACTATGCACCCTAATATGCTCTTTTGCATTTTCAGAAAGCACCAATCATTTCTTAAGCTTCAAGTGCAGTGAATGTCCTACTCTTTTTTTTTCTAAACTGCAAGCTTTCCAACTGCCATTTCATTTACAGCCCTCATCTGAGTACAACCAGATATGCCTTGAACATGCGTTCAGTATGGTTTGTAGGACACAGCTTTGTATTCTGGTCTAAAAGGCATGCAACAAACAGAGGAATTTTAAACCTTGATTTACTAAATGTGGATATTTTATGGATTGGCCAGAGAGGATTGAGATGCCACCAATTGATACCATTGGTGAAATCCTTCATGCATCTCCCACACCCTGACCTCATAATTGTGCACTGTGTTGGAAATGACTTATGCACTTTGACTGAGGTTGGTCTGGAAATGCTACTGAAGGACATCTTCGGACAATTGATTTCACTTTTTCCTCAAACTGCCTTTGTTTATTCCAATATATGCCAAAGGCAAAAATGGAATTGATCCAATCAATTTTGTCCGCAGATTGAGAAAGCAAGGAAACATGTAAATAAATCTGTTTCTGCATACATGAGAGACTATGGAATGGGTTGTATATACCACAACAACTTGCGTTACAAAATGCAAGGCATCTATAGGACAGATGGTGTACATTTCACTGATGAAGGGAACAGAGTCTATCTCTGTAACATCATACTCTACATTGGTACTTACTTATAGGTACCCAAAAACACAATGAACACAACAGCTCTTTTTAGAGCCAACTAACATGTAAACACTCAAATATGATTTTTATCTTTATTTTTTTTATTAATTTTTACCGAGGTCCGCGCACCGAGCACTCACCGAGCACTCCCCGTGCGCGGACATATCTTGTTTTCTGTTATTTCTTTAAAAATAAACATTATTTTTAACCTTAGGAGTCCTTTTAGGACCCCCTGAGAAGGCCTAAGGGGACAGGGACACTCTACCCTACCCCCTTCCCACGTTTTAAGTTATATTTTTCACTCTCTTCTGAAACCACAAAATGGCGGCGATAGGGTTCGCGCACCGTGCATTTACCCAGCACTCATGGTGCGCGGACCTATTGGAATTAAAAAAATAAAAATATAACTAAATGGAAATGGACATCGTCTCCTCTGTAGATACCTTGTATGTTGTAATGCAAGTTATTGTGGTATATTAAATCCATACTGTATGTATATGTATATGTATGTATAAATTATTTTATAGCGCGCTCCGTTACTGGAGAGTATCCTGGCTACTGTAGTCTTTCAGGAAAGCAGAAACAGATTTGTTCACATGATTCCTTCCTTTCTCAATGTGTGGTCAGAATTGGCGTAGGGCGTCAGGAGTTCCTACTCTGGTGAAACACACTTGCTGTTCAATATACTTACTTATGTTGTAAACTAGTGAATCAGAGACAGTCAGTGAAAGAAAGGATGCAGGACATGAAGAACACAAAATTGTATCAATTTGCTACTACCTCATGAATTACATTTAAATAAGTATAATTTTCAAAACAATTTTTCTTTACTAAATTAAAATTTATTTATCAGAATTTACAAATCTAAAGGAACTTGTAGCATTTCTTCATCAGGAATTTCATCCGTCAAAGTGTCTGAAAATGATTTGTCAAACTCAACAATGTCTACACATTCCATTAATTCCATATCTAGTGTTTCATCAAAAAATCTGCTATATTATCTTCTTCATGTTCTTCATGATTTGTTTCATCTATAGGATCAATATACACCACAGAATAAGTTGCCTCAATAAACGTTGCTGTTATTTCAAAGAAGATGTTGGTAGGCTCCTCATTTTCATTCATCATTTTGTAAATGTAAATGTAAATGTAAATGTATAGGCATTTATATAGCGCACTACTTACCCGGAGGGTCCCAAGGCGCTTCGACCGCTGCGAAACCCTTCCTGGCTTCCCTGAGAGATGGTCCCTTAATGGGTATCTCCAGGGTGAGACCAGGCATCCCCGGCGGTCTGGTGGGGCCGTTAGTGAAGATGAGGCAAGTTAATGCCCAGAGTTGCCGAGTGTGATCGCTGATCAGAGTGGGCACCGAGGCGAGAGAATTATCGAGTCCGCTGACCCTGGTCCAGAAACCTGCCGCGCCGGGAATCGAACCCTGGTCCCGGGCCGTCCTCTGCTCTCGGGTCTGCCGCCTCTAACCAGTGAGCCACACTACTTCACTTTATGAACATTTTATGTTAGTGTACTATTAAAAGAAAGACAAACAGCGCTTAGGAAGAGTGAGATAGGGCAGAGAAAAACTATTAAATTCTATTAGAAGAGTCACTACTGTGTAAATCTCACACCAGAAATTGAACACCAACATACCCTCACAAAACTACCTCAGACACTATAGTCACAAAATGGCCTTGTTTCCCTGGACAGTGTATAGTTTCAAGCAAGAATTAGAAATATAAAGCACTGCATCTGATGGTGCCCTACTCAATCCATAAGTAAACATTAAATAACTAACAGAAAACATTTTTCCTATTAACTTAAAGTGAACAACAGAGTTCTCCTTACAAATTAACAACTCACCTTCTAGAAAACTGTTGAACAGTAAATTCTGTCTCAATCTCACACCTCAGAAGTATACCTTAAACACTAAAATCTCAAAATGGCTGTGTTTCCCTCTCATTTTTCATACATATTCAAATACCCAGCCAATCATATTTTATCACACACAAAATCAAAACCAAAGTAACATTTTAATTGGTTCAAATTATCAACACTTTCAAACTCACATAATGTTCAACCTACCCCCAATGCTCTCGACCAACTACCATGCTAACTCTCCACAAAACACCTACCTAAACCCAAAGGTGAAAGAGTCATCACTCAATGTTGCACTCAACCAACATCTAAACACTGAAACTTGACAAAACCTAGGGGGCTCAGGAATCTCTACCCTGCCTCCTTGTCAACTATTACACTTCTGTTTACAGCCACTATCATCTGCCACAAAAACAAGATGGCGGACAACACTTCCTCATTTCGACTGACTGGAATGTTGACAGACATCCAACAGCCAAATAAGAATGCCGCGTGCGCACGCTATGGTCCGCGCACGTGCAAGGACAGTGCAAGGACGAAGCAAGACCGTGCGCGCACCGTGTCCCGCCCATAGATATATCATTTGAAAAAAGTCAATTTTCTCAAAAATTACTGAAGGGATTTTCACCAAATATACAAAAGGCACTTCTGAAAACCAGGCTCTACCATTTTGCCAAGTTTGCAGTAATTCCATTCAGCCATTCGGGCTGTAGCTGTGTCTAAAGGTCCTATGGAAAATTGCATTGGACTCAATTTCACATTCAAATATCTCAAAACCTACTGGAGGGATTTACACCAAACATACAAAAGGCACTGCTGCATACCAGTCCCTACCATTTTGCAAAATCTGGTGTAATTCCATTCAGTCGTTCGAGCTGTAGCCTTGTCAGAATGTCCCTATGGAAATTAACATGAGGAAAACACGTTTTGGGACCCCCCTTTTTTCTCGGCCCCCGCTTGACGAATCCCCCAAAACTTTCAGGGAAGGAGCGGAGCGCAGTGAGGCAAATGTAAGGAAAATTCCAGGCGGATCCCTCAATTGGCGCCAACGTTATTCCCAATAGAATGTCCGGAATTTCCTATGGTAACTAGGTCCTAACTATATATACCTACTGCGACCGCCAGTAGGTAATATATATATCCATACAGTTAATCTCATTGAACACCGAGAACGCCATGTCCTTGCCGCTTGTACGGCGGTCCGTGGCAAAGGGGGCGAGCCGAAATATCAATCCAAAACACTGCACAACTCTCCAAAGGATCCCAAAGGAAAACAGCAACCACGGACTCTTAGATGCATGAAAAGCAGTATTTATGCTGCAAATTAATCGGCAAACTCACTCGATGCGTTTCGGGACCTAGTCCCTTGGTCACAAGCGCCGTTAGTATATTCTTGTTGGTTTAAATAAACATGTGATTTACAAACAATATAAACAATGTAAACAGACACAAGCTGTTAAAGATATTTCGAAACAAAAGGAGAAAGTGCTTATTCATACAGAACGGCTTGCCACGAAAACTTCAAAAAAAATTTCCCTGCATGTTAACATTTACATAACATTTCCTTTGAGAAATAATACCCGTGCATTTGGAAAACAGACTCGCATCTTATATTCGCGAGTATGAAGATATTCAAAAGATGTTTACATCTTTACGCCAAACAGCGTCCCAAAGAATCTAGGAACTTGTCAAAGAGCTACCATTGAAGCTATTAATATTTTTGCTCTTTAACGTTTCTTCAAATCACTCTATTCAACACAATCTGTCAAATCAAAATGGGAAAACAATTTGAAAAAACAAACTCTAACAGTGACTAAAAGGTTTCTAACAAGCTTAGGTAACAAGCTTCTCATTAACATTTCTATACAGGACTAAACATTAGAAAAAGCTTGATGTAGGTTTAGCAAAGGCCCAACTACCGTGCTCAAATAGATTTGCAGTCTTAGAATCCATTGATGAGGGCTGTACAGCTAAGACCGTGAGCAAAGAAAATGCAGCAGTATCTCCTGTCAATACAACGACCTGTAGCGCTTGTTCTTTTAATAATAGTACACTATTACAAAGAGTAGAATTCCTCGAAAGAGAATTAGCTTCCCTGAGAGAGAAGGTGGATGTACTCAGTTATAGTCGAACTGACACTCTTGCCCCTCTGTATTATCCAATTCTAGATGTGGGCCTAGACCGTCTACTACCGCTGCTCTATCTACACTCCCTACTCCCTGCAGCATTTACGATAGGTCCTTGGCGGGGGATATTGAGCGAGCAGGGTTGAGGCAAGCATTAGTGCAAATGATCCGTGCACATGCAGCTCATGAAAGGTCCAAACCTCTTAGAAACCCAAATCTCTGGTGTGATCAAGACACATCTGCAGGAATTTGACGGGAAGGGCAGCGTATCCATTAAAGACCGGGCACACATATGGGAAATACCCCCTTAGTGAAACCTCTTCCCATAATCTACATGACAAAAGTTCCAAGACTTACGAGCAACCAAAACTATGAAACTAGTGAATCCCTTCAAAATAAAGTGAGACACTGGATAAGATATGTCAGGGGCTGTAGGTCGGTAATAAAGGGGGGTGTGGAAAAAGTAAGGAGGATCCCATTGGGAAGTTCGCAGACTGACTGTATTGAGATACAGTTATTTACCGCCACAATTGCTAAGAACCTGGTGGCATTAGAGTTCCGCACTTCTCTACCTGGGCACTCCGCAATACAGTTCCGATGCTCCCCACTATAGTCATTTGAGGGGGAGGAGAGTGAGTCTGGTCTAAGCTCAATTGATTGACTGGACGAGGTCCTGATATTGGATCTCCGTAAGGAAGTAGAGGATGGGTTTAGGGATGTTGACCTTGCTTGTCTCAGTTGTCTAGAGACTGGTAGAGACGAGGGGGGGTGCATTAACGGCGTATGTATTGAGAATGTAAGTAACACCGGGTTAATCCGCCTCCTCTCTCGGAACATAGCAGGACTACAAAAAAATTTGCAGCTCCCAGAGTGGAATGATTTTATTGACAAACAAGATAACTGCTTGTTCCAGGAGACATGGAGTCGGGTTCTCCTGCATAAATATGGGTTTGCTACCTATTTTATTCCAGCAGTAAGCATGGGGGTCTCCATATATGGCTTAGTATTTCTTTAAATTGGACAACCATCATGCATACTACTCCTTCAAAAGACATTCTACTCCTGTCGGTGACATGCCCTTCTAATAGTCCCAATGTGGAGATATTAAATGCGTATGCCAGAGGGTCCCCCGGGAATGTTCCATCGGCTACCTTAGCAGTATTAGAATCTGAACTGACCACTATTCCCCCAATTCTGTCATCATAGTGGTGGGAGATTTTAACTGCACATTCGAACCGCTAGGTACTGGAGAGCAGGACGGTAAATTTTCCATTCCACTGCTCAGCCTTCCCCCAATTAAAAAATGGACACAAAGGACCATTCAATTGAATGCACTAACCATGGAGCATAACCTAAGAGCAGTGAACGGAAGAACACGTTCCGATCGAAAAGGGTCTAATATATACAATAGGTCCAGCTGCCCTTTACGGATCGATTATATCCTGCTAGATATTCGGCTTTGGGGTGACCTCATAGATATGGAAGTGAAAGCTACCCAGGATAGTGATCACAATCCCCTCTGTATGCAATTAAGAAACAACTGGGCCGTCTCTAAGTTCTCCAGTTCTGCGAGGATGCTAACAAAAGAGGTAGTCCCTTCCCATTGTAACCGCCGTCTTAAAAGGCATAAGGTTGCTGATCAGGAGGACAAATTGAATAGTATAAGAGAGCTCATTGAAGAGAAATCCATAAAGCTTGAGGCAATAAGTGCCAGCGTAGAGACTATAGAGAACTCTCCCCTCCCGGAAATCTATCAAAAGACGATAGACGGTTTGGGAAAGTTTTTTGCTATTCCAGACCCTAGCAATCAGAGTACCCATAAAAAACAACTTCCTAGGCCTTCTAACCTGTGGTACTCAGACGTTTGCAGGGAAAAGAGGCGTAGCCTTTCACTGGCCCTACAAAGTAACAAGACCTCTCTGGTTAGGCTAGCGAGGAAGGAGTACACAAGGGCAGTAGAGCAAGCCAAACGCAAGTGGGAAGAACACCACTGGCATGAACTTAAAGCTGCCTCCCTATTAAAAGACACCGCTGTGTTCTGGGAAATACTGAATGAAGGTATTAGGAAGGGATCAGATCCGATCCCTAATCATATCACAGAACATGAATGGCACGCCCATTTTCTTAGCCTGTATTGTGACACGGGAACCACTTTCCTAGGTCCCAGCGAAAACATCCCATTAACAGTTGGGGGTCCCACACCAGATTACTCGCTAGAGGGGACTAGACTAGCTGAACCCTTTGAGTCCTATGAGGTCTCATCTGCCATAGCTGGGTTAGCCACAGGAAAGGCGGCGGGTCCTGATGGCCTTCCTGGTGATCCACTGCTGTGTGAAGTAAAAATGTGGGCTGACTTCATTCTCCTTATAAAGAACCTGATAACTAGAGGCCATCCCGTCCCGGACTCTTGGAAGGGGGCAGAGGTAGTTGCAATATATACAAAGGGCAACAGGGAGGATCCTGCCAACTACAGGCCGATCAGTTTAATCGACGTAACACAAAAAGTGGTTGGCAGGGTCCTCCTAACGAGGATAAGGTCTTGGATGGATGATGACAACGTCCTTTCGCATTTCCAGGCAGGGTTCAGAAAGAAATTTGGAACAATGGACCTGGAATTAATAGCCCGCAAGGTAAAATCTGGGTCTCCATGGGATCCAGCACCCCCAGAAGTTATGATGATGGCATCTCAGGTCGTTCTATCTACCATCATGAACCTCCTGAATGCCTCCATTACCTCCGGCACCGTCCCTCCTGCCTGGAAGCGGGCCATGGTCCGTGCCCTGCTAAAAAAAAACAATCTGGACCCTGGTGACTTTAGCAGTTACCGTCCGATTTCTTTACTCCCCTGGGTGAGTAAAATTCTCGAGAGATTCATCAATAGCCATCTGGTGGAGTTTCTCGAGAATAACCAGCTGTTAGATGCCACCCAGACTGGTTTTCGACCTAGACATGGGATGGAAACCGCCATGCTGGCAGTCACCGAGGAAACCAGAAAGATACTGGATCAAGGGGGATCAGTGGCAGTGATACTCCTTGATCTAAGCATGGCATTCGATTCGGTCAGCCACAACACCTTGCTGAACCGTCTCTCGAATGTCGGAATAGCAGGAGTAGCATGGGTATGGCTCAAATCTTTTTTGAGCAATAGGTCCTTCCAAATTTTTGACGGAGATACGGTGACCTCGAGTAGGCCACTGAGGTGTGGAGTCCCACAGGGGTCTTCCTTAAGCCCTGCGCTTTTTAACATCTACATGAGACCACTGGCTGAGGTGGTTCGTCTGTTTGGTACTAAAATCATCTCTTACGCAGATGACACTCAGCTAGTGGTCTCCTTGGCGCAGGGGGATGGTCCCTCAGCCTCAGGTGAGCTGACAAAATGCCTGGAGGAGGTAAAGGGATGGATGACTTCCTCCTCCCTTAAACTTAATGGGGACAAAACAGAGCCAATGCTCCAGGGTCCCTCTGACCCTACCTTCTTCAACTCCCTGTGGCCCCCATGCCTTGGCTCCCCCCGACCCCCAAGGACAATATAAAGAGCCTAGGGGTCTGGCTGGACAAAGCTCTATCTTTTAATACCCAGGCCACAAAACTCTTGGCTACCTGCTTTGGTCTCCTGAGGATGTTGAGGAAAGTTCTCCCCCTCCTGCCTGTGGAGGCAAAGCAGGTGGCCATTCAGGGCTTGATTCAGTCCCGTCTGGACTTCAATAATGTTCTCTATCTCGGGCCCCTGAATACACACTGCGTAAGCTACAGATAGTGCAAAACTGCGAGGCCCGCTCACAGCTTGAGCTGCCGCGAAGACTGTCAGCCAAACTTGGACTGTGTAGCCTAAACTGGCTTCCAGTGCGACAAAGAATTGTCTATAAGGCTATGTGTATATCCCACCAAGCCTTTTGGGACACAGGACCGGCTATCATCCGGGATCTAATTACACAGTATCATCCTAGCAGAAACCTTTGTTCTAGCCAGGCGTTTATGGCGACTGTCCCTAGAATAAAAAAGGCAAGAGCAGGCAGCAGGATGTTCACTCCTAATGCCGCAAAGCTATGGAATTCACTCCCCTTGCAACTTAGGTCCAACCCCAACCTCTCCTCCTTTCGGAAACAGCTTAAAACTTTTCTTTTTAAAAGCTCCAATGTAACTTTCTAGTTCTTTCTGTCTGTTAAGCAAATCATACCTAATGCTAGCGCTTGGACGCCTCAGGGCAGCAATTATGCTTTACAAATATACGTTTCATTTCATTTAATTTCTATACTGGAAAGTAGTGAGCATCGGGAAAGGCAGTCTAACCAGGCCTTTATAGACCTCAAGACCGCATTCGACCTGGTCCCACGTGCCAAGCTTTGGCAAGTTATGTCTGATTTAGGGATCCCACCCATGATTCTTGACTTCACCAAGCGTCTCCATGAGGGGAATTATGCCAGAATCAGGTGGGGTAACCAAGGTCAGTTAACGAGAAGGGTGGCGGTGAATAGGGGGGTTCGCCAGGGTTGTGTTTTGGTCCAACTCTGTTCTCTCTTTTTGTAAATAGGGTAGTAGACCATTTGAGAGAGGTTCCAACAGATGCCCCAACCCTGGCCGGGGAGAAAACTCCCACACTCCTATTCGCCGACGACACGCTATTGGTGTCAAAATCCCCTAGTGGCCTAAAAGAATTGTTAGACTGGTTCAGTCAGTTTTGCGATATACGGGGACCATCGATTAACACTAGCAAAGCAAAACTGATGACACTCTCCCCATCCAAACGCTTTAAGAACCATATCAGCTTGAATAGCACCCTCCTGGAAACTGTAGAATTCGTTGACTATTTGGGCATTAGGATGAATAACTAAATGAAGTGGAATACCCATTTGGCTAAAATGCTCCTTAATCACAAGCGGGTGGGGGAGGCTATCCTAAGAGAGCAGAAGCTTTCATCTAGTAGACCAGTTGGCCCCGCCTTAGTGGTCTACGATGGTAAGGCACTGTCCTCAGCACTCTACGGGTCGGAGTTATGGGGATTCGAGAATGGTAGCGATTTAGAGAGATGATAGAATAAGTTTTACAGAGGTCTGGTTTCTCGCCCACTCTCCACCCCTCTAACTCTGTTCCGTAAGGACCTGGGGAAGCATTCCATTACAAATAATGCAAGATTACGACTGCTACTTTTTTGGGTGCGTCTAAGAAGGACCCCCGAACTGGCCAACTATGCCGCTGCACTGAGTGAGATCATCAGTCTAGACATAGGGAACAAGATTAAATGGATCTGTAAACTAAAGCAGTTGGTAACAGAAATTGGGTTTGGAGAGACATGGGCAAGCCAGACCCCACCAGCTAAGCCAATTGTTAAGAAGGCATACTGGGAATGGGTGAAAGGGGAGGAGGACCGAAAACCAAATTTGTGGACCCTTACAGAACAGTTTTTAGAGCACAAGCCTGATGCCAAATTTGAGCATTATCTCGATTTTATACAATCACCATGAGATAGAATGCTCTATATAAAGTTCAGGCTGGGAATTCTCACTCTTAACAAGTTAGTAGCGGCTGGAGAAACCATAGTTTAACTTCTGCGAGTAGCCCAGGTTGCCAGGTGCCCTCAGAATCTATTACCCACTTCCTCTTTGCATGTCCCGCTTATAGGCTCGACAGGAGGAAATGGCTTAAACCTACTTGCAGAAATCTGGGGTTTAAGGACTACAGGGCAGCACTCAGCACATTTAAAACAGATACCTCTTCCACCAGCATGATTTGTGCGATAGCAAAATATTTGGGCAATGCCTGGCTGATACATACTAAGCTGCTAAAGCACAGTAAGAGTTAGTGATCCAAGAGCCCAAATGCTGTATATATACCACTCTGTACACAACACCTGTTTTTATTGTATATACTGTATAAGTTTCTTTATGGATTTTTTAAACAAATGTTATACTGTTATTAGTTGTATGAAATGATGGACTTTTAATTTCTAAACAACCCTTGTACAAGCTTTTATGATATTTTATGTCGAATAAAGCAGACCATTGAGGTGTGGGGTCCCACAAGGCTCCTCTTTAAGCCCTGCGCTTTTCAACATCTATATGAGGCCACTGGCGGAGGTCGTTCGTCCATTTGGGGTTAAGATTATTTCTTACGCGGACGACACCCAGCTGGTGGTCTCATTGGCGCAGGGGGCCGGCATGCCAATGTCAGGCGGGCTTAGAAAGTGTTTAGAGGAGGTAAAGAGCTGGATGTCCTCATCATCCCTCAAGCTCAATGGGGACAAAATGGAGCTGATGTTCCTGGGCCCCTCTAACCCCAGTTTTTTCAACTCTCTGTGGCCCCCCTGTCTAGGCACCCCTCCAGCTCCCAAGGACAACATCAAGAGCCTCGGGGTGTGGCTGGATAGGTCCCTTTTATTTCACATCCAGGCTACAAAACGTTCGGCTACCTGCTTTGGCCTTCTCAGGATGTTAAAGAAAATTCTCCCCCTTCTACCCATGGAGGCTAAGCAGCTAGCCATCCAGGGTTTGATACAGTCCCGCCTAGACTTCAACAACGTCCTATACCTTGGTGCTCCGGAGTACACCTTGCGTAGACTTCAGACAGTGCAGAACTGTGCGGCTCGCACACTGCTACAGCTCCCACGCAGACAATCAGCGAAAGCTGGTCTGATTAGCCTACATTGGCTACCAGTGCGTCAGAATCCTCTTCAAGGCCATGTGCATTGCCCACCAGGCCTTCTGGGACACAGGTCCTATGATCACCCGTGACCTAGTCAAGTCCCCGGAAGCTTGTCTCCTTTCTTGTGAAGAATTGGCTTGGTAGTTTGGTCTGCCCTGTTCCCATGATGCACTGGGCCAGGGTCAGACTAATTTGCATATAGCCAAGTTCTGAGCTGGGATGGTGCAGTGAGCTAAAAAATGGTGATGGATCAAGCCCTGATCTTTGGACTGGGTAAGAGTGGTCTGCTTAATTCAGACACTCTGTTCATCACCACCCCCTTTTCTGAATCATTTTTGTCCACCATAAGCGTGGAAGGGCATACTCAGATGTGAGTCCCTTGCTAATTGCACCATCAGGATTCAAGCAGGCCGGGCCGAGAACGGCTGAAATTCCAGAAACCGGTCCCCGGCAGCTTGTTTCCTTCCCAGTATAAGAATTGGCTTGGTAGTTTGGTCTGCCCTGTTCCCATGATGCACTGGGCCAGGGTCAGACTAATTTGCATATAGCCAAGTTGTGAGCTGGGATGGTGCACTGAGCTAAAAAACGGTGATGGATCAAGCCCTGATCTTTGGACTGGGTAAGAGTGGTCTGCTTAATTCAGACACTCTGTTCATCACCACCCCCTTTTCTGAATCATTTTTGTCCACCATAAGCGTGGAAGGGTATACTCAGATGTGAGTCCCTTGCTCATTGCACCATCAGGATTCAAGCAAGCCGGGCCAAAGACGACTGAAATGCCAGAAACCGGTCCCCGGAAGCTTGTTTCCTTCCCAGTATAAGAATTGGCTTCGTAGTTTGGTCTGCCCTGTTCCCATGATGCACTGGGCCAGGGTCAGACTAATTTGCATATAGCCAAGTTTTGAGCTGGGATGGTGCAGTGAGCTAAAAAACGGTGAAGGATCAAGCCCTGATCTTTGGACTGGGTAAGAGTGGTCTGCTTAATTCAGACACTCTATTCATCACCACCCCCTTTTCTGAATAATTTTTGTCCACCATAAGCGTGGAAGGGTATACTCAGATGTGAGTCCCTTGCTCATTGCACCATCAGGATTCAAGCAAGCCGGGCCGAAGACGGCTGAAATGCCAGAAACCAGTCCCCGGAAGCTTGTTTCCTTCCCAGTATAAGATATGGCTTGGTAGTTTGGTCTGCCCTGTTCCCATGATGCACTGGGCCAGGGTCAGACTAATTTGCATATAGGCAAGTTCTGAGCTGGGATGGTGCAGTGAGCTAAAAAAACGGTGATGGATCAAGCCCTGATCTTTGTACTCGGTAAGAGTGGTCTGCTTAATTCAGACACTCTGTTCATCACCACCCACTTTTCTGAATCATTTTTGTCCACCATAAGCGTGGAAGGGTATACTCAGATGTGAGTCCCTTGCTCATTGCACCATCAGGATTCAAACAAGCCAGGCCGAAGACGGCTGAAATGCCAGAAACCGGTCCCCGGAAGCTTGTTTCCTTCCCAGTATAAGAATTGGCTTGGTAGTTTGGTCTGCCCTGTTCCCATGATGCACTGGGCCAGGGTCAGACTAATTTGCATACAGCCAAGTTCTGAGCTGGGATGGTGCAGTGAGCTAAAAAACGGTGATGGATCAAGCCCTGATCTTTGGACTGGGTAAGAGTGGTCTGCTTAATTCAGACACTCTGTTCATCACCACCCCCTTTTCTGAATCATTTTTATCCACCATAAGCGTGGAAGGGTATACTCAGATGTGAGTCCCTTGCTCATTGCACCATCAGGATTCAAGCAAGCCGGGCCGAAGACGGCTGAAATGCCAGAAACTGGTCCCCCGAAGCTTGTTTCCTTTCCAATATAAGAATTGGCTTGGTAGTTTGGTCTGCCCTGTTCCCATGATGCACTGGGCCAGGGTCAGACTAATTTGCATATAGCCAAGTTCTGAGCTGGGATGGTGCAGTGAGCTAAAAAATGGTGATGGATCAAGCCCTGATCTTTGGACTGGGTAAGAGTGGTCTGCTTAATTCAGACACTCTGTTCATCACCACCCCTTTTCTGAATCTATTTACTAGGCGACGCTAAGATGCATTAATGCATGTTAGCAGCCGGTTTGCTAAGGGCTCGCCTTGTATCTCCTTGTTGCAATGTAGGCATTCTCAGTGGCAAGGTAGGTGTACCTATGACAATATAAAAAGGAAGAGGGAGGTATGACAACAGCGTTGCATTCACAAGGCGGCCCTGGATTTGAAGACCAATAGCAAAATTCTCGCTAATTGCGGTTTGTGTCGGATCCTAACATCTGTTCTGATGAAGACTTAAGCATGTTTAATATGTGTCGTGGATTGATATGTTACGTCCACAGTCTTATATTGACAAGCTTTTTACTTGCAAACATGAATTATAGCTGTATTTCTTGCAATATTGGGGACATATTTACGAGGACACAGTTAAAATTATCATCGCTTTAGCGTTAGGAAAGTACTGTTAAAGCGACCATAATGGACTTAATAGTAGGCTTTTGAGAATTCATGAGAATTCCAATAGACGCTCAGGTTTAAACCAGAACATTTTAACGCTGTCCTTGTAAATATGTCCATTACAGACTCCTAATTTTACAGTTAAAAAAAATATCACCTACTAATAATTTTTACTCTTTCTCGGGATCCCATCCAATGGGATACAACGTTGGGGATTGTGGGTGGAGGTTTAATGTCCCTATGTTCCCAGTTAGCTCCCTGCGTCCTTCGGAAGCCGCCATTACTTTTGCACACGGGGACCTGCTAATATGCAGCTCTCCATTGGTAAAAGCATTCTGCTTTGCATTTTACGAGAGAAAGCAGGTTTGCATGTTCTCTCTTTCAAAATGTAAACCAAGTTTGCTATGGCAGGGCGAGAGCCTCGGCTCTCACCCTGCCATAGCAAACAGCAGTGTCGAAAAAAATCTTCCGGTAAGACAACAAAGGATTTTGAAGTCCATTATCGCTGTTTTAGATGCCGTTAAAGCGGCGATAATTTTAACGCCGTCTTTGTAAATATGCCCCTACGTTTTGTTATGTCGATAATATTATCTCCCATTTAACCCCTTAAGTGCTGCGTTGGTGCGTTGGCCGACGGCAGCACTACCTCCCCAGTGCTGCGCACAACCATTGGACGTCCATTCAGCACTGGTTCCAATGGACAGCGCAGCACTGGGGAGGGATGTTTTCTAGCATCTATGAGGTTAAATAGGCACAAAGTATTTAGTGAAGTGCATTGTGAATCGTGAAGTAACACTGTCTGATTGTGATCAATAAAGAATTCGAAGAGTTGTGTACTTCTTTTGCTCATAATGTACATAGGGGCAGATATACATGTCCCTTGTGCGACTATTGCGTCATTTTTACCATTGGAAAAATGATGCGCAAATGGCACAAGGGGCTTGTAAATGTGTTCCACATTGTTCTGTTATTTTTTGCTTTCCCCTCTGTCATGTAGAGGATCCTGGGTAAATATAACGGTATCTGTACAGCCAGTACCATTCAACCCTACCCCCAAACTGCTTACTGCCTGTTACCATAGTAACAGTTCATGGAACACTTAAGTGAGCACACAGGTCACAAGTTCACCACACAATGTTGCTAATCCAAACAGTAACTGTGCTGGAGTTTTTAAAATTTTTCCATAGGAACCATTAATCACAGCTACAGACTCTGGTAAAGAGTTGGTAAAGTGTTAGCCTCAGTATTATACTTCTAGTTATAAACATAATTTCTACCTTAATTGATAAATCTTCTCAAAGCATATTATTATCACACTAAATAATACTGAAATGTTGTCAGAAAAAGAAGACGTATACACTTTCTCTTTAACCCCTTCACTGCTGGCCCGTTTCCGCCCCTGTACTGTAAACAAATGAACAGGGGCGGGCCATGACGAACCCCAGCCGTCATCAGCACACGAGCACCGTAGTGCATGACGGCTGGGGTTCGTCATCAGCATGCAAGGGGTTAATTAACTTTTATTACAACAAAAATAAATAACTAGAAACGTAACTTTCACATAACAATATAATAAATAACTAGAAACGTAACTTTAACATAACAATATATTAAACAAAATGTGAGATGGACTCCAATGGTAGGAGGGTATGTAACCTGTAAAACAAAAATGGAAATAAGCGTTTAAAATTAGATCGATGTGACTGAATGAGGTCAAAGGTAACAAATTAACATAACACTTTGCAATATTTGGTTATTTGCACTTCTGCAGTGTGCCTGATACATCCCACCCCTCTCATAGGCCCGGATTTAAGAGGTGTCTGTAGCAAAGTGCCTACAGCATCAGATCTACAGTATGGTCCAGCAGGTCTTTAAAATGATTCAGAGATGAGACAGAATTAGGTGAGAGATCATGTCATTATGCAGGACAATATTGTTTATTTGCAACCCATTTAACGTGGCGGTTTTTCCACCGTGGTGCAGGCGTTCTAAAGGGTGGGCGGGGCTCCGTTGGCCGTTTGCTGACGGCAGCACTAGGGAGGTAGTGCTTCCATCGGCCAACGGCCGACGGGAGCACGCAAGGGGTTATTTGGAGGCGTTGTGTATCTAGGTCGCTCTGCTTATCTTTTGTAAACACTGTGTCGAACAGAGTTCACAACTTGAAGTCTGCTTTGTTTTTACACTGCACACTGTAATAAATTCAGCCTTGATTTATTTGTCTGCAGAGTGGACAGCAGCGTCCATAACTTGATAAGAGAAAGAGAAACAATGTGAGAGAGAGGGAAAGAGAGAAAGAGAGAAAAAATGACATTGAAAGTGTGAGAGAGAGAAAGTAATAGATGGAGCAGGAGAGGTAGTGTTAATACTGGGGAAAATCTTCGTAGCTCACCTTTTTGCCTCCGCTGTGTGTCCAAGCATGTGCCGGTTCATAGTACACCCTCAAGTTTAGTGATCTGAAAGATTGTATAGAGTTCGTAATAGCAGAGTACATACAACTGCACAAATATATTTCTGATTTGTGCCTTTGGACATTCAGGATACTGTATTACATCAACTTCCACTGCAAGGTGTAATCTGTGCGCTCTTTTTCTCCCAAAGTACTATACCCATGCACTCACACTGCATATCGGTGGGTTCTCATTACTGCGTACCCAGACTGTTGCAGCTATTGACTCCCATAGTCCAGAGGTGAGTGCCTTTTCATGCGGACCCAGACTGCTCCAACCTACCATTCTCATTGCCTGGAGGTAATTGTACATTCCTACGCAGTCAAGCTGCTGCACAATACCCACTCTCTCCGCCCACAGGTGACTTCTCATTGCTTCGGAAACAAGCTTCTTTGCTCACCTTGTCCCATTGGCGTGATACAAAGAGAGTGCCCCACGTGTCGAAGCAGCTTTCTCAGGCATTGTTATGATGGCCACGCATCATGAAATGAAATGAAATGAAAACAAATTTATATAGCACTACTAAGCCCAGTGGGCGTCAAGGCACCTAACCAAAAAGAAGCTAGCTATAGCAAATATGCTCTCATTGTGGGTAGGCCTTGATAAAGCACCAAGTTTTGAGCGCTTTTTTAAAAAAGGGACAGGGACCGTTGGGCCTTAATCTCCAGTGGGAGAGAATTCCACAGCCTAGGGGTAACGAAGGAAAATGCTCTACTGCCCCAACAAACCTTCCTAGCACAGGGAACCACAAGCAGATTCATCTCTGATGATCTAAGGGTTCTACTGGGCACATGGCGAGTTAGCAGGGCACCTAGAGGGTCAAAAGGACCAGCTGCAAGAGCTCTATAGGCCAGGCACAGGATCTTAAAAGAGATCCTCAGTTGTATAGGAAGCCAATGCAGGCTCTTTCTGGCCATTGTAGCATGGGATGTATTAGGTAGAGCTAGGACAAATTGCGCAGCTGCATTCTGTACGACCTGAAGGCGCTGGATGAGTCCCTTGTTGGAGTCTGCATAGAGTGCATTACAGTAGTCCAACCTGGAACCCACTAATGCAACCACCGTCTGCTTACGTGCTAGGGGAGAAAGATAGTGCAAGATTATTTTAAGAATCTTAATGACCCCCCAGCAAGTGGCCACTGTTCGATTGACCTGTAGAGTCATGGACAATGATGTGTCAAATATTACGCAGAGATTTCTGGCTGATTGGGAAGGAGATGGACAAGTTCCCAAAGATGGAGGCCACCACTCACTAGACCAGATATCCTGGTCCTTGCCAAAGACCAGGATCTCTGTTTTATCGCCGTTCAACTTTAGGGAGTTCTGGATCATCCACTCCGAGACTGTCTGCATACAAGTCCTAAAGTTGACGGCAGAAGTGGTAACAGAGTGAGCCAGGGACACCATGATTTGGGTGTCATCGGCGTATGACACAACCTCTATCCCCTGCGATTTTACTAACCTGGCAAGGGGGGCCACATAGATGTTAAATAGGGTCAGACTCAAGGCCGACACCTGTGGCACCCCAGACTGCAAGGATTTAGCAGGGGAGAGGAACTCTCCGAGCATGACTCTCTGCTCTCTCAGATGTAAAAAAGAGTGTAGAAGGCTCTGGGCCGGACCCGCAATCCCTGCCTCCCTCAAACGCGATGTTAACGTGGAGGGAGACAGGGTATCAAACGCTGCTGTGAGGTCAAGTAGGACCAACACAGTGGTTTGGCCCAGATCCACCTTCAGGAGAATATTGTTCACCACCATAGTAAGTGCTGACTCCGTACTAAGGGCCTTTCTGAATCCATGCTGGGAGCTATCTAAGAACCCAGAGGAATCCAGAAAGGTAGAAAGATGTAAATTCAGGTGTGATTCGAGCATTTTTGCAGGAGCCGGTAACAGGGAGATGGGTCTAAAATTCTTGAGCTGTTCTGGGTCCAGGGTGGGTTTTTTCAAAAGGGGCTTCACTATCAACCTTTTCCAAACTGAAGGGAAGGTGCCTTGAGCCATGGCACCATTCATCACTTCAAGAAGGGGCGGAAGAAGGGTGCGCATACAATCCTTCAGAATCTTCAAGGGACATGGGTCCAGAGGTGAGGCCGACTTAGTCCGATCCTCAAATGTTAAGCTTTGGAGGTGTTGGGGGGACGCCAATTTGTGAAACACAACCTGTTAGATAAAAAGGAGGATAAGATTGTGCACCATTTCTTTTTCAAAGAAGAGAGGAAGTGAGAGAGTGACTGAAAAGAATGTTCGCAGCTCACCTTTCTGTCACTGGTGTGTCTTTTACCACGTGCCGGGACACAGTGCACTCTGAAGCTCTCTCTCTAAAAGAGAGTAAAAGAAATATGTTATGATTGGTAGGCAGCGCACCCAAACCAACAGACCACGCACACAACCTGGGCTTCATCCTGGACTCCTCCCTCTCCATGACTAGACAAGTCAACGCCGTCTCCTCGTCATACTTCAACATCCTGAGCATGCTAAGTAAGATCTTCCGGTGGATCCACACCAAGACCAGGAAGACGGTCACCCAGGCCCTCGTCACCAGCCGTCTGGACTATGGCAACACCCTCTACGCCGGAACCACCGCCAAACTCCAGAAGAGACTCCAGCGGATCCAGAACGCCTCAGCACGACTCATCCTGGACATCCCCCGTCGCAGCCACATCTCCGGACACCTGAGAGATCTGCATTGGCTCCCGGTCAACAAGAGAATCACTTCCGTCTCCTCACCCACGCACACAAAGCCCTACACAGCCAAGGCCCAGGATACCTCAACAGCCGCCTCAACTTTTACGCTCCCAAACACCCGCTTCGTTCGACCAGCCACGCCCTCGCCGCCGTCCCCCGCATCCGCAGAGACACCACAGGGAGACGGTCCTTCTCCTACCTCGCCGCCAAGACATGGAACTCCCTCCCACCCACCTCCGGCTGACCCAGGACCACCTCGCCTTCAGGAAGCAACTCAAGACCTGGTTGTTCGAACAGTAGCAGACACGCCTTGAGACCCTCTGGGTAAGTAGTGCGCTATATAAATACGATGATTGATTGATTGATTGATTGATTGATTGGTAATTGTCACTATCTTAATATTGAGTAGAATAACATCGCCCTTTCACACACCTTCCCTCCCACATTTAAAATACAACTATTTGTATAGTTCCAACATGTTTAATGGGCTTCGATTTATGAATAATTAGTAGAGTAGTAATGTTTTCCATCCGTTCGTGAAAGCAAGTGGTGCGCAGTGATACACGTGGTTTCAATCATCACGAGCGACGGACATTTGACTGACTATGAAAACTTTCCTCCTATTGGAAAAAATATACAAATGCAATAGATACGGTATATAGGACTGCGTATGCCTACATCGCTGTGTCACCTTTTTGTATTCAGTATGCTACACCCCATCTACTCCCTCCACTGCGCACCCAAGCCTCACTGCTCACCTTTTCACGGACAGGGTACGTTCTATATCATGCAGTCCCGCTCTGCCACCATGAAGTCTCAGATTTGGTGCTGAGTCTTAATATCACTATGGCAAAGGACATACTCGTGCACCTATCTTCATCGCAGGTTCCTCACCCGCTCAGTCCTTGTATTACCACTAACTCAGTGGTGTTCGAACCACTAGGACAGGCCATCACAGCGCTTTCAATGGGAGCAACTCTAAAATGGTGTAGCGCACGTGCACCCCGTATTTTTTATTTGTAGGGTCATGTGTGTAGTGACGCATGTGGTGGATGGGTGTGGTGTAGGTGTAAACCAGCCATGAGGGAGTGTGTGTGTGCCGTTCTGACAACTAGACCTGGAAGTAAGAAATCACTACAATGGAAATCTGGGCCATGTAGCGTTGTTGTGCTTTCCTGGTAGCGTAAGCGGAGGGGGCTGGCCTGACGTATGCCAGCGCTGCGTGAGGCTGTGAACAATGACTCCAGAGCATGGTTCCATCGTGAGCTATATGAGAAATCAACTGCTTTGGGTGTCTGTGTTGTAGTGCTGCCATCACCCGGGTCTTAAACACAAATGTGTCATTATGTATTATTATGTAAAGTCCTACAACATGGCAACATGGAAGGTATGGGGTATCACTGACCTTATATTCATCCATAGTTGCACACATAAAAGATGGGGGACATGATGCATTTCTGCGAATATTAATGTTTGTTGTACATTCAGTGGGGTGTTGTAGCTGTAGTAATACAGGGCTGTGAAAGCTTTAGGTTGCAGTTTTTGGCACATGAAGGGCAGTTAAGATACATACGTATGTGGTCATTCAGGTATACTGTCGAACTTGGTGCTGCAAATCAGTGTTTGAGGCGCGCCCACATGCTGTTTTTGTAGAGAAATGATGTAATCTACGCGTGCCTGAAAATGTACTGTAAATACGGTGCTCAGGTAAATTGCTGTTATAGTGTTGGGTCGACTTAGCGCTATATAAATATGGTAAAAAAAAATCACACAAGAAATAGACCACACTTATAAATTGACTATACACTTTCTTTGCAGTAGTGTAATGATCCACTTTGTACATTCGTATTTGTAGAATGAGCGAGAAAAAGTTATATAATCAATGTTTTTGTTACTGGCAGAGGTAAGATGGTTGCATACGCTGTTTACAGCACAATATAATGTGGTAGGGTGCAGGAGCAGCATTTTACAAACATAATAAGTGCACATACACAGACATAGTTGAAGTGGGTATGGGCACGTTTGCTTGACTCCATTTTATTATGTTGCTGTTGGTAACAAGTAGAATGGTAATCATGATATCATACACAGATATTCAATCATAAACGGTTTATGACTCCTGCTGTACAAAGGTAGGAGCACTATATGTGAAATAATACACAGAACATTCTATCGTAAAGGGTTCATGAGTTGTGGTGCACTAAGGTAGGGTCGGTTTGTGTTGGAGCCTGCGATGATGAGTGGTTTAGGCAGAGCACACTGGTACGAATGTCTTTTGGCTTCTGAATTTTGCCTTAATAAGGCCACATGACGATTATTTATGGTGCACTGAGTTAGTGGTACGTCTGGTGCTCAGCGTGTGCTCACCCTGCGATGATGTGTGGTTGGAGCGGTCTGTACTTAAAGCATTGACTGTTGCATACTGGACTCCATGAACTTTGAGGGAAAAAAAATACCATTGATGGATATCAATTGCTCTGCAAACTAGGTCTACTGATTGCTCACCGTAACAAATTGAACGATTGGATTTCACGCAGTGCATTCTAGCTTTCTCAAAATGGGGACATATGTCTGGTGGCGATGTTGCAGATTGGGAGCATTTGGTATTCTTAACCAATTATAGTCTCTTAATAAGGCCACGGGGAGATGACTTGTGGTGCAGTGAGTTAGTGGTACCTGAAGAACTCATCGTGTGCGCACCCTGAGAAGATTCGTGGTTTCGAGCGGGTTGCACTGGTACAATGTCTCTTGCCTACTGGAATGCGTCATGTGCCTATCGCCTTTCCGCCTGAATTGTGAGCCCTCACAATGTAGATCGAAGGCAGTAGTCAGGACAGCCATCGAGGAATGCTTTTTGTCACATCCTTCAACAAAATCTGAAGACATATAGTACAATTGTCTCTGCAATAAATAAAGAAAGGCTTAATTCAATGCTGTCCATAGTGTAGATGCAAAGCTGAGTTCAAGTTGTGAAGCCTGCTGTCCGTAGTGCAAATCGAAAGCAGTAGTCAGCACAGTTATAGACGAATGCTTTTTGTCACATCCTTTTACAAAATCGGAAGACATGGAGTACAATTGTCTCTACCTTAAATTGAGCAAGGCTTGATTCAATGCTGTCCGTAGTATAGATCCAAAACTGAATTCAAGTTGTGAACCCTGTTGTCCGCAGTGTAGATCGAAGGCAGTAGTCAGCACAGTTATAGATTAATGCTTTTTGTCACATCCTTTTACAAAATCGGAAGACATAGAGTACAATTGCCTCTACCTTAAATAAAGCAAGGCTTGATTTAATGCTGTCCGTAGTCTAGATCCAAAGCTAAATTCAAGTTGTGAGCTCTGCTGTCCGCAGTGTAGATCAAAGGCAGTAGTCAGCACAGTTATAGATGAATGCTTTTTGTGACATCCTTTTACAAAATCGGAAGACATATAGTACAATTTTCTCTGCCTTAAAAAAGCAAGGCTAAATTCAATGTTATCTGTAGTGTAGATCCAAAGCTGAATTCAAGTTATGAACCCTGCTGTCCGCAGTGTAGATCGAAGGCAGTAGTTGATACAGACATAAGTCTGCAGTGCTGTGGCACTGAGTTCGCAATGGGCTGTGTATCGAGGAGGCACATGGTCATGGCAGCAGCCACGTGGCAGGGTGAGAACCTTCGCTGTGCCAGAGTCTTTTGTCTTCGCACAAGTGAACCACGCCCAAGGCGTAGCTTATGTATTTATACTCTTATGCTGGAGTTTCATACATTGGACCAACCCACTCTGCTTCTGCTTCAAGGGGGTGGACAACAAAACTACATGACCAAGATATTCCCCAATGTCTGAGATAATATGGTTGTGTCCACTGTACAATACACTAAATGTATCAATACTATATATCCACATGGAAAAGTTTTTTGTTTCTATAGTGAGTTGTCTATAGCATATCACCAGTACACTTGGAATTCTGTAAATTATTGTTGATGTGCGAATTTACTCCCTTATACATAGTTGGTTGCCACATCTCTGAACATTCAGCTGTTGTGCGGTTGAGAGGATATGGTATCTTGGGGAGGTCCGTTGTCCTGTTTTGCGCTGCCTCTGAGGTAGTTGGGGGGAGGGGTCCGGGGAAGGGGTTGTGGTGGTGGTGGCGCTGAGTGTTGTGATTTTGTTGGTGTCAGAGGTGCATGATTAGTACCTCTATCACATATTCGTCTTTAAATATGGGTGTGAGCTGGGTATAATTCACGCAGTAGATAGTCGACCTCCTTACACCAGTTAAATGTTGATGTTAATTTGTTACTGGTAAGTGGAGCTACCGCCTGTTTTTTAAATGGTTTTTGGCGATTTTGTTGGCAGAATCAATTGAAGAGTGGTGGTATTTGCAGTTTTTACTAGGTTGAGATTGAGATGATAATTAAAAAAGAAAGAAAAAATCTGATATGCTTAATGAACAATATAATTAGAAATTTGCATTTAAAAAACCTTTGAAATTCACTGAAAAAACCATAGGTTTCAGGCAGGTTATAGTTAGGAATTATCATTTAAAAAACCTTGGAAATTCACTGAAAAAACCATAGGTTTCAAGCAGGTTATAATTAGGAATCATCATTTAAAAAAACCTTTAGAAATTAATTGCAAAAACCATAGGTTTCGGGGGTGTAATAGTTAGCTGGACATTTCACTCATGCAAAACCATTGAAATTCCTCCATTATAGTTATTTGTACTAACTGTAACTCTCGCGCCCGCAATCCACTGGTGATGATGTCACATAATACATCATTCATGACATGGTCAGTGACATCACTGATGACATCACAGATACACATCAACATACACTAGTATAACCTTACTATCCAAAACCTTCCCTACTATCCACGGGGACTGGAGTTGGAATAGTAAATTAAACTATTTACTATCCAGCGCCTCCCAATGTTGTAACGACTTGCGTTGTAAAACATGCGTGGTAAAGGCATGCCTTGTAAAAGCATGCGTAGTAACGGCATATATCCGTATTTTTATTTGCGTTGAATGAATCTTCATAACTGTCGAAATCTCCAAGAAGTTCCAGTTCTATATGCCATGGCTTAAAGTGTTGCAAAAGAGCTAAATAGTAAAATTCCCTTTTGTCAGGAGTTTCGCAACTCAGTTTTTGGTGATTAATCAAATGTCCTTTTCTTTGTTTCACTAAACATCTTTCAGATCCAATCACAGCATATACTCCTTTATCGATATCTTCTGTAGTGTTCCACTTAAAAGTATAGCTTTTCAGTACTTCATAGAGACAAACGTTCTCAAGATGATTACTTCTATTTGGATAGTATGTATCCAACATATTTGTCTTCAAAATACCTGTACTGCTCTCTCTCTGCTAAATACTCAATTTCTTCTACAGATTTCAAAACTCGGCTTTGTGTTCTTGTAAGACCTAAACTCACCCAAATGATTTTTCTAGATTTGGAGTATAGACTTGCAGATGATAAGCGATCTGAACATTCATATGCTCCGATTTCTCGATGAGACAACATCTTCAGACTGTAGCTGTACAATTTCTTACTTCGGCTCTTTTCATGGGAAATTTCTTCCCACATTTCCTTTAGTTCCGTCTTTTCAGATTTAGTAATGGAAGACGTTTTATATCGAGCCACAGCAATGGAGTTGTCTGCAACATATTGAATATTCATGTTATCATTCCACATGGACAAAATGACTGGGTTATAGTCATTTATGTATTTTGACTTTTCATTTCTTCTTAAGTTGTAGGTATTTTTTAGTGATTTTCTTGTGACAGTATGTTGCAAAGATGACATAAAATTGTTCACTCTTCCTTTTGATATTACTGGACTTAGAAAAGCAAATTGACATTTTGTGTAGAACTTATCCTTAGATTCGCACTTTCAATGACAGTATTTTCCACAACGATGGGTTTGAAATCGTAGGATTTGATATCTTAAATTCTTTTGTTCTGTACTTTTTGGTACATCACATGTAGAATATTGTTCAATAAAACTCATCACTTTGTCATCTGAATCTGTTCCAAATTTGGGGGCATCTTTGATCCATAGCAGCATAAGTATTCTTAATTTGTAGGTATTTTTCAGTGATTTTCTTGTGACAGTATGTTGCAAAGATGACATAAAATTGTTCACTCTTCCTTTTGATATTACTGGACTTGAAAATGCAAATCGACATTTTGTGTAGAACTTATCCTTAGATTTGTACTTTCAATGACAGTATTTTCCACAACGATGGGTTTGAAATCTTAAGATTTGATGTCTTAAATTCTTTTGTTCTGTACTTTTTGGTGCATCACATGTAGAATATTGTTCAATAAAACTCATCACTTTGTCATCTGAATCTGTTCCAAATTTGGGGGCATCTTTGATCCATAGCAGCATATGTATGTGAGGAGCACCTCCTGATTGATACTCCTTTCTCCAAAAGAAATCCAGAACCTCTCCAAGAGGTGGATTTTTTTGCTTGTGATAAAAGACATCATAGCTTCAAATCTATGATTGAAATACCTGCATACATTAACTGGATCCAAAGAGCACAGTTCTCCAGGTGTCTTGTATTCTATATTTTCTATGTTTGCATTTGCATCTCAAAGAAATTTAAGTAAATCTTTCCAAGCATACTCTGCACAGCTTAGAGTGAAGAACCATGTCGGAGTTTCTACGTTTCGTAGCATACATTTCAATTCCCCATGACAACGGTACCAATAATCATTAGTACCACGCTGACTTGCCATGAGATTAATTAGCTGAGATTCCAAAACAGTATTTTTCTGCTGGACTTTATCCATAAAGTCCTTTGCCGAAATATTTTGCAAATGTACCCCACTTTTTAGTGTATGGTTCACTGCATAAGAAAGCCCAGACAAGTCACTCTCAAACAGAAGATGAACCAAATATGGAATACATTGGCAAAACCTTGGATCTTCTGCATATAATCTTGATGTCCGGTATTCAGATGCAGGAATCTGCACAGGTCGTTCATCATATCATCCACCTTTGCCTGTTGGAAATAACTGAGGGAAACAACGAGCTTCCAAGCTTTTTTCCCATACACTAATGGGACTTCCTTTCGCTTCTTTCATTTGAAATAACTCAATAGTATTCCCCATCACTTCTTTAGAGCGAAGTGGATGCACACTATAATGTTCATAAATTTCTTCCGTTCTGGACACATCCACTTTTTCAATTTGTCCATTTGATAAATCACTGTCCTCTTCTACAGTTGTTTCCTCGTCTCCTACATATACATTTTTATAGTATGGATTATTTTCTACCAAATACAACGTTGCCTTTTTCACTTTCCAAGCATCCACTAATTCTTGCCAGATTTTCTTACTCTTCGTTGGAACGCCATTAACTAGAATAACTAGAGGTTCCTCTTCCACAGTTTCTACACCAATTGTTTCAATATTTTTCTTTAAATCTAGAGGCAAAGAAACAACTCTTCCCTTTAATCCTCTCTGTAAATCTGATGGAGGCAATTTCCCTGTCTTAGGCTCCATACGAACAATTGCCTGAAATGGATGCACACATTGAATAAGAATAGACTCATAAGTATTTAAATCCATCAGTTCAGAAGGAATATTTACAAACTCAGGATTATTATGTACAGCTCTAGCAGGCATTTTGTTTTCATTTAATTTATTATAACAATATTTACAAATACGTTGATCTGAACCCAAATCAAAACAATTCTCTACCAACAAATATGTTGCAAATTCCTTTCACTCATTATTATTCTCCTTTTCACTTTTTAAATATAGATCAACTAACCTGGTCTGATTTTTACAATGAATTTGTCTACAACAAATACAAGAAAAGTTTGGCCTTTCACCCGAAATTACCTTAAACCTTGTTATTTCTTGTTCAAAAATTTCTGTACTAAAATTCTGTACATTTTCTTCCACATTGCCTTCTATTAATGTATCTGTTTCTGCACTGTCTTCTTCAGAACCAAAGTAACTAACCTCAATTTCTTCACAAAAGTTGACCACATCTAATACAGATCCATGCAAAAGAGCACTGTTTAACTGTTTTAGCTTAAGTGCTGGACTTTTTGCATAATACAACCTTCTCACTAATTTCCTCACTTGAGTATGATGCACTGCTAACATCCTGAAATGGTGAAAAACACTCTGACATACTTTTTTAGAAAGACAAGCCAGAGAATGACCTTGCAAACCCATAATTCTCTCACTTTGCAAGGTCTAATTCTTGCAACATCTTAATCTTTTGTTTAACACTTTTCTTACTATACTTACGGAAGAAATTGCAAAAAAAATCAATTGAATCCTGTCGTACACTACAAATACAACTACAATTCCAAGTGTACACTGGAGTCTTAGGACATCTCCCTAAAACTTCATCAGCTAACACCTCTTCTGCATTTCTAGTGACAATGTTCTCTTTTTCAATCGCACAACCATTCTTGACCTCATAAGCTCGACCACTGGTGTCAACTGCATGCAACAAATCCTCACTCTGAAGGTAACTCTCTTCATAAATAAATTGCTCACAACTTGAACAATGTTTCCATTCTCCAGAAAAAACATTACAAAAATGAGGTCTATTAATTAGTCTTTTCCACTTACTTTTGGCCTTCATATAATTGATTGGCTTATCTAGTGTTCGAATCCTACAGATTATTAAAGGGAACAACTTTTTTTTTAATTCTAAAGCTTTCTCAACAATTGTCTCTATATGTTTTTTTTCTTCTAAAAAGCTGTTTTTTTTACATTTCTTTATATTTATTAATACATTTTAAACAACTCTGTTATGAATCATTCACTTACAGATTTCAACAAACGTATTTTTTCATCTATTACTATAAACAATATCTTTACCAAATGTTTTTCCATCATTTTTGTTGTTTGGCAAATTTTTCATTGTAGTTACAGATATTTTTTTTTCCTGATTCCCCACACCTTTTTAAGTTTGTGTGTTTTTCCTTATAAAATCCTTTGTCGACTTACCAGGAGCTTTCTTTGTTTTTTTCCACACATTGCTGGCTAGATAAATCTTGTACTTCTTTTTTCTTGAAAATTAAGCCTGTTTATATCTTTTTCCTTTCTCAATGTTTGACAGCATATTGTTTTTTCTTTCTGTAGATAATTAAAATCTGTTGTGAAGAAAAAAAAATTACTTTTTTTTTTACAAATATAGACCACTACTAGCATACTATATAGCAATTAGAAGCAATATATGTTGTAAAGTCGGGTTCACTCCATAGGTAATTGTAAGGTACAGCAGCAGTGTTCGGGCACTGTATGAGATCATGCATGGAGTGCAGTTTCAGGGAATAGGGCAGTGCAATGGTGTTTCAACATTATAGAGGCATTCGCTGAGGATGGTGTTTCTGGGTTTAGAGCAGTGCAGTAGTGTTGAAAGAGTTTAGCAGGTTTTGCTAGGGATGGTATTACAGGGTTTAGGACAGTGCAGTGGTGTTCAGGCAGTGTAGGGGGTCACGGTGGGACTGATATTTCTGAGTTTAGAACAATGCAGTTGTGTTTGGGCAGTGATAGAATCACTTGCTCAGTGCATATGTTTACAGACATGGCAATACATGTACTCATGGAGTGAGTCAGGCTTTAGGACATGTAGTGCTATAAAAATCTATGCAGCATGTGTGTCTCGCCTCTTAATTCCCAAATAGTCTCCAAGCTGTGTAATAAAGATCTGGGTATGCTGTAGAAATGCCATAGCAACTCTCTCTGTAGCATGTAGTAATCATTTCAGAGAATTTTCATTTCTATATTCTCAGTCCCACCTTGACCCCTTATATTGCCTGAACCGCACTGCACTGTCCTAAACCCTGATACACCATCCCTAGCAAAAGCTGCTATACTCTTTCAACACTACTGCACTGCTCTAAACCCTGAAACAGCACTCCCAGCAAGACTCTCTTTTACTGTAGTAATCATTTTACTGAATTTCAAGGCATACTGTCATGTGTCTAAGATCACAGTGTGAGTCTGGGCAAATGTAGGCATATTTATACCATGAAGGTGCCGAGTTTGACGTATGATTGGACTTAATAACGTCATCAAAGACTCAGTTCTTTGAAAACTCCATGATTTCCCAGATGAATTAGTATTCAGCCAAGAGGAAGTCCCTAGCTGCTGAAGGTGGGTTTTTCTAAGAAATGGTTGTTGATTTTCGGAACTTAGTGGAAGTAGCCATGCCGTATTTGGACTGCATAGGCTCAGTCTAAATAAGGTAATGAGTTCTATGCCTATATAAGGATCGGGTAATTTATACCTATATAAGGGCATGAATTGGGAAAATTACACTAGGGTCCTAGATTCTTTTACAACACAGTCAGTGTCAGTCAGTGTCAGCCAGTGTCAGTCAGTCAGTGTCAGTCAATCAGTGTCAGTCAGTGTCAGTCAGTCAGTCAGTGTCAGTCAGTCAGTGAGTGATACAGAGTAGAGAGTGAGTAGTAGAGAGTAGTAGAGAGTGAGTAGTAGAGAGTAGTAGATAGTGAGTAGGAGGGAGTAGTAGAGAGTGAGTAGTAGAGAGTGATTAGTAGAGAGTAGTAGAGAGTGAGTAGTAGAGATTAGTAGAGAGTGAGTAGTAGAAAGTAGTAGAGAGTGAGTAGTAGAGTGAGTAGTAGAGAGAGAGTAGTAGAGAGTGAGTAGTAGAGAGTAGTAGATAGTGAGTAGTAGATCGTGAGTAGTAGAGTGAGTAGTAGAGAGTGAGTAGTAGAGAGTGAGTACTAAAGAGAGAGTAGTAGAGTAGTAGAGAGTGAGTAGTAGAGAGTAGTGGAGAAGTAAAGAGTGAGTAGTAGAGAGTAGTAGAGAGGGAGTAGCAGAGTGAGTAGCAGAGAGTAGTAGAGAGCGAGTAGTAGAGATCAAGTAGTAGAGAGTGTGTAGTAGAGAGTGAGTAGTAGAGTAGCAGAGAGAGAGTAGTAGAGAGTGAGCAGTAGAGTAGTAGAGCGTGAGTGGTAGAGAGTAGTAGAGAGTAGTAGAGTTAGTAGTAGAGAGTAGTAGAGAGTGAGTAGTAGAGAGAGTGGTAGAGTAGTAGAGAGTGAGTAATAGATAGTGAGTGTTAGAGAGAGTAGTGGAGTAGTAGAGAGTGAGTAGTAGAGATTTGTAGAGAGCAAGTAGTAGAGAGAGTAGTAGAGAGAGTAGTAGAGAGTGAGTAGTAGAGTAGTAGAGAGTGAGTGGTAGAGAGTAGTAGAGTAAGTAGTAGAGAGTGAGTAGTAGAGAGTAGTAGTAGAGAGTAGTATAGAGTGAGTAGTAGTGAGTGAGTAGTAGATAGGGAGTAGTAGAGAGAGAGTAGTGGAGAGTGAGTAGTAGAGAGTGAATAGTAGAGAAAGGTAGAGAGTGATTAGTAGAGAGCTAGTAGCAGAGAGTAGTAGTAGAGAGTGAGTAGTAGAGAGTAGTAGAGATGTAGAGTGAGTAGTTGAGAGTGAGTAGTAGAGAGTAGTATAGTAGAAAGTGAGTAGTAGAGAGTAGTAGATGAGTAGTAGAGTAGTCAGTCAGTGTCAGTCAGTAAGTGTCAGTGTCAGTCAGTCAGTGTCAGTCAATCAGTGTCAGTCAGTGTCAGTCAATCAGCGTCAGTCAGTCAGTGTCAGGCAATCAATGTCAGTCAGTCAGTGCCAGTCAATATGTGTCAGTCAGTGTCAGTCAGGCAGTGTCAGTCAATCAGTGTCAGTCAGTCAGTGTCAGCTAGAGCAGCTCTGCTGACCTGGTTCTCTGGCTGTAGAGCAGCTCTGCTGACCTAGTTCTTAGGCTCTAGAGCAGCTCTGCTGACCTGGTTCTGTGGCTCTAAAGCAGCTCTGCTGACCTGGTTCTCTGGCTCTAAAGCAGCTCTGCTGACCTGGTTCTCTGGCTCTAAAGCAGTTCTGCTGACCTGGATCTCTCCCTCTAAAGCAGCTCTGCTGACCTGGTTTCTCAGTCACTGTCTATGCACTTGCAAAATGACTCAGGCATTGAGACAAGCAGTGGTACAGTTAAATGTTCACAATATATGTGGTCCCTTAACCCCTTGCAGACTACTGAGTCGGTCCTGCAAACGTCCAGGCAATAGTTATGCTTGTCTGGAATCACACTGTGAGTATGTGTCCACTCCTACAATCATCCTGACACAAGCATGTCTTTATCTAATGACTCTACTGAAACATAAGCGCTTATAAACCTATCCTGCAGCCAACTACTAGCACTCTAGGAACCCACTCACTGTCTATGCACTTGCAGAATGACTCAGGTATGGAGACAATACCTGAGCACTTATAAATTAACTGAGCACTCTGTTTGCTGCACTGTCATCATTCTAGTTACCTGTGATGTTCTTATAGGATGACCTAGGCACCAACAGAAGTACACGTACAATATTCTGTGCACAATCCCTACAAACCTCTAAGCAGGTACATACTATTGGTACACTCCACTAAATACTGAAGTAGTACTCATGCAGCCTAGGATACCTCCTGTCATTCTCATGCAGTTTGTCAATCAGCTATCCAGCACTATGTTCTTATTGTATCACACTGCCAAAACCTAAGCACTTATGGGGCATATTTACAAGCCCCCTGCGCCACCAGTATGTCACTTTTTGTAATGTAGTGATGGCGCAGGGGACTCCTCCATATTTACAAGGACAGGAAAAGCCACCCTTCGTGTCTTTTCCTCTCCTTGAAAATACGACCCATTCAAACGAAGCACTTTGCGTTGAAGGGGCATTCCATGGGTGTTGCTGTGTCGGTTCCCACACAACACCCATGTAATAACACATCTCAAGACTTATGATAAAGTGTAAATCTGTAGATACGTGTGAATGGTGCGCCACCCTAGAGGTGGTGTAGCGAGGCACAACACTCGTTTTTTCCTCTTTCAATGCATGTTGCATTCCACAGCACACATTGAAGGAGGAAAATGCCTTTAGTGATTGTTTTTGTGCAGGAAGTAGTCCCTTCCTGCACAAAAACAATCTCCCCACGACACAGATATCCTTGCACCATAGTGTGAGGGTGCCTGCGTCACTGCAGTTTGTGTGCTAGTGCAGAGGTAGCACAGAATTGCGACATATTCATGTAAATATGTCACATCCCTGGGTTTCAGAAGTGCCGCAGCGCGGTGCAGCTAAAGGGCTTGCATTGTCACGCTGCAGCACTTCCTCATAGATTTGCCCCTATAAATTCACCATACATTACTAATGCATTCTTTCAGTAAACCATGTTCTACACATACATTCATCCAAACTTTCGAATATTACCATGCAATCATAGGTATTTTTTTAAACCAGATTAGGTAGTTCTGAACTTTTTTTTTCTTCTGTTTTTTGTTTTCTATTTTTTTGTAGTTTTTTAGCAATTTTGTACTTGTTTTGGTGTTTTTTAAAAAATTGAACAAAAAAGTAACTAAGTAAACAGTTAGCTTTGTCTGTGTCACTCTTATGATAACTATAAGTGACATTTATTTGAACAAATGAGCATCCCTCAGCTCATTTGTGTAGACTGGGTCACTTTTATGATAACTACAATTGAAATTTATTTGAACAAGCCAACTTTACTAAAACTAGGCACACCTTTCTCTGCTATTTACATAATCAAGTTGTCCCACAAAGGAATGCTCCACTTTGGGAAATCTCTGACAACAACATGCCTATACGGGGTGTCCATTATTATGATTGTGATAAACTCCGGAGACTATTCTTCCTTTATCATAATCTCAATTCGCGTTACCCCCCCCAAAAAATGGTTCTTTTACTAGTACGTTATGATTTCCTCTTACTTGGTGCAATACTTGAAAGTCTTCGGCAATCGAATGCCCCAATGGAGGTAGAATTTGCTTATTATACACCACCTCAAGATGGCGGCCATTACGATAAAACGGGCCCCTCTGTTTGATCCCTTTTTTATTTTATTTTTTGAAGGATCTCCTTTTTTCAAACATGGACTGGATATCGGGACCAGAGATAGCCTACACATTCAGTAGTGTATACAAAATACAAAATCACTCTCTCAACGGAAGAATTCATGTTCAAAAATAAACTTCGGGTTTATTCTGACTCACTCGAACCGATCTTCTGTTTTTACTTTAGCGATCACTCCGGGTATCCTTGGCCCAATATAATCATTTCTCTGTTCTCACTTTAGTGACTAATACTAGGTGGATGGCTTTTTCTGCTGTTAATATATCTCTAATACTCGTTTTTAGCCCATCTAATCACCATTCCAAAATGGCGCCGCTTTTGGACTTAGTAACCGTGTTGTTATATATAAGAGTTTAGCGGACGTTTTTGCAATTATCCTTCATGTTTAGGCTAATTAACTAATTAGGTTCCTAGCCGTGTCTATTTAGACCGGGCAATAAATGTTTGAGTTCTTGTACGGGACTTACACGTTACTTGCCGTTCTGGCTGTTTTGGAACTGGAAACTCGGTAAGTGAGGGAGGGGAATACCATGGGCCCGCTCGCTGGCACAAACTTTTTAATCAGCTAAGAGAGAGCCAGTATGCTCCTTGATTTGACGTACAGACTGTCTTTAAACATTTTTAAACTAGGAAGTTCCCACCAGCTTAGAGTAACTTAGTGCTTCCCGATCTGGTAACAACTTTTTATCTGTGGTGCACCATGGGACTTTGTGTACCACACTTGTGTGTGTGTTTTTTGATGCTATAATCGGTCCAATGCAGACTATGGTAATCCGGTCTTTATTAATATATGACCGCAATATGGTATGGGACTGGTTTATGGAGAGGGGTATGATGCCCTTGTATAATTGCTTCCAGTACATTACGATATTAGTGCTTGCAATGCGGTGGTGATATATCTACTGGCGTACAACCAAACAGATTGCAACACCTTTTATATATACAAAAGTTCTTATTTCCATATCATTATATATTATAAATTTTCTTAAATCCCATTAGGTCCTTATATACGGGACTGGGCCAAGAAAGCATACCATAACGTGCCGACTTTAAGGAGAAAACACTAGCCGTCATTCTGTCGAGGATCTGTCAAAATAAAGTGAGATATTTTGTGGACTACTGGTTCTGGAATAATGCTTCTAGTATGCTAACAGTACTAAACCTATAAGTCGTGTCTTTTCCCACATGTGACTTGAACCTTTTTTGTTCATATATAGGACTGGCCTTTCTGATTATTCTACGCCGTCGATACGCTGTTGACGAAGGAACTATATTAAGGGGACACCATATTCTGCTGTACACCCTTGCATGGCTATATGCTCAACTGTACAAAAAGGTTGGTTTGACCCACTATGTGATCTTAAATGTTAGAGGTGGGTCAAGGAAGTAACTAGACCTCAGTGGTGGGATGTCTGGACTGGCCCTGTGATACTACATGACATCGTGTAATTTTGCTCTATGTTATCCAATTCCTCTGTTTTTGCATCTTTGAATTAGACATAACCTCTAATGTCCCCTATTTTCTTTCCCATTTTAATAGGTCAGATGTACAAGGACTTTATGTGTGAAAGCATTTGTCCGATTAATATAAAATAGTGCCAAGATATCAAGAGTGTACATATGGAACACTCTGCTCTCTGTACACACTTGGCCATGCACAATTCACAATCCACGTATCTGACTCTTTTGTTTGTTTCTAAACATTGCAGCTAAGACCACGGCTGACTAACGTTACTCTCATCCCAGGCCTAAGACATACTGGACGCCATACTTCAATATAGCCTACTTGTCATCATCTTTTAACAAATCTATAAAATTATATGGTAAGCTTTTCGTACTGTACAAGGATATAATGTATTTTTATTCAATTTAGAACGTTTTGACTTAGAGGGTCACCACATAGGACTGATCATGTACGATACAAGCCATGACGGTTCCTCACATATTTAATATATTTTTGATATTATGATAAGGGTATATTCTTGAGAGCAAGGAACTCGTAGATATTGAAAAATACAGAGTTCCCTGTAACAGGTGTTAGGACAGACAACTTATGTCCCCTGCAACCGTCCTGTACCTTCTTGTTGCAGACAAACTATATGACTCAAGACTTACGAAGGTGAATCACCTAGTTGTTTCTCCTTCCCCCATGCCTCATTTTCATTTTTTCTCTTTTTTTTTCTCTTTTTTACTTCTTTTCTTCTTACCCCTTTTTCCTTCTCTGGTTCTTTATCTATTATTTGCCTGTGTCTTAATTGTTTAGGATAACACCATTTGCGCCGTCTCTTTTGTTTTGTAAAATTGTAATAATGCAAAAACTGTACATGTACTTTTTTAAATTTGGTATTTATGCAGTCTTATGTGTTTAAATTTCAGCCCTGAGGAAGCTCCCCTTGAGGGAGTGAAACGCGTTGGCTGATTTATTTGATAATGAGAAGCTGTTTTATGATAAGAAAATATAAATAAAGAAGAAACTTTTTGCATACAAATAACATTCTCTTTGGACTCTCTTTACTATGTGCACCCTCAACCAACACTACAAACAACAGTTAGCTTTTGGAATTCAACATCATTCCGAAAACAAAAAAATTAAATAGAATTTGCTATTGTGGTTCCGTTGAGCTGCACAAATAGTGTCCACAGACTGTTCACCATAACAGATGATGATTTTGCACTTAGTGCAGTGCTGCTGCAGAAAAGGAAATTCTGAGTGAATGTCTACTGGTGGTGCTGAAGTGGATGCTCCGGAGGTGCTAACAATGCCTGGTGGTCGATTTTTTGCTGCACGCCTCATTTCTTCTTGTGCCAGATTATTCGGGTGAATGGTCCACAGATGTTTATACATACTCGCTGTTCTACAGGAGTATTTCTTGTCACTGCCTCTTGACAGGACCCTGTCACACAGCAAGCATGTGACTTTTCTTGAGTTGACCTTTATTTCTCCGGAAGGAAAAGTGAAAAATGTTCATACCACTGATTCAGGCCTCTGCTTGGGTGGATCTTTCTCCAAGATATCTTCATCTGAAGAAGTTTGAGGAGCTTTCGAACCAGATGCCATTTCTCACATGCAATTTTTTAAAAAACGACCAAAAAATTCCAAAACCAGCTCCGGAAGAAGAAGAGATGTCTCTCATCAACTGCTCCAAACATAATAATTAAAATGGGTGAGGGCCTTTAATAGTTACAGTGGGAAATGTTATGAACCAATCAAATCTTTTTTTGGAGGTCACATGGGATCTGGGCACTGTGCGCTCACGAAGCGTGCACCCAACAAAATATATTTAAAAATAATATAAGTTTATTACAAGTAGAAATATATTATTTTTATGAATACCTTAGATAATCTTTTGCCCTAATATGTACATTAAAGACACATACCATTTTAGAACATCAAAAAATTCACGGGAGTCGCGCACCTAGCACGCCCCAGCACGCATATGACATCACGTGGGGCCCGTCACTGCGCAAGTGTCACAACCGTAATACGCATGTTTCGCAAATGCGCGGGAGCAGGAGTCGCGGACCAGCCACATACCGGTCGCACACACCACGTAACATTAAACGTATATGACGTAACTGAAAAAAACACGCACTTGTCGCTCACCATACGCGGATCTTTCACAACTTTTCCAAAATGGCAGCTAGACTACGTGGACCCGCTACGGTAGGTACGCTTTGGGTGCGCAAATCCCTTCAAAAATGTGAAACAAAAATTAAAAAAGAAAAATATATAAATATATTAAAATACCAAAAAAACAACATTAAAAATATTTCAGTTTTAAATTTGTAATTGTTTTTTTGCAATTTTTTGAAAAATATATAATGTTGTTTAATAAATAAAATATTTATAAATAAACTGTTCAAAAACTGTAGAAGTTTCATACAAAAAAATAGGTATAACTACTATTGCACTTAAAAATTACCATTTAAAAAACCTTTGAAATTCACAGAAAAAAACATAGGTTTCGGAAATGTTATAGTTAGAAATTAGCATTTAAAAAACCTTTGAAATTCACTGAAACAACCATAAGTTTCAGAGACGTTATAGTTAGGAATTATCATTTAAAAAAAGTTGGAAATTCACTGAAAAAACAGGTTTCCTGAGTGTTATAGTTAGCTGGACATTTCACTCGTCGAAAACCATAGAAATTCCTCCGTTATAGTTTGTTGTGCTAACTATAACTCACGCGCCCGCAATGCACTGCTGATGATATCACATATTATATCATTCATGACATGGTCAGTGACATCACTGATGACAGCACTGATGACATCTCAAATGACATCACTGATGACATCATCCACATGACAATCTGATACACCTCATCACATACTAGTATAACCTTTGATCACTCACTGTAAAATACAGAGTACTATATTTGAAAGCATTGACACTCACATACCAGTTACAACATACTCACTCACTGATTCCTAAGTCTACACACACAACTGCCCATTCACCCACAGAATCACTTATACATGCAGTCACTGATCAATGGTAACACTATTAAATGTACTCATACACCTATATAGACATTGACACATCAGCAGTAATCCTAGTGAGTTATGCAGTGATGCTACTCACTCATGAAAAGAATCAATCCCACTGACATTTACTCACCTACACAGTTATACACACACCACCTGATTTATACATACACATAGCAAATCATAGTTACAATGTTAAAAAAATAACTATTACAATTATAAACTCATTCATACAGTTACTCTCACAATCACTGACTCTTACGTATAATTATTTATATACACCAACTCTCATATACAATCCCTTTTATTTTTCTACTTTATTGGAGATGTACCACTGACACATACATTCACTTACCAACACACAAATAAACACACTCAGACACCCAAACAACTGTTTCCATAAACACTCCTAAACGCATATGCCTAGACAATCAACCACTCACACATCTATGCATAGAGTTACAACTCCCCCACACAACCACAGGTACACTCAGTTTCCCTTACAAATACTCAGCCAACTAATCAATAACTAATTTAGACACTCATGTAGTTAGTGACCAATTGATGCAGCAGGTTATACAACAACAGAGACAGTGATACACACATTCACATAGTTTGGTTACTAACCCATATATTTAGTGAGACACATTTAATTACTCACTTAAACAAACAGTCAGACAGCTACTAAATCCTCCGTCCAGACAGTTCAATATCCACTCAATCTTCAATACAGATTGGTATATATAGAATAGATATTTAAATTTCAAACAAAACCACATTCACTGGATGATGTCATCAGTGATGTCATGTGAGATGTCATCAGTGATGTCAACAGTGATGTAATATGTGACATCATCAGCAGTGCATTGCAGGCGTGCGAGTTATAGTTAGCACAACTAACTATAACAGAGAAGTTTGCATGGTTTTGTACGAGTGAAATGTCCAGCTACCTATCACCTATGCCAGTAGGTGGTTATAGTTAGGACCTAGTTACCATAGGAAAATCGCAACATTCTATTCCCAATAACTTTGGCGCCGATTGACGAATCTTTGTGACATTTTCAAAACCTATGGCCCGCTTTGGTCCGCTCCTATCTTTAAAGTTTCAAGGTGATTCATCAAGCGGGAGCCGAGAAAAAACGGGGGTCCTTAAACATGTTTTCTCCATGCAATTTTCTGTAGGAAACTTTTGACACGGCTACAGCCCGAACTGCTGAACGGAATTACACCAAATTTGGCAAAAAGGTAGCTCTTGGTTCAGAAAGAGTCCTTTTTGTTAAATGGTGGAAATCCGTTTTGTAGTTTCTTAAATATTAATGGAAAAAATAGATATCTGGCGGAGCCTAACCACACAGCCATCTTGTGACCAATATACATGATAGCACCTCATTAAAAAGCATTGAAGTTAATAGAAGGTTTTAAGACTTTAGTTACATTATACATCATTTGTTGATGGTAGCATACTCATTTTAGGAATTTTGGTGTGTTCTAAGGTGATTTTACCATGTGAAAAAGCCTTCTGCTGTGAATCATGTTTGAGAGAAAACTATTTTCTCATGCTTTTCCCACAGAGGTTTGGAAGGTGATCTATAAGCTAAACTGAGAGCATATTTTCTGTAAATTCACATTATCTTTCTCAGTCATGTGAGAATGAAGTCTGACATTCTCAGTAAAACATGTACATCCAACAAGGGCAGAGACTGTCATTTGATTCCTTGGTGTTCTACTGCAGCTTTCCAGAGTGTTCTAAAGAACAACTAGAGCGCTAACAGTCCTACTTATGACAAACGTATTGCACACCTGAAGCCATCTAGATTGGAATAAAGTGGTAACTCTTAAAACATTTAATTTAAAAAGGAACAAAATGAGGGGGTTCATTTTGCCATAGAAAATATGATTAGTGCTGAAGAAAGAAAAATTCGGGCACATTTTAAGTGACTTCTCAAATCTTCTATTTCATTAAAAAATTCTGACATGCAGACTGAAACATGCACTTTTAATACCAGCAGCAGACTTACTTGGTGAGAAGTAGCTTTACTACAGTGATCTAATGAGCAACTAGAGTGCTAACATTCAGAATTTATGGCAAATGTATGATATATCTGTATACCTTCTTGATGGAATCAAAGTAAAAAACAGAAAGCATGTCGTACTGAGGAGACTGCAGTAAATGAGGAAATTAGGACACTTCCTAACAAATAAATCTCCCAAGATCGCCACCAGATACAAAAGAGCCCAAATGTAACACAAATATCACCCAGATGTAGCCCACATGTAGCCCAATGACAGAATTGGGCAAAACACTTGTTATGTTTTGTGTTTTTGCAGTTTTATATAGTGCAGACTTGTCAGGTATTGGAGTGCTATAAATGAGCATTGCTTACATCACACAAGAACAAATTCATTTTGGTTTTAGACATGGGGAGATTAAGTGATTTGACCAGAATCATAGAATGTTGAGCTGAAGCAGAAACTCCAACCTGGTTCCCCAGTTGCAAAGTCTGCAGCTCTGGAAGTAACACCACATCCTCTCCCCTAAGTGCAACATTTAATCAAGTGGTCAACTGGATTAAAAAAGATAAAGATAACAATTAATTTAAAAGTGCTTTGTCGCTATTTGAAAACTCAGAAAATATGTCCATTTTAGTTACTTAGAGCACGAACCATAATTTTGATGCAAATAAGACCCTCTCATATATGTAATTTCTACAGGAAATTCTCTAAGTATTACAGTTTTGATTACATCAAGATGACGTCAGGCGTTCCACACTTTTGTAATAAATATAGAATGTTACCAAATTTGTTGTTGATTAGGATACTGTTGAGAGGCAGAGGCCAGTGGCATGGACTCTGAAAATTGAAGGCAGGTAGGAGGGTGCAGAGGCAAAAACTTTGACCAAACTGGGCAGCCAGGAAGGGCAGTGGCAGCACAACAGACTATGGAGGGCAGTGGAAAGCGGTGCAGGGGCAACAAACCAACAAAACAGGACTGGCAAGAGAGGCTGTGGCAATATAATAGACCATTGTGGGCAGAAGGAAGAGGCAGTGGTAGTACAATCATATCACAATTTAGCCAATGTTTTTAAGCCCAACTGGGCTTTATATGATCTGTCTGCTGTCTACAATCTCCCCTTTTTCAATGTAATTGAAAGGGAAAAATCAATACCCCAGTTTTTTTTCAAAACCTCCCTCTTACCAAGTTCAAAATGTTAGCAAGTATAGTACATTGGATCATGGAAGGCTGGAGGAATCGGGGTAGGGACATGGAATCGGAATACAGAGGATAGGAGGGACACGGAGAGGTGCACCAAACTGACCCTACAGGGCAGGCATCAGGGTTTTCAGCAGCACAATACACCGGACAGGGCATGCGGGATGGGAGTGCAGTACAACAGTCCATAGAAATCAAAAGGGAGGGACAGGACCATGCACATGGAAAACAGAGAATGGAGGGGAAAGAGGCAATGACAGCTAGGTGACCATAATGGACAGACAGAAGAGAAAGGTGCAGCATAACGGACCATAAAGGGAAGGAGGATGGATCAGGGGTATTACAATGGAACAGACAAGCCAGGAAGGAAGGAATAAGGGACTGCACATGGAAACAGAGGGCTGGGGGCAAGGGGGCAGGGCAGGAGCAGTAAGATGGCCATGGAGGTCAGGCAGGATGGGCTCTAGAAGCAAGACACATCATGGAGAGCAACAGTGAGACTATAATTGGCATACACACAGACCATGAAGAGAAGGTGGGAGGGGGTCAGGGGCAGCTAGCTGACCAAACAGGGAAGGTGGGAGGGGCCGTGGCAGCACAGAATACCATGCATGGCAAGCGGGAGGGTTAGTGGCAGCAAAATGGCTATGGAGGGCAAGAAGGAGGGTGCAGGGCCATGCACAAAGGACTATGGAGCATAGAAGGGAGGGTCAGGACCTGGGCACAGACAAGAGAGTTCAGGGGAAGGGGCCTCACAACAGACCATGCAGGGCAGGCAGGAGGAGCAGTTGTAGCACAACAGACAATGGAGAGCAGAAGGGTGTGGCAGTAAAATGGACCATGGGGGACAGGAGGAAGGGGATAGGGGCATGGAATGTGGACAGGCAGGGTGGAGGTGGCAGGGACAGGTTACAGCCATCTGACAATGCTAGGCAGATGGGAGGGGAGTGGCAAATCAACATAACACTCAGAGTAGATAGTAGTGGCAGGTCCATGGAACATGATGGGTAAACAGGATGGAGCAGGGGCATGCACACAGACATTAGAGGGTAGGGGGAGGAGAATAGGGATCGCACGCTAAGCATAGGGGCTAAGCAGAAGGTCAATGATGGGAAATAGAATTGGTCAATGAGGGCAGGAGGAATGGACTGGTACAAATGCTTAATGGAGGGCGGTGGCAGCACATCAGACCATGCATGGCAGGAGGGAGGAGGCTATACCATGTAAAAAAACTGTAGAAAATCTGTACAAAAAATAGGTATAACTACTATTACACTTTAACATTAGCATTTAAAAAACTTTTGAAATTCACTGAAAAAACCCAAACAACTGGTTTCACATGCACTCTTAAACCTATACACCTAGTCAATCAATCATTCACACATCTATGCATAGACTTACACACACCCCATCCAACCACACACAAACTCAGTGTCCCATACATATACTCACCCAACTAATCAATAACTAATATACACACTCATGTAGTTAGTGACCAACTGATGCAGCATGTTATACAACAACAGAGCCAGTGATGTACACATTCACATAGTTTAGTTACTAATCCATGTATTAAGTGAGACACTTTTAATTACTCACTTAAACAGACAGTCAGACAGCTACTAAATCCTCCATCCAGACAGTTTTATATCCACTCAAACTTCAATACAGATTGGCATATATATAATACATATTTAAATTTCAAACTAAACCACATTCACCTGATGATTTCATCAGTGATGTCATCGGTGATGTCATTTGAGATGTCATCAGTGATGTCATCAGTGATGTCACTGACCATATCATGAAATGTAATATGTGACATCATCAGCAATACATTGCAGGTTTGCGAGTTATAGTTAGCAGAACTAACTATAACAGAGGAATTTCTATGGTTCTATGGTTTTATATGAGTGAAATGTCCAGCTAACTATAACACCCCTGAAACCTATCTTTTGTATGTGAATTTCTAAGGTTTTTTAAATGCTAATTTCTAAATATAACGTCTCTGAAACCTATGTTTCTTTCAGTGAATATATAATTATATATATCCAGAGGATCGTCACACTTCTAGCTCGTGCTGACGGTTCCAAACCATGACGAAGAACAGACCCTTTAATAGCTGGTGCAAAGTGCTTTTTATTTCATTAGTGCCAGCGCGTCCGCCATGACGCGTTTCGCCTCGAAAAGAAGCTTGATCACATGACATCCTATCACATATAAATATATATATATATATATTCACTGAAAAAAACCATAGGTTTCACACCAGTTATAGTTAGGAATTAGCATTTAAAAAACCTATTAAATTCACTGAAAAAACCATAGGTTTCACACCAGTTATAGTTAGCTGGAGATTTTACTGATATAAAACCATTGAAATTCCCACGTTATAGTTAGTCGGACTCACTATAACTTGCGCGTGCAATGCACTGCTGATGACATCACATATTACATCACTCATGACATGGTCAGTGACATCACTCATGACACCATCCTTGTGACATAGTGACAGACCTCCTTTCACTATAATGTAACCCTTGAAACACATATTCAAAAATAGAAACTGAAATTTTTAAAAAAATGGAGATACCTATATCAGTTACAACAAGCAATTCAGTAATTCCACTATCTATATACACATCCACTCATTCACCAACAGTTCTATATAGTCACTCATACATATACTCACTCATCATATGAAGTGATACAGCTATACATCCTGTTACACACCGACATTCATCCAAAAGTTACTCACACACATATTCACACGTGCAAATAAACTATTGGACATCCATTTATTTGAATATAGAGTTATACACACACTTCCACCTTACTTCTATTTAAAATTACACATATTTATTCTCTTAAACAATCACTTATAGAAACACATACTTATTTAAACAGGAACTCTTACAATCTCTTACTCTCACATATACTCACTTATATACATCAATATTCATATATACTAGATTAAAACATATGTAGTTACTGATAAAGACACTAGTGAGACAGTCATTCACTCACTAACAAACACATATAGACACTCATCCACCCATACAGTCCTGTACATATGTTGTCTTCAAAACACATACAAACAAAGAGTCAGTCACTCATGCATCTATGTGCTAAGTAATACCCCCACCAAACCATACAGACACTCATACTGATACTAATAAAAATATCTAATAACCCATATACATACACATGAGTGGATGTGTATTAGATGGTGGTATTACTGAATTGGTTGTTGTAACTGGTATGGGTATATCCACTTTTTTGAAAATATTAGTTTCTATTTTTGAATATGTGTTTCATGGGTTACATTACACTGAAAGGAGGTCTGTCACTGTGTCACAAGGATGGTGTCATCAGTGATGTCATGAGTGATGTCACTGACCATGTCATGAGTGATGTAATATGTGATGTCATCAGCAGTGCATTGCACGCGCAAGTTATAGTGAGTCCGACTAACTATAACGTGGGAATTTCAATGGTTTTATATCAGTAAAATTTCCAGCTAACTATAACTGGTGTGAAACCTATGGTTTTTTCAGTGAATTTAATAGGTTTTTTAAATGCTAATTCCTAACTATAACTGGTGTGAAACCTATGGTTTTTTTCAGTGAATTTCATAGGTTTTTTAAATGCTAATTCCTTACTATAAGTTTCACTTTATAAATAAGACTGTTAGCACTCTAGTTGTTCTTTTTAACACTCTAGTACATTCTGTCATTGGGCTACAGTTGTGCTACATCTAGTTGAATTTTGGGCTACATTTACAATTTTTGATCTCTGGTGGCCATCTTTGGGCTTCATTGGGCTACTTTGAGCTACATTTGGGCTACATTTTGGCTCTAACATATATTAAGCCCAATGTAGCACAATACATATTTTTATAAAGTTAATTTTTTTACAAACCACTTCAGAATAGGGCTACCTGTCTCTACAATTATCCCATTTTTTTTTTTTTTAATTTTTGGGGGGAGCGCTCCCAGAGCGCGCCCCGGAGTGCGCCCCGAAAAGCGTATTTCTGAAAAGCGCCCCCGGGCGCGCTCCGGGGAGCGTCTCGTAAGCGCCAATATCGCAAACGAAAACATGATCGTGACGTATCGCGTAACCGCGACCGCGTGATACGCACGGCGTAAGCGCACCCGGAAGTACTCGAGCGAATACGATCGCACAACGTAAACTTCCGACGCGCTTACGCTGCGCGCCCCCGGGCGCGCCCCGGGCGCGTAGCGTAAGCGCGTCGGGTCATGTGAGCAGAAAATAACACTTTTCATTGGTTCATAACAGTTTTAGTTTCATAATGATGAAGCCCCTGGTCTTGTGACCTGAAAATAACACTTCTCATTGGTTCAGGACAGTTTTGTTTTCCAAATGATGAAAGCCCCCACCTTTTTTCCTTATTCTGACTTTGTCCTTTGACTGAGGAAGATCTGTTTGGAACTCTCTGTACCTTTTTGTACTTTAAAATGGCTTCAGTAGCAGCAGCAGCAGGAGCATCTCAGCCACCACCACCACCACCACCACCAATAGGACCAGCTCCAAATTATATTGGTGGTCAAGAACAGGAGGAGGAGGAAGAGGAAGAGGAGGAGGGGAGAAGAAGATGGCTGCCTGAAGAAAACACACCTTATAAACCCAAACCACACTTCATTTGGCAGTTTTTTTCAATTCCAGAGGGGAAAAAAAAGGTGAATGCGCCCAAAGTCACTTGCCTCATCTGCAATGATGAACTTTCACGGGGCAACCCAAATAAGAAATATTCTTTTGGTAACTATACCATGATTCGGCACATGACAAGAAAGCATCCAAACAACTACTCTCGCGCAGAGTTCCGGGAACTGGCCAGTAACCTCCCCCAGCCATCAAGGACCCCCTCCCAAAGAAACCAACCCTCTTCCTCGCAACCAGAAACATCTGAGGTGATGCCTTGCATTCAGCCGAGATTTGCTGATTTTAAAATTACTTGCACTGCTTGTGGCAAGCTTATCTCCTATGGGGAACAAAGTATTAAGCTCATCGTCCTTGCAGGTGATAATCACAAGTGCCCCAAAAAGAAATAATTTTTTGGGTTTTTTGTTTTTTTGCTCCAGTTGAGCCAGTTTCAATTCCCTTTTTTTGTTTCTCCCCCTAAAAAATACAAAAAAAATATAAAACTGTTTTGAAAAGCCAAAAAAAGTTTAAAAAGTTCCAAAAACACAAAAAAAATATAAAACAACAAAAAGAAGAAAAAAAAAAGTTCTTTTAAGAACTACCTCCAATTTCTAAATGAAAACTTCATTTTTTTAAAACTCTGTCATCTTTTTCCCTCATTTTACGCACCCCGGTGCGCTACCTGGTGCGCGCACCGAGCGCTTCCCCCGCGCAAAACGAAAAAAAAATATATATTTTAAATGCCCCGCGGGGCCCTTTTATAGCCCCCACATCAAACCTAGGGGGTCAAAGGGGTCTATCCCTGACGCCTTATGGTCAGTTCCCACTTTGTTTTAGCCACCTCTTATGTCTCGATTTTACCGAGACACAAGATGGCGACCGCTCTGGACTGTTTGGAATGTTTACAGACACCCGAGAGCCAATCAGCTTTCCATGCGCACCTCGCGTGTCGCGCCTGGAGCGCACTCTGGTGCGCGCACCTGTGCGCTGCTATAGATATATATATTTTTTTGGACCTAAATTACTCAAAATCCACTGGAGCACAAATCTTGAGACATAGCAAAGGCACATCGGGCTACCAGTCCCTACAATTTTGCCAAGTTTCGTGTAAATCCATTCAGCCGTTCGGGCTAAAAGTGAAATCGACCGCCCTATGGAAATTAACATGGGGAAAACGCGTTTTGGGACCCCCCTTTTATCTCGGCCCCCGCTTAACGTATCCCCCCCAAACTTTCAGGGAAGGACCGGAGTTCGAGGAGGCCATTTTCAGGAAATTTTCAGGCAGATTCGTCAACCGGCGCCAAAGTTATTCCAAATAGAATTTTCAGATTTAACATTGAAAAAAATCCTAACTATAACTACCTACTGGCGACCGCCAGTAGGTAATATATATATATATATATATATATATATTTATATATTTATATATATATATATATATGGGAAAGTATTCCGTCAGAAAGAAGGAAGCAGGACCCCAGGGGGACGAGTTGGAAAGACTTTAATGCAGCAGATTTGAAACCGGTGGCGGTGAATGCATTTCGGACCAATCTCCTTCATCAGCGCCCTGCACCGGACCCAACTGGCACCGAGTAAGTCTTGCTGTTGAGTGAAAGTTCAAACTGAGTCCGCTCCTCCCTTTTGAAGCAATGTTGCTCACCTGTTGTAGTTTTTTCTCATGTTTAAAAACTACAACACCCACAATGCCATGTGGTCGCACCATGAGTTAGTGGAGATAACGGGGAGGAAAGTAGTAGTTCCAGTTGCGGTACCCAGAAATTCACAGGCTCGATGGTACCAAATGCTGATTTCTGCCACACCAGTCTTCCCTCAAGTCCCCTGTACCACCACAGCCACCAGAAAAAAGAGTCAATTCGGCAGGGGTTCGAGTGCGCAATGCAAGTGACCCGCGAGAGATAAATCTTTCAACTGCTGGCCTTTTCTCCTTTCCCATGGGCGGGTTTCCAGGTATACTTCGTTTCCCGAAGAAAAAGGTAGCGCCGTGAGGCATGCCAGTTGTTGCCTGGACCCTGAATCATGGCGGGGAGTCCTGAACTGCGCTGCTGGCCAACGCAGAAAATATGGGAAAGTATTCCGTCAGAAAGAAGGAAGCAGGACCCCAGGAGGACGGGTTGGAAAGACTTTAATGCAGCAGATTTCAAACCGGTGGCGGAGAATGCATTTTGGACCAATCTCATTCATCAGCGCCCTGCACCGGACCCAACTGGCACCGAGTAAGTCTTGCTGTTGAGTGAAAGTTCAAACTGAGTCCGCTCCTCCCTTTTGAAGCAATGTTGCTCACCTGTTGTAGTTTTTTCTCATGTCCAAAAGACAATGGAGAGCAGAACGGTGTGGCAGTAAAATGGACCATGGGGGACAGGAGGAAGGGGATAGGGGCATGGAATGTGGACAGGCAGGGTGGAGGTGGCAGGGACAGGTTACAGCCATCTGACAATGCTAGGCAGGTGGGAGGGGAGTGGCAGCACAACATAACACTCAGAGTAGATAGTAGTGGCAGGTCCATTGAACATGATGTGCAAACAGGATGGAGCAGGGGCATGCACACAGACATTAGAGGGTAGAGGGAGGAGAATAGGGACAGCACGCTAAGCATAGGGGCTAAGCAGAAGGTCAATGATGGGAAATAGAACTGGGCAATGAGGGCAGGAGGAGTGGACTGGTACAAATGCTTAATGGAGGGCGGTGGCAGCACATCAGACCATGCATGGCAGGAGGGAGGAGGCTATTCCATGTAAAAAAACTGTAGAAAATTAGTACAAAAAATAGGTATATCTACTATTACACTTTAACATTGGCATTTAAAAAACCTTTGAAATTCACTGAAAAAACCCAAACAACTGGTTTTACATGCACTCTTAAACCTGTACACCTAGTCAATCAATCATTCACACATCTATGCATAGACTTACACACACCCCATCCAACCACACACAAACTCAGTGTCCCATACATATACTCACCCAACTAATCAATAACTAATATACACACTCATGTAGTTAGTGACCAACTGATGCAGCATGTTATACAACAACAGAGCCAGTGTTGCACACATTCACATAGTTTAGTTACTAATCCATGTATTAAGTGAGACACTTTTAATTACTCACTTAAACAGACAGTCAGACAGCTACTAAATCCTCCATCCAGACAGTTTTATATCCACTCAATCTTCAATACAGATTGGCATATATATAATACATATTTAAATTTCAAACTAAACCACATTCACCGGATGATTTCATCAGTGATGACATTTGAGATGTCATCAGTGATGTCATCAGTGATGTCATCAGTGATGTCATCAGTGATGTCACTGACCATATCATGAAATGTAATATGTGACATCAGCAGCAATACATTGCAGGTTCGCGAGTTATAGTTAGCAGAACTAACTATAACAGAGGAATTTCTATGGTTCTATGGTTTTATATGAGTGAAATGTCCAGCTAACTATAACACCCCTGAAACCTATCTTTTTTATGTTAATTTCTAAGGTTTTTTAAATGCTAATTTCTAAATATAACGTCTCTGAAACCTATGTTTCTTTCAGTGAATATATAATTATATATATCCAGAGGATCGTCACACTTCTAGCTCGCGCTGACAGTTCCAAACCATGACGAAGAACAGACCCTTTAATAGCTGGTGCAAAGTGCTTTTTATTTCATTAGTGCCTGCGCGTCCGCCATGATGCGTTTCGCCTCGAAAAGAAGCTTGATCACATGACATCCTATCACATATAAATATATATATATATATATATATATGGGAAAGTATTCTGTCAGAAAGAAGGAAGCAGGACCCCAGGGGGACGGGTTGGAAAGACTTTAATGCAGAAGATTTCAAACCGGTGGCGGTGAATGCATTTCGGACCAATTTCCTTCATAAGCGCCCTGCACCGGACCCAACTGGCACCGAGTAAGTCTTGCTGTTGAGTGAAAGTTCAAACTGAGTCCGCTCCTCCCTTTTGAAGCCATGTTGCTCACCTGTTGTATTTTTTCTCATGTCCAAAAACTACAACACCCATAATACCATGCGGTCACACCATGAGTTAGTGGAGATAACGGGGATGAAAGTAGTAGTTCCAGTTGCGGTACCCAGAAATTCACAGGCTGGATGGTACCAAATGCTGATTTCTGCCACACCAGTCTTCCCTCGAGTCCCCTGTACCGCCACAGCCACCAGAAAAAATAGTCAATTCTGCAGGGGTTCAAGTGCGCAATGCAACTGACCCGCGAGAGATAAATCTTTCGACTGCTGGCCTTTTCTCCTTTCCCATGGGCGGGTTTCCAGGAATACTTTGTTTCCCAAAGAAAAAAGTAGCGCCGTGAGGCATGCCAGTTGTTGCCTGGACCCTGAATCGCGGCGGGGAGTCCTGAACTGCGCTGCTGGCCGACGCAGAAAATATGGGAAAGTATTCCGTCAGAAAGAAGGAAGCAGGACCCCAGGGGGACGGGTTGGAAAGACTTTAATGCAGCAGATTTCAAACCGGTGGCCGCGAATGCATTTCGGACCGATCTCCTTCATCAGCGCCCTGCACCGGGCCCAACTGGCACCGAGTAAGTCTTGCTGTTGAGTGAAAGTTCAAACTGAGTCCGCTCCTCCCTTTTGAAGCAATGTTGCTCACCTGTTGTAGTTTTTTCTCATGTCCAAAAACTACAACACCCATAATGCCATGTGGTCGCATCATGAGTTAGTGGAGAAAACGGGGAGGAAAGTAGTAGTTCCAGTTGCGGTACCCAGAAATTCACAGGCTCAATGGTACCAAATGCTGATTTCTGCCACACCAGTCTTCCCTCGAGTCCCCTGTACAGCCACAGCCACCAGAAAAAAGAGTCAATTCGGCAGGGGTTCGAGTGCGCAATGCAAGTGACCTGCGAGAGATTAATCTTTCAACTGCTGGCCTTTTCTCCTTTCCCATGGGCGGGTTTCCAGGTATACTTTGTTTCCTGAAGAAAAAGGTAGTGCCGTGAGGCATGCCAGTTGTTGCCTGGACCCTGAATCGTGGCGGGGAGTCCTGAACTGCGCCGCTGGCCAACGCAGAAAATATGGGAAAGTATTGCGTCAGAAAGAAGGAAGCAGGACCCCAGGGGGACGGGTTGGAAAGACTTTAATGCAGCAGATTTCAAACAGGTTGCGGCGAATGCATTTCGGACCAATCTCCTTCATCAGCGCCCTGCACCGGACCCAACTGGCACAGAGTAAGTCTTGCTGTTGAGTGAAAGTTCAAACTGAGTCCGCTCCTCCCTTTTGAAGCAATGTTGCTCACCTGTTGTAGTTTTTTCTCATGTCCAAAAACTACAACACCCATAATGCCATGTGGTCGCACCATGAGTTAGTGGAGATAACGGGGAGGAAAGTAGTAGTCCCATTTGCGGTACCCAGAAATTCACAGGCTCGATGGTACCAAATGCTGATTTCTGCCACACCAGTCTTCCCTCGAGTCCCATGTACCGCCACAGCCACCAGAAAAAAGAGTCAATTCAGCAGGGGTTCGAGTGCGCAATGCAAGTGACCCGCGAAAGATAAATCTTTCAACTGCTGGCCTTTCTCCTTTCCCATGGGCGGGTTTCCAGGTATACTTTGTTTCCCGAAGAAAAAGGTAGCGCCGTGAGGCATGCCAGTTGTTGCCTGGACCCTGAATCGTGGCGGGGAGTCCTGAACTGCGCTGCTGGCCAACGCAGAAAATATGGGAAAGTATTCCGTCAGAAAGAAGGAAGCAGGACCCCAGGGGGACGGGTTGGAAAGACTTTAATGCAGCAGATTTCAAACCGGTGGCGGCGAATGCATTTCGGACCAATCTCCTTCATCAGCGCCCTGCACAGGACCCAACTGGCACCGAGTAAGTCTTGCTGTTGAGTGAAAGTTCAAACTGAGTCCGCTCCTCCCTTTTGAAGCAATGTTGCTCACCTGTTGTAGTTTTTTCTCATGTCCAAAAACTACAACACCCATAATGCCATGTGGTCGCACCATGAGTTAGAGGAGATAACGGGGAGGAAAGTAGTAGTTCCAGTTGCGGTACCCAGAAATTCACAGGCTCGATGGTACCAAATGCTGATTTCTGCCACACCAGTCTTCCCTCGAGTCCCCTGTACCGCCACAGCCACCAGAAAAAAGAGTCAATTCAGCAGGGGTTCGAGTGGGCAATGCAACTGACCCGCGAGAGATAAATCTTTCGACTGCTGGCCTTTTCTCCTTTCCCATGGGCGGGTTTCCAGGAATACTTTGTTTCCCAAAGAAAAAAGTAGCGCCGTGAGGCATGCCAGTTGTTGCCTGGACCCTGAATCGTGGCGGGGAGTCCTGAACTGCGCTGCTGGCCGACGCAGAAAATATGGGAAAGTATTCCGTCAGAAAGAAGGAAGCAGGACCTCAGGGGGACGGGTTGGAAAGACTTTAATGCAGCAGATTTCAAACCGGTGGCCGCGAATGCATTTCGGACCAATCTCCTTCATCAGCGCCCTGCACCGGACCCAACTGGCACCGAGTAAGTCTTGCTGTTGAGTAAAAGTTCAAACTGAGTCCGCTCCTCCCTTTTGAAGCAATGTTGCTCACCTGTTGTAGTTTTTTCTCATGTCCAAAAACTACAACACCCATAATGCCATGTGGTCGCATCATGAGTTAGTGGAGATAACGGGGAGGAAAGTAGTAGTTCCAGTTGCGGTACCCAGAAATTCACAGGCTCAATGGTACCAAATGCTGATTTCTGCCACACCAGTCTTCCCTCGAGTCCCCTGTACCGCCACAGCCACCAGAAAAAAGAGTCAATTCGGCAGGGGTTCGAGTGCGCAATGCAAGTGACCTGCGAGAGATTAATCTTTCAACTGCTTGCCTTTTCTCCTTTCCCATGGGCGGGTTTCCAGGTATACTTTGTTTCCTGAAGAAAAAGGTAGTGCCGTGAGGCATGCCAGTTGTTGCCTGGACCCTGAATCGTGGCAGGGAGTCCTGAACTGCGCTGCTGGCCAACGCAGAAAATATGGGAAAGTATTGCGTCAGAAAGAAGGAAGCAGGACCCCAGGGGGACGGGTTGGAAAGACTTTAATGCAGCAGATTTCAAACAGGTGGCGGCGAATGCATTTCGGACCAATCTCCTTCATCAGCGCCCTGCACCGGACCCAACTGGCACAGAGTAAGTCTTGCTGTTGAGTGAAAGTTCAAACTGAGTCCGCTCCACCCTTTTGAAGCAATGTTGCTCACCTGTTGTAGTTTTTTCTCATGTCCAAAAACTACAACACCCATAATGCCATGTGGTCGCACCATGAGTTAGTGGAGATAACGGGGAGGAAAGTAGTAGTTCCATTTGCGGTACCCAGAAAGTCACAGGCTCGATGGTACCAAATGCTGATTTCTGCCACACCAGTCTTCCCTCGAGTCCCATGTACCGCCACAGCCACCAGAAAAAAGAGTCAATTCAGCAGGGGTTCGAGTGCGCAATGCAAGTGACCCGCGAGAGATAAATCTTTCAACTGCTGGCCTTTTCTCCTTTCCCATGGGCGGGTTTCCAGGTATACTTCGTTTCCCGAAGAAAAGGGTAGCGCCGTGAGGCATTCCAGTTGTTGCCTGGACCCTGAATCGTGGCGGGGTGTCCTGAACTGCGCTGCTGGCCAACGCAGAAAATATGGGAAAGTATTCCGTCAGAAAGAAGGAAGCAGGACCCCAGGGGGACGGGTTGGAAAGACTTTAATGCAGCAGATTTCAAACCGGTGGCGGCGAATGCATTTCGGATCAATCTCCTTCATCAGCGCCCTGCACAGGACCCAACTGGCACCGAGTAAGTCTTGCTGTTGAGTGAAAGTTCAAACTGAGTCCGCTCCTCCCTTTTGAAGCAATGTTGCTCACCTGTTGTAGTTTTTTCTCATGTCCAAAAACTACAACACCCATAATGCCATGTGGTCGCACCATGAGTTAGAGGAGATAACGGGGAGGAAAGTAGTAGTTCCAGTTGCGGTACCCAGAAATTCACAGGCTCGATGGTACCAAATGCTGATTTCTGCCACACCAGTCTTCCCTCGAGTCTCCTGTACCACCACAGCCACCAGAAAAAAGAGTCAATTCGGCAGGGGTTCGAGTGCGCAATGCAAGTGACCCGCGAGAGATAAATCTTTCAACTGCTGGCCTTTTCTCCTTTCCCATGGGCGGGTTTCCAGGTATACTTCGTTTCCCGAAGAAAAAGGTAGCGCCCTGAGGCATGCCAGTTGTTGCCTGGACCCTGAATCATGGCGGGGAGTCCTGAACTGCGCTGCTGGCCAACGCTGAAAATATGGGAACGTATTCCGTCAGAAAGAAGGAAGCAGGACCCCAGGGGGACGGGTTGGAAAGACTTTAATGCAGCAGATTTTTAGCCGGTGGCGTCGAATGCATTTCGGACCAATCTCCTTCATCAGCGCCCTGCACCGGACCCAACTGGCACCGAGTAAGTCTTGCTGTTGAGTGAAAGTTCAAACTGAGTCCGCTCCTCCCTTTTGAAGCAATGTTGCTCACCTGTTGTAGTTTTTCCTCATGTCCAAAAACTACAACACCCATAATGCCATGTGGTCGCACCATGAGTTAGAGGAGATAACGGGGAGGAAAGTAGTAGTTCCAGTTGCGGTACCCAGAAATTCACAGGCTCGATAGTACCAAATGCTGATTTCTGCCACACCAGTCTTCCCTCGAGTCCCCTGTACCACCACAGCCACCAGAAAAAAGAGTCAATTCGGCAGGGGTTCGAGTGCGCAATGCAAGTGACCCGCGAGAGATAAATCTTTCAACTGCTGGCCTTTTCTCCTTTCCCATGGGCGGGTTTCCAGGTATACTTCGTTTCCCGAAGAAAAAGGTAGCGCCCTGAGGCATGCCAGTTGTTGCCTGGACCCTGAATCTTGGCGGGGAGTCCTGAACTGCGCTGCTGGCCAACGCAGAAAATATGGGAAAGTATTCCGTCAGAAAGAAGGAAGCAGGACCCCAGGGGGACGGGTTGGAAAGACTTTAATGCAGCAGATTTCAAACCGGTGGCGGCGAATGCATTTCGGACCAATCTCCTTCATCAGCGCCCTGCACAGGACCCAACTGGCACCGAGTAAGTCTTGCTGTTGAGTGAAAGTTCAAACTGAGTCCGCTCCTCCCTTTTGAAGCAATGTTGCTCACCTGTTGTAGTTTTTTCTCATGTCCAAAAACTACAACACCCATAATGCCATGTGGTCGCACCATGAGTTAGAGGAGATAACGGGGAGGAAAGTAGTAGTTCCAGTTGCGGTACCCAGAAATTCACAGGCTCGATGGTACCAAATGCTGATTTCTGCCATACCAGTCTTCCCTCGAGTCTCCTGTACCACCACAGCCACCAGAAAAAAGAGTCAATTCGGCAGGGGTTCGAGTGCGCAATGCAAGTGACCCGCGAGAGATAAATCTTTCAACTGCTGGCCTTTTCTCCTTTCCCATGGGCGGGTTTCCAGGTATACTTCGTTTCCCGAAGAAAAAGGTAGCGCCCTGAGGCATGCCAGTTGTTGCCTGGACCCTGAATCATGGCGGGGAGTCCTGAACTGCGCTGCTGGCCAACGCTGAAAATATGGGAACGTATTCCGTCAGAAAGAAGGAGGCAGGACCCCAGGGGGACGGGTTGGAAAGACTTTAATGCAGCAGATTTTTAGCCGGTGGCGTCGAATGCATTTCGGACCAATCTCCTTCATCAGCGCCCTGCACCGGACCCAACTGGCACCGAGTAAGTCTTGCTGTTGAGTGAAAGTTCAAACTGAGTCCGCTCCTCCCTTTTGAAGCAATGTTGCTCACCTGTTGTAGTTTTTCCTCATGTCCAAAAACTACAACACCCATAATGCCATGTGGTCGCACCATGAGTTAGAGGAGATAACGGGGAGGAAAGTAGTAGTTCCAGTTGCAGTACCCAGAAATTCACAGGCTCGATGGTACCAAATGCTGATTTCTGCCACACCAGTCTTCCCTCGAGTCCCCTGTACCACCACAGCCACCAGAAAAAAGAGTCAATTCGGCAGGGGTTCGAGTGCGCAATGCAAGTGACCCGCGAGAGATAAATCTTTCAACTGCTGGCCTTTTCTCCTTTCCCATGGGCGGGTTTCCAGGTATACTTCGTTTCCCGAAGAAAAAGGTAGCGCCCTGAGGCATGCCAGTTGTTGCCTGGACCCTGAATCATGGCGGGGAGTCCTGAACTGCGCTGCTGGCCAACGCTGAAAATATGGGAACGTATTCCGTCAGAAAGAAGGAAGCAGGACCCCAGGGGGACGGGTTGTAAAGACTATAATGCAGCAGATTTTTAGCCGGTGGCGGCGAATGCATTTCGGACCAATCTCCTTCATCAGCGCCCTGCACCGGACCCAACTGGCACCGAGTAAGTCTTGCTGTTGAGTGAAAGTTCAAACTGAGTCCGCTCCTCCCTTTTGAAGCAATGTTGCTCACCTGTTGTAGTTTTTTCTCATGTCCAAAAACTACAACACCCATAATGCCATGTGGTCGCATCATGAGTTAGTGGAGATAACGGGGAGGAAAGTAGTAGTTCCAGTTGCGGTACCCAGAAATTCACAGGCTCAATGGTACCAAATGCTGATTTCTGCCACACCAGTCTTCCCTCGAGTCCCCTGTACCGCCACAGCCACCAGAAAAAAGAGTCAATTCGGCAGGGGTTCGAGTGCGCAATGCAAGTGACCTGCGAGAGATTAATCTTTCAACTGCTTGCCTTTTCTCCTTTCCCATGGGCGGGTTTCCAGGTATACTTTGTTTCCTGAAGAAAAAGGTAGTGCCGTGAGGCATGCCAGTTGTTGCCTGGACCCTGAATCGTGGCAGGGAGTCCTGAACTGCGCTGCTGGCCAACGCAGAAAATATGGGAAAGTATTGCGTCAGAAAGAAGGAAGCAGGACCCCAGGGGGACGGGTTGGAAAGACTTTAATGCAGCAGATTTCAAACAGGTGGCGGCGAATGCATTTCGGACCAATCTCCTTCATCAGCGCCCTGCACCGGACCCAACTGGCACAGAGTAAGTCTTGCTGTTGAGTGAAAGTTCAAACTGAGTCCGCTCCACCCTTTTGAAGCAATGTTGCTCACCTGTTGTAGTTTTTTCTCATGTCCAAAAACTACAACACCCATAATGCCATGTGGTCGCACCATGAGTTAGTGGAGATAACGGGGAGGAAAGTAGTAGTTCCATTTGCGGTACCCAGAAAGTCACAGGCTCGATGGTACCAAATGCTGATTTCTGCCACACCAGTCTTCCCTCGAGTCCCATGTACCGCCACAGCCACCAGAAAAAAGAGTCAATTCAGCAGGGGTTCGAGTGCGCAATGCAAGTGACCCGCGAGAGATAAATCTTTCAACTGCTGGCCTTTTCTCCTTTCCCATGGGCGGGTTTCCAGGTATACTTCGTTTCCCGAAGAAAAGGGTAGCGCCGTGAGGCATTCCAGTTGTTGCCTGGACCCTGAATCGTGGCGGGGAGTCCTGAACTGCGCTGCTGGCCAACGCAGAAAATATGGGAAATTATTCCGTCAGAAAGAAGGAAGCAGGACCCCAGGGGGACGGGTTGGAAAGACTTTAATGCAGCAGATTTCAAACCGGTGGCGGCGAATGCATTTCGGACCAATCTCCTTCATCAGCGCCCTGCACAGGACCCAACTGGCACCGAGTAAGTCTTGCTGTTGAGTGAAAGTTCAAACTGAGTCCGCTCCTCCCTTTTGAAGCAATGTTGCTCACCTGTTGTAGTTTTTTCTCATGTCCAAAAACTACAACACCCATAATGCCATGTGGTCGCACTATGAGTTAGAGGAGATAACGGGGAGGAAAGTAGTAGTTCCAGTTGCGGTACCCAGAAATTCACAGGCTCGATGGTACCAAATGCTGATTTCTGCCACACCAGTCTTCCCTCGAGTCTCCTGTACCACCACAGCCACCAGAAAAAAGAGTCGATTCGGCAGGGGTTCGAGTGCGCAATGCAAGTGACCCGCGAGAGATAAATCTTTCAACTGCTGGCCTTTTCTCCTTTCCCATGGGCGGGTTTCCAGGTATACTTCGTTTCCCGAAGAAAAAGGTAGCGCCCTGAGGCATGCCAGTTGTTGCCTGGACCCTGAATCATGGCGGGGAGTCCTGAACTGCGCTGCTGGCCAACGCTGAAAATATGGGAACGTATTCCGTCAGAAAGAAGGAAGCAGGACCCCAGGGGGACGGGTTGGAAAGACTTTAATGCAGCAGATTTTTAGCCGGTGGCGTCGAATGCATTTCGGACCAATCTCCTTCATCAGCGCCCTGCACCGGACCCAACTGGCACCGAGTAAGTCTTGCTGTTGAGTGAAAGTTCAAACTGAGTCCGCTCCTCCCTTTTGAAGCAATGTTGCTCACCTGTTGTAGTTTTTCCTCATGTCCAAAAACTACAACACCCATAATGCCATGTGGTCGCACCATGAGTTAGAGGAGATAACGGGGAGGAAAGTAGTAGTTCCAGTTGCGGTACCCAGAAATTCACAGGCTCGATGGTACCAAATGCTGATTTCTGCCACACCAGTCTTCCCTCGAGTCCCCTGTACCACCACAGCCACCAGAAAAAAGAGTCAATTCGGCAGGGGTTCGAGTGCGCAATGCAAGTGACCCGCGAGAGATAAATCTTTCAACTGCTGGCCTTTTCTCCTTTCCCATGGGCGGGTTTCCAGGTATACTTCGTTTCCCGAAGAAAAAGGTAGCGCCCTGAGGCATGCCAGTTGTTGCCTGGACCCTGAATCGTGGCGGGGAGTCCTGAACTGCGCTGCTGGCCAACGCAGAAAATATGGGAAAGTATTCCGTCAGAAAGAAGGAAGCAGGACCCCAGGGGGACGGGTTGGAAAGACTTTAATGCAGCAGATTTCAAACCGGTGGCGGCGAATGCATTTCGGACCAATCTCCTTCATCAGCGCCCTGCACAGGACCCAACTGGCACCGAGTAAGTCTTGCTGTTGAGTGAAAGTTCAAACTGAGTCCGCTCCTCCCTTTTGAAGCAATGTTGCTCACCTGTTGTAGTTTTTTCTCATGTCCAAAAACTACAACACCCATAATGCCATGTGGTCGCACCATGAGTTAGAGGAGATAACGGGGAGGAAAGTAGTAGTTCCAGTTGCGGTACCCAGAAATTCACAGGCTCGATGGTACCAAATGCTGATTTCTGCCACACCAGTCTTCCTTCGAGTCCCATGTACCGCCACAGCCACCAGAAAAAAGAGTCAAATTCAGCAGGGGTTCGAGTGCGCAATGCAAGTGACCCGCGAGAGATAAATCTTTCAACTGCTGGCCTTTTCTCCTTTCCCATGGGCGGGTTTCCAGGTATACTTCGTTTCCCGAAGAAAAAGGTAGCGCCCTGAGGCATGCCAGTTGTTGCCTGGACCCTGAATCATGGCGGGGAGTCCTGAACTGCGCTGCTGGCCAACGCTGAAAATATGGGAACGTATTCCGTCAGAAAGAAGGAAGCAGGACCCCAGGGGGACGGGTTGGAAAGACTTTAATGCAGCAGATTTTTAGCCGGTGGCGTCGAATGCATTTCGGACCAATCTCCTTCATCAGCGCCCTGCACCGGACCCAACTGGCACCGAGTAAGTCTTGCTGTTGAGTGAAAGTTCAAACTGAGTCCGCTCCTCCCTTTTGAAGCAATGTTGCTCACCTGTTGTAGTTTTTCCTCATGTCCAAAAACTACAACACCCATAATGCCATGTGGTCGCACCATGAGTTAGAGGAGATAACGGGGAGGAAAGTAGTAGTTCCAGTTGCGGTACCCAGAAATTCACAGGCTCGATGGTACCAAATGCTGATTTCTGCCACACCAGTCTTCCCTCGAGTCCCCTGTACCACCACAGCCACCAGAAAAAAGAGTCAATTCGGCAGGGGTTCGAGTGCGCAATGCAAGTGACCCGCGAGAGATAAATCTTTCAACTGCTGGCCTTTTCTCCTTTCCCATGGGCGGGTTTCCAGGTATACTTCGTTTCCCGAAGAAAAAGGTAGCGCCCTGAGGCATGCCAGTTGTTGCCTGGACCCTGAATCGTGGCGGGGAGTCCTGAACTGCGCTGCTGGCCAACGCAGAAAATATGGGAAAGTATTCCGTCAGAAAGAAGGAAGCAGGACCCCAGGGGGACGGGTTGGAAAGACTTTAATGCAGCAGATTTCAAACCGGTGGCGGCGAATGCATTTCGGACCAATCTCCTTCATCAGCGCCCTGCACAGGACCCAACTGGCACCGAGTAAGTCTTGCTGTTGAGTGAAAGTTCAAACTGAGTCCGCTCCTCCCTTTTGAAGCAATGTTGCTCACCTGTTGTAGTTTTTTCTCATGTCCAAAAACTACAACACCCATAATGCCATGTGGTCGCACCATGAGTTAGAGGAGATAACGGGGAGGAAAGTAGTAGTTCCAGTTGCGGTACCCAGAAATTCACAGGCTCGATGGTACCAAATGCTGATTTCTGCCACACCAGTCTTCCTTCGAGTCCCATGTACCGCCACAGCCACCAGAAAAAAGAGTCAAATTCAGCAGGGGTTCGAGTGCGCAATGCAAGTGACCCGCGAGAGATAAATCTTTCAACTGCTGGCCTTTTCTCCTTTCCCATGGGCGGGTTTCCAGGTATACTTCGTTTCTCGTAGAAAAAGGTAGCGCCGTGAGGCATGCCAGTAGTTGCCTGGACCCTGAATCGTGGCGGGGAGTCCTGAACTGCGCTGCTGGCCAACGCAGAAAATATGGGAAAGTATTCCGTCAGAAAGAAGGAAGCAGGACCCCAGGGGGACGGGTTGGAAAGACTTTAATGCAGCAGATTTCAAACCGGTGGCGGCGAATGCATTTCGGACCAATCTCCTTCATCAGCGCCCTGCACAGGACCCAACTGGCACCGAGTAAGTCTTGCTGTTGAGTGAAAGTTCAAACTGAGTCCGCTCCTCCCTTTTGAAGCAATGTTGCTCACCTGTTGTAGTTTTTTCTCATGTCCAAAAACTACAACACCCATAATGCCATGTGGTCGCACCATGAGTTAGAGGAGATAACGGGGAGGAAAGGAGTAGTTCCAGTTGCGGTACCCAGAAATTCACAGGCTCGATGGTACCAAATGCTGATTTCTGCCACACCAGTCTTCCCTCGAGTCCCCTGTACCGCCACAGCCACCAGAAAAAAGAGTCAATTCGGCAGGGGTTCGAGTGCGCAATGCAAGTGACTCGCGAGAGATAAATCTTTCAACTGCTGGCCTTTTCTCCTTTCCCATGGGCGGGTTTCCAGGTATACTTCGTTTCCCGAAGAAAAAGGTAGCGCCGTGAGGCATGCCAGTTGTTGCCTGGACCCTGAATGTGGCGGGGAGTCCTGAACTGCGCTGCTGGCCAACGCAGAAAATATGGGAAAGTATTGCGTCAGAAAGAAGGAAGCAGGACCCCAGGGGGACGGGTTGGAAAGACTTTAATGCAGCAGATTTCAAACCGGTGGCGGCGAATGCATTTCGGACCAATCTCCTTCATCAGCGCCCTGCACCGGACCCAACTGGCACCGAGTAAGTCTTGCTGTTGAGTGAAGGTTCAAACTGAGTCCGCTCCTCCCTTTTGAAGCAATGTTGCTCACCTGTTGTAGTATTTTCTAATGTCCAAAAACTACAACACCCATAATGCCATGTGGTCGCACCATGAGTTAGTGGAGATAACGGGGAGGAAAGTAGTAGTTCCAGGTACGGTACCCAGAAATTCACAGGCTCGATGGTACCAAATGCTGATTTCTGCCACACCAGTCTTCCCTCGAGTCCCCTGTACCGCCACAGCCACCAGAAAAAAGAGTCAATTCGGCAGGGGTTCGAGTGCGCAATGCAAGTGACCCGCGAGAGATAAATCTTTTAACTGCTGGCCTTTTCTCCTTTCCCCTGGGCGGGTTTCCAGGTATACTTCGTTTCCCGAAGAAAAAGGTAGCACCGTGAGGCATGCCAGTTGTTGCCTGGACCCTGAATCGTGGCGGGGAATCCTGAACTGCGCTGCTGGCCAACGCAGAAAATATGGGAAAGTATTCCGTCAGAAAGAAGGAAGCAGGACCCCAGGGGGACGGGTTGGAAAGACTTTAATGCAGCAGATTTCAAACCGGTGGCGGCGAATGCATTTCGGACCAATCTCCTTCATCAGCGCCCTGCACAGGACCCAACTGGCACCGAGTAAGTCTTGCTGTTGAGTGAAAGTTCAAACTGAGTCCGCTCCTCCCTTTTGAAGCAATGTTGCTCACCTGTTGTAGTTTTTTCTCATGTCCAAAAACTACAACACCCATAATGCCATGTGGTCGCACCATGAGTTAGAGGAGATAACGGGGAGGAAAGTAGTAGTTCCAGTTGCGGTACCCAGAAATTCACAGGCTCGATGGTACCAAATGCTGATTTCTGCCACACCAGTCTTCCCTTGAGTCCCCTGTACCACCACAGCCACCAGAAAAAAGAGTCAATTCGGCAGGGGTTCCAGTGCGCAATGCAAGTGACCCGCGAGAGATAAATCTTTCAACTGCTGGCCTTTTCTCCTTTCCCATGGGCGGGTTTCCAGGTATACTTCGTTTCCCGAAGAAAAAGGTAGTGCCCTGAGGCATGCCAGTTGTTGCCTGGACCCTGAATCGTGGCGGGGAGTCCTGAACTGCGCTGCTGGCCAACGCAGAAAATATGGGAAAGTATTGCGTCAGAAAGAAGGAAGCAGGACCCCAGGGGGACGGGTTGGAAAGACTTTAATGCAGCAGATTTCAAACAGGTGGCGGCGAATGCATTTCTGACCAATCTCCTTCATCAGCGCCCTGCACAGGACCCAACTGGCACTGAGTAAGTCTTGCTGTTGAGTGAAAGTTCAAACTGAGTCCGCTCCGCCCTTTTGAAGCAATGTTGCTCACCTGTTATAGTTTTTTCTCATGTCCAAAAACTACAACACCCATAATGCCATGTGGTCGCACCATGAGTTAGTGGAGATAACGGGGAGGAAATTAGTAGTTCCAGTTGCGGTACCCAGAAATTCACAGGCTCGATGGTACCAAATGCTGATTTCTGCCACACCAGTCTTCCCTCAAGTCCCCTGTACCGCCACAGTCACCAGAAAAAAGAGTCAATTCGGCAGGGATTCGAGTGCGCAATGCAAGTGACCCGCGAGAGATAAATCTTTCAACTGCTGGCCTTTTCTCCTTTCCCATGGGCGGGTTTCCAGGTATACTTCGTTTCCCGAAGAAAAAGGTAGCGCCGTGAGGCATGCCAGTTGTTGCCTGGACCCTGAATCGTGGCGGGGAGTCCTGAACTGCGCTGCCGGCCAACGCAGAAAATATGGGAAAGTATTCCGTCAGAAAGAAGGAAGCAGGACCCCAGGGGGACGGGTTGGAAAGACTTTAATGCAGCAGATTTCAAACCGGTGGCGGCGAATGCATTTCGGACCAATCTCCTTCATCAGCGCCCTGCACAGGACCCAACTGGCACCGAGTAAGTCTTGCTGTTGAGTGAAAGTTCAAACTGAGTCCGCTCCTCCCTTTTGAAGCAATGTTGCTCACCTGTTGTAGTTTTTTCTCATGTCCAAAAACTACAACACCCATAATGCCATGTGGTCGCACCATGAGTTAGTGGAGATAACGGGGAGGAAATTAGTAGTTCCAGTTGCGGTACCCAGAAATTCACAGGCTCGATGGTACCAAATGCTGATTTCTGCCACACCAGTCTTCCCTCGAGTCCCCTGTACCGCCACAGTCACCAGAAAAAAGAGTCAATTCGGCAGGGATTCGAGTGCGCAATGCAAGTGACCCGCGAGAGATAAATCTTTCAACTGCTGGCCTTTTCTCCTTTCCCATGGGCGGGTTTCCAGGTATACTTCGTTTCCCGAAGAAAAAGGTAGCGCCGTGAGGCATGCAAGTTGTTGCCTGGACCCTGAATCGTGGTGGGGAGTCCTGAACTGCGCTGCTGGCCAACGCTGAAAATATGGGAACGTATTCCGTGAGAAAGAAGGAAGCAGGCACCGAGTAAGTCTTGCTGTTGAGTGAAAGTTCAAACTGAGTCCGCTCCTCCCTTTTGAAGCAATGTTGCTCACCTGTTATAGTTTTTTCTCATGTCCAAAAACTACAACACCCATAATGCCATGTGGTCGCACCATGAGATAGTGGAGATAACGGGGAGGAAATTAGTAGTTCCAGTTGCGGTACCCAGAAATTCACAGGCTCGATGGTACCAAATGCTGATTTCTGCCACACCAGTCTTCCCTCGAGTCCCCTGTACCGCCACAGTCACCAGAAAAAAGAGTCAATTCGGCAGGGATTCGAGTGCGCAATGCAAGTGACCCGCGAGAGATAAATCTTTCAACTGCTGGCCTTTTCTCCTTTCCCATGGGCGGGTTTCCAGGTATACTTCGTTTCCCGAAGAAAAAGGTAGCACCGTGAGGCATGCCAGTTGTTGCCTGGACCCTGAATCGTGGCGGGGAGTCCTGAACTGCGCTGCTGGATAACGCAGAAAATATGGGAAAGTATTCCGTCAGAAAGAAGGAAGCAGGACCCCAGGGGGACGGGTTGGAAAGACTTTAATGCAGCAGATTTCAAACCGGTAACGGCGAATGCATTTCGGACCAATCTCCTTCATCAGCGCCCTGCACCGGACCCAACTGGCACCGAGTAAGTCTTGCTGTTGAGTGAAAGTTCAAACTGAGTCCGCTCCTCCCTTTTGAAGCCATGTTGCTCACCTGTTGTAGTTTATTCTCATGTCCAAAAACTACAACACCCATAATGCCATGTGGTCACACCATGAGTTAGTGGAGATAACGCGGAGGAAAGTAGTAGTTCCAGTTGCGGTACCCAGAAATTCACAGGCTCGATGGTACCAAATGCTGATTTCTGCCACACCAGTCTTCCCTCGAGTCCCCTGTACCACCACAGCCACCAGAAAAAAGAGTCAATTCGGCAGGTGTTCGAGTGCGCAATGCAAGTGAACCGCGAGAGATAAATCTTTCAACTGCTGGCCTTTTCTCCTTTCCCATGGGCGGGTTTCACTGAAAAAACCATAGGTTTCACACATGTTATAGTTAGCTGGACAATTCACTCATACAAAACCATTGAAATTCCCCCGTTATAGTTAGTTCAGCTAACTATAACTTGTGCGCCTGCAATGCACAGTTGATGACGTCACATATTACATCACTCATCACATGGTCAGTGACATCACTCATGACATCACTGATGATATCTCAAATGACATCACTGATGACATCATCCGGTGAATGTGTCTTTCTGAAAAATAAATATTTTTTATATATGTATATCTAAAGGTCGATGGAAGAGTAAATGGGTAAATAAGTGTCTGAATGGATGTTTTTTTGTAAAAATGATTGCATAACTGACTTATTAAGTGCATCTTAGTGAATACATGTATTAGCGAGTAATGTTTAAATATATATCAGTGTCTCATTTTGTCTATAAGTGTCTGCATGGGTTGGTGAGTAGCTACATGAGTGTGTATATGACTGTCTCAATAGTATCTTTATGAGTTACTACATATGTTTTAATCTAGTGTATGTGACTATTGATGTATATAAGTGATTTTATGTGAGAGTGAGAGATTGGACGAGTTACTGTATAAATAAGTATGTTTTTCTATAAGTGATTGTTTAAGAGAATAAGTGTGTGTACGTTTCTGTAAAAGTAAGTGTAGTGGTGTGTGTATAGCTGTATTTGCAAATAAATGGATGTTTGATAGTTTATTTGCATGTGTGAGTATGTATGTGAGTAACTATGGATGAGTTTCGGTGTGTAACAGGATGTATAGGTGTATGAGTACATATGATGAGTGAGTACATGTATGAGTGACTATATAGAACTATTGGTGAATGAATGGATGTGTATGTAGATGTTGGAATTACTGAATAGGTTGTTCTAACTGGTATTGGTATCTCCATTTTTTGAAAATTTTAGTTTCTATTTTTGAAAGTGTGTTTCAAAGGTTATATTAGGGTAAGAGGAGGTCTGCCACTCTTTCACAAGGATGATGTCATCAGTGATGTCATGAGTGATGTCACTGACCATGTCATGGGTGATGTCATCAACAGTGCATTGCGGGCACGTGAGTTATAGTTAGCTGAACTAACTATACCGGGGGAATTTCAATGGTTTTGCATGACCTAACTATAACGTGGCTGAAACCTGTGGTTTTTTCAGTGAACTTCAATGGTTTTTTAAATGATAATTTTTAAATGTATTAATTATTATATTTTTTTATGTTTATACTAATTTCTTTCATTTTTATATAAATATTTATATTTATTTTATTTTATAAATTATATTTTATATTCTTAATGTAAAATAATAACCAAACGTTTTTTTCTTTTAAATTAATTTATTTTTTTTCAAAATATTAAAATTACATTCTAAATATTTTCTTTATTTTTTAATTTTTGGGGGGGGTAATAGCACCGTACTCGCACCATAATCGCACCATACTTTGTACTGTAAAGCGTTCTCTGCGCGTATCAGCACATACGTTACGCATACACTTTCACCTTGAGCATCGCATCTACGCTTGAGTGTGACGTCATGTACGGCACCTCGTACGCGCACCTCGCGAAAGTTTCTCATTGTTCAAAAACATATATTTATATATTTAATGTACATATTGAGGGAACACATTATGTAGGATAATAATGAAACAACTTTTTTCCTATTTTTAATAGGCGTATATTTCTTTTAAAAGCAATTACACAAACCGCGGCGGTACGTCGTACGTACTCGCACCGTACTCGCACCGTACTCGCACCCTAAGCGCACTGTAAGAGTACGCAAAGTCATGTGACTTTAAAAGAAGAGATTCGATAGGTTCATAATACTTCCTATTCCAACTGTTGAAAGACCCCTCCTATTTTAATCATTCTTTGTTGACTTTCTCAGGAGAAGGATATCTTCTGTGGAGCTAGTGAGAAACAACCTGAAAGCACCATGTCTCAATTTTTAGAATAGTCTTCAGAGCACTCAGAGGAAGGATTTGTTCTTGAGGAGCCTCAACCTAAAAAAAAAGAGGCCATAGTCTGGAATTTTTTCAAGTTCCCTGAAGGACAAAAAAAAGTCCCTAAGGTCACATGTAAAATATGTGACAGTACTTTGTCCAGGGGTAATCCTAATAAAAAGTATTCTTTTGGGACTGCAAGCATGGTTCGCCATGTTAAAAACTTACATCCCAACAATTGGGCGAGACAAGTAACCGGAAGAATGGAGGAGGAGCAGGGCTCTGCTGTACCAGGCACATCAAGTGCACCACCACAACCACTACCGAGCAGTATGATTCCCAGCATCCAACCGGAGTTTGGAGATCTAACAATTCATTGCAAGATTTGCAATCAATTAATATCCTATGGAGAATAATCCATCGAGCTGATTCTTTGGAAGAAGAGAAGCCACAACTACTCTCGTTAATTTTTTTTTTTTTTTTTAGTTTTGTGTTCCTGGTGCACAGTTTTTTGGTTTAAAAAGTTCAATTTTTCTGGTTTAAAAAAAAACTTCTTCAAAAAAGTACAAAAAAATATAAAACAACAAAGACAAAAAAACTGTTCCTTTCAGACTTTCAGAACTACCTCTACTTGTCAAAGAAAGAACTATGTTTCTATGTTAGTCTGTAAAAGTTTGTCAGAAAGACTGTGTAGTTCATACATGAATGAATGAATACATTAGTAGTGTATGGTGAATGTGAAAGTGCAGAACTATAAGGATGTGCTACAGCACAAATCTATAGTTTACCTATAGTACACAGTAATACCTCTGAAGCACTTGAATGTAACATATGCATATAAATATGTTACAAGTCTATGCTTCAATTTGCACTATTGGTGAAACTGCCTGGATGAATTTGTATGTATTAGGGGTAGTTTTACAACCCCCTTGTGCCTCTTTTACACAACTGTTGCATCACATTTATGATACAGCAGTGGTGCAAAAGATGTGCCATAATGTATGTTATTTACAATGTGACGTCATTGGAAGGTGCGTCACATTGTAAAGCCCTGCGCCAGAAGGAGGCTTTCCTGCGCAGGTGGGGGGGGGGGGGTGTTCTGGTGCAGGAACGCCTCCTAAAAGTGAAATCTAAAAGATTTGATTCAGTCACTTTTGGGCTTATACTGCGTCAAAACCCTGCACCTGTTTGAAGCAGGTGTTAGGATTGACACAGCATTATGAGCATAGGGCCCAAAGAGCATTCCTGGAGCTGCATTGTGCTTCCAATGCAAGTCAAGCAATGCTCCATCTTCACAGCACTGATACATCACATATCTGTGCCATTTTTGCCTCGTAGTGCACTACATTGTAAATATGATGCACGCATGGTGGTGATGTCACAGTGCACAATAACTGTCATATCTCTGGGGATATACCACTTATTGTACAACTACTAATTACTGTTTTAATGTAGTGAATGCCTTACTACACACTGATCAATGAGTCACTAGAAAACTATACCAAGAGTAACAGAGTGTTTGATGGAAGTGAAAAGATAGAAACTGCGAAATTTTTTATTCACAGCGTATGCATACTTACGCATACCCCGCGATTTCCCAATTTTTTTTAAGCAAGAGTAAACCCTATTAAAGAAGTGCTCTGCGTATGGATCAAGGCTTGGCTTATATTGTGTTAGTGGTCTCTACACAACAGATATCTGCTCTTGCAAAAGGCTCTATTAAACCACTTTCAGGGAAGAAACCAGTATTGAACTCAACTTCAGTTGGGTGTAAGAGAGAGTCTCTTGCTGGAAGAAAATTGCAAAACGTGCTGGCTTCCCCCTCTGCAGTCTTGTAGCAACAGGGAGAGAGGGAAACAGAGAGAGTGAGTGACACACACGAAGAGAGAGTAAGAGAGAGTCAGGGAGCAAGCAAGAGGAAGGTAAACAGAGAAAGTGATGAAGGGAGACAGAAAAAGACAGAGAGGGAGGGAGGGAGAGAAAGAGAGAGACAGAGCGAGGGAGGGTGAAAGAGATAAAGACAGAGATAGACAGATAGAGACTGATATAGGGACAGGGGCAGAGAGATAGAGGCAGAGACAGATAGAGAAATAGAGAGAGACAGGGGGAGGAAGACAGGGACAGATAGAGACAAAGATAGAGGGTGACAGACAGAAGGAGGGGAGGAGATAGAAGGAGGGAGACAGAGAAAAAAGAAAACTATGGGAGACAAACAGAAAGGGAGAGTGAAAGAGACAGAGGGAGGGAGACAGAGGAATATAGATCTGGAAATAAAAACTATAAAACACAACTTTGCTAGTGCATAGAAGAGTGCATACATAATCAATAGAAGTTTGAAGCAGAACATGTCTTAAGGTCCACTTTGCACCATGAGTACTTAGATACTACCTGAATGATTACATTTCTACAAGAAGAGTCTCTCAAACCATTTCCCTTTCAATCTACACATTCAATCTACACACATATACAAATAAATAACAAATCACATTTATTTCCATATTAAATAAAAATGAAACACACTTTTCTATTGCTTGAACTTTTGAACCCTTTCCAACTGTCAAAACTTTCAACCCTTCCCTCAACCACATTCTGCCAGTTACCATAGAAACACTTCAGGGAACACCTAACTGAGCACACAGGTGAAAAAGTCATCATACATTGTTGCAAATCAAAACAGCAAGTGTGCTTGACTTGTCAATATACCAGCTTATCTTAAGTAATGTTCTTTTCTATCACTTTTTCTTAACCAGTAAATGACAGGCTTTTAAAAAACGGAAAATCGCACCCTACTTTTGTAGATAGTAACATGTCAAACAACCAATCACTTCTTTGCTTTTTTTTCAAAACTCCACTTATCCACCATTTTAGAAAAAAAAACTTCAAACTGGCTTTTGATTTACAGAGACCATCTGAGTACATCCACACCTCTCTTCAAGTTGCTTACAGTGTGGATTGTGGGACACAGCTATATTTCGTGGAGTGAAAGATATGACAACAGAAAGAAATTCACAAAGACCTAGGTTTTCCAAATGGGGACATCAAATGGATTGGACAGAGAGGTTTAAAGTGGCACCAAATGATGCCATTGGTGAAATCCTTTATGCATCTCCAATACCCTAACCTCATAATTGTGCACTGTGGTGGCAATGACCTAGGTTCTGCATTTTTATTCCTGACCCTACCTGAGGCTGCTCCTGCCCTGCAAACTTCGTTGGCCCCTTGCTCCTGCACCAGCGATAGTCCTCCCGCCGCCGCACAGCTGATCTTAGCGGCCGCCGAGCGGAGGACTAGCCTTCCCAGGGGGCATTGCTGCGGAGCCGAATACTTCACCCTTGGCGCCCGGAGGCGCTATAAACTTGCGTTTGCACCCGCATCGCGGGTCTACGCGTGCGGGCTCGGCGGGCGAAGCCCGGGCCAAGGGCGGGCCCGTTTAAGCCCGTTAAAGACCGGGTAAGACTGGACTGGGCCACCCCCTAACACACATGTTTATATTTATTGACTCTGCCCATCTCTACACTCTGTATTCCCATGTTTCCATTTGTTTGTTTTCAATTGTTATTTCTATACTACTTTTTTTTAAGTTTTATCTTATATATGTGCAGTTTGGACTAAGGGGCTACTGTATATCGTGAATTATGTCACCTAGAGGCACCAGGAGCAAAACTGCACAAAGTCTGGCACAGGTCACTGGCCCGATTGACCAGTTCATATCTAGGGCAAATGAAGCTATCGACCTAGGCATACTGCTCCTGGAACGACGTGTATCTCACGACTTGGCCCAGGCAAAATGGTCCTCTCTGGCCTTATGGCTCAAGCACAAACTTCCATTCGTCAATAGGAGAGGGCCCATGTAATAGAAACATGAGCAGAAACCCATGGCTTGCCCAATTTGGTAAATTTGTCGGCATCTCCATCGCTTTTGGATTCGCAGTTGAGTCAGACACTTGATGGAACGCCAGCCATTTCCGCGAGTCCGGCTCAGCTGGATCTCGCACAGGTTTATCTAAGAGGGATAAGAGAGGGTGATATTTCTAAGCGGAGTAACTTAAAGAAAAGAAAACACAAAAAAGTAGCTAAATCACTGCCCAATACCCAGGAGGTGGGAAGTTTTATACTAAAGTGAACTGAATGTAACACACAGCCGAATGTACAGATGTCTGAAAATAATATAACTAACTCTTCCTCAAGTATTGAGGATCCTGAGGATATTGTTAATATCACAGATGCTGAAATCACGGGTGAAGGTAGCAAACAATTACTGGCCAGGATTTTTTTTTTTTTTTTTAAATCTTTATTAAACAGTAAAAGCAAACAAATACGGGCCTACAACCATCCGGCCGGCCTCGGCATCTGTTGAAGCACAAAAGCAAGCGATTAAGCAACTCAGCAGCATATCGGAGCAAAGTACAATCAATCTGAATTACACTGGAAGTGTTTGCGCTACCGAGAAGTAGGAGATATTAAGGTTCATTTTTAAATTTTTAAAGAGTGTGTCCAAAGTAGTAGAATCAGGGAAGGATCAAAGTCCAAACAATCCGTACAGGACATAGGTGGGCAAAACCCACTAATGAGATTCAGCAAGCAGTACCAACTAGGCAATAGGCGGCAGAGAAATAATGCAGAAGAGCTACCGAGCAGACATTGAAATGCGCGCCAGAAACTGCCCACCACACACCAATCCTCCCAATGACCCAAAGGAATAGGAGAAGAAAAAAGTATGAGATGAAGAGAAAAGAAAAAAAAATAAAAAAATAAAAAAAATTAAGGCCCATAGAAACTGAAGCGGACAAAATAAACCCCCCCCCACCACCCCCCACCCTACACGCATGCAGAGGCTACGGCCTACCCCCCCGTAGCAGTGTGCCTGTCACCCAAAAAGGAGTACCCGAAATGCAGAAACAGAAGAAAGAAGGAAAGGAAAAATTCACATAAGACCGGAGGAGGGCCTGACTTAAATGAACAAATCAATCAACATGTGTTATAACGGCCGCTTCTCCCTGGACCCCAACCCTATATAGAATCAGCGTGTACCTCTCAAAAAACATCCTCAACCTTGTCCCCTCCGATCTAACATATCAACAAGGTCCCCATTCGCACAGCAGCCATCTTGGACGGGAGAAGCAGAGTTAATTGCCACAGCAGAACAGGGCACCGTCCGCGATGATCTGTCCAACTCACCGCCAGGTGGTCAGCGGCTACTCCAGAAAGGGCAATACACGGCAACAATCCACGAGAGACAGCCGGCCAGAGCATTAGTAGCCACTCCAGGACAGTACAAATAGAACCACCAGTAGACCACCGAGTAGTTGCAGAGCGTGGCATCCAAAAACGAGGTTCCAAACGGTGCACAGGTCTAGGTATCCCATACCACTGTACCACCTTGACGGGCACTGCTGCGGCAATAGTATCTCTCACCACCGGCACCCCAACGCACTCCTGGACAGGCGATTCACGGCACTCGGGCACAGGATGTGGCGAAGCGCACAGCACATGACAGGCAGCACGGTTGGATGAGGGCGCTGCAGGCAAGGTGGCATCCAGTCGGCCCCCCAGGCTCAGGGCGCCGTCACGCAGCGCAACTCGCAGCTCACTCAGGGCGCCCAGAATATCACTTATCGTAGGGGGCGCCTCGTGAGAGGAGGACGCCGCAGTCTCCTGCATACGGGGCGCACAGCCATAGCTCAACCCTCGAGACTGTCCGCCGTGATCCATCCCAAAAGCGAGTCACCAGACACCGATTTGCGGGGCACAGCCACGTCGGGGGGCACAGGAGCAGTACGGTCCCGACCAACTTTGCACTCTGGGTCAATGCAGCAGCAGCCGTAATAGTCCCACTATGTGGGTGCCTTGTCGTCAGGTCAGAGAGCCAAGCGCTCGGTGCAATATGGCGCCCACCGCAGCAGTGGAGGACAAGAGAGTTCCCAAAGCCGTCCACAAACTGGAAACGGGATACTATGTATGTCCGGAAGCAATGAAATCGCGCTAGCGAGGAAGGTTGTCGGACTGGGCGGCTCGCATTAGCAGAGAGTTGAGTGCGGCAGCCGCTTCCCGCCTGGCAGCCCCGTCCTGCCTCAAACGTTCGCTGTTGTTGTTATCGAGGGTGGCTGACTCCACAGAACAAAGACCCGGTCACCATCATTCCGCGCCAGATTGAGAGCAGGGACGCTGCGTTGATTCTGCCACAGGGAACCCAGCAAGAAGCACACCGTTAGATGCAGGAGCGCCTACCGGTCCCAAAACACCGAGGCAAACGCAGGATAGCTTCCAGGATCAGTAGCATTATGGAAGGAGAACGAAAGGGTCGGCGGAGCCGAGGGATCAGGCGGCCATCATGGTTGCAGGCTAGGCTCCTCCCCTACTGGCCAGGATTGAAGAATTTATTACGATCCAATTGCAGCCAATCCAAATGAGCCTCGCTATTACTGAGAAACAACTAGCTGCTGTGACTTCAACCCTACAACCTTTAAATAACCCAAAGGGTCGAGGGACTGCTATTGTAGGGGGCACAAAAAATAAGTCTGTCACTACCACGACTGGGCAAAGTATCAAAAACACATCTGTCGGATTGACAGACCCTAAACCGAAGCCCCCCCAAGATACGACCAATAAGGTCCCTGACCCGCAAAAAACCCCTGCCCCTAAAAATATTTCCATCAAAGCTGTCCCTAAACCTGTTGTCCCAAGTAATCAACCCTCGAATTCCCTCTAAATAGGAGAACGGGCTAAGGGTGGTGGAACCAAGTCTGTAATTCCCCCAATAAACCTCCCGCCTGAAGCAAGCCCATTTGTGGTCATTATGACGGGGGTTCCTGAGCTGAGCCACAATACTGAGGAGTCCACCTGGTCTCTAAAAAATAAAGTACAGCACTGGCTGAACATCAATAGACCATTGCCACAAAACTGTGCTAGCAGGATCCACATGGTGCGCAGGGTTCCCTGGATTGGCCCCAAATTAAAAAAAATTAAAAGTGACTGTATCATAGTCAACTTTGAGGACCCCCGTGCTGTTGATCATATCTGCTCATGGGGCTCCCTGGCCAAGGAGGATGGAATATGTACTAAACATTTATCGTTCTTCTATCCTCCAGTAGCCCGTATCATTGAAGGCCCAGATTGGTCTTGGAACCAGACGGGCAGATGGGACAGGGGTTGGAACCAAGTAGGCAACAGGCAGGGGAGAAGAGATTGGGGGGATTGCATGGGCATCAATAGGAGAGACACCGTACTTGAGGAAGGATGGGGGGGGATACCAACCTATAACAGATACAACTGTTTAGAAATGGTCGATTGACCATCACCATGTATAGAGCAGGTCAGCGCAGGTTCATTAAAAGTAGATGTTAATTTTGCACTTTCAGTTACAAGACCTATTAATGACCGATCCCCTGAAACCACGAATAGACCAATTGGAACTCCAATCTCATCCAATAAATCGCTCATCATCAAAACCACAGTTAGTCAAGGTCCTTCAGCAATTAAGGGGGATGGCCTAATCACAGCAGAGGGAGAGATTGAATCTATTCAACCAGTGGAGTTTCTGAACGACACTGAGGCGCCTGGGGGGGTCTAATAGACCGCTGATCAGAAGGAACTTACGAGAGGGGAAAAATGGTCCACTTACAAAAAGACATAGCTTGTCTCTACTTTCCTGGAACATTGCGGGCCTCTCAAAGAAATCTAAGGACCCGACTTTCTTAAGTTTTGTGGCCCAGTTTGATGTGATCTGTTTGCAGGAGACTTGGGATGAGGGTGAGACTCACCTGGAGGGCTTTAGCACATATGCCGTACCGGCGAGTAAATCAGGCAGAGGAAGATGCTCTGGTGGCCTATCCACTCATTTCTCTAACCTGGCTAATCTAACAGTAACTAACTTGGACACCATAAATTGCCCACATAAATATAGGCATTTTTTTCAAATTTTTTACATCAAGGGGACAGGGTCCCAGAGTTTGCTCCTCATAAATTTATACAACAATATACCAAGAGAGGAACAAAAGCTTGTTTTAGAAGAATTAAATTGAGTTATTAGTAAGAGGCTGGAAACAGAGCAAACGGATATATGTTGTATTGTAATAGGCGACTTCAATTGTCATTTGTGCGCCGAAAATGGGACAAAGTTATGTGGCATAGTTGATCCAAGGGGTGACCCCAGCACGCATTTTGAATATTCTACTTTTGGTCATTTACTAAATACTATGATGCACGACCTGAACCTCGGTTTTGCAAATGAGTTAAATGATCCCCAGGTAAACTTTGAACCCACATTTATTGCCCGGGGCCTAGTTTCCATCATTGATTATATGCTAGTTTCTGCTAATTACCATCACAGCATTCGGTCTTTTCATACCAAAAAAATCGCACTTAGTGATCATTACCCGATCAGTGCTACTTTTGATATGGGCCCCAGAGACAGTCAAGCTATGGACCTGACAGAGGTACTATACTGCCATGGGGTTTCTCTGGCAAGGTTTAATGGTTACGCAATTAGGTGGTGTAAAGTCAACCCTGAGAAATGTATCCATGATCTAGTGTCTGACGACCCCAGTTCCTTTATGATATGCCTTGAGGATAATCCTAATCCTTCAATGGTTGTAAAAGCTTTTGGGGAAATCACAACTAAAATAAGTAGTAATCTAGTTAGAAAGAGGAAGAAATGTGACAGGGACAGAACAGTGGGCTGGTTCAATTCTGGTTGCACTAAAGCTCACCATCATCTAAAGGAAGTACTGAAGAGGGTTCCAAGAGACAAAATTGAGATTAGGGGGGCAAGAGCAGCCTATAAACTTGCGTTATACAAACGGAAATTGGAACTTAAGGAAGCGGCTTGGGAGGGCTTGCGAAGGGCTAGTGAATTAAGAGATAATACTATGTTATGGAGAGAGGTTAATGCCCCTTTTTTTAATGACAGAGAAACAGATTTAATTGAGATCGCTATTGAAGAATCTGTCTGGATCAACTACTTTACAGATCTGTTTAAGAGAGATGACCTGGGTAGATTAGAAAATTCTGCTCTAGCGGACTCACCCCATCAGGACTCTTCACTAGTAGGTGCTCCGATAAATGCCTTCCCACTACAGATAGTTTTTACACTAGCAGAGGTTGAGTTGGCATTACAGGAAAGCTCTAAATCTAAAGCCCCAGGCCCAGACGGGGTCCCTGTGGATATCTATAAAGATAACACGGATCTTTGAGCACCACTACTGACTAACGTTCTCAATAGCTATAACACCATTGGTTTTCCAACAACATGGCAGGAGGCAGTTGTGGTGCCCATTTTCAAAAAGGGAAATCGCCAGGACCCTAAATGTTACAGGCCGATTTCCCTGTTAGATTCAATAATGAAAGTAGCCGGCCGAATCATCCTGAATAGGCTGCAATCTTGGATCAAGGATGTGGGTATCCTTTCCAGGTTTTAGTACGGATTCAGAGAAGGGTTGGGACCATTGAGCAAGGTCTCAATCTGTCACTAATCATAGGGAAATACATGGCAGCTATGAAAGGTGACCTCTTTATGACATTTGTCGATATAAGCTCAGCTTTCGACTGCCTTAGTCACAATGTCTTGTGGAATACCCTGACTGAACTGGGGATCGATAACTCCATTCTTGACTTTTTAAAGGAGCTTTACAGGGGGGTAGGTGCGAGGGTCCGATATGGGAGAAATGGGGAATGTACGTCAAAATTCCCCATTAACCACTTGGCTGCTAGGCGTTTCCCCCCCCTGTGCTGGAAAATGCCATTTTAGTGGCACCATGACGAGCTCAGCTCGTCATCAGCACACGACCCCCGTGGGTGATGAGGAGCTGAGCTCGTCATCAGCATCGAAGGGGTTAAAAAAGGGGTGCGCCCAGGCTGTATATTGGTGCCACTCCTTTTTAACTTATATATTAATGGCGTGGCAGACCACCTATTGAAACTTGATGTAGATTATCCCCAAATAGATGGTTGTGCTGTTCCAATTTTACTTTATGCTGACGATGCAGTCATCATGGTGAGAACACAGCTATGCCTACAGAAAGAATTGCCTAGTGTTTCCGATTTTATGAGGTCAAGAGGCCTAAAGATAAACGTGGGAAAGACCTTCACCATGGCCTGCTCATCTAAATCTAGTATTCAATGCAAAACTTTTTTAAACCAATCAAAGGTTAACCAAACAAAATCATTTTCATATTTGGGCATTATGTTTAACTGTAGGGGTACATGGACGTCTGCCATATCTACCCGCAACCTGGCTTTTTCTCGAGCCATTGGTGCATTGAAGCAATTTACAAACAAATTGGGTGGCAAACTGGTCCAAACCCTTCTTGATATTTATGCTGCAAAATGTGTATCTACAGCAACCTACGGCGCTGGTATATGGGGGACGGCGAAATCCCAAGAGATACAGACAAAGGAAAATGCTTTTTTCCGATATCTCCCGAGGTCAACCTCTAGTACCATTTGTCATAGGGAGCCTGATAGGGTCCATAAATCTGATTTAATCAAAATTAGCCCAATTATGTTGTGGCATAAGATATGGACCTCAGATGACACAGTTTTTAACAGACTTATTATTGATGATTGCATGAAATTAGAGAGGGTCAATAATATTGCATGGTTGTCCTATGTCAGAAACTTTTTAACCAATTTATGTCATCCAGAATTATTTGATTCCCCTGCTACATGTGATTCAATCTCTAAGAAGTCTCTTAAGAAAAGCTGCTTGGCCCTATTGGAAGACAGTCGTGATCTGTCTGAGAGAGGTAAACCTAGTATTACACAACATCATCTGGTATTACATGGACAGGGCCTTAACCAATATTTATCCCCAGATCATTCAAGCTATACTAGATCGCTGTTATCTAGGATGAGAACAGACAGCTTTTTCAGATTGATAACTTTTTCAAACACAAATGATTGGACTCTCAATTTAAATAATTGCCCCTGTGATGATCTCTCAGTACAGTCCAATATACATTTTATTCCTTTTTGTAAATATTTTACCTGGGGAAGGAAAATATATCTATTACCCCTTTTAAAATCATGGGGCTTGAGGCAGTGTAGACCTGCTCTGATTAAGTTGTATATGCTACAAGATGAACTGACTATTTTAGTAGCAGCAAAGTTTTTAAAGTACTTAATTAGATGCAGGCTATCGATGCAATAGGGGGTGGCAGCTGTATACTGTATTTAACTGTACATGATGTAATTTTAACTTACTGATCGAATTGTTCTCCATTTTAGGCCTGTGTTGGCTTTTTTACATTTGCTTATCTTGTACAGTTTTTATCCTTTAGTATATATTACAGTGCGGTTTCCTATGCTAATACATTCTGTTGTTATTGTCCTTTATGAAATGAATTGATTTTATATTTGTTTGTAAATGAAATGTTTATATATGCTTATATGACTTGCCTTGTAAAGTCGAATAAAGCTACCTTTGACTTGACTTGACTAGGGTAGGACTGGAAATGTTTATGAAGTACACCTTTACAGAACTGATGTCACTTTTCACCCAAACTGCCTTTGTCTATTCTAATATATGCCAAAGGCAAAAATGGAAAAGGTCCAATCAGTTTTGTACACAAAAGGAGAAAGCTAGGAAACATGTGAATAAATCTGTTTCTGCTTTTCTCCGGGACAGAAGAATGGGGTCCATTTACAACAACAATCTGCGTTTCAATATGAAAGACATGTATAGGAGAGATGGTGTACATTTTACAGATGAAGGGAACAGAGTCTTCCTCATGAACTTTAGACTCTGCATCAGTACTTACTTTTAGGTACTAAAATTTCCCATAAACACAAGGGCTCTTTTTAGAGCCACCCAACATGTAAACACATACATTTCATATACATGTACAAATATTTTACTTTTTCTACCTTAGGTACGCTCACGGGACGACTTACAGATTTCCCACCATACGTCGTATGTACGTGCAAGGTACGCGCACGGTAAATCTACCGTAAAAAAAATAGCCTCTATGACTAATTATTATAATACCTGGGGACCCCTCCCCCCGGGCTGAAGAACCACATTGGGGACCGTGGGGGAGCCCCAATGCCCCCACGGTCCCAGCCGGCTCCCCGCTTCCTTTGGGAGGCGGCATTGCTTATCATCAGAGAGAGCAGCTAACATGCTGCTCTCTCTGACGAAAAGCAGTTTGCTATGGTGCTCCTCCCCTGCTGCCTTCAGTACAGCTCGCGGCCCCCGCTTTGCAGGAGCCACTCGCAGAGGTTCTTGTGTACCTCATCGGGACCCTTACTGTTTGCCTGGCCACCGAGGGTGTGAGGGAGCAAACACCATCACCTGCGCTCCTCCCCTGCTGCCTTCATTACCGCTCACGTCCCCCGCTTCGTGGGGCCACTCGTAGCGGTTCTTGTGTGCCTCATCGGGACCCTTACTGTTTGCCTAGCCGCCGAGGGTGAGAGGGAGCAACCACCATCACCTGTGGTCCTCCCCTGCTGCCTTCATTACAGCTCGCGGCCCCCGCTTTGCGTGGCCGCTCTCAGCAGTTCTTGTGTGCCTCATCGGGACCCTTGCTGTTTGCCTGGGCGCCGAGGGTGAGAGGGAGCAACCACCATCACCTGTGCTCCTCCCACTGCCGCCCACTGCCTATGTTTTTGGCCAAGCCCCCCCCGACGCGGGACAAGCGCCGGGCGAAGCCTGGGCCAAGGGCGGGCCCTTTTGAGCCCATTCTAGGCCGGAGCAGGCTGGCTGGGCCCATTCTCCAACGTCTGGTTTCGGACACTGGCGTTTAACAATGTTTGGTAAGACATGCATCACTGGTCCAAGTCTGCTAACTGGGGGGCTAAAACTGTACAAATTACCCTTCCACTTGTGATGGCGTCTGGTGCCATCAAGGAAAAGATGGGCCTCAAAGGTGGGGGCATGATGGGAACATTGGATTATTTTATCATAAGAGCTTCGAACGTGCTCGCACAAGAGATAGCGGTAACAGAATGACGGCTATCACCTGATGCGCTCCCAAACATGTGACAGCCTGTGGGAGGGCATATGTCGGTTCACTCTCCTGTACAGGACGTGTCTACTGCAACGCCTATCCCCCTAGGGTGGTTAATACACCAGTAAATGATCCGATAGACTCTGTAACAGAGAAACGGGCACCTTTTCCCACAACAAGGTCAATGACTGCCCCTCACATGAGAAGTAAGGAACACCTAACAGAGATGCAAGGAGCCATCAAAAAGAAACGGGAAGCAGGCCATCTTTAGATAAAATTGTCCCAGTAAATCAAAGCCAAAAAGGCTGGTCCAGGACGAGCGGAAATCCTTGGAACACTATATAGAGACGGAGCTAGTGACATCTTTAGCAGAACCTATGGCTCCCGACACACCAGTGGTCCAAGCTCCCACGGTGAACAATTCTTTTTGGGACAAAGTGGGGGCACTATTTGCTGAACTATCTATTACCCCTTACTCACAGATTGGCTGCTATTGAAGCTAACCTATTAACTCTTACTAATGCTTCCAACCAGATCTCAAGGGCTCTAGCTAAACCAACCAATGCCGATGACAAGCACCCACCATCAATTACATTTGATTTAAATGCTGTGGGTGTAGTTAAGCCAGTCGCTCCAGATTTAACTGTACAGGGGGTTGGGAGTTCGGAAATGGGCATAATAGGGCGAGTAGCGGATGTTGCTAATTGTGGCCTGGATCAGAATTCCCAAATTAAATTTACATCACGCCATGACCCTAATGCATCTATACAGCAACAGCGCACCAGTAAATCACAGCCCATAAAATTTGATTTACCACCCGAATCTAGCCCATATGTGGTTGTTCTAGCTGGGGTACCTGAGCTGAAAAACGCTAGCAAGGAATAACGTATGTCACTTAAGAACAAAGTCACAGATTGGCTTAATAAAAATAGACCACTCCCGCCATCTGTAACCAGTGAAATCTTGCTTGTTCGTTGGGTGTCATGGGTGGGCGAAAGGGTAAAGAATTTAATGGGAGACTGTGTTTTGATAAACTTCAGAGAACACGGACGGTGTCTCACATATGTGAGTGGAGTCAATCCTGTTCCATGCCAGCTATTCAGTCGCTTCCCCTGTCGTACTTTTATCCCCCTGGCCGACTGCGCATCAGCCCAATTTCTGAACAACCTTGAAACTTAGTAGGGCGCCCAATAGTGGGTAGTGATATTCAGGATAGGTTTAGAGAATCTCCAGTTCCCGTGGCCCTCTGTCTACAAAACAGATATGGTGGACTGGACATGGTGGATTGACTGCGTCTCACTCTGGGGGGTGTAAATGGGGCAGTCACTGATACAGATGGGGAAGAGTGGGAAGAGGGTGGAAGAATAAAAGAAATGAAAATTGACAGCTCTATAGGGGCCAGGTCTGCGGAAAGAAACAGGGTGAACACACCAACCTCAGCCATGCTAGGCAATAGCCCACTTCCCACTGGTAGAAGCAAGGAGCTTCGAGCCGTTACAATTGTGGAAGATAATTTACTGCCCCCCTTATTATGTACAGCGGTCCTGACCGAGGTGGGAAGCGTGGAGTTATCTAGGAATAAGGATTCGAGCCCTAGGCCAGATTAATTTAAAATACTATCATGGAATCTGGCAGGGTTGCCTAACAAACTGGCCTGTCCTGAATGAGGTTCCTTAGTGGATGAAAGCGATGTGTGCCTCTTTGAAGAGACGTGGGCTCGAACAGAGTAGAATCGGTCAGGTTTTGCTTCATTCTATGTCCCGGCAGTTTGGGTAGGGAGAGGCCGCCCGTTAGGGGGTCTCACTATCTCGGTCAGCTCCCACCTGGCTGCACTGTCAAGATCCTAAACTCCCATTCTAAAGACATCCAATTTGTAGTCCTTACCTGGCCCAATGCTTTTAAACTTGCGTTGATTAATGTCTATTCTCGCCCTGTTGGTATAGCTAGCGAGTCCAGCACCATTGAAGACCTTTCCCTCTTTATTCCAACAATCCCGAGCGACAATCATCTTTTGGTGGGGGGTGACCTGAATTGCCATTTTGAACCTCAAGAGGGCCTAAATGACGAAGTCCAATTGGCAGAGGATGAACATTGGTCTATCCCTTTGACTCAGGCTCCATCTCCTAGGGCATGGTCGCCGTTAGCCATACAGATTATGGCACTCACCCTAAATCACTCCCTACGAACTTGCAATGACCGCACCCCCTCTGACACCTCAGCCAAATGTACTTACAACAAACCAGGACAAATGTCTCATCTTGATTACATTTTGGCTGAGACAAGGCTATGGCTAAAGGTCATTGATTTTAATGTTGCCGTAAGAGTGGATAGCAATCATAATGCCCTAATTTTAGAACTGGCCCTACTTTATAACAGTAGGAATGGTGCCCCAGTTCTTGGCGATAACGATGGTAACCTTACCGTCTCTAACGATAGGCGCAGAGTAGGTTGGCACAAACTAGTGGAACACCCGGAACAACTAGGAAAACTATATAGTTCGATAATCCCTTTGTTCACAGAGGTTGCAGCGTTAATCAATCAACCATCACCCTATGATTATTTACCTAAGCTGAAGGCTCTTTATGAAGGCTTGTTATCCAACTTGACAGAGCTACTTAATCCTCGGGTGTCTAAGAGGGTAAAAAGGGTGCCCCAATGCTCATGGTATATTCCAGCGTGTAGGAAGGCCAAAACAGAGCTATTGCAGGCTATAAAAGATAATGATAGATCTGCAATCAAAGCTAGGAGAGCACACTATAAATGGTTGATCAAGTGTGCTAAGGAAAAGTGGGACCACAACAAGTGGTCTAGCCTATCTCTGGCGCTTGCCACCAAAGATTCCCGGGCCTTGTATTCTATTGAGGGACTTTCTGATGACCCCGAAGACTTATCCACCCGGTCTGCACTTACTTTGCACCCCAATGTAATTGAGTTTACGGTACCAGAGGTCTGTAATGCCATCTCCAAACTTGCCACAGGTAAAGCACCTGGTTTGGACAAACATCCGGGGGATCTTTTTAAGCAGGAGCCGAAGATCTGGGGCCCATACTTTCAGATTCTGTTTAATGCAGTCCTGAGAGGCATGATGGTTCCCTGCTCTTGGTTGGGCGCAGAGATAGTGTCTATATTTAAAAAGGGTTCTCCTCTGCTCCCATCCAACTACAGACCCATTAGCCTCATTGATGTCCCCCAGAAGATCTTCGCTAGACTCATCTTGGACCGGTTGCAGGACTGGATAGAGGAGTCTGCAATTCTCAGCCCCTATCAGGTGGGGTTTAGGAAGAATACCTCCACCATGGACCAAATTTTTCATCTACAACTATTCGACGACCTTTGCTCTGCCTTTGATCTTGTTCCCTGGGGGAAACTTTGGACTGTTCTTCTTGAGCTGGGCATTCCTACCCACCTCCTGTCTGTCCTGATGAGGCTACATGAGGCTAATTTCAGGCAAGTTAGATGCGGAAAAACGGTGCAGTGTCATCTCGATTCCCCGTTGGCAGGGGGGAAGGGCTGCATGCTTGCACCGACCATGTTTTGCCTCTATGTCAACAGGGTAATCGCGCACCTTAATAGAGTACAGAACAACGATGCTCCTAAGCTGGCCGGCAACAGGGTCCCTGCAATCATGTTCGCCAACGACACCCTTTTGCTTTCTAAAACCCCAATGGGTATACAGCGAATATTGGATGGTTTTCAGGAATTCTGTACCACTCGGGGATTGGAGATCAATTCCCTTAAAACAAAATTCATGATCTTCAACCCCCCTGAGATCCACACGAGCAAACCCAAGTCTAGGGACAACGAGACTTGAAAGGGTGACTACCTTTGACTATCTGGGGGTCACCATTGATGAGAACTTGACGTGGGGTGCCCAGCAGATCAAGGCACAATTAAAATTGGCTCAACTCTCAGGCGGAATTCTTAAACTATCCAACAAATCCACTATTAAACCTGTTGGACCACCGTTAGAGGTTTACAAATCACAAGCCAGGGGTGCCATCATGTATGGGGGCGAACTTTGGGGTCACTGTAACAGGACCGAAATCACCAGGACTGAAAATACATTTTTAAGACAGTTGTTAGCATTACCGTCTAGTACCCCACTCCTTCCGTTAAGGCTTGATCTAGGAATCAGACCAATCGACGAAGAGCTAGCGCTCAAACCGCTCAGATTTTGGCGCCGGCTCTGGGTAACACCGGAGCTGACAAATTATAGACAGGAACTCAAGGAAATATTGACCTTCCCGTGTGCAGGGAATATTCCCTGACTTATCTATATAAAAAAAGAATTTATAAGGTTAGAAGTTCCTGCCCTATGGTCTGACCCAGAGAGGGGCTGTAAAACATTTTCACGCATCCAGCTTACGAATACATTTCGTGCTGACAGACTCAATGCCGAATTATGCAACCATCAAACTGGCTCTATAACTGCCAAAGACTGTTACTTATTTGAGCGATTTCTTGATGACATATATTAGCAAAAAAACTTTATGTTCAGTGGAGGCATGGTGTTCTACCTTTTCAAGCCTTCACTTGCAGGTGGTCATCCTCTGCCCCGAAAAATTGTCCAGCATGCAAATGCCATACTTGTTCCTTTATGTAAAAATGTGGGCTTCCGACAATGCATGCAGGCATTCAGACTATGAAAATCAGACACAATTGGTGCTATTGTATTTGCCGTTTCACAATTCTTGGCAGCTATGTGGCACAAGCGTAGATATCTAATTGCTCGAACTTAAGCCTGGATTGGCAGTCTATGGCTGCACATTGTGGTTTTTTTATACATTCTTAAACAGTTTTTAGAAACGTATTTCTTTTTTTTTAAATTGTGTTTTATACTTATGAATTTTGACCAAATGTGTCTATTTGAAAAATGAGCTTGAAACTATTTTTGCTATAAGTAATTAATATTGTCATCTACCTGCGCTGTTTTTTATATGCTATTGTCTACTTTTTTGGTATATTGCCTAAATAAAGATGTCTTGAATGAATGAAAAAAAGTTTGTTCGGTTCCCGCCCTACCATAGCAAACAGCAGTGTCCCGGGGGTAGGCACCCCGGGACACTGCAGGAGCCGGCCCTGGGGAGGTGGCGTTCCCAGGGCCACCACAAGGCTCCAGGAGGGGGGCCACGAGGCCCCCCTCCCAACGTCTACAAAGCCCCAGGGGGTGGTGGTCCCTGGAGCTGGGGGTCTATCACGGACCCCCCTATTTTACATATTAGTGCCCCGGGGAGGTGGCGGTCCCCGGGGCGTGTGGGGAGTTAAGCATGCTTTCATTTCAGACTGTAGTGACAATCTTGATTCCCATGTGGGTTAATGTCCCCTCCTGCCCATGGCCTGCCCTGCTTTCCAAATCATCATGCTGAGCATCCAAGGCGGCTCCAACCTGCATCTGGAGCTGCAACTTGCGTGTCTTCTGTATTTGCCAGCCCTCGTGAAAACCGGCATTGACCTGCTGAGCGCAGTGGGCCTCACTACACGGCGGAGCAACAACCGTAAAATATCTAACACGCAGGTAGCATCAAACGTAGTGAAGCCTCAGGACACAACCTCTCTCATAATTCATGTTTGTTTCATTCTCTGAACTAAAGCATGCCCACTGAGGAAATTCGAACTACGCACCACAAGTACCAAGATGCCGTGAGAGGGACACGCCCACTGGGTCAGGGACTGGAAATATTTCAGGTGTGTGGTGAACTTTGCTTTGATTCATGGGATACACGCCAAGAACAGGATTTATCTCTGATCTCAGGTCCATTTTGGAATCATCCACTCTTGACAGCTCCTTCACTGTCCTCGGTGATTTTAATTTCCATTTTGATAAATTGGAGGACAAAGACACTGCTATGTTCCTAGGGGATATGACCACTTTTGGTCTACCTCTTATGATCAAATCACCCACGCACGATGGTGGCCATACTCTTGATGGTATTTTTTCCAACTCCAATAATCTACATGTGACTCAAACTTTTCCGGTCACTTGGTCAGACCATCATGTTATTATGGCGTCACTAACCCCTCATCAATTAGCTGCTCCCTTAAATCCCATCAACACAAATCAAACTTTTAAGGCATGGAACGATATTGACAGCTCCAGCCTCAAAACTTCATTAGTCATCTCCATGCCTTCTCCATCACAAGACCCAAATATTGCCACCACTCAATTTTATGATTGGGTGGATGCAGCAGCATCTTCGCTGGTTCCCATCAAACAACTATCCCGTAACAGATCCACCCCTTCAGCCCCCTGGTATTCAGCTGCCTTAAGACAACAGAAACAACAGTGCAGGCGAAGAGAGAGGCTTTGGCGAAAAGACTACGCCGAAGAGGCTAAAATAAAATATAAAGAAACGGTAGCCAAATATAAACTAATGATTGACGAAGACAAGAAACTATTCTTTAGTCACAAAATAGAAATAGCAAAAAACTCAAATAAAACCTTGTATGAGACTGCTAAGCAGTTAGCCGGCTACTCTCCTAATTTAACCCCACCTCCATCACAATCCCTCTGTGATGCATTGGCTAGCTTCTTCTTCAGCAAAGTTAACAATATTTATTCCGCCTTTGCCACTAAAGCCAAAAGTCCCTCCAAAATATTACCCGATATACATACTGGACCCACTCTCACTCAATTTGCAGAAATTTCCGATTCACAGGCCATGGATATAATATCCACCATCAGATCGGGCTCAGCACTTTACCCATGCCCTTTCAAAGTTCTAATGCCAGTTATAGATGTGGTTATTCCGGTTATATCGTCCATATGCAATGCCATGTTTAGTACAGGTATTTACCCCGAAAGTTTAAAAAAACCCTTATAAAACCTCTTTTAAAGAAACCACATCTTGATATGGAAGAACCTAAGAGCTACCGGCCCATCGCCAATTTACCAGTTCTGGCCAAAATAGCCGAAAAAGCTATGAACAAACAGCTCTCCGCTTTTTTAGAGCAACATCATTTACTTGATGAAACCCAGTTTGGCTTTCGCCAATTTCATGGGACAGAGACGGCTTTGATCAAAGCAGCGGATGACATTAGACTCATCCGTGACACTGGGGGTACAGCGGTTTTGATACTGCTTGATTTATCTGCAGCTTTCGACACGGTCGATCATACTACCTTGATTGACCGTGTCGAAAGCCTGGGTGTTCAAGGGACTGCCAGTAAACTTCTGGCCTCCTTTTTGGCTGATAGAACCCAGGTAGTCACAATGGAACCATTTCACTCGTCCACCTTGTCTCTGCCATGTGGAGTACCTCAAGGCTCATCCCTAAGTCCGACACTCTTTAACATCTATGTGTCGGACTTAGCCAATGTCATTCGGGATTATGGGATGAGCCTTACTTCCTATGCAGACGACACCCAGTTGGTCCTAGCCATCAAGAACAATGGCTATAAAGTAGCGGACGATTTTAAATCAGGCATGGTAGCAATAGGGAGTTGGATGGCCTCCAATTGTTTAAAGCTAAACTCCGATAAGACGGAAGTAGTCATCTTCAGACCACTAACACCTGAGTGGTCATCCAATTGGTGGCCTTCCTCCTTAGGCCCCCCTCCCGAGCCTGTTAGCAAAGTGAGGAATCTGGGTGTCATTTTTGATGATCGACTCACGTTTCACCCACATGCTAACCAGATCACCTCCTCAGCCTTTTTCAAACTGAAGCTTATTAAAAAAATTCTCCCTTTTCTCCCAGACAAAGCCGGTAAAACTTTGGTCACTTCCCTCGTGTTGTCCACTTTTGGATTACTGCAATGCTTTATTCCTCAACGCACAAGAAGGAGTCTTAAACAAACTGCAAATAATACAAAATTCAGCTGCAAGGCTTTTGGGAAATATTCCCAAACATCACTCTGCCTCTAATACCATCAAAGAGCTGCATTGGCTATCCATTAAAAACAGGATAAAGTTTAAGACTCTATGCATCGTGTATAAAGCTTTGCATAATCTAGGACCAGCACATCTCATCCGCAATCTGATTCCCTACCGTCCGTCCAGAACACTACGCTCATCTTGTTCAGGCGATCTTGTGGTACCCCGTACAAAAACGGTTTCATGGGGTGACAGAAGATTCCTGGTATCGGCCCCAAAGTTGTGGAATACTCTGCCACACGTGATTAAAGCCAGTCCATCCTTATGGTCTTTTCGCAAACAACTTAAGACCTGGCTTTTTAATCAATAGATCCTGTTCCTTCCTCCCAGGGTAAACAATTCAGATACTCAGCGCCGAGAGGCCCAGGGGCCTTTGCTTGCGCTTTAGAAATATCAAAAATAAATAAATAAATAAATAAATTGAGGAAGGGAGCATGGACTCTCGAAATGCGTCTGGCGATGTGTATTTGGATGCCTCTCCTGTGTATGCAGCTTGCGTGCAACTCGCCAATAAATAGTGAACTCTTCTACGTGCCTGAGGTCTCACTCTGTTTTGGGTTTGGCGCCATGGAACATATATATATATATATATATATATATATATATATGGATGATGCCACAATGGCAATCTGTATATTCAAAAACAAAGACCTAACCAGTATGACCACAGGACCTGGGTCTATGTGTTTTTAAAATATCGGTCCACTGGTACTCTTTTTCTTAGAAACTGTTATGTACGCATCAGCTATATACTCTTGCTACTTTAACTATTCCCATCGATTTAATAATTACAAGTAGAAGGCTTTCATTATGTAAAGACCGTTATTTGTATTCACATTTCCATCATGAATCTTCAAATATATGTATAACAACAACATTTATGATTCTCCTATTGATGCAGAATGTGAAGAAGGTGCAAATTGTGACTATGTACAGAATAAAAACAACAACTTTTTTGCTCGGAATCCTGGTCTTGATATCACTATGCAGAAGCCTGATAATAAAACACAGCCTTCCACTACACATAGGGGCTCATAAAGATGTTGGGTGGAAAGCCTCCTCCGGACAGTCGGTATCTCCTTGAGCATGTTGGAGCCCTTCCGACCAACTCGGTCGGTTTGCATTCTGATCACCCGATTGCCATGTTCACGGTCGTATTGTAAACTGTGTGGTCATTCCAAATCGGTTCCGAGCGACTTGCGGATTATCCGTGTCGGTTGGACCTGCATTGTACACCCCTATGGACAGTGTTCCTGCTCTAGGGATTACAATGTCGTGTTCCAACAACCTTTCTGAGTCAGCCTGTCGGACATGGAAAGGCTGTCGGAAAGGGACTCTGGGGGGTACTGGCAGGGCCGCGGCACCGCTGCCTATGTTTTATGGGTGAGGGGGTACATAAGGGACTCCCCTCTAAAATCCTGCACTGTGTGGCAGGCACAGTGGGGTGCCTGCAACACGGTGTTCCGCTAACACCCCCTTCCCCATAGGAGCCTCTTTTACGGACGGTAGTTGGGAGTATCACGAGCTCCCATTGCGACTCCGACCGAACAGTGATCAGTTGCATCGTAAACCAGTAGTCAGAACCGCTGACCACAAGTCAGATGGTCCCGATTCTGAGTCAGTGTCGGGCGGAGGATTACCACCCGACATCGTAATGAGCTCCGAAATGCAGAATATAGACCAAGGAATTCCTATGCGGGTGTTTTGACCGTACAATTATTCACAGGGTCTAATCAGGACAAGCCATCTCAGTAGTGGAACACCACCAAACATTGGCTTCTTGGTGAGCACAAAAGCATTCAATTCTGTGCACTACTCAATCTACTGTATCATTTGAATTTAGGGGTTTCCTGTTGGGTGAATCCAGCCAAGGAATTTTTCCCTTGCAGAACGAGGTCTGGCTAAACGTCCATTCTCTCCCGCTCTGCATAGCTGCCCTAAATGAAAATAATGCAACAAAACAACACATAATTAAATAAACCCATGTTTTATATTTTCAAACATTGTCAATCTAAGGACAACTGCAAAAAGTTAATGATAGGGTTTTGATTGCATACTCAGGTGCATGTAAACTCTAAAGGCAGTTTCCAAAATCCTTTTCGGAAAAAGGGCTGATGAGTTATGATTCTGAAGAGACAGGGTCACCATTTGGGCCTGACCAGTCCATTCAAAAAAGATACTGCTGTTTCACAAGAATACTTTATATTGATACCATGAATACATCTGGATGTAATGCTGTGTTCATTGTGCCATTTTTTTTATTTTACACAGTATTAGGATATGTTGGTTTTTTGAGCACACTACACTACATGTGCTCATGTATCAAATGTTCCTTTCTCATAAATGCCTTATATTGGTTTATACTAATATTTGAAAAGTTGTACCTGCTCACAGCTGTTATAAAAATACATTGAACTCCATTTTCAAAATATATTAGTTTTTACCTTGCATCTAATTGCATTTTAGATTTCCTAGCAGTAATCTAATAATACACAAAGCCTGCAGGCCATGTTTTTTAATTCAACAGCAAACAGTACAGTAGATAACTTGAATATACAGGTAAATTGCCTTTGATCGAATGCTAACTTAAAGCCCATGGTAAACTCTACTGAAATTTATTGGCAGGCTTAATGTTTGCTTGTGACCTAAACGGTTGTTTTTTCACAGAACTTTCAAAAGGATAAATGATTCTTGTGTCTTTGAGAACTGTGCTTAGATCAGACATGAACGACAAATATCCTTATACACATTTGTTTGTATGTCTCCTCTTGAGGTTTGTAACCAATTTAAAGATATAATACAGTCTGTCATTGTCCATGCAATAACATTATTTTTTAGTTTTGACAGCATTAAATGTATTCCACTGAATTGCAAATCAAATGATAAATATTAACTAAAGTAATCGCAGTTGTCTATCTATCTATCTATCTATCTATCTATCTATCTATCTATCTATCTATCTATCTATCTATCTATCTATCTATCTATCTATCTATCTGTCTATCTGTCCATCTGTCTGTCTGTCTGTCTGTCTGTCTGTCTGTCTGTCTGTCTGTCTGTCTGTCTGTATGTCAGCCTGCCTGTTTGTTGTATGTATGTATCTGTACATATCTTTCTTTCTATCTATCTATCTATCTATCTATCTATCTATCTATCTATCTATCTATCTATCTATCTATCTATCTATCTATCTATCTATCTATCTATCTATCTATCTATCTATCTATATCTATATTCACTGAAAAAACCATAGGTTATAGACCATATATAGTTAGGAATTCGCATTTACAAAACCTTATTTTACTCACACAAAACCATTGAACTTCCATATATAGTTAGTTGCACTAACTATATATCGCGCACCCGCAATCCACTGCTGATGATGTCACATATTACATCATTCATGACATGGTCAGTGACATCACTGATGACATCACTGATGACATCTCAAATGACATCACTGATGACATCTCAAATGACATCACTGATGACATCACTGATGACATCTCATTTGACATTACTGATCACATCACTGATGATATCATTCATGTGATAATACGATGAACCTCTTCAGACTCTAATATAACCTTAGATACAATCAGTGTAAACAGACACTCACAGACTGTCACTCATCCATGGAGTTACTCACACACCTAGTCAGTCATGCAAAGAATCAATCACACCTCCATTTCCTCAACTATACAGTTATACAAACTTTACTTATTCAAACATATACTAACACATATTTACTCTCTTATACAATCCCTGATACAAGTTCACAATGATCCATACAGCCACTCACACATTCACTGGCTCTTATGCACAGTTATTTATATATGTCAACTCTCACATGTACTGTGTTTTACATATGTACTTACTTTGACATGTAGCACTGAGATATCCATTCACTCACCAATACACTCATGCACACAGTCAACTGCCCATACAGCTGTTTCCACATGCACTTTTGAAACCATACATCTAGTGAATCAACTGCTCACACATCTATGCACAGAGTCATACACCTCCCAGCCACCCACACACACACTCAGTCTCCCATACAAATACTTGGGCAACCAATCAATAACCCATATAGTTACTCATATAGCTACTTATCAACACATGCAACAGTTTACAGAACAACAGACATAATGATGCACAAATTAAGACAGTTTAGTCACTAACCCATGCACTCAGTGAGACACATTTAATCACTCACTCATACAGTCAGTCATGCACCTACTAAATCCTTCATCCAGACACATATACATCCACTCATTCTTCATTATGTAAGACATATTTTAACTTTACAGAAACATACAGTCACTGGATGTTGTCATCAGTGAAGTCATCAGTGATGTCATTTGAGATGTCATCAGTGATGTCATCAGTGATGTCACTGACCATGTCATGAATGATGTAATATGTGACATCCTCAGCAGTGGATTGCGGGTGCGCGATATATAGTTAGTGCAACTAACTATATATGGAATTTCAATGGTTTTGTGTGAGTAAAATAAGGTTTTGTAAATGCGAATTCCTAACTATATATGGTCTATAACCTATGGTTTTTTCAGTGAATTTTCAAGGTTTTGTAAATGCTAATTCCTAACTATATATGGTCTATAACCTATGGTTTTTTCAGTGAATTTTCAAGGTTTTGTAAATGCTAATTCCTAACTATATATGGTCTATAGCCTATGGTTTTTTCAGTGAATATATATATGTACATACATATATAAACATATATCATCTGTATATCTATATAAATACAAACATAAATGCATGCATACATATACTTATATGCATACAGATGCATGTTATTTACATGAAAGTTGAAAAAACACTAATAAAAGCAAAGCTAAAAAGCCACCTCATTACAAACAGAATGGCTTTAACTTAAACGAGGGCAAGATCTATTGCATTTTCAATGCTTGTTTACTTTGGTTCCATCAAGAAGGCATTCAGATGTGTCACACATTTGCCATAAATTCTGAATGTTAGCACTCTAGTTGCACATTAGATCACTGTAGTAAAGCTACTGCTCACCAGGGACGTCTGCTGCTGGTATTCAAAGTGCATGTTTCAGTCTGCATGTCAGAATTTTTTTAATGGAATAGAAGAGGATTTGAGAAGTCACTCAAAATGATCCCTAATTTTTCTTTCTGAAGCACTAATCATACTTTCTATGGCAAAATTAACCCCCTCATGTTGTTCCTTTTTAAATTGAGTGTTTTCAGACTTACCACTTCATTCCAATCAAGATGGCTTCTGGTGTGCCATACTTTTGTCATAAGTAAGACTGTTAGCGCTCTAGTTGTTCTTTAGAACACTCTGGGACATTCTGTCATTGGGCTATACTTGGGGTACATCTGGGTGATATTTGGGCTACATTTAGGCCCTTTTGTCTCTGGTGGCCATCTTGGGAGACTGTATGTCAGAATTTTTTAATGAAATTGAAGAGGGTTTGAGAAGTCACTCAAAATGTGCCCTAATTTTTCTTTCTGCAGCACTAATCATAATTCATATGGCAAAATATACCCCCTCATTTTGTTCCTTTTTAAATTAAATGTTTTAAGAGTTACCACTTTATTCCAATCAAGATGGCTTCAGGTGTGCCATACCTTTGTAATAAGTAGGACTGTTAGCGCTCTAGTTGTTCTTTAGAACACTCTGGGACATTCTGTCATTGGGCTATACTTGGGCTACATGTGGGTGATATTTGGGCTACATTTGGGCTCTTTTGTCTCTGGTGGCCATTTTGGGAGACTGCATGTCAGAATTTTTTAATGAAATAGAAGAGGATTTGAAAAGTCACTCAAAATGTGCCCTAATTTTTCTTTCTGCAGCACTAATAATACCTTCTATTGCATAATATACCCCCTCATTTTGTTCCTTTTTAAATTAAATGTTTTAAGAGTTACCACTTTATTCCCATCACGATGGCTCCAGGTGTGCTATACCTTTGTAATAAGTAGGACTGTTAGCGCTCTAGTTGTTCTTTAGAACACTCTGGGACATTCTGTCATTGGGCTATACTTGGGCTACATCTGGGTGATATTTGGGCTACATTTGGGCTCTTTTGTCTCTGGTGGCCATTTTGGGAGACTGCATGTCAGAATGTTTTAATGAAATAGAAAAGGATTTGAGAAGTCACTCAAAATGTGCCCTAATTTTTCATTCTGCAGCACTAATCATACTTTCTATGGCAAAATATACCCCCTCATGTTGTTTCTTTTTAAATTAAATGTTTTAAGATTTACCACTTTATTCCAATCAAGATGGCTTCAGGTGTGCCATACCTTTGTAATAAGTAGGACTGTTAGCGCTCTAGTTGTTCTTTAGAACACTCTGGGACATTCTGTCATTGGGCTATACTTGGGCTACATCTGGGTGATATTTGGGCTACATTTGGGCTCTTTTGTCTCTGGTGGCCATTTTGGGAGACTGCATGTCAGAATGTTTTAATGAAATAGAAAAGGATTTGAGAAGTCACTCAAAATGTGCCCTAATTTTTCATTCTGCAGCACTAATCATACTTTCTATGGCAAAATATACCCCCTCATGTTGTTTCTTTTTAAATTAAATGTTTTAAGAGTTACCACTTTATTCCAATCAAGATGGCTTCAGGTGAGCCATACCTTTGTAATAAGTAGGACTGTTAGCGCTCTAGTTGTTCTTTAGAACACTCTAGGAGGCTGCAGTAGAACACAAAGGAATCAACTGACAGTCTCTGTCCTTGTTGGATGTACAGGTTTTACTGAGAATGTCAGACTTCATTTTCACATGACTGAGAAAGATAATGTGAATTTACAGAAAATATGCTTTCAGTTTAGCTTATAGATCCCCTTCCAAACCACTGTGGGAAAATCATGAGATATTAGTTTTCTTTCAAACAATATTCATGATATCACAGCAGAAGGTTTTTTCACATGGTAAAATCACCTTAGAACCCACCACAATTCCTAAAACGAGTATGGTACCATCAACAAATGATTTATAATGTAACTAAAGTCCTAAAACCCTCTATTACCTACAATGCTTTTTAATGAGGTGCTATCATGTATATTGGTCCCAAGATGGCTGCCAACACTTCTTGGATGAAGTGCTGACAGCCAATCAGATCAGATGTGTGGTTAGGCTCCGCCCAGATATATATCTTTTTTTGAACCTAAATTACTCAAAATCCACTGGAGCACATATATTGAGACCTAGCAAAGGCACATCGGGCTAACAGTCCCTACAATTTTGCCAAGTTTCGTGCAAATCCATTCAGCCGTTCGAGCTAAAAGTGAGGCCAACCGCCCTATGGAAATTAACATGGGAAAAACGCGTTTTGGGACCCCCCTTTTTTCTCGGCCCCCCCTTGATGAAACCCCCCCAAATTGTCAGGGGCTGCTCAGAAACAAAATGTTCCATTTTCCTGAAGATTTCAGCCAATTCCGTCCACAAACGCCAAAGTTATTAGACATAGAATTTTCAAAAATCCCATAGAGAAAAAATCCTAACTATATATACCTACTGGCGACCGCCAGTAGGTAATCTATGTCTATATCTATATCTATGTCTATATCTATATCTATCTATATATATATATATATATATATATATATATATATATATATATATGACGAAAAGACCACCCAGTACTCAGTGATCAAAGGACACAGCAGGGAATATTGAGGGAGCCTTTTATTCACTGAAGGTTGCGCAGCATGATGCATTTCGGCGTTTCCGCCTTCCTCAGACGCCGCTCACAACAGGTAAGGTGCCTTCTACCTCCTTGAAAGTTCTACGGTGCTCCCTATGTAGGAAGCACAGCTGACCCTGCTTGATTGGATACAGCTGTAGTCAGGTCCGAGACCACAGCTCCCAAAATGCAGTATCCTGACGATTACACAAGCAGGGTTCCACAATGTGCGCTGTGAATACCGTGTCAAGGGGGGCCAAATGGCGGCAGGCAGCTTTCCAAAATTACAATGTCCGGGTTCCCTCAAGTCCCCACACGCCCCATCCACGATTGCAGGACACGTCGGGCCATGGAGAGGTCTGTGTTCAGTCTTCTCCCCCGTGTAGTTCACGGTCCGCACCCGGCAGAAACACCCTGTGTGTCCCGGTCTCATGGAGGTCCTGGGTATTCAATACCTTGATGAAGCAGAGTTTGGTGCCAGACAGCTCCCAGGGCACTTTGGAGGGGCGGGTCCTAGTACCGCGTTCTTCTGGCTGCACGCGGAATAAATGACGAAAAGACCACCCAGTACTCAGTGATCAAAGGACACAGCAGGGAATATTGAGGGAGCCTTTTATTCACTGAAGGTTGCGCAGCATGATGCATTTCGGCGTTTCCGCCTTCCTCAGACGCCGCTCACAACAGGTAAGGTGCCTTCTACCTCCTTGAAAGTTCTACGGTGCTCCCTATGTAGGAAGCACAGCTGACCCTGCTTGATTGGATACAGCTGTAGTCAGGTCCGAGACCACAGCTCCCAAAATGCAGTATCCTGACGATTACACAAGCAGGGTTCCACAATGTGCGCTGTGAATACCGTGTCAAGGGGGGCCAAATGGCGGCAGGCAGCTTTCCAAAATTACAATGTCCGGGTTCCCTCAAGTCCCCACACGCCCCATCCACGATTGCAGGACACGTCGGGCCATGGAGAGGTCTGTGTTCAGTCTTCTCCCCCGTGTAGTTCACGGTCCGCACCCGGCAGAAACACCCTGTGTGTCCCGGTCTCATGGAGGTCCTGGGTATTCAATACCTTGATGAAGCAGAGTTTGGTGCCAGACAGCTCCCAGGGCACTTTGGAGGGGCGGGTCCTAGTACCGCGTTCTTCTGGCTGCACGCGGAATAAATGACGAAAAGACCACCCAGTACTCAGTGATCAAAGGACACAGCAGGGAATATTGAGGGAGCCTTTTATTCACTGAAGGTTGCGCAGCATGATGCATTTCGGCGTTTCCGCCTTCCTCAGACGCCGCTCACAACAGGTAAGGTGCCTTCTACCTCCTTGAAAGTTCTACGGTGCTCCCTATGTAGGAAGCACAGCTGACCCTGCTTGATTGGATACAGCTGTAGTCAGGTCCGAGACCACAGCTCCCAAAATGCAGTATCCTGACGATTACACAAGCAGGGTTCCACAATGTGCGCTGTGAATACCGTGTCAAGGGGGGCCAAATGGCGGCAGGCAGCTTTCCAAAATTACAATGTCCGGGTTCCCTCAAGTCCCCACACGCCCCATCCACGATTGCAGGACACGTCGGGCCATGGAGAGGTCTGTGTTCAGTCTTCTCCCCCGTGTAGTTCACGGTCCGCACCCGGCAGAAACACCCTGTGTGTCCCGGTCTCATGGAGGTCCTGGGTATTCAATACCTTGATGAAGCAGAGTTTGGTGCCAGACAGCTCCCAGGGCACTTTGGAGGGGCGGGTCCTAGTACCGCGTTCTTCTGGCTGCACGCGGAATAAATGACGAAAAGACCACCCAGTACTCAGTGATCAAAGGACACAGCAGGGAATATTGAGGGAGCCTTTTATTCACTGAAGGTTGCGCAGCATGATGCATTTCGGCGTTTCCGCCTTCCTCAGACGCCGCTCACAACAGGTAAGGTGCCTTCTACCTCCTTGAAAGTTCTACGGTGCTCCCTATGTAGGAAGCACAGCTGACCCTGCTTGATTGGATACAGCTGTAGTCAGGTCCGAGACCACAGCTCCCAAAATGCAGTATCCTGACGATTACACAAGCAGGGTTCCACAATGTGCGCTGTGAATACCGTGTCAAGGGGGGCCAAATGGCGGCAGGCAGCTTTCCAAAATTACAATGTCCGGGTTCCCTCAAGTCCCCACACGCCCCATCCACGATTGCAGGACACGTCGGGCCATGGAGAGGTCTGTGTTCAGTCTTCTCCCCCGTGTAGTTCACGGTCCGCACCCGGCAGAAACACCCTGTGTGTCCCGGTCTCATGGAGGTCCTGGGTATTCAATACCTTGATGAAGCAGAGTTTGGTGCCAGACAGCTCCCAGGGCACTTTGGAGGGGCGGGTCCTAGTACCGCGTTCTTCTGGCTGCACGCGGAATAAATGACGAAAAGACCACCCAGTACTCAGAGATCAAAGGACACAGCAGGGAATATTGAGGGAGCCTTTTATTCACTGAAGGTTGCGCAGCATGATGCATTTCGGCGTTTCCGCCTTCCTCAGACGCCGCTCACAACAGGTAAGGTGCCTTCTACCTCCTTGAAAGTTCTACGGTGCTCCCTATGTAGGAAGCACAGCTGACCCTGCTTGATTGGATACAGCTGTAGTCAGGTCCGAGACCACAGCTCCCAAAATGCAGTATCCTGACGATTACACAAGCAGGGTTCCACAATGTGCGCTGTGAATACCGTGTCAAGGGGGGCCAAATGGCGGCAGGCAGCTTTCCAAAATTACAATGTCCGGGTTCCCTCAAGTCCCCACACGCCCCATCCACGATTGCAGGACACGTCGGGCCATGGAGAGGTCTGTGTTCAGTCTTCTCCCCCGTGTAGTATATATATATATATATATAGATAGATAGATAGATAGATAGATAGATAGATATAGATATAGACATAGATATAGATATAGATATATATATATATATATATATATATATATATATATATATATATATATATATATATATATATATATATATATATAGATAGATAGATAATAGATAGATATATATCCATCATTGCAGGTAGCCCCAAGAAGGAGTTTGATCTTCGACACATGAATCAGCTCACTGGTTTAATTGGCAAAGTGCATGTAGGCAGCAGTCAGAGAAGCAAACATCGGGCCCGATTCACAGAATGAACTTACTACTTTTGGCATTCATAGAATGCACTTACTACTTTTGGTATTCACAGGATGAACTTACTCATTTCGGTATTCACAGAAGTTAGGACTACTAACTTTAGGACTCCTAAATGCCTTCTGTGAATCCCGAAAGTCTTAAAATTAGGATTTTTCTCAATTTAGTAGTAGCAAAGTTAGGACTACTAACTTTAGGACGCCTAAATGCCTTCTGTGAATACCGAAATAAGCATGGGCGAATTTTGCGAATCTCGCGTTCGCGAATTTTGCGGATTTGCGAACTCGCAATCCGCAAAATCTGCGAATTCTCGCGAATTTGCGGATTTTTTTTTTTTTTGTGTTTGCGCGGGTTTCTGCCAGTTCGCGAGGGTTTTGTACAATTTCGCAAATTGCGAACTTACCTGTCGGGTCGCAAGTTTCGCGAACTTGTTGTTTCTACGTGTCCAGCCTGTTTGGGACACTCTTCTTCATCACTGCCACTCTCTGTCACCACTGCCACTCTCTGACTACTCATGCCACCCTCTGGCCCACCCATGCCACCCTCTGTTTCATCACAGCACCCTCTGGTTGTCCAGTCAGTGTACATTTTTGTGGCAACGCAAGCACACCTTCCCTGCCTCAAGTGACCTGAATTAATTTGGGGCTGATTAATGTGTCACAGAATATTTTTTTAGCTGGCACCTGCTTCCTTAGTGCTTCCTGATTAGTGATCTTTTGCACTTGCTAAGTGCTTTCATTGTTGCAAAATTAGTTACAACACCTGCCCTGCCCCAACTGACAATAATGAATAAGGGGCTGATTAATGGATTTGAACTTCCAGCCTGGCTCCTGCTTGTCTCCCTTAGCTGTAATTCAGGACCTTTGTGGCATATGTGTAACTATTCTGAGGTTCAGAGCAGGGTCACATAATAGTTGCAACTGGCAACTGAACTCTGGAGGGGCCCCTCAGGAAGCACTAGAGGAAATGGCTACTAATGATGAGCCTGAACTTTTGAACCTGGTAAGTAGTTTCAGTTTTGCTAAGATCGTATTTCTGCAATTTTGCACTTATTCGCGGGGCGCGAAGTTGTACTGGGAAGCCGCGAACTCACGCGAACAGTGCGAGCTTTACTACTACTAAATTGAGAAAAATCGTAATTTTAAGACTTTCGGTATTCACAGAAGGCATTTAGGCGTCCTAAAGTTTGTAGTCCTAACTTTACTACTACTAAATTGAGAAAAATCCTAATTTTAAGACTTTCGGTATTCACAGAAGGCATTTAGGCATCCTAAAGTTAGTAGTCCTAACTTTACTACTACTAAATTGAGAAAAATCCTAATTTTAAGACTTTCGGTATTCACAGAAGGCATTTAGGAGTCCTAAAGTTAGTAGTCCTAACTTCTGTGAATACCGAAATGAGTAAGTTCATTCTGTGAATACCAAAAGTAGTAAGTGCATTCTGTGAATGCCAAAAGTAGTAAGTTCATTCTGTGAATCGGGCCCATCGATCTTTAGTAACGCCAGACGCGTTTCGGGAGTCCTCGCTCCCTTTCTCAATGGTGTGTGTTCCTCGTGTAAAAGCAAACGTTAGCCATGCACCTGATGTAATTTGAACTACCCGCCCCAGCACAAATCCCACGAAACCACCAGGGAGACCCATTGTGTCTGCAAAGGGATCATTGTTCGAGCCCCTAGCCAATTTCATTGACTATGACTTGAATCCCTATGTAAAACAATTCAAATCTTACAGAAAAGAAACAACAGAATTCTTATGTGTCTTAAAAGAACTCATCTGGCGACCTGACTTTCTAATGATCACCATGGATGTGACGGCCTTATATACCACTATTGACAACAATCTTGGTATAAATGCATTCAAATATTATTTCAAAGAACGTAAAATCCACTACAGGGACCACAAAGACATGCTGCTGGAAATGATCCTCAAACTACTTACCAACAACATTTTTCTATTCGGTGAATTGATGTACCGACAGAAGAATGGAGCCGCAATGGGCTTTTCCTTCAACCCAAGCTATGCTTGCATAGCGATGCGCTGGTGGGAGGAGACGACAGCATGGCACGAGAAAAACCATGAATATACCCAACACATTTTAATGTGGAAAAGGTTTATTGACGACCTGTTTATAGTATGAAATGGGAGTGAAGCGAGGTTTCTGGAATACTTTGAAATACTAAACACCAGCACTCCGGGCCTAAAGTTTACATACACTGCAAACAAAAACAAAAGCAATCTTCTTAGACACGGAAGTACACACCAAAAACAATCGGATAGAAACAACACTCCACCTTAAAAATACAGCCACAAATGCGACCCTGGAAGCTACAAGTTTCCACCAGCAATCTTTGATATCAAGCATTCCATACGTAGAATTTCACCGCCTCAGGAGAATTTGCAGTGAGGAAAAAGAGTGGAATAAACAGAGCAAAAATACCATCAAACGCTTTGAAAAGAGAAAGTACAACAAAAAAGTGGTCCAAAAGTGTTGGGAAAGACCAAACCAAAAATCGAGAACAGATTGCTTGCAACAAAAGATAAAACAGGTCAACAAAGAGGAAGAACCAATCAGACTAATCCTGAACTATAGCCAGGAATCAAAAAGGATAAATCAAATCCTGAAAAAGAATTGGAAAATCTTGCAGTTAGATCCAATCATTGTAAAAAAAATGGGCACCCATCCTATTATCACCTACAGAAGGGCAAAAAACCTACAAGACCAGCTGATTCACAGCCATTACAGAAAAACAACTCGGAAAAAACAGTGGTTGAAAACAAAGGGCTTCATCAAATGCTATAATTGCAAAGCATGTGAGATTGCCAAACCAACAATGGAAATAACAATGCCAAATAACAAAGTATGACAAATCAGGGAATGTATAAGCTGCAACAGCCAGTATACAATTTATATGATTGAATGCCCCTGTAAACTAAGATACATCGGGAGCACCATCTGTGAACTTAAAAAACGTATCTTAGAACACGTTCGTGCAACAGTACATAAGGACAGGAGCAACGCTGTTGCAAAACACATGGAGGCCCACCACAATGGGGACTGGAAAATGCTGCATTTTTGGGGCATAGAAACAATGACTTTGTCTGACAGAGGAGGCCACAATGAAAAACTGCTGCATCAAAAAGAATCCAGACACATCCTCAATTTCAGGACAATGACCCCCTTTGGTCTCAACCAATCGGAGGAACTTTACATACACCTGTAAATGTTATGATTTTCACACAGTTCAATAAGAATCCTGAACAGAATCCCGTTTATAGACACTCAAAAATCTTTTAAATAACACAATCACACCACTTTGCACCAACTTAAACAACAGCCACAACGCTACACATACCCCCACCTGATTAGAAGTTGTGGCAAATGCACTTTACAAACTAACCGTGACCAAGACAGCGGAGGCTGTCAAAACGCGTTGGTTATTGCTTTGTTTTGACACTCCAATGGATTTAAGAATAAATTAATACAAACTTGTGCGGGTTGCGATTGATTTACTGCGACTCCAAGTTTTCCTCCAGTCGGAGGAATCGTTGTTGTGAGGTATAGCGGTTGGGCTCAATCGCAGGAGTAACGCGGCCTCGTCTGGCAGCGCCTATCGGGAGAGAAAGTGAGCCATATGGTTGGATATATATATATATATATATATATATATATATATATATATATATATATATATATATATATATATATATATATATATTACCTACTGGCGGTCGCCAGTAGGTATATATAGTTAGGATTTTTTCTCTATGGGATTTTTGAAAATTCTATGTCTAATAACTTTGGCGTTTGTGGACGGAATCGGCTGAAATTTTCAGGAAAATGGCACATTTTATTTCTAAGCAGCCCCTGAAAATTTGGGGGGGTTTCGTCAAGGGGGGGCCGAGAAAAAAGGGGGGTCCCAAAACACGTTTTTCCCATGTTAATTTCCATAGGGCCTTTGGCCTCACTTTTAGCTCGAACGGCTGAATGGATTTGCACGAAACTTGGCAAAATTGTAGGGACTGTTAGCCCGATGTGCCTTTGCTAGGTCTCAATATATGTGCTCCAGTGGATTTTGAGTACTTAACGTTCAAAACAAGATATATATCTGTAACAGCGCTCCGGGCTGCGCTCCGGTCCGCTTACTTTTCGCGAAACGGAACTTTGCGATGCGAAGCTGATTGGCTCCCCGGTGTCTGTCAACATTCTAAACAGTCCTGAGCGGCCGCCATCTTATCTCTCGGTAGGATCGAGAGAGAAGAAGAGGTGAAAAACGAAGGGGGAATTTAATGAAAGGGGGCAAGGTATACCCCTCTTGACCCCCTAGGAATGTTGTTGGGGTTATTAAAGGGTCCCGTGGGGAAAATAAAAAAATAAAAAAATTTCACTGTAGAAGCGCTTCACGGGCCGCGAACTGGGCCGCAAACTGGTAGCGAAACGGGAATTCGCCATTTTGTGCTTCGTTTTAATTAAATTACTAGGTATAAGGGGGTGCGGGAAACGTATCCTAATCCCTTATGTTTTCTGAGGGTGGCTGAGGAGGCTCATATATGTTGATACATGTCTTCCAGCGGCTGTGCGTGAGCTTTTTTTTTTTTTTGCTGCGTGACGTCTGTTAACGTTCGATTCGATGGAAATCAGGAAGTGTTGACCGCCAATTTGTCAGTGCGATAAAATATTTTGTTATAAATGAATCCTTATTGATAAACATTGTCTGCGCCATCTTGCCTTTTTTCCAATGCCACAATTTTGTCGTGCACGGCAGCCATTTTAGATGCCAGGCCGGTCCCAGGCTATCACCTAGCCCTGCGGATGTAGTTTATGGCCCCAGCTGTAGAGAATCCAGACATGCCAACCCTCCCGATTCAGGCGTGAGACTACTGATTTCAGTGCTAGTCTCCCGCCTCCCGATTTCTGCAAGCAAAAACCCGGGGGCATATTACCAACTAGCGATAATTTTTGTCTCTAACTTGTTTAGAGACAAAAATTATCGCCGCACATCGGCGATTTTTATCGCAGATAAACCTTGCTATTAGCAAGGTTTATCGCAAATGCGATAAAAAACGGCCGCAATGCATGAATATCGCTGAAAAGTCAGCGATATTCATGCATTATCGAGCAAATGCTCTTAGCCATGTTATCCACCTCCCATTGGATAACATGGCTAAGAACTGCTCAGGGCAGGTCTTAGCTTTTTGAGATATTCGCGCTTAGCGCGAATATCTCCAAAAGTTGGTAATAGGAGATAGCGATGTTAGGGACTGTTTCCAGTCGCTAACATCTTGGCACGCCCACTTTGCATGTCATTAGTGATAAATATCACTGACATGCAAAGCGGGGCCCAAGATGGTCGCTATCTCCTTTTAGCTGTCACTAACTGGTGTTAGCGACAGCTTGGTAATAGGGAGATAATTTTATCTCCGCTTTCTTGGCTTTTAAAGCCAAAAAAGCGGAGATAAACCCCCTTGATAATATGCCCCACGATTCCTCGGGGGTTTCAGCTGACAAGGCTTGGTATTGTGTTACGTGGTAATTCTTCCAGGAAACGTCAGAGGGTCGATGCAGGGGTTCTAGAAGGGGTGATAAACCATTTATGCCTCATGAACAAGCGCATGGTCTTTTAAAGATCTGTGAAGTACTCGGGGCGGCGGTGTGTGTGTGTCCTCTTTCAGGAGCGGGCGGGGGGGGGGCACTGCCAGCAACTTGCCAGGCCAGGCAGTGTTCAACACTTGCATCACCCTTTCTCTGCCTGCTATTGCGCTCCATGCTTCAGAAAGGTAAGAAAAAGAACGTGCATTTGAGTTTGAAATGTCCGATCCTGTAGCAGTACACTTGCAAAGCCCACACATGACAATAACCCGATTCAAGGCCCCATTCACCCGATTTTTTAAAAATATATAGCACTCCAACAAAGTAGGATTATAAAACTTTATTAACTTTTAAATATAACGAACGGAACAAAAACTGTAACAAACATTTAAACATTTTTGACAAAAAAAAGCAACAATGGTCAGAAGCTGTCTTTTGTGCGAATAGTCCCAAGGCAGCACAACGTGCTGAGTTCTGGACGGCACCCAGGTGATGTCACCTGGGTGCCGCACTGGTTTTTGGGATCCTACAATGCAGCTCAGAAAAACAGCGTGGGGCGTCCCGGGTGGTGCGGGGGGAGGCCTCGTCAGTAGCGGTCTGTTGTGCGAATAGTCCCAAGGCAGCAGAACGCGCTGAGGATGGCACCCAGGTGATGTCCAGTAAACTGCCGCACTGGTTTTGGTATCCTACAATGCTGCTCCGAAAATTGGCATGGGGCGGCCCGGGGGGGGCGTGGGGGAGGCGGCGTGAACGGGCCTCCCCAGGTGGCGGCCATCCCGCTGAGTTGCGCCCGCTCTTGCGGCTACAGCGTCTCGCTCACCATGTAGTTGAGTTGCTCCCACTCTTGCAGTGCAGCGATAGGCGGCTGCCACAGGACTCTTAAAATGGCGGCCGGCTCTTCGGTTTTGGGCCTGGTCCACTAAAATGGCCCTGGGACACCTTGGAACTCGGACGCTTGCCTGCTAGGGCTTGGGCTCCATTCTTGAAAGCGTCCCCTCAGCCGTGAAGATTCTACAAAAGTCTTGGGGGCCCTCGACTCCTGCAGGCTTCCGGTGGGGAGCGGCTGCCATGATTGCTCACGGAATGACCACGACGGAGCCACGAGATGGTGGTGCTCTCATGCTGACGCCAGCTTCAGTCTGAATCATCCAGAAACAAGGTGGGGCTTTCATCGTTTGGGAAAAAAAAATGTTCTAAACCAATGAAAAGTGTTATTTTTAGGTCATATGACCAAGCCTTCCATCTTTAGGAAACCAAAAGTAAAATGAACCAATGAAAAGTTTTATAAACAAGTCACATGACCTGTTATGCGGCATAGGGCTACAAAAAGCGTAGAAAATCCGTTGGCACGTGAGGCGGCGTCAGTAGCGGACCGATGTGCGAATAGGCCGAAGGCAGCACAACGCGCCGAGATCCGGATTGCACCGAGGTGGTGTCCAGCAAATTGCCGTACTGGTGTGGCCATCCTACAATGCTGCGCCGAAAGACGGCGTGTCCAGCTGAGTTTCGGTCACTCTTGCGGTACAGTGACTCGAACGCGCCGAGATCCGGATGGCACTGAGGTTGTGTCCAGCAAGTTGCTGCACTGGTGTGGCCATCCTACAATGCTGCGCCGAAAGTCGGCGTGGGGTGCCCCGTTGGCTTATGAGGTGATGTCAGTAGTGGACCGATGTGTGAATAGGTCGGAACCAGCACAAGGCGCCAAGATCCGAATGGCAAGTCCTGGATGTTGAGTGCCATAGTTGAGAGTTCTGAGCAGTGCTTGTAAGACTATCTGAAGCTTATTTGCACCTGATGCAGCTTCACTATTGCCCGAGGTGGTGTCCAGCAAATTGCCGCACTGGTGTGGCCATCCTACAATGCTGCGCCGAAAGACGGCGTGTTCAGCTGAGTTCCGGTCACTCTTGCGGTACAGTGACTCGAACGCGCCGAGATCCGGATGGCACCGAGGTTGTGTCCAGCAAGTTGCCGCACTGGTGTGGCCATCCTACAATGCTGCGCCGAAAGTCGGTGTGGGGTGCCCCGTTGGCTTATGAGGTGATGTCAGTAGTGGACGGATGTGTGAATAGGTCGGAACCAGCACAAGGCGCCAAGATCCGGATGGCAAGTCCTGGATGTTGAGTGCCATCGTTGAGAGTTCTGAGCAGTGCTTGTAAGACTGTCTGAAGCTTATTTGCACCTGCTGCAGCTTCACTATTGCCCTGGTGTGGCCAAAGATCGCCCATGACATAGGCGGCCGGCTCCCGAGGTCCGGCGGAACTTTTTTCCTTTTCCTTTCTGCTTCTTGTCCCACAATCCGTTTCACCTGAAGACACGACCAGGTCCCTGAATGTGTGCAGGGGGACGCTATTGATTGAATGAAAATGGCGGCTTGACACAAAGCTGACTCAAGCGTTGCTGTTGATGCTATACCGACAAAAATTGGTTTTCAGTTTGTACATTCTTCAGGATTTTTTTTTCCATCCAAGGCTGATTGAGAGTTTGTAGAAAAATGGCTTCAGATTTTCCACATATTACTCTTCAACATTCTTCCTAAAGGTAACAATGTGAGACTCACTAGGAGAACGGCTGTTTATCTTTCCTTTCAAAATGCTGCCAACAATATTTTCTGAATGGAAGACACCATCTTGTAGCATAAAGGGCCGAAAGGGGTTCTGGTCTGGCCGATGGTTGGTGGAGACATTTTGACTATATCTTGGACCTGCCCGGCCTCGCCCAAAATGGCGCCGGTATAAATGGGACTCGTAACTCCTTGTTGTGTACTGGTTGAACAACCTTGATATCACGAGATATGAATGCAGTTTTGATGCTCATGGCGGGCGGGGACGAGAATTGATTGAATATTTCGACATCCCTATTGATATTAAGTTCTGATGTGTTATTGATTACTGTACTATTGAAAGTTCGAATTAACGTCACCCATGGTACTTGCACGCAAATGTATATCTAGATAACTTTTTTGTAAGTGGCCCTGTCGTATTTTAATTACAAAATGTACGTCCACCGATTCCGCAACTGTTAGACACCTTAGTTCTTGCAACCTAATGGCTCGCTCGTTACGTTCCTCTATAATGTAAATGTCTCCTCATCATATACGATTTCAGTTTGCTCCGTGGCCGGCCCACGTGGTTATAGGCCCGTATTTGTATACTGACATTTTCACAATAAAGGTTTTTAAAACAAAACATGGTAGTAGTATTTACATTGGTAAAGTTTTTACTTTTAGTCACTGTTTTCGAATCAGTAAAAGGCAAGTGAAATAAAGCAGTCCAATTACATGACGGATAAAAGGTATAATATGTAGGAACGCAGTAAAGATAAATGGTCAAGGGCAGTTGTGTTTTCCACTCCTGCAACATAAAGTGATCGATAAGAATCTGATAATCAGGCGTATCGGCGACTAAGATAGCAGGCCGAGTCTCTTTTACTCAACGGCTCCGTCATGGAACGAAGAAACGCCCTTTTTCTCGAAAAAGGAATATATTTTACTTGCAGGACAGTTGAAAATTTTCCGGGAAAGTACATTAGCCTGGAATATTATAACATATATGTTATAAAAAAAAAAGTTCGAAACCAATAAAAAGCGTAATTTTTAGGTCATATGACCAAGCTTTTCATCATTAAAATAACAAAAGTAAAATGAACCAATGAAAAGTTTTATTAACAAGTCACATGACCTGTTATGCTTACGTTACGCGCTGCGCGCCGCGCCCCGGATCACTTCCGGGTGCGCTAACGCGGCGTGTCATATAACGCATTACGCGACAATGTAGGTCAAGAATATAGTCAAAATGTCTCCACCAACCAGCGTTCGGAACACAACCCCTTTCAGCAGTCCAAAAAGTTCTGTTAAATGACAACAGAGGGGACAGGCAACAAGAACCATCAGTCAAAGAGGGGAGGGCAAGTTCTTCTCTACCGGGTCATGTTGGGGCGCTACCGGAACTGATCGAATTGGCAGTCTACAGTGTTTCTGGATGTTTCAGACTAAAGCTGGCGTCAGCATGAGAGCACTACCATCTCGTAGCTCCGTCGTGGCCATTCCACGAGCAGATATGGCAGCCGCTCCCCACCAGAAGCCTGCGGGAGTCGGGGGCCCCCAAGACTTTTGTAGAATCTTCACGGCTGAGGGGACGCTTTCGAGAATGGGACCCAAGCCCTATCAGGGAAGCGTCCGAGTTCCAAGGTGTCCCAGGGCCATTTTAGTGGACCACGCCCAAATCTGAAGAGCCGGCCGCCATTTTGAGAGTCCTGTGGCAGTCGCCTATCGCTGCACCGCAAGAGCGGGAGCAACTCAACTACATGGTGAGCGAGACGCTGTAGTCGCAAGAGCGGGCGGTAAACAGCTGAACGGCGGAAGAGGCACAGTGTAGCAAAAGCGGGCGGAATGGCAACTAAAACGGTAAAGGGGCGCCCCACTACAGCGTGTCTTCAGGTCAAACGGATTGTGGGACAAAGTCCAGAATAGAAGAGTCATCAAAAGGCAAAAAGTTCCGCCGGACCCCGGGAGCCGGCCGCCTATGTCGGGGGCGATCTCAGGCTACACCAGTGCTATAAGACTTTGGGAGGGGGTCGGAGCCAAGCGTCTTCTCCGAGTCCGTGCCATCACACCGCCCCTCGGGGGCCTCCGTCAAGCGGTTTAGGGAGGTACCATATAACATTGTTTTCAAATGCAGTCAGGTCCACAAACGACCCTCACTTACTTTGAGAATAGTGAAGCTGCAGTAGGTGGAAATAAGCTTCAGACAGTCTTACAAGCACTGCTTTTCTAAACATTTTTTGATTTTTTTGTATTTTTGCACAGTTTTATATGTTTTTTTTGTTTTTGATGGAGGAGAAACAACAAAAAACAGGCATTGAAAAAGGCTCAAACTCAGAACTCTAAACTATGGCACCCAACATCCAGGACTTGCCATCCGGATCTTGGCGCCTTGTGCTGCTTCCGACCTATTCACACATCGGTCCACTACTGACATCATCTCATAAACCAACGTAATGTAAATAGTTATTTAATAAAATGTTTTACCATGTTACTTTGCTGGTGTGTTGTCTATATTTTTAATATTTGCATAGGGTTTGTCGTTATTTTGGGCGGGGTGGGTGACGGAGCCGAGCTGTCTTGCAGCCCTCATGGTGTGGAGCTCAGTTCATCTCACTATTTTCGTATTTCTCATGAAGGGTTGTTCCTAATGTTTCTATTTTAGCGAGGTCAAAAAGAGATACAATTAGTGGCCTACTGATTTTGCTCGATTACTTTTATTTTTTTACACGATTTTTCACGATTTTTCACTATCTGCAAAGACTAAACAGAGTATTGCGACTTTGTGCTTGTTTGTAAATAGAGAATGAACCAAAGAGAATCAATTGTAAAACAGTAAATGCTTGGATAACAATCAATCAAATGGAGAGACAAGCAGGCACGACGGATTACAACGGGGGTAAAGGCCTGCGTTAACTACTCTTCACTATCTGCAAAGAGAGAGTACTACTATGAGAAAAGAGGGGAGGGGGGCAGCGTTCAAAGCACATCAGCGTGCATAAACACGAAAAAGTTTTTACCTATCACGTACTTGACATTTGACAGCTTTTGATATTTGCTATTAAAAAACCAATGAAATTCACTGAAAAGACCATAGGTTATAGGCCATATATAGTTAGGAATTTGCATTCACAAAACCTTGAAAATTCACTGAAAAAACCATTGGTTATAGACCATATATAGTTAGGGATTAGCCTTTTCAAAACCTTATTTTACTCACACAAAACCATTGAAATTCCATATATAGTTAGTTCCACTAACTATATATCGCGCACCCGCAATCCACTGCTGATGATGTCACATATTACATCATTCATGACATGGTTAGTGACATCACTGATGACATCACTGATGACATCTCAAATGACATCACTGATGACATCTCAAATGACATCACTGATGACATCTCAAATGACATCACTGATAAAATCACTGATAACATCTCATTTGACATGACTGATCACATCACTGATGATATCATTCATGTGATAATACCATGAACCTCTTCAGACTCTAATATAACCTTAGATACAATCAGTGTAAACAGACAGTCACAGACTGTCACTCATCCATGGAGTTACTCACACACCTAGTCAGTTATGCAAAAAATCAATCACACCTCCATTTTTTCAACTATACAGTTATACACACCTTACTTATTCAAACATATACTAACACATATTTACTTTACTCTCTTATACAATCCCTGATACATGTTCACAATGATCCATACAGCCACTCACACATTCACTGGCTCTTATGCACAGTTATTTATATATGTCAACTCTCACATGTACTGTGTTTTACATATGTACTTACTTTGACATGTAGCACTGAGATATCCATTCACTCACTAATACACTCATGCACAGTCAACCGCCCATACAGCTGTTTCCACATGCACTTTTGAACCCATACATATAGTGAATCAACTACTCACACATCTATGTACAGAGTCACACACCTCCCAGCCACCCATACACACACACTCAGTTTCCCATACAAATACTTGGACAACCAATGAATAACCCATACAGTTACTCATATAGCTACTGATCAACATATGCAGCAGTTTGTAGAACAACAGATATAATGATGCACAAATTAAAACAGTTTAGTCACTAACCCATGCACTCAGTGAGACACATTTAATCACTCACTCATACAGTCAGTCATGCACCTACTAAATCCTTCATCCAGACACTTATACAACCACTCATTCTTCAATATGTAAGACATATTTTAACTTTACAGAAACATACAGTCACTGGATGTTGTCATCAGTGATGTCATCAGTGATGTCATTTGAGATGTCATCAGTGATGTCATCAGTGATGTCACTAACCATGTCATGAATGATGTAATATGTGACATCATCAGCAGTGGATTGCGGGTGCGCGATATATAGTTAGTGGAACTAACTATATATGGAATTTCAATGGTTTTGTGTGAGTAAAATAAGGTTTTGAAAAGGCTAATCCCTAACTATATATGGTCTATAACCAATGGTTTTTTCAGTGAATTTTCAAGGTTTTGTAAATGCAAATTCCTAACTATATATGGCCTATAACCTATGGTTTTTTCAGTGAATATATATATATATATATATATAACCGTTTCACAAGTGTCCACAAACGGAGCTCACTCGCACCAGAAATAATGAGTTGCAGCGCACCAAAAACCAGCGTGTCAGATTCCTTTTAATATTAGTGCCCAACGCGTTTCAAATCTTACATCCTTGTTCACGGGCCTGAAGCATTTGAAAGCAAGTTCATATCCAGGGACTATCCATAAATAACCCCACTGGAAATTCATTCTCTGCAGGTGAGTAAAGTACGTTGCCATGCATTGTGGGATGGATAGTCATAACGCAGTAGTTCATCAAATGCCGCTGATTTGCCAAATATAATGTCAATGACCATGATAAGTTTGGAAAAGCACGAGGTTAGGATGCGCCAAGTAAAGCAATCCGGTGCTCTGTCAGGCTCCAGGGTTATAGAGCCTCAGAACCGCCTTTAAACAATCCTCAGCAGCGGTGCGCCCCCACGGCTGGAATGCCGTGCATATTTAACCGTTTCACAAGTGTCCACAAACGGAGCTCACTCGCACCAGAAATAATGAGTTGCAGCGCACCAAAAACCAGCGTGTCAGATTCCTTTTAATATTAGTGCCCAACGCGTTTCAAATCTTACATCCTTGTTCACGGGCCTGAAGCATTTGAAAGCAAGTTCATATCCAGGGACTATCCATAAATAACCCCACTGGAAATTCATTCTCTGCAGGTGAGTAAAGTACGTTGCCATGCATTGTGGGATGGATAGTCATCTCGCAGTAGTTCATCAAATGCCGCTGATTTGCCAAATATAATGCCAATGACCATGATAAGTTTGAAAAAGCACGAGGTTAGGATGCGCCAAGTAAAGCAATCCGGTGCTCTGTCAGGCTCCAGGGTTATAGAGCCTCAGAACCACCTTTAAACAATCCTCAGCAGCGGTGCGCCCCCACGGCTGGACTGCTGTGCATATTTAACCGTTTCACAAGTGTCCACAAACGGAGCTCACTCGCACCAGAAATAATGAGTTGCAGCGCACCAAAAACCAGCGTGTCAGATTCCTTTTAATATTAGTGCCCAACGCGTTTCAAATCTTACATCCTTGTTCACGGGCCTGAAGCATTTGAAAGCAAGTTCATATCCAGGGACTATCCATAAATAACCCCACTGGAAATTCATTCTCTGCAGGTGAGTAAAGTACGTTGCCATGCATTGTGGGATGGATAGTCATCTCGCAGTAGTTCATCAAATGCCGCTGATTTGCCAAATATAATGTCAATGACCATGATAAGTTTGGAAAAGCACGAGGTTAGGATGCGCCAAGTAAAGCAATCCGGTGCTCTGTCAGGCTCCAGGGTTATAGAGCCTCAATACCGCCTTTAAACAATCCTCAGCAGCGGTGCGCCCCCACGGCTGGACTGCCGTGCATATTTAACCGTTTCACAAGTGTCCACAAACGGAGCTCACTCGCACCAGAAATAATGAGTTGCAGCGCACCAAAAACCAGCGTGTCAGATTCCTTTTAATATTAGTGCCCAACGCGTTTCAAATCTTACATCCTTGTTCACGGGCCTGAAGCATTTGAAAGCAAGTTCATATCCAGGGACTATCCATAAATAACCCCACTGGAAATTCATTCTCTGCAGGTGAGTAAAGTACGTTGCCATGCATTGTGGGATGGATAGTCATCTCGCAGTAGTTCATCAAATGCCGCTGATTTGCCAAATATAATGTCAATGACCATGATAAGTTTGGAAAAGCACGAGGTTAGGATGCGCCAAGTAAAGCAATCCGGTGCTCTGTCAGGCTCCAGGGTTATAGAGCCTCAGAACCGCCTTTAAACAATCCTCAGCAGCGGTGCGCCCCCACGGCTGGACTGCCGTGCATATTTAACCGTTTCACAAGCATCCACAAACGGAGCTCACTCGCACCAGAAATAATGAGTTGCAGCGCACCAAAAACCAGCGTGTCAGATTCCTTTTAATATTAGTGCCCAACGCGTTTCAAATCTTACATCCTTGTTCACGGGCCTGAAGCATTTGAAAGCAAGTTCATATCCAGGGACTATCCATAAATAACCCCACTGGAAATTCATTCTCTGCAGGTGAGTAAAGTACGTTGCCATGCATTGTGGGATGGATAGTCATCTCGCAGTAGTTCATCAAATGCCGCTGATTTGCCAAATATAATGTCAATGACCATGATAAGTTTGGAAAAGCACAAGGTTAGGATGCGCCAAGTAAAGCAATCCGGTGCTCTGTCAGGCTCCAGGGTTATAGAGCCTCAGAACCGCCTTTAAACAATCCTCAGCAGCGGTGCGCCCCCACGGCTGGACTGCCGTGCATATTTAACCGTTTCACAAGTGTCCACAAACGGAGCTCACTCGCACCAGAAATAATGAGTTGCAGCGCACCAAAAACCAGCGTGTCAGATTCCTTTTAATATTAGTGCCCAACGCGTTTCAAATCTTACATCCTTGTTCACGGGCCTGAAGCATTTGAAAGCAAGTTCATATCCAGGGACTATCCATAAATAACCCCACTGGAAATTCATTCTCTGCAGGTGAGTAAAGTACGTTGCCATGCATTGTTGGGATGGATAGTCATCTCGCAGTAGTTCATCAAATGCCGCTGATTTGCCAAATATAATGTCAATGACCATGATAAGTTTGGAAAAGCACGAGGTTAGGATGCGCCAAGTAAAGCAATCCGGTGCTCTGTCAGGCTCCAGGGTTATAGAGCATCAGAACCGCCTTTCAACAATCCTCAGCAGCGGTGCGCCCCCACGGCTGGACTGTCGTGCATATTTAACCGTTTCACAAGTGTCCACAAACGGAGCTCACTCGCACCAGAAATAATGAGTTGCAGCGCACCAAAAACCAGCGTGTCAGATTCCTTTTAATATTAGTGCCCAACGCGTTTCAAATCTTACATCCTTGTTCACGGGCCTGAAGCATTTGAAAGCAAGTTCATATCCAGGGACTATCCATAAATAACCCCACTGGAAATTCATTCTCTGCAGGTGAGTAAAGTACGTTGCCATGCATTGTGGGATGGATAGTCATCTCGCAGTAGTTCATCAAATGCCGCTGATTTGCCAAATATAATGTCAATGACCATGATAAGTTTGGAAAAGCACGAGGTTAGGATGCGCCAAGTAAAGCAATCCGGTGCTCTGTCAGGCTCCAGGGTTATAGAGCCTCAGAACCGCCTTTAAACAATCCTCAGCAGCGGTGCGCCCCCAAGGCTGGACTGCCGTGCATATATAACCGTTTCACAAGTGTCCACAAACGGAGCTCACTCGCACCAGAAATAATGAGTTGCAGCGCACCAAAAACCAGCGTGTCAGATTCCTTTTAATATTAGTGCCCAACGCGTTTCAAATCTTACATCCTTGTTCACGGGCCTGAAGCATTTGAAAGCAAGTTCATATCCAGGGACTATCCATAAATAACCCCACTGGAAATTCATTCTCTGCAGGTGAGTAAAGTACGTTGCCATGCATTGTGGGATGGATAGTCATCTCGCAGTAGTTCATCAAATGCCGCTGATTTGCCAAATATAATGTCAATGACCATGATAAGTTTGGAAAAGCACGAGGTTAGGATGCGCCAAGTAAAGCAATCCGGTGCTCTGTCAGGCTCCAGGGTTATAGAGCCTCAGAACCGCCTTTAAACAATCCTCAGCAGCGGTGCGCCCCCACGGCTGAACTGCCGTGCATATTTAACCGTTTCACAAGTGTCCACAAACGGAGCTCAATAGCACCAGAAATAATGAGTTGCAGCGCACCAAAAACCAGCGTGTCAGATTCCTTTTAATATTAGTGCCCAACGCGTTTCAAATCTTACATCCTTGTTCACGGGCCTGAAGCATTTGAAAGCAAGTTCATATCCAGGGACTATCCATAAATAACCCCACTGGAAATTCATTCTCTGCAGGTGAGTAAAGTACGTTGCCATGCATTGTGGGATGGATAGTCATCTCGCAGTAGTTCATCAAATGCCGCTGATTTGCCAAATATAATGTCAATGACCATGATAAGTTTGGAAAAGCACGAGGTTAGGATGCGCCAAGTAAAGCAACCCGGTGCTCTGTCAGGCTCCAGGGTTATAGAGCCTCAGAACCGCCTTTAAACAACCCTCAGCAGCGGTGCGCCCCCACGGCTGGACTGCCGTGCATATTTAACCGTTTCACAAGTGTCCACAAACGGAGCTCACTAGCACCAGAAATAATGAGCTGCAGCGCACCAAAAACCAGCGTGTCAGATTCCTATTAATATTAGTGCCCAACGCGTTTCAAATCTTACATCCTTGTTCACGGGCCTGAAGCATTTGAAGGCAAGTTCATATCCAGGGACTATCCATAAATAACCCCACTGGAAATTCATTCTCTGCAGGTGAGTAAAGTACGTTGCCATGCATTGTGGGATGGATAGTCATCTCGCAGTAGTTCATCAAATGCCGCTGATTTGCCAAATATAGGGGCCGATTAGGATGGCGGACGGAAACGTGCTCCGTCCGCCGTGGAAGGTGTCAAGATACTCCGGACCTGGCCGCGGAAAAACCGCATTAGCGATTAGGATCAAATGTGACTGAAACGCCGACCGCGGCGGACGGAGCACAACAATCCCCGTCCGCGGCGGTCGAAGTACACCTGATTCCGCGGCATGCGGACGGAACCTACAAAACACCGACCGCCGCGTACGCACATGACCAGGAGAACAACAACCTCCCCCGCGATACCTGCGTACTTTCCGTGTCCTCAATTAGGATAACTCCGCAAGTACCCCGGTAGCCACCGCGATCCACGTCCGCGGCGGTAGCAATGCAATGAGAAACGGGGCACCACAGCGGAAGTCCAACATCCCTACAGTCAATCCAATGGCATACATACCGACAGAATCCATCACCAAACACAGCAAAATGGACGACAACCCACCTGACACATCTAAACCAAACACAAGACACAATTACCCACCCCCAAGAACTGCATAGACCACACCTGACAACACACCCACCTATCACCTGACTGCCAATCAACATTCACACAGGGCCAACACACAGACTATAAATTGACTCCCACCCACTCCCGAAATCCTCTGCATCCCAGCATAGCTGACAGCAGGAGACAATACTTGACTTGACTAACAGCAAACTATTTGATTCAGACACATAACCCACACCCAAACACACCCTGCACACAAACACCCACCACACCACACCCAAACAGCACACACCAGCACCTCCGCACTCCACACAAACACACCCCCCGAGCACCATGGCACCCAAAAAGAATCCTAAATTCTCCGACACCGAGCTCAAGGTAATGGTGGAAGAGATCCTTCGTGTGGAACCCCACATCTTCGGGTCCCTCGTGCAGCAGACGAGCATAGCTCGGACGAACAGCCTGTGGGACCGCATCGTGACCAGGGTCAATGCCTCCGGGAGCGTTCCGAGAACCAAGGCTGACATCCAGAGGCGGTGGCACGACCTGAAGACCCGGGTGAAGTCTATTAGAGCCAGGAACTTCCTCCGGGCCAACCATACCGGCGGTGGAACCCCCCCGGAGCCCCTACCATACACCGAGTGGGAGGAGAGGGTGCTGACCATCCTGCACCCTGACACCCTCGATGGACTTCCTGATGGAGAAGAGGCTGGTAAGTACCAACCAACCACCACAAACACAACAACACGGTGTGGGCCACACAACTCTGAAGACACATCCCACATACCCCAGCCTTGCATGCAGTCCACATACTCACCAACCTCTAAAGCACTCCTACAGGCCCCCATGTCCATAGAGAGGGTGGTGGTGGTGTGTGGGGTGTGTGAGGGGTCGGAACTACAACTTCCAACAGGCCCCCATGTCCATAGAGAGGGTGGTGGTGGTGTGTGGGGTGTGTGAGGGGTCGGAACTACAACTTCCAACAGGCCCCCATGTCCATAGAGAGGGTGGTGGTGGTGTGTGGGGTGTGTGAGGGGTCGGAACTACAACTTCCAACAGGCCCCCATGTCCATAGAGAGGGTGGTGGTGGTGTGTGGGGTGTGTGAGGGGTCGGAACTACAACTTCCAACAGGCCCCCATGTCCATAGAGAGGGTGGTGGTGGTGTGTGGGGTGTGTGAGGGGTCGGAACTACAACTTCCAACAGGCCCCCATGTCCATAGAGAGGGTGGTGGTGGTGTGTGGGGTGTGTGAGGGGTCGGAACTACAACTTCCAACAGGCCCCCATGTCCATAGAGAGGGTGGTGGTGGTGGGTGGGGTGTGTGAGGGGTCGGAACTACAACTTCCAACAGGCCCCCATGTCCATAGAGAGGGTGGTGGTGGTGGGTGGGGTGTGTGAGGGGTCGGAACTACAACTTCCAACAGGCCCCCATGTCCATAGAGAGGGTGGTGGTGGTGTGTGGGGTGTGTGAGGGGTCGGAACTACAACTTCCAACAGGCCCCCATGTCCATAGAGAGGGTGGTGGTGGTGTGTGGGGTGTGTGAGGGGTCGGAACTACAACTTCCAACAGGCCCCCATGTCCATAGAGAGGGTGGTGGTGGTGTGTGGGGTGTGTGAGGGGTCGGAACTACAACTTCCAACAGGCCCCCATGTCCATAGAGAGGGTGGTGGTGGTGGGTGGGGTGTGTGAGGGGTCGGAACTACAACTTCCAACAGGCCCCCATGTCCATAGAGAGGGTGGTGGTGGTGGGTGGGGTGTGTGAGGGGTCGGAACTACAACTTCCAACAGGCCCCCATGTCCATAGAGAGGGTGGTGGTGGTGTGTGGGGTGTGTGAGGGGTCGGAACTACAACTTCCAACAGGCCCCCATGTCCATAGAGAGGGTGGTGGTGGTGTGTGGGGTGTGTGAGGGGTCGGAACTACAACTTCCAACAGGCCCCCATGTCCATAGAGAGGGTGGTGGTGGTGGGTGGGGTGTGTGAGGGGTCGGAACTACAACTTCCAACAGGCCCCCATGTCCATAGAGAGGGTGGTGGTGGTGGGTGGGGTGTGTGAGGGGTCGGAACTACAACTTCCAACAGGCCCCCATGTCCATAGAGAGGGTGGTGGTGGTGTGTGGGGTGTGTGAGGGGTCGGAACTACAACTTCCAACAGGCCCCCATGTCCATAGAGAGGGTGGTGGTGGTGTGTGGGGTGTGTGAGGGGTCGGAACTACAACTTCCAACAGGCCCCCATGTCCATAGAGAGGGTGGTGGTGGTGTGTGGGGTGTGTGAGGGGTCGGAACTACAACTTCCAACAGGCCCCCATGTCCATAGAGAGGGTGGTGGTGGTGGGTGGGGTGTGTGAGGGGTCGGAACTACAACTTCCAACAGGCCCCCATGTCCATAGAGAGGGTGGTGGTGGTGGGTGGGGTGTGTGAGGGGTCGGAACTACAACTTCCAACAGGCCCCCATGTCCATAGAGAGGGTGGTGGTGGTGTGTGGGGTGTGTGAGGGGTCGGAACTACAACTTCCAACAGGCCCCCATGTCCATAGAGAGGGTGGTGGTGGTGTGTGGGGTGTGTGAGGGGTCGGAACTACAACTTCCAACAGGCCCCCATGTCCATAGAGAGGGTGGTGGTGGTGTGTGGGGTGTGTGAGGGGTCGGAACTACAACTTCCAACAGGCCCCCATGTCCATAGAGAGGGTGGTGGTGGTGGGTGGGGTGTGTGAGGGGTCGGAACTACAACTTCCAACAGGCCCCCATGTCCATAGAGAGGGTGGTGGTGGTGGGTGGGGTGTGTGCCAATGCCGACTGAATGTCAACCATAAATACATGTACACGTATAGGCAACATTACTCATCATCACATTATTCTTTTGCAGGGGATCCTAATCTGACTGCCGCCATTGACACCAGGCCTCCAGCATCCCCAAACTCCGAGCACTCATGGGACGATTGTGCAGCCACCTCCGGGGCAGAGGATGGTGCCGGATCGAGCAGCCAGCCAGGGACCTCTGCCACGCAGGTCACACCTGCAACTACAACGACAACGGGCACTGGCATCACAACAACACCGGCGACTCGGACCTGCACAGCTGCCTCCAGCACCACCTCCACCACCACCACTACTACCACCACTTCTGCCCCTGCCGCCCTGCCCAACCCCGCCGCCAACGCTGGGCCAGCGCCATCCCAGCCACGCAGGGAGACAGTCAGGCAACCCACCACTGCAAGGGCAGATCCTGCAGGCAGGAGCAGGGCGGAAAGAAGGGCTGATGACACAACACTGAATGCTGTGCAACAGTGCCATGAAGCACTAGTCCGGGTGGAGGCGGGCTATGCACGTAGCCAGGAACATGCAGACCGGGCCCACCAGGCCTTTGTGGACAACACCGCCATGTTGGGGGCCATCGAGAGGCGGCTTGGCCAACTGGTCGACATTTTCAGCGCCAGGGCATCCGCCAACACCACCCCCCCCCCTCAAACAACGGCACCGGCCACAACACCGCCACCGCCGACTGCGCCCCTGGCGGCGGATGTGGTACCGGATCAGCCTGCGCCCCTAGCTGACCCCGTGCCGGCACAAAGATGGAGGGGCCGTCCGAGGCAGGAAGTGGGCGAGAGCAGTGTTGGAGCACATGGCACACGCTCCAAGAGGAGCCGACAGTGACTCATTGGAGTACCTGAGCCTCCGATCCAACCTGGAAAGTATCCGGTCCCACCTGCCACAGGCCTGCTGCAGTAGGCACACACCACCCTATGTGGTGTCTGCACGCCCATCTCATCTACCATTACCTTGGACTCTCACTCCCCCACCCCTTCACTCCTTTGTAAATATGCACCTACACCTATGCACAATCTGTAAATAAATACCACTTACTCACTCAATGATGTGTTGCCTCCATGTTTATTCACATGATTGCATCAGAAACAGACGTAACCAGGTTCAGGGATCCAACAGGTACAGAATCATGCCGCAACGGAGTGACCTAGGGAAACATAGAACCCGCAAACAGACGTTAGTAAACAGCATCACACTCATCCCAACTCACTGCAGTGCAACTTACAACAAACCACACACATCACTACACGAATGGCTGACACTACACACATCATGGAGAAGTGCATGTACTCATAAATGAAGACACACACACACATGCATACATCACATAACAAAACACATAGATGATCCCCAACACAATGACACCAGAGCAGCAAACCTACACAGGGCATACACAAGCAGCACAAGAGGGGCACACTCACAGTCAAGGGAAGTAGCGTTCTATGAGCTGGCGCCTCTGGTCCACACCTTCCTCCTCACCACTATCCTCATCAGTCGACATGGGTGGGTCGGGAGGGCGAGGAACTTGCTGTTCATCTGGGTCCAAGATCAGTGCAATGTTATTTCGCACAGCCAGGTTGTGGAGCATGCAGCAGGCCATCACAATCATGCATACTTTGCCAGGTGCGTAAGGCAGGGCCCCTCCAGTCTTATCTAGGCACCGAAACCTAGACTTAAGCAGGCCAAATGTTCGTTCCACCACTCGACGTGTCCTACCATGGGCATCGTTGTATCGCATTTCTCCGGCTGTGGTGGGATTGCTAATTGGACTCAGAAGCCAAGGCCTGTTTGGGTAAGCCGAGTCGCCTGTGTATGTGGGAATTAGAGAGAGAGAGAGACATCAGTACCTGAACATGTGGCCACACCAAGCCACCCAGATATCACTCCAGTCACCACAGCATACTCACCAACAAGCCAGGCTTGTGCCGGACGCAGATTTGCCATCAGTCGTGGGACTATGCTGCTCCGCATGATGTGGGCGTCATGTGCAGAGCCAGGAAATTTTGCACACACATGTGAGATAATGTTGTCGGCCTGGCACACCACCTGCACGTTAAGGGAGTGGAAGTGCTTCCGATTCCGAAACACCTGCTCACGTGCCCGTGGCGGAATGATCGCAATATGCGTGCCATCAATTGAACCCACAACGTGTGGAATGCGACCCAGTGCATAAAAGTCTGCCTTGACCGCTGCCAACTCTGCCGCCTGTGGAAAATGTATGTACTCATGCTTGTACAGCATCATGGCTGTCAGTACATCCTTGAGTACCGTGCTGAACATGGCCTGTGACATTCCCCCGGCATGTCCTATAGTGTACTGGAATGTGCCTGTTGCAAAAAAATGGAGTGCCGCCATCACCTTTTGGGTGGGTGAAATAGAGCCTGGATAAGTTCTCCCCGGCTGCAGGTGAGGAGACAACTTGTTCACAAGCTCCAGCAATCGACGTCGATCAAGCCTGAATTTCCGGACCACCTCCTCGTCCACCATGTCCTCCAGCACAGTATATGGGCGATGGACATTTTGAGCCCTCCTGTGTGGGAGTAAATGGAATGGAAGTCAATTCACATACAACGCATGTCTGTGCAACTCACTCACATGTCACCGCACTCTATCCAACATGTAATAGGCAGTGTACGATTTGCTTATGTGTGACACCTCTGATTGTCACAACAACATGGATTGACGTAGCAATGTGCACCCACCAGCTACATGATGTGTTGCAACATGTCCAATGAACTCTGTTGCACCTCAACATCACTGCCAACAAGGCATGTGACATGACCCAAAAGTGACGGTCATTAGTGGCACACCGATGGGCATGGTATGGAAACCATGGGATAGAGCATGAAGTGTGGAGTCACGCAATCACGCACACAACCCTCATCATGCAGCTGCAGACAATTAAACATAGTGCATCGTGCATCGTCAGCTGACATGCACTCATTGACGCTGCCATGGCGGTGCACTGCTTCCGCTGTTGACGTCTGGCCATACGCGGCCCGCGTTCAACATTCCAATTGTCTGCACGTGCTAGACACCGGGACGGATGCATCATTTGCAACAAAGTTGTAAGAGTGGCGCCACCATGGCGGGGCACGTATTCGGCGGGGGAGGTGGAGGCCAATACAGCCATAAGCTGATGTCCATGCACATGCCAGTTCATGACCCCCTTACAGTGACATTGCATCAGCCAGCCTACACCGGCCGGCCCAGCTCTACCCACTACCGCCGTGCCAGGCCCAGCCCATGACCGCCGTTGCGGCCGTGCCAACTACCGCCGCTTCAGGGCCCCTCCACTTCCGCCGTGCCAGACCTAGCCCATGACCGCCGTTGCGGCCGTGCCAACTACCGCCGCTTCAGGCCCCCTCCACTACCGCCGTGCCAGACCTAGCCCATGACCGCCGTTGCGGCCGTGCCAACTACCGCCGCTTCAGGCCCCCTCCACTACCGCCGTGCCAGACCTAGCCCATGACCGCCGTTGTGGCCGTGCCAACTACCGCTGCTTCAGGCCCCCTCCACTACCGCCGTGCCAGACCTAGCCCATGACCGCCGTTGCGGCCGTGCCAACTACGGTCATGGGCCTAGGCACGGCGGTAGTGGAGGGGGCCTGAAGCGGCGGTAGTTGGCACGGCCGCAACGGCGGTCATGGGCTAGGTCTGGCACGGCGGTAGTGGAGGGGGCCTGAAGCGGCGGTAGTTGGCACGGCCGCAACGGCGGTCATGGGCTAGGTCTGGCACGGCGGTAGTGGAGGGGGCCTGAAGCGGCGGTAGTTGGCACGGCCGCAACGGCGGTCATGGGCTAGGTCTGGCATGGCGGTAGTGGGTAGAGATGGGCCGGCCGGTGTAGGCTGGCTGATGCTATGTCACTGTAAGGGGGGTCATGAAGAGGCATGTGCATGGACATCAGCTTATGGCTGTTTTGGCCTCCACCTCCCCCGCCGAATACGTGCCCCGCCATGGTGGCGCCACTGTTACAACTTTGTTGCAAATGATGCATCCGTCCCGGTCTCTAGCACGTGCAGTTGCCGGTGTGTGAGCGTGACGGTCTGTGCAAGTGCAGCCAATGGGAGGTGTGGACATGGGCCACGGTTGGCCAATTGCAAGTACCGTATGGTGTTCACCGCAACACCAGGGCCAATCATTGGCCCAATTCCAAACACGCTCTCACGGCGGACCAATGGCTGGCGCCGTATGCCACTGACATGGCCACTGGGCCCTATATATGTGTGATGTGCAAAAGCAAACTTTCTACGATGACCACCGACTGCTGCCTGTGACCATCACCTCCACCTGCTGCTGCGGAGCTGACCACCGACTGCTGCCTGTGACCATCACCTCCACCTGCTGCTGCGGAGCTGACCACCGACTGCTGCCTGTGACCATCACCTCCACCTGCTGCTGCGGAGCTGACCACCGACTGCTGCCTGTGACCATCACCTCCACCTGCTGCTGCGGAGCTGACCACCGACTGCTGCCTGTGACCATCACCTCCACCTGCTGCTGCGGAGCTGACCACCGACTGCTGCCTGTGACCATCACCTCCACCTGCTGCTGCGGAGCTGACCACCGACTGCCGCTCTAGTGCCATACTCCGTGACCTTGCCATGTCGGGAGTCAAAGAGGTCCGGTCTCGTCCCTTCACCACCGCGGAGCTGGATGTCCTGGTGGACGCTGTGCTACGCAACTACGGACGCCTGTACGGCGCACCCGGACAGGCGGTAAGTGTCGTGGGGGATGAGTTGTGGTGCATGAGGTGTGATATGGCACCTTGTCTCTGGGAAACTTGGCGGTGTGATGTGTGAACAACTAAAGAATCGATATGTGCATGGCTGCTGAGAGTAATGTGTTGCTCCTATCTGTGTGACTGGCCAACTGTCCCCTGACTTCCACCCTTTTGTCTCCCATCATGGTAGGTAAAGCTGCACCTTTGCAAGGACGTGTGGAGGAGCATTGCACGTGAAGTACGAGCAGCAGGGGTGTCCAATAGACGACATACACACTGCCACAAACGCTGGGACGACATTTCCAGACTGAGCAAGAATGTAGCGGAAGTGACACTAGGGCTGATTCCACGGACGGCACGTCTGGCCCGACACTCAATGACCCCTCTCATGCACCGTATCATAGCTGTGACGCATCCTGACCTGTCCGAGCGGTTGCGTGTGGATGAACAGCAACGTGGCGGTAAGCTTACTGTCAGTGTATGTTGCTTGTGAGTGCAATGCATGTATGGTTGCCCACACACATTAGGGTCTTCCGTCTATCGTGAGTCTATTTCCAATGGCATGTTGGTGACATTGCCACAGTTAACTTTTCACTTGCACATGCGGAATGTTGAGACGCCACCTGCTAAGCTGTTCAGTTGTCATGCACATGCTGTAGTGCTCCGTCACCCCTTGGCAACACTTGTGTGCTGATGTAGTTCCTCATGCCCAGTGTGCATGCTGTACATGTATTACGGCCAATGCCACAGAATTCCTGTGAGGATGACTGCTTGGGGTGGGCTGTGTGCAGGTTGGGGGATCGATGGACAGTGTCATCAGTGGCTTTAGGGATTCCGCAGCAGTACTGTACGTGTGTGTGCCCATTACTTACACCCATTTCCTGTGCTTTTCAGCTTTGGCAGAGGGCACTCAGCCACAGACGGCGGAGATTACAGAAGGCAATGCATCCGGATCAGACGTCGCGCACACGCAGACTGACACCGAAGGGGCCAGCGGCGGAGAGGGGGACAGGACCGTCCCGGAGGACTCGCATGTGGAGACAACATCGTCATCATCTTCCGACAGTGTTGGTGAGTCAGCACTGTTGTCACAGACTGGGAGTGGGCAACCAACACCTTCGGTCGGGACACAGCACACAGGGCCCACCCTGCCGGCAACTGCACCATGTACTGTTCGTGCACGCAGGAGTAGGGGGAGCAGAGTGGTGTTCGGTGTCGGCACCGCTGCCCCAGCCTCGGTGACCCAAAATTCACTTTGTGCAGAGGCTGTTGATCTGCTGCGACAGCTGTGTGTGGGCCAGACCAATATGATTAATGCATTCCAAGACCACGATAGGAAGTTGGGGCAGGTGGTGGCATTCATGGAATGTATGCATGGTGATCTGGCTGGTGTACACAGGACACTGCAGTCATTGTCTAACAGTGTGTCGTCTGCCATTGCACAGTCGCATGGACTGGGTGGTACTTCTGTTCCACCATCTACAACTCTGGATGTGTCAGGGGGGAGTGAATTTTCTGATCTGGACTCTAATACAGGTTATTGCACTAGAAGCAGCGTCAGCCAGCACGTCAAGGCACGTAGGCCTCAGACCCCATCCCCTAGGTCAGGTAACTCTGTTCACAAGGACAACGTCAGATATAGTGGAGTACACACACGTGAGGCAAAAGAGGGGTTGGGTGTAATGGCTACACATGCTGCACAGCCATCCCACACACAAGGTACTACCAGGCCAAGACTCACTCCCGCTTCCATTGACACTACCCTGTACGAGGACAGTGAGAAGACGAATACATCTCTTGAGGGCTCGCATACTCCCAGTGCCAGGGACACTAGGAAGGAAGGTACCACTCCCAAGGGCAGGGAAAGCAGGAAGGAAGTAGGCACTCCCAAGGGCAGGGAGACTACGAAGGAAGGTGCCACTCCCAAGGGCAGGGACAGCAGGAAGGATGTAGGCACTCCCAAGGGCAGGGAAAGCAGGAAGGATGTAGGCACTCCCAAGGGCAGGGAGACTACGAAGGAAGGTGCCACTCCCAAGGCCAGGGACAGCAGGAAGGAAGTAGGCACTCCCAAGGGCAGGGAGACTACGAAGGAAGGTGCCACTCCCAAGGGCAGGGACAGCAGGAAGGATGTAGGCACTCCCAAGGGCAGGGAAAGCAGGAAGGATGTAGGCACTCCCAAGGGCAGGGAAAGCAGGAAGGATGTAGGCACTCCCAAGGGCAGGGAGACTACGAAGGAAGGTGCCACTCCCAAGGGCAGGGAGACTACGAAGGAAGGAGCCACTCCCAAGGGCAGGGACAAGAATAGTCACAAGACAAACGCACCTAAGAGGAGCACGGACAGTCCCAGGGGCAGGGACACACACGGGCAGAAGGGGTGTCCTGCTGATATGTACACCACAGACGACAAGTCTGCTGCCTGGAAGAGGGCACCATCCAGGGAACAGGGCAAGTCCGCAGACTACAGTACTCCTACGGAAATGGAACATCCAAGGCCCAAGGACTCGCCCATGAACAGTGGCGCTGTCAGGGACAGGCATACATCACCCATAGTTGCTCTGAGACAGCTGTTTTCTGGCAAACGGAATACAGAAGACTCAGCAGTGGAGTCACCCCTTACCTCCACTCCCATCATGGCCCGTCAGGGACGGATGCAGGTGGACCCTGTCGTGGCATCCCCCATGACACATGTTGCAGAGGCCACAAGGCAGCCACACAGCAAACGACAAGCAGGCTCCAGCACGTCCCCAGAGACCATTCCCCCCCCAGCACATGCACCTCCCATGGTGGGTGAAATTGCTTCTCAGTCCGGTCGACTTGTGAGTCCTGTCCTGTCCAGGGTGCAGGCACATGTCCAAAAGAAGCGTAGACACACAGCATTGACACATGCCCAATCCGATATCGGCCAATTGCAACTATCCCCCGCTCCCAGAGCCACCCTGCCTCCTGGACCATACAGCCCTGTGGCTCATCATTTCAGTGGTCACAGTGGTGCTGGTGCAGTTGACTCGCATGTGTCTGTTAGTGGCAGGGTATCAGTCGAGACATATCCTGTATCAGGTGCTGCCAGTGTATCTGGGTCCATGGGCCATGTGTCAGTCACTCGGGCTGTGTCTGTGTGTCACACTCCTGTATCAGGTGCTGGCAGTGTATCTGGGTCTGTGGCTCACGTGTCAGTCACTCGGGCTGTGTCGGTGTGTCACACTCCTGTATCAGGTGCTGGGAGTGTATCTGGGTCTATGGGCCATGTGTCAGTAACTCGGGCTGTGTCGGTGTGTCACACTCCTGTATCAGGTGCTGGCAGTGTATCTGGGTCTGTGGCTCACGTGTCAGTCACTCGGGCTGTGTCGGTGTGTCACACTCCTGTATCAGGTGCTGGCAGTGTATCTGGGTCTGTGGCTCACGTGTCAGTCACTACATCTGTGGCTGTGTGTCACACTCCGGTTTCTGGTGCTGCCAGTGTGTCCGATGCGGGTACTTCACGCAATCCACCTGATAGTGTGCTGTAAGTTGCTGTACTGTGCCCTCTGATGTACCTGCTCTGGTGTCCACACTGCCCTGTTGCTGTTCTGATACTGATGTACTGCCTCTGATGTACCTGCTCTGGTGTCCACACTGCCCTGTTGCTGTTCTGATACTGATGTTCTGCATCTGATGCACCTGCTCTGGTGTCCACACTGCCCTGTTGCTATTCTGATACTGATGTACTGCCTCTGATGTACCTGCTCTGGTGTCCACACTGCCCTGTTGCTGTTCTGATACTGATGTTCTGCATCTGATGTACCTGCTCTGGTGTCCACACTGCCCTGTTGCTATCCTCATATTGATGTACTGCATCTGATGTACCTGCTCTGGTGTGCACACTGCCCTGTTGCTATCCTCATACTGATGTACTGCATCTGATGTACCTGCTCTGGTGTCCACACTGCCCTGTTGCTATCCTCATACTGATGTACTGCCTCTGATGTACCTGCTCTGGTGTCCACACTGCCCTGTTGCTATCCTCATACTGATGTACTGCATCTGATGTACCTGCTCTGGTGTCCACACTGCCCTGTTGCTATCCTCATACTGATGTACTGCATCTGATGTACCTGCTCTGGTGTCCACACTGCCCTGTTGCTATCCTCATACTGATGTACTGCATCTGATGTACCTGCTCTGGTGTCCACACTGCCCTGTTGCTATCCTCATACTGATGTACTGCATCTGATGTACCTGCTCTGGTGTCCACACTGCCCTGTTGCTGTTCTGATACTGATGTTCTGCATCTGATGTACCTGCTCTGGTGTCCACACTGCCCTGTTGCTATCCTCATACTGATGTACTGCATCTGATGTACCTGCTCTGGTGTCCACACTGCCCTGTTGCTATCCTCATACTGATGTACTGCATCTGATGTACCTGCTCTGGTGTCCAAACTGCCCTGTTGCTATCCTCATACTGATGTACTGCATCTGATGTACCTGCTCTGGTGTCCACACTGCCCTGTTGCTATCCTCATACTGATGTACTGCCTCTGATGTACCTGCTCTGGTGTCCACACTGCCCTGTTGCTATCCTCATACTGATGTACTGCATCTGATGTACCTGCTCTGGTGTCCACACTGCCCTGTTGCTATCCTCATACTGATGTACTGCATCTGATGTACCTGCTCTGGTGTCCACACTGCCCTGTTGCTATCCTCATACTGATGTACTGCATCTGATGTACCTGCTCTGGTGTCCACATTGCCCTGTTGCTATCCTCATACTGATGTACTGCATCTGATGTACCTGCTCTGGTGTCCACACTGCCCTGTTGCTATCCTCATACTGATGTACTGCCTCTGATGAACCTGCTCTGGTGTCCACACTGCCCTGTTGCTATCCTCATACTGATGTACTGCCTCTGATGTACCTGCTCTGGTGTCCACACTGCCCTGTTGCTGTTCTGATACTGATGTTCTGCATCTGATGTACCTGCTCTGGTGTCCACACTGCCCTGTTGCTATCCTCATACTGATGTACTGCATCTGATGTACCTGCTCTGGTGTCCACACTGCCCTGTTGCTATCCTCATACTGATGTACTGCCTCTGATGTACCTGCTCTGGTGTCCACACTGCCCTGTTGCTATCCTCATACTGATGTACTGCCTCTGATGTACCTGCTCTGGTGTCCACACTGCCCTGTTGCTGCCCTGTTGCTGTTCTGAAACTGCATTGTGCCCTCTCATGTGCTGCCTGTGATGGACGTTTTCAGTGCAATGGACTGTTGGTGCCCTTAGCCCCTCTCATGTGCTGCCTGTGATGGACGTTTTCAGTGCAATGGACTGTTGGTGCCCTTAGCCCCTCTCATGTGCTGCCTGTGATGGACGTTTTAAGTGCAATGGACAGTTGGAGCACTTGGCCCCTCTCATGTACTGGCTCTGATGTACCTGCTCTGGTGTCCACACTGCCCTGTTGCTGCCCTGTTGCTGTTCTGAAACTGCATTGTGCCCTCTCATGTGCTGCCTGTGATGGACGTTTTCAGTGCAATGGACTGTTGGTGCCCTTAGCCCCTCTCATGTGCTGCCTGTGATGGACGTTTTCAGTGCAATGGACTGTTGGTGCCCTTAGCCCCTCTCATGTGCTGCCTGTGATGGACGTTTTAAGTGCAATGGACTGTTGGAGCACTTGGCCCCTCTCATGTACTGGCTCTGATGTACCTGCTCTGGTGTCCACACTGCCCTGTTGCTGCCCTGTTGCTGTTCTGATACTGATGTACTGCCTCTGATGTACCTGCTCTGGTGTCCACTATGGCCATGCTCCATCCTAGACTGTGACTTTGCTCCGAATCTGCGTAAATAAAATTGGGATTCATGTGTCGTGCTTTGTCAGAGTCATTCTTGCGTGTGTGATGCTGGTGTGGATTGGTATTTTCTTGGGGGCGGTGGGTTCTGCTCAGGACCCAAGTCCTGCAACAAGAAGTGGGGTGACGCTGAAATCACGACAGGAAGTGACGACACAAAAGGTGGCTTCCACTCAGTTGCAGTTTATAGTTATCATGCTCCCTGTTAAATTAGTGGGGGGACGCCGTCCACCCGCGTGGTACCCCGACTTGAGCCCTGGTTGTGCTACGTGTCACTCTCCCCTACCTGGGTCACGGCCCTTGGAGGCGTTGCCGTACACAGGCATTTGTGCATTTTGGGACATGTCATTCCCCCCTCCCTACGTCACCGCCCTTGCCGGTACTCCTCTCCAGACAGCGAATGCTTAGGTGCCTACCTGCGTCGTCGTCGATGGTGGGCCAAGACGAGGACGTACTGGATCGCGTAGAGTATCGGGTAAGCCTGTAGTGCAGGGTCCATGTCGGCGTGCGGCTCGTGGTGGGTATGGTCGCTGAGGAGCATCCGCCGTGTTCAGGCAGGTTGTTTATCCGCCGCGCTTTTATGTGTGTTTTCCGCCATCTTGATTTGGAGGACGGTCCTAGTCGTCAGTCCGTACGGCGGAGTCTCTGGTACGGTTACGTCCGCCGCGTAGTTGGGTGTGGTGGTGCGGCGGACCTTGTTCTACCGCCGCGGACAGATTTTGCCACGTATTTCGTATCCTGATTTGGCGGACGGAGTGTCCGCGACGGGCGCACGGAAAATAGGCCTGTTCCGCATACTCAGGGTCTGCGGAGGCACTTCCGTCCGCCATCCTAATGACCCCCATAATGTCAATGACCATGATAAGTTTGGAAAAGCACGAGGTTAGGATGCGCCAAGTAAAGCAATCCGGTGCTCTGTCAGGCTCCAGGGTTATAGAGCCTCAGAACCGCCTTTAAACAATCCTCAGCAGCGGTGCGCCCCCACGGCTGGACTGCCGTGCATATTTAACCGTTTCACAAGTGTCCACAAACGGAGCTCACTCGCACCAGAAATAATGAGTTGCAGCGCACCAAAAACCAGCGTGTCAGATTCCTTTTAATATTAGTGCCCAACGCGTTTCAAATCTTACATCCTTGTTCACGGGCCTGAAGCATTTGAAAGCAAGTTCATATCCAGGGACTATCCATAAATAACCCCACTGGAAATTCATTCTCTGCAGGTGAGTAAAGTACGTTGCCATGCATTGTGGGATGGATAGTCATCTCGCAGTAGTTCATCAAATGCCGCTGATTTGCCAAATATAATGTCAATGACCATGATAGTTTGGAAAAGCACGAGGTTAGGATGCGACAAGTAAAGCAATCCGGTGCTCTGTCAGGCTCCAGGGTTATAGAGCCTCAGAACCGCCTTTAAACAATCCTCAGCAGCGGTGCGCCCCCACGGCTGGACTGCCGTGCATATTTAACCGTTTCACAAGTGTCCACAAACGGAGCTCACTCGCACCAGAAATAATGAGTTGCAGCGCACCAAAAACCAGCGTGTCAGATTCCTTTTAATATTAGTGCCCAACGCGTTTCAAATCTTACATCCTTGTTCACGGGCCTGAAGCATTTGAAAGCAAGTTCATATCCAGGGACTATCCATAAATAACCCCACTGGAAATTCATTCTCTGCAGGTGAGTAAAGTACGTTGCCATGCATTGTGGGATGGATAGTCATCTCGCAGTAGTTCATCAAATGCCGCTGATTTGCCAAATATAATGTCAATGACCATGATAAGTTTGGAAAAGCACGAGGTTAGGATGCGCCAAGTAAAGCAATCCGGTGCTCTGTCAGGCTCCAGGGTTATAGAGCCTCAGAACCACCTTTAAACAATCCTCAGCAGCGGTGCGCCCCCACGGCTGGACTGCCGTGCATATTTAACGGTTTCACAAGTGTCCACAAACGGAGCTCACTCGCACCAGAAATAATGAGTTGCAGCGCACCAAAAACCAGCGTGTCAGATTCCTTTTAATATTAGTGCCCAACGCGTTTCAAATCTTACATCCTTGTTCACGGGCCTGAAGCATTTGAAAGCAAGTTCATATCCAGGGACGATCCATAAATAACCCCACTGGAAATTCATTCTCTGCAGGTGAGTAAAGTACGTTGCCATGCATTGTTGGGATGGATAGTCATCTCGCAGTAGTTCATCAAATGCCGCTGATTTGCCAAATATAATGTCAATGACCATGATAAGTTTGGAAAAGCACGAGGTTAGGATGCGCCAAGTAAAGCCATCCGGTGCTCTGTCAGGCTCCAGGGTTATAGAGCCCCAGAACCGCCTTTAAACAATCCTCAGCAGCGGTGCGCCCCCACGGCTGGACTGCCGTGCATATTTAACCATTTCACAAGTGTCCACAAACGTAGCTCACTCGCACCAGAAATAATGAGTTGCAGCGCACCAAAAACCAGCGTGTCAGATTCCTTTTAATATTAGTGCCCAACGCGTTTCAAATCTTACATCCTTGTTCACGGGCCTGAAGCATTTGAAAGCAAGTTCATTTCCAGGGACTATCCATAAATAACCCCACTGGAAATTCATTCTCTGCAGGTGAGTAAAGTACGTTGCCATGCATTGTGGGATGGATAGTCATCTCGCAGTAGTTCATCAAATGCCGCTGATTTGCCAAATATAATGTCAATGACCATGATAAGTTTGGAAAAGCACGAGGTTAGGATGCGCCAAGTAAAGCAATCCGGTGCTCTGTCAGGCTCCAGGGTTATAGAGCCTCAGAACCACCTTTAAACAATCCTCAGCAGCGGTGCGCCCCCACGGCTGGACTGCCGTGCATATTTAACCGTTTCACAAGTGTCCACAAACGGAGCTCACTCGCACCAGAAATAATGAGTTGCAGCGCACCAAAAACCAGCGTGTCAGATTCCTTTTAATATTAGTGCCCAACGCGTTTCAAATCTTACATCCTTGTTCACGGGCCTGAAGCATTTGAAAGCAAGTTCATATCCAGGGACTATCCATAAATAACCCCACTGGAAATTCATTCTCTGCAGGTGAGTAAAGTACGTTGCCATGCATTGTGGGATGGATAGTCATCTCGCAGTAGTTCATCAAATGCCGCTGATTTGCCAAATATAATGTCAATGACCATGATAAGTTTGGAAAAGCACGAGGTTAGGATGCGCCAAGTAAAGCAATCCGGTGCTCTGTCAGGCTCCAGGGTTATAGAGCCTCAGAACCGCCTTTAAACAATCCTCAGCAGCGGTGCGCCCCCACGGCTGGACTGCCGTGCATATTTAACCGTTTCACAAGCGTCCACAAACGGAGCTCACTCGCACCAGAAATAATGAGTTGCAGCGCACCAAAAACCAGCGTGTCAGATTCCTTTTAATATTAGTGCCCAACGCGTTTCAAATCTTACATCCTTGTTCACGGGCCTGAAGCATTTGAAAGCAAGTTCATATCCAGGGACTATCCATAAATAACCCCACTGGAAATTCATTCTCTGCAGGTGAGTAAAGTACGTTGCCATGCATTGTGGGATGGATAGTCATCTCGCAGTAGTTCATCAAATGCCGCTGATTTGCCAAATATAATGTCAATGACCATGATAAGTTTGGAAAAGCACGAGGTTAGGATGGGCCAAGTAAAGCAATCCGGTGCTCTGTCAGGCTCCAGGGTTATAGAGCCTCAGAACCGCCTTTAAACAATCCTCAGCAGCGGTGTGCCCCCACGGCTGGACTGCCGTGCATATTTAACCGTTTCACAAGTGTCCACAAACGGAGCTCACTCGCACCAGAAATAATGAGTTGCAGCGCACCAAAAACCAGCGTGTCAGATTCCTTTTAATATTAGTGCCCAACGCGTTTCAAATCTTACATCCTTGTTCACGGGCCTGAAGCATTTGAAAGCAAGTTCATATCCAGGGACTATCCATAAATAACCCCACTGGAAATTCATTCTCTGCAGGTGAGTAAAGTACGTTGCCATGCATTGTGGGATGGATAGTCATCTCGCAGTAGTTCATCAAATGCCGCTGATTTGCCAAATATAATGTCAATGACCATGATAAGTTTGGAAAAGCACGAGGTTAGGATGCGCCAAGTAAAGCAATCCGGTGCTCTGTCAGGCTCCAGGGTTATAGAGCCTCAGAACCGCCTTTAAACAATCCTCAGCAGCGGTGCGCCCCCACGGCTGGACTGCCGTGCATATTTAACCGTTTCACAAGTGTCCACAAACGGAGCTCACTCGCACCAGAAATAATGAGTTGCAGCGCACCAAAAACCAGCGTGTCAGATTCCTTTTAATATTAGTGCCCAACGCGATTCAAATCTTACATCCTTGTTCACGGGCCTGAAGCATTTGAAAGCAAGTTCATATCCAGGGACTATCCATAAATAACCCCACTGGAAATTCATTCTCTGCAGGTGAGTAAAGTACGTTGCCATGCATTGTGGGATGGATAGTCATCTCGCAGTAGTTCATCAAATGCCGCTGATTTGCCAAATATAATGTCAATGACCATGATAAGTTTGGAAAAGCACGAGGTTAGGATGCGCCAAGTAAAGCAATCCGGTGCTCTGTCAGGCTCCAGGGTTATAGAGCCTCAGAGCCGCCTTTAAACAATCCTCAGCAGCGGTGCGCCCCCACGGCTGGACTGCCGTGCATATTTAACCGTTTCACAAGTGTCCACAAACGGAGCTCACTCGCACCAGAAATAATGAGTTGCAGCGCACCAAAAACCAGCGTGTCAGATTCCTTTTAATATTAGTGCCCAACGCGTTTCAAATCTTACATCCTTGTTCACGGGCCTGAAGCATTTGAAAGCAAGTTCATATCCAGGGACTATCCATAAATAACCCCACTGGAAATTCATTCTCTGCAGGTGAGTAAAGTACGTTGGCATGCATTGTGGGATGGATAGTCATCTCGCAGTAGTTCATCAAATGCCGCTGATTTGCCAAATATAATGTCAATGACCATGATAAGTTTGGAAAAGCACGAGGTTAGGATGCGCCAAGTAAAGCAATCCGGTGCTCTGTCAGGCTCCAGGGTTATAGAGCCTCAGAACCGCCTTTAAACAATCCTCAGCAGCGGTGCGCCCCCACGGCTGGACTGCCGTGCATATTTAACCGTTTCACAAGTGTCCACAAACGGAGCTCACTCGCACCAGAAATAATGAGTTGCAGCGCACCAAAAACCAGCGTGTCAGATTCCTTTTAATATTAGTGCCCAACGCGTTTCAAATCTTACATCCTTGTTCACGGGCCTGAAGCATTTGAAAGCAAGTTCATATCCAGGGACTATCCATAAATAACCCCACTGGAAATTCATTCTCTGCAGGTGAGTAAAGTACGTTGCCATGCATTGTGGGATGGATAGTCATCTCGCAGTAGTTCATCAAATGCCGCTGATTTACCAAATATAATGTCAATGACCATGATAAGTTTGGAAAAGCACGAGGTTAAGATGCGCCAAGTAAAGCAATCCGGTGCTCTGTCAGGCTCCAGGGTTATAGAGCCTCAGAACCGCCTTTAAACAATCCGTATATATACGCAATTCATGCAGACAAGATGACGCTTTTCGGCCAGCGGGGTGGCCTTGCTCACATACCCGCGTTGCTTAAAAAGTAAATTTAAATACACAAGTGACATGTTCACGTGACTAAAGAACTACCATCATGATGAACAGTGAAAAAATACTTGTTACAGGTAAGGACTACAAAAGTCAAACTTACATTCAGATGCATGATGTTTGTTGCCAAATGAAATGGTTCAGAACAGAAAAATTAATTGAACTATGCATGGCTATGGTGTAATTAGATGATATAGGAACTGATATTATTTATCTGAGGAACATCAATTATCATCAACATAGCTCTAGGGAAAAAATAGACATGGATAAACGGAGCTGTGTGCCTTGGATTCATGCTCACTTGATTGAGGACAATATTCACAGAATTTTACAATATTTACAGTATCTACAAAGTGTGAGCCCACAAGTTAGACTATATAGAGCGTGGTCTACTGGATATCTCATTTCAGTAAATTCAAAATTGAATAACTGCACAAATGCAAACACACCACATGAAAACAGAAAACCTGTGGACATGCATAAGACGTTTAAATGCTTATGTCAAAATAACGATCCAAGGAATACATTCTAACTTGAATGCTCTCACTATTGTTGGAAACATTGTAACAGAATTCATAATAACATGGTACTGTTTTATAGTCCTCTTAACATAACTCCCTGTCAGCTAAGGTTAAAGATGTTAATTCTCACTTTTGATCTAAATGAAAAGAAAAGCATCATGCATATAAAGCAGTGTAGCCACCGAAAACCTTAATTTCCATTTGAACGTAAGTACTTAAATAACATGTTCAACATGATGTAAAAACATAGAAAGTGCTAGTTAAGTGACTTGTGCTAAGACTAAAATATGTACAATTATAAGATGTACTGAATACAATTCAAGAGGAAAGGTAAAGTCAAAAACTGTACCTGAGTTTTCAGATTTGCTCTATACCCTCCGCGTAGATGGTAATATGTGGGAGGGGGCACCTAATTTGGAGGTTAATGTCCATATGTCTGAGTCCCTAGCTGCAACTAGATTAAAAAGGGATCATATTCAATGTCAGAAAAAACTGACCATCAAACATGGAAGGAAACAGCAGTTGAAAACAACAGTTGAAAAAATAACTGAGTGCATTTGGTATTGCCCTGATGTTGCGAGTAGGGATAGTCCAAAGATAATGGTGTAGATCTTCACAAATATTTAAACCTTTCGGGGCCTTGGTGTCAAGCTCATTTATGTACTTTGTCTCTAGCTGTCTGAACTGATTTTCTTGGTTACCTCCTCTCTTACTGAGGGGAACGCTGTTGATAACAAAGTACTTGAGCACATTAAGGTTATATGCATGCTCCATTTTTACGTGCCGGGCTACTGGATAGGTGGGATCAGGATTTACGGTTGCACGAAGGTGTTGTAAGATCCGCTGATATGCTGGCAGCTTTGTGCTGCCAACATAGCGTAATCCGCAAACACATTGTAGGATATATACCACATGGTCAGTGCGACACGTATAGTGTCCTTTCAAATTGATAGGGGCATCAGAGAAAGCAGTCATGTAGGTTTTCACGTTCATGCCGAATTGACATGCTCCCATTATAGAAATGGGGTAGCCCATAAGGTATGGACCTGGGTGAATATAATTGTAAACAAACAGTGGTCCTGAACCTATAAATCACAGTATTTTGAACAAATCAAGAATGAATCAATATTTAAGTAAGAAAGCAACAATGATCTGTCTGCTATTTGTAAAAAGACTATAATGTCTTTGAAAGGAAACCTAACACCACGGTTAGAGAAAATATATTCCTATTTAATTTTTATATTCATATTTTTTGCAATACTTTTTATCAATAAAAACACAAAGGTTGCCCCAGGACAGGAGCGTGCAAAGGAAAGATGTGATTCAGAAAATGAAAAACAAGTGAAAAAAGGGAAGATGAATAAGGAAATAGTGATTAAGAGATAATTCGCATAATTTTACAATCAATACAGAACAAAATTCTTCATTGTATTGAACACCTGGCCAACAACATAGTCCTACCAATGTAGTCAAAAAATATTGTGTTACATGAGCCTAAGTATCATCAATTTTGCACTGTGTACAATGTTAACAGACAATTGGTCCAAGGTGTATGTATTCCACGACGCGTTTCGCCATTACGGCTTGGTCACGCTCGTCTCGTGGCGTGAAACACCATTATTTAAACACCACCCCCTAGTGCATACATTAACATCACGAAGACTGGGTGGCGGCCATATTGTAACATGCAAAGTTGCCTTATCCACAATTCAATGTTGGTATTCTAATTCACACAGTTCATTTGATGTACATCAGTTGGGTCATAGGGTAAAAACCGACAAAATTGAATATTGTTTTGTCACAAAAACATATTCCTCAATCCGCGGTGGTGTTTAAATAATGGTGTTTCATGCCACGAGACGAGCGGGACCAAGCCGTAATGGCGAAACGCGTCGTGGAATTCTTCTCATCTGCTGAATAAAACTTTGCACAACTGCAGCCCTGGGTGTCCTGTTTTCATCAATATCTTTTGATGTACTGCGGAGTGAATATATATATATATATATATATATATATATATATATATATATATATATTCACTGAAAAAACCATAGGTTATAGACCATATATAGTTAGGAATTCGCATTTACAAAACCTTATTTTACTCACACAAAACCATTGAAATTCCATATATAGTTAGTTGCACTAACTATATATCGCGCACCCGCAATCCACTGCTGATGATGTCACATATTACATAATTCATGACATGGTCAGTGACATCACTGATGACATCACTGATGACATCTCAAATGACATCACTGATGACATCACTAATGACAACATCCAGTGACTGTATGTTTCTGTAAAGTTAAAATATGTCTAACATATTGAAGAATGAGTGGATGTATAAGTGTCTGGATGAAGGATTTAGTAGGTGCATGACTGACAGTATGAGTGAGTGATTAAATGTGTCTCACTGAGTGCATGGGTTAGTGACTAAACTGTCTTAATTTGTGCATCATTATGTCTGTTGTTCTGTAAACTGTTGCATGTGTTGATAAGTAGCTATATGAGTAACTATATGGGTTATTGATTGGTTGCCCAAGTATTTGTATGGGAGACTGAGTGTGTGTGTGGGTGGCTGGGAGGTGTATGACTCTGTGCATAGATGTGTGAGCAGTTGATTCACTAGATGTATGGTTTCAAAAGTGCATGTGAAAACAGCTGTATGGGCGGTTGACTGTGTGCATGAGTGTATTGGTGAGTGAATGGATATCTCAGTGCTACATGTCAAAGTAAGTACATATGTAAAACACAGTACATGTGAGAGTTGACATATATAAATAACTGTGCATAAGAGCCAGTGAATGTGTGAGTGGCTGTATGGATCATTGTGAACTTGTATCAGGGATTGTATAAGAGAGTAAATATGTGTTAGTATATGTTTGAATAAGTAAAGTTTGTATAACTGTATAGTTGAGGAAATGGAGGTGTGATTGATTCTTTGCATGACTGACTAGGTGTGTGAGTAACTTCATGGATGAGTGACAGTCTGTGAGTGTCTGTTTACACTGATTGTATCTAAGGTTATATTAGAGTCTGAAGAGGTTCATCGTATTATCACATGAATGATGTCATCAGTGATGTGATCAGTAATGTCAAATGAGATGTCATCAGTGATGTCATCAGTGATGTCATTTGAGATGTCATCAGTGATGTCATTTGAGATGTCATCAGTGATGTCATCAGTGATGTCACTGACCATGTCATGAATGATGTAATATGTGACATCATCAGCAGTGGATTGCGGGTGCGCGATATATAGTTAGTGCAACTAACTATATATGGAATTTCAATGGTTTTGTGTGCGTAAAATAAGGTTTTGTAAATGCGAATTCCTAACTTTATATGGTCTATAACCTATGGTTTTTTCAGTGAATTTTCAAGGTTTTGTAAATGCTAATTCCTAACTATATATGGTCTATAGCCTATGGTTTTTTCAGTGAATATATATATACACATACATATATAAACATATATCATCTGTATATCTATATAAATACAAACATAAATGCATGCATACATATACTTATATGCATACAGATGCATGTTATTTACATGAAAGTTGAAAAAACACTAATAAAAGCAAAGCTAAAAAGCCACCTCATTACAAACAGAATGGCTTTAACTTAAACGAGGGCGAGATCTATTGCATTTTCAATGCTTGTTTACTTTGGTTCCATCAAGAAGGCATTCAGATGTGTCACACTTTTGCCATAAATTCTGAATGTTAGCACTCTAGTTGCACATTAGATCACTGTAGTAAAGCTACTGCTCACCAGGGACGTCTGCTGCTGGTATTCAAAGTGCATGTTTCAGTCTGCATGTCAGAATTTTTTTAATGAAATAGAAGAGGATTTGAGAAGTCACTCAAAATGATCCCTAATTTTTCTTTCTGAAGCACTAATCATACTTTCTATGGCAAAATGAACCCCCTCATGTTGTTCCTTTTTAAATTGAGTGTTTTCAGACTTACCACTTCATTCCAATCAAGATGGCTTCTGGTGTGCCATACTTTTGTCATAAGTAAGACTGTTAGCGCTCTAGTTGTTCTTTAGAACACTCTGGGACATTCTGTCATTGGGCTATACTTGGGGTACATCTGGGTGATATTTGGGCTACATTTAGGCTCTTTTGTCTCTGGTGGCCATCTTGGGAGACTGTATGTCAGAATCTTTTAATGAAATTGAAGAGGGTTTGAGAAGTCACTCAAAATGTGCCCTAATTTTTCTTTCTGCAGCACTAATCATAATTCATATGGCAAAATATACCCCCTCATTTTGTTCCTTTTTAAATTAAATGTTTTAAGAGTTACCACTTTATTCCAATCAAGATGGCTTCAGGTGTGCCATACCTTTGTAATAAGTAGGACTGTTAGCGCTCTAGTTGTTCTTTAGAACACTCTGGGACATTCTGTCATTGGGCTATACTTGGGCTACATCTGGGTGATATTTGGGCTACATTTGGGCTCTTTTGTCTCTGGTGGCCATTTTGGGAGACTGCATGTCAGAATTTTTTAATGAAATAGAAGAGGATTTGAAAAGTCACTCAAAATGTGCCCTAATTTTTCTTTCTGCAGCACTAATAATACCTTCTATTGCATAATATACCCCCTCATTTTGTTCCTTTTTAAATTAAATGTTTTAGGAGTTACGACTTTATTCCCATCACGATGGCTCCAGGTGTGCTATACCTTTGTAATAAGTAGGACTGTTAGCGCTCTAGTTGTTCTTTAGAACACTCTGGGACATTCTGTCATTGGGCTATACTTGGGCTACATCTGGGTGATATTTGGGCTACATTTGGGCACTTTTGTCTCTGGTGGCCATTTTGGGAGACTGCATGTCAGAATGTTTTAAGGAAATAGAAAAGGATTTGAGAAGTCACTCAAAATGTGCCCTAATTTTTCATTCTGCAGCACTAATCATACTTTCTATGGCAAAATATACCCCCTCATGTTGTTTCTTTTTAAATTAAATGTTTTAAGAGTTACCACTTTATTCCAATCAAGATGGCTTCAGGTGTGCCATACCTTTGTAATAAGTAGGACTGTTAGCGCTCTAGTTGTTCTTTAGAACACTCTAGGAGGCTGCAGTAGAAAACAAAGGAATCAACTGACAGTCTCTGGCCTTGTTGGATGTACATGTTTTACTGAGAATGTCAGACTTCATTTTCACATGACTGAGAAAGATAATGTGAATTTACAGAAAATATGCTTTCAGTTTAGCTTATAGATCCCCTTCCAAACCACTGTGGGAAAATCATGAGATATTAGTTTTCTTTCAAACAATATTCATGATATCACAGCAGAAGGTTTTTGCAAATGGAAAAATCACCTTAGAACCCACCACAATTCCTAAAACGAGTATGGTACCATCAACAAATGATTTATAATGTAACTAAAGTCCTAAAACCCTCTATTAACTACAATGCTTTTTAATGAGGTGCTATCATGTATATTGTTCCCAAGATGGCTGCCAACACTTCTTGGATGAAGTGCTGACAGCCAATCAGATCAGATGTGTGGTTAGGCTCCGCCCAGATATATATCTTTTTTTGAACCTAAATTACTCAAAATCCACTGGAGCATATATATTGAGACCTAGCAAAGGCACATCGGGCTAACAGTCCCTACAATTTTGCCAAGTTTCGTGCAAATCCATTCAGCCGTTCGAGCTAAAAGTGAGGCCAACCGCCCTATGGAAATTAACATGGGAAAAATGCGTTTTGGGACCCCCCTTTTTTCTCGGCCTCCCCTTAATGAAACCCCCCCAAATTGTCAGGGGCTGCTCAGAAACAAAATGTTCCATTTTCCTGAAAATTTCAGCCAATTCCGTCCACAAACGCCAAAGTTATTAGACATAGAATTTTCAAAAATCCCGTAGAGAAAAAATCCTAACTATATATACCTACTGGCGACCGCCAGTAGGTAATATATATATATATATATATATATATATATATATATATATATATATATATATATATATATATATATATATATATATATATATATATATTTTCTGTCACCACGTTGCTCCTTCCAGATCTACAGGAACCTTAGGAGGTGGCACCCACGCCGGCAGAGCATACTGGCAAACAGTTCCCATATAACTCCCCAATTCAGTGCACTCTCAGGAAAAACAGGTCTCAAACTCCAGTAAGTTGCAAAGTGTTTAATTCACACAACGCGTTTCAACAGCTTCCGCAGTCTTGGTCACATGTAAGGTGCACCACCAGTGACTGGCTTAAAAAAGCACAATGTGGTGAAAATGGATAACGGCTATGTACTGGGTCTAATACATGTAAACATTGCGGTCATATTGGAGTGTTGCCAAAGAATACATAAAATATCTTGGTCTAGACATGTAAAAATGAAATAAACACATTATGTGCAAAACTGAAGTATAACAATTGTAAATCACCAATGTAAAAAACTATTCCTATAAATTAACATACTCAGTATTGCCGAAAACCCGTAATGGAACTCACACTACACAGTGTTATTAGATTGAGTACACAATTCTAATACAAAGCGACCATGTTTGATGAGATGTATCTTAGTATGGTCCATTTATTCGCTCGCTAGTGCCCGAAATAAAATGCAAGGTGCGTGTAGCATTGATGAGTTCAAGTGCAGCAATGAAATGTTCTGTTAAGGTTGTGGGAGAACGTGTGGGACCCCTGTGAATGAATGGGAGCTCACCGTATTGGCAAGTGTCCAATGTGTAAAACACAAGAAAGTCCTGCATTAAAGTGCCTAAGGCCTGTCGATGAAATAAATAGCCGAGTAAATGATAAGGAAAATTCTTAACGTTAGTAAATCTGACAGGCGGAGACCCGCCTGACAACAGGCACGGTATCATCACCATGTTGAATGTACCATAAAAAAGTGAGGTGTAGACGAAGAAAAAGTTTGAAAGCCTGTGATGGTGATTCCAAGTGAGTGGGCTCCTTCCTTTTATCCTGCAAAAGAAACAAAGAAAAAGATAAATGAATTGGGGTTAAAAATGGTCAAACACCATACCTACTACTGTGGGTAGATGTAATAACAGGTCAAGTTATACTGAAGATAAGGCTGTTGGGCACAAATGATCTATAGTTTCTAATGCACAGAATACAGGAAGGAAAGAATGCAAACATCATTGATAGAGTGCTAAATTCACAGGATTAAAAACAGAGAAATGTCAAAACAATATGACAAAAAACAGTGTGGAACACAACAATAATGGACACAAACTCTTGAATAGAGAATACAAGTCAACAGGCTGAATGTTGCAAAGGGGAAAGAAGGGAGAAAACACCAGGTTGTTGTTTCCTCAGATGTATAGCTAGCTCCTTATCTTGGTTCAATCCCCCCCGGGATCTTGGTTTGGAAGTCCACAAAGAATTTGGATTCCCTTTGTCTGAATTTAAGAACCCTATCCCCACCTCTTGATTCTCTGGGGATCTGCTCTAGTGTAAAATGACTGAAAATATTAGAATCAGGGAAATGTTTTTCTTGGTAGTGCCGTGCAACTGGATATTTGGGATCTTTGTTCGTAATGGCCCTCATGTGCTTAAGTATTCTTTTATTAGCCATGAGCGTGGTACTGCCGATATATCTGAGTTTGCATGGACATTCAATTACATAAATCATGAATGTGGTGCTGCAGGTAAGGAATTGAGCGTTGGCTTTCTTGGGTGCTCTTTGTGTGAGTTCATTGCGGAATACACTATTCTTACACGCCTTACAATGCCCACAGCGAAAGAATCCCTGTAGGCCATGTTCACTGTTGGTCGGATATCTAGTAATGTCACTGTGAACCAACATATCCCTTACGTTCCTACCTCGTCTAAATGTAATATTGGGTCTGTCTTTTATGGTTCTTCCAATCTTGTTGTAACTTTTGAGGGTATCCCAATTCTTGACAAAAATCTGTCTGACTTTGTCTGCATCACAGTTGTATGACAGAATTATTCTAGTGTCAACTTCCTCAGGTTCAACCTCAGTAGGATATTTGTCTGCCAGAGAATCTGCTCTACTTACACCATTGACTCTGTCTTAAGCTCTTTTAAGGACCCAATTGGGATAGCCCCTTTCCCTGAATCTGTTAAAAATGGAAATACTTTCTTTGGCAAACGTTTCTTCGCTACTGCAGTTCTTCTTAGCCCTCAGCAGTTCTATAAATGGAATACTCCATTTCAGAGTCTCTGGATGGCTGCTGAGGGCATGCAGGACACTGTTCCCACAAGTGGTTTTCCTGAACAATGTAGTCTCTATGTGCTTTTGTTTAATCTGAAGTTTCACATCAAGATGCTCCACTTCGGCTTTGCTCATCATCCCTGTGAGCAAAATGTTGCATTTGTTGACGTTAAGTTTCTTGACAAACTCACTGGCTTCTGATTCAGAGCCCCTCCAGATAATGAACAGGTCGTCGATGTACTGAAGCCATATCTTGACCTGTTCAAAATCTAGAGAGAGAGCCAGATCTTGGAAATCTCTTCCTCCCAGAAACCCATAAAAAGATGGGCAAAACTGGGAGCAAAGCACAATCCCATCACCGTTCCGGTGGTCTGTAGGTACAGTGCACGGTCAAACAGAAAGATATTACTCTTAAGACAGTACTCCGTCATCTCAAGGATCATTTGGCTTTGCTCCCAGAACCTGACATGTCTCCTTTTGAGAAAATATTTGCAGGCCTCTAGGCCCTGCTGATGGTTAATGATGGCATACAAAGAATGTGCGTCTAAGATGATGAATAAAAGGTCATCACCACAAACGACATCCTGTATCTTGCCTAAGAAGTCTTTGGTGTCCCTAATGTAGCTATATAGATTAGGAACATGTTCCCTTAAGAAATGGTCAACATATTTGGAAACATGCTCTGCCACACTACCTCTGGAAGATACAGTCAGTCGTCCAGGTGGTTTGATTGGATCTTTGTGCACTTTGGGCATAAGATAAAGTACAGGTAATTTGGGATGATCTCTTTTGAGATAACTATACACTTTCCAAACAAGGATACCCCTTTTCTTCCATTCTGTAAGTTTATACCATAAGGTGGTAATACTGATGTTATAAACATCTCTAGAAATGGGTAAGTAGTATTCAGAGTCACTGAGTTGCTGTAGGGCTTCGCTAATGTACTAGTCCCTGTCCAATATCACAATGTTACCCACCTTGTCAGCAGGGCAGATAACAGTCTCATTGTCCTCTGCTAAAGTTTTAAGAGCCTGCTTTTTTGCAAAAGTAAGGTTAATGGATTGTTTGTTGCGCTTGATATTCTTGTGTCTAAAGTCAATGAGTGCTTTAGTAATGCTCTTATGTTTATTGCATCTTTGGGGAGGGTGGGTAGAAAAGTGCAACGGGGTCTAAAATTGGTAGGGGCCGCTGTGTAATGTGAGATGCCTATCTCAGAGAGGAGTTGTACTTCATTGATATCTGTCATACTACTGCATGGATCCTTTTGTAATTCAAGCATGGTGACAAAGATATCAATATCCCCTATGGCTAAGTCACTGTCTACATTGGTAATTCTTTCACCAGTGTTCCTATTCATGCCTGATCTTTTTAATCTGTGCCATTTTCAGAGTTTTAAACTTACTGACATATTTGAACAGGTCTATCCTAGTATTGGTGTAATTAAACGAGGAGGAGGGAAAAAAGAAATCCCCAAGCATAAAGTTGGTTTTTCAATGTCACTAAGCACTCTCTTAGATAAATTGATAATAGTTTTATTAACCGTAATATGATCCATTAATAGGCTCTGCCAGCACATGTTTTGCTGTTTTCCATGGCGCCACATCCCTTGCCTCTTCTGCCAACGCTGTTGGAATCTTCTCGTTCTGCTCTTTCGTTTCCTTGGCCTCTACCTCGGCCCCGACCTCGTCACCTCTGTCGTCTTCTTTTCGGCACTGGTGTGTCCCTCACAGTTTGGCCTTTTTAAGCCAGTCACTGGTGGTGCACGTTACACGTGACCAAGACTGCGAAAGCAGTTGAAACGCGTTGTGTGAATTAAACACTTTGAAACTTATTGGCGTTTGAGACCTCTTTTTACTGAGAGCGCACTGAATTTGAGAGTTGAATGTTACGGATAGAGAATGTGCTGCATAATTTAGGTTTGGATGGGATGCATAAGGTGGTCCTTCACTATAATCTATCTATATATATAGAGAGAGATATATATATCTATATATGTTATAGTGAAGGACCAAGTTATGCATCCCATCCAAACCTAAATTATGCAGCACATTCTCTATCAGTAACATTTCTTTCCATGTTTCTATTTGAGATAGAAAGACAACACTTTTGGTACATTGTGCAGATTTTGCAAATTATGTGGCAAACGCAGTAAGGGCATAATTATGTAGTAAATGCTGCAACAACCAACTTGTCAAAAGCTACTAACCTCACCATTATCCATTGTTTTATTAAAAATGTATTTAAGAAACTTAGAAAAAGGCTAAACATTCTAGTTCCAAACAGTGCCTTTTGTTAGATGCACTTTGAGGAAAGTAGCTTTCCCAAAATAAATATATAATATAAAGAATGCTTAATAATGTGGTCCTAAATCAACATCTCGAGGTTCTAGTGACATTTACAAACCACACAATCTTTATCCTTGTGGTTTATGAAATCACCCGAACCCGTCCAAGGCAATAATATATAGATACAAATGCACACAGTGTAACATGCTATTCATTACCATTGGTGACTGTGGGTGGTGGCATCAAGAATCACAAGAGTCTACCTGAAAAATATAGCACAGTACCCCAACTGTAAATAACGTGTTATTGGGCCAATTTGTGTCACTGCCAAGGCATACATATCTTAACAGTATACTGACAGTGAATCTGCTACATTTCTACATCCCTTTTCTCTATTTTTTTTTAAGACAAGCATGTAAAGTATGCTAAAGTATGTTTTAGATCCTTTCATGCTACATTGTTTTGATCCGGACAGCATTTTCACAGAATCAAATACTGACACAATTTAAGCGCTGACTAGTGGCAGTGAAATTGAATATCTTAGTGTAAGACCCAAAGGGCCATATTTACCGGATCTATGACAGAATTTCGACAGACAGAATTTCGACCTACACAAATATCGGTGTAATTATATCGATTGCAAGAATATCGACGCCCTATGTACAACATGGTAAGTACCAAAATATCGAAAAAATAATATCGATGTTAAAAATATCGTTGTCAAATATATCGATTTTTTTGGTTTAAAATAACATGAAAAATACTGTAAATAATACTTATAAATTACTTAAAAATATCTAAATATATTTAATAATGGTAAAAAAAAAAATACATATTTAATAAAAAAAAATATTACTAACAAATCATATATAATATATACTTACTTAACAATAATTACCATTCCCACTCCAGAGGGTGCAACAGTAGAGAAAGTGTTGGATAGCGTAGGGGTAAAAATTACTATTCCCACTCCAGAGGGTGCAACATTAGGGAAAGTGTTGGATAGCGTAGGGGTAAAAATTACTATTCCCACTCCAGTGGGTGCAACAGTAGGGAAAACTGACCCTGAACCCAAAAAATATCCCTTTACCCAAGAACTGAAAACTGACCCTGAACCCTAAAAATACCCCTTTACCCAAAAACCCAAAACTGACCCTGAACCCTAAAAATACCCCTTTACCCAAAAACTGAAAACTGACCCTGAACCCATAAAAATACCCCTTTACCCAAGAACTGAAAACTGACCCTGAACCCTAAAAATACCCCTTTACCCAAAAACTGAAAACTGACCCTGAACCCTAAAAATACCCCTTTACCCAAGAACTGAAAACTGACCCTGAACCCTAAAAATACTCCTTTACCCAAAATTAATTAATATTACAATTAAATTACTTCCCACCCTATTCCCCTATAAACCCACAACCCGCTCCAGTAGTAAAACATATAATTTAGTTAAAAATATACATAAATTATCAATTAATTATTCAATTATTCAATTAAAATAAATCATTGTCAATTAATATTTAATTGCAAAATAAATTAATCATTAAAAAATAATTATTTAATTACAAATAAATTACTTCCCACCCTATTCCCCTATAAACCCACAACCCGCTCCAGTAGTAAAACATATAATTTACTTAAAAATATACATAAATTATCAATTAAATAATCAATTAATCAATTAAAATAATTCATTGCCAATTAATATTTAATTGCAAAATAAATTAATCATTAAAAAATAATTATTTAATTACAAATAAATTACTTCCCACCCTATTCCCCTATAAACCCACAACCCGCTCCAGTAGTAAAACATATAATTTACTTAAAAATATACATAAATTATCAATTAATTAATCAATTAATCAATCAAAATAATTCATTGCCAATTAATATTTAATTGCAAAATAAATGAATCATTAAAAAATAATTATTTAATTACAAATAAATTACTTCCCACCCTTTTCCCCTAAAAACCCACAACCCGCTCTGGTAGTAAAACATATAATTTACTTTTATATTTTTTTTATTTATAAAAACATATTAAACACATATTATAACAATTCATTTAAATACTTAACTAAAATTTCTAACACATATTAGTAAATCGAAATTACTTTCATCGATATATATGCTATCGATATAAGTAATTTCGATATTACTTACCTTAGGGTCGATATTCTGGCCATCGATATTCTGGACATCGATATTCTGTCCCTTCGATATTAGCAACTCGATATAAGTGTAAGTCGAAATTAAAGATTCGATATTTTGACTGTGTACCATATTTACCATGCAGTTGCATCGCTTTTGCACCACGCAATGAGATGCATGTGCGAAGCAGCTACTAATAAATGCGATTTATCAAGCCATGCAAAACCACCTTGTGTGGCCCTGAAGGGCTTAATCAACTAAGAGTAACGCAACACAGCACAAATCGCTATGTTGTGTTACTGCGCCCTTTGGATTTTGATGCATTCCCAGTTTTACCAAAGCGGTAAACCTGGGAATGCACCAAAACAGGTAAGGCACAGCAATTATTATTAAATTATTATTATTAAAAACATTTGTAACGCGCTCTATCACCATTGGTTTCTTGGCGCTGATAGACAAATGGGGTGGACCGAAAGCAGGAGGTTTAGTCAAATGCAGCTTGGAAGAGCAGAGTTTTTAAAAGTCTGCGAAAACAGTCAAGCTTTGGACAGAGACGAAGGGAAAGGGGAAGGGAGTTCCAAGTGGAGGGGGCCAGGACGGAGAAGCTCAGACCACCGTGCTTTTTCCTTTTAAATCTAGGCACCACAAGGAGGTTTGATGAGGCCGAGCGAAGGGCTCTCGTAGGGATGTGACGGGTCAGAGCCGAAGAAATGAAAACGGGCGCTGCATCAGATAGGGCTTTAAAGGTGGTACATGCCAGTTTAAAGGTGCAGCGTTTGGATACCGGGAGCCAGTGTAGGCTACGAAGGAGGGGAGTGACATGTTGGTGCTTAGGCTGGTGGAAGATCAGGCGGGCGGCCTGATTCTGCACCAGCTGCAGCCGTTGAAGGTGGCAAGCTGGAATCCCTGCATAGAGAATATTGGCATAATTGAGCCTGGAGGTGATAAGCGCAATGACCACTTGGGTCAGGGCTTCTTTACTGAAATACCTGCTGATCTTGCGGATCCGCCTGAGGTGGAAGAAACAGGCAGAAGTGACCGCGTTGATCTGGGGTCGCATTGACAGGTCCTCAGAAATAATCACCCCCAGGCTTTTGACAGAGCTCACGGGAGAGGGTGCTAGCCCCAAGGAAGTTGGCCAGAACGTGGGGTTCCAGGGATGATTGGGGCCTCCTACCAGGACGAGCTCAGTTTTTGTGGGGTTCAGCTTTAAGTGGCTGTGGTGCATCCACTCCGCGATGGTCATCATGGTGGTCTGAAAATTAGTGCGGGAAGAAGGGAGGGAATCTATGGGGAAAATTAACTGAAGATCATCGGCGTAATTAAATATTTTGACCGGGGAGTTACGGAGGGAAACTAATAAAGGTTGGAGGTACAAATTAAAAAGGAGAGGAGAAAGTGCTGAGCCCTGAGGGACTCCGCAAGGAAGGGAAGTGTAAGAAGCGGAGAAGGAGGATAAGTGGACAGACTGAGAGCGTTGATGGAGAAAAGATTTGAGCCAATCAAGGGCCACGCCCTGAATGCCAGCGTTGTGGACACGGTCGATCAAAAGAGTGTGATCGACCGTGTCGAAAGCTGCCGAGAGGTCTAATAGGACAAGGGCTTGAGGGGTGTTTTTATCCGCACCTTTCCTAAGGGTGTCCATAACAGCTACGATGACCGCCTCGGTGGAGTGGAGGGGTCTGAATCCTGCTTGTTGGGGGTCTAAGAAGGAAGATTGCTCTATAAAAGAGCTCAAACAGCGAGTGAAATATCTTTATTTCTCCTCATTTTTTCCTCTTTTTAAGTGTGCTGCAGCGATGAAAATGCCTCAGGCGATTGTTTTTGTGCAGGAAGGTGTCACAAAACAATCTTACTTACAACACAGGCACCCTTGCGCCATAGGGCAAAGGTGCCTGCAACGGCGCTAGACAGCACGTTGCGTGCTAGCGCTGGGAAAAGGCAGGAATGTGCCGTATTATATTAAATAGGGTGCATTACTGCCCTTTCCATGCCAATCATCCCTGCAAGGTGACTTGCTGAGCTGCACGACAAATTGGTGAATATGACCCCCCCAGAGCTTTTTCTATACTGTGGATGACGGACAGTATTATTTATAATTACTACTACTGCGCCATATATGCTGCTGGTCAGAGACGAATAGAAAAGTGACTAAGCGCGACAGAATTACATAACGAGGCGTTTGCACGACGAGTTGTTAAAACAGCACTGCAGCCTGCCCGACAGAAAGCGCTGTAGGGAAGTCGATTGGTCCACTAGGTTCCTGGAAAACAATAATGCGGGCCAAATTAATCTTACCCCTGACTGACACTTTTCGATGTAAACCTCTGGGAAAGAACATTGAGAGCAAAGTAACAAGAGCAGCATTGTCAGGGGATCATTTGTCTGTCCCTGACAGTCACTCTCGGCTTGTCACGCGCTGAACCCTCACGCTGGTGAGACGTCAGAACGTGGCATAACTGACAATGATGCACGCGCTTTCCTCGAGGCATTGGCACACAAGGATAGCCATTTTTATATTCGGTGTGTCGTAATTAGATAAAAGTAGACATACCAAATCGAACATCAGCCATGGATCACTGGTCTGGAATGCAGAGACGTGTTGCTGCGAGTGTAGCATTTTTCTAACTCGCTGAGAACAAGATAAAAAAAATGCTCCTGCAAGCAAAACGTGTGCTCAGTATACAGCAGGCCTGTATGTCACCAAGAGTTTTTACAAACACCCCTAAAATATTTTCCGTTCGACTGCCGTTATGGAAAGATTTACTAGCTTTGACCTCGATTATGAGTACCTAGTAAGATGCACCCAGCTTCGAGACAGTGGACCCTGCAAGGCTTGTGTGCCTGTGATACCACCTGAAGCAGTGCCTCATGTTTGGGCGCTTCTGTGGCACAAAATGCAGTGGTATAACAACGCATACTTGAACGGGAACAGTGAAATATATGAATTCATTAGGTCCTATGAATAGCACCGAATGTGAATTTGATGCTAAAAATTGGGGGCATGACATGTAGATTTTTTTGTAGAAGCAACCAAAATCCACACATCAAAATTTGCATGAACCATAATATACCTCCTCCCCCCTTAAATTTAGCAACATCGGATCTGCCTAAATTCAGAGGGGTAAACAAAGAATGTGCAAACTTGAAAATTATTTTGTTTACTTTCGGGTGCTGCTATACAATTAATCAAATAGTATAAAAACAAACTAATAACTCCACAATGCATAAGGAGTGTGCCGGTAAGACAACTGGGACATTTGTCCAAAGAAGTTGCACAGTGTAAATATTTATCTAACCACAACATGCACCATTGCCGCTGGCGCGCTAAGGAGTCGGGAAGAGGCAGCCATTGATATGTTCAATGATGAACCATCTGGGGCGACTTTCCAAAATCAACCATCTACCTCTAATGATGGGGCAAGTGTGACCTCCCGTGATATAATTAAAAGATCGGAGAAGCTTAAAAAAGGTGAACAAGCCAAATGGTGGGAGCACCGTTCACTCTCCCGTTATATGGAAGTGGGGAGAGTTCCCCGGGGGCTTTGAATCATGCTGGTCCCCACGTATGAAGCACCTAATCCCGAATTGCTGACTGAATGGGCGTATTGTAACTTGCAGTCGTCAATGAACCTAATGACGATTCTTGCTAAGTATTCTGAAATTGACCGCGCGGCATATGAGCAGCAAATATGGGCACTCGAGTTGGAGTTTGACAATTTTGAGCAAAACGCTGCCAATAAAAAAATGAAATATGACATGCTGGCGCGAATAGTAAAAGAGGAGGAAACAATTAGAAAAAGAAAAGCAATTCAATTTCAGTGGGACGAACAGGGGCAAGTCTTCACGTTTGCCAAACGCTTCGATGCTGTAAAGAAAAACATCTTAAAATCTATGGCGGCACCTCCCAACAATCAAGCATCGGGTAATCCGCCTAATATTGCCAACTCAACCACATCCCTATCTGATCTAAGCTCCATACCTGACAGTGGTTCAGACAACGACCAAGCAGGTTTCAGTGGTGATTTGGGGTTTCATCGGTACTCCCTAGCCCAAGAAGTAGACTGTATGAGGCGGGATCGCCTCGATTCACTACGGCCCAGGCAGTCAAAACCATGAGCGGCAAAAATTTCAAACGCCAAACACGGCGCAAATGCAGCAGGGCGAGGAAGGGGAAACAGAAACAAGAACTACAACTGGACACGCAAAGTAACGCCTCAATAGGCAACTCAATCTGCAGTAACTCTGTTATAAATCTCTCTGCAATTGAGCTGAATGCAGGGGAAATGCAAATTTTATCTTTGGGATTGTCATTTAGTCCAGAGAGTAATTTTCGTTATGCTCAGACCATTGTTGACATTTATCAGTACATTCGAAAGCTCAAACTGAAAAAAATATTTTCGTCAAAAGAAAATAAAGATAACTCTATGGAAGACATGATTACCCAGTCTAACAGTCCAGGCATTTTGTCCAGGCATTTTGACGGCCAGAGACATGGGATTACGGAAAGATCTACTGGAGTTGCAAGAAGAAAGTACCCGGTCCTCTAATGATGACATTAATTTGGCGAGCTCTGGAACAGTACGTGCATTTTCTCAATTTAAAGCAAAATTGACTTTTTGCCCATTGATGATCAAGGACAATATTGATTATTATCATGAATTGGTAATTGCAGATGTGAAAAAATTACACCATAAGGTTGCACGTTGTCAGTTTAATTACTCCAAGCAAGACAAATTGTATCACAAGTTAATTAAAAAATTGCAAAATGACAAATCAGTGATTATTCGTCAATCTGACAAAGGTGGTAATATAGTTATTTGGCTTAGGGACATGTACTTAGAAGAAGCTTGGCAACATCTTAATGATAAAAAATGATGCTACAAGAGGGTCGATTTACCTACTGTTAAGTCATCTTGGAATAACTATTACTTGAAATTAGTAGCTTGGAAAAGCTTAGGGCTGCTAAGTGGAGATGAATTTAAATTCCTTAAGAATGACAACCCGGTCATTCTGTGTATTTATTTTATACCTTAAATACACAAGCACCTATCTCAGCCTCCAGGCAGACCTATCATTTCAGCCTGCAACAGCCTCTTGGAAAACAAATCTAAGTATATTAATTTCTTCCAGCAGGAACATGTGACCAACCTGCCCTCCTATGTACAGGATACGGGAGATTTCCTAACGAAATTAAAGGGAATAACATGGCAAGATGATCTAATGCTCATAACATTGGACGTAACTTCGCTCTATACGAGCATTAATCATCTTGATGGTCTCAAAGCTATTCAGCACCTTCTAGATAGTAGGCCACTACACTGTTATACACACAACAGGATGCTGTTGAGCATGATTGAAATATGCCTAGAGAATAACTTTTTCATGTTCCAACAAATGTGTTTCCAGCAAACTAGAGGGGTGGCGATGGGATCCTGCTTCTCCTCCAGTTTTGCTTGCCTGCACATGGGACTGAGGGAGAAGCAGGTTCTCAGAGTCCTTCACACTGAAACCATGAATGATCATGTAGTATGCCTGTACAGATATATCGATGATCTGTTTATTATCTGGAAGGGAGAGGAAAGTCTAGCATATTCCTTTATCAATGAGCTGAATTGTAATTCACTGAATCTGCATTTTACCTCTAACTTGAGTGCAAAGTCTGTTATTTTTTTGGATGTAGAGGTTTACATTGACAACAACACTATCCAAACCAAACTACATCGCAAGGCCACTGCGGGCAACACTGCTGCATGCCTCTAGCCATCACCCAAGACATCTAATTCACAGCATCCTCTTTGGGGAAATGCTGCGCATTAAGAGAATACGCAGCAAGCAAGAGGATGTTAAAGAAGCTCAGGCATTATGCCGTTTACGTTTCTTAGCTAGAGGCTATTCAGATAAGACAATTAAAGCAGCCATGAAACGTACAGATGCCCTAACTAGAGATGAGGCACTCACAACTAAAACAATGAAGAAAGCCACCAGTTCTATGTCAAACTCGGAACCAACCAGATTAGTTGTTACATACAGTAAACAACATTTTGCCGTACGTAACATCATGAGTAAGCATTGGGCTCTCATCAGAAATGATCCTAGTCTCAAGATGGGATCTTGTATATCTCCCACCATTACATATAGAAAAGCGGCCTCAATGCATAATAGCCTAGTTAGCAGCAGTCCAGAAGTCTTGGCTAAGACAAACTGGCTCAGCTCACGTACAGGATTTTTTAAATGCACATCCTGTAAGGCATGTAAGTATGGAGTCAATATGCTTTCTTACACCACACCTTTCAAAGATAAGGCCATCCCAATCACTAAATATCTCACATGTAAAACTGAGTATGCCATATATGTGCTGGAGTGCCCTTGTGCCCTTAGATATGTAGGGATTACCAAACCTCAGGTTCATAAAAGGGTGCTCCAGCACATGACAGCAATTACCAACTGTAATGAAACATATCCAGTCGCTAGACACTTTAATGACTGTCATCAGAGAGATCTGAAATTTTTAAAGTTTTATGTGATTGATGCAGTCATGCGTCTCAGAAGAGGAGGAAATAGAGAGGGGATCCTACGGAAACTTGAAACGCAATATAGTTTAGATCTTGATAGCAAATACCCGTCAGGTCTTAATTCCAGTGAGGATTTCTATACGTGTCTATAAATGGTAGGTTTTATACGTACTCTGCTCTTATGACAACTTACTCAGTTTACAGGGGTTTTTAGGTCTTACATCATTGACTTGTCTTGAATATGAACATTGTTAGTTTAACATCTATGCCTTTTCCGTCGTTGTATATATATATTATTTTTTTTCAAAGTATTGTGTATTTTGCACATTCTTTATACTTTGCACAGTTTGGTGTGCACTACAATTTTAATATATGCACATTTTGCACTTAATCAAGAGCTTCATTTTGACTGCCCACTTCGGCTGAATAGTTGTTCACATACTGGACGTCAGTGTGGATACTTACACACTACAAACTTTGCATATGGTGTGTCAATTCAAATATCTGCTAACTCAATATGTTTTCAACATTGTTACACATATGCACAACTAGATTAGCGCAATTCTGCACTATCAATGTTACAGTGGTTTTTAATTACTATTTTAGTATTAATGTCCGTTTTTAAGCCATGCATAAATTATTTGTGAACATTATGAATTATTTGTAAAAAGGCTACTTTTTAAAATAACATTTATTTTAAATTGTTTATGATAACCAGGAGTCAAATTGGTAACTTCTATGTCTATGATGACGCTCGATGTGTTAATCAGCACAATGAATGCACTGTCACTTTAAATAGCCTGTGAGCACTCCATAGCGTGTCACGTGATCAAGGGCCGTTGAGGCTCAAAACGCGTCATGGCGGAGGTGCAGGGTTTTCCACAATAAAATAACAGCACTTCTCATTTTGGGTCCGCTGTCGTCTTTCTCAAAGCTTTCTGGAATTCCGAGGTGTGACGATTTACTGCTGCTATATATATATATATATATATATTCACTGAAAAAACCATAGGTTATGGACCATATATAGTTAGGAATTCGCATTTACAAAACCTTATTTTACTCACACAAAACCATTGAAATTCCATATATAGTTAGTTGCACTAACTATATATCGCGCACCCGCAATCCACTGCTGATGATGTCACATATTACATCATTCATGACATGGTCAGTGACATCACTGATGACATCACTGATGACATCTCAAATGACATCACTGATGACATCTCAAATGACATCACTGATGACATCACTGATGACATCTCATTTGACATTACTGATCACATCACTGATGATATCATTCATGTGATAATACGATGAACCTCTTCAGACTCTAATATAACCTTAGATACAATCAGTGTAAACAGACACTCACAGACTGTCACTCATCCATGGAGTTACTCACACACCTAGTCAGTCATGCAAAGAATCAATCACACCTCCATTTCCTCAACTATACAGTTATACAAACTTTACTTATTCAAACATATACTAACACATATTTGCTCTCTTATACAATCCCTGATACAAGTTCACAATGATCCATACAGCCACTCACACATTCACTGGCTCTTATGCACAGTTATTTATATATGTCAACTCTCACATGTACTGTGTTTTACATATGTACTTACTTTGACATGTAGCACTGAGATATCCATTCACTTACCAATACACTCATGCACACAGTCAACCGCCCATACAGCTGTTTCCACATGCACTTTTGAAACCATACATCTAGTGAATCAACTGCTCACACATCTATGCACAGAGTCATACACCTCCCAGCCACCCACACACACACTCAGTCTCCCATACAAATACTTGGGCAACCAATCAATAACCCATATAGTTACTCATATAGCTACTTATCAACACATGCAACAGTTTACAGAACAACAGACATAATGATGCACAAATTAAGACAGTTTAGTCACTAACCCATGCACTCAGTGAGACACATTTAATCACTCACTCATACAGTCAGTCATGCACCTACTAAATCCTTCATCCAGACACTTATACATCCACTCATTCTTCAATATGTAAGACATATTTTAACTTTACAGAAACATACAGTCACTGGATGTTGTCATCAGTGATGTCATCAGTGATGTCATTTGAGATGTCATCAGTGATGTCATCAGTGATGTCACTGACCATGTCATGAATGATGTAATATGTGACATCATCAGCAGTGGATTGCGGGTGCGCGATAGATAGTTAGTGCAACTAACTATATATGGAATTTCAATGGTTTTGTGTGAGTAAAATAAGGTTTTGTAAATTCGAATTCCTAACTATATATGGTCTATAACCTATGGTTTTTTCAGTGAATTTTCAAGGTTTTGTAAATGCTAATTCCTAACTATATATGGTCTATAACCTATGGTTTTTTCAGTGAATTTTCAAGGTTTTGTAAATGCTAATTCCTAACTATATATGGTCTATAACCTATGGTTTTTTTCAGTGAATATATATATATATACATACATATATAAACATATATCATCTGTATATCTATATAAATACAAACACAAATGCATGCATACATATACTTATATGCATACAGATGCATGTTATTTACATGAAAGTTGAAAAAACACTAATAAAAGCAAAGCTAAAAAGCCACCTCATTACAAACAGAATGGCTTTAACTTAAACGAGGGCGAGATCTATTGCATTTTCAATGCTTGTTTACTTTGGTTCCATCAAGAAGGCATTCAGATGTGTCACACATTTGCCATAAATTCTGAATGTTAGCACTCTAGTTGCACATTAGATCACTGTAGTAAAGCTACTGCTCACCAGGGACGTCTGCTGCTGGTATTCAAAGTGCATGTTTCAGTCTGCATGTCAGAATTTTTTTAATGAAAAAGAAGAGGATTTGAGAAGTCACTCAAAATGATCCCTAATTTTTCTTTCTGAAGCACTAATCATACCTTCTATGGCAAAATTAACCCCCTCATGTTGTTCCTTTTTAAATTGAGTGTTTTCAGACTTACCACTTCATTCCAATCAAGATGGCTTCTGGTGTGCCATACTTTTGTCATAAGTAAGACTGTTAGCGCTCTAGTTGTTCTTTAGAACACTCTGGGACATTCTGTCATTGGGCTATACTTGGGGTACATCTGGGTGATATTTGGGCTACATTTAGGCTCTTTTGTCTCTGGTGGCCATCTTGGGAGACTGTATGTCAGAATTTTTTAATGAAATTAAAGAGGGTTTGAGAAGTCACTCAAAATGTGCCCTAATTTTTCTTTCTGCAGCACTAATCATAATTCATATGGCAAAATATACCCCCTCATTTTGTTCCTTTTTAAATTAAATGTTTTAAGAGTTACCACTTTATTCCAATCAAGATGGCTTCAGGTGTGCCATACCTTTGTAATAAGTAGTACTGTTAGCGCTCTAGTTGTTCTTTAGAACACTCTGGGACATTCTGTCATTGGGCTATACTTGGGCTACATCTGGGTGATATTTGGGCTACATTTGGGCTCTTTTGTCTCTGGTGGCCATTTTGGGAGACTGCATGTCAGAATTTAATGAAATAGAAGAGGATTTGAAAAGTCACTCAAAATGTGCCCTAATTTTTCTTTCTGCAGCACTAATAATACCTTCTATTGCATAATATACCCCCTCATTTTGTTCCTTTTTAAATTAAATGTTTTAAGAGTTACCACTTTATTCCCATCACGATGGCTCCAGCTGTGCTATACCTTTGTAATAAGTAGGACTGTTAGCGCTCTAGTTGTTCTTTAGAACACTCTGGGACATTCTGTCATTGGGCTATACTTGGGCTACATCTGGGGGATATTTGGGCTACAGTTGGGCTCTTTTGTCTCTGGTGGCCATTTTGGGAGACTGCATGTCAGAATGTTTTAATGAAATAGAAAAGGATTTGAGAAGTCACTCAAAATGTGCCCTAATTTTTCATTCTGCAGCACTAATCATACTTTCTATGGCAAAATATACCCCCTCATGTTGTTTCTTTTTAAATTAAATGTTTTAAGAGTTACCACTTTATTCCCATCAAGATGGCTTCAGGTGTGCCATACCTTTGTAATAAGTAGGACTGTTAGCGCTCTAGTTGTTCTTTAGAACACTCTGGGACATTCTGTCATTGGGCTATACTTGGGCTACATCTGGGTGATATTTGGGCTACATTTGGGCTCTTTTGTCTCTGGTGGCCATTTTGGGAGACTGCATGTCAGAATGTTTTAATGAAATAGAAAAGGATTTGAGAAGTCACTCAAAATGTGCCCTATTTTTTCATTCTGCAGCACTAATCATACTTTCTATGGCAAAATATACCCCCTCATGTTGTTTCTTTTTAAATTAAATGTTTTAAGAGTTACCACTTTATTCCAATCAAGATGGCTTCAGGTGTGCCATACCTTTGTAATAAGTAGGACTGTTAGCGCTCTAGTTGTTCTTTAGAACACTCTAGGAGGCTGCAGTAGAACACAAAGGAATCAACTGACAGTCTCTGTCCTTGTTGGATGTACATGTTTTACTGAGAATGTCAGACTTCATTTTCACATGACTGAGAAAGATAATGTGAATTTACAGAAAATATGCTTTCAGTTTAGCTTATAGATCCCCTTCCAAACCACTGTGGGAAAATCATGAGATATTAGTTTTCTTTCAAACAATATTCATAATATCACAGCAGAAGGTTTTTTCACATGGTAAAATCACCTTAGAACCCACCACAATTCCTAAAACGAGTATGGTACCATCAACAAATGATTTATAATGTAACTAAAGTCCTAAAGCCCTCTATTAACTACAATGCTTTTTAATGAGGTGCTATCATGTATATTGGTCCCAAGATGGCTGCCAACACTTCTTGGATGAAGTGCTGACAGCCAATCAGATCAGATGTGTGGTTAGGCTCCGCCCAGATATATATCTTTTTTTGAACCTAAATTACTCAAAATCCACTGGAGCACATATATTGAGACCTAGCAAAGGCACATCGGGCAAACAGTCCCTACAATTTTGCCAAGTTTCGTGCAAATCCATTCAGCCGTTCGAGCTAAAAGTGAGGCCAACCGCCCTATGGAAATTAACATGGGAAAAACGTGTTTTGGGACCCCCCTTTTTTCTCGGCCCCCCCTTGATGAAACCCCCCCAAATTGTCAGGGGCTGCTCAGAAACAAAATGTTCCATTTTCCTGAAAATTTCAGCCAATTCCGTCCACAAACGCCAAAGTTATTAGACATAGAATTTTCAAAAATCCCATAGAGAAAAAATCCTAACTATATATACCTACTGGCGACCTACTGGTGGTCGCCAGTAGGTATATATAGTTAGGATTTTTTCTCTATGGGATTTTTGAAAATTCTATGTCTAATAACTTTGGCGTTTGTGGACGGAATTGGCTGAAATTTTCAGGAAAATGGAACATTTTGTTTCTGAGCAGCCCCTGACAATTTGGGGGGGTTTCATCAAGGGGGGGCCGAGAAAAAAGGGGGGTCCCAAAACGCATTTTTCCCATGTTAATTTCCATAGGGCGGTTGGCCTCACTTTTAGCTCGAACGGCTGAATGGATTTGCACGAAACTTGGCAAAATTGTAGGGACTGTTAGCCCGATGTGCCTTTGCTAGGTCTCAATATATGTGCTCCAGTGGATTTTGAGTAATTTAGGTTCAAAAAAAGATATATATCTGGGCGGAGCCTAACCACACATCTGATCTGATTGGCTGTCAGCACTTCATCCAAGAAGTGTTGGCAGCCATCTTGGGACCAATATACATGATAGCACCTCATTAAAAAGCATTGTAGTTAATAGAGGGTTTTAGGACTTTAGTTACATTATAAATCATTTGTTGATGGTACCATACTCGTTTTAGGAATTGTGGTGGGTTCTAAGGTGATTTTACCATGTGAAAAAACCTTCTGCTGTGATATCATGAATATTGCTTGAAAGAAAACTAATATCTCATGATTTTCCCACAGTGGTTTGGAAGGGGATCTATAAGCTAAACTGAAAGCATATTTTCTGTAAATTCACATTATCTTTCTCAGTCATGTGAAAATGAAGTCTGACATTCTCAGTAAAACATGTACATCCAACAAGGACAGAGACTGTCAGTTGATTCCTTTGTGTTCTACTGCAGCCTCCTAGAGTGTTCTAAAGAACAACTAGAGCGCTAACAGTCCTACTTATTACAAAGGTATGGCACACCTGAAGCCATCTTGATTGGAATAAAGTGGTAACTCTTAAAACATTTAATTTAAAAAGAAACAACATGAGGGGGTATATTTTGCCATAGAAAGTATGATTAGTGCTGCAGAATGAAAAATTAGGGCATATTTTGAGTGACTTCTCAAATCCTTTTCTATTTCATTAAAACATTCTGACATGCAGTCTCCCAAAATGGCCACCAGAGACAAAAGAGCCCAAATGTAGCCCAAATATCACCCAGATGTAGCCCAAGTATAGCCCAATGACAGAATGTCCCAGAGTGTTCTAAAGAACAACTAGAGCGCTAACAGTCCTACTTATTACAAAGGTATGGCACACCTGAAGCAATCTTGATTGGAATAAAGTGGTAACTCTTAAAACATTTAATTTAAAAAGAAACAACATGAGGGGGTATATTTTGCCATAGAAAGTATGATTAGTGCTGCAGAATGAAAAATTAGGGCACATTTTGAGTGACTTCTCAAATCCTTTTCTATTTCATTAAAACATTCTGACATGCAGTCTCCCAAAATGGCCACCAGAGACAAAAGAGCCCAAATGTAGCCCAAATATCACCCAGATGTAGCCCAAGTATAGCCCAATGACAGAATGTCCCAGAGTGTTCTAAAGAACAACTAGAGCGCTAACAGTCCTACTTATTACAAAGGTATAGCACACCTGGAGCCATCGTGATGGGAATAAAGTGGTAACTCTTAAAACATTTAATTTAAAAAGGAACAAAATGAGGGGGTATATTATGCAATAGAAGGTATTATTAGTGCTGCAGAAAGAAAAATTAGGGCACATTTTGAGTGACTTTTCAAATCCTCTTCTATTTCATTAAAAAATTCTGACATGCAGTCTCCCAAAATGGCCACCAGAGAAAAAAGAGCCCAAATGTAGCCCAAATATCACCCAGATGTAGCCCAAGTATAGCCCAATGACAGAATGTGCCAGAGTGTTCTAAAGAACAACTAGAGCGCTAACAGTCCTACTTATTACAAAGGTATGGCACACCTGAAGCCATCTTGATTGGAATAAAGTGGTAACTCTTAAAACATTTAATTTAAAAAGGAACAAAATGAGGGGGTATATTTTGCCATATGAATTATGATTAGTGCTGCAGAAAGAAAAATTAGGGCACATTTTGAGTGACTTCTCAAACCCTCTTCAATTTCATTAAAAAATTCTGACATACAGTCTCCCAAGATGGCCACCAGAGACAAAAGAGCCTAAATGTAGCCCAAATATCACCCAGATGTACCCCAAGTATAGCCCAATGACAGAATGTCCCAGAGTGTTCTAAAGAACAACTAGAGCGCTAACAGTCTTACTTATGACAAAAGTATGGCACACCAGAAGCCATCTTGATTGGAATGAAGTGGTAAGTCTGAAAACACTCAATTTAAAAAGGAACAACATGAGGGGGTTAATTTTGCCATAGAAAGTATGATTAGTGCTTCAGAAAGAAAAATTAGGGATCATTTTGAGTGACTTCTCAAATCCTCTTCTATTTCATTAAAAAAATTCTGACATGCAGACTGAAACATGCACTTTGAATACCAGCAGCAGACGTCCCTGGTGAGCAGTAGCTTTACTACAGTGATCTAATGTGCAACTAGAGTGCTAACATTCAGAATTTATGGCAAATGTGTGACACATCTGAATGCCTACTTGATGGAACCAAAGTAAACAAGCATTGAAAATGCAATAGATCTCGCCCTCGTTTAAGTTAAAGCCATTCTGTTTGTAATGAGGTGGCTTTTTAGCTTTGCTTTTATTAGTGTTTTTTCAACTTTCATGTAAATAACATGCATCTGTATGCATATAAGTATATGTATGCATGCATTTATGTTTGTATTTATATAGATATACAGATGATATATGTTTATATATGTATGTATATATATATATTCACTGAAAAAACCATAGGCTATAGACCATATATAGTTAGGAATTAGCATTTACAAAACCTTGAAAATTCACTGAAAAAACCATAGGTTATAGACCATATATAGTTAGGAATTAGCATTTACAAAACCTTGAAAATTCACTGAAAAAACCATAGGTTATAGACCATATATAGTTAGGAATTCGCATTTACAAAACCTTATTTTACTCACACAAAACCATTGAAATTCCATATATAGTTAGTTGCACTAACTATATATCGCGCACCCGCAATCCACTGCTGATGATGTCACATATTACATCATTCATGACATGGTCAGTGACATCACTGATGACATCACTGATGACATCTCAAATGACATCACTGATGACATCTCAAATGACATCACTGATGACATCACTGATGACATCTCATTTGACATTACTGATCACATCACTGATGATATCATTCATGTGATAATACGATGAACCTCTTCAGACTCTAATATAACCTTAGATACAATCAGTGTAAACAGACACTCACAGACTGTCACTCATCCATGGAGTTACTCACACACCTAGTCAGTCATGCAAAGAATCAATCACACCTCCATTTCCTCAACTATACAGTTATACAAACTTTACTTATTCAAACATATACTAACACATATTTACTCTCTTATACAACCCCTGATACAAGTTCACAATGATCCATACAGCCACTCACACATTCACTGGCTCTTATGCACAGTTATTTATATATGTCAACTCTCACATGTACTGTGTTTTACATATGTACTTACTTTGACATGTAGCACTGAGATATCCATTCACTCACCAATACACTCATGCACACAGTCAACCGCCCATACAGCTGTTTCCACATGCACTTTTGAAACCATACATCTAGTGAATCAACTGCTCACACATCTATGCACAGAGTCATACACCTCCCAGCCACCCACACACACACTCAGTCTCCCATACAAATACTTGGGCAACCAATCAATAACCCATATAGTTACTCATATAGCTACTTATCAACACATGCAACAGTTTACAGAACAACAGACATAATTATGCACAAATTAAGACAGTTTAGTCACTAACCCATGCACTCAGTGAGACACATTTAATCACTCACTCATACAGTCAGTCATGCACCTACTAAATCCTTCATCCAGACACTTATACATCCACTCATTCTTCAATATGTAAGACATATTTTAACTTTACAGAAACATACAGTCACTGGATGTTGTCATCAGTGATGTCATTTGAGATGTCATCAGTGATGTCATCAGTGATGTCACTGACCATGTCATGAATGATGTAATATGTGACATCATCAGCAGTGGATTGCGGGTGCGCGATATATAGTTAGTGCAACTAACTATATATGGAATTTCAATGGTTTTGTGTGAGTAAAATAAGGTTTTGTAAATGCGAATTCCTAACTATATATGGTCTATAACCTATGGTTTTTTCAGTGAATATATATATATATATATTTTTTTATATATCTATATATATTATTTTTTCCAATCTCAAAATCCTTTGTTTCAAGGAAAAACCGGCACTCCAAAGGTTACTCGACTCGATTTTTTAATCATTTGGATGTATTGTGGCCGAATGCCGCCAGAGCTGGCACCAACGCTTAAGGGCAGGCGAATGGGGTTTGCAGGGCAGACACTTGTGAAAGGATGTCTACATATATATATATTGCCAACACGCCCTTTCATTCAGGAGCTAACTGCCTAACCTGTGCAGTGGTAAAGAGGTGGAAAAGCCAGTACGTCGCCCCCCCCCCGGATGGTCCTAACACTCACTGTAGTTCGTGCCACATGGGGAGAAAGGAAGCAGCCGTTGCTGTTTGAAGAGGCTCGAGTGGAAACTGCCATCTCTGCTTCCTGCGCACTATACCGAATGATTAGTGCTTCTCGAGGCCAGCTGAGGTTGGGACACCACTGGGTGATATGCTTTTCACTGTACCAGCATTCAAAAGTGAGAGGCTGGAAATATGGTCATGGATTTGCGCAAAACTGACAAAGCTGGAAGTTGTGGAGGGCGGGCCATAGTGTTTGCACCAATAAGTAAACACTAATTACACCTTTAAAATTGAGCTCTCAAGTGAAATAAAATTATGTGTGAAGCGGGCACTGAGGAAAGCCGTCATGCTGAAATGCGTCTGCCCAAGCGTTTTACTGTACTTTACAGGGCTTTTTAATCTAAACCTGAAGAAGCAATAAAGTTTTACCTGAGCCTCTGAGCATGTGTCGGACCCATTCGTGAAGTGGGACTGGTGTGGAGATGTTGAGCGGTTACAGGCACCGCTTTGCTGGCATGCCCTTTTGGTTAGGATCTACGTGCCTAACCTGTGCAGAGTGGTAAAGAGGTGGAAAAGCCAGCACGTCGCCCCACCACCGGATGATCCTAACACTTACTGTAGGTCGTTGCCACATGGGGAGAAAGGAAGCAGCTGTTGCTGTTTGAAGAGGCTCGAGTGGAAACTGCCATCTCTGCTTCCTGCGCACTATGCCGGATGATTAGTGCTTCTTGAGGCAAGCTGAGTTTGGGACACCACTGGGTGTTTGGATATGCTGTTTACTGTAGCAGCATTCAACAGTGAGAGACTTGGAAAAATTGCCATGGATTTACCAAAACTGTCAAAGCTGGAAGTTGTGGAGGGCGGGCCATAGTGTTTGCACCAATGAGTAAACACTAATTACACCTTTAAAATTGAGCCCCCAAGTGAAATAACATTATGTGTGAAGCGGGCACTGAGGAAAGCCGTCAGGCTGAAACGCGTCTGTCCAAGCATTTCACCGTACTATACAGGAGATTTTAATCTAAACCTGAAGAAGCAATAAAGTTAAACCTGAGCCTCCAGGCATGTGTTGGACCCATTCGAGAAGTGGGACTGGTGTGGAGATGTTGAGCGGTTACAGGCACGTACCTAACCTGTGCAGAGTGGTAAAGAGGTGGAAAAGCCAGCACGTCGCCCCCTCCTGGATGGTCCTAACACTCACTGTAGTTCACGGCCACATGGGGAGAAAGGAAGCAGCTGTTGCTGTTTGAAGAGGCTCGAGTGGAAACTGCCATCTTTGCTTCCCGCGCACTATTCTGAATGATTAGTGCTTCTCGAGGTCAGCTGAGGTTGGGACACCACTGGGTGTTTGGATATGCTGTTCACTGTACCAGCATTCAACAGTGAGTGGCATGGAAAAATCGTCATGGATTTGCGCAAAACATACAAAGATGGAAGTTGTGGAGGGCGGGCCACAGTGTTTGCACCAATGAGTAAACACTAATTACACCTTTGAAATTGAGCCCCCAAGTGAAATAACATTATGTGTGAAGTGGGCACTGAGTAAAGCCGTCAGGCTGAAAGGCGTCTGCCCAAGCGTTTCACCGTACTTTACAGGACTTTTTAATCTCAACCTGAAAAAGCAACAGAGTTTTACCTGAGCATCCGAACATGCGTAGGACCCATTCGTAAAGTGGGGATGGTGTGGAGATGTTGAGCGGTTATAGGCACCGCTTTGCCGGCATGCCCTTTCGGTCAGGAGCTACGTGCCTAACCTGTGCAGAGTGGTAAAGAGGTGGAAAAGCAAGCACGTTGCCCTCCTGGATGGTCCTAACACTCACTGTAGTTCGTGGCAACATGAGGAGAAAGGAAGCAACTGTTGCTGTTTGAAGAGGCTCGAGTGGAAACTGCCATCTCTGCTTCCTGCAGACTATGCCGAATGATTAGTGCTTCTCGAGGTCAGCTGAGGTTGGGACACCACAGGGTGTTTGGATATGCTGTACACTCTACCAGCATTCAATAGTGAGAGGCATGGAAAAATCTGCATGGATTTGCGCAAAACTGACAAAGCTGGAAGTTGTAGAGAGCGGGTCATAGTGTTTGCACCAATGAGTAAACACTAATTACACATTTAAAATTGAGCCCCCAAGTGTAGTAACATTATGTGTGAAGCGGGCACTGAGGAAAGCCGTCAGGCTGAAACGCGTCTGCCCAAGCATTTCGTTTCACCGTACTTTATAGGACTTTTTAATATAAACCTGAAGAAGCAATAACGTTTTACCTGAGCCTCCGAGCATGTGTCGGACCCATTCGTGAAATGGGACTGGTGTGGATATATATATCCAATGCGTATCAAAGTATTTAACTTCTTCCTCAGGGGCGGCTGCATAGAAGGCGTCAGGAGCACCAGCATGCCTTTTCATATTCTCCCCGCACTTAGTGGGTGCGGTTTAGTGCCCAGGGGCATTGCTGGATCGCGTACTTCCCTCAGTGGGTTCCGTCACCTTCATCGCATCAATTGTTTTTATTTACCCTCAGTGGGGCTCCGGTTAAAACACAGGTTAAATAATGCCCCAACAGCAGTGCCACATCGGTCGGGAATCATTTCCCCGTAGCCTCTACTTGTTTCCTGAGATGGTGCACCCTGGCCCGGTTGGGCTGCCGCATATAGATTCTTCAACAAATTGCACAACACAAGCCGGGATGCACACACATGCTGTTGGAAATATTTCACATCCTGTTGGAAATATTTATTAGCCTGGCGGCCAGCTAATTCACACCAGAATTACTTCTCTCAATGCCCAACGCGTTTCAAAGTATTTACGCGTTTCAAAGTATTTAACTTCTTCCTCAGGGGAGGCTGCATAGAAGACGTCAGGAGCACCAGCATGCCTTTTCATATTTTCCCCGCCCTTAGTGGGTGTGGCTTAGTGCCCGGGGGCATGCTGGATCGCGTAGTTCCCTCAGTGGGTTCCGTCACCTTCATCGCATCAATTGTATATATATATATATATATTACCTATGGCGGTCGCCAGTAGGTAGTTATAGTTAGGACCTATTTTTCCATAGGAAATCTGCAGCATTCTATTTGCAATAACTTTGACGCCGGTCGTCGAATCTCCACAAATTTCTCAAAACTTGTTGAGCGCTCCGGTCCACTCCTATCCTGAAAGTTTGGGGTGATTCATCAAGCAGGAGCAGAGAAAAAAGGGGGCACCAAAACGTGTTTTCCCCTATGCAATTTCCCATAGGAACCTTTAGCCGCAGCTACAGCCCAAACTGCTGAACGGAATTACACCAAATTTGGCAAAGAGGTAGTCCTTGGTGCAGACTCGTGTCTTTTTGTTAACCACATGGCTGCTAGGCGTTTTCCCGTCCTGCGCTAAAAAATCTAAAACACCATAAATCATGACGAGCTGGCCTTGTCATCCGCGCACGGCAGGTAAGCGCCATGACGAGCCCAGCTCGTCATTAGCTTCGAAGGGGTTAAATGGTAAAAATCTGTTCAGTAGTTCCTGAGAAAATCAAAAGTAAAATCACATATATATATCTATGGCCGCGCAGGATCTGCGCACCCTCCCAATGACAAGCTGTATGCTAATTGGCTGTCAACACTCCAAACCAGGAAGTGCTGGCAGCCATCTTCTGCCTCGGTAGAACCGAGGCACAAGAAAGCAAAACAAACGCAAAAATGCAAAAAGGGGGCAGGGTAGAAACACCCTGACTCCCTAGGCCTGCTTAGGAGGTCTCCCAAGGACCCATAGGGCCCCAAAATATATATATATATTTTTTTAAATCGGCAAAATCCATGAAGGGTGCGCAGATCCTTTCAATTACGTGCGGGGGCTCTCAAGCCCCCCCAGCCCTGGGGACCGCAACCCACTGGGGCTTCTTTCAATTAGGTGCAGGGGGCTCTCAGGCCCCCCAGACCTCGGGACAGCCACCCTGGGGCATCATGTGCATGGGGGGATCTCAGGCCCCCTGAGCCCCGGGGACCGCCACCCTCCGGTGTTTCGATAAATAATGGGCGAGGGGCTCAAAGGCCCATCCAAGTCCCGGGAACCGCCATCCCTGGGGCTTTAAAAAAACAAAGACCCTGTGTTGGAGGGCTCAAGCCCCCCACACACCCCGGGGACCGCCACCTATCCAGGGACTCTAAATATTTAAATTGGGGGGTCCGTGGTGGACCCCCCAGCCCCGGGGACCACGACCCCCCTGGGGCTTTGTAGGTTGTGGGAGGGTGCTGCGCGGCCCCCCTCCCAAAGCCTTGTCATGGCCCTGGGGACTGCCACCCCCCAGGGCCTGCTCCTGCTGTGTCTTCCCCCGGGACACTGTACTTTGCTATGGCAGAGCGGGGGCCATGTGGCTCCTGCCCTGCCATAGCAAACTTGGCTTGCAGTTTGAAAGAGAGAGCAGGATAATCAGGTCTCTCTTTCTGAATTCAAACCAAATTGCTTTTCCACACAGGGAGCTGCATCTTAACAGCTCCCATGTGGAAAAGCAATGCCGGCTCCCGAGGGAAGGGGGAGCCGACAGGACCGTGGGGGGATTGGGGACCATCCCACGGTCCATAACAGAGAGGGCCAGCCCCAGGGGATGGGGTCCCCGGGGCTACAAATGGCCTGGGAGGGGGCCATGTGGCCCCCCTCCCCCCTAAAAAAGCACAAAGGCCGGACCCAGGGATGGCCTTAGGAGGGGGCAAGGCAGCCCCCATAAAAAAATGTTTATAAACAATATGGCCATGCCCCAGGGATGGGGTCCCCGGGGCAGTTTTTGGCCTATGGAGGGGGGCCAAGTAGCCCCCTTCCCAAAATTAAAAAAAAAAATTGGGGGTCAGGCCCTGGTGGATTGTGTCCCCAGAGCCAAGAATATTTGGAAAACAAGGGGGGCTACACAGCCCCATTCTTAAAATAAAAACGGCATCCCGCCGGAGGTCACGCGCCCTCCTTTGAGCACTCTGCAAACACGCCCCCTGGTGCGCTAGCAGATGGGAAATAAGTTCCCCATGAATAGTGGGGGTCCCTGGTTGCCTACCAGCGCACCAGGAACCTCTAGTATGCGCCAGGGTGCTGCATTGCAGAGAGGTGTTCTGAGGCCACGCCCCTTTTTACAAATATTTGCAACGCAGCACTGTGGCACTTAATAGAGGTAGCTGGTGGGCTAGTTGCACCCCAGGGACCCTCAGTATTTAAGAGGAGTTAATACCCCAACTTTTAACGCACCACGAGGCACGTTTGCACAGTGGTGAAGGGACGGGGCGGGCCTGATTTGACATGTGCGCATACACACCCTGTGGCGTGGTTTAAATTGGGGTATTAATTCTTCTTCAATCCTGAGGGTGACTGGGGGCCAACTAACCCACCGGGTACCTCCAGTAAGCCCCACGGAACTGCGTTGCAGAGTGTTGTAAAAAGGGGCGTGGCCTATAAACACCTCTCTGCAACACAGCTCACTGGCACATACTGGCTGTACCTGGTGGGCTAGTTGGCCCACAGAGACCCTCAGGATTGAGGAGGAATTAATTCCCCAACTTAAACTGCCCCAGAGGGTGTGTTTGCAGACATGTCACTTCAGGCCACGCCCCTCTTCCTTAACCACTGTGCAAGCATGCCCTGTGGCAAGTTTTAAGTAGGAGGATAAACTCTCTTTAAATTCTGAGGGTCCTTAAAGGGCCAACTAGCCCAACAGGTATCTCCATTATGCGCCAGGGAGCTGAGTTGCAGACAGGTGTTCAGAGGCAACGTCCCTTTTCACACCTCTCTGGAATGCAGCTCTGTGGCACTTACTGGAGGTACCTAGTGGGCTAGTTTAAGCCTAGAGACCCTTAGGGTTCAAGGGAACTTAATCTCTCAATTTAGAACGGGTTTAGGGCGCGTTTACAAAGTAGTGACGGGAGGGGATGGGGCCTCAGGTGACGTGTGCAAACACGCCCTGTGGCACATTTTAAGTTGGGGAAATAATTCTCCTTCAATCTTGAGGGCCCATGGGGGCCAAGTAGTCCACCAGGTGCTTCCAGTAAGTGCCACTGTGCTGCGTTGCAGAGAGGTGGTATAGGCAGTGCCCATTTTTATAACTCTCTGCAACGCAGCTCTGTGGTGCTAACTGGAGATACCTGGTGGGCTAGATGTATCCAAGGGACGCTCAGGATTCAAGGGGACTTTATCCCCCAAATTAAAACGGTCACAGTCCGTGTTTGCACACGTCAGCTCAGCCCCCCTCCCCTCCCTTCACCAGTGTTCAAACGCGCCCTCTGGCTTGTTTTAAGAGGTAGTTTTAATCCCCCTGCCCTATTATATACTAGGGGCTTACAGAGGACGTCAAGCTAATAACAGGGGTACCCCAATGCATAGTGTTCCCTAGTGTATGTAGGTATTTTCACTGTATTCTAAGTGTCTTTTAGCATAGCACTGGCTCTTGGACTGGTTAGTCAGAGTCAGTTACAACCAGTACTCATCTGAAAAAGTTGAGGGAACAGGATGATTTTGCAACAAAGCTTCTTTCTGCTCCTCTGTTTGTTCATTCTGCGCGTCTTCCTTCTTCCTGCACTTTTCTTTGTCATTGAGGACTTCTGTTGCTTCTTTCTGCATTTCTTTTTCTTCTTTCTGTGTGTTTTTCTTCTTTCTTCACATGTCCTACCTCTGTAGGCATAGTTAGAAACTAGCATTTAAAAAGCTTTAAAATTCACTTACAAAAACCAAAGGTTTCAGTTACGTTAAAGTTAGAAATTAGCATTTAAAAAACCTTTGAAATTCACAGAAAAAACCTCGCTTTCAGGGGCGTTATAGTTAGCTGGACATTTCACTCGTACAAAACCATTGAAATTGCCCCATTATAGTCAGTTCAGCTAACTATAACTTGCGCGCCTGCAATGCACTGCTGATAATGGCACATATTACATCACTCATGACATTGTCAGTGACATCACTGATGACATCTCAAATGACATCACTGATGACATCACTGATGACATCATCCTTGTGATTGAGTGGCAGACCTCCTCTCACCCTAATATACCTTTGATACACACTCATAAATAGAAACTAACATTTTCAAAACAATGGACATACTAATACCAGTTACAACACACCTATTCAGTAATTCCAAGATCTACAAACACATCCACTCATTCACCAACAGTCCCTATACAGTCACTCATACATGTACTCACTCATCCTATGCACTCATACACCTATACATCCTGTTACACACTGCTATTCATCCATAGAGTTACTCACACAAATAGTCAGACAGGCAAACAAAATATCAAACATCCATTTACTTCTACAGAAACTTAAGCATACTTACTCTCTTAAATCACTTATAGAAACAAATACTAATTTATACAGGTACTCTTCCAATCTCTCACTCTCACATATACTCACTTATATACACCAATATTCACATATGCTAGTCTAAAACATATGTAGTTACTCATAAAGACACTATTGAGACAGTCATTCACTCACTAACACACCCATACACACTCTCATCCACCCATACAGTCCTGCACACATACTGTCTCAACACATACAAACAGTGACGCACTCATTCATTCACCTATGCACTAAGTAATACCCCCCACTGAACCATACAGACACTCAGACACTCATACTGATACTTGAAAAACCAACTAATAACCTATATAGACACTCATGTAGCTACTCACCAACCCATGCAGCCACTTATACACAAAGCGAGAGACTGCTACAGATATTTACATATTTAAACATTACTCACTAACCCATGTTTCCACTAAGATACACTTAATTAGTCGATTATACAATCAATTTTACAAACATAATTTCATCCATTTAGACACTTATATACCCACTTATTCTTCCATCGACCTTGAGATATACATATATAAAAAATATTTAATTTTCAGAAAGACACACATTCACTGGATGATGTCATCAGTTATGTCATTTGAGATGTCATCAGTGATGTCATGAGTGATGCCACTGACCATGTCATGAGTGATGTAATATGTGACATCATCAGCACTGCATTGCGGGCGCGCAAGTTATAGTTAGCTGAACTAACTATAACAGCGGAATTGCAATGGTTTTGTACGAGTGAAATGTACAGCTAACTATAACGCCCCTGAAACCTATGTTTTTTTCAGTGAATTATATATATGTATATATATATATATAAACGCGTCGAGCCTTTTGAATTCGAGGGACATCGAAGTGCAAGTGCGCTGTCATCCGCACTACAGAGAGATACCTGCATTGGGGCCATTCTTACTGGGGCAACCATGTGTTTGGATGAAATTAGCGGCCGGCCCGGTCGCGAGAGTGGCCCGCCGCATAGCGGATCTGCGGCGCCCAGAAACGCTGGGTGCCGGTTTGGAAGTGCCGGGCTCTGAGTTTTGGAGGGCTTAAGGACAACACAGCTTGACATTTAGGGTTTCCTCAACCCACTGGGGTGTTTGATGGGCGTAATGTGGACAGGCAACAGCGCCCACTTGCTTTGAACATATTTTGAGCACTGCAAGTACCTGAATGTATAGCGCATGGGTGAGACATGTGACACGCCAACTGGGACGGGACTTAATAATAAAAAGCAGATTGATGCTCAATACAGCTGCTGCCTGGCTTGCCATTTCGGCCCGTGAACAAGAACTCCGGTTCGAAACGCGTCGAGCCTTTTGAATTCGAGGGACAACGGAGTGCAAGTGCGCTGTCATCCGCACTACAGAGAGATACCTGCATTGGGGACATTCTCACTGGGGCAACCTTGTGTTTGGATGATATATATATAGGCATGTCCTCCTACGTGATGAACACTTGAAACCTGATCTTGGGAATAATCCACAGATCACGTTTCGGAAAAGCAGATCGTTGAAAGACGAACTAAGCCATAACCATGTCACGCAAACAAATCGAGGTATACAGGGTATACAACCAGGCTACAAGTGCTGTAACAAATGCAAAGCCTATAAAGGGAGTTCAAATTGTAAAAAACTGTTAATTCCCAGTACTGGAAAGGAATTTGCAATTAAGAAACACCTGACCTGCAACACCACACATTGTGTATACATTCTAATTTGCCCACGTAACAAATGGTATGTGGGTAGTACTAAACACCAAGCCAAGAAGAGAGTCCTTGAGCATCTTTGAGCTATTAGGAATAATAACAGACTATATCCTATAGCTCAGCATTTTCACTCACATCAATACCAGGATGAGACAGGAGTACGCATGATTGTGATTGATTGTGTTGACCTTGGGATTAGGGGGGGTAATAAGGAATTATCCCTAAGAAAATTAGAATCAATGTATATCATCGATTTTGAAAGTATTGCACCAAATTGATTAAATGTCACTGAGGAATTGGCAGTACACTTGCATTAATTTTATTGTGTGAGCTAACAACAGTATAGTATTGCAGTCACAAGTTTTTATTAATTTTAAATTTCTATTTTCATAGATGCTTGGATGGTGTAGAATATTGTGGCCACAGGAATATTAACGCACATGGAGGCCCAACTTAGGCAACAACGTGTTGTGGCACTAGGATGTATATACCAGTGGATATTTGACAGTTATAACAACCAATAATGTCCAAGCCCACTTGGGCATTATCTTCCTAACTTTGCCACATCAAATAGGATGGTGATTTGTGTTATGGATTGTTTTAACTTATTCAAAGTTGCCCCTATTTGACAAAAAGCTATGGAATTAGCACAACATGATTATGTGCACTTTACAAGTTAAACGTATGCACACAGGTGTTTAGAGATGACTGTAATGATTTTGCACATTCCAAAATGGCCGATATAAATAATGCCAAAGCCCACTTGGGCAAAACCGTCCCAGTTCGTCGCATGACTTAAGAGTGTATTTTATGAAATGAATTGTCATGACTCAGATTGAAGTTACACCAATTGTACGCATAATTATGAATGACTAATACGTGATTAAGTATAAGTTACAATCTTAGCTACGTGCGTTTACAATTGTTTACTTGGTGGCCGCAATAGTTTTTCACACATTAAGATGGCCGATATATTTACCAGCATGGACACAGCACCAGAAAGTAGTCCTATGTTAATGTTTATGATTTGTTTTACACCAATGGATTTAAATTTGATTGTGTGCACTGAGACTCTCGAACGTGATCAAGGCTTAATCGCCGAAACGCGTTGTTTGTTGCCGCAATAAATCATTCTTTGCAGAAGGAAGGTGTCCGAGTATTTTTTATACGAAAAAGATTGGTGAGAGGACGTTTTGGGACTTCCGATGTCCCTGCTCGGACCGCCCGATGACAGCTTCTTTAACTATACCGGAGATCGGTGGGAGAATATATATAGGTTTGACACCGGTTATAGTTAGCTGAAAATGTTACTGACATAAAACCATTGAAATTCCCACGTTATAGTTAGTTGGACTCACTATAACTTGCGCGCCTGCAATGTACTGCTGATGACGTCACATATTACATCACTCATGACATGGTCAGTGACATCACTCATGACATCACTGATGACACCATCCAGTGAATGTGTGTCTTTCTGAAAAATAAATATGTTTTATTTATGTATATGTAAAGGTCGATGGAAGAATACATTTTTAAATAAGTGTCTTAATGGATGTTTTTTTAAAAAAAAAATGATTGGTTAACTGGCTTATTAAGTGTATCTTAGTGAATACATATATTAGCGAGTATTGTTTAAATATTTAAATGTTTGTATCAGTGTTTCACTTTGTGTATAAGTGGCTGCATGGGTTGGTGAGTAGCTACATGTGTGTATATGGGTTATTAGATGTTTTTTTAGTATCAGTATGAGTGTCTGTATGGTTTGGTGGGGGTGTTACTTAGCACATAGATGCATCAATGACTGACTCACTGTTTGTATGTGTTTTGAAGACAGCATATGTGCAGGACTGTATGGGTGGGTGAGTGTGTATATGTGTGTGTTAGTGAGTGAATGACTGTCTCACTAGTGTCTTTATCAGTAACTACATATGTTTTAATCTAGTATATGTGAGTATTGATGTATATAAGTGAGTATATGTGAGAGTGAGAGATTGAAAGAGTTCTTGTTTAAATAAGCATGTGTTTCTGTAAGTGATTGTTTAAGAGAGTAAGTATGTGTAAGTTTCCTTAGAAGTAAGGTGGTAGTGTGTGTATAGCTGTATACACAAATAAATGGATGTTCAATAGTTTATTTGCATGTGTGATTATGTGTGTGAGTAACTTTTGGATGACTGTCGTGTGTAACAGGATGTATAGGTGTTTCACGACATATGATGAGTGAATATATGTATGAGTGACTATATAGAACTGTTGGTGAATGAGTGGATGTGTATATAGATGGTGGTATTACTGAATTGGTTGTTGTAACTGGTATGGGTATCTCTATTTTTTTGAAAATTTTAGTTTCTATTTTTGAATATATGTTTCAAGGGTTACATTACACTGAAAGGAGGTCTGTCACTCTGTCACAAGGATGGTGTCATCAGTGATGTCATGAGTGATGTCACTGACCATGTCATGAGTGATGTAATATGTGACGTCATCAGCAGTGTATTGCACGCGCGCACGTTATAGTGAGTCCAACTAACTATAACGTGGGAATTTCAAAGGTTTTATGTCAGTAAAATTTCCAGCTAACTATAACCGGTGTGAAACCTATGGTTTTTTCTGTGAATTTCATAGGTTTTGTAAATGCTAATTCCTAACTATATATAGGTCCTCAAACCTACGTTTTCTTCAGTGAATTTCAAAGGTTTTTTAATAGCAAATTTCTATTACTATCAAATATAATATTTTTTATAATGAATCCTATATTGTATATTTATGTAATACTATTTTTTTTATTTATATTCTTCATTTTTTTATTTTTTTTTGCCGTGGAGCGCTCCCGTTTGCGCTATTGCCGCGTACGAAAACATCATCATGACGTATCGCGAGCCGCGTCCGCGTGATACGCACGACGTAAGCGCACCCCGAAGTACCCGAGCGCATACAATCGCGCTACGTAAGCGTCCCGGGGCGCGTAGCGTAAGCGCGTCGGGTCATGTGACCTCAAAATAACACTTTTCATTGGTTCAGAACAGTTTTTTTTTTCAAATGATGAAAGCCCCCACCTTTTTTCCTCATTCTCACTTTGTACTTTGACTGAGGAAGACCTGTTTGCAGACCTATTTGTACTGAGAAATGGCTACAGTAGCAGCAGCAGCAGGAGCATCTCAACCACCACCACCACCACAAGGACCACCACAACACCACAGTGGTGGAGAAGAAGAAGAGGAGGAGGAGGAGGAGGAGGAGAGGCGGTTCCTGCCTGAAGATAATACCCCCTATAAGCCAAAGGAGCACATTGTCTGGGAGTTTTTTAAAATCCCAAGGGGCCTAAAGAAAGTCAATGCTCCAAAAGTTACATGTCTGATCTGTGGCACTGTACTTTCCAGAGGGAACCGTGCCAAAAAGTATTCTTTTGGCAACAATACTATTATTCGCCACATGCAACGCCAGCACCCAAACAACTATGCTGCGGCAGAGGTCAGAGAACTGACCAAAAACCCTTCCCAATCTTCTCCCAGCACCTCCCAAAGTAAACAACCCACTCCATCGGGTCCAGAGACAAGGCAGATGGTCCCAAATATCCAACCCCAGTTTGGATATTTTAAAATAGTTTGTAAATTTTGCGGGACTACAATTTGCTATGGAGAGCAAAGTATTAAACTGATTAACCGTGCTGGAGACAACCACAAGTGCAAAAACAAACCTTAATTGTTTCCTGTTTTTTTTTGCTCCAGTTGAGCCGTTTACAATTCCCAGTTTTTTGTTTGTCCCCATAAAAATTACAAAAAAAATTATAAAATTGTTCATAAAAGCCAAAAAAAGTAAAAAAAATTCCAAAAAACAATAAAAAAATATAAAACAACAAAAAGAATAAAAAACAGTTCTTTTTAGAACTACCTCCAATTTATTAAAAAAATGCTACATTTTTTAAAAACTCTGTCACTCTTTTTTCCCCATGGTACGCTCCCCGGTATGCTCCGCTGTGCGCGTACCGGGCGCTCCCCTCACGCAAATAAAAAAAAAAATTTTTTTTTGCCCTGCGGGCCCTTTTCTGGCCCCCCACATCAAACCTAGTGGGTCAGGGGGGGTCTACCCTGCCCCCTTTTGGTAATTTCCCCCTTTGTTTTTGCCACCTCTTGTGTCTCGATCCTACCGAGACACAAGATGGCGGCCGCTCCAGACTGTTTGGAATGTTGTCAGACACCCGAGAGCCAATCTGCTTTCCGCTCGCGAACTCACATAGCGCGCTGGAGCGCGCCCCGGTGCGCGTAGCGGGGCGCGCCTATAGATATATATATATTTTTTTGAACCTAAATTACTCAAAATCCACTGGAGCACATATCTTGAGACATAGCAAAGGCACATCGGGCTACCAGTCCCTACAATTTTGCCAAGTTTTGTGGAAATCCATTCAGCCGTTCGGGCTAAAAGTGAGTCCAACCGCCCTATTGAAATTAACATGGGGAAAACATGTTTTGGGACCCCCTTTTATCTCGGCCCCCGCTTGACGAATCCCCCCCAAACTTTCAGGTAAGGAGCGGAGCGCAGCGAGGCAAATTTAAGGAAAATTACAGGCAGATTCCTCATCCGGCGCCAAAGTTATTCCCAATAGAATGTTGCGGATTTCATATGGAAAACAATCCTAACTATAGCTACCTACTAGCGACCGCCAGTGGGTGATATATATATATATATATATCTCAAAACAAAGCCCTTTCAGACATAGAGTGACACATACATGATGCAAAAAAGAAGGAGAGAACTCTGGGTAGTTCTCAAGTTTAGGTGGAAAGCAGCTCCTGTTACAGCACTCTCAACACCAGTGACACTCTAAATCTGCTCACCTCAAATGTCTGTTTTTCTCTCAAATTCTTTAAGCATAGGATTAGCACAGTCTCTGAAGAGCTCTAATTACTTTGATAGAAAAACAGACATTTGAGGTGAGCAGATTTAGAGTTCCTCTGGAGTTGAGTGTGCTCTAACAGGAGCTGCTATCCACCTAAACTTGTGAACTACACAGAGTTCTCTCCTTCATTTTTGCATCATATATATATATATATATATATATATATATATATATATATATATATATATATTATATTACCTACTGGCGGTCGGCAGTAGGTATATATAGTTAGGATTTTTTTTAATAGGGATTTCTGAAAATTCTATGTTGAATAACTTTGGCGTTAATGGACGGAATTGGCTGAAATTTTCAGGAAAAAGGCACATTTTGTTTCTGAGCGTCCCCCAAAAGTTTAGGGGGGTTTTGTCAAGCGGGGGCCGAGAAAAAAGGGGGGTCCCAAACGTGTTTTTAACATTGAGTTTTCCATAGGGCGGTTGGACTTACTTTTAGCTCGAACGGCTGAATGGATTTCTATGAAACTTGGCAAAATTGTAGAGACTGTTTGCCCGATGTGCCTTTGCTAGGTCTCAAGATATGTGCTCCAGTGGATTTCAAGAAATTAATGTTCAAAAAAATATATATATCTGTGACAGCGTCCCGGTTAGCGCCCCGGTTCGCGTACCAGACGCGTAAGGGAATTTCGCGAGGAGAAGCGGATTGGCTCTCCGGCGACTGTCAACATTCTAAACAGTCCGGAGCGGCCGCCATCTTGTCTCTCGGTAGGATCGAGAGACAAGAGGTGGAAATAAACGAAGGGGGAAATGAATGAAAGGGGGCAAGGTAGACCCCTCCTGACCCCCTAGGATTGATGTGGGGGCTATTAAAGGGCCCCGCGGGGCAAAAAAATTAAACATTTTTTTTTCGATTTTTCGCGGTGGAAGCGCTACCCGGTACGCGAACCGGGTAGCTCACCGGTAGCGTAACGGGAGTCCGCCATCTTGTGTTTCTGACGAATTTAGTCACAAGATGGAGGATAAACAATGTTGGGAATGGGTATAAGGGGGCACGGGAGACATATCCTGACCCCCTAGGTTTTCTGAGGGTGGCTGAGGAGGCCCATATATGTAAAAAAAAAACCCTTTTTTTTCAAATTTTCGCACGGTTAGCGCCCGGTCCGCGCACCGGGTAGCGTTCCGGAAAGCGTAACAAGGGGAAAACCAAGGGAAACAGTAAAATAATATTTTAGAGTGCTTTGAGGTAGGGTAGCTCTGAATAGAGCTGTTGTGTTGTGTGGGTGATGTAAGTACCAACATGTAGGTACCAATGAAGAGTCTAAAATTCAATGTACACCGTCTCCTCTGTAGATATTTTGTATGTTCTAATATGGGTTATTTAAATGTAAATGTGTGAAAAAGCACTTCATGCTTTAAAGCAATTGTATTTTTGAACTGATTGTTCTTTCCTCTTAGTCCTCCTCTTTGTTTTTTTTCCCCACACTCTTCTTCAGCATGATAGTTGATAAATTCGTTCCCTCACCTCCCTTCCCTCTCCCTCACTTCCTTTCCTCCCTCACTTTGCTTACTGTCCTAACACTGCTTTCTTTAGTCTTTCCCTCACTTTTCCTGTATCGTACTTCTTTTCTTTCACCCTCACTCTCCTCCCCTCGATCTCTCTCACCGCTCTTTTCTTACTCTGATACCTCGCTCTCCCTTAGCAGTCCTTGTCTGTCCCTCACTCCTTTCCCTCACTTGCCTTCCTTCACTCCTTCTCTCACTCACTTTCCTTCATTCTCCTACTGCATGAATTACAAATGAAAAAGAATAATGTGTCAAACAATTTTAAATTTCTAAATATAAATTTATTCCGTAGAATTTTCTTAATTTTGAAGAACTTGTAATAAGTCTTTATCAGGGATATCCTCTTGAATTATTTCCTCAGGAATGTCTTCATTTGAAAGTCTGTATAACAGGTCAACTGTATCCAAACATTTGAGGTATTCCTCATCAAGAGATTGATCCCAAAAATCCCTGTCTTCTTCTGCATTTGAAATTTCATCAATATTTTGGCTCTCATTTTTAGGGTGAATCATAATTTCCTTATAGGTTGATGATATCTCCAAAGTATTTGCAACAGCCTCCTTCGATTGTTCCATTTTAATTTTTTCCCGATAGAGTTGCCTGTGACGATGTACTGGCCACAGGAGTTGGTGGGTTATCCTGGAGGTGACGCACCTCAGCAACGCTATAATAGATTGGATGCCACCTCTGCATGTGGCGGTGGATAGTATAGTTTCCAAAACTATACTTTTTGTCTGTGCCTCGGGACAGAACTGCATCGCAAATGAGGCATGTCACCAGCCGGGCATTGACCTTTTTTTGCCCTCGAGGGTAAGAAAAAAATTGCCATATAAAATGGTCTATGCGGTGGGATTGCCGGGGCTCTTCACGCAAGAACTGCCTCGGCTCTACCTCCTCTTCCTCTTCTTCTTCCTCTTCCTCTGGGTTTGGAAGGAACTGTGCAGGTGGTCCTTCCTTCCTAGGTGGTTGTGGTGGTGGTGGGGGTCCACCAGCTGCAGCTACTACAGATGCCATGACTGAACAAGCCGAAACAGGTCTTCCTCTCACAAAGATGAAAGTCAGAGTGAGGAAAAAAGGTGGGGGCTTTCATCATTTGGGAAAAAAACATTTCTAAACCAATGAAAAGTGTTATTTTCAGGTCACATGACCTGTTACGCTTACGTTACGCGTCCCACTCTGCGCCCAGAGTGCTTCCGGGGTGCTGCGCTTCGCGCCTCGGGTCCCGTTTCGGAGCACTTCCGAGTGCGCTAACGCGGCGCGTCATAAGACGCATTACGCGGCAACGCGATACGTCGCGCTTACGTGACGCGTCACGATGTTGTTTTCGAATGCGGTAGTTGCGCTAACGGAACGTTTCCCGGTGCGCGGATCGGGTCGCAGCAGCAAGTTGAGCTAACGGGAAGCTACCCGGTGCGCGGACCCGTAGCGAAACAAAAAAAAATAATAAAAAAAAAAATGTATATACATAAAAAAATTATATTAAATACATATAAAATATATTTTTCCTTTAAAAGAAGAATACATTTTACAGCTTTTGATATTTGCTATTAAAAAACCATTGAAATTCACTGAAAAAACCATAGGTTATAGACCATATATAGTTAGGAATTAGCATTTACAAAACCTTGAAAATTCACTGAAAAAACCATAGGTTATAGACCATATATAGTTAGGAATTAGCATTTACAAAACCTTATTTTACTCACACAAAACCATTGAAATTCGCATATATAGTTAGTTGCACTAACTATATATCGCGCACCCGCAATCCACTGCTGATGATGTCACATATTACATCATTCATGACATGGTCAGTGACATCAATGATGACATCACTGATGACATCTCAAATGACATCACTGATGACATCACTGATGACATCTCAAATGACATCACTGATGACATCACTGATGACATCTCAAATGACATCACTGATGACATCACTGATGACATCTCAAATGACATCACTGATGACATCTCATTTGACATTACTGATCATATCACTGATGACATCATTCATGTGATAATACGATGAACCTCTTCAGGCTCTAATACAACCTTAGATACACTCAGTGTAAACAGACACTCACAGACTGTCACTCATCCATGGAGTTACTCACACACCTAGTCAGTCATGCAAAGAATCAATCACACCTCCATTTCCTCAACTATACAGTTATACACACCTTACTTATTCAAACATATACTAACACATATTTACTCTCTTATACAATCCCTGATACAAGTTCACAATGATCCATACAGCCACTCACACATTTACTGGCTCTTATGCACAGTTATTTATATATGTCAACTCTCACATGTACTGTGTTTTACATATGTACTTACTTTGACATGTAGCACTGAGATATCCATTCACTCACCAATACACTCATGCACACAGTCAACCACCCATACAGCTGTTTCCACATGCACTTTTGAACCCATACATCTAGTGAATCAACTGCTCACACATCTATGCACAGAGTCATACACCTCCCAGCCACCCACACACACACTCAGTCTCCCATACAAATACTTGGGCAACCAATCAATAACCCATATAGTTACTCATATAGCTACTGATCAACACATGCAGCAGTTTACAGAACAACAGACATAATGATGCACAAATTAAGACAGTTTAGTCACTAACCCATGCACTCAGTGAGACACATTTAATCACTCACTCATACAGTCAGTCATGCACCTACTAAATCCTTCATCCAGACACTTATACATCCACTCATTCTTCAATATGTAAGACATATTTTAACTTTACAGAAACATACAGTCACTGGATGTTGTCATCAGTGATGTCATCAGTGATGTCATTTGAGATGTCATCAGTGATGTCATCAGTGATGTCACTGACCATGTCATGAATGATGTAATATGTGACATCATCAGCAGTGGATTGCGGGTGTGCGATATATAGTTAGTGCAACTAACTATATATGCGAATTTCAATAGTTTTGTGTGAGTAAAATAAGGTTTTGTAAATGCTAATTTCTAACTATATATGGTCGATAACCTATGGTTTTTTCAGTGAATTTTCAAGGTTTTGTAAATGCTAATTCCTAACTATATATGGTCTATAACCTATGGTTGTTTCAGTGAATATATATATATATATATAAATATATATATATATATATATATATATATATATATATATATATATAGAGAGAGAGAGAGAGAGAGAGAGAGAGAGAGAGACAGAGAGAGAGAGAGAGAGAGAGAGAGAGAGAGAGAGAGAGAGAGAGAGAGAGAGAGAGAGGATTGTTTTAGTTAGGTGACCTCAAAAATTTACTAAAAAAACAATGTTTACAGGGACATTATGGTTAGGTTCAGATTTTACACATACAAAACCATAGAAATTCCGCAGTTATATCATCATCAACGTTATTTCAGTTCATCTAACTATAAATGCAGTTATAGTTATCTAAAGTAACTATAACTTGTGCCCAGACGTAACTGTACCTCACCATTCTTTAAAGGACCAGATGATAGGAACATAAGAAACATGTACATTTAATTATAATGTAGATTTTAACTCCAATTACATCAACCGTGGACAACATCTTTTTTAACATCATTCCTTATCCATTACCGATATCCACCATCATGTAGTTCCTAAGAAATTGCTTCAGTTGTTATGGTTGCTCAAATGTAGCAGTTATTCTTTGATATCCTATTTTAAAGAAGCCAGGATGAATTAGACTTTTCAGATGTTTAAAACCTTACTACAGTGCTAACCCCTTTCCTTCTACCCAGGGCCTGGGAAAAGTATGAAGAAACATACAAAAGGTTAAAGAAGCAATAGTTGTAAATTTTACACAGAGGCACCCAATATGCTAATCAGTACAGACCCTTCTCCTCATGGAACAGTGTATGCATCCCGAACCGGCAGGCGAGCCCCCCTCCAGAAGGGACCAAAGCAACCCCAGGCCATTTGCAGCCTGAGCAATTGCCATTCTGGCAGTTCAGGCTTAGCTGTTCCTATTGGAGCAGGGAGAAAACTGATATGCATATATAATGCCATAGACGACAAAAAGCAATCCACTGGGATGTGACCCGAGTGATTGCCAAAGGCTGACATTAATTCAAGCATTCCAGCCATCAGTTTGATGTTGTTGAAAGAATATGATGCTACGTCTATATGTCCTTCTTTACTATTCATCAGTTTAGTATATTAAAACAGCTTTTTTATTGGTTTATCATAAAATCAATATTCATATATGCCTTTATCAATACAGACCACGTCTCTTAAATCATTTTTTGTTAAATAAAACAAATACAAATATTTAGAAATTAAGGTATTCAAATACTTAAATGGGTGAATTCTTTCTTTGGTAAGCTCTAAGGTTTCCGATTATTGTCCCAATTACAAACATTCCGTGAGCTCGGTATATTTAAAAAATGAAGTCTCACTTTCTACTGAATTGAAACGCTTTGTGGAAATATATTGGGCATCTATAGGGTCAAAGCTCCACTTCAGTTATTCCTTTTACTTAAAGTAAGCCTCAAATCATCATTTTTTTCAAATTTGTATTTGTCTTCTCCTCGTGTGGCTTTGAGACTTTTACATTTTACAGCATTCTGTTTATGGCAGAATTAGCAGACAAGGTTAAGATTGTTAAGGAACAGCATCACCAGCACTTTAAACATAACTGTTAGTAGGCTAGATTACTGTAATGGCCTGCACATCTCGGCCAATGATGAACAACTGCAAAGACTACAAGTAATCCAGAACACTGCAGCGAGACTTGTTCTCAATGCCCAACCCAGGACAGCTTCACGTCCTCTCCTGGACAAACTCCACTGGCTGCCCATCAGGCAGCGTGTACAATTTAAAATCTGCTGCACAATACACAAATGTCTGTTTGGTACTGGACCTAAATATCTGAAAGAAAAATTCATCCCCTATAGCCCGGGGCGCACTCTGCGTTCTAGCAGTCAGCAACTGCTCCATGTCCCCAGGATTAAAAAATCTAGACAGGGAGGTCGTGCCCTCTCCTACATAGGCCCCACTCTGTGGAATTCACTCCCTTCAACTTTGAAATTAAACACTAGCTTTCCGTCCTTTAAAAAGACTTTAAAAACGTATTTATTTCCTGCCTGCTAATTTATCAACAAATTGACACCATCACGGTCCATGAATCATGATTAGGTTATTTTAGTAAGAGCACAAGCGTGGAGATACCCCTCAGGGGGTCGAGTCCTGCGCATACAAGCAAATAAATAAATAAATAAACTGTGTGGTTCAATTGACAGAACTAATACTCAATGGCATACGGGTTATCGCAATAGCCTAAATGATCGTGTGCTGCTAATGTTGTTTTTTATTCTGCCCATGCAGCACAAGTATCAAGTTATCCACGGTCCTGATTTATTAAGACTTTCGAATAAAGCTACCACAATGGGGCTTTAATAGGGTGGGATCTGTGCAAATACCCATAGATTATGTTGCAAATTCTGATCTACAAAGATAGCAAAACTGGAAGCAGGGACAAACACGGTAATGTTTTAATTTCCCCCAGAAAGTGATGAATTACAGTTGTGCTGCAGAGTGATTTATACATGCAAAGTGAAGGATCCTCATGAGTTCGTGTAGGTATAGGAATGTGTACTGGAATCACATGCTTTCAATACATATTCTACCCTGGGCAGAGCACACTTGACTCTGCACGCGGTGTGTGACTGTGCATCGTGCAAGGCAGATGGTTTGTGTACCTGCTCAGGAAATACCACCAGGGGCAGACAATTCTTCAGCCAATCTGTTTTGGTGCTTTGATTGTACAAAATACAGTGGTATAAAACTGTGTCTATGAAAGGAAACTGTGTAATATGTGAAAAAGTGCTTGGTTCGCTATGGAACATACTTTTATCATCAGAATGACAACTCCACATAGGTCTGCAGAGCTTTACCACAGTCAGGGCCTTGAGGATTTTGTGCAATGATATCTACATTATATGGCAAAGAAGGGAAAATTATGCAGCACATCCACTTGCAGCATTGTCATCCATACAGAAAAGTCCCCCAGTCGTATTTGAGACGAGGACGCCATCAAGCTTTAACCCTGGGTGGGGCTATTTCACCCCAAAAAGCCTATGAATGCTGACTCAGTCAGAACCTGCTAAAAAGAGTTGGGAAATGTGGTAGAGCAATAATTGAGTATCCACTCTCTCGGAGTACACTGAAGGTGTCACAGAGAAGTACAAGTGTTTTTTTCATTTTCAGGGTCCCCTTGAGATAAGGGGCCCATCAGATGTTAAAAACGTCAAAAATGAAGGTGAACCACCTCAAGACAGAGTTAGAACATAGTATGGGGAGTCAGGGTTGGTCATTGCCCACGAAGGTTTCATTATAAAGAGGGTGTGCACCTAGGAAAATTGCTGAGAGTTGTAGTCTGAAAAATGTTGAAAAACACTCACCTCATTGGAGCATCACACCTAGTCAGCCACACCCATCAGCATCCACGCCATACTCTCTGAATTGTAATCATTCTTAGGTTTGTTCTCTGCTGCAGTCTTTGGTATCAGTATGGTTAACATAAAGGTTCATCAGATGTGCTGTTTCCAGCCTTGTGAAGAGACATTTGGGCCATGATTGTGGGCTCGCATACAGCCTCCATGTGCTAGGCAGTGATAAAGGTGGTGATCCTGCCAACTGGATGACAGTATTTCTCCTTCTACAAATAGCCTGACAACCCGCAAGGTGAAAATCAGGTAGCAATATTTACCACATGATTATTATGTGGCTAAGTGGGGAGATAGGAAGGCAGCGGGATCTGTTTTAGCCAACTAGTTTAGAGCTGGTAATAGAGGGGTGATGTTAAATATTATATTTCCTGAGGTGACAAAATATCTTTGACTAACAGAGAATTACAAGTTTTCTTTTGGTGGTACATCTGTCATGCTGTTTAATCAAAAGCAATTCCCAATGCTGGGAGTGACAAGGAAAGTGGGAAGCGGTGGCAGTAGCTGGGACAGAGCCTCCAACTGGTTTCTGGTCTTAATGAGAGAACCTAAATTAATTGAGTGAAATTACTGAAGACTAAAGGGTTCCTGAGTGCATAAGCAGTTCACAGCATCTCCCTTTTTCAGCCATTTTGATTGCACGTTTCATTGTATTCCATGTCTGCTCTTTAATCCCAGCCCTATACTTCCTGGCCAGCTAATTCCTCGTAAACTACGGTTCGTGAACAGCTCTAAACTTAGCTACTGACCACAGTCCTGAAATTCTCCGAAAGAACCTCATAAAATGTAAATGTTTGAAGCAGTTGCCTCTTATCAACTTAAAAAACCAAGGCTGACTGAAAAAGGTGATTAATAATTCATTGTCAGCTCTTGTTTTCTTCTTTTTTGAAAATGTAAATAAAATATATTAAAAAAATAATAATAATTATGCAGCGAAAAAAAACACACAAAAAATATTTCAACCTTAAACTGGCAGACATGAAATGTTGGGCAGAAAATCATGAAGATTGTGCAGAATCAACCATGAGACATGAGAGTTAAAGCAAAAGGAAAGCAAAGAAAGACAACTGTGCTCCTCCACTCAATCAAAATCAGGAAATTATTCATGATTTTGAGGGAAATTTCAGAGTTCGAGGTTCAAAAAACATTCTTATTAGAACTGAGCAGCACTGCCAAAACACCATGTTCATCTTTGAAAAATATTATTACCAAGATTAGGGAAGAGATAGCAGAAAAATTGGAGTCATATTCCTGTACTGTTATCAATCGACCGAAACACCTTTATGGACTGCACTTTTTAATTAGTATTTATGAGATAATGTGCTGTAGTCATTGTACAAGCACAAATGAGTGCCCAACAACTGATTTTTTTAAGTATGTGGTGAGTGATGGCTGTTGATGTTACTTTCTTTACATTTCTAGTTAACTCCCCGCGGAGGGCCTCTGCATTTATGCATTGAGTTTATTCCATCATGTTACCTATGATGAACTGTGAATACAGACAACTAGTCACAACACCCACCCAGTCCGCCGGCCACACGCTTGACCCCATCTTCTCCGCAAGCTCCCACATCTCCTTCAACCACACCACCGAACTCCACTGCACTGACCATCGCTGCATCCACTTCAACTTCTGAAAACCCACCACGCACCACCGCACCCAACAGATCCCCCGCCGCTGCTGGAGCAAAGTCACCGAAGACCATCTAACCACCACCCTCGCCCGGAGTCCTCCCGCCGACCCAACCGACCCGACACCGCCACCCGAACCTCAGACAGTGGATCAGCGACTGTGCCAACACCCTCACCCCGATAAAGAAACCCTCCAACAGTCACACCAGCAAGAAAGCCAGCTGGTTCACTGAAGACCTCCAGGCCTCCAAGCAAACATGCCGAAAGCTAGAGAAGAAATGGCACTGTGAACGGACACCGGAATGCTACGCAGCCCACAAGAACGCCACCCACGGACATCATCATCTTATCAGAACCGCTGATAGGGCCTTCTTCAAAGACCGCCTAGACAACAACGCACACAACAGCAAGAGCTCTTCAACATCGTGAAGGAACTTTCCAACCCCAGCTCCAACACCAACAACATCCCACCTTCACAAGACCTTGCCACGCCCTTGCCACCTTCTTCCACCGCAAGATCTCAGACATCCATTACAGCTTGAATGCCACAACCTATCCGGCAACCACTGAGACCCCCGCCCCCACAGCCACCATCCGCACCGGCCCCCTGCTCTCTTGGACCAACATAGATGACAGCAACACCGTCAAAATCATGAACACCATCCACTCCGAGTCTCCGTCAGACCCATGCCCACACCACATCTTCAACAAAGGCAGCGTCACCATTGCACCCCATCCTCGGAAAGCCATCAACATCTCCTTCGAGACAGCAACCTTCCCGGAGAGCTGGAAACACACCGAAATCAACGCCTTACTCAAAAAACCCAAGGCTGACCCCAAGGACCTCAGAAACTTCCGGCCCATCTCCCTGCTCCCATTCCCGGCGAAGGTCATTGAAAAGACCGTCAGGAGACAACTGACCCACTACCTCGAGGAGAACAGCATCCTGGACCCATCCTAGTCCGGGTTCTGAAGCAACCACAATACCGAAACTGCTCTCATCGCCGCCACGGATGACATCAGGGCTCTGCTAGACAACTGAGAAACCGTGGCCCTCAGCCTCCTGGACCTGTCAGCCGCCTTCGACACGGTCTTCCACTGCACCCTACTTGCACGCCTCCATGACTCTGGGATCCAAGAGAAGGCCCTGGACTGGACCACCTCCTTTTTTCTCCTGCAGAATCCAGAGCGTCCGTCTCCCCCCTTCAACTCCAAAGCCGCCAAGATTATTTGTGGTGTACCCAGGGCTCATCCCTCAGCCCAACACTGTTCAACATCTACAGGGCACCGCTGGCCCATATCGCCTGACTGCATGACCTCAACATTATGTCCTACGCCGACGACACCCAGCTGATCCTCTCCCTCACCAGGGACCCCCACATTGCCAAAACCAACCTCCCCCAAGGAATGAAAGCCATCACCAAGTGGATGAAGATCAACTGACTGAAGCTAAACTCTGACAAGATGGAAGTCTTCATCCTTGGATCCACCCCCTCGGCCTGGGATGACTCCTGGTGGCCAACCACACTGGGAACAGCTCCAACACCCACCGACCACGCACTCAACCTAGGGATCATCCTCGACTCTGCCCTCTCCATGACAGAGCAGGCCAACGCCATCTTGTCCTCCTGCTTCAACACCCTCCGAATGCTCCGCAAGATCTACAGGTGGATCACCACCGAAACAAGAAGAACGGTCACCCAGGCCCTCATCAGCAGCAGGTTGGATTATGGAAATGCCCTCTATGCAGGAGCCTTGACCAAACTCCTGAAATGACTTCAATGCATTCAGAAGGCCTCTGCATGCCAGATCCTCAACATCTCTCACCACAACCCCATCACACCCTACCTAGGAGACCTGCACTGGCTCCCCGTCAACAAGAGGATCACCTTCAAGCTCCTCACCCACACACTCAAGGCACTCCACAACACCGGACCAGCATACCTCAACAGATGGCTCAGCTTCTACACCCCCAACTGCCAGCTCCGCTCCGCCAACCTCACCCGTGCCACAATCCCCGCATCCGAAGAGCAACTTCCGGCACCAAATCATTCTCCCACCTCGCCGCCAAGACCTGGAACACCCTCCCGATCCCCCTACGGCAGACCCAGGACCTGCTTACCTTCAGAAGACTCCTCAAGACCTGGCTATTCGAGCAGTAGCAGCATCCCCCCTTCCAGCGTCTTCAGACCCTCACGGATAAGTAGTGCGCTTTACAAATGTTCTGATTGATTGATTAATTGATCGATGAGGAAACTTGATGACAACCCATGAAAACCGAAAAAGAATGCAGCAGTTCAAATGTCATTGTGAGTGTCTGAATGTATTCATGTGTATATCCAGGCACTTGAGCGTGTGTGTTTGGAAGCATGTATTATTCGATGTTGGGTGTATGTGTGAGCACATGAACATGCGTTTTGGCGTGCGAGTCCTTTGACGTGTTTGTGTGAGAGTATGATAGTGAGGATAACCAGTGATAGAATAGAATATCAGTGTGCTAATCCCCTGGCAATTTTAGCTGGTTTTCTAAGTCAAGGAAAAAAGGATCAAATTAATGGAGATGACAAAAAGTGTAAGTTTACATTTTGTCTAGGGAATGCACGGCTGTGGTGTTTCAGCAAGAAAAACGATGTCCATAAAGAGAATAATTTAATGTGCGCAGTTAAAGGTCACAATTTTACAAAGTAAAACGGTACACTGAGAAAGTTGTTGTTTATTATGTGATCAATTTTGTATCCTCCCAGGGCTGCGTAAAACTGCCCTTTCACAACATAAACACAGTCTCAATACAAAGCTTAGTTTCCTGCAGTTTCATAGGCAGCTCCATAAAATTGTATACAGGAATCGCACATTGTTTTATCGGCTGATCAATTTCAGATTATATAGGTTCAATTAAATGTAGCTTTAAATGTCTCTAATGCATGGGTACTCACAGACATTTTCCAGGGAGCCAAAAGGTTTGGTCTGTGATGTGACCGAGAGCCGCAATGATGCTAGCAGGGTGGAGGTCAGGAGGGGATTGTGGGAATAGGGGATAGGGGAAGCAAAGCACATATATCAAGTGGCTGAATTGCACAATGTGAAACCAGAAAACTTTGGAATAATACTGGCTTCCCCACTTTACCAAATTGTGTAATCCTAAGCAATTGTTTTATTTCACTCTCCCCCCTTTTTCTTTATTATTAAATATAGGGACCTCAAAATACATGACTTCAGGATGTGCGCTGTATACAACCTCTGCTTGTGTTGGATTCAACAAACCATAATATTTGGCATGTATAATAGGAACCCAGGCCACCCAAAGAGTGCATATAACAACTGATGTGCCTCTTGTTTGCCTATTGGCTTTGTTGTCAAGGCAGGAGGGAGAGGAAATGTTCTAAATTCATGTTTGAAAAATATCACTTTTTAAAAAATACTTCTTAATGCCCTGATATAATCTGATGTACTAAGATGAAACAGTGCTGCATGTTAATGGAATACTCGTTTTGAATTTCGAAAATGCTTTATCATATTTTGACACACTTGTTGCAAGTTGCTTTAAAACTTAAGGTATTCTTAACGTTAAGGGGTGTGAGAAAACCTATGGGTATATTCACAGGAAGGTGTGATAACTACCGCAAGAGTAGCGTAACACAACTTTCAACATCGCAGCCTATCACTGGAAAATAACCCAGTGTCAATGTGGAATTCACAAAAAGGCGGTTGCATACAATAGACACCAGATAACGTATCAAATTACCATGTGAAAATCAATGCCACGCCGCAAAAATGCAATACACGACTGCGAAAAAACATGCAATGAGGCAAATCGTGGTACAAAAATCAGAGAATACCAGCCATAGGCCTGCAAATCCCAAGCGTCTGGCGGGAAAATGCACTATAAAAGAAAGAAAAAAAAAGAAAAGAAATTAACCAAATCTAATTGCCTAGCACCATGAATGCACCCAGACTGAGTGCTGAGGACAAGCCAAACCCCACAAGCCACACGGAGGACCAGCATGGAACCCCGTGTTCGGGGAAGGGAAACAAGAAGAGGAAGAGGAAGATGGGGTTCAGTCCGCAGGAAGACCGTATCATCGTCACGGAGGTCATAGGACACCACCATCAACTGTTCGGCCCCTCCACTTCGGCACTGGCAACCCAAACGGAAATATGGCAGGCCATCGTCACCAACGTCGATGCATTCGGAGTGTCGAGGAGGTCCCTGGAGGAGGCCAAGAGGCGCTGTCATGAAGTGCACAGCCAAACCAAGGATAAGCTCTCCCCCAACAGGAAGGCAGCAAGGGTGACTGGAGGTGGGAGTCCTGCAAGACAGGAGGAGCTGGATAACCTGGAGGAAATAGTGGCTACAGTCAGCAGTGAGAAGAGATGGTGGAAGGAATTGGGGGCCTGGACACAGCGCAATATGACCTGACCCAACAGCAACAGGGTGAGTAACGTCTAGGGACGGGGAGACGGAGGGAGATGGGCACAATGGCACACATGCACGATTATGTGTAGAACACTGCACACCCACAATAATCGTGGGACATGTCACTGATAGCCTTGGCACACTGCAGCACACATAGAAACGCCAAGTAGGTCCCCATACACAATGTGCACAAATGGGCCCCCTCCAGATCACCAATTTCACAACCGGCCCATGCACATGTGCTGAATCCAGAAAAGCGGTACAAAAGGGACGGTACAAAAAGCAAAGCAGCGGCTCTGTGACCCACACTGACTATGCAACATGAGATGGTCCATGAATCGACATGGAGGTAGCCCCGTGCAGATCACGTCCATAAAGGAGCACGTGACTCTCTGACATGTCCACGTGCACACACAACCCATGCTGTACAATACACACACCAGACGATCAATGCACCAGGCTACAAAATCTATCCGAGGCACATATGACCCAAGTCAAAAACAATTCAGGCCCCAAAAAGCACACAATTCAAAGGCACTTTGCCTTAAAAGGAAAAGGCTACACAAAATCAGAGCTACAGGGGAAACTCCCCCACAATGCAGCACACAGACATAGCATTCACAGAACATCAGCAATGATGGCAATGTGGTACAAAGGGCAACACCAAGAGCATAGGCCACGGCTCACAACAGGTCCCGCCTGTGCGTAGTAACTGTCCACTCACACTTGGCTTTGCCTGACACTGTGTGATGATAATGCACGGGTACTACCACACATCCGTCATGCAGTAGAAAAACACACTGACTGCCATCAAATAGCCAGCTCCACCAAAACTGTGACAATGTACATTGGCATGCAGTCTGAATGTAAACATCTGCAAAACTCCAACATACATGTGTTACTCTGTTAACCTGTATCTCACCTTTCACATTGCAGAGGGGCAAACAACACCTCCTGCAGGGCACACCACACCTCACATCATTGATGATGAAGAGGACATACTGCACATATGTCAATACACCCTTTAAAAGATAATTGACAGCCCCGCACCCCATCCCCAGGAGCAGGGCAGGCCAGCTGCCCTGAGGTGAGCCCACCACCTGCACAGACCACACAGCAGGAAACATACACCGCCACAGCTGTATCCCAGCACCAATACATGGAGTTCAAACAATATTGGTGGAGTTTCCAGGTGGAGTTGGCTGAACAGCTGCAGGTGGGTTTCGAAGTTGTGGCAGCCAAACTCGATGCTGTACTTGGGTGTCTGATGTCTGAGTCCCATCAGGGACCTGGTACAGTCCCTATCTAACACCCCTGTACACACCATGACCCGCCACAGACCTTGCTGACCTTGCTGGGGCTATGAATCTACTACAAGAACTGTCTGGTCAGACAGACACCATTGATTACAGCACAGAGTTGGCACAGATGCAGAGATCAATGGAGACCATGGAGCAGATGCAGGCTGAAAGTATGTCTACCACAGCTGGACACCAGTGAGTAGTAACTGGGAACGTCAATGCCCTGCATTACTTCATCTTGCCATTGCTGCCACTGAGCCGCTCCCAGATGACTGCAGCCGGAACATCAACCCACACAGCTTCAACCCCTGATGTGTCCGTGGCACACAGTGATGCTGCCCCATCACCCTCGCAGTATGTTGTGTCAGTGGCACACAGTGATGCAGCCATCACCCTGCCTTAAACACCAGACACACCGGGCACAGAACTGATATCAGGGGAGTAAGAAAGGGATAGGAATTACTGTGTGAGGAAGGAGGCAGTAGCATCCATCACTGCCATATGCCCTGTCCCTGCCTGGTGATGACCTATGCAGCATGCCCTGGGAGACACCTCCTACTGAGCCCTGGAACACTCAGCGACATTCATCTGGACCCTGTCACGGACTCCCATTTCATTGCTGCTGGCTGAATACACAGCAATCCTGGTGCATACTGTACCCTCCACTTCCTAATCACTTCTCATTCCCGAAAGGACTGTGGTTTCCCCACCACTGGGCTCCCATGTGATGTGGGCTTGGATGGCCATGTACAGCTCCAGCTTTGTCAATCACCTGAATGTGAATAAAACATTCTGAATCACACAGATGTGTCATTACTATGTTCACTCAAGTATCGATATATGGCTTGATGTAGGGACAATGATTGCACATGAAGGTACACCATGGTAACTGACATCTATGCGCATGTGTATCCCTGAGACACATGGCAAATTGGATGACTCTGAAGGTGAGTGCTAGCTGTGGCCCCATTTCACATCAACAACAATCTCATGAACCCCCAGCTTAGGCGCACGTCCATTTGTTGAATAGGACTATGTGTAGGAGTGACCAATTCGGTAGTAGGCCAGGAGTTGTGTCCTAAATCACATGTGACAACGGAACTTCACTAAACATACCTACTTACACACATCTGCGTGGACACATTCTGTTATGATATATGACATTGCTCCACATGGCCAGAGGTTAGACAACATACTCACATTGCTGAAGTCACATAAGTGCACATGTCGGCAAGCACCTATCCTAAAACAATATAGGTCTCACAGAGCTGGAGCCTGCAAAAGGGATCCACCCCCATTGCACATGCGTCAGTCAGTTCCTCCCTGTGTGGGGACCATGCTCATTGTGGCACACGAGTGGACAATCAAATCAACACACCTCACAGTTAGACACCAGTGGGGTGGCATAGACTTTATTGGGATGTGCCTGTCAGTGTGGGCGACGCAACGGCCAAAACAGTCAGGGACATGCTTAAGACACTTATACACAGCATGGGTACATGTCGAGCTTCTGGAAATGGTGGTGCAAAAATGTAAAACAATCATCACAGATGGCAATGCTCCCAGCCCACCTTGCCTTGCTGGATGAGTTATGTGTTGTTTGGCGTCTGCTCATTGCCCCGTGTGAGGAGGCACGACTCACTGCCCATGGGATCAGCATAGTGCTCTGCCATCAGAGTTCGCTGAATATCTGCTCTGCTGACAGTGTTCAGGTGAAAGGGTCCGACAGGTTCCCATGTTGTGCTACATTGCCATGTGTGTGCTCTCCCCCAGTAGTGTGTCCAAATTGGCAACATTACCAAACAACACTGTGCTGCTCCGACCATGGACCTGCATCACCTTGATGTGTCCTCTGTTGTGGTGGGATTTGTGAGCAATTCCCATGATGAAACAAGTTGTTGGTACATGTGCTGTGGGTACCAATTGGATGTGGCTGCAGGGACGTACTTACTCGTCCATGAATGCCTGTGCTGCTTCATGTGCAATGTGTTCCAATAGTACGTTGTTGTCCAGTTCAAGGAAAACCAGGGTGAGCCAATCCATTAACTGGTCCAGGCAAGTGTGCTCAGCCCACGCTGTTTCACCAATCCGTAATACAGACCAATAAGGGAGTGCCTCTATGTGGTCACTACACACGAGAAATTGTGCAATCTCCCATGCACAACTGCCAATACATACACAGTATGTCAAGGCATCCCATGCACAGCTGTCTTTGTTACACTCCTGTTCATGTAACAACAGGGGTTGCACACTCAAGACATAGTCCAATTCATCTACGGTTGTGTTGGATAGGCAGACATCCATGGTACACTCGAATGTGCATGTTCGGCAGTGGAACCGTGGCTGGAAATAGGTAACATAGGCAATGCGGAAGCTGATCCGGTAACTGATCCGTAGCACTGCCAGTTGCACTGCACCCTGTAGATGCAGCATAGGTGCACGGTAGTGTTCCACGTGACGGGGGTTGTGCATGTGCCCGGTATGGCTTGCATCTCATGAAACCGGCACTCTTCTGAACTGCGGCAAGTGTGTGGAGGATATGCCACAGCTCTGAGCAATCATTCGAATGTGTGTGCAACGTTGGGCTGTATAGGTTGCTGTTTCCGTGAGTGTCAAGGGCATCCCATGCAGGGGTACCTCCAGTAGGGGCTTCCGTATGCAGGGTGTTAATGTGTTGGTGAATGCATTGATCTCCATATTCTGGCCTCACATGTATGTTTATTTTCCTGCTTGTGCGACATCTACCAGCATATTTGTTTTGGGATTCGAAGAGTTGGTGAGCATTTTCTTGGTCCGGGGTGGGGGTGGACCCGGGGGGGGGGGGGGGTGTTGTGGGCTTGGGTGTGGTGTCGGTGGGTGTTGTGGCCCTCTTGGGTGTCCGTGCTGCATCTTCAGTTGCTGCATGGCATCAGTTTGTCTTCAGGTGTGGCTGGGGGCTGTGCTCCCTTTTGTGGTGCAGACTGTGGTCTGACTTAACACCAGGACAGAGCAGGTGTAAATTCCCTGCTGCTAACGCGCCTTATTGTATGTTTTCTGTTCTTATCGCTAATCTGTCTGGTCGTTGTGAATGTGAAGGTGAGGTGTTGTCGCGGGTTTTGGCTCAGGAACGCCTACTCTGCATCTCATTAGCAATAGTTGGGCGGATCCTCTGCAGTGATGTTTTCTGCGGATGCTATCATGGATAAACTGGTGTGGTGAGCTGTTAGCACCAGCTTGTGAATGGGGTGTGGCTGCACTAAAGTGCATTTAATTCGGCGATGGTTCCTTGTGAATATGCCCCTCAATGACTTCCTTTCTTTAACACCAATTAACCTTTATGTAAAGGCGTCCCTGTTTATTTGTTAGCAATCAATGAGAACTAGCTCTGGTTTAAATTGTTTGTATGTCTGTGGGTGGAGGAAAACCATTAAGTTTTATGAAGGCCCTCACCCACCAACCTAGTTGGTGGCATGCTTCACCATCGGGCCCCACCCGAGGTACCGAGTGTACCTCACGGTGCTTCGACGCCAGATTACTGCGGAGCAGGTTTTTTTGGTTCGTGAGGGTGCTGTGAGTGTGCTCTGAGTGAGGTTTAAAATACTGTCCTGGGTGTCCCAAAGACTTTTTAATGGTGGGCCCCAGGCAGTCAATAAAAACAAAGGCTATCGGACGTGCACGGTAGGCTTATGGCCTCCGACGTCCTGTGCGATCAAGTTTTTTCAGCCAGGCTTTTTCTTCTGCTGGCTTTCGTCAGGACCTTATATGTGTAGGGTGTTACAGGGGTTAGTATGCGTTTGTCAGTGCCCTTTGTGTAAAGCACACGCTACGGTGCTTATATGTGCAAGAGGGGTTTCCTCTCGAGTTGTACACCTGATTTTAGCAAACAACTCAGCATGGAGCTCAGCCGGGGGCCAGGACCTTGTGCACTTGCGCGATGTCGCTGGGCCCGCAATGAACCTGTTGTCCGGGCAGAGGCTCTCACGGAGCCTCTACCCGGACAACAGGTTCCTATAAGCACCGTAGCATGTGCTTTACACACAGGGCACTGACAAACTCATACTAACCTCTGTAAAACCCTACACATATAAGGTCCTGACAAAGCCAGCAGAAGAAAAGGCCTGGCTGAAACTAGTTGACCGCACAGGACGTTGGAGGCCATAAGCCTACCGTGCACGTCCGATAGCCTTTGTTTTTATTGACTTCCTGGTGCCCACCATTAAAAAAGTATTTGGAACACCCAGGACAGTATTTTAAATCTCACTCAGAGCACACTCACAGCACCCTCACGAACCAAAAAAACCCGCTCCGCAGTAATCTGGCGTCAAAGCACAATTGAGGTACACTCGGTACCTCGGGTGGGGCCCGATGATGAAGCATGCCACCAACTAGGTTGGTGGGTGAGGGCCTTCATAAAACCAAATGGTTTTGCTCCACCCGCAGACATACAAACAATTTAAACCAGAGCTAGTTCTCATTGATTGCTAACATATAAACTGGGGAAACGGACTAGCCTCTAATTGTTCTCCTCTCTCTTTTTGATTACAACAAGTCCCTGTTTATTTCACATCTTCTTACTGCATGTGCTGAGTCGGGTCCAGGGGGTTTTGTGTAAAGGTCAGGAGAGCCGCATGCCGTACGTTGAGCATCACTGCTCTAATCCAATCCCTAGTAAAAAGCTCTACTGTAACAAGAATTACATAATGTGGAATCATTCTCTTCCAGGTCAGATTTGGACTCCCTTTCTGTAATTCCTTTCTCGGAAGTACTGTCACTGCTGAGACGTTAGAATATCATGGCATCCCTAGTCAGTGTGTAAGAAAGGCTAAATAATATCTTTGCTTCCTCATCTAATATTCAGGGTGCATGGTTCTAAAACTATCAGCAGATGAAATGTCAAGGTGAAAAACTTGAGGGCCACAGTTTTCCTGTATATAATTCTCAATTATGACTCCTGTGGTGACTGGCATCTATGGAGAGTGGTGGGGGCAGGCAAATGGGTTGTGTGCAAAAAATAAAATAAAATCCACTTACCTGTGACACGTCCTCCTCCTCACTGGATGTCTTCCTCTTGCAGTCTGGTGTTGAGCACGGGCCTCAGCGAAGTGCCTTAATCCATCCTAGTGCTGCTCTCGTTCTGCGTGGGAGATGCGCCAGGATTGGAGGGAGCGTCTGCTCTCAGCATTCCGAGGGCATTGGAGGCCTACACTTGGGTAAAGTTTTCAAAATGCACATGTCTGGCTACTTGTCGCAAGACGGACGACCAAAGAGACATGCACACTTTGAAATGAATGCCCAGCAGCCTTCCCTCCTCCCTACTGCTACTCTCAGTAAGCAGCACCCTGTCCTAACTCTCAGTTGGGAATGGGTGGATGAAAAATAAAATGATAATAAATTAACTTTATTGCCATTTTTTTCATCTCTGGGGCTTGGGGGCATTTTGGTTAGCAGAGCAAATCTAATCTGCTCTCATGGAGGAGTCGCCCTCAGGTAACTCCTATTATGTGCCAATTGAGAATTTAGAGCCACTTGTAATCCGGCCCTGACAGCCAATGCAAGTATCCCAAAAATATGGCAATGTAAAAAGAGGGATTCAAAGCTTTAAAAATAATGTTCTCTGTTGAAAGAGCAAGGGTAAGGTGGCTTAGTGGACTACAGCATCCACTGTACCTGCCTGTGTTTGGAATCCTAATGACTTCACTTTGCCCTCATCCTTCAGATGTCAAAGAAATCAGTCCCACAGAGATGAGTAACTATAAACATCCATTTACTGTTACTCGTACCAAAGGGGCTCCTTGAGGGGGAACGTGGACTCTACCAATATGCTTGTTATGTAGAGCCATAAAAAAGGATCTGTGATTCATCAGTTCAATTTTCTGAAGAAATACCGCCACCGGAACAATAGTCCTCTGGCACCCTAAGTGTTTTCTTTACAGAACAAAGTAGGAAGATTAAGTAAGGTTGAGAAATGGGGCAAATTATTCATAGTGTCCCAGGTGCACAACGCGCTTATGTGACAGCTTTGTGAGCCCTCGATGTGCTATATAATACTACTGAAAGGGTTGCAAATGCTTGTGCGCCCCTATTGTAATCCTGATAGAGCTGGTTCACATGTGGCGCCAGCGCTCTTTTGAGAGGGCATTCCCTCATTTGCATGGGACCGTTGACCAATGCAAATTAGGGAATAAATTTGCCTCTGTCCTCATGCCCTATTACAGACATGTGTGCAGAGGCCAATAGGCTCTTAAGAGGTGCAATAATGTGCCATAAAAAGTGGTACATTGTTAGTGTGATGCCTAAAAGAAACCCTCTGGAGAGAGCAAATGGGATCCAAAGGACCCCAACATCTCCATGTAGGCGGGTGCAGTCACTCTGTGTCCCCCTGTAGCGGCACCTCTGTCTCCCATTTAAAGTGCAGGTGGCTGCCATTTGTACAGTGAAACATGGAGTGGCTTGTAACCACTGAATGTACCGTTCCTAGGACCCTGAGTTAGCATCTGCCCTGCATCATGATAATATGTCAAACTGTCCCGGTCTGTGTTGTAAACACCTTATGAAAGGGGCTCCTGGCACCAACTGGGACAGTGCATGCATTCTGTAATCTGGGTCCTGGTGTTGTAGCTTTTGCTCTTTCTGTTGTACATTTCCTTTTCGACTTTTTCAAAAGTGAGTGATCTATACTTTATTTATCTATTTTATTTATTTTCTTATATAGCGCAGGATTTGACCCCCGAAGGGGTATCTCCGCGCTTGCGCATTGGCACAGATGTTAGACTGATAACTGAATAATTAAACTACCAGGAGATTATGAGGTCGAGTATAGATGAGTTTTAAGGAGCTTCCTGAAGGATTGGAAATTTGAGTTAATCTTTAGGGCAAGTGGAAGTGAGTTCGAGAGAATAGAACCTTTATAGGAGAAGGCACGCCCTCCCTGTCTTACCCTCTTAATCCTAGGGACCTGAAGCAATTGCTGGTTACTTGAACGCAAGGAACGTCCAGGACTATAGGGGATGAACTTGTCCGTTAAGCACTTAGGGCCTGCCCCAAAAAGACATTTGTGTATGGTGCAGCAGATTTTATATTTAACCCGCTGCCGAACAGGCAGCCAGTGAAGGCTGTCCAAAAGTGGGCGGGAGGGAGACCTGGGCAAAGCATTAAGCACCAGTCTTGCGCCGGTGTTCTGGACCACTTGCAAACGATTTATTTGTTCCTCATTGGCCGAGGTGAGCAGGCCATTGCAGTAGTCCAGTCTACTGACCACCAAAGTCTGGACCAGAGTCTTACGATGATAATCAGGCAGAAATGGGAAAACTCGTCGCAGGAGTCCGATGGTATGGAAGCATAAACCAGCAACTTGATTGGCATGTTCTTTGAGCACCAGTGCCTGATCCAGACGCACACCAAGATTTTTAACGGTCTGTTTAGGACTCAGCACTGGCCCAAGATCTAGAGGCCACCATTCTGGGGACCACAAAAGCGGGGCCTCTCCGAATATCATCACCTCTGTTTTGCCTACATTGCATTGAAGGCAATTTGTAGCCATCCAGTTTGAGACCGCCCTCATACCATCCGCAAAAGATTTGTTATTGCTGGAGTGAGGGACTGGAAAGGGAACAGGAGCTGGGTATCAACAGCATAGGACACCGGAGTGAACCCATATTCTCTCACAATGCCAGCCAAGGGGGCCATATATACATTAAATAGTGAAGGGCTTAGACATGAGCCTTGTGGCACTCCCTTGGTGAGCTCCCTACAGATGGATTGAAGGGAGCCCAGTTTGACACCTTGTGAGCGGCCTGTGAGAAAACCCTCTACCCAGGACAGAGCCACACCCCCTATGCCCACCTCCCGCAGGCGGCCGAGAAGAATCTCATGTGACACCGTGTCGAAGGTAGCGGACAAATCTAACAGCACCAGAATCATCGAGCCCCCTCCATTTAGTGCCATCCGGATCGTATCGGTCACTGAGAGGAGGGCAGATTCAGTGCTGTGATTGGGTCTAAACCCCGATTGAGAGGAGTCCAGACCCCCCACTACCTCGATGTATTTTGACAGACAGGTGTTCACATGTTTCTCGGCCATCTTGCTAAAGTATTGCAGGAGGGAGATGGGTCGGAGGTTGGAAAGATCCGTCCATGGGTGTGCCATGTTCTTACGAATAGGGTTCACCACCGCTTTCTTCCACTCCATAGGTACCCGCCCTTCCTTGAGAGAGAGGTTTAATACAAATTTGACCTCAGGTCCAATCAGAGTACTCAAGGGAACAATCATTTTGGCGGGTAGAAAATTATCCGGAGACCCAGATTTTATATGACTGATAAGATTGGAAAAATCAGTATCATTGATTGATGGAAAGGTGGTAAATGAATGGTCCCCTAATATGGATGATTTGAATGGGTCAGGAGAGCTGTTCGTATAACTGGAGGCTGTCATGATTTTATCATAGATCGTGTTTATTTTGTTCTCAAAAAACAGAGAGATGTCGTCACAGAGAGACTGAGAGAACTCATATGAGCTTTCACAGGCCGTCGGTTTTACAAAGGCCTGTAGTATTTTATAAAGTTCTTTAGAAGAATTGCCTACTTCATCAAGTTGCTGGTTAAGACTGTTTCTCCTTGCCAGCCTAATATTTTTATAATAATTCGATTGGGCCTCTTGATGTGCCTTTTTATTCTCCTCAGTTCGGGTTTTCCTCCATTTCTTCTCAATCTTTCTACATCCCTGTTTTTCTACTCTAAGTGCTTCAGTGTACCATATTTCTTGCTTAGAGGTGGGATGTTGTTTATGCAGTTTTAACGGTGCTAGTATATCTGCTGCCTTTATGAGGGAGTCAGTAAGTTTGGAGAGAGCCGAATCCGCACTATCTATCTCAGTGAAGATAGGTCTCTTCCATACCCTCTGTAGCTCTTCTACAGTTATTTTGTGCCACTGTCGTCGCCAAATTGGCGGGAGCGGTGGCTTATGGGAGGGTTGAGGTACACCCAGTATGGAGAATTTCACTAAATAGTGGTCAGACCAACTTATTTGGGTAGCAGGATAACATCGTATATTAGAGCAGTTGGAGAAGAGTATGTCCAATGTATGACCTCCTATATGGGTGGGGCCCTTATTCTGCCTTTCAATGCCCAAGGTAGAAAGGTCGGCTAAAAATGTTACGGTTTCTGGGTGTGAAGGGATATCCACATGAATAATAAAATCACCCAAAAGAATGAAATTTTCTTTCGCTTTAAAATGCAGTGCCAATACTTCCACAAGGGATAGGGTGAAGCCCGACATAGGTCCTGGTGGACGATATACTAGGGCTCCTTTCTAAAAGGTTTTAGCATCAGAGCTTATTTTAAAAATCATAATTTCCATTGATGGACAATGGATTTGCTCCAGTATGGCGACCTTCAAATCTTCCTTATGTAAGATGGCTAATCCACCCCCGGTTTTATTAGGGCGGTCAAAGTTTAAAAACTTATAGCCTGACGGAACCCCTAACGTTATAGCGGGAACAGTATGGGGTTTCATCCAGGACTCAGTTAAAAAGCATATATCAGGCTGTAGTGAAAACACAAGGTCCCATACTTCCAGATGGTGCTTAGGCAGAGAGCGCACGTTCAATAAAAAGCTCTTCAGGCCGCATTCTAACAGAGGGTTTAATTGCTTTTCCCTAACAGTTGGTACAATGTGGGATGCCTGAAACTGACAATTTATGCAAGAGAAGGGACCCTCTGGACATGGCCAAGAGTCTCTATTACAGCCTTTAAGAGGGGCAGTGCATAGTTGTGGAGAAAATAACTAGAGTACCTTATTCTAGGCGTCCTTATAGTAGTAGGGGATCTCCGAGGAGCAGAGCTCATAGCCCCTAGCCCCGTCCTGGTGCAGACGGGCTACTCTTTGGCTCCTCTTAGGTGACCCCTTAGGCGTCCCCCTGTGCGCAACCGCTGCTCGCTCAGAGTGGTGGGAGGGCTTTATGTCCCTCGCACTTGGGGAAGCTAGAGAGCTAACCGCTCGTGACGCGGAAGTGTGTCTGGCTCTTGCCTGTCCGCCCTCTGCTCTTTGGTGCTTTTCACCGAGTCGGAATGAGGCGTGCAGGCTAGCAATTGAGCCCAGACTCACTGAAAAGCTAGGTGCGTGTAAGTAGATGTAAATAAAATGTAGCAAGAATGCTTAAATTTTAGAAAGCGTCCGTTTTAAAATCGCACAGCTATTCAATTAATTCATACAGTCTTCCTTGCAGCAGCGCTGGCTGGTATCTGAAGCGGATATGGGGAGACTCTGCCAACCTCTGCACCTTACCGCTAACGCCCGTTGCTCCTTCCTGCATTTATGTCCCTCGCACTTGGGCAAGCTAGAGTGCTAACCGCTCGTGAGGCGGAAGTGTGTCTGGCTCTTGCCTGTCCGCCCTCCGCTCTACGGTGCTAATCACCGAGTCGGAACGAGGCGTGCAGGCTAGCAATTGAGCCCAGACTCACTGAAAAGCTAAGTGCGTGTAAGTAGATGTAAATAAAATGAAACAAGAATGCTTAAATTTCAAAAAGCGTCCGTTTTAAAATCGCACAGCTATTCAATTAATTCATACAGTCTTCCTTGCAGCAGCGCTGGCTGGTATCTGAAGCGGATCAGGGGAGACTCTGCCACCGTCTGCACCTTACCTACTTTCTCAGATCATTGCAGCCTGACAGGGAGTCAGTAGGTGGCTTCTCTAATATGCTGGAAGCACAATGGCCTGAGCAGTTAATTTGCCAAATTACAACTTCTGTAGCCCTTGCTTTAAAAGAGACCTCTGACCCTGCCTCTTTCATGTTGCTCTTTATAAGTAAAACAGCATTGAAAAAGGCTATATTAGACCGTGCTAAGATGAGTGACTCCTTATAGATCACAGATTCTCATGAAGATATAATTAATTGAAGAAGGTCCTAGTGGCTCCGCTTTAAGACTATGGTGAAATCCATCATCATGAGGTTGGCCTGCTCATCCCCCATCTTCACTATGGAAAATAATCTCCCCTCATGTCAAGGGTGACCACCCATTATAAATCATTATGGACAAACCTTTCAACTAAGAATCACTGTTTTCAGGTCTCATGCTAATTTGTTCAATAAGAGTAAAATAAGTCTACAGTGCCCAGAATGTATTAGGTCATTACTCGAAAGTCAAGGACTAGAAATAGTGTCCGTTATGACTTGCCAGGAGGAGATCACCCCATCCACATTAGTCTGTGATGATCTGCCTGCTATTGCTGCTTATGGCTTCACTTTAAGCTCATTCTTCTTCCTTAACTATTCAGTAAACTTGGACAGAGTTGACCATCCAGACTTTGTGAAATGCCTGGTGGTGCTTGTGAGAACTGAGAACGTGATTCTCATCATCTCATCTGTCTTGATTTTTTGCTTTTTGATCACCTGACTTGTTGCCTGTTACTGTGGGAGAGCATCATAACCTAGGATTCACCCATGGTAAACTCTTGGTAAAATGGACTGCATGCGTTTCCCTGAAGTGTCCGCCTTTCAAGATAAGTCTGTGCAGGGCAGCAAGGATAATAGGCAATGGGATGGTTACATGTAAACATGTGTGCACAAGTGTGATGGCTGTGAATGGGAGCACTTGCTGTGCGCAGCCCAAGAAATGTGCACATGTATCCTGGCGCAGAAGGGACTATTGCAGAATTGGTGTGGTGACCTGGAATAGGCCTTGTAATGTGGAGTTATGCATTGTTTGGGGAAGTCCTTCATCCATGTTCACCTCGCGGGTACATATTTACTCCTTGCATCTTGCCCTTTATGTATACTATTTATCGTTAGGCACATCAGTCAGCCCCAGCAATACAGCTATTGTGATCAAGAAATGTATGTTTTTTTTGTTTTCCTAGGGCTCCTTTATATAGTATTTATATATATTTGTTTTTCCATATTAGGCTGTTTGAGACCCTTGAAGTGTGGCATGCCACCTTCCTATAAAATCGTTGAACGTGTTGTGGACTAAGTGCCTGGTTTGGATATTTGGTAAGGTCTTTTCTGACTTTTCTGGATATGGGTTCTATTTCTATACACGTCCCGCTTTTCAATCTTTCTGCACGGGTCGTTGTTGTATCAACTATAATCTTTCTCTTTTTGGTGTTTTGGTCTTTGTATCTCGTTCTATATTTTGTGTTGGCACTTTTCTTCTATTTCTCCTTACCCAAAGGTTTATTGGTTCTATATCCTGGTTGAGGCCCTCCAGCGGCTGAATCTATTGATCACTTTTGTATATTATGTACATACTTGCTTATTCTTGTTCCATTGTCCCCACAGAGATTATACAAACTGTATATATTGATCTCAAGATTGAGCCCCCTTGGTTGGCTATTTACTGAATTATTTATCAACCATACCAAAATTGAAGATATCCACACTCAAGAAGAAATTTTACATATAGTATTTGCTCCCTGACGAAGGAACTGTGGATAGTTTTCCTTTCCGAAACGCGCGTCAGCGCTTTTTTGTTCGGTTGTTTGTGATTTATTGATTTTCACTGTATTGTTTCTTCTTTGTACTGTTTTTGCTATTTCGTAATTTTTTTAAAAAGTTTTCATAGTTGTGTATTGTGTATGGTGGTTGGGTTGAGTGTGAGGATGTGTGGTTGCTTCAGGATGATTGGGGGTTATTTTGTATATTTATACTTGTAATGTATTTTGAATACTTCTATGAAAACTGCCTTGTGCATGTTGATAAAAAATAAAATAGGAAACATGCTTTTCCTAATGAGTTTTTGTGTGGGACAATGTTGATATGTATTCATTTTTGCATGTATTACCTTTAGATTAATTGTGCTATCTAGGAGAGGTTTCTATTTTTGTTTGTTTCAATTTCCTGCTTCCTCGTCCTAGTACTGCTATAATCAGGGACCCTCGCTTGTTGTTGATGTCTCTGAGGCATCTACTCTTTCGATTTGTGATTTTAGATGTATCACTGATCTGAGGACCTATGACTTAATCGCTTTTGAGAATCTTCCAATTGTCGTTAAGGATCTTCTGTATTTACAGCAAGTCTCTATTGTAAGTAAGTACTAATCTGGTGTTTGGGGGCTCGTTGGTGTCCTCCCTGGGTTTGACTTCCAACGTGTTCTCTCGTGTTATTACCTCCATTTTAAATACTGCTCTGTTGAGGACCCATTCTGGATAGCCCCTTTCCCTGAATCTTAGTATCATAATTTCTTCTTTCTGGTACCAACTGGTATTACTGCAATTCCTTCTTGATCGCAGCACCTCACCATACGGAATATTCCATTTGAGTGTGTCCGGGTGGCTGCTGAGAGCGTGAAGAATACTGTTACCTGCTGTTTCCTTCCTGAAGAGTTTGGTCTGTAAGGTGTTGGTGGTAGCTGTTACCTTAATGTCAAGAAATTCTATTTCATCCTTACTCATGTTGTGGGTTAACACTATGTTGTAGTTGTTCTCATTCAACCGTTTAACAAACTATTATGCTTCCTGTTTTCTGCCCTGTTACTATGAAAAGGTTGTCTATGTAACATCACCATCTGACCAGCCTTCTAAAGTAGGCATCATACTTAGCATCTTTCTGTATTTCCTCCTCCCACAGACCTAGGGACAGGTTTGCGAAGCTCGACGCGAAACTTGTCCCCATAGAAGTACCTGTCGTTTATTTATACGGGTCCCTGTTAAACATAAATATGTTATTCTGGAGGCATATGTCCATCATAATGGTTAACATTTTTGTGTGTTCAAGGTACATTATGTCTTTCCCTTCTAGGTAGTGAGTGTAAGCTTTTATCCCTTGTTTGTGTTCAATATTAGTATAAAGTGAACGCGCATCCAATGTTAAGAACATGTACTTTTCTACCCATACAATATTTTCAATTTTGCATAGAAAATCTTTGGTATCTTTTACATGGGACAGGAGTCTAAACACATATTCCTGCAAGAAATGGTTGACATATTTTGATATGTTTTCGAAAACACTTTCTATGGATGATACAATAGGCCTTCCAGGCGGGGCCTGTGAGTTTTTATGTACTTTGGGGAGGAAGTATATTATGAGGAGTGTTGCATAATCTCTTTTGAGAAAAAGATATTCCTCCCATGAGATTATTACTTGTTGCTGCCACTCAGATAGTTTACTCCAAGTATTCACAATAATGTCATTATATGTCTTCGTGTTACATTTACAATAATGATGACTCATTGTTGAGTTTTCTCATAGCTTCTTTGATATACATTTATTTGTCCTGTAACACAACATTCCCCCCTTAGTCAGCAGGACGAATTATTATGTTCTTATGATCTGCTAGGGACGATATTATGTTCTTCTGCTTCAAGGTAAGATTGAATCCCTTAGACCTTCCTTTGGGCTGTTGGTGTTTGCATTCTACCAAAGAGTTTGTAACCACCTCTTGGAACGTATCAAGGTTGTCATGTGGAAGGATAGGTTAAACACTAATTTGGGCCTGAACCTGGTATTGACAGCTCTGTCCGTAGTCATGTCCCAGATTTCCATGGTCTCATTTGTGCCTTCATTCTCAGACGTTCCAGTGTTTATTGCTAAATCCTGCATGGTTCTCAAAATGTTTGCATCACCTACTGTAAGGGTTGGCTGGCTATGGATTTCACTCACCATGGTATCATGACCCTTATTACTATTTTTCAGTGTGTGCCATTTTGTTAATTTTAGTTTCCTAACAAATTTAAACATGTCAATGCGAGTTTCTGAGTAGCTGAAAATTTCCGTAGGGCAAAAGGATAAGCCTAGGCAAAGGGTTTTCATTTCTAGGAATGAGCGCTGACGGCTAGCTAAATTAACAATAGTCTTATTTACCATTTCTGTTTCATTCATTGTTATTTCCGTTTCCTGTAGCCCCCTCATCTGGTTCCCATTGGCTCTGTTTCTTTTTCTCTTCTTGTATCTTTGTTTGCGTCTTTTTCTTCGTAGTTCGCTGTGCCCCTCACTCTTCCTCTGCCTCTTCCTTTTCCTTGATTCCCTCTTCCCCTCTGGGGAGGTGCAGGTGTGGGTGATATTCTTCCCGATTGCCACCCCCTCTTCAGCATCCAAAACTCACCTAAAAAAGAGGCACATTTCATGGTAACCTCCACTTCCGATGATGTACTTGTAGTCTTCACAGAGGTGTTTGTATCCGTGTCGCTGGCAACTGTAGGTGGTGCGACAGTCACTTGCACGCCCTCCTTGTATTGTAGTGGTGATTCTGGCATTTGGATGTTGTACATGTGATCATAGTTTTTGCTATAGGTCAATATAGGGCCAGTTTCGTAATCTATGCAAATTCAGTGCAGCTTTCTTTGCTTCCTGAGTTTAATGTCCTCTTTGTGCTGTAGTAGTCTAGTTTTTAAATCATCCTTAAATTTCTTTATTGTTGTTTGGTTGCTATGGGCTTTGAGTTCATCCTCAATTTCCGTTATCTCATTCATTGTTGTCTCTCTGTCTTCCCAAGCATATTTAACTAATATGCATAACATGGTTCTCGAGCTGTTTGCCGAATTTCCATACCATTCTTCCAACATCCGTGGGTTTGGCGATTCGTAGGAAGGTGTTGCATATATCCTCAGTCTACGCGGTACAATATTTTTATCCAGGTAGTCTTGGAGGGAGATAGCGTCACACCACTTCGTTATTTCAGATTTTTTTAGTTTTTCATATTTTCTGAGTTTCCCAATTAGTGTTGTAGCCGTGTCTTGTCTTACTTTGACAGGTTGCCCTTTGCCTGGGGCATGTGCCAACAATGTTTGTGCTGCCATTCTTCGTTATGCTTCCTCATCCATGGTGCTATGATAATAACTTCTGATCAAAAGTAGGCAATCCTTTCATAAACAATTCTTTTAACAATTTGGAAAGGTTTGTGCCCTTGTGAAATTATGCACCTTTATTGTCACTCTCTATCTGCCTGAAAATTGTAACCCCTCCAAAATGAAGGTTCCAGATGCCATCTCCGTTCTTTCTCATTGATGTACTTTCGTATAGCTCCTGGGGGCTTTCCAGATCTCTGGAGTGAGACCTAGTTAATCTCGACAGTCAGTGCGTTATATACGGCAAATGCCTTGGTCTCAGTCCCAACGGAGTTTCTTACATGCAGCTCCTGCCCACAGCCCTCCAGGGACGCCCCTCCACAAAAACTGCACCCTGGTGGGTCGGCGCGTGTGTCCACGCCAGCCCCAGAACACACCCTTGGGTCCGGGCTTACCTCTGGTACGCTGCTCCGGACTTGTACATCATCCTTTCCAAATCTTCTTCTTATTACTCGTGGTATACAACGGCAGCCGGCAGATATCCCTCTGTAAGCTTTCAAATTTCGGACACGGCTCCTCCTGGGAAATCCGCCCATTGTCTGATGGTCCACTAGGGCCGGTAGAGCCACAACCGGCAATAGGTATCAGCAAAGATTACAAATCACAGGGCGCTGTCAGTTTCTAGTTTCCAGTCAGCAGATCTTTATTCCAACGTTACGTGTTTCGAGAGCAAAACTCTCTTGATCACACATAGGGCACTTGTGAGGAGGTGCATTACATAGACGCCATCACTCTGCATGGAAAGAGGACTTGTATTCAAGTTGTTACACCTATTGCATTCAGCCGCCATATTTAAATGTGTCTTTAGTTATATTACACTGTTGTCATATGGGACACAATGAGTTGTTATAAGCCTATACATTCCAGAATTCATGCGTATAGTTTTGACACGCGGGAAATAAAGAACAAATTCAAAAATAGTGTAATCACGTGTTCCCTTAGCAATTCACTAACTTATTTTAGCAATTGCTCGAGTTTTCTCACCCCCGTACATCACAGGTCATATGTCTGAAGATATGCACGTAATAACGCGATCGCTACTTGCAATAAGCTACATGCCTAGTGGCATATTACTCTGTTTAATACAACATATTGCTGGCCAATTCACCAAACCCCAATACATCGCAGGCTAGATGTCTGACACAATGCAAATAGTGACACCATCGCTACTTATTTTAGGCTATACGCCAAGTGGCATATTATTCTGTTTGATGTAACAGTTTATCGCTGGCCAATTTCCGACACATAACTAGTAGTGTCAAGAAAGCTACTCGAATGTATCCTTCCAATACCTGTGCCAAGTGGCATTAAATACTGAGCAGTACAAGAGTCTCTTGCAATGCCAGGTGGTAATAACACTTGAATTGTACCCTTCAGCTAAGTAGTTGGTATGCTATTTCTCTATTTTTCGCTTTTACTGAAATCATGCCAAGTACTTAGCTGAAGGGTACAATATATATATACATACATACATATATCGCCTGAAACAGTTCCACTTTGCTGGGGGCCACCGGTCCTGCAGTGAGGGCTCTGAACTAGGAACGGAGATCCTGCAAAAATGCGGGTAGAACCACGAACAACAAAAGAGCCCCAGAGTGACTGACGATTCAGCTGACCTTTATTCGTCATTTCATGTGCAGCATTGCGCTCTTCCACCTTACGCGTTTCGACGTCAATGACGTCTTGTTCACAGGTGAGCGTGATTATGAAAACCAAGTGGTGTGTGCCTGCCAATTCCTTCAGGTCCCAGAATGCACCAACAATGTTTAGGGAACGTGCAAGTTGATTCATATTACTGCTTAATAGCGTCATTTTCAAACATTTTGCATTGTTGTCCCAAGTTCATGCTTTCATTAAATTGCTTCTTAGTGCTGGTTGCTGCTGCATGATATAAAATAGTTGCCGTTTCTGCACTGTTCCAAAGAGAGGAGACACCCTCTCTCATCCCCCTTTAACCTTCGTCCTTGCCAATTACTGCGGTGCGTCCATTTGAGCTGGCAAGTGGCGAGGAGCGGTCTATGCCCCCTCAGTAAACATCGCCTGAAACAGTTCCGCTTTGCTGGGGGCCACCGGTCCTGCAGGGCGGGCTCTGAACTAGGAACGGAGATCCTGGAAAAATGTGGGTAGAACCACGAACAACAAAAGAGCCCCACAGTGACTGACAATTCAGCTGACCTTTATTCGTCATTTCATGTGCAGCATTTCGCTCTTCCACCTTACGCGTTTCGACGTCACTGACGTCTTGTTCACAGGTGAGCGTGATTATGAAAACCAAGTGGTGTGTGCCTGCCAATTCCTTCAGGTCCCAGAATGCACCAACAATGTTTAGGGAACGTGCAAGTTGATTCATATTACTGCTTAATAGCGTCATTTTCAAACATTTTGCATTGTTGTCCCAAGTTCATGCTTTCATTAAATTGCTGCTTAGTGCTGGTTGCTGCTGCATGATATAAAATAGTTGCCGTTTCTGCACTGTTCCAAAGAGAGGAGACACCCTCTCTCATCCCCCTTTCCCCTCCGTCCTTGCCAATTACTGTGGTGCGTCCATTTGAGCTGGCAAGTGGCGAGGAGCGGACCATGCCCCCTCAGTAAACATCGCCTGAAACAGTTCCACTTTGCTGGGGGCCACTGGTCCTGCAGGGCGGGCTCTGAACCAGGAACGGAGATCCTGGAAAAATGCGTGTAGAACACGAACAACAAAAGAGCCCCACAGTGACTGACGATTCACCTGACCTTTATTCGTCATTTCATGTGCAGCATTGCGCTCTTCCACCTTACGCGTTTCGACGTCACTGGCGTCTTGTTCACAGGTGAGCGTGATTATGAAAACCAAGTGGTGTGTGCCTGCCAATTCCTTCAGGTCCCAGAATGCACCAACAATAATTAGGGAACGTGCAAGTTGATTCATATTACTGCTTAATAGCGTCATTTTCAAACATTTTGCATTGTTGTCCCAAGTTCATGCTTTTATTAAATTGCTGCTTAGTGCTGGTTGCTGCTGCATGATATAAAATAGTTGCCGTTTCTGCACTGTTCCAAAGAGAGGAGACACCCTCTCTCATCCCCCTTTCCCCTTCGTCCTTGCCAATTACTGCGGTGCGTCCATTTGAGCTGGCAAGTGGCGAGGAGCGGTCCATGCCCCCTCAGTAAACATCGCCTGAAACAGTTCCACTTTGCTGGGGGCCACCGGTCCTGCAGGGCGGGCTCTGAACCAGGAACAGAGATCCTGGAAAAATGCGTGTAGAACACGAACAACAAAAGAGCCTCACAATGACTGATGATTCAGCTGACCTTTATTCGTCATTTCATGTGCAGCATTGCGCTCTTCCACCTTACGCGTTTCGACGTCACTGGCGTCTTGTTCACAGGTGAGCGTGATTATGATAACCAAGTGGTGTGTGCCTGCCAATTCCTTCAGGTCCCAGAATGCACCAACAATGTTTAGGGAACGTGCAAGTTGATTCATACATACATATATATATATATATATATTACCTACTGGCGGTCGCCAGTAGGTAGTTATAGTTAGGATTTTTTTCAATGTTAAATCTCAAAATTCTATTTGGAATAACTTTGGCGCCGGTTGACGAATCTGCCTGAAAATTTCCTGAAAATGGCCTCGTGGTGCCCCGGTCCTTCCCTGAAAGTTTGGGGGGGATATGTCAAGTGGGGGTTGACATAAAAGGGGGGTCCCAAAACGCGTTTTCCCCATGTTAATTTCCATAGGGCGGTCGATTTCACTTTTAGCCCGAACGGCTGAATGGATTTCCACCAAACTTGGCAAAATTGTAGGGACTGGTAGCCCGATGTGCCTTTGCTATGTCTCAAGATATGTGCTCCAGTGGATTTTGAGTAATTTAGGTTCAAAAAAATATATATATCTATAGGCGCGCTCCGGTACGCGCACCGGGGAGCGCACCGGGCGCGCCACGTGACTTGCGCGCAGAAAGCTGATTGGCTCTTGGGTGTCTGTAAACATTCTAAACAGTCTGGAGCAGCCGCCATCTTGTGTCTCGGTAAAATCGAGACACAAGAGGTGGCCAAAACAAAGGGGTAAAAGACCATAAGGGGGCAGAGTAGACACCCCCTGTCCCCCTAGGTTTGATGTGGGGGCCATTAAAGGGCCCCGCGGGGTCTCAAAAATTTTGTTTTTTTTTCCGATTTTCGCGGGGGAAGCGCCCGGTACGCGCACCGGGGAGCGCACTGGGAGCGTACTATGGGAAAAAAATCACTTTAAAATTTTTTGTTTATTAATTGTTTTTTTTATTTTTATTTTTTATTTTATGTAAGTACTTACATGTAGGTACCAATGCAGAGACTTAAATTTAATGTACACCATCTCCTCTGTAGATATCTTGCATGTTGTTATTGAAGTTTTTGTGGTATATGGAATCCATAACATAGTCTGTCAGGAAAGCAGAAACAGATCTTTTAAGCACTCCCTGAGAATTTCTAGGGGATCATGGGTAGTCTATCCTGATCCCTTATGATGAAACAGAGGTGTAAAATATACATAGGAGATAATATAGTGGGAGAAAGGTAGTAACTATGAGTAAACTTACTATGTAACAGAAAAAAAGTTGCACAGTATACTATAAGTCTCATTTTATAATATAATTATTTTGGTAATACTTCATGAATTACATATAAAAATGAATATTGTCTTAAACAATTTAAAATTATTAAATATAAATTTATTCCTCTGATTCTTTTTCATAATTTAATAAAACTTGTAACATAATATTGTCCGGTATTTCCTCATAATTATAAGTACATGATTCCATTTGTTCCAAACATTCTATAAACTGTTGATCCAAAGAGTCATCCATGAAATCAACTTTATCTTTTTGCTCTTCTGGATTTTCCACCTTTACTTCGATAGAAGTAACATTTGCTTGTTTTTCTCCTTCCATTTTCTTTCTGAAAATTGCATAAAAATTAACTATATTAGTAGAGTTAGGGTACTGTTGGGTTTAAGTTTAGACAGGTACTTTTGAGTTTTTAACAGTCAAGTAATTTTTGGGCAGTGTATGGTTTCAGGCAGGAAGTAGAGTTATTAAAAAGTGCATGTGATTAAGCCTAAGTAAATTCATAATTATACCAGAGAAGCCTAACTCAATCCATAACTATTACAGAGAAGTCTATCTCAATCTATAACTATTACAGAGGGATAGTATATAACTAACAGAATATTTTTTCTCAAATTACCTTAAAGTGCACAACATACTTCACTTTCCAAAATAACAACTTACCTTGGAGAAATCAGTTGAAGTTGTCAGTGTTATTTGTTTTCAAATGTACTTCTGGAAGCAGTAGTCAAAATGGCTGTGTTTCCCTCTCTTCTTTTATATATATTTTTGTACATAACCAATCAAATGTCAGGAAATAATCGTAGAAAATGAAAGAAACTTTTTAATTGGTTGTAAATTCTAACATTTCATATGTGTTTTTGTCATGTAATTTACCTCAGGATATTTAGACAGGCCTGTAGCCTAAATGTCTCAATGGAATTCCACCAAATTTGGGCAAATGGTAGGGACTGCTATGTAGTAAGGCTTATTCTATATTTGATGAAAGTGTCTCCAGTGGTTTTTCTGAAAATTACTTTCCCACCTTTTTTTATGGAGCGCTCACAGGTGCGCGCTCCGGTATGCGCACCGGCAGCGTAACGGAAGTCCTCCATTTTGTGTTTCGGTACAATCGAGACACAAGATGGAGGGCAAACAATGTTCCGTATGGCTAGAAGGGGGCACAGTAGAGACATCTTGACCCTCTAGGTTTTCTGAGGGGGGCTTAGGAGGCTCATAAACGTAAAAAAAAAAAATCTTTAATTTTTCGCGGGGGAAGCGCCCGGTACGCGCACCGGTAAGCGTACCGGGAAGCGTACTTTGGTGAAAAATAGTGAAAAAAGTTAGAAAAAGATAAACGTTTTGAATGATCAGAGGTAGGGTAGCTCTGAAAAGAGCTTTTGGGTTCTGTGGTTGAGTTAGGTACCTACAAGTAGGTTCCAATGCACAGTCTTAAATTCAGGAGGAATATTCTATTTCCCTCATCTGAGAAGTGCACGCCATCTCCTCTGTAGATGTCTTGCATGTTGTAACGCAAGTTGTTATTGTATATTGAACCCATTCCACAGTCTCTCATGTAAGCAGAAACAGATTTATTCACATGTTTCCGTGCTTTCTCAAATTGTGGACAAAATTGGTTGGACCAGTTCCATTTCTGTCTTTGGCATATATTTGAATATACCAAGGCAGTTTGTGGAAAAAGTGTCATCAATTGATTAAAGGTGTCCTTTAAGAGCATTTCCAGACCAACCCCAGTCATAGTGCCCAAATCATTTCCACCACAGTGCACTATTGGGAGGTCAGGGCTTGGCAGATGCAAAAAGGTTTTCACCAATGGTATCAATTGATGACATCTCAATCCTCTCTGGCCAATCCACTTGGTTTCCACATTTGATAAATCAAGGTTGTGATTATTTCTGCTTGCTGCATACCTTTGAGCCCAGTGGATGTAGCTATGTCCTATAATCCATACAGAATACATGGTGAGAGAAGGTTCTGGTGCAGTCAGATGAAGTGTAGGAATGAAATGGCAGTTGGAACAGTAGGAGTTTACAAAAAAATAATTGTGGAGTTTCACTGCTCTTGAATCACAAGCAATGATTGGTGGATTCAGATAGTTGAAAACTGAAAGTTAGGGTGCATGGTTGTGTTGTGTGAAAGAAGCAATTTGAATGGTTTAAAAAAGTCACTAAAAGCAAAAATACCCGGGATAAGCTGGTGTATTGAGAGGTCAAACATCCTTGCTGAGTTAATTTGCAACATTGTACAATACACTTTTGAACCTGAGAGTTCAGTTAGGAGGGAGCTGCTATGGTAACAGATAGAAAGATCTGAGAGGGGGAAGGGTGTTGGTTTGAAAATAGTGAGGGAAGACTTTTGATTGGTTGAATTAAGGCATATGTGTACAAAGTTAGAGATTTTCTATGCCAGTCTTGGTTTCAGTGTATTGAGTGCACACTGTTTGCTCTGCTAAAGAAAAATTGGTGTGTGTGTCTGACACTGTTTTCAATCTCCCAAAGCATTTGTAAAGGTAAGTAATGATTTATTTAATTTAGACAGTGACTTGTTTGCTCTATGGAGAATATTTGGAAGCAGATAGTTATGTTTCAGAAGTCAAATTGTATGCTAGTATATAAGTCCTGTGTTGTGTTTCTAAAATGTTATACAAAAAAGATTTTGGGTGCAAATGAATGGTATTTTCATTTGGCCCTTTTTTATGATTGCCTTGTGCAACTGGTGCATCACTTTGTACATGGGAAATAAGTGACGCTCTTGTGGCGCAAGGCCTTCATAAATAAGGCCCTGACTTTGTTTGCTGTTGATTTGTCTTTGGATTTTTGATAATGCTAGATATCAACATTTGAAAGATAGAGGATTTGTATTTGGGGAAACATTGACGTTTCAAAAGTGATATTCTGTGCTTGTACAAAGGTTCTGCGCAGTGTTTTTTAAATGTTATTCAAAAAACGATTTTGGGTGCAAATGAATGGTATTTTCATTTGGCCCTTATTTATGATTGCCTTATGCAACTGGTGCATCACTTTAATCATGGGAAATAAGTGACACTCTTGTGGCGCAAGGCCTTCATAAATAAGGCCCTGACTTTGTTTGCTGATATTGAGTGGTTGTACATAGGTTCTGCGCAGTGTTTCTTAAATGTTATTCAAAAAACGATTTTTGGGTGCAATTGATTGGTATTTTCATTTGGCCCTTTTTTATGATTGCCTTGTGCAGCTGATGCATCACTTTAATCATGGGTAATAAGTGACGCACTGGTGGCGCAAGGCCTTCATAAATAAGGCCCTGACTTTGTTTGCTGTTGATTTGTTTTTGGATTTTTAATAATGCTTGATATCAACATTTGCAAGATAGAGGATTTGTATTTGGGGAAACAGTGACGTTTCAAAAGTGATATTCTGTGCTTGTACATAGGTTCTGCGCAGTGTTTTTTAAATGTTATTCAAAAAACGATTTTGGGTGCAAATGAATGGTATTTTTATTTGGCCCTTATTTATGATTGCCTTATGCAACTGGTGCATCACTTTATACATGGGAAATAAGTGACACTCTTGTGGCGCAAGACCTTCATAAATAAGGCCCTGACTTTGTTTGCTGATATTGAGTGGTTGTACATAGGTTCTGCGCAGTGTTTCTTAAATGTTATTCAAAAAACGATTTTTGGGTGCAATTGATTGGTATTTGCATTTGGCCCTTTTTTATGATTGCCTTGTGCAGCTGATGCATCACTTTAAACATGGGAAATAAGTGACGCACTGGTGGCACAAGGCCTTCATAAATAAGGCCCTGACTTTGTTTGCTGTTGATTTGTTTTTGGATTTTTGATAAGGCTTGATATCAACATTTAAAAGATAGAGGATTTGTATTTGGGGAAACAGTGACGTTTCAAAAGTGATATTCTGTGCTTGTACATAGGTTCTGCGCAGTGTTTTTTAAATGTTATTCAAAAAACGATTTTGGGTGCATATGAATGGTATTTTCATTTGGCCCTTATTTATGATTGCCTTATGCAACTGATGCATCACTTTATACATGGGAAATAAGTGACACTCTTGTGGCGCAAGACCTTCATAAATAAGGCCCTGACTTTGTTTGCTGATATTGAGTGGTTGTACATAGGTTCTGCACAGTGTTTCTTAAATGTTATTCAAAAAACGATTTTTGGGTGCAATTGATTGGTATTTTCATTTGGCCCTTTTTATGATTGCCTTGTGCAGCTGATGCATCACTTTAAACATGGGTAATAAGTGACGCACTGGTGGCGCAAGGCCTTCATAAATAAGGCCCTGACTTTGTTTGCTGTTGATTTGTTTTTGGATTTTTGATAATGCTTGATATCAACATTTGAAAGATAGAGGATTTGTATTTTGGGAAACAGTGACGTTTCAAAAGTGATATTCTGTGCTTGTACATAGGTTCTGCGCAGTGTTTTTTAAATGTTATTCAAAAAACGATTTTGGGTGCAAATGAATGGTATTTTCATTTGGCCCTTATTCATGATTGCCTTATGCAACTGGTGCATCACTTTATACATGGGAAATAGGTGACACTCTTGTGGCGCAAGGCCTTCATAAATAAGGCCCTGACTTTGTTTGCTGATATTGAGTGGTTGTACATAGGTTCTGCGCAGTGTTTCTTAAATGTTATTCAAAAAACGATTTTTGGGTGCAATTGATTGGTATTTTCATTTGGCCCTTTTTTATGATTGCCTTGTGCAGCTGATGCATCACTTTAAACATGGGTAATAAGTGACGCACTGGTGGCGCAAGGCCTTCATAAATAAGGCCCTGACTTTGTTTGCTGTTGATTTGTTTTTGGATTTTTGATAATGCTTGATATCAACATTCAAAAGATAGAGGATTTGTATTTTGGGAAACAGTGACGTTTCAAAAGTGATATTCTGTGCTTTTACATAGGTTCTGCGCAGTGTTTTTTAAATGTTATTCAAAAAACGATTTTGGGTGCAAATGAATGGTATTTTCATTTGGCCCTTATTTATGATTGCATTATGCAACTGGTGCATCACTTTATACATGGGAAATAAGTGACACTCTTGTGGCGCAAGACCTTCATAAATAAGGCCCTGACTTTGTTTGCTGATATTGAGTGGTTGTACATAGGTTCTGCGCAGTGTTTCTTAAATGCTATTCAAAAAACGATTTTTGGGTGCAATTGATTGGTATTTTCATTTGGCCCTTTTTTATGATTGCCTTGTGCAGCTGATGCATCACTTTAAACATGGGTAATAAGTGACGCAATGGTGGCGCAAGGCCTTCATAAATAAGGCCCTGACTTTGTTTGCTGTTGATTTGTTTTTGGATTTTTGATAATGCTTGATATCAACATTTGAAAGATAGAGGATTTGTATTTTGGGAAACAGTGACGTTTCAAAAGTGATATTCTGTGCTTGTACATAGGTTCTGCGCAGTGTTTTTTAAATGTTATTCAAAAAACGATTTTGGGTGCAAATGAATGGTATTTTCATTTGGCCCTTATTTATGATTGCCTTATGCAACTGGTGCATCACTTTATACATGGGAAATAAGTGACACTCTTGTGGCGCAAGGCCTTCATAAATAAGGCCCTGACTTTGTTTGCTGATATTGAGTGGTTGTACATAGGTTCTGCGCAGTGTTTCTTAAATGTTATTCAAAAAACGATTTTTGGGTGCAATTGATTGGTATTTTCATTCGGCCCTTTTTTATGATTGCCTTGTGCAGCTGATGCATCACTTTAAACATGGGTAATAAGTGACGCACTGGTGGCGCAAGGCCTTCATAAATAAGGCCCTGACTTTGTTTGCTGTTGATTTGTTTTTGGATTTTTGATAATGCTTGATATCAACATTTGAAAGATAGAGGATTTGTATTTTGGGAAACAGTGACGTTTCAAAAGTGATATTCTGTGCTTGTACATAGGTTCTGCGCAGTGTTTTTTAAATGTTATTCAAAAAACGATTTTGGGTGCAAATGAATGGTATTTTCATTTGGCCCTTATTTATGATTGCCTTATGCAACTGGTGCATCACTTTATACATGGGAAATAAGTGACACTCTTGTGGCGCAAGACCTTCATAAATAAGGCCCTGACTTTGTTTGCTGATATTGAGTGGTTGTACATAGGTTCTGCGCAGTGTTTCTTAAATGTTATTCAAAAAACGATTTTTGGGTGCAATTGATTGGTATTTTTATTTGGGTCTTATTTATGATTGTCTTGTGGCGCCAGTATGTCACTTTTAATATGGGTTGCACTTGTGGTGCAAGGCCTTCATAAATAAGGCCCTGAGTTGCTGTTGTATAAACTTAAATATGTTGCAATTTATTGTTTATATTGTTTGCTTTTGGACATTACTTTGTTGTTTGCTAATAGTGGTCTTTCATGTGTCTTTTTTTCAGAACAACAGATTCAAATCAACTTCTGAAAAGCAAGCAAAAATGCCTTCAAGGCAAAGAATTATCAAAAATACCATACGGAAAAGGAGAACATCAACAACAGAATTTATGGAATCCTCTACAACAACTACTTTAAAAAACACCAGAAAAGCTTCTGGTAAGCCAATTAAGTCTTTTCTTCGCAACATATGTCGTAGAAAAAGAAATGATATTGCTAATGTGAATATTCAGAAAAAGTCAACAAATCTAAAAAGGAAGGAGAGGCCCACAAAAAATGTCTCGATTGGAGCAGGAGAGAAGAGAATGGATAGCAATAGAAGGGTAAATCGATTTAGGGACATTCGTAGGCGAATGTTTCGCAATAGGGTAGTTTTAAATTTGCTAAAAAACGATAAGAAAAGTGAACTGAGAGCTGCTTTTTACAAGAAAAAGAAAAGTGTAGAAAAAATTGTTGATCAGGCTTTTGAAGTTAAGAAAAAATTATTAATTTTAGTAATCAATAGAATTAGGATACTTAATAAGGCAATTGATGTTTTCAAATTGAACAGTAGATGGAAAAGAATTATTAATCGGAGTAATTTTTGTGAAGTATTTTCTGGTGAATGGATGCATAGTTCAAGTTCTGAGCCGTTTTTCAATGAGGAGAGTTACTTTCAGGAAAATGATTTGGTGCATGCAGTTGACACCAGTGGTCGAGCATATGAGGTGAAAGATGGTTGTGTGATGGAAAAAGAGAAACTTGTATCTAGAGATGCAGAAGAGGTGTTAGCTGATGAAGTTTTAGGGAGACGTACTAAGGGTCCAGTGTACACATGGAAGTGCAGTAGTATTTGTAGTGTGCAACAGGATTCAATCGATTTGCTTCGAAACTTCTTACGTACATATAGTAAGAAAAGTCTCAAACAAAAAATGAAGATCTTGCCAGAGTTAGATCCTTGCAGAGTGAGAGAAAGCACAGGTTTGCATGGGCATTCACTAGCTTGTCTTTCTAGAAAAGTATGTCAGAGTGTTTTTCATCATTTTAGGATGTTAGCAGTGCATCATAATAAGGTGAGGAAATTAGCGAGAAAGTTGTATTATGCAAGAAGTCCAGCACTTAAGCTTAAACAGTTAAACAGTGCTCTTTTGCATGGATCTGAAGTGGATGTGAAGACTATTTGTGGAGAAATTGAGTTTTGTTATTTTGGGAACAAAGAGGACAGTGTAGAAATAGATATAGTAATGGATGGTAATGTGGTAGATAATGGACAGATTTCAAGTATAGAAAAGTTTGACGAGGAAATTACCAAGTTTAAGGTGAAATCAAGTGAAAGACCTAATTTAACTTGTGTGTGTTGTCGACGGACTCATTATAAGATTCAGACTAGGTTAGTTGATTTATATGCAAAAAGTGAATTGGAAAATAATAGTGAATGGAAGGATTTTGTAAGTTATTTGTTGGTGGAGAATTCTTTTGATTTGAGTTTTGATCAGCGTATTTGTAATTATTGTTTAAAAAAAATTATATGAAAATAGAATGCCTGCTAGAGCAGTTCATAATAATCTTCAGTTGATAGATATTCCTTCTGAATTGATGGATCTAAATACTTATGAATCTATTTTGATTCAATGTGTCCATCCTTTTCAGGCTATTGTACGCATGGAGCCTAAGACAGGGAAATTGCCTCCATCAGATTTACAGAGAGGATTAAAGGGAAGAGTTGTTTATTTGCCTCTAGATGTAAAGAAAAATATTGATACAATTGGTGTAGAAAGAGTAGAAGAGGATCCTCTAGTTATTCTAGTTAATGGGGTTCCGACAAAGAGTAAGAAAATCTGGCAAGATTTAGTGGATGTTAGAAAAGTCAAAAAGGCAACGTTGTATTTGGTCAAAAACAATGAGTACTACAAAGATGTAAGTGTTGTAGCAGAGGAAACAGCTACAGAAGAAGACAGTGATTGTTCAGTTGGTCAGATTGAAAAAGTTGATGTGTCTAGAAGTGAAGAAATATATGAACATTATACTGTTCATCCTTTGCATTCCAAAGAAGTAATGGGAAATGCAATTGACTTGTTTCAAATGAAAGCAGCAAAAGGAAGTCCCATTAGTGTATGGGAAGAAAGTTTGGAAGCTCGTTGTTTTCCACAATTATTTCCAACAGGTCGTGGTGGACGGTATGATGATCGACCAGTTCAAATTCCTGCAGCTGAATACCGGACTCTAAGATTATATGCTGAAGATCCAAGGTTTCGTCAATGCATTCCATATTTGTTTCATCTACTGTTTGAAAGTGATTTGTCTGGGCTTTCTTATGCAGTTAATCATATACTAAAAAGTGGAGCTCATTTGCAAAATGTTTCTGCAAGGGACTTTATGGAGAAAGTTAATCTGCAAGATAGTATTTTGGAATCTCAGCTAATCAATCTCATGGCATGTCAACGTGGAACCAATGAGTATTGGTTCCGTCGTCATGGAGAATTGAAATTTATGCTAAGAAACTTAGGAACTCCTACATGGTTCCTTACTCTTAGCTGTGCTGAGTATGCATGGGATGACTTACTTGAATTTCTACGAGAGGCAAATGGAAACATACCAAATATAGAATTGAAAACACCTGGAGAACTGTGTTCTTTGGATCCAGTGAATTTTTGCAGATATTTTAATCATAGATTTAAAGCTATGATGTCTTTTATTACCAAAAAAAAAAATCCTCCCCTTGGAGAGGTTTTGGATTTCTTTTGGAGGAAGGAATATCAAGCGAGAGGTGCTCCTCATATACATATGTGGTTGTGGATTAAAGATGCACCCAAATTTGGATCAGATTCAGATGAAACAGTGATGAGTTTCATTGAAGAGTATTCAACATGTGCTGTTCCAAAATCTACTGTAGAAAACAGTTTAAGGCAACAAGTTTTACATTTTCAATCTCATCATTGTGGAAAGTACTGTCGTCGAAAATTTAAAAACAAGGAAAAGTACTACACGAAATGTCGTTTTGCATTTCCACGACCAGTGATTTCTAAGGGAAGAGTAAATAATTTGATGTCATCTCTACGACATACTGTGACGAGGAAATCTCCCAAAAATACATACAATTTAAAAAGAAATGAAGAATCTAAGTACATCAACGATTACAACCCAGTGATTTTGTCCATGTGGAATGCTAACATGGATATTCAGTTCGTTGCTGACAACTCTATTGCTGTGGCTCGATATGTGACATCTTACATCACCAAAAAAGAAAAGACAGAACTGAAGGAAATGTGGGAGGACATCTCACATGAAAAGAGTCTAAACAAAAAATTATATAGTTTCAGTCTGAAGATGTTGTCGCATCGAGAAATTGGAGCATATGAATGTTCTGATCGGTTATCATCAGCAAGTCTCTATGCCAAATCAAGAACAATCATTTGGGTGAGTCTAGGTCTTGCTGCAACACGAAACCGAGTTTTGAAATCTGTACAAGAAATTGAATATTTGGCGGAGAAAGAACCAAACAGTACAGATATTTTGAAGACAAATATGTTGGATACATACTATCCAAATAGAAGTACTCACCTTGAGAACACTTGTTTGTATGAAGTTCTGCAAAACTACAGTTATAAGAGGAACATCACAGAAGATATCAATAATGGAAAATATGCAGTCATTGGCTATGAAGGATGTCTAGTGAAGCAGAAAAAAGGCCATTTGATTAATCATCGAAAATTGAGTTGTGAAGCTCCAGACAAAAGAGAATTTTACTATTTATTCTCTTTTGCAACTCTTTAAGCCATGGCGTACAGAAGAGGAACTACTTGGAGATTTTCTCTGTTATGAAGACTCTTTTAATGCAACTAAGGATACCATAGAATGTCCTATTTTTCTAAATTATCTGCAAATGTTGAATGAGGAAATGGAGCAAGAAACCACAATTGCTGAAGAGATAGCTAGAGACAGTTCTCAAGATAGTCAGAGTTCTACTTCATTGTGTCAGGATCCACTAGGAGGACCTATTATCCAAAATGAAGCTGCTACTGCCATGGATGAGGTGGAAAGAGCTATGGAACTAGCTCAAGAGGATGGAGTTAACTTAGAAGATTTGGTAAAGCAACTAAACGTTGAGCAGAAAAAGATATATGATGAAGTCACAGAGCAGATTGAACATGGATTCAGACATGAGAAAAAAGAGTGCTCATGTACATCATTTGACCCTGTCCGACTGTACGTAAGTAGAGAAGCGGGGACAGGAAAATGTTTTCTAATTAAAGCCATTGCAAGTTATCTGCAGAAAAGGACTGATTCACCGCTGTCTTGTGTTGTAACTGCTCCAACTGGTCTGGCTGCACATAATATTAAAGGGATTACTCTACATCGTTTACTGATGCTGCCAGTTGAGCATGATAATAAATTGCATTACAACAAGTTATCTGGAGATGCGTGTTCTGAAGTTTCAAGAGTCTTGAAGAAAATGAAACTTCTTATCATTGATGAAGTAAGCATGGTCTCAAATCTAATGCTTGCTTTTGTGCATTTGAGAATGCAAGAAATTCTTAGAACAGAGTATGATGTGTTAATTGGAGGAAAACACATTATTGTTTTTGGAGATCTATTGCAGTTGACTCCAGTAAAAGGACAACCAGTGTTTAAAATGCTCACACATGAAGATACCAGGAAGTCCCTTGGAAGCATTGGAAACGTTAATATATGGTTACATTTTAAATATGCTGAACTGCTTCAAAATATGCAACAGGCAAAGGATGAAGATTATACAAATATTCTACAAGATGTAAGAATTGGAAAAGTAAGCGAGCTTGGGAAAAAAGCTTTACATGGTCGATTAATTTCAAATTTGTATCCAAATGAAAACATTCTTCCAGAGAATATTTTAAAAAAAATGACTGAGAAGAAATATGGGATATGTTTGATGCCAACTCTGCAAGAATGTTCCATCTTCAACAACAAAATGTTAGAGTTAGAAAATGAAGAGATTGTGAAACTGGAAGCAATAGATAAAATAGAGCATATGGGTGCAACAATTGTTTTGTCTGAAAATTTGAAAACTAAATTGGATTCATTAGAGAAAAGTATTTCTAAAGCAGCTGGTTTTGAAAAGACTCTGAATGTGTGTTTAAATTGTCGTATCATTTTGAGAAGGAATTTAAATGTTGAAAGAGGTCTGGTAAATGGAGCAATGGGTTATGTTGTTGATTTTGTGAATTACAGAAATAGAGATGGAATTGAATTTTTAAAAATAAACTTTGATGGCATTGAACAAGTACAACAAATAAGTTGTGGTTCTGCTAGATTTTTACTTGTAAAAGACTTATATGTTCGCCGAAAACAGTTTCCTGTTTGTTTGGCATATGCAGTAACAATTCATAAATCTCAAGGTTTAAGTGTAGATAATGCTTTGGTGAACATTGGAAGATCTGTGTTTAAAGAGGGTATGGCATATGTGGCATTATCCCGAGTCAGAACTTTATCAGGATTGTACTTGATTGAGTGTGATGAGACAAAAATTTGTGCAGATCTAGATTGTGTTAAAGAATACAATAGGTTAAGAAGAGAATATGCTCCACATTTGCCTCAATATCCTCTGTTTGAAAAACGTGTGGTAGGCCGAAAAAGAAAAAATGAGGATAATTGCAGTGAGGTAGTTGCAAAAAGACAAAAAATAGAGAAAACTGTAATTGAAAACAGGAAGAAAAAGAATTGTGAAGAAAATGTTGTTGGATTTCAGTTTGAAAATAGTTCTGGTGTCAACTGCTATGCTAATGTAGTGGTTAATGTTGTTTTTTTCTTAAAAGTTTACAAGAACAGATTGTTGAAAATCGGGATCAAAGATTGTGTGGTTTATTGAATTCTGTGTTTGAGAAATGTAGCAGTGATACAGCAGAAATAGAAAGTGTAACAGAAATTCGAAATATTTTAGATATGTGTTCTGGTCAAGATAAATTTTCACAGAACATTCAGCAGGATTGTCAGGAATTTTTAATGTATATGTTTGGTGTTTTGGAAGATGAAGGTGTAGATGTAGATAATCTTTTCAGCCTTTCTTATCAATGGCAGCATGTCTGCCACAATTGTAGTTCATCAAGTACTACTAGAATAGACACTGAAAGATTTATATATTTGACTTTACCTGACTGTAAATCAGTGTCATTTAAAAATCTAGTTAAAGCAGCAGATCATAATATGGTGTGTACCCAATGTAACTGTACAATGCTGTCCACATTATTTATACAAAGTTATGGGCAGTATATCATTTTAGTTTTCCAACGATGTAGACCTGATGGAACTAAATTGACAACTTCTATCAAAAATTTTGTGGCTTCTCAGTTATCAATTTCAGGAAGAACCTTTACAACTGAAGCTATTATTTATCATGACGGTTCTTCGACAACCTCAGGACATTATACATGCTACTTAAAATCTGAAAAAGGATGGAGTTACTGCAATGATTCTCATTTAACTTATAAACAACGTTTGCCTTATGACTCTACAAATTCTTATCTAGTGTTTTTAAAACCAAAGTTTTAGTAAAGGGAATTGGCCTTTGAAGTCGGGAATAGATACTAAAAGTTAGTTAGTTAGTTAGTTAATCTAATATGTTAAATTATTTATCTCATGTAGATACTTTAAGTGGATCTCAAAGTAAAAAATACTGATACATCTGACACAAATTGGCCGTGAGGAAAGTGTAAGGTATGATGTTCTTAGATCTTTTTTCATAGGAAGTCGATGAAATGGAAGTTATAGAGCACAGCAGACTTTTTTCCACCAAAAGGACCTTCACTATCTTGTATTTGGCCTCACGGAAAAGTAAGTAAATCAAAGATTAGTGTACATATATGAGATGTATGTTTGAATGTTTTTTTTTAAACACAATCTTTTAGATTGTGGGTTTTTTTCCCGCTGTTATATGATGAAGACTTTGAACTCACTAATTTAAGTGAAATTCAATATATTCTGAGAACAGCAAAAATAAATAATGTAACATATTGTAAATGTAAATGTAAATGTATTTGAGCTTATATAGCGCACAGCTACCCACAAAGGGTTTCCCGGCGCTTGTTTAGGGAACCCGTTCTGGTATTCCCCTGTGAGATAACCCCAGCAGGGTATCCACAAGGTGAAAGCCAGGCATCCCGCCGCGAGGGGCCATTGTGGAGATTAAGCAAGCTATTGCCCAGAGTCGCAGAGTGTGAACCCGTGAGTCGAGAAGGCACCGGAGCGAGAATTATCGAGTCCGTGGAATTTTTGAGCCCAAGTCCCACCGAGGCGGGGAATTGAACCCTGGTCCAGGGCCGATCTCAGTTTCCGGGTCTGCCGCCTCTAACCCCTGAGCCACACTTCTCCACAATTGTAGAAGTTATTGTGTAGTTTGCATTGTGTAATTTATATTGTGTTCACATTGTCTCACACTCATTTTCCTTTTTCACCCTTATTTACCTCTCTTTACTAATTTACACTCTTTTTTCATCGCTGTTTCTTTACTGCACTTCATTCACAACTTCTCAATCTAATTGGAACTGTCTGCATTTCCTCTCTTCCTTCCACCACTTTTTATCTTTTTCATATTCTCTCAGTACCACTGCTTTAGTTTTCCTACCCTCTCTTTCTTTTTCTCCTTTTTTTTTCCTTCGCACTCATTGTACTGTAGTTCACTTAGTTCTTCCTTTTGTTTTTCTGTGTACTTACTCTCTCACTCCTGTTTTATCCATCATTCTATAATAACCTCATTCCTTTTATGCCTTCACTCTGTGACTCCACTTCACTCACTCTCAGTCATCTACTATTCCTCTTTTTTATTAATAGTTTCTCATTCAGACTCCTCTCCTTTTCACTCATTTTCCTTTTACTTTCTTATCTTTACTGATTTTGTTTTGATATCTTACATTCTTTTAGTATCTTACTTACCTTTAGGAATTTGTTCTCTTTCTATTTCTTTTTCCTTCTTTTTTCTCTTTCTACATTACTTTCTTTCTGTTTTTGTATCCTTCACTATTGCTTCATTTCTTAGTAAACTTTTGTAGATTTCTAAACCTCATGAACTGTTTCTTCTATTTTATTATATATTTTTAAGTAATTATAACGTGTTTTTTCTTTTATCTTTCACAGATACAAGTTTTCATTAATTATATGGTAAGTGTGTTTACAAAATGTACTTTGTTATCACCTTTTGTTTTATTTTCACTATTTTTCTCTCACCCTACCTCACCCCTGTTTCCTTACTTTGCTTCCCTCACTTATTCTTATCCTCCATGTTTACTTCCTACCACATTCAACTTCTTTCAGTACCTCTGCTTATCCACACTCCTTCACTTACCTTTTTTACTGGTTCACTTAGTCCCTTTGTGACACTCCTTCCTTTACTCTCTCTCTTCTTTCTCTCTGTTACTCCCCATGTCTTACCCTTATTCACTTATATGTACCCTCTTTCACTCCTCTTTACTTACACTCACTGCTATTTTCTTTCCCTCCGTCACCTCTGTTCCTTTTCTCTGGTTCCGTCACTATCTGTCATTCCCCATACTTAACTCTCCTTCCTTTTACTTTCATCATCCATTCACATTCCCCCATAACCTCTGCTTTAGTCTTCTTCCTATTTCTTTTCTTCTTTTGCTCCCTTATTCTTTTTCTTTTTCCAGTTACTTCCTCTTACACTTTTTCTCTGTTTTACTATCTATTAAACAGTCCCTTCGTGTCCTCCCTCTAGCTTTCTTTCTCTTAACACCACTCTCTCTGTCCCCATTCCTCATAGTCACTCCTTCATACTTTTTTTTTCTTTTTTTTTTGTTGGTGCGCTGACGGGACGCGCACCGGTACGCGCACCGGGGCGTTCACCGGTGCGCGCACCGGGAGCGCTCCAGAGACGAATATATAAAAAAAAAAATACTATTTTAAAACAAAAACTAATATTATAATATACATTATAGTGTTCATTTTTATAAAAACATACCTTTCTCAGCTATAGACATTTTTGAAAAAATAAGCTTAGAAATTTACTAAAAAGTACATAGGTATGAAGCCCTATAAAAAGTTAAAAATTAGCATTAAAAAAACCTATGAAATTCACTGAAAAAACCAGAGGTTTCACACCAGTTATAGTTAGGAATTAGCATTTAAAAAGCCTAACTATAACTGGTGTGAAACCTCTGGTTTTTTCAGTGAATATATATATATATATATATATATATATATATATATATATATATATATATATATATATATATATCACCTACTGGCGATAGCCAGTAGGTATATATAGTTAGGATTTTTTTCCTATGGGATTTCTGAAAATTCTATGTCGAATAACTTTGGCGTTTGTGGACGGAATTGGCTGAAATTTTCAGGAAAATGGCACATTTTGTTTCTGAGCAGCCCCTGAAAATTTGGGGGGGTTTCGTCAAGCGGGGGCTGAGAAAAAAGGGGGGTCCCAAAACGTGTTTTTAACATTGAGTTTTCCATAGGGCGGTTGGACTCACATTTAGCTCGAATGGCTGAATGGATTTCCACAAAACTTGGCAAAATTGTAGGGACTGGTAGCCCGATGTGCCTTTGCTATGTCTCAAGATATATGCTCCAGTGGTTTTTACGAAAATTAACTTTGAAAAATATATATTGAGCTACATTGGGCTATATATATGTTGGAGCCCAAATATAGCCCAATGTAGCCCAATGTAGCCCAATGTAGCCCAATGTAGCCCAAAGATGGCCACCAGAGACAAAAAAAAACAAATGTAGCCCAAATATCAGCCAGATGTAGCCCAACTATAGCCTAGTGACAGAATGTCCCAGAGTGTTCTAAAGAACAACTAGAGCGCTAACAGTCTTACTTATGACAAAAGTATGGCACACCTGAAGTCATCTTGATTGGAATAAAGTGTTAACACTTAAAACATTTAATTTGCAAAGGAACAAAATGAGAGGTTTCATTTTGCCATAGAAATGTTATATATTACCTACTGGCGGTCGCCAGTAGGTATATATAGTTAGGATTTTTTTGAATAGGGATTTCTGAAAATTCTATGTTGAATAACTTTGGCGTTGATGGACGGAATTGGCTGAAATTTTAAGGAAAATGGCACATTTTGTTTCTGAGCGTCCCCTGAAAGTTTGGGGGGGTTTCATCAAGCGGGGGCCGAGAAAAAAGGGGGGTCCCAAAACGTGTTTTTAACATTGAGTTTTCCATAGGGCGGTTGGACTCACTTTTAGCTTGAACGGTTGAATGGATTTCCACAAAACTTGGCAAAATTGTAGGGACTGGTAGCCCGATGTGCCTTTGCTATGTTCAAGATATATGCTCCAGTGGATTTTACGAAAATTAACTTTGAAAAATATATATTGGGCTACATTGGGCTATATATATGTTAGAGCCCAAATGTAGCCCAATGTAGCCCAATGTAGCCCAATGTAGCCCAAAGATGGCCACCAGAGACAAAAAAAAACAAATGTAGCCCAAATATCAGCCAGATGTAGCCCAACTATAGCCCAGTGACAAAATGTCCCAGAGTGTTCTAAAGAACAACTAGAGCGCTAACAGTCTTACTTATGACAAAAGTATAGCACACCTGAAGTCATCTTGATTGGAATAAAGTGTTAACACCTAAAACATTTAATTTGCAAAGGAACAAAATGAGGGGTTTCATTTTGCCATAGAAATGTTATATATATATATATATATTCACTGAAAAAACCATAGGTTATAGACCATATATAGTTAGGAATTAGCATTTACAAAACCTTGAAAATTCACTGAAAAAACCATAGGTTATAGACCATTTATAGTTAGGAATGAGCATTTACAAAACCTTATTTTACTCACACAAAACCATTGAAATTCGCATATATAGTTAGTTGCACTAACTATATATCGCGCACCCGCAATCCACTGCTGATCATGTCACATATTACATCATTCATGACATGGTCAGTGACATCACTGATGACATCACTGATGACATCTCAAATGACATCACTGATGACATCTCAAATGACATCACTGATGGCATCACTGATGACATCTCAAATGACATCACTGATGACATCACTGATGACATCTAATTTGACATTACTGATCACATCACTGATGACATCATTCATGTGATAATACGATGAACCTCTTCAGACTCTAATATAACCTTAGATACACTCAGTGTAAACAGACACTCACAGATTGTCACTAATCCATGGAGTTACTCACACACCTAATCAGTCATGCAAAGAATCAATCACACCTCCATTTCCTCAACTATACAGTTATACACACCTTACTTATTCAAACATATACTAACACATATTTACTCTCTTATACAATCCCTGATACAAGTTCACAATGATCCATACAGCCACTCACACATTCACTGGCTCTTATGCACAGTTATTTATATATGTCAACTCTCACATGTACTGTGTTTTACATATGTACTTACTTTGACATGTAGCGCTGAAATATCCATTCACTCACCAATACACTCATGCACACAGTCAACCGCCCATACAGCTGTTTCCACATGCACTTTTGAACCCATACATCTAGTAAATCAACTGCTCACACATCTATGCACAGAGTCATACACCTCCCAGCCACCCACACACACACTCAGTCTCCCATACAAATACTTGGGCAACCAATCAATAACCCATATAGTTACTCATATAGCTACTGATCAACACATGCAGCAGTTTACAGAACAACAGACATAATGATGCACAAATTAAGACAGTTTAGTCACTAACCCATGCACTCAGTGAGACACATTTAATCACTCACTCATACAGTCAGTCATGCACCTACTAAATCCTTCATCCAGACACTGATACATCCACTCATTCTTCAATATGTAAGACATATTTTAACTTTACAGAAACATACAGTCACTGGATGTTGTCATCAGTGATGTCATCAGTGATGTCATTTGAGATGTCATCAGTGATGTCATCAGTGATGTCACTGACCATGTCATGAATGATGTAATATGTGACATGATCAGCAGTGGATTGCGGGTGCGCGATATATAGTTAGTGCAACTAACTATATATGCGAATTTCAATGGTTTTGTGTGAGTAAAATAAGGTTTTGTAAATGCTCATTCCTAACTATATATGGTCTATAACCTATGGTTTTTTCAGTGAATATATATATATATATATATATATATATATATGGTTCCAACGATGTGCCCTGAAGCATTCGGGAGAGCACACTACAACACTCCGCCATACAGCATCATTTTGTAACCTGTCCTCCTGCGCCACCTTGCATATTCCTTTGCCAACGCGTTTCGAGGTCGCAGACCTCTTCTTCATGGGCTCAAACAAACATCTGCTGACTCACATGGTTATTTCCGGCACATTTTATTCACGATTCTGCCTTCAGTGGGCGTGTGCTTATTCCAATGCTTTTCCAATGCCTGATGGGACACAGAGTCCTTACATGCGAGTAAACAGTTATTTTCAAAATGTTCGTTTGAAAATTAAAAGTTCAGTATTCCCTTAGTAGGTGTGGAGTATTCTGGGCAGGTTTATTTAGGTTGGAGCGCTGTGCTGCAAGGATCCCCAATAGTTTAGAAATCACAGCCTCACCCAGCAGTTGAACGCATTTCTTCCTCTGCTGACTTCGGTGCATCTCCCCACGGCCGGGCGCCGTGTAAAGTTATGGTTCCAACAATGTGCCCTGAAGCATTCGGGAGAGCACACTACAACACTCCGCCATACAGCATCATTTTGTAACCTGTCCTCCTGCGCCACCTTGCATATTCCTTTGCCAACGCGTTTCTAGGTCGCAGACCTCTTCTTCATGGGCTCAAACAAACATCTGCTGACTCACATGGTTATTTCCGGCACATTTTATTCACGATTCTGCCTTCAGTGGGCGTGTGCTTATTCCAATGCTTTTCCAATGCCTGATGGGACACAGAGTCCTTACATGCGAGTAAACAGTTATTTTCAAAATGTTCGTTTGAAAATTAAAAGTTCAGTATTCCCTTAGTAGGTGTGGAGTATTCTGGGCAGGTTTATTTAGGTTGGAGCGCTGTGCTGCAAGGATCCCCAATAGTTTAGAAATCACAGCCTCACCCAGCAGTTGAACGCATTTCTTCCTCTGCTGACTTCGGTGCATCTCCCCATGGCCGGGCGCCGTGTAAAGTTATGGTTCCAACAATGTGCCCTGAAGCATTCGGGAGAGCACACTACAACACTCCGCCATACAGCATCATTTTGTAACCTGTCCTCCTGCGCCACCTTGCATATTCCTTTGCCAACGCGTTTCGAGGTCGCAGACCTCTTCTTCATGGGCTCAAACAAACATCTGCTGACTCACATGGTTATTTCCGGCACATTTTATTCACGATTCTGCCTTCAGTGGGCGTGTGCTTATTCCAATGCTTTTCCAATGCCTGATGGGACACAGAGTCCTTACATGCGAGTAAACAGTTATTTTCAAAATGTTCGTTTGAAAATTAAAAGTTCAGTATTCCCTTAGTAGGTGTGGAGTATTCTGGGCAGGTTTATTTAGGTTGGAGCGCTGTGCTGCAAGGATCCCCAATAGTTTAGAAATCACAGCCTCACCCAGCAGTTGAACGCATTTCTTCCTCTGCTGACTTCGGTGCATCTCCCCACGGTCGGGCGCCGTGTAAAGTTATGGTTCCAACAATGTGCCCAGAAGCATTCGGGAGAGCACACTACAACACTCCGCCATACAGCATCATTTTGTAACCTGTCCTCCTGCGCCACCTTGCATATTCCTTTGCCAACGCGTTTCGAGGTCGCAGACCTCTTCTTCATGGGCTCAAACAAACATCTGCTGACTCACATGGTTATTTCCGGCACATTTTATTCACGATTCTGCCTTCAGTGGGCGTGTGCTTATTCCAATGCTTTTCCAATGCCTGATGGGACACAGAGTTCTTACATGCGAGTAAACAGTTATTTTCAAAATGTTCGTTTGAAAATTAAAAGTTCAGTATTCCCTTAGTAGGTGTGGAGTATTCTGGGCAGGTTTATTTACGTTGGAGCGCTGTGCTGCAAGGATTCCCAATAGTTTAGAAATCACAGCCTCACCCAGCAGTTGAACGCATTTCTTCCTCTGCTGACTTCGGTGCATCTCCCCACGGCCGGGCGCCGTGTAAAGTTATGGTTCCAACAATGTGCCCTGAAGCATTCGGGAGAGCACACTACAACACTCCGCCATACAGCATCATTTTGTAACCTGTCCTCCTGCGCCACCTTGCATATTCCTTTGCCAACGCGTTTCGAGGTCGCAGACCTCTTCTTCATGGGCTCAAACAAACATCTGCTGACTCTCATGGTTATTTCCGGCACATTTTCTTCACGATTCTGCCTTCAGTGGGCGTGTGCTTATTCCAATGCTTTTCCAATGCCTGATGGGACACAGAGTCCTTACATGCGAGTAAACAGTTATTTTCAAAATGTTCGTTTGAAAATTAAAAGTTCAGTATTCCCTTAGTAGGTGTGGAGTATTCTGGGCAGGTTTATTTAGGTTGGAGCGCTGTGCTGCAAGGATCCCCAATAGTTTAGAAATCACAGCCTCACCCAGCAGTTGAACGCATTTCTTCCTCTGCTGACTTCGGTGCATCTCCCCACGGCCGGGCGCCGTGTAAAGTTATGGTTCCAACAAAGTGCCCTGAAGCATTCGGGAGAGCACACTACAACACTCCGCCATACAGCATCATTTTGTAACCTGTCCTCCTGCGCCACCTTGCATATTCCTTTGCCAACGCGTTTCGAGGTCGCAGACCTCTTCTTCATGGGCTCAAACAAACATCTGCTGACTCACATGGTTATTTCCGGCACATTTTATTCACGATTCTGCCTTCAGTGGGCGTGTGCTTATTCCAATGCTTTTCCAATGCCTGATGGGACACAGAGTCCTTACATGCGAGTAAACAGTTATTTTCAAAATGTTCGTTTGAAAATTAAAAGTTCAGTATTCCCTTAGTAGGTGTGGAGTATTCTGGGCAGGTTTATTTAGGTTGGAGCGCTGTGCTGCAAGGATCCCCAATAGTTTAGAAATCACAGCCTCACCCAGCAGTTGAACGCATTTCTTCCTCTGCTGACTTCGGTGCATCTCCCCACGGCCGGGCGCCGTGTAAAGTTATGGTTCCAACAATGTGCCCTGAAGCATTCGGGAGAGCACACTACAACACTCCGCCATACAGCATCATTTTGTAACCTGTCCTCCTGCGCCACCTTGCATATTCCTTTGCCAACGCGTTTCGAGGTCGCAGACCTCTTCTTCATGGGCTCAAACAAACATCTGCTGACTCACATGGTTATTTCCGGCACATTTTATTCACGATTCTGCCTTCAGTGGGCGTGTGCTTATTCCAATGTTTTTCCAATGCCTGATGGGACACAGAGTCCTTACATGCGAGTAAACAGTTATTTTCAAAATGTTCGTTTGAAAATTAAAAGTTCAGTATTCCCTTAGTAGGTGTGGAGTATTCTGGGCAGGTTTATTTAGGTTGGAGCGCTGTGCTGCAAGGATCCCCAATAGTTTAGAAATCACAGCCTCACCCAGCAGTTGAACGCATTTCTTCCTCTGCTGACTTCGGTGCATCTCCCCACGGCCGGGCGCCGTGTAAAGTTATGGTTCCAACAATGTGCCCTGAAGCATTCGGGAGAGCACACTACAACACTCCGCCATACAGCATCATTTTGTAACCTGTCCTCCTGCGACACCTTGCATATTCCTTTGCCAACGCGTTTCGAGGTCGCATACCTCTTCTTCATGGGCTCAAACAAACATCTGCTGACTCACATGGTTATTTCCGGCACATTTTATTCACGATTCTGCCTTCAGTGGGCGTGTGCTTATTCCAATGCTTTTCCAATGCCTGATGGGACACAGAGTCCTTACATGCGAGTAAACAGTTATTTTCAAAATGTTCGTTTGAAAATTAAAAGTTCAGTATTCCCTTAGTAGGTGTGGAGTATTCTGGGCAGGTTTATTTAGGTTGGAGCGCTGTGCTGCAAGGATCCCCAATAGTTTAGAAATCACAGCCTCACCCAGCAGTTGAACGCATTTCTTCCTCTGCTGACTTCGGTGCATCTCCAAACGGCCGGGCGCCGTGTAAAGTTATGGTTCCAACAATGTGCCCTGAAGCATTCGGGAGAGCACACTACAACACTCCGCCATACAGCATCATTTTGTAACCTGTCCTCCTGCGCCACCTTGCATATTCCTTTGCCAACGCGTTTCGAGGTCGCAGACCTCTTCTTCATGGGCTCAAACAAACATCTGCTGACTCACATGGTTATTTCCGGCACATTTTATTCACGATTCTGCCTTCAGTGGGCGTGTGCTTATTCCAATGCTTTTCCAATGCCTGATGGGACACAGAGTCCTTACATGCGAGTAAACAGTTATTTTCAAAATGTTCGTTTGAAAATTAAAAGTTCAGTATTCCCTTAGTAGGTGTGGAGTATTCTGGGCAGGTTTATTTAGGTTGGAGCGCTGTGCTGCAAGGATCCCCAATAGTTTAGAAATCACAGCCTCACCCAGCAGTTGAACGCATTTCTTCCTCTGCTGACTTCGGTGCATCTCCCTACGGCCGGGCGCCGTGTAAAGTTATGGTTCCAACAATGTGCCCTGAAGCATTCGGTTGAGCACACTACAACACTCCGCCATACAGCATCATTTTGTAACCTGTCCTCCTGCGCCACCTTGCATATTCCTTTGCCAACGCGTTTCGAGGTCGCAGACCTCTTCTTCATGGGCTCAAACAAACATCTGCTGACTCACATGGTTATTTCCGGCACATTTTATTCACGATTCTGCCTTCAGTGGGCGTGTGCTTATTCCAATGTTTTTCCAATGCCTGATGGGACACAGAGTCCTTACATGCGAGTAAACAGTTATTTTCAAAATGTTCGTTTGAAAATTAAAAGTTCAGTATTCCCTTAGTAGGTGTGGAGTATTCTGGGCAGGTTTATTTAGGTTGGAGCGCTGTGCTGCAAGGATCCCCAATAGTTTAGAAATCACAGCCTCACCCAGCAGTTGAACGCATTTCTTCCTCTGCTGACTTCGGTGCATCTCCCCACGGCCGGGCGCCGTGTAAAGTTATGGTTCCAACAATGTGCCCTGAAGCATTCGGGAGAGCACACTACAACACTCCGCCATACAGCATCATTTTGTAACCTGTCCTCCTGCGCCACCTTGCATATTCCTTTGCCAACGCGTTTCGAGGTCGCATACCTCTTCTTCATGGGCTCAAACAAACATCTGCTGACTCACATGGTTATTTCCGGCACATTTTATTCACGATTCTGCCTTCAGTGGGCGTGTGCTTATTCCAATGCTTTTCCAATGCCTAATGGGACACAGAGTCCTTACATGCGAGTAAACAGTTATTTTCAAAATGTTCGTTTGAAAATTAAAAGTTCAGTATTCCCTTAGTAGGTGTGGAGTATTCTGGGCAGGTTTATTTAGGTTGGAGCGCTGTGCTGCAAGGATCCCCAATAGTTTAGAAATCACAGCCTCACCCAGCAGTTGAACGCATTTCTTCAGTGGAGAAGTGTGGCTCAGGGGTTAGAGGCGGCAGACCTGGAGCTTGAGCTCGGTCCGGGACCAGGGTTCAATTCCCCGCCTCGGCGGGTCTTGGGCTCAAAATTCCGCGGACTCGTTAATTCTCGCTCCGGTGCCTTCTCAGCTCACGGGTTCACACTCTGCGACTCTGGGCAATAGCTTGCTTAATCTCCACAACGGCCCCTCGCGGCGGGATGCCTGGCTTTCACCTTGTGGATACCCTTCCAGGGGTATCTCACAGGGGAATACCAGGACGGGTTCCCTATGCAAGCGCCGAGATGCCCCAGGGTAATCGCGCGCTATATAAGACTTCATACTTTACTACTTTACTTACTTCCTCTGCTGACTTCGGTGCATCTCCCCACGGCCGGGCGCCGTGTAAAGGTATGGTTCCAACAATGTGCCCTGAAGCATTCGGGAGAGCACACTACAACACTCCGCCATACAGCATCATTTTGTAACCTGTCCTCCTGCGCCACCTTGCATATTCCTTTGCCAACGCGTTTCGAGGTCGCAGACCTCTTCTTCATGGGCTCAAACAAACATCTGCTGACTCACATGGTTATTTCCGGCACATTTTATTCACGATTCTGCCTTCAGTGGGCGTGTGCTTATTCCAATGCTTTTCCAATGCCTGATGGGACACAGAGTCCTTACATGCGAGTAAACAGTTATTTTCAAAATGTTCGTTTGAAAATTAAAAGTTCAGTATTCCCTTAGTAGGTGTGGAGTATTCTGGGCAGGTTTATTTAGGTTGGAGCGCTGTGCTGCAAGGATCCCCAATAGTTTAGAAATCACAACCTCACCCAGCAGTTGAACGCATTTCTTCCGCTGCTGACTTCGGTGCATCTCCCCACGGCCGGGCGCCGTGTAAAGTTATGGTTCCAACAATGTGCCCTGAAGCATTCGGGAGAGCACACTACAACACTCCGCCATATAGCATCATTTTGTAACCTGTCCTCCTGCGCCACCTTGCATATTCCTTTGCCAACGCGTTTCGAGGTCGCAGACCTCTTCTTCATGGGCTCAAACAAACATCTGCTGACTCACATGGTTATTTCCGGCACATTTTATTCACGATTCTGCCTTCAGTGGGCGTGTGCTTATTCCAATGCTTTTCCAATGTCTGATGGGACACAGAGTCCTTACATGCGAGTAAACAGTTATTTTCAAAATGTTTGTTTGAAAATTAAAAGTTCAGTATTCCCTTAGTAGGTGTGGAGTATTCTGGGCAGGTTTATTTAGGTTGGAGCGCTGTGCTGCAAGGATCCCCAATAGTTTAGAAATCACAGCCTCACCCAGCAGTTGAACGCATTTCTTCCTCTGCTGACTTCGGTGCATCTCCCCACGGCCGGGCGCCGTGTAAAGTTATGGTTCCAACAATGTGCCCTGAAGCATTCGGGAGAGCACACTACAACACTCCGCCATACAGCATCATTTTGTAACCTGTCCTCCTGCGCCACCTTGCATATTCCTTTGCCAACGCGTTTCGAGGTCGCAGACCTTTTCTTCATGGGCTCAAACAAACATCTGCTGACTCACTTGGTTATTTCCGGCACATTTTATTCACGATTCTGCCTTCAGTGGGCGTGTGCTTATTCCAATGCTTTTCCAATGCCTGATGGGACACAGAGTCCTTACATGCGAGTAAACAGTTATTTTCAAAATGTTCGTTTGAAAATTAAAAGTTCAGTATTCCCTTAGTAGGTGTGGAGTATTCTGGGCAGGTTTATTTAGGTTGGAGCGCTGTGCTGCAAGGATCCCCAATAGTTTAGAAATCACAGCCTCACCCAGCAGTTGAACGCATTTCTTCCTCTGCTGACTTCGGTGCATCTCCCCACGGCCGGGCGCCGTGTAAAGTTATGGTTCCAACAATGTGCCCTGAAGCATTCGGGAGAGCACACTACAACACTCCGCCATACAGCATCATTTTGTAACCTGTCCTCCTGCGCCACCTTGCATATTCCTTTGCCAACGCGTTTCGAGGTCGCATACCTCTTCTTCATGGGCTCAAACAAACATCTGCTGACTCACATGGTTATTTCCGGCACATTTTATTCACGATTCTGCCTTCAGTGGGCGTGTGCTTATTCCAATGCTTTTCCAATGCCTGATGGGACACAGAGTCCTTACATGCGAATAAACAGTTATTTTCAAAATGTTCGTTTGAAAATTAAAAGTTCAGTATTCCCTTAGTAGGTGTGGAGTATTCTGGGCAGGTTTATTTAGGTTGGAGCGCTGTGCTGCAAGGATCCCCAATAGTTTAGAAATCACAGCCTCACCCAGCAGTTGAACGCATTTCTTCCTCTGCTGACTTCGGTGCATCTCCCCACGGCCGGGCGCCGTGTAAAGTTATGATTCCAACAATGTGCCCTGAAGCATTCGGGAGAGCACACTACAACACTCCGCCATACAGCATCATTTTGTAACCTGTCCTCCTGCGCCACCTTGCATATTCCTTTGCCAACGCGTTTCGAGGTCGCAGACCTCTTCTTCCTGGGCTCAAACAAACATCTGATGACTCACATGGTTATTTCCGGCACATTTTATTCACGATTCTGCCTTCAGTGGGCGTGTGCTTATTCCAATGCTTTTCCAATGCCTGATGGGACACAGAGTCCTTACATGCGAGTAAACAGTTATTTTCAAAATGTTCCTTTGAAAATTAAAAGTTCAGTATTCCCTTAGTAGGTGTGGAGTATTCTGGGCAGGTTTATTTAGGTTGGAGCGCTGTGCTGCAAGGATCCCCAATAGTTTAGAAATCACATCCTCACCCAGCAGTTGAACGCATTTCTTCCTCTGCTGACTTCGGTGCATCTCCCCACGGCCGGGCGCCGTGTAAAGTTATGGTTCCAACAATGTGCCCTGAAGCATTCGGGAGAGCACACTACAACACTCCGCCATACAGCATCATTTTGTAACCTGTCCTCCTGCGCCACCTTGCATATTCCTTTGCCAACGCGTTTCGAGGTCGCAGACCTTTTCTTCATGGGCTCAAACAAACATCTGCTGACTCACATGGTTATTTCAGGCACATTTTATTCACGATTCTGCCTTCAGTGGGTGTGTGCTTATTCCAATGCTTTTCCAATGCCTGATGGGACACAGAGTCCTTACATGCGAGTAAACAGTTATTTTCAAAATGTTCGTTTGAAAATTAAAAGTTCAGTATTCCCTTAGTAGGTGGTTAAACTTTTAAATTATATCCACACAGAGTTGCCCCTAAGAAGATTCCACACATGAAGTGGTTGGTGCACAAATCATCGCAGGCGGCAGGTATTGCAGCGCGTGGTAGCCCCCTAACCAGCCCGCCTTCATGTCAGTTACTGCCAGTGATCAAGAGCACAGAGGATGCTCGAAACGCGTTTGGCTTTGAGGGGGCTACCACGCGCTGCAATACCTGCCGCCTGCGATGATTTGTGCACCAACCCCTTCAGGTGTGGAATCTTCTTAGGGGCAACTCTGTGTGGATATAATTTAAGCGGCCGGCCCGGTCGCGAAGATTCCCCGCCGCCTGCAAAGCGGACCCTGCGTGTCTGAAACTGCGGACGCGCTTTGGGAAGGAGGGGGCCTCAGTCGGAGGTATATATTGGCCGGCTTGCAGCGTGGAGTGCAGTGCTCTCACCCAACTGGGTACTCTATTTAAAAACTGACTTTGGCAGGTGATCTCCACTGGGATTGATGAACTTGGGAGTCTGTTGGCATTACTTTGGACTACATTAACCACAATGCCGTTGATGACGCTTATTTGGGCGGGACTCTGAAATCCAATAAAATGTTTGTTCCTAACCAGCCCGCCTTCATGTCAGTTACTGCCAGTGATCAAGAGCACAGAGGATGCTCGAAACGCGTTTGGCTTTGAGGGGGCTACCACGCGCTGCAATACCTGCCGCCTGCGATGATTTGTGCACCAACCCCTTCATGTGTGGAATCTTCTTAGGGGCAACTCTGTGTGGATATAATTTAAGCGGCCGGCCCGGTCGCGAAGATTCCCCGCCACCTGCAAAGCGGACCCTGCGTGTCTGAAACTGCGGACGCGCTTTGGGAAGGAGGGGGCCTCAGTCGGAGGTATATATTGGCCGGCTTGCAGCGTGGAGTGCAGTGCTCTCACCCAACTGGGTACTCTATTTAAAAACTGACTTTGGCAGGTGATCTCCACTGGGATTGATGAACGTGGGAGTCTGTTGGCATTACTTTGGACTACATTAACCACAATGCCGTTGATGACGCTTATTTGGGCGGGACTCTGAAATCCAATAAAATGTTTGTTCCTAACCAGCCCGCCTTCATGTCAGTTACTGCCAGTGATCAAGAGCACAGAGGATGCTCGAAACACGTTTGGCTTTGAGGGGGCTACCACGCGCTGCAATACCTGCCGCCTGCGATGATTTGTGCACCAACCCCTTCATGTGTGGAATCTTCTTAGGGGCAACTCTGTGTGGATATAATTTAAGCGGCCGGCCCGGTCGCGAAGATTCCCCGCCGCCTGCAAAGCAGACCCTGCGTGTCTGAAACTGCGGACGCGCTTTGGGAAGGAGGGGGCCTCAGTCGGAGGTATATATTGGCCGGCTTGCAGCGTGGAGTGCAGTGCTCTCACCCAACTGGGTACTCTATTTAAAAACTGACTTTGGCAGGTGATCTCCACTGGGATTGATGAACTTGGGAGTCTGTTGGCATTACTTTGGACTACATTAACCACAATGCCGTTGATGACGCTTATTTGGGCGGGACTCTGAAATCCAATAAAATGTTTGTTCCTAACCAGCCCGCCTTCATGTCAGTTACTGCCAGTGATCAAGAGCACAGAGGATGCTCGAAATGCGTTTGGCTTTGAGGGGGCTACCACGCGCTGCAATACCTGCCGCCTGCGATGATTTGTGCACCAACCCCTTCATGTGTGGAATCTTCTTAGGGGCAACTCTGTGTGGATATAATTTAAGCGGCCGGCCCGGTCGCGAAGATTCCCCGCTGCCTGCAAAGCGGACCCTGCGTGTCTGAAACTGCGGACGCGCTTTGGGAAGGAGGGGGCCTCAGTCGGAGGTATATATTGGCCGGCTTGCAGCGTGGAGTGCAGTGCTCTCACCCAACTGGGTACTCTATTTAAAAACTGACTTTGGCAGGTGATCTCCACTGGGATTGATGAACTTGGGAGTCTGTTGGCATTACTTTGGACTACATTAACCACAATAGCGTTGATGACGCTTATTTGGGCGGGACTCTGAAATCCAATAAAATGTTTGTTCCTAACCAGCCCGCCTTCATGTCAGTTACTGCCAGTGATCAAGAGCACAGAGGATGCTCGAAACGCGTTTGGCTTTGAGGGGGCTACCACGCGCTGCAATACCTGCCGCCTGCGATGATTTGTGCACCAACCCCTTCATGTGTGGAATCTTCTTAGGGGCAACTCTGTGTGTGTATAATTTAAGCGGCCGGCCCGGTCACGAAGATTCCCCGCCGCCTGCAAAACGGACCCTGCGTGTCTGAAACTGCGGACGCGCTTTGGGAAGGAGGGGGCCTCAGTCGGAGGTATATATTGGCCGGCTTGCAGCGTGGAGTGCAGTGCTCTCACCCAACTGGGTACTCTATTTAAAAACGGACTTTGGCAGGTGATCTCCACTGGGATTGATGAACTTGGGAGTCTGTTGGCATTACTTTGGACTACATTAACCACAATGCCGTTGATGACGCTTATTTGGGCGGGACTCTGAAATCCAATAAAATGTTTGTTCCTAACCAGCCCGCCTTCATGTCAGTTACTGCCAGTGATCAAGAGCACAGAGGATGCTCGAAACGCGTTTGGCTTTGAGGGGGCTACCACGCGCTGCAATACCTGCCGCCTGCGATGATTTGTGCACCAACCCCTTCATGTGTGGAATCTTCTTAGGGGCAACTCTGTGTGGATATAATTTAAGCGGCCGGCCCGGTCGCGAAGATTCCCCGCCGCCTGCAAAGCGGACCCTGCGTGTCTGAAACTGCGGACCCGCTTTGGGAAGGAGGGGGCCTCAGTCGGAGGTATATATTGGCCGGCTTGCAGCATGGAGTGCAGTGCTCTCACCCAACTGGGTACTCTATTTAAAAACTGACTTTGGCAGGTGATCTCCACTGGGATTGATGAACTTGGGAGTCTGTTGGCATTACTTTGGACTACATTAACCACAATGCCGTTGATGACACTTATTTGGGCGGGACTCTGAAATCCAATAAAATGTTTGTTCCTAACCAGCCCGCCTTCATGTCAGTTACTGCCAGTGATCAAGAGCACAGAGGATGCTCGAAACGCGTTTGGCTTTGAGGGGGCTACCACGCGCTGCAATACCTGCCGCCTGCGATGATTTGTGCACCAACCCCTTAATGTGTGGAATCTTCTTAGGGGCAACTCTGTGTGGATATAATTTAAGCGGCCGGCCCGGTCGCGAAGATTCCCCGCCGCCTGCAAAGCGGACCCTGCCTGTCTGAAACTGCGGACGCGCTTTGGGAAGGAGGGGGCCTCAGTCGGAGGTATATATTGGCCGGCTTGCAGCGTGGAGTGCAGTGCTCTCACCCAACTGGGTACTCTATTTAAAAACTGACTTTGGCAGGTGATCTCCACTGGGATTGATGAACTTGGGAGTCTGTTGGCATTACTTTGGACTACATTAACCACAATGCCGTTGATGACGCTTATTTGGGTGGGACTCTGAAATCCAATAAAATGTTTTTTCCTAACCAGCCCGCCTTCATGTCAGTTACTGCCAGTGATCAAGAGCACAGAGGATGCTCGAAATGCGTTTGGCTTTGAGGGGGCTACCACGCGCTGCAATACCTGCCGCCTGCGATGATTTGTGCACCAACCCCTTCATGTGTGGAATCTTCTTAGGGGCAACTCTGTGTGGATATAATTTAAGCGGCCGGCCCGGTCGCAAAGATTCCCCGCCGCCTGCAAAGCGGACCCTGCGTGTCTGAAACTGCGGACGCGCTTTGGGAAGGAGGGGGCCTCAGTCGGAGGTATATATTGGCCGGCTTGCAGCGTTGAGTGCAGTGCTCTCACCCAACCGGGTACTCTATTTAAAAACTGACTTTGGCAGGTGATCTCCACTGGGATTGATGAACTTGGGAGTCTGTTGGCATTACTTTGGACTACATTAACCACAATGCCGTTGATGACGCTTATTTGGGTGGGACTCTGAAATCCAATAAAATGTTTGTTCCTAACCAACCCGCCTTCATGTCAGTTACTGCCAGTGATCAAGAGCACAGAGGATGCTCGAAACGCGTTTGGCTTTGAGGGGGCTACCACGCGCTGCAATACCTGCCGCCTGCGATGATTTGTGCACCAACCCCTTCATGTGTGGAATCTTCTTAGGGGCAACTCTGTGTGGATATAATTTAAGCGGCCGGCCGGTCGCAAAGATTCCCCGCCGCCTGCAAAGCGGACCCTGCGTGTCTGAAACTGCGGACGCGCTTTGGGAAGGAGGGGGCCTCAGTCGGAGGTATATATTGGCCGGCTTGCAGCGTGGAGTGCAGTGCTCTCACCCAACTGGGTACTCTATTTAAAAACTGACTTTGGCAGGTGATCTCCACTGGGATTGATGAACTTGGGAGTCTGTTGGCATTACTTTGGACTACATTAACCACAATGCCGTTGATGACGCTTATTTGGGCGGGACTCTGAAATCCAATAAAATGTTTGTTCCTAACCAGCCCGCCTTCATGTCAGTTACTGCCAGTGATCAAGAGCACAGAGGATGCTCAAAACGCGTTTGGCTTTGAGGGGGCTACCACGCGCTGCAATACCTGCCGCCTGCGATGATTCGTGCACCAACCCCTTCATGTGTGGAATCTTCTTAGGGGCAACTCTGTGTGGATATAATTTAAGCGGCCGGCCCGGTCGCGAAGATTCCCCGCCGCCTGCAAAGCGGACCCTGCGTGTCTGAAACTGCGGACGCGCTTTGGGAAGGAGGGGGCCTCAGTCGGAGGTATATATCGGCCGGCTTGCAGCGTGGAGTGCAGTGCTCTCACCCAACTGGGTACTCTATTTAAAAACTGACTTTGGCAGGTGATCTCCACTGGGATTGATGAACTTGGGAGTCTGTTGGCATTACTTTGGACTACATTAACCACAATGCCGTTGATGACGCTTATTTGGGCGGGACTCTGAAATCCAATAAAATGTTTGTTCCTAACCAGCCCGCCTTCATGTCAGTTACTGCCAGTGATCAAGAGCACAGAGGATGCTTGAAACGCGTTTGGCTTTGAGGGGGCTACCACGCGCTGCAATACCTGCCGCCTGCGATGATTTGTGCACCAACCCCTTCATGTGTGGAATCTTCTTAGGGGCAACTCTGTGTGGATATAATTTAAGCGGCCGGCCCGGTCGCGAAGATTCCCCCGCCGCCTGCAAAGCGGACCCTGCGTGTCTGAAACTGCGGACGCGCTTTGGGAAGGAGGGGGCCTCAGTCGGAGGTATATATTGGCCGGCTTGCAGCGTGGAGTGTAGTGCTCTCACCCAACTGGGTACTCTATTTAAAAACTGACTTTGGCAGGTGATCTCCACTGGGATTGATGAACTTGGGAGTCTGTTGGCATTACTTTGGACTACATTAACCAGAATGCCGTTGATGACGCTTATTTGTGCGGGACTCTGAAATCCAATAAAATGTTTGTTCCTAACCAGCCGGCCATCATGTCAGTTACTGCCAGTGATCAAGAGCACAGAGGATGCTCGAAACGCGTTTGGCTTTGAGGGGGCTACCACGCGCTGCAATACCTGCCGCCTGCGATGATTTGTGCACCAACCCCTTCATGTGTGGAATCTTCTTAGGGGCAACTCTGTGTGGATATATATATATATATATATATATATATATATATATATATATATATATATATATATATATATATATATATATATATATATATATATATATATGTGAACAGGAATCCCGACCGCTTCTCGCTGCGGTCTAAACAGGCGTAGACCTCCTCTCCACCATTCGGTTAGTTAGATGTTAAATCATCGAAGCCACAACACCGATCAAAGTGCCAGCAGTGCAATATTTATTTTTCAAATGTGTGTCAGAGCAAGTGCCCTCCCTGATGCGTTTCGCTCCGCGAACGGAGCTTGGTCACATGACGCGTCAGGAGTAGGCAAAGCATTATATGGAGATTAAAAGCCCAAACGCCTAAAGAAACAGGATGCATGGGTAAAATGAGATAGCAAGCAAGCAGTAAAGCAAGAAAATGTGACAATCAAGATCAGATAACTTAAAATAGTCTGAAGACACAATTAAATCATAGTGCTTATGAATGAAAGAGCAAAGCAAACCAGTGTAAACAGTAGTGACTTGGTTAAATCCAGTCAAGTTAAAAAAACTGTTTATACAAACATTGTAATATGGTAAGTTTCGGATTGTAAACAATAACATTTACAATCCATATCAAAGTTGCACATATAAATAGTGTAGACAAATAAATTGCAAGTGCAAAATATGACTATATGACCATACAACACTAGCCTCCACAAAATAGAGTATAAATGATCAAGTCTTGCATGCCAATTTCTCAAAGTGCTTGAATGCTAAAGTGCAAGTGCTCAAAAACGTGGTCAACACATTCAGATGTTAGATACATGTAATGTTAAAAATGTAGGGGGTTGAAACTCATTTGAGAACCCGCAGAAATACATACTAACAAATATTCATCATGTGTATATATGTACTCTGAAATACATTAGAATAATGGCAAAAGGATAACTAAAATAGACCAATGATTCAAGAATTCAACACAGTTACAGAAAGTGGTGTAATTCATCAAAAGCATTTAAACCATTAGGGGATCTGGTGTCGAGCAGCAGTATAAAATAGGCTTCTTTTTGTCGCAAAAGTTTTTCACGATCACCTCCTCTGCCCGGATTGGCGACAGAGCACAATAAAGTATATTTAAGATCTTTAAGTTTTTTATCGTGCACTGCCTTGAAGTGGCGAGCCACTGGATAGTTCATGTCGGAGTTAACTATTGCTCGAATGTGCTGCAAGATGCGTTGGTTTGCTTGCAGCTTAGTGCTACCAATGTATGAGAGTGAGCATGTGCAGGTAAGTTGATATACCACAAAATCGCTGCGACATGTAAGATGTTCTTTTATTGCAATAGGTCTCTCACTAAAGGCTGATGTATAATGTGTGCCAACAGCAAACGTGTAGGCACGGCACGAATTACACCTGAAAAAACCTGGTTTGCTAAGCCAGGAAGTTTTCGGTTGGAGCTCAGGTTGTGTTCTATCTAATAGATCTTTCATTGAAGGAGCCCTCCTAAAGGTGATGGCCGGTAGCTTTGGTAAAAATGGGCCTAAAATCACATCAGTTAGCACAATCGGCCACTCTGACTTTATGATCTTTCTTAGCTTAGGTACCTGGGAGCAGTAGGTGGTGATGAAGCGAATGGATCCACCAGTAGCAGAATCTAGGGTGGTGTTAGTTCTCGGGGTCAGAAGTTCCTCCCTTGGGCGGGCTAAAGCCTTTGTAAGAGCACGATCTAAGGTTTCTCGTTTATAACCTCGCCTGAGAAATCTTTCCCTGGAATCAGCCAAACACTGGTTGGTGGTATCAGAACTGCTGCAAATTTGTTTAATGCGAATAAATTCGCCCAGCCGTATGCTGTTGATTGTATGTGGAGGGTGAGCACTGCGGGCATGTAGGATGGAATTTCCCGCAGTGCTTTTCCTGTGAAGTTTTGTCTGGATTGTGTTGTGGTCCATGTAAACTTGGACATCTAAGAATTCTGCAGAACTAGATGTGACGTTAGCAGTAAATTTAAGGTTCCTGTTGTTCACATTGATGTCTTTGACAAAGAGTGCTGCCTGCTCGTATGTTCCCTTCCAGACGATAAAAATATTGTCTATAAACCTCCAATAATGGGCAAGGTGGGGGAGCCAGTGCCCATGGGTGACCCGGAGAACATGCTTCTCCCACCAGCCAACATGAAGACATGAATAGCTGGGGGAGAAGCATGAACCCATGGCCACTCCACGTTCTTGATGGTAAATGTCCCTATCAAATTGAAAGTAATTGTTGTATAGACAAATCTGTATCATGTCCAACAACATGGAATTATGTTCTCGCATGGCAGCCTCCCGTGTGTCAAGAAAGTATTGGACAGCTTCCAAACCTTGCAGATGATTAATACTGGTGTAGAGTGCCTCAATATTCATCACCAGGAAACAAAAATCAGAACACCAAGTGACTTGATCAATTTTAACTAAAAAACTCAGTGGTGTCTTTAAGGTATGAAGGGAGTGAAATCATATGGGGTTGTAAGAAAAAATCCACATATTTAGAAAAATTTCGTTCATGCTACCATGTACAGAAATAATAGGACGGCGCGGAACAGGGAAGGTACACTTGTGAATCTTGGGTAAAAGATAGAAAAGAGGGGAATATATATATATATTCACTGAAAAAACCATAGGTTTCACACCAGTTATAGTTAGCTGGAAATTTTACTGACATAAAACCAATGAAATTCCCACGTTATAGTTAGTTGAACTCACTATAACTTGCGCGTGTAATGCACTGCTGATGACATCACATATTACATCACTCATGACATGGTCAGTGACATCACTCATGACATCACTGATGACACCATCCAGTGAATGTGTGTCTTTCTGAAAAATAAATATGTTTTATATATGTATATGTAAAGGTCTATGGAAAAATACATGTTTAAATAAGTGTCTTAATGGATGTTTTTTTTAAAAAAATTGATTGGTTAACTGGCTTATTAAGTGTATCTTAGTGAATACATATATTAGCGAGTATTGTTTAAATATTTAAATGTTTGTATTAGTGTTTCACTTTGTGTATAAGTGGCTGCATGGGTTGGTGAAATGAATAAGGGAGCAAAAGAAGAGAAGAAAGAGGAAGAAAACTAAACCAGATGTTCTAGGAGAATGTGAATGAGTGATGAGAGTAAAAGGAAGGAGAGTAAAGGATGAGGAATGAAAGGTAGTGACGGAACCAGAGAAAAGGAACAGTGGTGACGGAGGGAAAGAAAAAAGCAGTGAGTGTAAGTAAAGAGGAGTGAAAGAGGGTGGATAAAAGTGAATAAGGGTAAGACATGGGGAGTGACAGAGAGAAAGAACAGAGAGAGTAAAGGAAGGAGTGTCAGAAAGGGACTAAGTGAAGCAGAAAGAAAAGAAAAGAGAGGGAGTGTGGGTGAGCAGGGGCACTGAAAGAAGTAGAATGTGGTAGGAAAGTAAGGAAAATAGAAGTAAATATGGAGCATAAGAATAAGTGAGGGAAGCAGAGTAAGAAAACAGAGGTGAAGTAGGGGGAGAGAAAAGTAGTGAGGTTAAAACAAAGGGTGATGATAAACTACATTTTGTAGTCACACTTACCATATAATTAATGAAAACTTACTTGCATCTTTAAACTACACTTTGTATCTGTGAAAGACAAAAGAAAAAACAAGTTATAATTAGTAAAATATATATTTTAAAATAGAAGAAACAGGTGAAGAGGTAAAAAATAAAAAAAAAGTGTACTAAGAAATAAAGCAATAGTGAAGGATACAAAAACAGAAATAAAGTAATGTAGAAAGAGAAAAAAGAGGGAAAAAGAAATAGAAAGAGAACAAATGACTGAAGATAAGTAAGATACTAAAAGAATGCGAGATACCAAAACGAAACCAGGAAAGAGAAGAAAGTAAAAGGAAAATGGGTGAAAAGGAGAGGAGTCTAAATGAGGAACTATTAATAAGAAAGTGGAATGGAAAATAACTGAGAGTGAGTGAAGGGGAGTCACAGAGTGAAGGGATGAAAGGAATGAGGTTAATATAGAACAATAGAGGAAAAAGGAGTGAGAGAGTAAGTACACAGAAAGACAAAGGGAAGGACTGAGTGAACTGCAGTACACTGAGTGAGAAAGGAAAAAGAGTAAAGGAGCAAAAGAAGGAAAGAGAAGGGAAGAGAACTAAAGCAGTGGTACTGAGAGAATGTGAGAAAGATGAAAAGTGGTGGAAGGGAGAGAGGAAATGAAGACAGTTGAAATTGGATTGAGGAGTTGTGAATGAAGTGGAGTAAAGGAACAGAGATGAAACAAAGTGAAAAAAGGCAGTGTAAGTGAGTAAAGAGAGCTAAATAAGGGTGGAAAAAGGGAAATGAGTGTGAGACAATGGGAATACAATATAAATTACACAATGCAAACTATAGAATGACTTATACAATATGTTACATTGTTTATTTTTGCTGTTCTCAGAATATATTGAATTTCACTTAAATTAGTGAGTTCAAACTCTTCATCATATAACAGCGGGAAAAAAACACAATCTAAAAGATTGTGTTTAAAAAAAACATAAAAACTTACAACTCATATATGTACACTAATCTTTGATTCACTTACTTTTTCTTGAGGCCAAATAGAAGATAGTGAAGGTCCTTTTGGTGGAAAAAAAGTTTGCTGTTCTCTATAACTTCCATTTCATCGACTTCCTATGAAAAAGATCTAAGAACATCATACCTTACACTTTTCTTACGGCCAAATTGTGTCAGATATATGAGTATTTTTTACTATGAGATCCACTTACAGTACCTATATGAGATAAATAATTTTAAACATTAGACTAACTAACTAACTAACTTTTATTAACTATTCCCGTCTTCAAAGGCCAATTACCTTTACTAAAACTTTGGTTTTAAAAACACTAGGTAAGAATTTTTAAAGTCATAAGGCAAACGTTGTTTATGAGTCAAATGAGAATCATTGCAGTAACTCCAACCGTTTTCACATTTTAAATAGCATGTATAATGTCCTGATGTTGTCGAAGAACCGTCATGATAAATAATAGCTACAGTTGTAAAGGTTCTTCCTGAAATTGATAACTGAGAAGCCACAAAATCACTGTTTTTTAGCTCACTGCACCATCCCAGCTCAGAACCAGGCTACATGCAAATTAGTCTGACCCTGGCCCAGTGCATCATGGGAACAGGGCAGACCAAACTACCAAGCCAATTCTTATACTGGGAAGGAAACAAGCTTCCGAGGACCGGTTTCTGGCATTTCAGCCATCTTCGGCCCGGCTTGCTTGAATCCTGATGGTGCAGTGAGCAAGGGACTCACATCTGAGTATACCCTTCCACGCTTATGGTGGACAAAATGATTCAGAAAAGGGGGTGGTGATGGACAGAGTATCTGAATTAAGCAGAACACTCCTACCCAGTCCAAAGATCAGGGCTTGATCCATCACCGTTTTTTAGCTCACTGCACCATCCCAGCTCAGAACCTGGCTACATGCAAATTAGTCTGTCTCTGGCCCAGTGTATCATGGGAACAGGGCAGACCAAACTACCAAGCCAATTCTTATACTGGGAGGGAAACAAGCTTCCGGGGACCGGTTTCTGGCATTTCAGCCGTCTTCGGCCCGGCTTGCTTGAATCCTGATGGTGCAGTGAGCAAGGGACTCACATCTGAGTATACCCTTCCACGCTTATGGTGGACAAAATGATTCAGAAAAGGGGGTGGTGATGGACAGAGTATCTGAATTAAGCAGAACACTCCTTCCCAGTCCAAATATCAGGCCTTGATCCATCACCGTTTTTTAGCTCACTGCACCATCCCAGCTCAGAACCTGGCTACATGCAAATTAGTCTGTCCCTCGCCCAGTGCATCATGGGAACAGGGCAGACCAAACTACCAAGCCAATTCTTATACTGGGAAGGAAACAAGCTTCCGGGGACCGGTTTCTGGCATTTCAGCCGTCTTCGGCCCGGCTTGCTTGAATCCTGATGGTGCAGTGAGCAAGGGACTCACATCGGAGTATACCCTTCCACGCTTATGGTGGACAAAACGATTCAGAAAAGGGGGTTGTGATGGATAGAGTATCTGAATTAGGCAGAACACTCCTACCCAGTCCAAAGATCAGGGCTTGATCCATCACCGTTTTTTAGCTCACTGCACCATCCCAGCTCAGAACCTGGCTACATGCAAATTAGTCTGTCCCTGGCCCAGTGCATCATGGGAATAGGGCAGACCAAACTACCAAGCCAATTCTTATACTGGGAAGGAAACAAGCTTCCGGGGACCGGTTTCTGGCATTTCAGCCATCTTCGGCCCGGCTTGCTTGAATCCTGATGGTGCAGTGAGCAAGGGACTCACATCTGAGTATACCCTTCCACGCTTATGGTGGACAAAACGATTCAGAAAAGTTGGTGGTGATGGACAGAGTATCTGAATTAAGCAGAACACTCCTACTCCAGTTGGAGCCGTTACAACACAAGACAGCGGTGATTCAGTCCTTTTCTGCAAATAAGTTGCAATGGCTTTAATCAGAGAACTTTTTCCTGTTCCCGCTTCTCCACTTACGTACAGTCGAACAGGCTTAAATGATGTACATGAGCACACTTTTTTCTCATGTCTGAATCCATGTTCAATCTGTTCTGTAACTTCGTCATATATCTTTTTCTGCTCAACGTTTAGTTGCTTTACCAAATCTTCTAAGTTAACTCCATCCTCTTGAGCTTGTTCCATAGCTCTTTCCACCTCATCCATGGCAGTTGCAGCTTCATTTTGGATAATTGGTCCTCCTAGTGGCTCCTGACTCAATGAAGTAGAACTCTGACTGTCTTGAGAACTGTCTCTAGCAATCTCTTCAGCAATTGTGGTTTCTTGCTCTATTTCTTCGTTCAACATTTGCAAATAATTTGGAAAAACAGGACATTCTATGGTATCCTTAGTTGCATTAAAAGAGTCTTCATAACAGAGAAAATCTCCAAGTAGTTCCTCTTCTGTACGCCATGGCTTAAAGAGTTGCAAAAGAGCTAAATAGTAAAATTCTCTTTTGTCTGGAGCTTCGCAACTCAATTTTCGATGATTAATCAAATGGCCTTTTCTCTGCTTCACTAGACATCCTTCATACCCAATGACAGCATATTTTCCATTATTGATATCTTCTGTGATGTTCCTCTTATAACTGTAGTTTTGCAGAACTTCATACAAGCAAGTGTTCTCAAGGTGAGTACTTCTATTTGGATAGTATGTATCCAACATATTTGTCTACAAAATATCTGTACTGTTTGGTTCTTTCTCCGCCAAATATTCAATTTCTTGTACAGATTTCAAAACTCAGTTTTGTGTTGCAGCAAGACCTAGACTCACCCAAATGATTGTTCTTGATTTGGCATAGAGACTTGCTGATGATAACCGATCAGAAAATTCATATAATCACATTTCTCGATGCGACAACATCTTCAGACCGAAACTGTATAATTTCTTGCTTAGACTCTTTTCATGTGAAATGTCCTCCCACATTTCCTTCAGTTCTGTCTTTTCTTTTTTTGGGATGTAAGATGTCACATATCGAGCCACAGCAATAGAGTTGTCAGCAACGAACTGAATATCCATGTTAGCATTCCACATGGACAAAATCACTGGGTTGTAGTCGTTGATGTACTTCAACTCTTCGTTTCTTTTTAAATTATATGTATTTTTGGGTGATTTCCTCGTCACAGTATGTCGTAGAGATGACATCAAATTATTTCCTCTTCCCTTAGAAATCACTGGTCGTGGAAACGCAAAACGACATTTCGTGTAGTACTTTTCCTTGTTTTTGAATTTTCGACGACTATACTTTCCACAACGATGAGATTGAAAACGTAAAACTTGTTGCCTTAAACTGTTTTCTTCAGTAGTTTTCGGAACAGCACATGTTGAATACTCTTCAATGAAACTCATCACTGTTTCATCTGAATCTGATCCAAATTTGGGTGCATCTTTAATCCATAACAACATATGTATATGAGGAGCACCTCTCGCGTGATATTCCTTCATCCAAAAGAAATCCAAAACCTATCCAAGGGGAGGATTTATTTTGTTGGTAATAAAAGACATCATAGCTTCAAATCTATGATTAAAATATCTGCAAACATTCACTGGATCCAAAGAACACAGTTCTCCAGGTGTTTTCAATTCTATATTTTGTATGTTTTCATTTGCCTCTCGTAGAAATTGAAGTAAGCCGTCCCATGCATACTCAGCACAGCTAAGAGTGAGGAACCATGTCGGAGTTCCTAAGTTTCTTAGCATACATTTCAATTCCCCATGACGATAGAACCAATACTCGTTTGTTCCACGCTGACATGCCATGAGATTGATTAGCTGAGATTCCAAAATACTGTCTTGCAGATTGACTTTCTCCATAAAGTCCCTTGCTGAAACATTTTGCAGAGGAGCTCCACTTTTCAATATATGATTAACTGCATAAGAAAGCCCAGACAAATCACTTTCATACAGTAGATGAAACAAATACGGAATGCATTGACGAAACCTTGGATCTTCAGCATATTATCTTAAAGTCCGGTATTCAGCTGCAGGAATTTGAACTGGTCGATCGTCATATCGTCCACCTCGACCTGTTGGAAATAACTCTGGAAAACAACGAGCTTCCAAACTTTCTTCCGATACACTAATAGGACTTTCTTTTGCTGCTTTCATTTGAAACAAGTCAATTGCATTCCCCATTACTTCTTTGGAATGCAAAGGATGAACAGTATAATGTTCACATATTTCTTCACTTCTAGACACATCAACTTTTTCAATTTGGCCAACTGAACAATCACTGTCTTCTTCTGTAGCTGTTTCCTCTGCTCCAACACTTACATCTTTATAGTACTCATTGTTTTTGACCAAATACAACGTTGCCTTTTTGACTTTCCTAACATCCACTAAAATCTTCCCAGATTTTCTTACTCTTTGTCGGAACCCCATTAACTAGAATTACCAGAGGATCCTCTTCTACTCTTTCTACACCAATTGTATCAATATATTTCTTGACATCTAGAGGCAAATAAACAACTCTTCCCTTTAATTCTCTTTGTAAATCTGTAGGAGGTAATTTCCCTATCTTAGGCTCCATGCGAACAATAGCTTGAAAAGGTTGGACACATTGAATCAAAATTGATTCATAAGTATTTAAATCCATCAATTCGGAAGGAATATCTATCAACTACAGATTATTATCAGCAGCTCTAGCAGGCATTCTATTTTCATCTAATTTTTTCAAACAATAATTACAAATACGCTGATCAAAATTTTAAATCAAAAGAATTCTCCACCAACAAATAACTTACAACATCCTTCCATTCAGTATTATTTTCCAATTCACATTTTGCATATAAATCAACTAACCTAATCTGAATCTTATAATGAGTCCGTCGACAACACACACAAGTTAAATTAGGCCTTTCACTTGATTTCACCTTAAACTTGGTAATTTCCTTGTCAAATTTTTCTGTACTTGAAATCTGTACATTGTCTTCCACATTACCATCCATTACTATATCCATTTCTACACTGTCCTCTTTGTTCCCAAAATAACAAAACTCAATTTCTTCACAAATAGTCTACACATCTACTTCAGATCCATGCAAAAGAGCACTGTTTAACTGTTTAAGCTTAAGTGCTGGACTTTTTGCATAATACAACCTTCTCACTAATTTCCTCACCTTATTATGATGCACTGCTAACATCCTAAAATGATGAAAAACACTCTGACATACTTTTCTAGAAAGACAAGCCAGTGAATGCCCATGCAAACCAGTGTTTTCTCTCACTCTGCAAGGATCTAACTCTTGAAAGATCTTCATTTTTTGTTTTAGACTTTTCTTACTATATGTACGTAAGACATTTTGAAGCAAATTGATTGAATCCTGTCGCACACTACAAATACTATTGCACTTCCATGTGTACACTGGACCCTTAGTACGTCTCCCTAAAACTTCATCACTTAACACCTCTTCTGCATCTCTAGACATAGGTTTCTCTTTTTCCATCACACAACCATCTTTCACCTCATATGCTCAACCACTGGTGTCATCTGCATGCACCAAATCATTTGCCTGAAAGTAACTCTCCTCATTAAAAAATGGCTCAGAACTTGAACTATGCATCCATTCTCCAGAAAATACTTCACAAAAATTAGTCCGATTAATAATTCTTTTCCATCTACTGTTCGATTTGAAAACATCAATTGCCTTATTAAGTATCCTAATTCTATTGATTACTAAAATAAATAATTTGTTCTTAACTTCAAAAGCCTGATCAACAATCTTCTCTACACTTTTCTTTTCTTTTCATTTTTTAGCAAATTTAAAACTACCCTATTGCGAAACATTCGTCTACGAATGTCCCTAAATTGATTTAACCTTCTATTGCTATCCATACTCTTCTCTCCTGCTCCAATAGAGACATTTTTTGACGGCCTCTCCTTCCTTTTTAGATTTGCTCTCTGCTTCTGGATCTTCACATTACAGTTAAAAAATATTTTTAATCTACATAAGCTGCGAAGAAAAGACTTAATTGTCTTACCAGGAGCTTTTCTGGTGTTTTTTGAAGTACTTGTAGAGGATTCCTTTAATTCATTTGATGATTTTGTTCTTTTACATATGATATTTTTTCCACTCCTTTGCTTTGACTGCATTTTTGCTTGCTTTCAAAATGTTAATTTCAATCTGTGGTTCTGAAAAAAATAACACATTAAAGACCACTATTAGCAAACATCAAAGTAATGACAAAAAGCAAACGATATAAACACTAATTTGCAGCATATTAAAGTTTATACCACAGCAACTCAGGGCCTTATTTATGAAGGCCTTGCGCCACCAGTGCATCCCATGTTAAAAGAGACGCACCAGTGCCACAAGGTAATCATAAATAAGGGCCAAATGTAAATACCATTGATTTGCCCCCAAAATCGTTTTTTGAATAACATTTAAGAAACACTGCGCAGAACCTATGTACAACCACTCAATATCACTTTTGAAACCTCACTGTTTCCCAAAATACAAATCCTCTATCTTGCAAATGTTGATAGCAAGCATTATCAAAAAGTAAAAAACAAACCAACAGCAAACAAACTCAGGGCCTTATTTATGAAGGCCTTGCGCCACCAGAGCGTCACTTATTTCCCATGTTTAAAGTGATGCACTGTCAGCACAAGGCAATCATAAATAAGGGCCAAATGAAAATACCATTGATTTGCCCCCAAAGTCGTTTTTTGAATAACATTTTAGAAACACAGCGAACATCCTATTTACAGTCACTCAATTTCACTACTGAACCCTCACTATTTCACAAAATACAAATCCTCTATCTTGCAAATGTTCATAGCAAGCATTATCAAAAAGCAAAAAACAAACCAACAGCAAACAAACTCAGGGCCTTATTTATGAAGGCCTTGCACCACCAGTGCATCACTTTCTTCCCATGTTAAAAGTGACGTACCGACACCACAAGGCAATCCTAAATAAGGACCAAATTTAAATACCATTGATTTGCCCCCAAAATCGTTTTTTAAATAACATTTAAGAAACACTACGCAGAACCTATGTACAACCACTCAATATCACTTTTGAAACCTCACTGTTTCCCAAAATACAAATCCTCTATGTTGCAAATGTTCATAGCAAACATTATCAAAAAGCAAAAAACAAACCAACAGCAAACAAACTCAGGCCTAATTTATGAAGGCCTTGCGCCACCAGAGCGTCACTTTTTTCCCATGTTTAAAGTGATGCACCGGCAGCACAAGGTAATCATAAATAAGGGCCAAATGAAAATACCATTGATTTCCCCCAAAATCGTTTTTTGAATAACATTTTTGAAACACAGCGAAGATCCTATGTACAAGCACTCAATTTTACTACTAAACCCTCACTATTTCACAAAATACGAATCCTCTATCTTGCAAATGTTGATATCAAGCAAGCATTATCAAAAAGCAAGACACAAACTAACAACAAAAAAACTCAGGGCCTTATTTATGAAGGCCTTGCACCACCAGTGCGTCACTTTCTTCCCATGTTAAAAGTGACGTACCAGCACCACAAGGCAATCATAAATAAGGGCCAAATATAAATACCATTGATTTGCCCCCAAAATCGTTTTTTGAATAACATTTAAGAAACACTGCGCAGAACCTATGTACAACCACTCAATATCACTTTTGAAACCTAACTGTTTCCCAAAATACAAATCCTCTATCTTGCAAATGTTCACAGCAAGCATTATCAAAAAGCAAAAAACAAACCAACAGCAAACAAACTCAAGCCTTATTTATGAAGGCCTTGCGCCAACAGAGCGTCACTTATTTCCCATGTTTAAATTGATGCACCGTCAGCACAAGGCAATCATAAACAAGGGCCAAATGAAAATACCATTGATTTTCCCCCCAAATTGTTTTTTGAATAACATTTTAGAAACACAGCGAACATCCTATTTACAAGCACTCAATTTCACTACTGAACCCTCACTATTTCACAAAATACAAATCCTCTATCTTGCAAACGGTCATAGCAAGCATTATCAAAAAGCAAAAAACAAACCAACAGCAAACAAACTCAGGGCCTTATTTATGAAGGCCTTGCACCATCAGTGCATCACTTTCTTCCCATGTTAAAAGTGACGTACCGGCACCACAAGGCAATCATAAATAAGGGCCAAATATAAATACCATTGATTTGCCCCCAAAATCGTTTTTTAAATAACATTTAAGAAACACTGAGCAGAACCTATGTACAACCACTCAATATCACTTTTGAAACCTGACTGTTTCCCAAAATACAAATCCTCCATGTTGCAAATGTTCATAGCAAGCATTGTCAAAAAGCAAAAAACAAACCAACCCAAAACAAACTCAGGGCCTTATTTATGAAGGCCTTGCGTCACCAGAGCGTCACTTTTTTCCCATGTTTAAAGTGATGCACCGGCAGCACAAGGTAATCATAAATAAGGGCCAAATGAAAATACCATTGATTTCCCCCCAAATCGTTTTTTGAATAACATTTTAGAAACACAGCGAAGATCCTATGTACAAGCATTCAATTTCACTACTGAAACCTCACTGTTTCACAAAATACAAATCCCCTATCTTGCAAATGTTCATAGCAAGCATTATCCAAAAACATGACACAAACCAACCAAAAAGAATCTCAATCTGCTTCCAAATCTGAGGTAATGCAGGTGACATCATTCTAAAAGGTTCAAATATATTTATTTAATGAGGCAAACACTATTAATTACTTCTTAAAAATATTAAAGCCATTCTTCTACCCCAAAATCGTTTTTAAAATAACTTTTTACAAACACAGCACAAGTCCAAGCAATCAAATTCACTACTGAAACTTCACTATCTGCTTCCAAATATTCTCCATAGAGCAAACAAGTCTCTATCTAAATTAAACGAATCATTACTTACCTTGACAAATGCTTTGGGAGATTGAGAACAGTGACAGACACACACACCAATTTTTCTTTAGCAGAGCAAAAGGCGTGCACTCAATACACTGAAACCAAGACTGGCATAGACAATCTCTAATTCTACACACATATGCCTTATTTCAACCAATCAAATGTCTTCCCTCACTATTTTCAAACCAACACCCTTCCCCCTCTCAGACCTTTTCATCTGGTACCATAGCAACTCCCTCCTAACTGAACTCTCAGGTTCAAAAGTTTATTCTACAATGTTGCAAATTAAGTCAGCAAGGATGTTTGACCTCTCAATACACCAGCTTATCCAGGGCATTATTGCTTTTAGTAACTTTTTCTTAACCATTCAAATTGCTTCTTACACACAACATAACCATGCACCCTAACTTTCACTTTTCAACTATCTGAATCCACCAATCATTGCTTGTAATTCAACAGCAGGGAATCGCCACAATTTTTTTGTAAACTCCTACTGATCCAACTACCATTTAATTCTCACACTTCATCTGACTGCACCAGAACCTTCTCTCATCATGTATTCTGTATGGATTAATGGACATAGCTACATCCACTGGGCTCAAAGGTATGCAGCAAGCAGAAATGATCACAACCTTGATTTATCGAATGTGGAAATCAAGTGGATTGGCCAGAGAGGATTGAGATGTCACCAATTGAAACCATTGGTGAAAACCTTTTTGCATCTGCCAAACCCTGACCTCTTAATAGTGCACTGTGGTGGAAATGATTTGGGCACTATGACTAGGGTTGGTCTGGAAATGCTTTTAAAGGACACCTTTGATCAATTGATGACACGTTTTCCACAAACTGCCTTGGTATATTCTAATATATGCCAAAGACAGAAATGGAACTGGTCCAACCAATTTTGTCCACAATTTGAGAAAGCACGGAAACATGTGAATAAATCTGTTTCTGCTTACATGAGAGACTATGGAATGGGTTCAATAGACAACAACAACTTGCGTTTCAACATGCAAGATATCTACAGAGGAGATGGTGTGCACTTCTCAGATGAGGGGAATAGAATATTCCTCCTGAATTTAAGACTGTGCATTGGGACCTACTTGTAGGTACTTAAATCAGCCACAGAACCCAAAAGCTCTTTTCAGAGCTACCCTACCTCTGATCACTCATAATGATTTTCTTTTTCAAACTTTTTTCACTATTTTTCACCAAAGTACGCTCCCCGGTACGCTCCCCAGTACGCTTCCCGGTGCGCGTACCGGGCGCTTCCCCCGTGAAAAATGTAAAAATGTTTTTTGGGGGGGACATAAATGAGCCTTTTAAACCCCCCTCAGAAAACCTAGAGGGTCAGTAAGTGTCTACCCTGCCCCCTTCTACCCATTCCAAACGTTGGTTGTCCTCCATCTTGTGTCTCGATTGTACCGAAACACAAAATGGAGGACTCCCGTAACGCTGCCGGTGCGCGTACCGGGGCGCGCACCGGTAAGCGCTCCCAAAAAAAAGTTGGGAAAGTAATTTACAGAAAAACCACTGGAGACACTTACACCAAATATAGAATACGCCCTACTACATAGCAGTCCCAACCATTTTCCTAAATTTGGTGGTATTCCATTGAGCCATTTGGGCTGTAGCCCTGTCTAAATATCCTGAGGTAAAAACATGACAAAAACACATATGAAACTGTTTGAATTTTCAACCAATTAAAATGTTACTTACATTTTGTACTTTTATGTGCTGACATTTGATTGGTTAAGTACATGAATATATATGAAAAATGAGAGGGAAACACAGCCATTTTGACTAACACTACCTAAGGTACATTTGGAAAAAATGTTGACAGAAAACTTCAACTAATTTGAAAAAGGTAAGTTGTTAATTTGAAAGGAGAACTATGTTATGCACTTTAAGTTAATTTGGGAAAACGTTTTCAGATAGTTATATACTGTCCCTCTGTAAGAGTTAGACATTGAGATAGGCTTGTCTATTATAATTATGGATTGAGTTAGGCTTCTCTGGTATAATTATGAATTTACTTAGGCTTCATCACAGGCACTTTTTAATAGTTCTACTTCCTGCCTGAAACCATACACTGCCCACAGATAACTTCACTGTTAAAAACTCAAAAGCACCTGTCTGAACTTAAACCCAACAGTGCCCTATCTCAACTGATATATTTATTTTTTATGCAATTTACAGCAAGAAAATGGAAGGACAACAAAATGAAATTAATATTTCATTTGAAATTAATATGGAAAACAATCCTAAGGAAGACAAAGATGAAATAGACTTTTTGGATCACTCTCTGGACCAAGACTTAATTAATTGGGTAGAAGAAATTGAATCATGGAATGAAAAGGAGGACATACCTGATGAATTAATGTTGCAAATTCTTTTAGATTTTGAAAAATCACAACAATAAATTTTTATTTAAAAATTAAAAATTGTTTGAGACATTATTCTTTTGTATATGTAAATTATGAAATAGTACCAAAATAGATATAATATAAAGTGAGACTTAAAATATACTATACAACTTTTTTGTGTTACATAGTAAGTTTGCTCATAGTTACTTCCTTTCTCCCACTATATTATCTCCAATGTGTATTTAACATCTCTTTATCATCTCCTGCCTCCATGTTGTTTCTGCTTTCCTGACAGACTATTGTATGCATTCCATATACCACAATAACTTCTGTAACAGCATGCAAGATATCTACAAAGGAGACAGTGTATATTACATTTTAGACTCTGCATTGGTACCTACATGTTGGTACTTAAATAACAATTTTTTTTTAAAAAACAACAAAAAGAACTATTAATAAACATACAATTTTTAAAAGTCTGTCATTCTTTTTTCCCCATAGTACGCTCCCCGGTCCGCTCCCCGGTGCGCGTACCGGGCGCTTCCCCCGCAAAAATTGAAAAAAAATTTACTTTTTTTTTTGCCCCGCGGGGCCCTTTTAAAGCCCCCACATCAAACCTAGGGGGTCAGGGAGGGTCTACTCTGCCCCCTTATGGTCAATTCCCCCTTTGTTTTGGCCACCTCTTGTGTCTTGATCCTACCGAGACACAAGATGGCGGCCGCTCCGGACTGTTTAGAATGTTTACAGACACCCGACAGCCAATCAGATTTCCGTGCGCAAGTCGCGTGGCGCGCCTGGAGCGCTCCCCGAACGGCTGAATAGCTTTCCACGAAACTTGGCAAAATTGTAGGGACTGGTAGCCCGATGTGCCTTTGCTATGTCTCAAGAAATGTGCTCCAGTGGTTTTTGAGTAATTTAGGTTAAAAAAAATATATATATCTATGGCCGCGCCCCGGTACGCACACCGGGGCGCGCTCTGGGCTCTCCACGCGAGGTGCGCACGGAAAGCTGATTGGCTCTCGGGTGTCTGTAAACATTCGAAACAGTCCGGAGCGGCCGCCATCTTGTGTCTCGTAGAATCGAGACACAAGAGGTGGCAAAAACAAAGCGGGAAATGACCATAAGGGGGCAGAGTAGACCCCCCCTTGACCCCCTAGGTTTTTTTTTAATTTTTTTATTATTACAAGCCATGGGTGAAAAAAAAAATGTTATATACATTGGTACATTAATTTCTTCATACTTAGACATACATTAGAATTTTTTTTACGATATCCAAGAGACTAGACAAAAAAATACCACAGCGATAATACAAAAACTGCAATAATGCACAAAAAAAAATATTATTACCGTACTTAAGATATTAGTTCCAAAACATATTAGGTTACCCAATATATAAACAACTGATAATAGGCAGCATCAAGATTATTATTATTATGCCGTTCATAAAGTGCTAGTGCAAAAGTGAAAAAGACCGACGCTTGAAAGTGCTATTGTTATTACGTGCAAAATTTGGCCTATATAAAGTGACTAATGCAATAAAGTGCCGATGCATAGTAACACAAATAGTAATACACTTTATGAAGTGCAAATACCATAACAAAAAGAAAAAAAAGGACAAAAAAAAATACATATATACATCTTTTTCTTTTTTTCCCCCTCTTCTCCCTCTTTCCCTTCCTTCCTTCTCCCTTCCTTCCTTTCTTTCTTCCTTTTTGACTAATATATATGATAAAAGTGTTTAGCAATTTGATATAGCACGGCAGATGGATACTTACAATTAACTAAAATATAACAATCACCTTCCTTTTAACAGTTCAAGCTTGTTAAAATGTTTCCAATTCCTTTCAAATCTTACAATTGCACCCACTCTACCTGCATAGGCTCTCTCAAAATGATATGTTCTTCTCATTTTATTAACCCACTTAACATGACATGGACTCAACGTAGATTTCCAATTTTCCAAAATCAGGGACCGTGCCACGGCAGCGGAAATAAAAATAAACACTTCTTCTGATTCATTGAACCTATTCCTGTCTTTACTGATGCCAAAAAGGGCCACTTCCTCTTCTGGAAGAAGAATTTTCCCAGTTGCTATTTCCAAATCTGCGAAAATCTCCTTCCAGAAGGGTTCTAACTTTGGACATGAGAAAAAAAAAAGATACCAACCACCCTGTCCCCTGGTTTTGCATCTAAAACATTTGTTCTCACATTCAGGGAACATTCTCTGTAGGGCCTCTGGGGTATAATATGCCAGCCAGCGAGAAAGAAAGGACATTCGCTTATAGTTAGCTGCTCGAAGTGCTCTGTTTCTTAAATAACATATTGTCTCCCAGTCTTTATCTGACAATACACACTGTAATGTAAGATTTATTTTCTCCAAGTGGTTAATTATTATAGTAGATGATCCAGAAGGGGGTAGCTTTTTATACCAGAATCCAATACCCTTATGTTTCTCCCCATATAGCTTTGTTAACAAAGCATTGGGTGTTGAATCTAGACTTCCTACTTCTTTTCTTATAAAATAAATCAATTGCAAATATTGAAAAAACATGAGCCGCCTCGGATGCGTTCTATCTCTAACTATTTGCCAGCTAATTAACGTATTTTGAGTAAGAAGATGCCTTATTTCACAGAATCCGGCCGATTCCCATTCTGTCAGATGATTTGAAGAAATCCTAAGACCCATTTTAGCACATTCTGACAGTTTCAAATAAATAGATCCATCTGAACCATGTTTTTCAAATAGCAGCCGTAATCTTGATGAATACCCCATCAGTGTCTTGTATCGTGTTCTCTTTGGATGCTTTGCAGTTTTTAAGAAGATAGGAATTTGAGAGCCTGATTCCTCAAGCATTCTATTTAAAAAAAAGTTGTCTCTTGTCTGTCTAGCCTTTAATAATCCTGCCATTATATTGAAAAAAGCTGCTTCGTAATATGTATTAAAATGGGGAAGAGCAAGCCCGCCTTGGTTAACAGGAAGTTGTATTACCGCAAGTTTGACTCTATTGGCCTTTTTGTTCCAAATAAATTTTCTCATCATGGATTCTAGTTCGTTAAAAAAGGCCATATTGACTTTGATTGGAATATTACTAAACAAAAATAAAAGCAGAGGTAATATGTTCATCTTTATCAATGCCACTCTGCCAATCAATGATAGGGGCAGTATATCCCATTGTTCTAAAAGGCTCTTAATTTTATTCTTTGTTTTTATGTAATTCAGTTGAAAAAGTTCTTGATAGTCTCTGGTCACATAAATCCCTAAATATCTTATTGGGTCCCTTTTTTCTCCTTGGAATTGAAGATCTGGCGGAAGGAAATCTAAATTTGAATTTATAATAAGAACTTCCGTTTTTTTTCTCGTTGATTTTATAGCCCCCTATCTTCTCATATTCCTGAAGCTCTTTCATAAGATGTAAGATATTTTCTTTATCAGGAGCCATGTAAAGGATGATGTCGTCGGCAAATAATTTTAACTTCGACATTCCAGCAATTGGGGAAGATAGTGCTTCATTATTTCTTATTTTTATTACCAGGGGTTCGATAAAAAAGGTGAAAAGCAGGGGTGATAAGGGGCAACCTTGCCTAGTACCCCGTTTTATTTTAATCTTCCCAGCTTGCTTGGCATTTATTATCACCTGGGCTGATGCCCCTTCATAAATATTTTGTAACATGCTAATATTAGGGGCGGGGAATCCAAAATAACCCAAAGAAAAAAATAACGCTGACCAGTTGACTAAATCAAATGCTTTTTCTGCATCAATCATAACAATGCATGCAGAAATTGAATTAATATTAAAATAATCTAGCGCCTGTATTAAATATTCTGTGTTGGCAGCCATACTACGACCGGCTATAAAACCCATTTGGTCTTGATGTATTACCTCCTGGGCTGCCAACACGAATCTTTGAGCCCAAATTTTCATGAAAACCTTATAGTCAGAGTTTAATAGGCTAATTGGTCTATAGGAATTTACGTCCTCCGGATTCTTGCCTTTCTTAACAAAACTAATAATTGTTGACTCTTTAAACTCTGAGGGAACCCTACCACCTAGTCTAATATAATTAAATAAATGTTTCAAGGGATATTCCAATTCCTTCAAAAAAACCTTATAAAATTCTATTGGGAATCCATCTATCCCTGAGGCCTTTGCTCCCGCTGTGGCTTTTATACTATTCTGAATTTCCAGATGACTTATATCACAGCCTATTTGATTAGATCTGAAGTTGGAAATTTGGGGGATATTTAAATTATCAAAATATTCCCTGATCAATATTTCCTCCACTTGAATATCAGTAGAGTATATTCTCTCGTAATGATCAAAGAATATTTTCACAATTCCCTCACTTCGAGTATCTATTCCACCTGACGGGTCTTGGATTTTTAAAATGAAGGAAGACTCTTGTTTTTTCCTGATCGAATTTGCCAGCAGCTTACCCATGAGTTGACTGTCTTCATATAGCTTTTGTTGAAAGGCTTTTGAGCTACTTATCTCTTCCAGGATGAAGAAGTCCCTAAGCAATGCTTTAGCTTGTTCCCAGTTATTAGGTTTTTGATTCAGTTTCAATGTATACTCATTCTCAGCAGCACACTGAAGGGCAGAAATGTTTCTTTTTCGGTCATTTGCTTTATTGCAAGAAAATGCTATAATCTGCCCCCGGGCTGCTGCTTTGAATGTCTTCATACTGCAAAAGGCTCTGCTGAGTCCTTATTTACTAAAAGAAATTCCCTTATCCAATCTTTAAAACCCTCAACCCATGTCATGTTCTGTAACAGGGTACGATCCAACTGCCACCTAGATCGCTCCCCTGTCGTACCCTCTAGTATTAGTTCTACCTCAATCCTCCCATGATCTGAAAAGGGATTACAGCCTATCAATGCGTTGGAAATTTGGAGTGATCTAGAGGATAAAAAGAAATCTATTCTAGAAGCTGTATGGAACCTATTAGAATAGCATGTGTAAGACTCTAGATTGGGGTTTAGGGAACGCCAGGAGTCCCGCAATTGATATTCTGACATAAAAGCCTCTAACACCCCTTTAGTCTTTGGTTTTAGTTGTTTCTTATTCTTGTTTGAGGTGTCCCTCTTTAAATCCTGGATATAATTGAAATCACCTCCTATTATAATTTGCCCAGCAGTGCCCCTTAGTATTTCACTAATTTCAGTCAGGGCCGAGGTGTCATCAAAAATTGGGCCATAATAATTTACAAAATTTAATACTTTTCCCAATAATTTTGCTGTAACCCAAAGCCATCTACCTTTAGAGTCTCTTTGCATTTGCAAAATTTCCAAGGGTAAATTCCTAGAGAAATAAATAGCGACACCCCTCTGGGCGACCCCAGCTGAGGAAAAAAACCCATAGGCAAAATATCTAGGTAGAAACAACTTTGGAGAGTTCGATTTCAGGTGCGTCTCCTGGAGGAAGACCACATGGGGTTTAAAGGCAATTACCCATTTCAAAAGAGCTCCGTATTTCTGTTTATTTAGCAGCCCATTTGCATTAATGGACAGGATATTGCACAAGTCAAATCTCATTGACGAAGCTATGAAGTTCTAAAACCTCTTCTGTACCAACCCATGTTAAGAATAGAAAACCTACTGAGCTTGTATTTTTTCTGCTTTCACTCCCCCCACCCAGGACCCCCCCAGGAATGGGGGAAACCCCTCCCCGTCCACACTGCCCACATCCCACCCCTTCTTTCCTCTACGGGAGTCTTCTTGTTACACCCTAGTGTGACCCCTTGACCCAGGAACACCCGCCTGAATTTTTTCCATACTCTTTTTCCCTTAGGTTTGATGTGGGGGCTATAAATGGGCCCGGCGGGGCAAAAGATTATTATTATTTTTTTATTTGCGCGGGGGGAGCACCCGGTAAGCGCACCGCGGAGCGTACCGGGAAGCGTTCCATGGGGAAAAAAGAATGATAGAGTTTTTAAAAAATGTAGCCGTTTTTTTATAATTTGGAGGTAGTTCTAAAAAGAACTGTTTTTTTTCTTCTTTTTGTTGTTTTATATTTTTTTTAATGTTGTTTTGAACATTTTGTACTTTTTTTGGCTTTTATGAACTATTTTATATTTTTTTGTTATTTTTATGGGGAGAAACAGAAAACAGGGAATTGAAAACGGCTCAACTGGAGCAAAAAAAAATCAGGAAAAAATTATGGATTTCTGGGGCATTTGTGGTTGTCACCAGCATGGTTGATGAGCGTTATGCTTTGCTCACCATAGGTGATGGTCTTACCACAAAAAATACAAGAGATTTTGTATTGCCCAAATTTTGATTGAATGTTTGGGACCATCTCCCTTGTTTCTGGTCCCGATGGAGTGGGTTGCTTTCATTTGGAGGTGCTGGGGGAAGATTGGGGAGGGTTGCTGGCCAGTTCTCTCACCTCTGCCGCAGCATAGTTGTTGGGATGCTTGCGCTGCCTGTGCAGAATCATGGTGTTATTACCAAATGAATATTTCTTATTAGGGTTCCCCTTTGAAAGTTCAATGCCACAGATTTGGCAAGTCCCCTTTGGCGCATTCACTTTCTTCTTGCCCTCTAGGATGGAAAAAAACTCCCATACAATGTGCTGCTTTGGCCTGTATGGGGTATTGTCTTCTGGCAGCCACCCCCTCCCCTCCTCCTCCTCCTCCTCTTCTTCTTGACCACCAATGTGATGTTGTGGTGGTCCTCTTTGTGATGGTGGTGGTGGTGGTGGTGCAGATGCTCCAGCTCCTGCTGCTACTGTAGCCATTTTAAAGTAGAAAATATTACTCAAAGATCTCCAAACAGGTCTTCCTCAGTCAAAGGACAAAGTCAGAATAAGAAAAAAAGGTGGAGTCTTTAATCATTTGGAAAAAAAACTGTCCTGAACCAATGAAAAGTGTTATTTTCAGGTCACATGACCCGGGCTTTCATCATTTGGAAACCAAAACTGTTCTGCACCAATAAAAAGTGTTATTTTCAGGTCACATGACCCAACGCGTTTACGCGACGCGCCCCCGGGCGCGCCACGGGGCGCGTCGAGTAAGCGCGGCGGATGCTTACGTTGCGCGATCATATTCGCTTGAGTGCTTCCGGGTGCGTTTACGCCATGCGTATCACGCGGACGCTGCTATGCGATACGTCACAATGATGTTTTCGTTCGCGGCAATAGCGCTAACAGGACGCTCACCAGTGCGCGACCCGGGGCGCTCCGGAAAACTGCGCTTTCCGGTGCGCACACCGGGGCGCGCACCGGGAGGGCACCAGGGCAAAAAAAAAAAAAAAAAAGTATTATATAAATATACAATATAGGTTTCATTATAAAAAATATTACATGTCATAGGTTTGAGGCCCTATATATAGTTAGGAATTAGCATTTAAAAAACCTATTAAATTCACTGAAAAAACCCTAGGTTTCACACCAGTTATAGTTAGCTGGAAATTTTACTGACATAAAACCATAGAAAATCCAACGTTATAGTTAGTTGGACTCACTATAACAAACGCGCCTGCAATGCACTGCTGAAGACGTCACATATTACATCACTCATGACATCGTCAGTGACATCACTCATGACATCACTTATGACACCATCCTTGTGACAGAGTGACAGACCTCCTTTTAGTGTAATGTAACCCTTGAAACACATATTTAAAAATAGAAACTAACATTTTCAAAAAAATGGAGATACCCATTCCAGTTACAACAACCAATTCAGTAATTCCACCATCTATATACACATTCACTCATTCACCAACAGTTCTATATAGTCACTCATACATATACTCACTCATCATATGTAGTGATACGTCTATACATCCTGTTATACACTGACAGTCATCCAAAAGTTACTCACACACATACTCACACATGCAAACAAATTATTGAACATCCACTTATTTGCATATACAACTATACACACACTACCTCCTTACTTCTAAGGAAACTTACACATACTTACTCTCTTAAACAATCACTTATAGAAACACATACTTATTTAAACAGGAACTCTTACAATCTCTTACTCTCACATATACTCACTTATATACATCAAAACTCACATACACTAGATTCAAATATATGTTGTTACTAAAAAAGACAATAGTGAGACAGTCATTCACTGACTAACACACACATATACACACTCATCCACCCATACAGTCTTGCACATATGCTGTCTTAAAAACACATACAGTGAGTCAGTCACCAACCCATGCAGCCACTTATACACAAAGTGAAACACTGATACATATATTTCAATATTTAAAAGTTACTCGCTAATATATGTATTCAATAAGATACACTTAATAAGGCAGTTAACCAATATATATATTTTTTTTAAAACATCCATTTACACACTTATTTAACCATTTATTCTTCCATCAACCTTTACAAATACATATATAAAACATATTGATTTTTCAGAAAGACACACATTCACTGGCTGGTGTCATCAGTGATGTCATGAGTGATGTCACTGACGATGTCATGAGTGATGTAATATGTGACGTCATCAGCAGTGCATTGCAGGCGCGCTTGTTATAGTGAGTCCAACTAACTATAACGTTGGAATTTCTATGGTTTTATGTCAGTAAAATTACCAGCTAACTATATCTGGTGTGAAACCTATGGTTTTTTCAGTGAATATATATATATATTCACTGAAAAAACCATAGGTTTCAGCCGCGTTATAGTTAGGAATTAGCATTTAAAAAACCTTATAAATTCACTGAAAAAACCAAAGGTTTCACACATGTTATAGTGAGCTGGACATTTCCTCATACAAAACGATTGAAATTCCCCCGTTATAGTTAGTTCAGCTAACTATAACTCGCGCAACCGCAATGCACTGCTGATGACGTCACATACTACATCACTCATGACATGGTCAGTGACATCACTAATGACATCACTGATGACATCTCAAATGACATCACTGATGACATCATCCTTGTGAAAGTGTGGCAGACCTCCTCTCACCCTATTATAACCTTTGATACACACATCGCCAGCACACCTTTCCGAGGGTAGGATTATGATCTACAAATGCTAGCATTTTTTAAATTAAGAACCATAAAAATAACAAATATTAAACCTTTTTTTTTCTTCTAATGATAAAGATATTTTTTATACGTCTTCTATTTAGATGCTTTTCATCATGAAAATGCAAAGAACACAGTTTACCGAGTAACACTTTTTAAACTCTCCAACGTATGTAGATAATAATACCTTTTACGAGTTACTATCAAAATCGAAACCTTTACAGCTTCACAGTTTGAAACTTTACTGAACACGTGCAGACAAAAAACAGTTAAAACGTGCCATCTACATAGGTGGAGCCACATCTTCCTTCCATAGACTACTAAACAACAAAAAACTATATAAACCACACCTACTGTGCAATTAGTTTTGTTTTCCTGAGTTATTTCTGATTCGCCAATCTCTGTGGCAGGTTCCGTTCTACAGCCTCGGATTCTCTTTTTGTGTCAACAAACATATTCCGGAGTTGTAAGTTGTTTCAAGATGGCATAGGCATAGTACTTAGTTATACCTTGTGACTATTTGTCAATATTTAAACCTTTATATGCAGAAAAAAATGTATTGCATGTTTTTCCCTTTTTCTCTGTAACGTCAGCAGCTTGTTCTTAGAAACAGATATATTATAACAAATATTACTCCTTTTCTGGCTCCTTTTACCTTATATATAGTGTCTTTTTATATTATATTATTCATACTGTACTTCGCTCGAGAGGTGTTGCTAACCCGTGGACGCAAACCCTAAACATTTACCATCAACGTGACAATAAAACACTTGTTTTTATGTTTTCCCCTAGAGATGACATACTGGTAATATGTACATTATAACATTAACAGTCTTAGTAATCCTAGCGGAATTCATAATCCGTCGTCACAAACAGCAACGATAAGTAAGCAACGTTACCGGCTTGCGGTTTTCAGTCTATTTTCCCCTTGAGATCATATCCTTTGAGAATATATTCTCAACGTCATGATCTCAGAGGAGTTTATGACCCGTCGCCACGAAGATCAAATTTTTTCACCTCCGGAAGAAAAGAAGTTCAGTAAATAATTACCGCTCGAAACTATTTAATTATGGATGTTCTGTTAAATACATAACTTTATTTTCCTTTTCTTTTTACTATAATAATGGTATCAATCGTTATATTATGATAGATTGTCCTATTGCTACAGAAGAGGAATGTGAGATTTTTCAACGCAATCTGTAATATAATTATCAAATATTTTTAAAAACTTGATCAGATATTTTTATATATGTGAAAATATAGCTATCATGAATACTTTGTCACTTTAAATATTTATTAAACCCTACATTTCTGAATGTTATTTTCTAATTTATATTCTTATTTGCGATTCCTATTCACCTTCTCCCTAAATAATATATAGGACCTGTACTATATTATAAGAGTAACATTCTATATATTCTTTGGTGAGTATGTGATTTATTAGCAGAACAGTCTGCAACTTGTAAACACTACAACAACATGTTTCTGAATTGTACAGAATACAAATTTTAAAAATAATAATGCATGCATTTCTATGTAATATGAAACAATTTAGATTTTAATCTTTTACTTGTTCTCTTGATCTGAGATAATGTAGTGCGGGAGCGTTTGTTGTAGCACTTCTATTCTACTTTATCTAAAAGTAACTGATGCCCTCTTACATCAACAAGACTGTGGGGCAACACTTTTGCAAACTCTAGCACAAAAATTTACTATATAGCCACGCTTAACTGATATTTTATGAAATTCATTTTTTAATTGTCACCCCTTTCATATATACTACGACAGTTTCTGAAGAGAGTTTATTTGTATTTGCTTAATAAAAACTGTTTCAAACCTAGACTGAATTTTTTGCTGTGCAACCACACCTCCCCATCATGAAAGTAAACACCACATTATAATTAAATAATAGTATTAAGAAGTATATCACCTACAAACTTGATAAAAGTAAACAGTGCAAAACACTGTCATTTTTCCGCCGTGATTTATACACCACACAGCAATTATATAAATGGCCCTTAAAACATATACACAAAATTGTTTACCTCATAATTCCTCTCCACCACCTTATCGGCACTATACACAGTTAATAGTTTCCTTAACCTACCCTCTAATACTTTCTTTCCCCATACTCCTTTGGCAAATACATCACAATATCACTGACAACAGTGAACTGTTCCCACCCAATAAGGAGCAAACTTGTGTTCGGAACACTTTAGCTAATAAAATGTCCATGTTCTCCAAAGACGAGCAAAGAACGACTGCTAAGCCTTCTACTTTTAATACTTTACAGCCAATGAACATTAAACTTCGTAAAGTCCCGCTTGGAGCACATTACCCTAATACTCCCAGAACAGGAAGGAATCCTTAATAAAACTTTTCCACAAACTTCTTCTACGAGTAACGGTTCCTATGAAAAAAAATATATATAAATCTCCAGCACAGTAAGTATTTTAATTACCAACATATTGTGGTGAACTTCTAACCTCTGTACTCACACAACTGATCCATGAACTGTTACTATAGTAACAGGCAGAAAAGTAGTGGCTTTACAAAAAAACTTTATATTTCCCTTGGATCCTCTACAAGACAGAAACAAAACCAAAATACCACATTTGCAACACCTTTGCACAGTTTTTTTAATAAAAAGAGGCCCCGGAGGTTAGGGCGGGGAGGGAATCGAGTGCAGGAGAAAGCGGTCCCCGGAACACCGGGAGGCCATGAGTCCCCCCGCATACATATAGTTAAACATCCGGGAGTAGCGATCCCCGCGCAGGGGAGACCCTCTAGGCCCCCCATTATGAAAAACAAATAGCCCCAGAGATTTGACCCCCCCGAGGCTAATTAACAATAAAGTGGGCTTTACGTTTTTTTTCTTTTTCACCCAAAACGCGTACCCTGCGTTTTTTTAAATAAAAAAAAATATCCCGCGTGACGTCATATACGGCATCCGGTACACGTACTCCATGTAAGATTCTAATTATTCAAAAACATATACTTATGTATTTAATGTACATATTAGGAGAAGACATTATCTGGGATAATCATAAAAATAGTTTTTTAAAACTGTAGAAAAGCGCATATACTTTTCAAATCAATTACGGAAATATCGCACGTACATCATAAGAGTAAAGATAGTTTGAAGACTTATACATTTTATAAAACAATATAGCACTGCACACTAAAGAAGAAAAGACAACACAATTATTGACCCCTCTCCCAACATTTAAAAGCCCCTGGGGGAGGTGATAAATTAATCGAGACTGAATACGTTAGTACAGGCCACTCTTACGCTACCGGAAAAACACAACAACAGTACAAAGCCCAGATTTCCATTATAGTGATTTCTTAGTTGCAGGTCTAGTTGTCAGATCGACACACACTCTCTCATGGCTGGTATACCCACACCACACCTATCCAGCACATTCGTCACTACACACGTGACCCTATGTATAAAAAAGACGGGGCGCACATGTTCTACGCCATTTTAGAGTTGTTCCCAAAGCACCGAACAAGGGACCCACTACCACATGCGTGGCCTCTTTGGTCACTGAGTTAGTGGTGCCCGAAGCACTGAGCGGGTGAAGAAACTGCGATGATGATGATGGGAGCACGTTGGCCATAGAGATATCAAGACTCAGCACCATATATGAGACTTCTTTGTTGGAGATCGGAACTACCTCATGAAGAAGGTGTCTTCTACGAAAGGTAAGTAGTGAGGCTTGAGTATGCATCGGAAGGAGTCAAAGGGTTGTAGCTGACTACACACAAAAATGCGACTTCGTATTTTAGACAAACACACTCCTACATAATGTATTAATTTACATGTTTAATTTTTTTACCGAATAGCAGTAACGTTTTTATAATCGCTGAAATGTCCGGAATATATTCACAATACAAACAGTTCGTAGAAATTTGACAATCAAACGTCTATAAAAGCGCAATATTATCTAACTTCAAATTAATATAGCAAGAATTACCAATCATAACATCTTTCTTTTAATATCTTTTAGATGTACAGCTTCAGGATGGATTATGTAACACAGACAACAGCAATAGCACAAGGTGTGCAAACAAGCTTCTTTCTGAAACAATGACAAGTTATCTGTCAAAGGAGAGAATATGTAGAATGCAGCAGGCGCAAAAGAAACATTGGGCTAACGGGGCTACAGCAAGCATGAGATAGCTGTCTAGGCCCACACACACTTGCACCCGAGTATGTGACAGGTCTTTTAAAGACATTTTGCTTGTTAATGAGGCTTTGATAACACCCAGCCACTTACAGCCCCTGCAGCTCCAGTCTTCTTTTTGCTTGAACTAAAGCCCCAACCCAAATTTTTTCTAGCTCCCCACCTCCGCTATTTTTGACTGGTTGTTCCTCTGGCTTCAAGTACCCCTACCCTGTTGTGTGTGTCTCTCCCACGTTTTAATATCCTTTTTTCCCTTTTCTCTTTCATACTCTCTCACATCATTTGTCTTTCTTTTTTAAAGATCTGGACGCTGCTATCTCCACTCTGCTGTATACAACCTTATCTGAATTGAAATGATTAACTCTCTTGATTACAGTGAAGGCTTCTTCCACACGTAGAGCACCATGTTTCAATCACGCCAATGGCACTAGGTGACAAACAATTTTGTTTCTAAAACAACAACAAATTATCTGTGAAAGGAGTGAGTGGGTAGTGTGCACCAGCTTCACTGTCTAAAAGGTTAAATTAGCTCCAAGTAGTGACAACAGATAGGTTACAACAGTCTGACAAACAGATCTACAAGCTTATTACGCCACTTTTGTATCACTTTTAACATGGAAAAAGTGACGCAAGCAGCTTGTAAATCTACGTCTGACTTTTCAAGAAAAAATGTCAACTCCAGACTCTGCGAGACAGTTTTAATGTTGCTTTCTCTCTCTTTCTTGCTCTCTATCACTCTCTGTGACATCATTTCTCTTTTTCTTTTAAACTTAAAGACACTGCTGTCTGCTTTGACGTCTAGAACAACAGTTGAACTTAAGTTGTGAACTCCGGTGGCCGCAGTGTTAATACAACGGTAATCACAGATATACAATGCCTTCATTACAATGCATTAGAAATAAGTTGACATATTTACAATACCGTTCTGCCACTTTTGTGTCAGTAACGCAGTAGGCACTTCCATATAGACACCACTTGATCGGAGAACTATAACAGAACTGAAATGTACTCGGCACACAGCACATGTAAAACTGTAGTGTTACCTTCATTTCTGAAAGGAGACAGTGGGTAGTGTGCAGCAGCTTCACTGTCTAAAATGTATAATTACCTCAGAGCAGTGACAACAGATAGGTTACAACAGTCTGAAAAATATATCTACAAGTTTATTACACCACATTTATGTCACTTTTAGCATGGAAAAAGTGTCGCAAGCAGCTTGTAAATCTACGTCTAACTTTTCAAGAAAATATCTCAACTCCAGACTCTGCGAGACAGTTTTAATGTTGTTTTCTCTATCTTTCTCTCTCTCTCACTCTCTCACTTCTCTTTTAAAGTTATTGAAAATGTTGTCTGCTTTCAAATGTAAAAGCAAAGAAGTCTTCATGTTTTGAATTCCACTGGCCACAGTGCTTATACAACGGTGAGCACAGAGGCCTAGATATACAATGCCTTCATTACAATGAATTAGAAATAAGTCGCCATATTTACAATCCCGTTGTGCCACTTTTGTGTCAGTAGCGCAGTAGGCACTTCCATATAGACACCACTTGAATGCGGCACTATAACAGAAGTAAAATGTACCAGGCATACTGCACACGTAAAATTGTACTGTTACCTTGACTTGTAATGCTTCATCTCATTTACTCACATCTACATAATTCTAAACTCAAATTTTCTTTTTTATTTTGAAGATACCAATCCAACGTCCTTTAAAGTCCGCTTCACAATTAGTTTATAATATTGTTTTTTTCAAGTTATTTTTCTAATTCTTTATAATATAGTTATCATTAAGTTTCATTTACAGTTACTTTTTTAATAAAAGTTAATAAAAAAACTACATACTTATTTTTTTGTGGGGGGGGTTGACGGTCCACAATAAAAATAATATTTATAATGTTCAAGTACTATAGTAAGATGTTCAAGAGTAAGATTGAAAAGGACTGACTTATATTTTCTCTGGGTACACTACAACATGGTAAAGAAATCCAATTAATACGAAACAATGTGTACCCCATTTACAAACCTCTTGCAACATTTTCCCATGCAAACCTACCACCCTACACAATTAAGTGTGGGCCTCAATGATGCCCCTCAAACCACGGAAACAATCACCCCACAAAAATGTCTGTATTGTATGAGAGGGACTGCGTGCCCTCCGCCTGGTGCCCTGGAGTCCACCACGCCCAGACCCGGTTCCTACAGTGTCCTGGGGGAAACAGCCATTACAACACGGTCATAACCACGCGTGATCTTCACCACAAAGCCATTAGCACGCATATGGGTTTATCATACATGCTTTTACAACTAGTATGCATTTAACACGCATGTTAAATACATAATCTTAATAATATCTTTGTGTTGAGGAACATGCAATGTAATGGCTCGGGCTTACGTCCTTCGGATCAGTTATTAGGTATACGTGTGACCAAGTCATAAGATCGGAGGCCAAGGACAAACACTGTGGTGTCTGTGGCAGGAAATCTCATGGATCTTAGAGAAGATAAGCGGAGAGTAAAAGGAAAGTAACAGGTATAATAAAAATAACTGAGAAAAACTACTAAAATGGCGAAGGACGGAGTATGTAATAAACGTTTGGCGCCTCAACACTACCTTTCAAATAAACATAGATACAATTTGTTTATTAATATATTACAAAAGTATAGCAGGGGATGACACACACGGCCCGGGAAAAGAAAGCAGCAAATTTAATATCTGAATCCAGTCAGAAAAAAGGGAGGCGGTACCCAACATGCTCTTACTGACTGTTTGCCTCTGAAGAAGAGAAATCGCTTGAAATGCGTCAGGTTCCAGTCAGATGCTTTATCCTATGGCAAGGGCTGCTGCTCGTACCTTTCATGGTTTTGGGGAAAGCAGATCCGTGACTCGTGTGCGGCTCATTGCTTCAGACTCCCCTGTGTGTTTACAATATTTTGCGCCTGTCCTGCCGCAGAGCTAGCACCACCTCACTTACATAGGAGGGCCATGAGTTCCTGATTTACGGAGCTTATATGGAGCATGGATAAAAGATTTTGGGCAGCAAAGCATCTGGGGCTTGCGGTGAGCCTTAAATGCAATATTAGAAAAGAGCATCCATTGAAGGTAACACAGCGGACTACACCTCCCATAAGCCCTACATGTTGTCTTATTCAGAGCTGCTGATACACGGCACATGATCATTGGGTTAAAAGGGAGGCAGTACCAGACATGCTCTTACTGACTGTTTGCCTCTGAAGAAGAGAAATCCCTTGCAACGCATCAGGTTCCAGTCAGATGCTTTATCCTACGGCAAGTGCTGCTGCTCGTACCTTTCATAGCTTTGGGGAAAGCAGATCTGTGACTCGTGTGCGGCTCATAGCTTCGGAACCCTTGTGTGTTAGCAATATATATATATATATATATATATATATATATATATATATTACCTACTGGCGGTCGCCAGTAGGTATATATAGTTAGGATTTTTTCTCTATGGGACTTTTGAAAATTCTATGTCTAATAACTTTGGCGTTTGTGGATGGAATCAGCTGAAATTTTCAGGAAAATGGCACATTTTGTTTCTGAGCAGCCCCAGAAAATTCATCAAGGGGGGGCCGAGAAAAAAGGGGGATCCCAAAACGCGTTTTTCCCATTCATTTTTCCATAGGGCGTTTGGCCTCACTTTTAGCTCGAACGGCTGAATGGATTTGCACGAAACTTGGCAAAATTGTAGGGACTGTTAGCCCGATGTGCCTTTGCTAGGTCTCAATATATGTGCTCCAGTGGATTTTGAGAAATTAACGTTTTAAAAAACAGATATATCTGTGACAGCGTCCCGGGTAGCGCTCCGGTTCGCGAACTTTTCGCGTAACGGAACTTTGCGAAGCGAAGCTGATTGGCTCTCCGGTGTCTGTCAACATTCTAAACAGTCCGGAACGGCCGCCATCTTGTCTCTCGGTAGGATCGAGAGACAAGAGGAGGAGAAAAACGAAGGGGGAATTTAACGAAAGGGGGCAAGGTAGACCCTTCTTGACCCCCTAGGAATGATGTTGGGGTTATTAAAGGGTCCCGTGGGGCAAATAAAAAAAATTAGATTTTTTGCGGTAGAAGAGCTTTCCGGTTCGCGAACCGGGTAGAGAACCGGGTCGCGAAACGGGAATTCGCCATTTTGTGTTTCGTTTTAATTAAATTACAAGATGGAGGAAAAACAATGTGAGAAATGGGTATAAGGGTGTACGGGAGACGTATCCTGACCCCCTATGTTTTCTGAGGGTGGCTGAGGATGCTCATATATGTTGATACATGTCTTCCAGCGGCTGCGCATGAGCGTTTTTTGTTTTTTTTTGCTGCGTGACGTCTGTTAACGTTTGATTCGAAGGAAATCAGGAAGTGTTGACTGCCATTTTGTCACTGCGAGTAAATATATTGTTAAAAATAATTGTTATAAATTAATCCGTATTGATAAACATTGTCTCGCCATCTTGCCTTTTTTCCAATGCCACACTTTTGTCGTGCACGGCAGCCATTTTAGATGCCTTGACCAGACCCACTCTCTGCACGCCGCCGATCCTCAGCATGGCTCCCCACCCTCGCAAGCATCTCCCCCACGCACTGGTCACCCCCGCTCTCTCTCTCATGCATGGGCCATAAACCTCCCCCCATCTGCGCTGCTAGGGGAGAGGCGGCGAGTACGGGCCTCCCCAGGTGGAGGCTCCTCTGCTGCAGTGGGGCGCCCCTTTACCGTTTCAGTCACCAATCAGCTGTTTACCACCCGCTTTTGCTGCACTGTGCCTCATCTGCCATTCAGCCGTTTACCGCCCGCTCTTGCGGCTACAGCGTCTCGCCCACCTTCCAGTTGAGTTGCGCCCGCTCTTGCGGCTACAGCGTCTCGCCCACCATCCAGTTGAATTGCGCCCACTCTTGCGGTGCAGCGATAGACGGCTGCCACAGGACTCTTAAAATGGCAGCCGGCTCTTCGGATTTGGGCCTGGTCCACTAAAATGGCCCTGGGACACATTTGAACTCGGATATTTGCCTGCTAGGGCTTGGGCCCCATTCTCGAAAGCGTCCCCTCAGCCCTGAAGATTCTACAAAAGTCATCGGGGCCCCCGACTCCCGCAGGCTTCCGTGATATCAAGGTTGGGCAACCAGTACACAACAAGGAGTTACGAGTCCCATTTATACCGGCGCTATTTTGGGCAAGGCCGGGCAGGTCCAGGATATAGTCAAAATGTCTCCACCAACCAGCGGTCGGACCAGAACCCCTTTTGGCAGTCCAAAAAGGTTCCGTTAAATGACAACAGAAGAGATAGGCAACAAGAACAATCAGTCAAAAGAGGGGACGCTTTCGTGAATGGGGCCCATGCCCTAGCAGGCAAGCGTCCGCGTTCCAAGGTGTCCCAGGGCCATTTTAGTGGACCAGGCCCAAATCCAAAGAGCCGGCCACCATTTTGAGAGTCCTGTTGCAGCCGGCTATCGCTGCACCGCAAGAGTGGGCGCAATTCAGCGCCAAGACGCCCAAGGGTATATGCAGCGCTCTATAAATATTAAAAATAAATAAATAAATAAATAAATTCAGCTGGATGGCGGGTGAGTCACTGTACCACAAGAGCGGGCGGAACTCAGCTGGATGGCGGGCGAGACGCTGTACCGCAAGAGCGGGCGGAACTCAGCTGGATGGGGGGTGAGGCACTGTGCTGCAAGAGCGGGCGGAACTCTGCTGGACGGCGAGGGAAACGCTAAGGGGCGCCCCACTGCAGATGAGGTGCCTCCACCTGGGGAGGCGGGAGAGGCCCGTTTGTGCCGCCTTCCCCCCCCCCGGGCACCCCATGCCGTCTTTCGGCACAGCATTGTAGGATGGCCACACCAGTGAAACTTGCTGGACACCACCTCGGTGCCATCCGGATCTCGGCGCGTTGTGCTGCCTTCGGCCTACTGTAGCAGCATGTGCAGGCGCAACTCTGCTGGACGGCGAGTGAAACGGTAAGGGGCGCTGCACTGCAGATGAGGTGCCTCCACCTGGGGAGGCGGGCGCCGCCCCCCCCCCCCGCCCCCCGGGCACCCCACGCCCTCTTTCGGCGCAGCATTGTAGGATGGCCACACCAGTGCGGCAACTTGCTGGACACCACCTCGGTGCCATCCGGATCTCGGCGCATTGTGCTGCCTTCGGCCTATTCGCACATCGGTCCGCTACTGACGCCGCCTCACAGGCCAACGGATTTTGTAGGCTTTTTATAGCCCAAAGCCGCATAACAGGTCATGTGACTTGTTTATAAAACTTTTCATTGGTTCATTTTACTTTTGGTTTCCTAATGATGAAATGCTTGATCATATGACCTAAAAATAACACTTTTCATTGGATTGAAAGATTTTTTTTTCCCAAACGATGAAAGCCCCACCTTTTTTTTTCTCTCACTCGGCAATCCAAAAAGGTTCCGTTAGATGACAACAGAGGGGACAGGCAACAAGAACCATCAGTCAAAAGAGGAGAGGGCAAGTTCTTCCCTACCGGGTCACGTTGGGGCTCCACCGGAAGTCATCGAATTGGTAGTCTACAGTGTTTCTGGATGTTTCAGACTGAAGCTGGCGTCAGCATGAGAGCACCACCATCTTGTGGCTACGTCGTGGCCATTCCGCGAGCAATCATGGCAGTCGCTCCCCACCGGAAGTCTACGGGAGTCGGGGGTCCCGGTGACTGTTGTAGAACCTTCAAGGCTGAGGGGACTCTTTTGGGAATGGGGCCCATGCCCTAGCAGTCAAGCGTCCGAGTTCCACGGTTGCCATCTTTGCAGGTCAGGCCCAAGTCTGTGGAGCCGACCGCCATTTCGTGAGCTCCGTAGCAGCCGCCTGTCACTGTACCGCAAGATTGGGTGCAATTCCGTTGGATGGCGGGTGAGACGTTGTAATAGCAAGAGCAGGCGCAATTCAGCTGGCCGAGCGAGGCACTGTGTCGCAAGAGCGGGCGCAAGTCAGCTGGTCGAGTGAAGCGCTGGGGTGTAGTTGAGAAACCTCCACCTGGGGAGGTGGGGGAGGCTCGTTCACGCCGCCATTCCCTTCTACTGCACCCCACGCCGTCTCCTGGCGCAGGTATATGTGATGGTCGGACCAGGGCACCGCAGGACGTGTCTTCAGGTCAAACGGATTGTGGGACAAGGTGTGGAGCAGGCGCAATTATCTCGGAGGCCTCCGTCAAGTGGTTCAGGGAGGCACCGCATCACATTGTTTTCCAATGCAGTCAGGTCCACAAACAGCCCCCATTTACTTTGAGAATAGTGAAGCTGCAGCAGGTGCAAATAAGCTTCAGACAGTGTTACAAGCGCTGCTCGGAACCCTCAACTATGGCACCCAACATCCAGGACTTATGCCATTTGTGCAAGGCAGTGACATCGAAGCATCTCAGGGACCAAGCAACATACCATATCCAGAGTCCTTCACACTACCTCTGCCTTCCTTCTTACCAAGTTATTGTTCTTTCACTCCCACTCCAGGCTTTTAGTCTGTGGATGGAAAACCATGAACCTACACTCATCTATGAAAATCTTAGTATTGATGGTTTATTTTGAGCCCAAAATACAAAGGATTCTTTGGATCGATGTTGCAGCAGGCTGCCATGTATATAGTTATTTAATAAAACGTTTTAGCCTGTTACTTTGCTGGTGTGTTGTATATATTTATAATATTTGCATAGTGTTTGTCGTTATTTTGGGTGGGGTGGGCGGCGGAGCCGAGCTGTCTTGCAGCCATCATGGTGTCGAGCTCAGTTCCTCTCACTAGTTTCGTATTTGTCATGAGGGGTTGTTCATAATGTTTCTATTTTAGCGAGGTCAAAAAGAGATCCCATTAGTGGCCTACTGATTTTGCTTGATTCCTTTTGTTTTTTTAACGATTTTTCACTATCTGCAAAGACTAAACAGAGTATTGCGACTCTGTGCTTGTTTGTAAATAGAGAATGAACCAAAGAGAACCAATTCCAAAACAATAAATGCTAGGATAATAATCAATGTAATGGAGAGAGAAGCAGGCACGACGGATTACAACGGGGGCAAAGTCCTGTGTTACCTACCATTCACTAGCTGCAAAGAGAGAATACTGCTAAAAGAAAAGAGGAGGGGGAGGTGGGGGGCAGCGTTGAAAGCACATCAGCGTGCATAAATACGAAAATGTTTTTACCTACCACGTACTTGACATTTTACAGCTTTTGATATTTGCTATTAAAAAACCATTAAAAGTCACTGAAAAGTTAGTTGCAATAACTATATATCGCGCACCCGCAATCCATTGCTGATGATGTCACATATTACATCATTCATGACATGGTCAGTGACATCACTGATGACATCACTGATGACAACACCCAGTGACTGTATGTTTCTGTAAAGTTAAAGTATGTCTTACATATTGAAGAATGAGTGGATGTATAAGTGTCTGGATGAAGGATTTAGTAGGTGCATGACTGACTGTATGAGTGAGTGATTAAATGTGTCTCACTGAGTGCATGGGTTAGTGACTAAACTGTCTTAATTTGTGCATCATTATGTCTGTTGTTCTGTGAACTGCTGCATGTGTTGATCAGTAGCTATATGAGTAACTATATGGGTTATGGATTGGTTGCCCAAGTATTTGTATGGGAGACTGAGTGTGTGTGTGGGTGGCTGGGAGGTGTGTGACTCTGTGCATAGATGTGTGAGCAGTTGATTCACTATATGTATGGGTTCAAAAGTGCATGTGGAAACAGCTGTATGGGCGGTTGACTGTCTGCCTGAGTGTATTGGTGAGTGAATGGATTTGTAAAACACAGTCCATGTGAGAGTTGACTTATATAAATAACTGTGCATAAGAGCCAGTTAATGTGTGAGTGGCTGTATGGATCATTGTGAACTTGTATCAGGGATTGTATAAGAGAGTAAATATGTTTTAGTATATGTTTGAATAAGTAAGGTGTGTATAACTGTATAGTTGAGGAAATGGAGGTGTGATTGATTCTTTGCATGACTGACTAGGTGTGTGAGTAACTCCATGGATGAGTGACAGTCTGTGAGTGTCTGTTTACACTGATTCTATCTAAGGTTATATGAGAGTCTGAAGAGGTTCATCGTATTATCACATGAATGATATCATCAGTGATGTGATCAGTAATGTCAAATGAGATGTCATCAGTGATGTGATCAGTAATGTCAAATGAAATGTCATCAGTGATGTCATTTGAGATGTCATCAGTGATGTCTTCAGTGATGTCATCAGTGATGTCATTTGAGATGTCATCAGTGATGTCATCAGTGATGTCACTGACCATGTCATGAATGATGTAATATGTGACATCATCAGCAGTGGATTGCGGGTGCGCGATATATAGTTATTGCAACTAACTCTATCGTTTTGTGTGAGTAAATTAAGGTTTTGTAAATGCTAATCCTTAACTATATATGGTCTATAACCTATGGTTTTTTCAGTGAATATATATATATATATATATATGTATTACCTACTGGCGGTCGCCAGTAGGTATATATAGTTAGGACCTAGTTACCATAGGAAATCCCCAACATTCTCTTGGAAATAACTTTGGTGCCGATTGAGGATTCTGCGTGTTATTTTCCTTAAATTTGCTCATCTACGCTCCGCTCCTTCCCTGAAAGTTTCGGGGGGATTCGTCAAGCGGGGGCCAAGAAAAAAGGGGGGTCCCAAAACGTGTTTTCCCAATGTTAATTTCCATAGGGACCTTTAGACATGGCTACAGCCCTAACGGCTGAATGGAATTACACCAAACTTGGCAAAATGGTAGGGCCTGGTATGCAGATGTGCCTTTGCTATGTTTGGTTAAAATCCCTCTAGTAGTTCTTGCAAAAATTGAATTTGACATTTTGAAAATTGCATTTTCTATGGGACCTTTAGTCACGGCTACAGCCCGAACGGCTGAACGGAATTACACCAAACTTGGCCAAATGGTAGGAAGAGGTATGCAGCAGTGCCTTTTCTATATTTGGTGAACATTCCTCCAGCAGTTGTTGAGAAAATTGAATTTGAGCAAATTATATATCTATATGCGCTCACCGTACACGCATCGTACGCGTACGGTACGTGTACCGTACGCGTACGTGCGCGTACCCTTACGTGCACGAGCGAGTTTCTGATTGGCTGGCAGTCGACTGTCAACATTCCAAACTGTCCAAACCAGGAATTGTTGGCCACCATCTTGTTTTTTAGGAGAACTGAGACACAAGAGAGCCCAAAACAAGAGAGGAAAACACAAAAAGGGGGCAGGGTAGAGACCCCCCAACCCTCTAGCCCTTCTCAGGGGGTCCCAGAAGGACCCCCAAGGGCAAACTTGGTGGTCCTTCTGGGACCCCCTGAGAAGGGCTAGGGATTCAGGGGGTCTCTACCCTGCCCCCTTTTCACGTTTTCCACTTTTGTTTTGTGCTCTCTTGTGCCTCACTTTTCCTGAGAAACAAGATGGCTGCTCAGGTGGTCCCAGAAGGATAATAACATATATAAACGTTATCCGCTAATAGAATTAGCATTTACAAAACCTTTGAAATTTATTTAAAAAAAATATAGGTTTCACTCCTGATATAGTTAGGAATTAGCGTTTAAAAAACCTTGCAAATTCACTGAAAGAACCATAGGTTTCAGGCCTTATATAGTTAGGAATTAGCATTTTAAAAACCTTGCAAAGTCACTTAAAAAACCATAGGTTTCAGGCCTTATATAGTTAGGAATTAGCATTTAAAAAGCATTGAAATTTATCATATATAGTTAGTTGTACTAACTATATTTCAAGCACCCGCAATCCACTGCTGATGATGTCACATATTACATCATTCATGACATGGCCAGTGACATCACTGATGACATCACTGATGACATTGTCTGGGTGTCGTGGACTCCAGGGCAGTAGGCGGGGGGCCACACAGCTCCTCATACAATATAGAAATCTTTGTGGGGTGATTGTTTCCGTGGTTTGAGGGGCGTGATTGAGTTCCACACATTTAATTTTGTAGTGGGATAAGTTTTGCACGGGAAAATGTGGCATGAAGTTTTTAAATGTGGTACACATTGTTTCGTATAATTTTGATTTCTTTTGTAAGTTATAGTCTATCCAGGAAAATATAAGTCAGTAGTTTTCAATCCTAGTCTTGAACATCTTACTATAGTATTTCAATATTATTTTTATTGTGGACCGTCATAGCCCCCCTAAACAAAATAAAAGCAGTATGTTAACTTTTATTAAAACAATAACTGTAAACGAAACTTAACTATAACTATATTAGAAGCACCTAGAAAAATAACTTTAAAAAAAAACAATATTATAAACAAATTGTGAAATGGAGTCAAAAAGATGTCCGATTGGCAATCTGTAAAACAAAAAAGAAAATTAGAGTTTAGAATTATGTAAATGTGAGTAAGTGAGCTGAAGCATTACAAGTCATGGTAACTCTACGGTTTTACGTGTGCAGTGGGCCTGGTACAATTCACTTCTGTTATAATGCCGCCTTTAAGTGGTGTCTAAATGGAAGTGCCTAATTCATTAGTGACAGAAAAGTGCCACAGCGGGATTGTAAAGATGCAGATTTATTTTTAATGTATTGCAATGAAGGCTTTGTAGATCTAGGCCTCTGTCCTTACCGTTGTATAAACACTGCAGCCAAACACTTCGGACAGTTGAATTCACAACTTGAGTTGAGCTGTTATTCTACATGTGCAAGTAGACAGCAGTGTCTATAAGTTTAAGAGAGAAAGAGAAATTATGTCACAGAGAGTGAGAGAGAGAAAAAGAGAGATAAGAACATTAAAACTGTCTTGCAGAGTCTGGAGTTGAGAATTTTTCTTGAAAAGTGAGAGGCAGATTTACAAGCTCCTTGCGTCACTTTACCCATGTTAAAAGTGACTCAAAAGTGGCGTAATATGTTTGTCAGACTGTTGTAACCTATCTGTTGTCACTGCTCTGAGGTAATTATAGGTTTTACAGAGAGAAGCTGCTGCACACTACGCATTCTCTCCTTTCACAAATAAAGGTAACACTCCGGTTTTACGAGTGCAGTGTGCCTGGTACATTGTTATAGTGCCGCGTTCAAATAGTATCTATATGGAAGTGCCTACTGCGTTACTAACGCAAAAGTGGCACAACGGGATTGTAAATATTGCAACTTATTACTAATGCATTGCTATGGAGGCATTGTATATGTAGGCTGCTGTGCTTACCTTGTATAAACAGTGCGGCCATCGGACTTCACAACTTGACTTGAACTCTTCTTCTATACATCAAAGTATATTCAATACGTTGCAGAGAATTCCATTGCTGATGCTCGATAGGCCGTGATTGCTTCTGAAGGATGTTTGCTGAAGGAAACAAAAGGACATTTTGATTAATCATCGTAAACTGAGTTGCGAAACTACTGTCAAGAGGGAATTTTAATGTGGTTTTTAATATTCTGTACTTAGACTGTTGCAGCCCATTGAGTCTCAGATTTTGGAGTTGGGAGTTCTTCTTGAAAAGTCAGACGCAGATTTACAAGCTCCTTGCGTCACTTTCCCCATGTTAAAAGTGACAGAAAAATGGCGTAATAAGCTTGTACATCTGTTTGTCAGACTGTTGTAACCTATCTGTTGTCACTTGTCGGAGGAAATTATACATTTCTACACTGTGAAGCTGCTGCAGACTACCGAGTCTTTCCTTTCACAAATAATTTGTTGTTGTTTCGGAAAGAAAGGGCCACATTATCAAGCAAGGGCGATACATTATCGCCTCTTTTATCGGGAGGAAACTGTTGAAAAAGCGGCGATAATGGTGATATGCCCTTGTGAATTCACATAGCAGCCCAGGTTAACACAAGAACCCGGGCTGCTATGGGAATTCACAAGGGCATAATATCAAGCCCATTATCGCCGCTTTATCAGCAGTTTCCTGACGATAAAAGCGGCGATAATGTATCGCCATTGCTTGATAATATGGCACTCAAATCATCGGGGTGATTGAAAGATGGTGCTGTATGTATGGAAGAAGTATTCACTGTAATCAAGATAGTTAACTACTTGAATTCAGATAAGGTTGTATACAGCAGAGTGGAGATAGTATTGTCGAAAACTTTAAAAAAGGAAGAGAAAAAATGTGAGAGTAAGAAAGAGAAAGAGGAAAAAGGACTTTAAAACATGGGAGACACACACACATGACAGGGGGTTGTACATGAAGCCAGAGGCGCAACCACAGTAAAAAATTTTTGGGGGTATTTAAGTTCAAACAAAAAGAAGAGTGGAGCTGCAGGGGCTGTAAGCGGGGGGAACGGGGGGATCATCAAAGCCTCATTAACAAGCAAAATGTCTTTAAAAGACCTGTGACGTACTTGGGTGCGACTGTGTGTGGGCGCAGGAAGGTATGTCATCCTACCTGAAGCTTCGTTAGCCCAATGTGTGTTTTGCGCGCCTGCTGCATACTATAGATTGTCTCCTTTTACAGATAAGTTGTTGTTACAGAAACAAGCTTCTTTGCTCACCTTGTGCTATTGCCGTCGTCATTGTTACATGATCCATCGTGAAGTTGTACATCTAAAAGGAATTAAAAGAAAGATGTTATGATTGATAATTGTTGCTAAATTAATTTGGAGTTAGATAATATTGCGGTTTTATAGACGTTCGTTGTCATATTTGTACGTACCAGGGGGCATATTATCAAGAACTGGTGATAAAATTATTGCTGTTTTATCGGCAGGAAACTGCTATAATAACGGCGATAATGGGCTTCATAATTCGCCCTTGATAATTCCCATAGAAGCCCATGTTCTGGTGTTAACATGGGCTTCTATGGGAATTAACAAGGGCGTATTATCAAGTCGAATATTGCAGCATTAATCGACAGTTTCAGGCCAATAAAATAGCGATATTTTTAACAGCGGTTCTTGATAATATGTCCCTGTTTGTATTGTGAATATATTCTGGGCATTTCCGCTATAATAAAAACGTTAGTGCTATTGCGAAAAAAAATTATACATGTAAATTAATACATTATATAGGAGTACGTTCGTGTAAAATATTAAGTCACATTTTTGTATGTAGTCAGCTACAACCCTTTGACTCTGATGCGTACTCAAGTGTCACTGCTCACCTTTTGGGGAAACAACAGTTTCTTCATGGTGTAGTCACGATCTCCAACAAAGACGTCTCATATATGGTGCCGAGTCTTGATATCTCTATGGCTAACGACATACTCGTGCTCCCATCATAATCGCCATCGCAGGTTCTTGACCTGCTCAGTGCTTCGGGCACTACTAACTCAGTGACCAAAGAGGCCACGCATGTAGTAGTGGGCCTCTTGTTCGGTGCTTTGGGAACAACTCTAAAATGGTGTACAACACGTGCGCTCCGTCTTTTTTATAGATAGGGTCACGTGTGTAGTGACAAATGCACTGGGTGGGTATGGTGTGGGTGTGTACCAGCCATGAGGGCGTGTGTGTGTCGATCTGACAACTAGACCTGCAACTAAGAAATCACTACAATTGAAGTTTGTGACTTGTACATTTGTTGTGTTTTCCTAGTACCGAAAGAGTGGCCTTTTTTTTCTATGTGATGTTATAGAGTCAGCATTATGTAGCCTATTTTGTGACACATTTTATTGTACAATGCTGTAGCTGGGGTAGGGTGCTTTTAAATTAAACTGTGTACTCTGCTTACGAGTTTGTTGAGTGTAGAAGTATATATATATTTTTCTATTTTGTATTCTATCGTATTTGTGCAGACTTTTCTGCTTTAGCGTGCAGTACCATATTATTTTATGAATAAGAAACTGTTGAAATTATGTTTGAAATTAGAATGTAAGCATGTAAGCTGCTCTCTGTGAAGAATAGCAATGCCGACTCCCGCTGGAAGTGGGGAGCCGGCTGGGATTGTGGAGGCCTTGGGACTGTTTCCATGATCCACAACGTTAGATTTGAGCCCCGGGAGATGGGGTCCTCTGGAATTATAGAAATTTAGTGATAAAGGCTATTTTTTTATATGGTAGATTTATCGTACGCGTACCAAGCACGTATGGACGACGTGCAGCTGGAATATTGGAAGTCCTCCAGTAAGCGTACCTAAGCGAGAAAAATAAAAATAATTTTAGATATTTATCAAGTTTATGTTTTAAATGTTGGCTGGCTCTAAAAAGAGCCCTTGTGTTTATTGGGAGATTTTAGTACCTACAAGTAAGTACCGATGCAGAGTCTTAAGTTTATGAGGAAGACTCTGTTCCCCTCATCTGTAAAATGTACACCATCTCTCCTATAGATGTCATGCATATTGAAACGCAAATTGTTGTGGTGGATGGACCCCATTTGATAGTCTCAGAGAAAGGCAGAAACAGATTTATTCACATGTTTCCTAGCTTTTTCAATCTGTGGACAATAGTGGTTGGACCAGTTCCATTTCTGCCTTTGGCATATATTAGAATAGACAAAGGCATTTTTTGGGAAAAGTGCCATCAATTCTCTAAAGGTGTCCTTCATAAGCATTTCCAGACCTACCCCAGTCAAAGTGCCTAGGTAATTGCCACCACAGTGCAGGGTGTTGGAGATGTAAAAAGGATTTCACCAATGGCATCAATTGATGCCACTTTAATCCTCTCTGTCCAATCCATTTAATGTCTACATTTGGTAAACATAGGTCTTTGTGAATGTTTTTCTGTTGTGCATACCTTTGACTCCAAAAAATATAGCTGTGTCCCACAATCCACACTGTAAGCATTTTGAAGAAAGGTCTGGATGCACTCTGATGGTCTCTGTAAATGAAATGGCAGTTTGAAAAGTAACATTTTTCTAAAATGGTCGACAACATGCAGGTTTGAAAAAAGAAAAGAAATGATTGGTTGTTTGACAACATTTTACAGAAAACTAGGGTGCATATTTCTGTTTTTTAAAAGCCTTATTTTGATTGGTTAAGAATAACTGATAGAACAGAACGTTACATAAGATAAGCTGGTATATTCTCGAATCAAGCATACTTGCAGTTTTAATTTGCAACAATGTATGATGAACTTTTCACCTATGTGCTGAGTTAGGTGTTACCTGAAGTGTTTCTATGGTAACTGGCATATTGTGGAATTGGGGAAGGGTTGAAAGTTTTGTCAGTTGGAAAGGGTGCAAAAGTTCAAGCAATATAAAAGTGTGTTTCTTTTTTAATTTAATGTGGGAATAAATGTGTTTTTTTATTTATTTGTATATGTGTGTAGATTGAGTGTGTAGATTGATGGGAAAAGTTTGCTATTTGCTATAGGACTTCCTGATCCCGTAGGACTGATTAGAGAAATCTACAATGATCCCTAAAGTCAAAATCTTTGATGGCGTTTGTTGAGCCTTTGATGCAGGGCACAGAACGAAATTCATTTTATTAATTTATTTGTTTACTTACCTGCAATCATCCTGATTCTGTTGTTTATCACCCCCACCCTGCCCCCCCCGCCCCGCCTGCCTGCCCCACCGCAACTCCCTGCATGGGCCGCGGCTGAAAGACGCAGTAGCGATCTAGTCATTTACCACAGTTTTGTAGGGAATCCTTGGTGAGGCGAGCGCTCACTAACGAGTGCGCACTTCACCGAAGACGTTCCAGAGTTCAGACTCATTTCAATTGCTCCTTAGACATTCCTGAAGAGAAAGTGCAAATACTTCTTAGAGAGTTAAAGAACGTTGTATGACAAGTTAGTGAGTAAGTAAACTTACCTGACATTATATGCAATAGTGAATGTATTCAGACAATGTATTTTCTATAACTTAAAACATGAAACGATAACATTTGTGTTAAGCCAGGTCTTAAGGGAAAAGAACACATTGAGTAAGGAATACTAGACAGACTTTTAAATTAAGAAGGAACATTAGTGAAAAACACAAGATATTCAAGGATTGATAGAATAGATAACAAGCAACTGCATAAAGAAAGGTTAGTAGAAGAAGACAAGGAAATTAATAGTATACAAATTAGACAATAAACTGAGAGGGTAGGTTAATGAATGTTAGGTAATTATAGGTTATAAGCAGTCAGAAAAATAAAGAACCGCAAGCTACAAGGTTGCAGATAAATACTAGAGGAAAGGCTAGTTTGAAAGTCGAAGGGGTAGGTAATTAGTAGGGTTAGACTAAGTTATAGATGAGGAATAGAGATAGAGTAAACACATGAATTATTCACAAAGTAGTGTGAGACTGATGTCCAAATATATACAGATACACAGTGTTATTCTGGACAATGAATAGTATCTTTTGCATTTTAGTAAAACATATTTAGTATTTTGGAATGGGTAAGGTGAATAGACATATTCTACATTTTTTAGTAGTGTATTTTACTATAACAGCCTGAGTCTTTTCCTATAGTCATAAGGAGTGACTTATTTCAAAATTTAAGAAAAGCTAAGAACAGGGTATCCTTCTAAGTTATTGGATTTATATAACTTTGCAAAGGACTAAAACTCTACTAATGGAATGTTATTAGATAATAGTATTTATATAGTATTTTTGGAGACCAAAATTTTATACAAGGAGCAAGAACATAAAGGAAAGATTATGGAAAGCGAACAGCCTCATACTGAGGACATTTTGGATATTTCCTTCAGAATAATTGAAGAACTAATCGTATCTGTCACAGGCAATGAGAGTAAAGAAGAGGAAATTAGTGCTGGAGACATGAAGTGTGATTTTGAAGAGGAAAGCTTGGATGGAGAACATCTAGAAGTATTAAATTATGTCGAAAGTTTAGAACAAATTAATTCAGATATTGCTAACGAGGTAATTGATCTGTATGACATATATGATTAACTTCTATTGGAATGTGTGTTAAATTATGAGATGTTAATATAAGAAATGTATTGTTTAAAAATAATAAAGGTTTGAGCGCTATCTACTAATGTATTTATTGTACTAAAATTGAAGCACTTATAGATTCAGTTATATATTCTTTAAATATTTGTATTGATTTAAAATATGCAAAGTGGGTCTGAGGGTATGGATTGCTTAAAGTCCATGTGGAGTATACATGCAGTCTTGTATGCACCTGTAAACTTGTGTTTTATGCCTTCAATTCCCCAGTCTGTATCCTTAGTCTTCGTCCAAACACTCTGACACTGCTGTTTTAGTATTGTAGTGAGCTAGTCAGCAGTGTGTTCCTTTCCATTGTACTGTGGTAAAACTGAAGCTGTAATAAATTTAGTGAGGAACTTTCTTTGCAGAAGTGTAATGATCCAGGCAGTATCTAGATACTCATGGATTAAAAGAGGCCTTAGTCCATAGGCTGTTTTAAACCTCTATAGATTGTGCATGCATTGTTCTATGCACCAGCAAACTTATGTTTTATACGTTCAATTCTTCAATGTGTAACCTTATACTTCCAGCAAAAATTCTCACACAAGTGTTTCAATATTGTAGTGAGCCATTCAGCAGTATGTGGTTATCTGTATACTGTGGTAAAACTGAGGCTGTTATAAATTCTATCACGTTCTTTCCTTGCAGAACTGTAATCATCCAGTCACTACCTAAGTAGTCATGCATTAAAATAGGCCTTAGGGCATAGACTGCTTCAAACCCTTATAGACGATGTATTCAGTCTTCTATGTACTTGCAAATTTGTCTTTTATACTTTCAATTTACCAGTTTGTATCCTTACACTTCCACTAAACACTCCGTCACTGTTGTTTTAGTTTTGTAGTGACTCATTCATCGGTATGTAGTAATCCATTCACTACATTAAAACACTAATGGGCACATATACAATAACTGGCATAACCCCAGGAATATGTCAGTTATTGTGCTCCGTGACAGCACCACCATGGATGTGCTGTATTTACAATGCGGTGTACCATGGGACAAAAATGGCACATATATGTGATGTATCTGTGCTGTAAAGGTGGTGCATTGTTTGAGTTATGTTGCAAGTGGAACGTATCTCCAGCAATGCTCTGGGGCCTCTATGCTCAGACTGCTGTGTCAATCCTTACACCTGCTTCAAGGTAGTCATTGGTTTTGACACAGCATGAGCCCAAAAGTGACAAAGTGAAATCTTGTATATTTCTGTCAGCCACTTTTAGGAGGTGTTCCTGCGTCGGAATGCCGCCCCCCCCTATGTAGGAATGTCTCCTTCTGGTACAGGGATTTACAATGTAACGCACCTCCCAGAGACGTCACATTCTAAATACCACATACCATGGTGCATCTTTTGCACCACCGCTTCATCAGAAAAGTGATGCAATGACGGTGTAAAAGAGGCACAAGGGTGTTGTAAATCTGCCTCTAACAAACACTTACAAAGTCACCCAGGCAGTTTCATTAGCAGTGCATTCTTTTTGAATTTACTTTTTTTATTATTTTACATAAAAAATATGAAATGTAACTTTAAAAATAAAATATATATGAGTATTTCTAATAAAAATGTAGGGCATTACTAAAAAAAGAAAGAAATATAATAATTAGTATATTTTAAAATTATCATTTACAAAACCTTAGAAATTCACAGAAAAAAACATAGGTTTCAGGCATGTTATATTTAGGAATTAGCATTTAAAAAACCTTAGAAATTCACTGAAAAAGCATAGGCTTCAGGCACGTTATAGTTAGGAATTAGCATTTAAAAAACCTTAGAAATTCACTGAAAAAAACATAGGTTTCACCCATGTTATAGTTAGCTGGGCATTTCTCTCATACAAAACCATTGAAATTCCTCTGTTATAGTTAGTTCAGCTAACTATAACTCGCGCGCCCGCAATGCACTGCTGATGACGTGACATATTACATCACTCATGACATGGTCAGTGACATCACTCATGACATCTCAAATGACATTACATTACTTTCCACCCTTTACCCCTATAAACCCTACAACCCACACATAAAATTAAAAACACAATGTCCATAATTAATTTTCCTTTAATTAATTATATACATTAACACTAATTATTAATGAATTCAAAATAACTTCCCACCTTTTACCTTTATAAACCAAAAACCCACCCCAAAAAAGTATAATTGAACAATTAACACAATTAATTATGAATTATTTATGATTATTTATCAACTAATTAAGTAATTAAAAATACATTATTTCCCATCCTTTACCCCTATAAACCCAATATCCCGCACCTAAACTAAACAATTACACAATTGCCATACTGAATTATTAATTAATTAATATTAAATAAAATCTAATTATTAATTACCATAAAAAATACTTCCTACCTTATACCCCTATAAACCCCACTAAGCACTATTAACATTTACAATCAAAAAATAAAAACACAATTAACGCTATAAAATCTCAATAAAATAAATATTAATAAATACAAATTAATGATTAGTTTATTATAATTAAACTACTTCGCACCCTATTACCCTATAAACCCACAACCCGCTATGGAACCAAAAAACGCAAAATATAATTAAAATAAAATTGATAACTACTAAATATTTAACACATGTGTTCAAAAACATATTCAATACGTATGCAAACAAAATATATCAATACATTTAAAATATATACTTAAATATGTAACACTAATTAAAAATGATATTAATGACTTCAACTTTTTTGAAAACGATATTTCTTACCTTAAATTTGATATTCTTGACCACCATATTATTGCTGTCAATATTTCTGTGTCACAATATTTACAACTCAATATTTAGTCTAAATACCCCCACAGCATCTCAATTGAGTAGGCCTTAGACTGCTCTGCAATGCTACTCTATATGAGTCAAGCACTACAATGCTCCCAGTAAGGACAAATGAATACCCTTTACTTATGGAGGCCACACTACTAATGACTCATTTTTTAACAATTCGTGACAAAATATAGGAAAACATTTTTAAGGGATAGGGATTGGAGGATGTATGAGAAAGTGAATTATTAGTTGTGGTGGATAGTAGTTCACCACAAGAAATAATGTCACTGTTTTTGTTAGGTCCAGTAAAGGTTTCTGTAATTTAAACAGGTCTCAACCTCCGGTAGCTAGGGGAACAGAGTAAACAAGCTTAGCTTATGAAAATGTAAAATGCACATTTAAAAAGTTGAAAACGCCACACAATTAAAAGCCCACTCCAATTTGTAAAAATAGAGAATAGTTCAGTTTACAAAATGATATGGAAAAAACAAACATCAACTAAGGGGAACTGGAAGTATGCATATTTAGCGTATTAACAAAAAATAGTTGTAAGAAGATTAAAGTGCCAAACTTGGTCATCTGGTTGGACTTGACCAGTTCCTTGGCATGATTTAAGGCTGACTAAAAAAGAGTGCAGTTCTGATGCATAAACCAGATTCGAGCCAGTCAGAAGTTTAGTCTTCTGACTTAGGGGTCAATTCCGATGTCATTCGGAAGGGCTCTGAATTGGATCTGTGTTTGCCTAATTCGATCTGGAGCCCTTGTTTAGAACCAAATCATACACACTTCCTAACGACCGAGTATGATACCAGGAAACTGGTAGGGTTGTCCAAATCGTTTCTGAAAGGCATTCGAACATGTCACGTCTTTCAGAGCTCTATGTACTTGGTTTCCAAGCAAGCGAGTATGATGACCGATTAGGACAGTCGTTCCAATCTGGTTTCTCCAGAACAAATCGGATGCCAGAATGTGTCTTTTGGGGCCTGTAGCAGGCTCCCCTTTACCTGGGGCCCTACATATTTGAGACCCGTGGGGGTACTTAAGGGACCCCCTTTCCAAACATGCACAATGTGGCAAGCACAGGGTGCACGACTTTCCCCAACCCCCCATTCTTCAATGGGGGTCAGTGTTCTCGTTTAGAACACAGGCTCACGTTAAATTCAATGGGAATCCAACCAAATCGTATCCGGAAGTATCCAGGTGCATCCAAATCGCTCGGTTGGACTCCCCGATCCAAGACGTCCAGAAAGCATTCCGAGACTGATTCTGTAGGAATGTTTTCCAAACAAGATCAGAATTGTGCCCTTAGTCTGGTAATTGAAGTCGAAACATCATCAGTGGGGCTAGGATGCAGTCTCTGGCTGAGAAGGGCTCCACATGTCCAGATAGCTGTCAGACAAGGTCCCATTAAAGCCGCGGAATTTTTACTGGAAATTGAAAATTTACACCCAAGAAAGGAAGATTTCTACCTTCGGATTTAGTCACTTTTTTGAAGCTCAGTTTCCTTCAGCATGGTGAGGCTGAAAGCTGCAGCTGAGCGGGGCTCCACAAGACCACAGCGTGCATCTGTGTTGTCCCTCTGAAATGGATTTGCTGCGGCAGAAAAGCTTCCAGCTTGAGCAACCTAAATCTTTGGCTCAGCGGCAACGCACCTTCATTGAATTGACTTGGAAGGTTTTTCCTGGTCCTCCAGTGGTTTTGGGAGTAAAAGTTTCCAGGATGTTAGGAGTAGTACAATTTTACACAGCCAAGAGTCTCAGGACCAAAGGAACAACACTTGGTGGTCAAGACACATGTCATCAGAAGCCACCAGCAGGGTCCAAGGTAGGTCCAGTTGGAAAGGGTCAGCTGGAGTTTTCAGGAAAAGGTTTCCAGGAGCTTGTGGTTTCCCTAGAGCTTAACATCATGTCAACCAACTTACCCCTGTAATCCACTTCATTGTCCTGGGTTCAAGTGGGAGCAGTGTTAATCTCAGGTCTCCTCTTTGGTCTCAACAGCAGGTGAAGTCTTTCTTCTGACTTCCACAAGTCCGGACTTGTGCTGAAGAGCATTCCCAGGGCTGCAACATTTATGGCTGGCACTGAGCTTTTGGGTGGAGATGACTCCAGCTACATCCCTAATCAATAGAAAAACAATCCAAGGGATTAGGCCCAATCTCCTTTGCAGCAATTCCTCGGTTGCCTAATGTAAACCATCCCACAGTGTCCCTTTCTAAACAAATCCAACATGGGAGAACTTTTCTTCCCCTGTGCAGAGATCCTGTGCCCACACAAGAGGTGTGGGTAGGAAAAAGAGCAACCCTTAATCTGTTGTGACTCAAAACCAGTTCTGGGAGATGCTCCTTTCCGATCAGGATTGGTGCCGGGCAGACTAAAGGGACAAACGAAGGGCCTGGCACAGGGTAGGTCACTTTGAAGGTAATTAAGCTCCTAGTCATAGCTCAGATGGTCATCCTGTCAGAGGAACAGAACACCTCACCAACCTAAAACCTGTCTCTCAGCTCTATGAACAAGTTCACACCTCATCAGAGGCTATAGAGCTCCTCAATGATGGCTGGAAGCTCATGCAAATGGGCGTCTTCAGGATTAAGGGCCCGATTACGATGCAGTAAGAAATGGCTTTGACCCTCAATCAGAGCCATCCTTACCGCATCGTAATCACCTGTTTGTAATAATTTCCGACCAACCCATTTCGATGGAGTCGGGCGGACATTTTTACAATTAGAAGTTCCGAGCTACTAACATCGGGCTCGACCGTCCGCTATTCAGAAGGCCTGCAGTAATCCGTCGTCTGGCTCTTTCCGGCCAAGGGATTACAATGGCAGTTTCCCAATGCCTTTCTGTGCCAACCTTTCCGACACAGAAAGGCATTCGGAAAATATTTTTGGGGGCCGCCATATGTGCAGGGCCACCGAAAGGGAACCTAGGGGCCCCCTAGGGTGCCCCCCTGTTGGTCCCTGCACCCCGTGGCAGGCACCTTGAGGTGCCTGCCACGAGTGCAGGGATGAACAGCACCTCTGCTCTTTGCTATGAGAACATTAATTCCATTCGGAATGCATGTCCCATAGCAAAGTATAGGATTGCAACCAAACAGGGTTCAGTCACATCCTAATAGATGGGCTGGAACTCATGACAGGAGATCGTTCGATTTTATTTCCATAGCGATGTCAGATGGACTCCGGTCGGTCCAACATTGCAATCGAGCCCTTAATCAGATGTGACTTTTTAAATGTACCTTTTATGAAATATTTGTTACAAAGCCGATTTACCAATGTTTGGGCTTGTAATAAATATTTTAAAAAGCCCAAGTATTAACTATGTAGTGGTTTACCAAGCAGGGATAACATTAGTCAATTTCATATTGCATCCCAATGCGTTCATCTGGAACATCTAAGCCTGCTGCAGTGAAATTAGCTTTTAGGGCCATGTCGCTGTTAGGGCATATTAAACAACAATCATTTATATGTTCTTTTTTTAAATACCATGTACCCTGACTTATAGGCATGTAAGGTCTACTTTATTTATTAATATTTAAAAGGAGGGTTTAGGCCAATCAGAAGGAATTCTTTTCACAGGCTGACGTTGCAGTTTTAAGACTGCTCATAGAGGCTTCAAAGGTAGGCCTGTAGTTAAATTTTGCATTGTCTTTCTAGTGGTGGCAAAATGTGTGCTGCAGTCTATTAGTAACATATAACTTACAGCCTGTGGATACATGCTGTACCATATGGCAGGGTCTTATACTTAAGTTAAATATACCAAGTAGGAGTATAGTCAACATGTGTAGGAGAACGAGCAAACACACTGAGGCTGGAAGAGTTGCAGTGCACAGAGTAAAAAATGCAGCAACATCATTCCTAAAAAATGGGTGATCATACAGTATCTTCCTACAGGATGCAACTGGGGTTTCCTTTCACCAGTCATGTAGGGGTGTGGTGTTCTTTTAGTACTCTCTTTGTTTCTAATTCTTTTTACAGATTTGGTACCACTAGTGCTGCTACTGGGGATCAACTTATTGCCCTGTACATGGGACTGGTAGCTCCCATGAATAGTGTCAGTGGGAAATGTCAACAGCTCTCAGGCAGCCAAATTGAGCTCCTTGCCTTGGAGACTAAAGATATGCTAGTTAGACATCCCATTACTTCGGTGTATGAGTCATTTTTTCAACATATTTGAGTGCCTCAGCTAATCCTTCAGTTAATCCCCTATGCTAACCACAATTTGACTACATAAATTCCTTGCATTCTTACTCACCAGCATGTGACTTAACTGGTGATGGCAGTGGTCATGATTCACTGGTTTATTAAAGCAAGGTTGATATTTAGCAGAACATTGTTTTAATAGTTATTCTTTAGTTAAAACCTATATTATTTTTGCCTATACTGTATCATGTGGAGATCTCCACCCTGACTACAGTATCCCTATGAAGAAGTTTAGTGAAAATAAAAGAAGAAACCTCAAACATGAAAATTTTCGAATATTAGTATATAAATGATTGTATTAAGTACATTTTACATAATTATATATAGAAAAGAAAATGCTACAACACTAATAATGTAATTTCTTAAGAAATATTTATTAATGGAAATATATATTACATTAAATTCAAATTATTATTCAGAAGTTTAACACCATAGCTGCTAGTGATGTTTTCCTCCTGTGCTGGAATTTTCAAAAGTCCATAGAGCATGACGAGCTGGGCTCGTCATCAGCCTGGTAGGAGGCTACTTCATGACGAGCCCAGCTCATCATGAGCCTGGAAGGGGTTAAATTAAAAATAAATTTACATCTAAAGAAAATGATTTTTTATTATACATACAAAATAATGAAAGTGATGTACACAATTAATTAAAATGTATTTAGTTTTATTTTGATAACAATATTGTTACATTCATTTGTAAATTCAAAATAGGGTATTTAGAATATTTCATAATTAAATACATATCTACTAGTTTTATATAGCTAACTTAACATTGAATTACATTTGTTTACATGTTTACCTATTTTAGATCATGTAATTTAATGTTGACATTATTTCCTATTGGGTTTTATTTTAATTCTCTACCTCCATTATTTTCACTTGTAGGGTGTTGCAGTACCAGTGTTTGCTGGATTTACTACAGTTTTTTCAAGTAGTATCTTAATACTTGGATTATGAGAGTAAGCAAAAAGTAGTAAACTTACTCAAAAGTCTAAATTTCACAAAAGTGTAAGTTACCTTTGTGAATCTGATTTTCTGTTCTGCATATAACACTAGTGACAGAAAGGATGTTACCAGGAACATAGTATTTGACAGCACCAGGAGGAAAAACACTGAGGCAAAAAAACCATTGACATGCTCAACCCAAATTATAGGACAGTTCTTGCAAGGCTGAAATTGTGGATTTAGTAAGACTAGGATGGGAGCAGAGCTGGGTCTGGCTGAGCAGAGATAGAGCTGGCCAGATTAGAGCTGGACTGTGCTGGCTGAATAAGGCAGAGCTGGAGCTTTTAGGACCACGGTAGATCCAGTTGTGGCAGTGGGGCGTTGGGAAAGTTGATAGACAACGGAAATGTATTTATTTATTTCATTTTCCGTATTCTGTAGTCTGTCAACTTTGACCTCCCCCGACAGAATTATACCAGGAGCGGGTGCTATCATGATATTGTGCCAGGACATATCACCACACTGATGATTCCTATCATATCACTGTTGCTCACTTTATGACACGAATTACCACCATTATTCCATGAATTAGCCACATAATGTCACAGAGTACCAAAAGTCGGTACTGGCATGCCATAGGAATAGTGAAGTATTACCACCATCATTCCCGAGTTGGCATTATGCTCAGGTTGAGCCTCATCGTACCATGGATTGCCACATGATACTGAGATGTTATCAACTGCTGCATCACTGTTAAGTCAGAGCACCACAGTCACCACCACCTGCTCCACCTGCAGAATTGAGCAACTACTGCAGGATATGGGGCTCCACAACTTGGAAGCTATTTAATGTTCATGGTGTCCATGCACACAGAAAGGGCAACAGCAGGAACCTGCAGAGGCTCAAGGTCCACAATGCAGTTGATGATTAATGGTTTAGCCTGCAATTCAGCTGAAACATCCAAAGTGGGAGGCGTGGGCAGCACTTATATGTGATGCCTTCTAGAAAGTTGCTTGCACTCGACTTTGATCATTATAGCTGTAAGAGCAAACCCTCATTATCGAAGTACAGGGTAGGTGGAGGGCCAAAGCGCAGGGGACACTTGCGGTATGTCTGTTCTCACTGTCTGCTCTGCAAATTTAATAGCCATAGTTTAGTGAAGTGAAAAACGTGAATCAGTGACAGAAGCAAGGGGGCATATTACCAAGCAATAGCGATAATTATCGCTATTGCTTGGTTAGAGACAAAACTTTACCGCAGCGCTGCGGCGATTTTTACCGCAAATAAACCTTGGTATTACCAAGGTTTAACGCAAATGCGGTAAAAATCGCCGCCAAGCATGAATATCGCTGAAAAGTCAGCGATATTCATGCATTACCGAGCTAATGCTCTTAGCCATGTTATCCACCTCCCACTGGATAACATGGCTAAGAACTGCTCAGGGCAGGTGTTAGCTTTTGGAGATATTCCCGCTTAGCGCGAATATCTCCAAAAGTTGGTAATAGGAGATAGCGATGTTAGCGACTGTTTTCAGTCTCTAACATCTTGGCACGCCCACTTTGCATCTCATTAGTGATAAATATCACTGATATGCAAAGTGGGGCCCAAGATGGTCGCTATCTCCTACTAGCTGTCACTAACTGGTGTTAGCGGCAGCTAGGTAATAGGGAGATAATTTTATCTCCGCTTTCTTGGCTTTTAAAGCCAAAAAAGCGGAGATAAACCCCCTTGATAATATGCCCCAAGGTTTCTTTTTTTCTCCCTTTAGCAAAGATGTATTCATCTCAGAAGACAAATACAATTGTATTGTCATTATAAAATAGAAATATGAGGTATAGGAAATTAGTTTTTCTTAAGAGCAGGAAATCACAACACGTATGTCATTTAAAACTGGCTAACCTAAATTTTCTCCCATGAGAGTTGGAAACAATTTAGGTCGTAAAACGCGTTCGCTTGGAGGAAATTGAAGATGGTTTCTAATGACATTTGTTTGGCACTAAGAATCAGAAAGACATGAAAATTTGATTGAGTAAGCAAGAAATATGCATCTTTTTTTGAAGCTTGTCAAACTTAAAGCTACTCAAAGAACTGTACAGAATACCTCAAAGTTGGGCATTGTTTTATTGGGACCTGTGTAAAACAAATAACTTAAAAAATGTCAAATAATGAATTGATGTCACTGCCATCTTTAATAGTGGTGGTCAGAAATCTAATTCTCCATTAACAAAATGGTTACAATTGCTGGATAAACTAAAAAGGGAGACAGTCTGTTTTGTTTGAATTTTTACATATAAGTAAGCATCGATCTGTATTAAAATTGTTAAGTTATGGGGCGTGGCTAGCATAATGACGGCATCTCTGTGATGCTCCCGGTGCCAGCGGCCAAGACGAGGGATTTGTGATGTTGTGCCATAGAGAAAAATGGCAGAAATGACAGCGCGATCATCAGAGCGTAGGCTGTAACTGCAGGAATATTTTTCATCGTGGAAGAGACCCTTTTAGTGGTCAGAATTTCTCCTTTTCCCTCACGTAATGTGGCATCCGCCATTTTGAAGCTGCCAGCATCGTGAGGAGACTTTTCTTTACTTGGTTATATTGCACAGTCATTTTTCTTATACTGCGCTGCAAATTGCCTGGAAGCAGATTTATTTCATTGGGCATTGCTCACAGTGACTTATTGCCTTTTGCCTCTAAAATCTCCCAGGGGTGGCTTTTCCTTCTCTGACAGAGATATCAGCAGCCATTTTAGTCTCCTATGCCCTCCAGTAAAGGACTTTCATAGAATTCAGCGCGCTTCAATTTACGTCAAAAGATGACTGTCTATTGTGACTAACCCTGCTGATTTATTTCATGTTTCCTTTTTGTCAACATAGTATTTAAGCAGGCAACATTATTCATGGCATTGTTTCCTATTAGCTTTTTTGAGGTGATATTGTTGACGTTCTTAGTACCATATTTCTGCCTCAAGGCTTTCTGTGTGATAATTATTGTTTCTCCCAGTCACCAGAGCTTTGCATGGAGCCTTTTTCATGTGTGAATTAACAACCCTTTCCTTCACGCTTCACTATTGATATTCACTCTGCGCCATATGTTTTTTATGTTTTTCTGTTCAGGACAATTCCTACAGGTTATGACTTTGAGGTACTTCATTATTAATGTCACTTTATTACCTGATGTTTGAGGCACTTGTTGTTATCAATGCTAGAGGTTCCACTTGTGTATCTCATAATTGAGGCGATACTATTCCTAGTCATCATATTTATGGGCAGACTGAAAACAGTAAGATCTCTGGTGACCCCCGCAAATCGCTCATTTATTTCTCGCTCACACCTTTATAGTCACCATACCAAAATGGATGATTCTTTGACCTCCTCTCCTAAATGTGCCTTCACTTCTTTTACAGCCACCAAGGTGTCAACTAAGCGGTTAATAAAGGATCCCCCTTCTCCCCCTAAACAACCCACATCAGTCTCACTGGATCTTCTTCTAGAAGAAATGTGCACACTCCGCCCATGTGTAGAGGAGACATATTCCAAGATACAAGTTTTAACTGACGGTTGGGCAAAAATGGAGGAGAGAATTACTGCAATTGAACATTGTGTAGTTTCCCTGGGTGCGGTTTGCGCTCAGGTTGCAGTCCTTCAATCTCAGGTTATATCCTTTCAGAAGCAGATTGAAAATCTTGAAAATAGAAACAGGAGGAACAATCTTAGCATATATGGTTTGCCGGAAGGCTCAGAAGGTTCTGACCATATAACCTTCTTCAAGACATTCTTGCCGAATGTGGTCAACCTGCCAAAAACCACCATCTTGAATATTCAACGTGCTCACAGGCTGGGTCCTCTCCATTCTTCACCATCTGCTTTAAGTAAACCAAGGGGTATCAAGGTGTATTTTCGTGAATATACAGATCTTCTGAAAGTACTGGCTGCGGTCCTGTCCTTGAAGCAGTTTTTGTCATCTGCAAAGTCTACAGCAGATAGAAGAAAGGAATTTTTGGCCATAAAACCAGCTTTACATTCTATTGGGGTACGAATTGGATTATTTCGTCCTTGCCTGTTCAAAGTAACTTTCAACAATAACAGCATCATCTATGAGGACCCCATCAAACTGAAAAGTTTCCTGAATTCACACTGCCCGGAGAAGATGGACATTCCTAAATCACGCCAGTGACGACTCCTTTTTCATAACAATTTCCAGATATAGCCTTATAAATCTGTAGTGTTGAGATTCTTGTAAAGTTCACAGTTCATTTATCAGTTTAAACACTTGCCTGAGCAACTCATTGTTACTTTATGTTTGAAATCGTAGGTTCATAATCAGAAAGTTAAACTAAGTGTTCGTATTTTAACAATGTTTGTGTTTGCTCTAATCAACTTTTTTCTCTCCTTACATGCTCCTCTTCGTATTGTCTAACCCTTTTGTTTTATGGTCGCTCTTTCTGAAGTCTCCCCCGTCTCACCTCGTGGAGTCCAGACGTGTCACCGTTCCACGTGGTCTCCTCCCAGATCACCATTTTTATGTTTTGGACTCACTCTAGGTACAGTTTCTTTAGTTTTTTCTTTTTGCTATTTTTACTAACAATTTCTTTTTTCTCCAGTCTTTTTTGCCTTTTGCTTCTAACTTGTCTTTACACATCCTCTCTTTCTACTCACTCTATCTTTCTTCTCTTGATCTATTTTTCCATTTACACTTACCTGACTTATTCCTATCGCATCATTCTTTTTTCGATCTCATACATATTGTTCTTTCTTACCTTACATTGAACTTGTCGCATGTTAACTCATTTTTTCATTCTTCTCTTAACTACTCTACCGTAATATTGTTCGAGTTTGCAATGTTGTGAACGTATCTAGGACCCTAATTTAATATTCCAGATTCATGCCCTTATCTGGTTATAACAAATCATATCCTTATAAAGGCATAAGAATCATATCCATATTCAGTCATAGCCAATGCAGTCCAAATACGGTGAGGCTACTTCCCTAGACACCTAGAAAGTACAACGCGTTCTTTAAACAAACCACACCTCCAGCAGCCCGGGAATTCCCCCTGCTTCTGTTTTGATTTGTCCTAGAACTCCTGAGAGTCCTGAAAGAACTGAAAGTTCTTAGTGACGTCTTATGTCCAACCTTACGTCAAACTCGGCACCTTCCAGGTATAAATATACCAGCATTTGCCTTAAGCAAACACACAATGGTTTGGAGCAGAGCGGCTATCTACTTACCCAAAGCCAAGCTGATGCGAGTGCCGAAGGAAGCCGACCCTCCCATTTGACGCACTGAGAGAGACGCTGTCTTTTCTCCTGATGAGAAATCCAGCTCCAGTGTTTCCAGTCACCCTTGCGGGTTGCTGGGAGATCGAGTCCTGAGAAAGAGATACAAGACCTCCTTCATTCTAAAACCAAGGTACGGAGCTGATTAAATCCTTAGGCAAATCTTTATTCAGATTCTTGGCAAAACTAACTTAACTTAAACTGCAGCTCACTAACTCCTTCCCACGTACTAGGCATAGGTTAGGTACACCGGGGTAGGCGTATTTTAGAAGCACCAGTTGAGTACGTTTAGTCAACTTTTATCATTGTATGTACCGTATATATTTTATCCGTTTTAAGTATCATATGGCTCAGAAACCATATAAATGCTTTTACAGTATTATCTCAAAATACTCCTTTTACTGTACACACTTTACTTTATGACAAGTATTGCAATTGTGGCAATTCACTTCTCTTGCATGAGAAAGAAGATTGCTCAATAAATAACAACTTTTATTGAAAACGCCTGTCTCTCTATTTCTCTGCACTCTGGTGAAACTAAGTATGCACGATTGACTGAGTGAAATAGCTATCTATTGTTTTCACACGACTCTAGAGATATACTCCTTATTCTGGAGGGAGCAAAGTTGTCATGTTTATGTCATGTTTATGCGGATGTCAGAAACGAACCCCTTCTTGTCTATTCAGGAAAGTTAACTCCTTCCTGTTCACTCGAGAAAGTTTCTAGTGACCTCTGAGCTAGCTGGCATTCATAATTAAGTCTAACGTATTCAATAGAGACCTAGTTGACCTCAGTCCTACATCTAAACTATCGTTTATGTTATTCCAATGCGCAGAGCCTATTGGGAATATAGGAACTACACTACATGGCGCCCAACGGTAAGGCGATAATCTAACGCAAGATACTAGAGTAACTCAGTCGTGCTTTTCACACAGACCCCTTTTCCCGTAAAAACTCCAATAGACATCTGGAGTGGGTAAAAGGTTAATATCCGCAAAACTTAGTAGGAAGAGATTCCTAAGTATTAGTTCTTGGTTTAGTTAATGTTGAAGGATACAGTGTTCCAAAATATTGTGCACCTAATCTTTGTTTCCTTGAAAATTGCTCTGCAAACTTTCTGTCAGTAAAAATGTCAGATAGTGAGGAAGAATGGGGGAGAGCTAAATTAGCAGCTCAAGTCTTAGCGGAAGGCACAAGTCTCCAAAATGACGACCCGAATGCTATAATCATCCCGGTCAATATAGGAAAAACAATAACTATGAAACTTTTAAAAAATGGAGTATCATCAAGAGGTGGTACATCATATTTTTGGTAGAGGCCCATGAATATCGGCAGACAGAGGCATTCTATTCCTGGATACATTTTCCAGCAGCACACGCTGTGACACGCGAGTTCCACTACTACAAAATAGAGGAATCTCCAGAGGAATACGCCCCTTTCGAGGACGTTGAAATTCCACTAACATATCAAGAGCACCAGCTCTGGTTTAATGGCGCCCTAAAACATCAATATCACATTATCAGGCTCGGTCCACTAGGTAGACCAGGAGCCACATGGCTGGTTCTAGCCAGCTATACACCACATCCAGACATTGAAAAAACGTCAAGCGAAGAACTCTTAGTTAAAATAAAAGAATTAACAAAAGCATATAGAGAATTAGTTCAATTAACAGTTGTCGGTCCAACCTACCGACTAAATACAATAACTGAAAATCCTGAAAAGACTTTCATTAAAAATAGTTTAATTACTCAAAAGAAGAAGTGGGAGGGTAATAAACAAACCTTTCCCAGAGAAAAACAGTTTCAATCCAGTGGAAGGTCTCCTCAACGAAGGGATAGATCTCCAGAAGGAGGAGGCAAGTCTCCCCAAAGGGAGCTCTCTGAAAAAAGATACACCCCTAGAAATAGGGACAACTTGAGAAAACCTGACAGATATCAAGATATTGATACACGTCCCTCTCGATCTTTTCAGACTTCCTTACAGAAATCGGAAAGAAGAGGACGGTCAGAACATAAAGAAGAGCACGTCAAGTCCAAAAACAAGGAACTTTCTCATCAAAGTAAAAAATTACAATTTCCCAGAAAGAAGGTAGCCAGTATTAAAGTAAAACATGTAGAGAATTCTGAGGACACAACTGAAAAACGGCGAGTGGGCCCAGACAATGCTAGACAGCGTAGCAGAAGTGACCATAGCTCGCGAATGAATATATTCAAGTGAAAACTGCAGACACCAGAGTTAGCGTGCCCCATAAACTATATGAAATTACATTGCATACAGAGGGGGACAAAACTAGGAAAATAAGAGGTCTCTTTTGGGAGAATCTATCTAAAGGCTTTGATATCCTTCTAGCAGATGATTATGCCTGCCTTCTCAAATCACATTCCAATTCATAAAAAATACACATTTGCTAGGAAATGGGCAGTCACCCAAGCACCTGCATTATTTAAAAATCATGTAGGATGGGATGAGGATTCTCCTCACCATAAAATCCAGTTAAAAAATCAACCTACTGCACAGAAGCAGTATCCTGTTAAGCAAGAAGCTAAAAAACAAGTCAGAGAAATCTTAGATCAACTTGAATATCAAGGGGTGTTTGAAACATGCACCTCACAAATGAACAATCCTTTGTTTCCTTTCTCCAAGCCAGACGATTCATATTGTCGAGTTTTTTACTACAGACACCTAAACTCTTGTTGAAAAACATTTGCAGTACAAAACTCACACAGTGCAGCACTAATGAATAACATCGTGCGCAAGAAATATGCAACAACATTAGATTTTTCACATGGTTTCTTCTGTCAAAACATAGCACCAGAATGCAGATATTTGACCGCTTTCTCCAGCATGGGGACCCAAAAACAATTTTGTCGTCTCCCACAGGGATTTAAGAATAGCCCAGGATTATTTTTAGCCAGGGTAACAGAGTTAATACAGATATATGATGATGAGGCATTATTTTATGTCGACGACATCTATCTTACAGACGATGACCTGGAGACACACTTGAAAACAGTGAACACCATCATACTTGGGTTCGCATCTGAAGGGTACAAATTTACCACAATGTCCAATTTTTAGGATATGAATTATCAAGTGAGGTCAAAAGCCTAGCAGACAACTTCTTAGAAAAGTGTGCAATACTCCAAGCTCCAAAATTGCTGAAAAACTTACAATCTACTCTAGGTTTTCTGAATTTTGGAAGAACATACATTCTTAATTATGCAGAGAGGGTTAAACCTCTCTACGACCTAATAAAACCTGATTTTAAACCAATTAATTGGACTCAGAAACACACAGAAATTTTATGATCATTACAAACAGACATGTTAACTAAAACAAAACTGCAAACACGCGCAAACGAACGCAACCTTGTAATCCGAGTCATTCCAGGAAGATGCAGATTCACATACCTGACCTCTAATGAGGGAGAAACGGTACCAATAGCCTATAAATGTACACACAAGCTGAAATAAAATTCAGTTCTACTGAAAAAATTCTGACTGCGGTTCAAACTGCTGTAGTAAAGGAAAAAGCCCTAGCCCAAGGGAAGAGCATATCTGTACTAACAGCATTATCAGCCCTTGAGGCAGTAACAAGACCAGGCATTCTAAATGCTAAATCTCTAGATCCAAAATGGATACAATGGGAAAATTATCTTGCAACAGAAGATGTGAAACACGCATTTGAACCAAAAATGAAAAAACTAGAATATCTTCAATATGAAAATGAATGTCCTCTGTCAATCGAAATTCTGCCTCTCGAACAGTACACCTGTGTTATCTACACAGACAGATGTGCACAACACTACATTGTAGAAAAACAAATTTACAAAGCTGCGTGCGCGATTGTTAAAGGTCGCTGGCGCTTAGGTAAATTTAGACCGATGGTCACTAAAACTGAATCAATCAGAAAATGTACAGCTCAGCGAGCTGAACTACTAACTTTGAAGATGGAGCTTGAAAATGCCGATCGCGAATTCCCCACACTAATAGTGTGCGATTTGTACTACTGCATCGAATCTTACAATAATTCCATGCAGACCTGGATTGAAAATGGTTACAAAGATGAGACAGGTGCCACAATAACATATAAAAAACTATGGGAACAAGTAGCTCTTTTGCTGAAAGAACTACGAAAGACTCACATGATACATACGCAGAGTTTTTAACGTGATGGCGTTCACGTTGCAGGGAATTCATTTGCTAACAAAGCCTCGGCGGCAGCTGTTCAATCGGCTTCCGTAGCTAAAAAAGCGTACGAAAAAAGAAATAGACGGTGAAACGCTGCTAGCAGTAAAAGCCTCATTGAAAGGCAACTATGCAACATTACCTCTAAATTATCCACTCGGAAATACATACATAATTGATGCGAACTCCGTTCCCTTTGCTCAAATCCCTGGAGGGGGGATAGAGTAATTCCAAACACGAACCGGAGAGTCTTCTTGATTCAGGAAGCACACATGGGATTGGGTCTGAGGCACCAAGAGATCCTGAAATATCTAATAGAATTACAATCACGATACTGGTGGCCGGGAATGAGCGTGCAAATTTATAACTTTGCAATGGAGTGTCAGGACTGCAATATAGAGCGCAGTTATGAACCGGACCAGATATCTGACTCTAACACAATAAGACCAGCCCAGACACCTTTATTAGACAGCATTAGACTATCTACACGCAGGCGTCCGACTGGACAAATGCGGTCCCATAAATATTAACACGAGATTCATTTGGATGTGGCCCCAGCGCTCGGCTGACACAAGAACTGTTATAAAAGATTTGCGAGTCTTTATCTGCACATACGCAATTGGCATGCTACATTCTGACCAGGGTCCTGCGTTTAGCTCTCGGGCTTACAAGGAGGCCATGGCCAGCATGGGCATTGCTTTGCGGTATTCTAGTCCATTCCATCCCGAGGGAAATGCGATAGTGGAGAGAAAAAAACGTGACATAAAGCAATCTATAACAGTGAGGGTATTAGGTTCGGGTGACTATTTTCTATTTCTATTTAAAATTATTTGTACAGCGCACGTACACCAGCGGTTTCATGGCGCTAGACGGGTGGGGCAAACATCTAAAAAGTGTCCAACGTAGTCTTAATAATCTGCCTAGAAATTCTCTAGGAGGTATCACTCAGTACGAACTTTTGTTTGGTACAAGAATGATCATTCATGATCTCGATTGTCACACTTCAGTGGTGAAACAAAAAACATTTGATATCAAAGATCGTTTGGCTGTTTTACAGGACTTGAATGAAACAAGAAGGAGTCTAAGTAACACAAAGCTAAAGCCAAGGACCGCTGAAGAAAAACCACCTGTCCCAGCAAGACCTGTCTGGATTCCAAAGATTGGGGATCTGGTCAGAGAAAAGATTGCGGTGAAGAAGGAATTTGGGCCTTCTTACAGAAAAGCAGTACCTGTCTTACCTGTCAGCGGAACAAGATCATAGTACTACCGCCCCTTGCTGGTAAAAAGGAGAACCGAGTTGTATCAATCGACCTGGTAAAACCACAATCATGTGGCCAATCATAAGTAGTAGGCCCAGTGCACTCCCAAGAAATAGCAGAAGACCAAATCTTGCTACAATCCAAGAGGTTCAAACTGAGAGACTAATCACATTTGAGAAACCTGCAGTGAATAAAAAAGGACTATGCAACAAAGCCCTGGAACTTGTGCCTCTTGAAACCCAAATTGCAACAGTTCGTCAAGAAACACCTGTCTACAATGATGTAGCCTCGGACTATGCTAATGTGAAAAAAGAAGAAGCAACTACAAAGATTAATAATAATCCTGATGCCATCCAAACAATTGACATAACTGCATCTGTCTACTTCATTAATTTTGATGACTTTTCTGATGATCCAAGTCAACATGGAGACAAGCCAGCAAACAAAACTTTCAAAAAGAAAATTACAGAGCTCTTTCATCAACTTGGAGAAACATATCTGATTTCACCATGGATTGAACTATGGATTGTGTTAGGCGTACTTTTCCTCCTTCTATGGCTCATCTTGGTTTTAAGTTTGGGTAGATTTATTGATGGAAAATATAGTACAATGGACACAGCAAGTTAGAACATCAACTTGGTCCTTAAACCACACAGATCTTCTCACATCGAAAAAAGAGAACTATCATCCTATACCTGCTGGTATAGCACAGGACAAAACTGATAACGAAATCTATGGCCCGGTTGAACTCTTGAAATATCCACATTAATTCAAGATCTCTTCAAGTGACTTTGTATCACCTAGTACTTTTTCTGATGATTGAGACTTTGAAAATATTAATAATATGATGTCAGATTTAGAAATGTCAGCAACATTTACAGAACATGATTATTTACAGGGTTCTTCGAATTATGAAGCAATGTATTGCTTCAATCACTTTGGGCATCATCATTTGTAAAGAAGGAACCTCCTGAGGCTTGAGCCGGGAGCAGAGCGGAAACGCTACTTTTTAAAATTGTAAATTGCTGTTGTTTTTAAAAGCTTTTTCGCTGCACTCACCCTTTGAGCACCCAGCACTGCACAAACTACCGGAGGTCAGCTGAACAATACGCTGCCACCGGAGAGTGTTTGTTTACCTCGCCGCCATTACGAGGACATAGGCCACGCCCACCGGATAGGCCACGCCCCCCTCACTCGCCTCCTGATACAAAAGCGCGCTGAATTCTAGCGCTGCCCATTGTAAAGAAGGAACCTCCTGAGGCTTGAGCCGGGAGCAGAGCGGAAACGCTACTTTTTAAAATTGTAAATTGCTGTTGTTTTTAAAAGCTTTTTCGCTGCACTCACCCTTTGAGCACCCAGCACTGCACAAACCCCCGGAGGTCAGCTGAACAATACGCTGCCACCGGAGAGTGTTTGTTTACCTCGCCGCCATTACGAGGTCATAGGCCACGCCCACTGGATAGGCCACGCCCCCTCACTCGCCTCCTGATACAAAAGCGCGCTGAATTCTAGCGCTGCCCATTGTAAAGAAGGAACCTCCTGAGGCTTGAGCCGGGAGCAGAGCGGAAACGCTACTTTTTAAAATTGTAAATTGCTGTTGTTTTTAAAAGCTTTTTCGCTGCACTCACCCTTTGAGCACCCAGCACTGCACAAACCCCCGGAGGTCAGCTGAACAATACGCTGCCACCGGAGAGTGTTTGTTTACCTCGCCGCCATTACGAGGACATAGGCCACGCCCACCGGATAGGCCACGCCCCCCTCACTCGCCTCCTGATACAAAAGCGCGCTGAATTCTAGCGCTGCCCATTGTAAAGAAGGAACCTCCTGAGGCTTGAGCCGGGAGCAGAGCGGAAACGCTACTTTTTAAAATTGTAAATTGCTGTTGTTTTTAAAAGCTTTTTCGCTGCACTCACCCTTTGAGCACCCAGCACTGCACAAACCCCCGGAGGTCAGCTGAACAATATGCTGCCACCGGAGAGTGTTTGTTTACCTCGCCGCCATTACGAGGTCATAGGCCACGCCCACTTGATAGGCCACGCCCCCCTCACTCGCCTCCTGATACAAAAGCGCGCTGAATTCTAGCGCTGCCCATTGTAAAGAAGGAACCTCCTGAGGCTTGAGCCGAGAGCAGAGCGGAAACGCTACTTTTTAAAATTGTAAATTGCTGTTGTTTTTAAAAGCTTTTTCGCTGCACTCACCCTTTGAGCACCCAGCACTGCACAAACCCCCGGAGGTCAGCTGAACAATACGCTGCCACCGGAGAGTGTTTGTTTACCTCGCCGCCATTATGAGGACATAGGCCACGCCCACTGGATAGGCCACGCCCCCCTCACTCGCCTCCTGATACAAAAGCGCGCTGAATTCTAGCGCTGCCCATTGTAAAGAAGGAACCTCCTGAGGCTTGAGCCGGGAGCAGAGCGGAAACGCTCCTTTTTAAAATTGTAAATTGCTGTTGTTTTTAAAAGCTTTTTCGCTGCACTCACCCTTTGAGCACCCAGCACTGCACAAACCCCCGGAGGTCAGCTGAACAATACGCTGCCACCGGAGAGTGTTTGTTTACCTCGCCGCCATTACGAGGACATAGGCCACGCCCACCGGATAGGCCACACCCCCCCCCCCTCACTAATCTGCCTCCTATATAAATGTGTTCATTTAGGAAGCGCAGCGGGCGCGACGAATGCGCGCCGAAGGCGCGCATAAGGCAAGATCATCTGCGCTCGTCCGCGCCGAGTCCGGGCCAGGGCCATACCCCTTACAACCCAGGCAAAACAGACCATAGCCTACAGCCCAGAGGCTCTTCACGACTTGAGGCCCGTGGGACACGATTGTTTGAGGTACGGTCTTGACACCACGTCCCTTCCAGCTACTTGTCCAAAATGTAGCGCGCCCCTCTCCATATGGCAGAGAAAACCCCCGAAGCATGAATACCGCATGCTCCTTTTAAACTGTAGATCCCTTCCCAAACACAAGGTGGAAATATCCCTCCTATTGGAGGAACGCAAGCCGGACGCACTGTTTCTCACGGAAACATGGTTAACGTCTGACTCCGACCCCGATGTGGTAGCTGCCCTCCCCTCTGGTTATCAAATCACTCGTCAAGACCGTCCAGACGGCAGAGGGGGAGGACTAGCAATCATATCCAAAGATCAATATTGCTGCAGACTCACCGTGGAAAACATTCCAGACTGTGAAAGTTTAGCCTTCTCGCTGGAGTTTTCCCCCAATCACTGCCTTTCGGGCACTTTGATTTACCGCCCACCCGGCCCCCCAAAACAATTTCATAACTGTTTACCAGCAATAGTGGCGCCACGCATCTGTACTGCCTCCAACTTCACTGTGTTAGGCGACTTTAATTTACATTTTGATTCGCCATCAGACTCAACAGCCACTACCCTGGCCGACGACCTGGCCGCACTACAACTCACTCAACGAGTAAACACCTCAACCCATTTGAAGGGACACCTTTTAGATCCAGTATTTAGCAACTGTGCGGAGCTTTTAACTGAGTCCCCACTCCCCCTCCCCTGGACTGACCATTTTCTGGTGCCCTTCACCTGGTCCACTGAGAAACCCATTCCACCAACCCCCTCGACTAGATATGCTAGATCGTGGGCACGGATACAAGTGGAAGAATGGACAAACAAACTATTGGAAAAACTTCCCTCCAACAACGAAGATCCTAGTCTGGCAAACCAAGAGTACGAAAGTTGGATTTTGCACTCCCTTGAAACCATCCTCCCCCTTAAAAAATCCACGGCAAAACAATCCCACAAAACAGCACCATGGTATTCGAAAGCCCTTAGGAACAAAAAGCGCCAAAGCCGAAAAGCAGAAAGAAAATGGCGCTCAAATTATTCTACGGAGGAAAAAACCCGATATCGGGAAGAAATAAAAGCATATAAAGAGGAGATAAAAACTGCCCAAACAGCATACTTCTCTAATAAGATCCTAGCCTCAAAATCTAAATCCAGGGAAATCTTCCAAACTCTGCAGAAACTGACTAAACCACCCCCCCCCCCAGTGTATACGAGGAGAAATCGATCTCCCAATGCAACGACTTGGCAGAATTCTTTCTCGGCCAAAGTAAATAAAATATACACTTCCTTCCCAATCAGTACTACATCTCCGACAGTTCAGGATAACAACAGGGGGTCAGACCTTGGGCTAGCCTCCTCACCCACACTTGACCATTTTCCCTGCATGGACCTGGAAGTGGTTGAATCTATGGCTCGGAAAGTGAAATCCAGCTCTCCAACCGACCCGGCTCCTCCAGAGACAATGTTACTCGCATCTCAGACGGTTCTACCCATCATCAAGAATCTCGTGAATGCATCCATTGACTCTGCCATTGTTCCTCCTGCCTGGAAACGGGCAATGGTCCGAGCACTGATAAAAAAGCCAAACCTAGATCCATCGGACTTCGCCAACTACCGTCCGATCCCACTACTCCCCTGGGTGAGCAAAATTGCGGAGAAGTATATCAATCTCCAACTGGTTAGCTTGCTGGAAAACAACCAGCTGTTGGACCCAACCCAGACAGGGTTCAGGCCTAAGCACGGAACAGAGTCCGCCCTCCTTATGGTCGTCGAGGTGTCCAGGAAAACCCTTGATCAGGGAGGATCAGTGGCAGTGGTCCTCCTTGATCTCAGCGCGGCGTTTAACACGGTCAGTCATAACACCTTACTGAACCGCATATCAAACGTCGGCATCGTGGATAAAGCCTGGCTCTGGCTAAAATCTTTCCTAAGCAACAGGTCGTTCCAGGTGTTTGACGGACAAACAGTCTCCTCCAGCATACCCCTGAAGTGTGGAGTCCCCCAGGGCTCCTCTCTAAGCCCTGCGCTTTTTAATATCTATATGAGGCCACTGGCTGAGGTAGTTCGTCCGTATGGAGTTAAGATCATATCCTATGCGGACGACACACAGCTGGTGGTCTCCCTAGCGCAGGAAGCCCAACATCCCCCTTCAGGTGGACTAACAAAATGTCTGGAGAAGGTGAAGTCCTGGATGACCCTGTCATCACTAAAGCTTAACGGGGACAAAACGGAGCTTATGCTCCTGGGCTCGGCTGACCCGACCTTCTTCAAGTCATTATGGCCCACCTGTCTAGGCACCCCCCCGGTTCCGAAAGATAACATCAAAAGCCTGGGGGTATGGCTGGACAGGAATCTCTCTCTTAACACTCAGGCCACAAAGCTTTCCGCCACCTGCTTGGGACTTCTCCGGACATTGAAGAAGGTTCTTCCCCTGCTCCCAATAGAGGCAAAGCAATCAGCCATACAGGGCATAATACAGTCACGTCTGGACTCGAACAACGCCCTTTATCTGGGAGCCCCAGAGTACACATTAAATAGACTACAACTGGTACGGAACTGTGCTGCCCGTACCTTACTGCAAATCCCCCGCAGAACCCCAGTCAGGGAGGCACTGACCAGCCTTCATTGGCTACCAGTACGAAAAAGAGTCACTTTCAAAGCAATGTGTATTGCCCACCAGGCCTTCTGGGACTCGGGCCCCCAAATCACGCGTAGCCTAGTTAGCCAATATCATCCAGGCAGAGACCTACGCTCTAGTCAGGCTTTCATGGCAACAGCCCCCAAATTATAAGGACTAGAGCAGGCGGAAGAATGTTCACCCTCAACGCCTCAAAAATTTGGAACTCCCTTCCCCTTCACCTGAGATCTAATCCTAACCTCGCCTCCTTCCGCAAACAACTAAAAACACATCTGTTCAAATCCCCGTAAACAATTCAGTCCCTCCCCCCTCCTCCCAGTCTGCTATCCTCATTACACCTCTATCTGGTTCCTCTAGCGCTTGGACGCCCCAGGGCAGCAATCGCGCTTTAAAAATCCATTTTCATTCATTTTCATTCATCTGCATAAATCTGCTAATCCTAGAAATGTTTTCAGTTATAATCAGTGGGAACATTGTCCAACTCCGCCAAAAGGCAGTTCAAAAACATTTTATGACAAATTCCCATACTTCTCAGGGTTTAATATCACTAATCCAGAAACATTTAATTTCAAAATGTTAAATAAGACAGGAATGAAAAACATGTTGACAAATACTAAAGTGATTTATTCTGAAAAATTTTATGAAAAATGTCTACATTTGGTTTTGAATTTTGGAAAAATAACATTGAGACAAAAAACATCTGGGGTACAAAAGAGTGGCAGGTACAAGGTTTAGAATCATTATTTAGAGCCTGCATGACCCCAGAACAAATGTGCCTGAATGACACCATTCAACAGACAACCTGTCTTGGCCTAGCCAGGATAAAAGATTTAAACAACCCGTCTACACCAAAGTCTATGCTTGATAAAAATAAAACTACAGATGAGGGGTTAGAAGTGTCCAATATTTTACAACAAAACAGAACTATTCCTGACTGGAACAAATGGTTGATCTGCCCACAGACACTAATAACTGTCAAGATAGATTCCTGAACAAAACACAGGGGTTCAAACAGAACAGGCCAGACCCAAGATATGTCCAGAGACAACATCCAGGGATAATTACAACATATAGTGTAGGAAAACTATGCCTCGAATGGCTACAGAAATTCACACTACCCGAAATTAAGCAACACTTAACTTTACTTAAAGAAAGTGCTGACTTGCGATATTTCATAATAGGACCTCACAAACAGCGTCAAAAATGTTTCATATATGCCAGTATATACGCAGCTTACAATGAAGCTTGGAAAATAACGCAAATTGAAACTTCAGAAAAAATACGAGAAATTGATCGTATTAATTTGGAAAAATCACTTTCTGTAGTAAACAATGGGTTAACGACTCTGTCCTCCAGAATTTATTCACTGGACAGCATTGTATCATCTGCTATTTATATAATAGAACAGGATATGCTAATGTAACAACATGGTCAATCCCAATTGCGTTCTATTGTACAGCTAGGCTGGACGTTACAAAACCTCAGTTCAGGCTACGTGTCATGGCGTCTAATCAACACAACGTCATTACTTTCTATCTTTAACCTTACTGATAGACAAATCTCTTTGGCACAAAAAGGAGCAGACTATACGGTGCTGATCATTGAAAAACTAGAAAAATTACCATTGACAATGTCAGAACGACCGGTCATTGAATGAATAATACATGGCACCATTACAATCCCGATAACAACTTTTCAGTTTCAATACTGCCAAAAGTATATACCAGCAGGCCTGTATGAAAGGTTGGGTAAAGGATACATCAAGTCAACCTGGAATTTGCCTTATACACATAGATGTTGGAGTGGGGGCAAGAAAGAAGTATTTCTTAGTGGTAATAATTGTAAAAAATCACTAAGCGGTACACTTCTGTGTCAAGGAATTATCTTGCATGAAGCCTGCGAAGGTTCATCAAACAACCTTTCATGTCATCTGCACGGTACCCCTGCTACACAGATAGAGCCCTTTTTCAGACAACTTTCCAACGGTATCTACGTTATAATAAGTGACCACAGCTGTTGTGGCATGATGCCAGTAAAAGCCTATCTCGTGAGCGTTACTTCCAGGGTCATTTGTTGTATGCAAGTATTGTATCCAAACAATAATCCAGACATGGAGGCAGCAATATGGCCTTCTGTGAATATCTCTTCTATTCGAATTGATACTTTAAGCAGAATGAAGTCTATTCTTTTACAGACAACTGTGGCTTTAACCTCGTCCAAAGAGACGTTTGATCTGCAAGTTGCAAGGACAGCAGCAGAGATACATACCCTATTATCGACAAATTGCCCCGTGCATTTCGTAGAAATGGTAAGCCAAATCTTAAACATGTCAGATACCAGTGGCATCGCGCATGTATTTAAGACAATTTTTTCAGGACTGTTAGCACCCTTTGAAACAGTTCTGGGCATCTTCCCGAATTTTGTGCATTCTCTATCCGGTGACCTGCCTCTTATTTTGGGACTCGTACCAGGTATTTTATTTTTGTTCCTCCTGCTCCGATATGGCAAGCCAAGTCACAGACAAAACTCAGACTACGATGGAAGAAATGATCCTAGCAATACGATACCGAGAACGGATTACTAAAGTCCTCGGATTGGCCCGGCTAAGAGATCTGAATACTACCTGCTTTCTTTCGTTCAGACCAATCTGGCAAGATTGCATCTTACCTGTGCTTCGATGTCTGCTATGCGGAGAAGAATGCGTGTTGGTCATCTGTCTTACACTACCATCAGCAGTACCAATGGATGTCGATGCTTTGCTTGGTCCGGTAACGACTCATGCAACGTGTTGTCCCCAGCGGCTACCTGTTCTGATGAAGGCATTTGTTGAGACTTTACCATTGCGATTAGGTGACGGTGAAGTACGAGATGAAAGCGGCATCACACAGGTACAACCTTCTGTGACCATTGCTGATCTAAACACCGATGATGGCAATGCATCGCATGTATGCACTATTTCCACTTTTTCGGAGTTGGCCCAACTTTCACCTACTGTTGTAGACAAATTTTTGGCTGGCCTATCTGAGGTAATGTTCTCTCCTAACAACGGGAATAATATTTGAAATAGCGAGCACACAGCGTCCCGTGAACTTTGAATTCGGCCTTCAGTTTTGATAAACAGAATTTCTAAAAACATTGGGACTATTATCTTCCTGAAAGAGAAATTATTTTTCTCCAGTTCCCAAAATATTTACCTTTTTTTTGGCACATGATACTCTGCTTAAAGTAGAACTAGTCTTAGAGAACAGAACTTCTATTTTTAGAGACTCTGGAAACAATATTTTGAATCGGCCTCTAGCACATGTACAATATTGTATAAATATGTGATGAAATGGTCTCGACCTTCTCTTCTGTATTAAGAGCCATTTCATAAATGTAACTTTCGTGATTCATTCAGTGAAGATTATAATGCACTTCAAAAAATATTATCTGAATGATAACACTGCTTGCAAAACGTACAGTATAATACTAATTTTTTCGTGTATCTATACCATTTCAAATGCATTTTATGTATTTTGGGATGGGCTGGAAAGCACATGCATACTTATATGTTTATATATTGCTTAGTATTTAGTAATGATGGAAATAATATGTGGAGTGGGTGTTGTGAACGTATCTAGGATCCTAATTAAATATTCCTGACTCATGCCCTTATGTGGTTATAACAAATCATATCCTTATAAAGGCATAAGAATCATATCCATATTGAGTCATAGCCAATGCAATCCAAATACGGCAAGGCTACTTCCCTAGACTCCTAGAAAGTACAACGCATTCTTTAAACAAACCAAGCCTCCAGCAGCACGGTAATTCCCCCTGCTTCTGTTTTGATTTGTCCTAGAACTCCTGAGAGTCCTGAAAGAACTGAAAGTTCTTAGTGACGTCTTATGTCCAACCTTACGTCAAACTCGGCACCTTCCAGATATAAATATACCAGCATTTCCCTTAAGAAAACACACGGTGGTTTGGAGCAGATTATTGGTCTAGTATCACACTTTTTTCTTATATACATATTATTTTTCACTTTTAGCAGCAGCTTTGTAGTTCCTTTGTTGGTCCTGACGAAAACCCAGAAACTTATCTAGATCACTGGGGCTGAAACATGTTGACCTCATGTTTAAATCCAGCAGTCTAAATTCCATACTGCTATTTGCACTGCTTTTGAACCCTATCAGTGGTAGCAAGTGAATAAAGTTTGCTATTCTTGCTTTCACTAGGCAGTTTTAAATTCATTTTTTTAAATTTATTTTTGTGCTGTGGGATTCACTTCATTTTACTTGATCCGCCATGGGATTTTAGGATCCCCATAAGTGTAGCATCCTCTACATAAAAACATCCCTGAGCTCGTTCCTCACATTGAGGGAGTTGTAGCCCTCAGTGGAACTAGGTTTCCACTGGGAGGAGAAACCCAAATGATGAAGCATGTCACCTATGGTGAGTGAGGGTATTCGTCCTTAAAAGGATATCTCCCCCTTTCTGGAGTTGGCGTCAGAACATTCTTTGTTATAAGTTTGGGCATGCATCATTATTACTCTAATTACAGACCTGAGGATTTTTGTGTGTTATTGAGGTCTTTTACTCACCAGGAGATGGCAAGCAAATGTGGTTCTGACCTTATGTTGTAAAACACTCTCTGTTAAACTACTGTCACAATGCTCTGATGAAAATGGTCCATGGCTGTTCACTAAACCATTGATTGATAATGCTCTGGTTTCTTTATTAAATATATACGCACCCACTGTTGGTGACCCCTCCTTTTGATTATCCTTAGCTCAGCAACTTGCAAATTGTGTTGCTGATAACTTTATTCTTACAGGTGACTGTAACCAAGTTTTTGATCCCTTTTTGGACCTTAATTCAATGGTCTCCTTTGTTCCTCATAAAACCCACTGACTCTTCATACAGACTATTAAACAATATAGGCTCATTGATGCATGGAGACTCTGCAATGCCACTACCAAAGAATATAGCTATTGCTCTCCAGCTCACCATACTCAATCAAGATTGGACTATTTTTTCATCTCACATAATATATATCACAATCATTAATGGCAGCAGAGATTGGTTCCATCCTAATTTCTGATCATGCTCCTATTATTATGTGGTTAGATATTTTACAGAAACCCTGCACTCCCTGCAAATGGCGCTTCAACAATCCTCTTCTTTTGGACCTAGTTTTCATGTCCTCATTTATTTCTTTTTTTAATGAGTATTTTTTATTTAATCAAACCGATTATGCACCTTTTCATGTGATATGGGACGCTTTCAAAGCAGCAGATAGGGTCTTTATTATTGGTTATGTATCCAAAAATCGTAAAAAGTTGCACAAACTTACTGCATCTCTTTTAGCTTAGATAAAGAGACTGGAGTATTTTTCTATTCCTCAAGATCAAAAGATTGTTTGTTGGAACTTATTAACGCTGAATTTCAGTTTAATAAGGAGTCAACGAATAATGCTTCTACTTATTTATTAAAATCCTGTGCGAAGTTTTATGGTGGGGAGAATAAAGCTGGTAAAGTACTAGCTAACTATTTGAAGGTCAAACATAATAAAATCAATATAGAATCCATTATGGATGAACAGCAATCATTGAAACATAAAGACGATGAAATCTTAAATGATTTTATTTACTTTTACAAAACACTATAAACATCAGAAGCCCTTCCCACAGAGCAGCAGATCTCTCAGTTTTTGTCCGATATCCAACGACCACCTCTTACTCAACCAGACCTTTCCACCTTAGAATTCGACCTTTCACAAAAAGAATTACATGCTGCACTATCGGTGCTTAAAAAAAGATAAAGCCACAGGCCCAGACGGCTTCACTGTTGAATTCTTCACACATTTTCCCTAAATTGCATATTTTAATAAATTATTTTTTGTCCTCAGGTAAATCCTCAGGCTCTTTCTCTGAAGCTCTCATTTGTCTTATTCCCAAGGATGGCAAAGACTTGAGTTATTGTATAAAAAATCCGGCCCATATCTCTAGTTAATGTTGATTACACATTTTTTTCAAAATCCCTAGCATTATGATTGGACTCCCATTTGCCCGATTTGTTGGAGGTGGAACAGTCAGGATTTGTTAAAGGTCATTTTATCACAGAAAACACCTGTTTATTTTTGGATATTTTGTTTAAGTCCTCTCATGTTTAACATCCCTTGGCCGCCATTGCATTAGATCCAAAAAATACGTTTGACTGAGTGGAGTGGGCGTACCTTTTCCAAACTCTTCAGTAGTTTGGCTCTGGATCTAAAATAATTTCCTTAACCCCTTCAGCACGGCGCGAATTTTCACACTGTGCTGAAGGTTCTAAGAAATGGGCGTGGCCATGATGGAATAGTTCCGTCATAAGCACAGCCCAACTGGCGCTCATGATGGAACTGCTCCGTCATGAGCACTGATGTGGTTAATCACACTTCTTTATTCTAACCCAAAAGCAGCTGTGTGTGCTAATAGCACCATATCCTATTATTTTAATTTGGGAAGGGGTGTTTGTAAAAGTTGTCCATTGTCCCCTTTTCTTTTTAATTTAGCCCTAGAACCTTTCCTATCACGAATTTGCCAAAATATGGACATTCATGGCTTTAATTTCAATGGCACTCATATCAAACTGGCAGCATAAGATGACAACATATTGTAATTCATTTCACAACCCCAGTCTTTTCTCCATGCATTCCTATATGAAGTTGACTCCTATGCAGCTGTCTTTGGGTACAAATTAAATAAAGATAAATGTGAAATATTACACTTTACGAAATATACTTTTAAAGACGACTTTGCCTCCTTAAATTTTGCTTGGTGTCCTTATTATATTAAGTATTTGGGTTTACATTTTACCCCATCCATTTCAAACACAATTTAAAAATGTATGAATAATTGTATACAAAGAATAACTTCTTTGACTGCTAAATGGCACCCTCTTTACCTATCCTGGTGGGGCAGTCTTGATACCATAAAAATGATTCTGTCTCCCATAGTTCTTTATATGATCTCTAATATCCATTATCCATTCCCTAAATTTATTCAAGAAAATACATTCTTTGTTATCCTCTTTCTTATGGAGCAATAAAAAGTCATGCATGTCCGTATCAATACGGACTCGTCCAAAGTCAGAGGGAGGTGTCAATTTTCCCAATGTTCCTATATATCAAAAATCTTTTTTTCTCCGTCAAGCACCTAGATGGCTCTCTTATCCTTCCGAAGATTACCCTTTAAGGGCCAAACTTGCACTTTCTTTTCTTTCCCCTTTTTCCTTTCAAGAATATCTATAGTTCTCACACAAACGACTACACCTTTCAACCCCCATGGTTAAATACACAAGCAAAATTCTGAAACCCACTTCTTCAGTGGATTCCAACAACTGGACTTCTTTCTCTAACTTCATGATATAACATAATAAAATGATATTGATATGTGACAAAACCTTCTATTGGAAATCATGGAGGCAAAAAGGCCTAATCTGGATTCATCAATTATATATACAAGATCAGATTATATCTTTTGTGCAGGTTAAAATACTTTATGTCTTTTCAATGTCCTTCCAATCTAAATAAACACTCTTAACACAAGCTCTCTTGACTGCCTATACCCAAAATATACCTTCAAACTCTTCCACTTATTCGGTTCCCCCTTCAACTGATAAATTACACTCCCTGTTACAATCTAACTCCAAGGCTTCCGTTATTCACAATTACTTATATTTTTCATGTGCTACACGAGAAAAAATGAAGACGGAACTCTCCTTGGAACAAGATTTGGCTGTCAACTGGTCCATAAACACATTTAATGAGATATGGTGTAAAATCCGAAAATCCTCGAGAGCTGCTAATACTACACAGACAGTTTTTTTTGGTATGCAACCTTTAGCACGCATTTTTTACAACGCACTACCATTACCACGCATCTTTTACAACGCATGCCATTACAACGCATAGCGCTTTGGGGCGATCTGACATAGGGAATGGATAGTGAATAGGTTAATTTACTATCCAATAACCTTCCCTAGTGTCCACGGGGACTGGTGTTAGAATAGTAAATTAAACTATTCACTATCCAGCACCCAAAGCACTATGCGTTGTAAAGGTATCGCGTTGTAAAAAATGCGTGGTAATGGTATGCGTGGTAAAAGTGTGCGTGCTAACATCATATATCCGTTTTTTTATATATAATAGGCTTTTATCATCTCCAGTTGCTCTACACAAAAGACATGCTGATAATTTAGACAACTGCTGGTTGTTCTCTTCACCACATGCGGATCTACATCATTTACTTTTTACATGTCTGCTTGTATACCGTTTTTGGGAAAAGGTGTGGGCTCAAATCAATTTAATTTTTCATTCCAAATATCCTTTCTCTGTTTCTAAAGTATTTTTCGGAAGTTTATCTTGGTATGATCAAATCGCACTTCTAACACAAAAATAGTAGACCTATTACTGGTGGTTGCCTTTCAGCAGATTACTAATAATTGGAAAGATGTTACCAAATTATCCTATCAAGCCTGGTGGTATGCTATTTGTTATAATCATAGATTAGATACAGCTCTTGTGTACCCTATTACAATGGCAACAAAACATCTGTGTATGTGGTTACCTATTACATCGTTCATTGAAGCTAGTGCTAAATGCTCCTCTTTTTTATCTCCTGCTCAATAAGAAGTTTCCAAACCTCCATGACTTTCTTCATTATGTTTTTATTACAGGATCATTTTCATCCTGCATTATAATTTTTTGTATTCTGTGAATTGAAATCTCTCTGCTTTGTTGTTGATGTATTTATATACTTTCATTAATCTTTTTCTTTTAGAAGACCAACTTTAATTTTGCACTCAACTATTTTGTCTTTCTATCCAAAAAGTTTGATTCATGTGACTGTATATTGTTAATTTGTTTCTTTGTATTGAGATTTGCTTTTCCCTTAATAAACCTATTTCTGAACTAAATAACTATTCAGGTATATGGCAAATTGACTAGCATTTGATGAACTGTTTATAAGCCAGTGAAATAAAGAAAATCAAACTATTGAACCAACTTTACCTAAATAAACACTCCAAAAAAGGAAAGACAACCCTTTTGCGCATGTTAGTATAATCATTCCTGGAATTGTTTTGTCAGTGTAATATTAAAGTTTTTGCAAATTATTTTGTATTAGCATTTTTCCTTGAACATTAACCATACAATATGTAATGCAATAATCGGAGAACTAATTGAATCATTTCTTTGGCAATAATCAATAGAGGCATGAAATTCAATGGGTCCCTGCTTTCACTATTTTACCTTCCCCCTCAACAAGACAACATCCTCTGAAATATCCGGCTGAAACATGGCTACCTCGGGCACCCTCATACACACGAATGGGAGAGATGTAATCAATGGTAAACCCTTTCATTTGAATCTCTTGTTAACACGGAGTATGCCCTCCACTCTTACAAATGCTTTAAAAATAACAAGCCCTCACTCTAACACTTTGTGGTTGAGCCCACCTTGGACTCATTTTAGTACAGGATGTGGTAAGCCCGATAATAAAATATGCCACATCTTGATGTGGGTGAGGGTCCTTCTTTTCCCAGAGAGATCTCTCTGTGTGAGCTAAGGGCAAGATTTGAGATAGCTGTGGTACCCTTTTGATGTGGGTGCTCCCGGGCACCCCCCACCCTCTTTCTGCTTCTGCAGCCGTCCTGACCATGCCCTCTAATCCACTCAAGAGAATATCCCCAGCGCCCTCCCGCACAGAGGGAATAAGGGAAGATCTCAGAGTAGTGGTTTCAACTGTATCTAAAACAGGAGATGGGTACCCTCCAGATTTCTAGATCATTTCTCCATAATGAGTCTCTTCTATAGCCACTGGTACGACTGTTCAATCATACGAAGGATTACTTTTTTTCCAGGCAATTGTCTCAGATAACTTTGCTGTCTATAATCATTGTAGTGCTACATACCATGCCTTTTTGGACATATGTGTGCAATTCTCTGGCTGAAGATCTAATAATTGTATCTGTCAGTCAACTGGAAGCAGAAGGCTCCAATGCTCCAAAGACGGTACACTAATTACTTCTAGAACAATATGAACCTTGGGCACTCTCACCAAATATGGAGAGTGCTTCCAGTCATTCCGCAGTCCTTCCAGCAGACTGTTGATGCTTTTGTATTCATCCTATGTATCTTCACCAGGGTATAATGTCAATCCTATATCAGTTTATAATGTATTTCTTTATTCCTCTAGCTGATATAACTCTTGTGTCTGTTCCATTGAAAGAGTTCCCCTTCTCTCGGTCTAACTTGGGTGCTCAGATATGTATCCCATTGACTCCTAAAAGCTTGATTTTCTGTTTGGATTGCTTCCATTAGCATCTTATATATGTTGGATACTACCACTTGTGAAGTGTTGAGATTGCCTATCTTCCCCTCAAACAGAGTTGTATTTCTTAGAGCAGCATCTTTTATCCCAGGTTTCATAACTCAGTGACTAAGATGCACACTGTGTAGCTTTTCTGTTTTTGTTAGGACGATTGCGATTTTGCATAGATTGAAGAGTTTTACCTCCCCCCTAAAAAAGATCAGTTATTATCCAGCATACGCCTTCCTCCCAGTCCCTAAATGGGCCAATACTTAAGACAGATGTGCAATCAGGGATATAATATATTGAGATGTATGGAGAGGGAAGGGTGGTAAGTTGACATTTCTCTGCAATTGCATCCCAAATGGAAAAAGTCATACTAACCGCTGAAAGTGGATATACTTTTTTGGGGCCTCTCCTGTTTTTGAAACCATATCCGACCCCGTAGAAGTGCCTGATTCACAAAGGAAATCTGAGACGAAAGTCTAACTTTACTACTTTTGGTATTCACAAAGGGCATTTACGAGTAGTAAAGTTGGACTTTTGGTCTAGGTTTTTACCAAAAGTCTATCTTAGACCAAAAGGACACCTGTACTACTGCTAAAGTTAGACTTTTGATCTAAGTTAGACTTTTGGTACAAACTTAGACCAAAAGTCTAACTTTACTACCAGTAAAGTTAGACTTTAGGTCTAAACTTAGACTTCAGGTCTAAACTTGGACTTTTGCTCTAAGTTTACCTTTGTAAATCATGCTTGTTGACTTCCAGCAATTGTTTGGGTCACAAAAACCCATAGCTTATCCGTTAAGACCATCTTGTAATGACCCTATGCTCAGAGGCCCAGTTGTATACTTCCAAGTCTGGGTGTGCCATTTCTCTATACATTCTAGGTTGTTGTAAAAGTTTTGTGGCACAGGAGGTCTGGCCCCTGCCAAATAAACCTGTCCACTGAACAGCATCATTATACAAAAAATGTGTTTTCTACTTTTAAAGGAAGAGCCTAGAACACATGTAATACCTCTGGGAGAATATTACTTTTAATTGTACCCATAAGGCCCATTCATGAAAACATAAAATTCTTAATTTTTTTTAAGATCACTCTTGACCTCAAGGAACAGTTGGGGATAGTTTGCCACATTTGGTTGATGAACGTGTGCCATCCTTTTATATTTTCTTTGTCTTGAGGTCAACTTGAAAGAAGATTTATCTCTTAGAGTCTGAGCCATTTGAGCTGGTCGAGTAGGATTCAACACCTCTGATTTATCCATACTTATCCTCTCCCTGGATACTATCATATCTCCTGAACTGTCCAATCACTATAGGTAAAAAGATATCTTAGTTTCCTACTATAAGGTGAATATCCTCATTATTAAACAATAATTTAAATGTATCTGCCCCGAAAAGAAAATCTGGTTATGTTCCTGTCTTCTTTATTCATATTGTACAGGTTTTTATGCTTAAGGCAAAGAGGAAGTGGGACATCTGATAGCCCTGTATAATGCCTCTTTCCAAATGTACCACCCCTGAGAGTATTATGTTAAGGTCACTCCTCAGTGTTTGGAAGTGGTATTGAGCGAATGCCATAGGAATAAACTGATAATTGAACCCCATTTTTTGCAAGACCAGTCCACCCAGACAAAGTTTTTGGGTATCAAGGGACAGCAAAATTGCAGTTTTTCTTTTAACCTTCTTGACCAAATGGGCTGTCCTCAGAATGTTGTCCTGCATCTGCCTCGAGGCTATAAAAGGATTTTAGAATGCAGTTTAAGGACTGTGTTCCTTAAGGCTGTCGGTCTGCAGGAAGCACATAGCTGTGGGTTCCCCTCATAACGGGATTGTGCACACTTGCCAAATTACACTCTCTTACATTTCCCAGTCCGAAGATAACTATTTAAAAATAAATTGATTGTAGAGTAGTAAAAAAACTTGGAGGTTAAAGTACAGGTAATTCTGAAGCCTATTTAGTAATGATATTATTTTAAACAAAGCCCCTTTCCCCAAAATAAATGCAGGTAGTGTACCCAAGTTTCCCAATCATTTCTAACTCATCTCATGAATGAAGTATTAGTCAGGTCCCAGGACATATGTGGGGTCAAAGAAACATGAATATCTGAGTATTTAAAATAGTTGCTAGTCCCATATATTTGGGGCATGAATAGGGCTATAGATTGTGCACAATCATTGATTGGGATATATGTAGAATTTGCACAACTAACTTTAAGTACTGCTACATCCCCACATCATCGTTTATCCGTAGCATATATGTATTACTTTATGGAAATATTATTTGTGGCACTCAATATCCAGGAGATTGTCATTGACATAAAGGAAAACCTTATCTTCAAGACCAACTCTTCACCAAAGCCCCTCAACTGAGCATCTCACAAAATCCATTCAGTTAAGTAGTAGCAGCCACTTGTATTACGAAGTGGTGAGGTGGAGGAACAAAAATAAAACAAAAACTGAATTTTATATAAAGAAAGGCTAAGTGTGCATGGCGGTTCAGCTGGCCCCAGAGGTGCACATTTGGCAGTGCCCCCCACTCCCCCATCCTCCCTGGTGCTGGAGAGGCAGCATCTGTATGGCGGCCACGCCCCTCCCTCACAGTCTGCAGGACAAAAAAGGAAATTATAATAAAAAGTTGTATTATCATTTTATTTTTTCCCTTGGCCTCTGCTGACTTTCAGCAGGGAGGGTGATGCTCCTCCGCCATAATGGAAGAGCCGCCCCTACAGTTGAAGATCAAGGATTTAAGCAAAGAGTTGAAGCATGAGTGGAAACACCTGTCTTCAGAGAAGGATGTAGAAGAGCTCCATTACTGCACACTCAGGCCCATGATGCGGTATGTAATCAGGTGCAGCTCCTTCGTTATGGCGGCGGAGCATCGCCCACTGTACTGAAAACCAGCAGAGGCAAGGGACTCAAATAAAATGATAATAAAAAATTTCTATTTTAAATTAATTTTTATTTATATCAGGCTGTTAGCTGAGGGAGGGGTTAGGAGGGAGAAGTGGTGGGCACAGCCAAGTGCTCATGACAGTTTGGCAGGCCTTCTGTGGGGACCCAAATCATCATACACATTTAGCATTTATCCACCGAGCTGTGTTGCGCAGCTGGGTGTGGAAACCAAAACAGGCTCCCAGTCTAAGTCTGAGTGTTGAACTGAGGATGTCAGACCAATCCCAGTGCTGCCCACATATATAGTAGTAGAGGGATTGGGAGCTGGGTGTCTGCGCAGTGTGCAACAGTTCCAGGACGGGATGCGAAGATCGGGACCAAATCTGCGGCTTTCGGAGCAAGTAAGTGCCATTTTCTTTATTTATAATTCAGTTTTTTTTGCTTAAGTTACCCCTACCCCCATCTCACCACTTTGCAATACAAGTGGTCATGCTGTATGTAATATTCAAGTGAAGGCAAGATATTTAATGCAGAAATTCCTTTTTTCGAGGATTCGAGGGAGAACGCGCCAAGTGATCGAGTTGTAGGCGATCTTGATCAAAGAGGCAGGGCTGTGAAGCTGTTCCACATTTGTCATTGCTACATGCAGTTTTGTGATACAATGCAGAGTATCACGTTCAGGCATTAAACCATTTTAATCACAGTGGATACCTTAATTTAATATTCTAATTATTCTATGAGCCAGTTTTCTTTGCATGGATTTCGGTGTCTGTATTTATAAGCAAAATATACCTTGTCAGATCCATTTTTCAGGTGGAGGTTTGTCAGTTTTCGAATTAACTGTATGGCAGTTCCTCTTAAACCATATGTCAATGAGCCCATTTTCAATGTTTCATCTTACAGTGCTTGTAGGTGCTGGGTCAAAAGAGAGCGTTGCATTTAAAGAGTTACATTGGGAAATTTTTCAGGCCGGTGTTTTCCTTGTAGGCATTTAGTTTATGTCCTTGTGTAGTTTCTCAACATAAACTGGGAGGTCCAGAGCTTCTCTGTCATCATAGCTCATTTCAGGAATTATGATGTCTTTTATTATAGAGTGGTAAACTTCAATCGAAGGGGTCTATTTTGGAATAGAGTTGCTTATAATTAAATGTTATTTTTTTTTGCACAGCTTTATTCTCTTAGTTTATTTTACTCACATTGGCAGGAATACCATGTCTGTTCCAATAAAAAATATTGCGGTCAACCTACCAAAAGAGTTTATGTGCACTCCAGGTGAAAGAGTACTTTATTAATTACCTTTTTACTATTGACATGGTAATACGTTATCAGGCAAAAGGAAGAAAAGTTTATTGATGCATACTTTAGGACCAGAAGGGTTAAGAATATATAGTAAATACGTCTGGTGATGAAAATGTTTTTAACCAAGCTATTAGACTTCAAACAAAACAACTTAAGAATGAATCGTTTGATGACTTCATTACAGCGCTTCAGAAGTTTGCTGTAGATTGTAGATTTGGTGTTATTGAAGAAGAATTAGTGATAGATCAATTTGTCATGCACGCGTTTGATCCTTCCATACAAGATAGATTATGGGTTAATGTTGACAACTCTCTTAAAGATGTTTTTACGGTTGCTAGAAAAGCAGAGTCGTCTGGTAGATGTGCCAAAGCCCTCAAGAAAGAGAATTCTGATAATGCGCAACAGGAAACTTTTGCCAGAGTTCTCTTTAATAAATCCAAAGACAACTCTGCTGGTAAATCCTTGGTTAAAAAAAGTGTAAGTTCCAGTAGTAAAGAATTCAAATGTTACCAGTGTGACAGTAGATGTCATCTTGCTAATGAAAAGAAATGTCCAGCCCTCAGGCAAAAATGCACTATATGCAGGAAAATGGGTCATTTCAGCCGAGTTTGCCACGCTAAGTAACCTAGCAAGGATAAAGTCAAATGCATTGAGGAAGGTCATTTATCCTCCCCGAATGAGGATAGTGATGATGAAGGTTGTTTTGCTTCAAGTTCCATAGTCAATGTGGTCCTCAATATTTCACTCACTAATGACTCAAACAAACTAATGTGTTTAATGTCCATGGGAGGAGTTAATCTTCAGATTGCAGCTTATTCTGGTTCCCCATTCACCATTGTGAATGAAGCTGTATGGTCCGACAAATTTGCTAAAAAACTTGGGGCCCGATTCACAGAACTAACTTAATACAAAATCCTAAACTTACTAAACTTACTACCATTTTGGTATTCACAGAAGGCACTTACTCATTTTGGTATTCACCGAAGATACTTACTCATTTCACTATTCACAGAAGTTAGGAGTCCTAACTTTAGGACTCCTAAATGCCTTCTGTGAATACCGAAAGTCTTAAAGTTAGGATTTTTTTCAGTTTAGGAGTAGTAAAGTGAGGCGTCCTAATACTTCTAATCACAGAGGAACTTTATAATAGTCTCAAAGAATTATCTACTGAGAAAAAGGATGGATGCTGACTGCTGGACCTAAACTCTAAATGAGATTGATGAGAATGTTTATGATTATGTTAAAGAAATCCATGAACATAAACTAAGAACATGTAAGAGGGATGTCACAGACTATAAACCTGATGAGGTGTACACATGGGAGAAGCCTATGCCCAACGTCGTAACTTTAAAAATGGGAGGCATCATCATCTGAGGAAAGCGTGGTGACAGGACACACATTAGCATCTCGCACAGCTTTACAAGTGTTAACAAGTATATTGCATACTACATCTGACCCTCAAAGTACACATGCAGCTGCAAAGTATTCCTTTTTAGAATCAGGACAGATATCAAACCATCCAGCAGAGGAAAAAGTGCCCTAAAAAGCGAGCGAACAAGGAGGGGACAAAAGGAAAAGTTCTGAACATTTATGGAGAAACCCCAAGAGAACCTAGTGATGTTCATCACAAGGTTCTCTTGGGGTTTCTCCATAAATTGTCAGATGAACATCTCAGAAACAACACTCATGCCACAGGAATTGTCCGTATTGAATAAAGGTGTGTAGTTTGTACCGACATACTCGACAAATCCTATGGAGACGGAAGTGTTGTTGTTTAAGTTTATGAGGAAACTATGATTGTGCTGTTTTTTTCACCATCGGTATATAAGAAAGGGTTAACCCAATTAGTCAAAGGGACCTGGGTAGTTGAGTATTAGAAATAGAGGGGTCCCAGACTGGGAATAGATTTAGATTCATAGAAAACTTCAATTACAAAATTATTGAATATACAAGAAATAAATCTCAATGGTATGGTTGTTTTTATTCACAACATACCCGCAACCTACTATTGGTTATAACAGTATTCAATCAATTACATTCATTGGTTCATTATACTTTGTTTTGTGCCCACGCGTGCAACAGGGAGGGGGAGTGGGGAAGTGCTGGTGTTGTGAAGGAAATCTGTGATTAAGTGCAGAAAAAACTTAATTTCATTAAAACAAGCAGAGATAGAATTGCATTTCATTCTATTGTACAGTCATAACGTTATTTGCAATGGCTCCCTTTACAAGGGCCACATTAAGCTGCTTCAATAAGTCAGCAGAAACGGATCTCTTGGCCACCTGCGACATTGTTTCGCTCTACATGAGTATCCCACAGGAAGAGGCCTTAGCTGCAATGGAAATGGCGCTTGATCAACATGAAGCACCAGTTTGTGTCCCCACTAAATTCATCATCCTTCTACTCAAAATTGCAATGATGAGGAACTTTTTTATTTTCCAAAATTGTTTCTACTTAGAGACCAAGGGAGTAGCCATGGGGGCAGTTTATGATCCTCTGTTTCTCAACTTATCTAAATACGCCTATTTGGGCGTCCAATCGTAAATAGTGATGGGGATTCTATTGAACCCCTCCTCATTCAAATCCTGTTTTTAATTGTTCCTAGGAACCCTGCCCACCACATCCCTCGTCCTGATGAAGACCCGCTCCGTAAGGGGTACTGTCCCTACCATCTCAAGGGTCGAAACGTAGACTATACCGACCACAATACCAGCTTCTGGCCCAAAGCGGGATTAATCCAGCCATATCAGAAGACTGTTTTTCATGTGATTCTCTCTGACTTATTGAAGCAGCTTAATGTGGCCCTTGTAAAGGGAGCCATTGCAAATATTGTTATGACCTTAAAAAATGAAGAAAATAATGTACTAAGCAAAGGCCTATCGTACGTTCCAACAGCTGTGCCGAATGTTTTGCACCATCAAAGCTTTCATCCATCATCCTTAAAAAAAACACTTATCACTTTTGCAATTTATCAGATTTAAAAGAATAACATCAGCCCCAATCAAATGTCAAGAAACCATTCAAGCGACAGCACAACATCAATAACGAGGGTATCCGCATGAAATTTTGGAAACTGCGAGTCAGAAGGTCCAACACATGCAACGCAAAGATCTTTTAAGGAAAGTAACAAAACACACTGATAAAAGGGGAATCTTCATATTAAAATTCTCCACCGAAACACCGGTGTTCAAACTGAGTATATTATGAAGATGGGAAATAATTGAACAAGAGTCAGATTTCAAGGAAATGTTTCCCTCAAAGCCTATGTTTGCACGCTCACACTCCAAAAATCCGTAAGAATTACCAAAAAAAAGACGTATACCAATGTCTGGAGATCAAACCATAGGCATGCTGAAATGTTTCAATTGTAGTCATTGTGGAACGTGATTGTTGGTAATACATTCACTCACCCTTATACTAGGAAAAATATCAACTTAACTCACACATCGAATTGCAACAAAGATATGGTGGTTTACACCATAAAATGCCCAAGTGGACTAGTGTATGTGGGGAGAACATCAAGGAAAATTAAGACCTGCATCCCAGAACACAAAAGTATGATTAGAACTACCAACAAAAACTCATGCTTAGCCCCACATTGGGTGGGAAAAAACACACCATATCACAATTGAGGTTTACTGTTCTAGATAAAATAGTGTCTACACCACACAGAGATACCAACCAACAGCTGCTGCAAAAGGAAACATCTTGAATAAAACATTTGACACCTTGATACCATTTGGTCTTAACGATAACATTTAGATGGTTTGCTTCCTGTAATTTGTAATTTGAATATATGTATATAGCATTTTTGAGTTTACAACATATGAAACTCTTTTTAACACCCTGGAAGTAATAAGTTTGTTGATTATATGGTTAGATTGACAGACACTCAATACGTTTTTCACCATGTGTTGATTTAGGACGTTGTTTTAATAAACTGAGGTCCAGTGGTTCTATCATGTCTCATGATGTTGAATGAAAGCAATTTATTACGCTTTTCACACATATCCTTTCGTACACACATGGTAACCATTTATACCAGATAATCCTATTCTGAACACTACGCGCATTAGAGCTGTGATTAAGTCAATTTCTCTGATTTAGAGGCAATTGGCACTGAGTGTACTCACATAGTAACATTGGCAAGTATCAGATCCATCTAGATTTTTTAATGTGTCACAGTTTTGCATTCGCTACACTTTCTTATAGTTTTGTATCTTCCAGATGTGCCATACTTTATTTTTCTTCACATGTTGTGGCAGTCAAATACTGAAAGCAATTCGTATAGCACAGAGTCTGTTTTCCAGTGCCTTTTGAACTGCCAAGAGACGAACGCAGGATAGGCGGTCACAGTTAATTGTGGAAGTAAATGGGAGCTTTGACAAAACTACAGAAATAGATTACCGTTTTGTTCCGTTGGTCGCTTTCTAATAATTCAGGTATCGTGTCACTTTGTTTAGTATACGGAGTTACTCAATACTTTTGATTCATCGGCAACGCAAGTGTGTGGATTGTTGCTGGGGTAAGTGTCTTCAGTTCTTTTTGGGTACAGAAAGCATGTACTGTAGAGGTTTGATACTGATGGTTATTTTGTAACTTTGCAGAGAAACTCATTGTTTGATATTTTTGGCCATGTGATGACCGGGTCGGTGTCGATTGTTTTAAGATGCTCGATTTAAAACAGCACACAGGTGTGGAGTTGTGTAACAGTGACACTTTGAACAATGTTACATGTCTATATAGATACTCTATGTTTAATGGGACATTGGGGGCACTTGCTGGGCACATTTTTGTGTCGGGCTTTTGTTAAACACACATGCTATGCATTCTATTAGCGTATACACATGCTCTTGAGAAACAGCATGAACTAATAGAACCAACCTGATGGTGAAGGAATAGCTTGAACAGTTCTTGCATTTTCTGTTATAGTATGACTGAATACATGCATTTGTTGTTTGTAGAGTTCCACTGACGAAGGGATTCCCGAAATGCATTGGGAACACAGTATTGGAAACTTCATGTTGAATGTACGAAAAATATAATGTTATGATCAAATTATATCATATGTACAATATATAAGATACAGGAAATGTGTCAAGAAGAACCAGTTTCTGTTGGGATTATTGTGTATGTATTTTCATGATGCATTAGGCAACCAGTGAAATGTAAAAAAAAAGAAAACTGCATGAAACCTATTTACAATTCTTTGATTTATTCATTGCACCATATGGGCATGAGTAGTGCACCTTGACCTATATAACAGAGTCTGTACACATCTATTAGTAAACTACTGTGGTTAGCCGTACACTTTGGAAAGTTTAGAAACCTTTTATAAAGTTGTAAATTAGTACTCTGGCCCTCTGTTGGCAAGCAACACAGGCAATGAGCAGGACACAGTGGCCAATGAGGCTTGGTAGGAGAGATAACTCACAGTCAAAACTGTATCAAGGCTAGTTCCAGGCATTATCGGTGAACTGCCATAAATTGAATGGACTGGTATTGATGCAAGAGATACAGAATACTGAAGATGCTGGAGGATGCTGAGGATGCTGATCTGGTGACAGGGGTATTTCTGGGGCTACTGCTCAGTCTGTTGTCACTATTGAAGGAATTTGGCCACATGGGTCAATGTCCCTTGAATTCTGATTGAAGTTTGCCACTGGTCTACTGGTCTCCGGTTACAGTGAGACCATTGGTTCCATTTAACTGGTACCAAAACACAAAATGAGCCAAGAGGGAAACAGAAAGTACCACCGGGATCGCCCTCCACTCTAAACAATAATTCACAAAAAAGATCCCAGTACCCAGGACAGGTACTCTATTTACTCAACACGAGAGTACACTTGCTCTGGACCTATTATTACAATGTACCAGAAGCAACCCCCTTTCTCTTCACAGTGAGGTGTGTTTTCTCTAGTGTCTTGCTGTCCATACACAAAGCAATGTTTGTATCTTGGAAACTTAAAAATTACCGGGTGGCAATCAACTCAAAGTGTCCAATGGTAACTGCCCTCAGTCAGACAGTCCATCATTCCACACTCAAACAGGTGAAGAGATGAGAAAAATGTGTGGTGGAGAGGAAGGCACCTCACGGGCGAACAACCCTCGGGGAACTTGGCAGATATTTTTACCAATTCTATGCCCCTTTCTCATCATCGGTTGCCATTCCAATCCAGAAAGAAATAAGTGTACAAAACACAGAAAGTGTACAACACAAAAACGAAAATGCGTGTAAAGCGGTGCTAGACAGAAAGCTTACAACGATAGCCAACTAGTGTGACCAACATAGACGAGTGACATAAAATCATCAGACACACTCACTATATATCTTTATTATTTGTATTAGTGTGTGCTGGTGAATTAAAACGGCTGGTAGCTTAAATATGCGTACCAATACCTGATACCATTTAACTGGTGACAATTTCCATCTTAGGTGATCGAACTACACTCTGACGACTCTTACTGGTCCCCCAGGCTCGGGTGCAATTTTTGAAGGTCTGGTCTCAGTTTACCAGGCTGCACATTGGTGGTCAGATGTTCTTGGCTACCAACTCACCAAGGAAGGCTTCTTCAGCTGTTGGGGCTCTGTATCTGTAGCAAGTAATCAGCCACTGACTTTTAAAGTCACCTCTTCTTTCTGAGGTCTGGGAACAACTTTTCCTCCAGCAGAGTACCACAGGCAGAATCCTTTCTTTGCTAGCCCAAGGAGCAGCAGGGGCACTCCAGTCTTAGTGCAGACTTTCTTTGCTGGGAACAGCAGGGCAAACCTTCTCTGGTCCACATTTTATTATAGACATGATTTGAGGTATGGGTTCTATGGATACCTCTTTTATACCCAGTTAGTGCCCTCTGAGGATGTGGTGACTACTAGCTAAAGGGCTACCAGGTTCCCTTCCTCCAAGTGATGAAGTCTTGTGAAGTGTGGCATCTAGAAGTCCTAGAATGCACTATTCTGCCACTACCAAGTTGGCGGCGCACTTCTCTTAATGTGTGGAGCTCCTAGCCCACCGCAAGGGTGCGACTATCTGTGTGCTACCTGCCCACGGAAAAAAACGTTATGTTAAAAGCCCCACCTATTTTTTACTTGACACCAACCTGTTTTCAAGAACAAAAGGGCAGGCCCTCTCATGTCTGTCCATCATTTGCTCTAAAAAAGCAGCTTTACCTTTAAAGTTTACGTTTTAGGCTCACAATCTGTCCGGCCTTCCTGCTAGGAAAAAGTTAAATTTCTCCCAGTGGCAGGGTCTTTGTGTTCCTTCCTCAGAGTTGTTTCCATCCCCCCCATGAGGGCAGAAGACTGTCTCATTTCCATCAACTATAAACAGTCACTGAAAAACGTGTAATACCAAAGTGGCTGGTGCTTGTTATATTAGATATTATTTGAGCATTGGTTAGATTAAAAATCATAATACAGGTTTAATACTGCCAGGTCATAAAGTTAAGTAGAATATGCCCAACTTTTTAATGTGATGCACCCTGCCTTTAAGGCTAAGTAGGTTTGCTTCAGGGATGATTCATAAATATTAAAAATGAGGTTCTGGGTTTTGCCATTACTTTGAAAGGCAATGTTGGGTTAGAAGTTGAAAACTGCTCTGCCATCCAGCAATGGCAGCTGGGAGTTGCATTTTTTGTGTCACACTTGTGCTGGCTCAATAAGTGCCTCATTCCATGAAAGCCCCTTGGTTAGAGCACTGACACTGAGTAATGTTTACCAGGTCTCAGTCCACCTTTAGAGTAGAAAGACCAGTATTATCAGTTGAAAAAAGTGGGTGTGATCAATCAAAAAGAGGCATTTCCTTACAAGTGGACTATAACATTAACAAAATTAAACAAAACTCAAAATGTTCCCAGCAAGCCCCTTCCTTAAAACATCTGACACCCATTAGGTAATTGTAATTTAGCCTACTCACTAAATTTGGAAGGAAGAGTGGCCTGCGTTTCTGCCACTCCAAGGTATGATCATAGAGGCATTCCCCAAGATCTATTTGCTGTGCTGCATCTGATATGCCAGGAGCTCGGAGGGAATTACTAAGAAAATAGAGAAGTTGCACTAGTTATAATCTGTAGGATAACATGTTCAGTCACATGAATAAAGATGTGCCTGTTTAGATTATAAAGTGGGAGGTTCAGACTCCTCTTTACCACTTGTTCTGGAGAAGCAACACTTCTCTCCCTGATCTCTCAGTCCTTCTGCAGATTCGTCCTACTGACAGCACCATCTTTGTTGGCAGTGGTGGAAGCCATGCTTCATTGTTGTGCTTTGGGGGTTAGAAGCCACCCTGCCTGGATTTGTAAGACCTTCCTTTCTTCTACCCATTCCCAATGACTCTCTGGTGTATCATAGAATATTATCTTTTCAACCTATATCACCTTACTTTTTCAGTGCACAGCAGCATGTAAATCAATCAATTGGCATTTGTATAACACAGCGCTGTCACCCTTAGGGCTATCTGGGCGCTGAGGGTGCAGCGTCTCAGTTGACAAGCCAGGTCTTGAGTTCCTTTATGAAGTCTGCCAGGGAGGGTGATGTACGGAGGTGAAGGAGCTATTTGTTCAAGGTCTTGACAGCTATGTAGAAGAAAGAGCGGCCCCTGCTGCAGCTGCAATGGATTCAGGCTTGTGTGGAAGGGCGAGTGAGGTGGAGTGCAGGTATCTTGCGGGCAGGTGGAAATTCCGTTGATGTAGGATGGTCCGTGGTTGTGTAGAGCTTAGTATGTGTGTTTGAGGATCTTGAACTAGCATTTCTTCTGGATGGTGAGGCAGTGGATGTTTCTGTGGTTGGGGTGATGCGGGTCTATTTCGGGAGGTCGGGGATGAGTCTGGTTGCAGTGTTTTGTATGTTATGGAGGCTTTTGAGGAGCTGTGTGGGAATTCCGATGTGGAGAGCATTGCCATTGTCAAAATGTGGCTGGTGAAAATGGCCTGCAAAACGGTCTTGATGGTCTTAATTGGGATTTATCACAAGATTATGACAATCACTTCTCGAGTCGGTAGCAGTTGCGATTGGTGGTTCTGAGCTCTGGGGATTACCAGCTGGCTTGTTTTGATGTTTTGTTGGAGGGTCCTGGTTTCAGTGAGTCAACTCTGTTGGCTCATTTGTTGACCCAGGTGGAGCAGTTTGGATGAGCTGGTCAAGATCTGCTGAGGTTTCAGGTTGTGTGGTCCATTGAGTCTCAGTTATCTTGCGTCAGCTGTGGTAGGTGGCACTATAGTGCTTGGTGATAGTGTGTTGGGCATCTGAAATGGTAAAGTGGACGATGGTGTGGTTGGTCCAGGTGAGTTCTGTGGTGCGGAGGAAATTTATTCTGTCACTGGAGGTGAAAGTGTGTGTCCAGTTTTGTGCTTAGGTTTGGTGGCTAGTTTGATGAGGCCAATGTTGTTGAGATTCTCTAGGAGGGAGGTAGCACTAACGTTGTTGGGGTCATCAAAGTAGAAATTGAGATGCTGAGCAGGATGTAGTGGTGGAAGTCATTGGCAAGAGGGGCGATAAGGTTGGCAATGGCATTGTGGAAGTATGGTCATGTTCCCGTGGGGTTTGTAAGCGAGGGGGCCCCTTACTTGGGTTTTAGCGTTGATTTGTAGTCAGAAGTTGAGGTGTTCCTTGAGAGGCATTGAGTTGTCATTGGTGACAGTGCATCATGTGGCTTCCTTGAAGTTTATGGCAATGCCCTCGCCATAATTGTTGGTGCAGTTTTGGTGTATCATCTTGTAGCCATCCGGTGTGGTGGTGGCGATTTTGGGGTTTAAGGAGGGATTGAGCCATGTTTCAGTGATGAAGGCCATATCAGGGGAACGGAAGGGTATAGTGTTCCAGATTTTCATGTCATGTGTGCCGATGGAGCGGGCAAGGAGCAGGATGCTTTGGAGTAGCTCTCGGTTGTTTGTGTTATTCTGAGTGGAAGTGGTGTGTAGACCAGCGGACAGGAAAGAAAAATGGCGGGAAAGCAGGAGGGTCAAACAACAAAATTAAACTGAAAAGAAACCAGAGGAACTAAATAAACGTGACAGGATACTGTTACTACAATGAATACCACTTCCCAAACGATTTACCAATTACCCAGACGGGTGAAAGCGGCAAGAGACAGACTGCAGCCCTGAACCTGGAAGGACTCATGTCTCGCAGCAGGAGGTGAGGCCATAGACTCCACCACTAAGCAGAGGCAGGGGAGACCAGTGGGCTTAAGGCTACAATTGAGGGGCAATGCTTTGAGTTTCTGCTTCATTTCAGCAAAGGATTTTGTTTATTTCTATACTTGAGCAGCATAATCAGGAACAATTATGAACTTGGAGGATTCTAGTCTGAGCAGTGTTTTGGCCTACTGCTATGAGAACAGCATTACCATCTTCACAGTTCAATAGTCTGATTATCATTAGCTGTGGAGATGCTCTGTGAGGAGATGTTGCATGTGTGCTATGTGAGCTGTTTCCAGCACAATGTAACTGGACAATTCATTGCCCGACACCCATGTAGTAAGCAATTGTACTAGATGTTGACCTTAGAGCTCCTCTCGGAAGCCCACTAGCTTAAGGTTGTTCTTTCAAGACCTTCCCTCTGCATCCTCAGTCGGCTTTCCTAGTCATGATATAGATTTGAGTAGGCATGTGAGCTCATGGCGCACGGTACAGAGTTTGTCTTCCACTATTGGTAGTCAGGCCTCAGCCTCAATCATCCTGTCTACTTCAGTTCTCAGATCTTGTTGAAGCAGTGATATTCAGATTCAGATATCTCCAATTTGCATGTTGTTCACAGAAAATTTTTATATCTTTAATGGCTTGAAGAATTGTCAAGAAAGAAAGTATTTGTGTCCCTTGTTCTGTAGGATTAATGGATACAATTGGTTCTTAAGTCATACGTTCAACTGAGGGCTCAGCAAACCTGCTGATTTTCCCTGAGGCGGGGTTCTTTTCCCCTTACCCATCATCATCACCATCACAGGCTTCCTGTAGCCACCTGTGCAGGCTACACAATATTCTCTGAGTAACTACTGCCAGCTGGGGAACACAGAGTTTCCATAGGCAGCCAGTGGGACAGCAAGGTTTCATGAGCAGTGAACCCCATGCAGTGACTCATAGGTATAGTCACTGTCAGACAATATTTACAATCCAGTAGCGTCAGTAAACGGGAAAGCCAAATCCCATTTGTAACTCAGAATAATAGCATAATGAACCCAGCGTGGGGTACTATTGTACAAGCAAGTACATTCCAGGAGGGGCATTGTAGGTGAGTACAGCATTCACATCATCACATGAAGGCAGGGAGAGCCCCGCCACGCTACATATAGCAGGTTATGAATCTATCCTGGACTTGACCCTATAAACGCATGTGCACATTTGCCTTTGTATATTAGATAGCATCTGCCTCAAGCCCCCCAGAGCTACTGAGGGGAGCAGAATACCTGCCTCTGCTTTCAGTGTACTTCTGAGCAGGGGCTTGGGGATCATCGATTTTTCACCTTGAATTCACTCCACCTCATAAGTGAACCCCAGAACTGTAGCGGGGCAATGTAGCTCAGAAGCTTCCTCCTCTAGCTGACATTCACTTCTGCCACTAGCTAACACCGCAGTCTCTAATGGCATCCCAAGGAACCAGGCAAAGGTACCACCACCTTGTTTCCTTACCAGTATGTCACTGGCATGGTCAGAGGAAACCACTCTTCAACAGAGGCAACATCTGACACCAGCACTGATTGTCATGGCCTCAGTGACCACCATAGGAGTAACTCACATTGTCAGAACTGGACCGATGCCACTAAGGATTTCAGTATTCTGGCTGCCCCAAATTACCAAACAGTCTCATTGCCAGGTGGTTGTATACTCCTCATATGTCCATTGTTTAGCTGCTGCAACGTTGTCACTCCAGTGTGTAGATATCCTTGATGTTGGTGTGAACGACTTACTCAGCAGTGGGGCACCCTCAGCGATATTTGGCTTTGGACATGGGAGGCTTATGTAGGATTAGTCAGCTCCTTCAGGGCAATGCTAGAGTGTGGCCACCATTATCAGCAGTCAGGCCACTCACTCCCACCCCTCCAGCCCCGCCTCCACTTTACCACCGGTGAATAGCCCTGTACATACTGCTAGGGAAGTCGACTAGGGATAATATACATACGATGTTATAGATATAGGTTCTCTCGAGCCTGTGATTAGCAGCCTACCTGATGCATCCAATGGGGATAAAGGCTATTTAAAGTAGGGTGCAGTGCTTAATTTGAGCAGGTGCCTTCAGGTGCTCAGCACCAGCACTTCTTTCACAGGGCCGGAGCTACAATTTCTGACCCTGCAGGTGGTGGTCTCAATATTCATTGTTCAAATTCAAAATAAGAAGAATAACAAACATTGCATGGTGACTGGCTGGTAAATGTTCTTAGACTGACCAGCATGTGCCTATCCAGGCAGGCATGATTGTGTATCACCACGTTAGTGATGATATCATCGCACCGAACACAAATCCAAGAACTCATCCACAAACTATGGCTCGCATTCTATTCCCTGAGTCTGCTTCACACTGCTACTGCCTGAGCCTAAGCCTCCCATTGGATAAGTGTAGCTGGGGGTTGGCTCATGACTGAGTTGAGTCAAGGAAGCTGCAAGAGCGCATTTGGAACTTGGGAGTGAGGGCGCTTGAAACAAAAGTGTGGATTTTCCACTTGATGCGTAGCCAGAGCTGCGTAGCCAGAAAGGCATTTCCTGCAGCCCTCCATTGCTGCTATCCTCAACGTGCTCGATGCGGCTGTGGACCAACACAACGTTTGTGCTCCATTGCGTCACCTGTAGAATCTGTGCGCTGCACCGCAGCATGGTAATTGCTGAGCATGCGTGAGTCCTGTAGGCACCACAGCCATACTTACCGGCATTGGCAGCCTTACGGCTGGGAACAATGCCTGTGCTGTAGCAGGCAGGGTCACAGCAAGCTGAGCTGTGGATGAGGATGCCGTTGCCATCCCTGGACCTACTAATTACAGACAGCACTAGAAGTGACATCACCGGCTGTGCTCGAGCAGCCTTCTGTTCGGCAATAAACCCAGTCATACCGCACAGATTAATATATGCAAAAAAGCATTTTCATTTGGTGTACATTTTGTTTTTGCACTCGGTGTAGGTAATAAAGTAAAACATGCCATCTTCCACTTCTTTAGGAATGACAACAGGAAAACGCAGAGTTCAAAATAGCAGGGACATGTGTACGCTGACGATAGGGGTCACAGGCAGCAGCAGTGTTATAGATGAGAGAGAGAGCAGGAGTAAAGAGGAGAAAGAAACAACAGGAGAGGAGAGAGATAAGACAGAGCTAATTAGAAGAAAAGGAGAGCAAATTAGATACAAAGAGAAAGCAGCCATGATGTGAAGAAGAGAGCATTAGGAAGAGATAAGATAGAATGAAAGGATGTAGAGGACAGGCCTGACGAAAACAAGCAGACAAATGATAAAACGGAGACACAGCTAATCACTCCTAGAGGAGTGATAATAAAGAGCCAAGATCGAGGGGGGAGAGAGAGCAGAGCATGGATAAATGTAAAGAGGAAAAAGGGCAGGGCTAAAATTAATAGAGGGCAGAAAAACAGGGAATAAGGTACCACACCAGGTGTGACAAAGATGAGAGAAAACAATTAGAGAGGTGAGAGGATAGACTCTTACAGCAAAGATTTAGGGGACAGACAACAGATAAAGGTTAGAAGATAGAGACTGAGGCAGTGAGAGTGTTGAAAGTGGGGTCACCGGAGGAAGAAGTGAGCTGTGGGCTCCTTGGCAACATTTTCAGCACCTGCACTTGTACTGCAATATAAGTAGACTCTATAAAATAGGATTGGCTCCTGGTGGTGAACGTTTAATGGACTAAGGCACATTTCCACATATAATGTGACACTATCTGTACATCCAGATCGCCTTGAGAGAAGTGGGAGCAGCACTGGGGACAACTTTTGAACCTTGGAATTAGCTTGACCACTCCACTTCATGTCTTCATGTTTCTAGTCTTGAGCTTTCAGCCAACCAATCATTGGACAGATCATTGCTCTCAAGTTTTAAGTCTAAGTACCTCAGTGCAAGTGAACTCAAGCTTCACAGTTCCTTAAGTTATCCTATTAAACTCCAGAGATGGAAACCGTGTCCATGATAACACAGAGCGAAGCGGCTCCCTTCTCAGTATACTGAAGGGTGTTGTGCTCGCTGAAGCTGATGCTTTTCGAGACATAGCATTAGAATGATGGAACCCACCCCATTACACTAAGGCCCTTTGTTGTCCTTTGATGGGCCAATGCATGTCAGCAGAGATGCTGATTTAGGAAGGGAGGGGAGCCTCAGGAAATTATTGGGATTTAATGATCATTTTCAACAGCATGACTGCCTCGATGTGATGTTTGTATGTGTAGATGGAAAACAATAAGGATTTTTTTTGAACGGATGTGTATTGTAGGCTTTTCTGCATAAAAATCAAAGGAGTCGAACCCTGATGCAGATACTGCAGACAGGATCTTACTTCTTCGTGCATGGCTTCTGTATAGAGGGCGGAAATCTTAATCATGTTTGATCTTCCCCTTTTGTTAATATAGAAGCAAGATTACTTTTCTTGCTGCAGCTCGTTTTTCCGTTAGAATGGTGTCTCTCGGTGTTGCTCATCGACACGTCTTTAAGGGAACACTTCCTTGTTCTTCTACTTTAGCGAAACGCTCAATTAAATCAGACATTCATTTTAGATAGAACAACTTTACAAAGGTGAATGCAGCTCCTTAATGACAGTTTTTTTTTCCCGTAAAAGTATCTTGAAACCTCCATGCTAGTTATTGAATTACTCTGACACAGGAACAGTTCCCTGGTGCATCTCTGCGAACATGCGAGAGAAATAACCAAAATCCCCCATCTGACATGGATTCCTTAGAGCCCGTGTATCCTTCATGCTTTAATGATGTACTTCGACAGCTTCCAAATATACCATTAGACGTGGTGCGGATCAAAATTAACGGCTACTTTGTCGCAGCGGGAGATAAGTTCCAAAAATTCAGACGAGGAGCCAACCCCTTCATCTTTATCCCGACTTTTTTCGAATCTCTGATGGCAATATGCGAGCCGTGAGGTGACCGTGACATGGAAATAACACTGACGAGATACCCTAGTTTATTTACAGATGCATCCGCTTTTGGCGTAGTGTCATGGAAAGAGACGTGCACTAAATATACTGTTCCAGCGTGGCTTAGCCTACAGAGTAATCTTTATTTATACGCTAAATATAGCACGTGTGAAATGTGTCAATTAGCAATGCTTCTGAGCAGCGCTGCCCTCGTGATAAGGCTGGGAATAGATTTTGTGGAAAGGGCATAACATTTTTATTAGAAATGTATTTAGAAAACATTCAAGGATAGGTTGAAAGCAAGAAATGAATCAATTGCAATCAATTTTATGAAATCGTTTACTCGAATTAGAGCAGTACAATGTTGAAAGTACCATTAAGAGGCTCAGGGCCAATTACGGCCGGTTCACATCCTCCGTTTCAACATTAAAATGTAACTCCAACTGTTTCTTTCTTTTTAAGTTAGAACATTATACCCCCATTTGGGTGGAATGTGTTCTAACCGCTTTAAAACCCTTCTGTCTCAGTCAATAAGTGTTATTAAAGGCCCTCACCCTTGTTATAGGTCCTCGCCTACAGCTCATGCTTATAATTCAGGGTTTGGTCCGTAGTTATTGCACTCGACAACGAGCTGTAATGCTTACTTAATAGCTAATAGGCTAAGCTTTCTGTTTCTGAAAATGCCTTCTCTGAAAAGTTTACTCAGTTGAATACTTTCAGTAAATATTTTTCATCCAGTCCAATAAATTCATGGTCGTCGCACTTTCCAAATATACCCAGAGCTATTCACAGAGATAACTTACACTTGTTAGTAATTTACACTTGTAATTTACTTTTACACTTTTGAGTAACTTTACTTCTTTTGGCTACTCACAAACTCCAACTGTAAAGTTACTCAATAGTGTACACTTACACAGCTGGGCATCCTGATAAAGGGAGTAGAGCAAAATGTATGAGTGTAAATTAATCCTGCCAAAAAAAGGAAGCAATAGTAAATTCCAGCACCAAACATGGCAAAACTAAAGATATTGATAAGTTGTGGGTAGATGCACAGCTTTTTATTTGTATAATCTCTTTTTTAGTTAAGATTCTGTTATTTTGGTGGTGCTCAATGTGGAGACGTCGAGGGCCCACGACGTCAAGTAACAGTTTATTCGTGAAGCCAGAAGAAATCTGGTGTCATCCCGTATTGGCACACACAGTTTCGTGTCTTATGTGGAAAAAAGACACTTTCATACCTTTTCATGACATCTTCTTATTTATTTCATCATTTTCAATTTTTTTCTCATATTTCATCAAATATCATCATTTATACCTCAGGCGTTATCAGAAAAAACATATCCAATGCATTTCGGGCATTTGAATGACATGCCCTTCATCAGGGATTGACACTACAAAAAAGAATGTGAACGGATATTAGGATCAAATCTCTACGGTAAATATATCAACACGCTAGTGGTTATACTGTTGTAAATTTTGCTAACTCATGTTCACTGTTATGTTGTACATTTAAAAATGAAACTCGTGCTCTCAGAAAACCAACATGGATAAAATGTAAATAAATTGGTGTCCACTTACAAGCCTGGTGTGAGTAATCGCGATAATCTAAAAAGTGGGGGGAAAAAAGATCGTGAGCAGTGGGTTCTATGTCGAGTCGGTTCATAACGCGGTAGCGTTAGAGTAAAAAATTCGAGCGGGTACTAACCTGGAGTTTAGAGTGTCTCGCGTCTCGTCCGGAGTTAACAGTTTAAACTCGCCGGTGAAACTGAATAGTTTCCGGTGTTCTTAAATTCAACTATTGGGTTTCCCGCGATCATGTGTTTAGTCATGTGTTTTATAGATAAGGAAAAAAGACTACCCGGTTGGTGGTCATGATGTTCGTAAAAATGATTACGTGTGGTAATAAAAAAGTAACCTAAGGGTCTAAAAGGATGCGAACCGTCAAATGTAAAGTGAATGTGTTGTCCCGTGGGGAAATGTTGTAAATGTTAAAAAGCGATCTACTGCAGGATCGAACCGCTGACAACAAAAAAGAGTGTTGTGTGAATGAACTGAGCTATTTCAATCTAAGTACATCTTGAGCTAGCAAAAAACTCAACCATATGATATTTGGAGCATGCACAGTTACAACATGGTCAATTATCAGAGCAATACCATTATAGGTAACAAGAAAATTCAATTCTTTCGTTTAAACCTGTTGGTTTCTGAGTGCATAATTTATAAATCCAGTGGTTTTCTCGTCTCAATAGTAATTTGTTATTATTGACTCCTTCATATTTGGGAACAATCTCTAGAACAATGAACTTCAATTGGGAAACGTTATGTTGTAGTTCTGTGAAGTGTGCTGCTAATGCTGATTTTGTGTTCTTAAGTCTTATATTAGATTTATGTTCGTTGAGACGTACTTTGATTCGTCTCTCTGTTTTTCCCACATATGTTTTGCCGCACGGGCATTTGATCCCGTATATTAAGTTGCTAGAGTCACAGGTTGCATTAACTCTTAACTTTATCGGGTAGCCTTTAGTTGGATGGTTGAAAGTGTGGCCTCTCATGATAGAATTACAGTTACCACAATTAAGACAAGGTTTAGTTCCGAGATATGTGATTGGGTCGCTGGTTTTGTTCTGCAGAATTTCGCCTAAGTTTTTTGTTCTGGTATAAGCGAATATCGGAGGTTGGTTAAATGATTGTTTAAAATCTGGTTCAAGGTTGAGAATCATCCAATGTTTCAGTATAATCTGTTTGAACTTTCTGCTGTTGGTGCCAAATTTAGAAACCACTACTGTTCGAGATGTCTGAGAAATTTTTGCAAAGAGGTTACCCTAGGAGTCTCATTGAAGAAACTAAAAAGAAAATGGAAAAATCTGATAGATCTAAACTGTTGACACCAACCATAAAAACTGAACAAAACCGAACAGTAGTGGTTTCTAAATTTGGCACCAACAGCAGAAAGTTCAAACAGATTATACTGAAACATTGGATGATTCTCAACCTTGAACCAGATTTTAAACAATCATTTAACCAACCTCCGATATTCGCTTATACCAGAACAAAAAACTTAGGCGAAATTCTGCAGAACAAAACCAGCGACCCAATCACATATCTCGGAACTAAACCTTGTCTTAATTGTGGTAACTGTAATTCTATCATGAGAGGCCACACTTTCAACCATCCAACTAAAGGCTACCCGATAAAGTTAAGAGTTAATGCAACCTGTGACTCTAGCAACTTAATATACGGGATCAAATGCCCGTGCGGCAAAACATATGTGGGAAAAACAGAGAGACGAATCAAAGTACGTCTCAACGAACATAAATCTAATATAAGACTTAAGAACACAAAATCAGCATTAGCAGCACACTTCACAGAACTACAACATAACGTTTCCCAATTGAAGTTCATTGTTCTAGAGATTGTTCCCAAATATGAAGGAGTCAATAATAACAAATTACTATTGAGACGAGAAAACCACTGGATTTATAAATTATGCACTCAGAAACCAACAGGTTTAAACGAAAGAATTGAATTTTCTTGTTACCTATAATGGTATTGCTCTGATAATTGACCATGTTGTAACTGTGCATGCTCCAAATATCATATGGTTGAGTTTTTTGCTAGCTCAAGATGTACTTAGATTGAAATAGCTCAGTTCATTCACACAACACTCTTTTTTGTTGTCAGCGGTTCGATCCTGCAGTAGATCGCTTTTTAACATTTACAACATTTCCCCACGGGACAACACATTCACTTTACATTTGACGGTTCGCATCCTTTTAGACCCTTAGGTTACTTTTTTATTACCACACGTAATCATTTTTACGAACATCATGACCACCAACCGGGTAGTCTTTTTTCCTTATCTATAAAACACATGACTAAACACATGATCGCGGGAAACCCAATAGTTGAATTTAAGAACACCGGAAACTATTCAGTTTCACCGGCGAGTTTAAACTGTTAACTCCGGACGAGACGCGAGACACTCTAAACTCCAGGTTAGTACCCGCTCGAATTTTTTACTCTAACGCTACCGCGTTATGAACCGACTCGACATAGAACCCACTGCTCACGATCTTTTTTCCCCCCACTTTTTAGATTATCTCGATTACTCACACCAGGCTTGTAAGTGGACACCAATTTATTTACATTTTATCCATGTTGGTTTTCTGAGAGCACGAGTTTCATTTTTAAATGTACAACATAACAGTGAACATGAGTTAGCAAAATTTACAACAGTATAACCACTAGCGTGTTGATATATTTACCGTAGAGATTTGATCCTAATATCCGTTCACATTCTTTTTTGTAGTGTCAATCCCTGATGAAGGGCATGTCATTCAAATGCCCGAAATGCATTGGATATGTTTTTTCTGATAACGCCTGAGGTATAAATGATGATATTTGATGAAATATGAGAAAAAAATTGAAAATGATGAAATAAATAAGAAGATGTCATGAAAAGGTATGAAAGTGTCTTTTTTCCACATAAGACACGAAACTGTGTGTGCCAATACGGGATGACACCAGATTTCTTCTGGCTTCACGAAAAAACTAAAGATATAACTGAATGATTTAGAAGATTTAAGTTGGTTTAATCTTTTCAAGATATGAATACAATTTGCTCCATAAGGCTCTGGACGTAGTGGTTCTGAAGTCATGGGCATGGACATTGTTGTCTACACTTCTCAAAAGCTGACCAAGACTCACCAGGCCATCAAAAGCAGCCATCTTTAAGTGATTTATTTTACCATTGTAAAAAGGATGCTATGGAACTTGCCTAGTGGCCATCTTTGAATGGTATTTCTTAATCTCTTTCTACCAGCAGCTGTGTCTGTGCATGAGTGGTGGCATTCCTGAAATACTTTTTCATAAAGTTTTACGAAAAAACATTCAAAGATGACCCCCAAGTAAAAGGTAGCCTCCTTGGAACAAAAAAAGCATAGGCAAAGCCAATCAGTCTGCACCCTGGTATTACAGGTGACACCTGTTGGTTTATTCAATTCTTGTTTATGCCACCAAGCTTTATCTTTTTTAGTCTTTACTTTCTGGCTAAACCATACTATCAAATACTCATAGAAAGCTCATTTTGCCCTGAGGATCCCACTGGATTAATTGGCTATAAGTATATGTAGGAAATTGGGTTATTACTTAAGAAAGGTGACTACCCACTTTGAGTAATCAACACATTCATTGTCAGGATCAACTACTAAAGTCACAAAATTACCCTGAACTCAACCTAATAGTATCCACAGCATAGAGCTGACCGGCATAACTTAGAGGCAATTTGTAAAGGACCCTATTATGATGTCAGTCAGACCTCCACCAACAGGCCAAAGGTGCTGTCCACCCAACATCTAGGCCGGCGGTTCAACTGCTGTATTACGATATCGACAGTCAGAGCACATCGTGCAGGGGTAAGACTGCCGCCTATGAGAGGCTTACAGAGCCCGTCCGGGCAACGGTTGGAGCCTAATCCCAACAAGGAAGACAGTGACTGCGGAGGTACCGCAGTATGGATTAGGATGCCAGTTTCCAACAGTCTTTGCCTGGTGGTCCCATTTCAATGATAACACCAGAAAGGTACTTTGGGTGCCCCCAGTAGACCTCCCATACACAGTTGGCCTCTGCTATGTTGCCAGGGGGGCACATGTGGTGTCCCCCCATACATCCATGCTCCGTGTAGTGCATGGATGTTTTCAGAATGCTTTTTACTATTGCAGCTTGTGTAGCAACCATTTTTTGGGGCCGCTCCAAAAGCGGAAATAGTAAAAAGAATTTGACAACTGCCTGTATGCCGTCATATTATAATTCGGCTATCAGGACTGCTGACTCCTTGTCAGACGGTCTTGTGCCCAAAACGATGGCTGTCGGACGCTCATCTGACCGCCATCATACTGAGGCCCTAAGTAGTTATTTACTACCAAATAGTAATGAAGTCAGAATACAACACAAGAGGAGTCTTAAACCAATTTAGAAAACATAAGTACATTTTAATAAATAAAATTACACCAAAATCACAAAAATGCAATAAGGGGTACTAGAGAGTTTACATTTTAAAATTTAAAACAAAGATAGTGCAAAAAAAGTATTAAACACCAAACTGTGGTCTTGGACAATGCCGTAAAATTCACCATCAAAACAGTAGCAGTTTAGTGCTCTGACTGTGCACCAGGGTTCCAATTATTACTCAGAAAACTCTCAAGGGAAGCAAGAAGTCAGCTCCATGTCTGGGGCGTCCACACTTAACAGTGTCGCATGGGCCGTGGCCAAGATAGCAGTAGGTTAGGACTCATTTCCCGACTGCTCCGTCCCGCCGCCTTTCAAAGCTCAATATTAGCACCTGCCGGCTCACTCCCAGTGACCCCCAGGGATAAATGTTGGCACCGGGGACCAGGCTCCTCTGTCAAACCTGGAGGGAGATGAACTGTAGCCAGCAAACCCAAACATTGGGGAGCAATGCCTATCAGGCCTGCGAGGCGCAGCCACAGCCTTTGGAGTGCGTCCTGACCTTCAGCAAATCAGCAAAGCGGAGCGGGGAAAGCAAAATTCCAGGGCCCCCCAGCCATCGTAGCGATGCCGGAAGACAGGAAGAGCCGACAGACTTGAGTGGGAATGACCCAGGGCCCCCAACATAGAACCCGGGGAGCTCTGTCTGGCAGGGCTGCAAGGCGTGGCAGTGACCTACAGATCGTGACCTGACCCAAAGTAAGAAGGGTGGCATAGAGCAGGGGGAAAGAGACTCCAGCTCTCCCCAGGAACTATGATCGGTTCCAGAGGGATAGAGACACACACAGGCTCGGGTGGTGATGACCCGGGTCCCCCGATACAGATCAGAAGGACGCAATGCCTGGCAAAGCTGAGGGGCACGTCTGTGGCCTGCTGAGTGCGGCCTGACCCAAAACAATCCTGTGGAGCAGCCCGGCGGGGCCCACATCTTGGTCCAGTTAAGATCCTTGGGACTGGCGTGCATCGGCGCTGCGGTGAGTGACCGGCGCTGCTTTGCTGACCCCTGCCTCAGACACCGGGTAGATCCGGGTGCGTCAGGAGGCCCCACAGGGGTGAGAGACCCAGGGTGGGAAAGTCGGCCTCCCCATCCCTTTGAGCAACTATCTCCGGCCTGCTGGCGGGCTCTGACTGGGGTCCAGTGACAGCCCTGGGGCCCAGGGGCACCGCGGTGTAGCCCTAGGACCTGCTGCAGGCATCAAGCACACACCAGACCAGGGCTGAGGCCCATAACACATGGCCCACCCCCAGCAGCTGAAAACCCCCATGCACCAGTGAGTGTTCCACATAACGCAAAAAGACCATCTGGGGCGTGAAGTGTGGCCTCTCCCTCCTCACAGTGAGTACCCCTCGACCGGTGATACGGACCTCGCAGAACACTGTGATCGGAGCCATATAAACATAAAGGTGCATAGAACTGCTTGGGCCCGGAGGAGACCCCGGTGTTAGCAGCCAACACAGAGGTAAAGCGTGAAAGGTCTACGGGGATGGAGTAAGCCAACTTTACTACTTCCTCCTGGTCAAAGGGCCCAGTGATTACAGGTTTGCAGATGATTCTGAGGGGGCGGAAGGGGAGGCCTATCAAGAAAAGGGACTGAACGGCCCCAGGAGAGAAAGGCTCCATGTAGCGGAAGGGCCCGCAATAACTCCAGCAGAGGTGCCATAAGAGGGGAATGAGTGTTCAAGCTCCTTCTTGGTGACACTTCCCGGTAGAGACGGGGCATGAGGGGCCAAAGGAGCTTGGAGCGGAGTGGCAGACTCACGCTTGTCTAGCATGAACTAAGAGGGATAGCGGACATTGCAACTTTTCCCTCAACCGCGCCCCCTCTTAAAGGGTTCTGAAGCCCCCCCCCCCCCACTAGTCATCCGCCCGAATTAGAGCACGAGGAAGAGACAGCATCCACATATGGGCCAGGAGTTGTGACCAGCCATCAGGACTGTGGAAGCTTCAAACAACATGCCAAGCAAACACCAAGACTGCAAATAGGGCTGTATGGCCGGGACAAGGACAAAGAAAGAACAATCCCTAAAAGAAATGTTCGGGAAGACAGGTAACTTGGGGTCAGAAGATACACCCATATCCCAAAGAGTGGAATCCCGGTTGGAGACAGATGAGGGAGGGGGTCCGATAACTAAAGCATACATGGAATCAATATTCACCTCTCTACATGCGGACCTGCAAGCAATGAAAATGGAAATCGCCTGTGACCTCCGAGAGATCTGCAGGGACTTGGATGAAGTCAAAGATAGAGTGGCCGAGCTCGGAGACAGGGACTCGAGTCGGGTGGAGGAGGAAGACTAGCTCCAGCAAGAAGTCTTTAGGTTGAAAGACCAACAATTAGACCTTCAAGTGCACAATGAAGATCTTGAGAAAAAGTTCGGAGGAATAATATAAGAATAAGAGGAGTGCAAATCAGAACAGAGGGCCCCAATCTACATGAGTACTTTACGGACCTCCTTCGGCATGTATCGGGCCTTCCGCAGACCTCTTCGGTAAACAACTGGATTCGGTGCAAAGGGTGGGCCCTGACAGACCAGGAAAAGGGCCCCCAGCTGACATCCTGGTGTGTGCCCACAATTTCCAGATCAAGGAAGACATCCTCAAGAAAGCTAGGGACTCAAACCAAGTTCATTTCAAAGGCCACTCCCCGACTTTCTTTCAAGATCGCACCAGAATCACCCTTCAGAAGGGCAGAGATTTTTGCCTCGTCACAGAACGCCTGTGGAAGGCCAAAATTCCCTGTGCCTGTGGTCACCCTTTAAGTATCATCTTTAGACATGAAGGGGTGCCTCACCATATTATATCTCTCAAAAAGGCATGCGCTCTCATGAATCTCGATGTCCAGGAAAATGCAGTGGATCAGCTCTCATCCCCTAAGCTTCAACTGCCAGCCAGTCAGAGGGTGACAAACAACCACGGCAGGCTTAGACCGGACTTTGAAACCATCAACAAGGAGAGACAAGCAGTGTTGCAGGCCCTCTCCTCTGAATCCACCATTCTAACGACTCAGTGATCTAGCAATGATTCTGACTCAGGGGGCTGGGGTGGGTCTGGTGAGGACCCAAACAAGGCAGCAGAGGAGTGGAAGGACTTTTGAGTGGCTCAATGACTCACCCTCTACACGCCCGGCGGACCTATACTGGGTCTCCTTGGAGGTACTTCTCCAGAACAGTTCCATCTTGGCAGAACACACCTCATCCCAACTCGTCGGATTTGATGGACTCTGAAATCCAATTATTGCATTTCTTCTGTTTAAAGTATCCTTTGCGTTAATTAAAGGGGTATTTATATCTTCTTTCTCTTCTCCTCCTCCGCACTTGGTAGCCCGGTCAAGGGCAAAGTGATTCTATCCTACTTAAAGCCCTCTGGGGAAGTTATTTGCTTACTACAAGATACCCATTTGCTCACTAGGGACACCCATTGCATGTGCTCCCCGCGGTTCTCCAGGCTCTCAGACTCATCCAAGATGAATCGGGTAGCCATCTTAATTGCTCAGAGCTTTCAAGGAAAAGTATTTAAGACCATTACAGAACAAAAAGGTAGAGCACTAGGACTTAGAATACAGTGGGGTCTTACACAGTTCACAGAAGTGTCCATGTATGCCCTGAACAAGGTTCAGTAGCTTTTCCTACTTAGCTACCTTACACAAGTGTTGGTCACTCCTGACTGGGAGGAAGTGATTGGGGGAGACCTGAACCTAGTAATGAACACAGACGTAGACAGCTCCGGACAATGCAGAACACAAATGGGGACACTCTCACAGACTGGACATCACTGCCTTACGAATAGCACACTCAATAACGTATGGAGGCAGACACACCCTTCTACAAGAGACTTCACATACTTCTCGGCAGCCCACAAAACCTATGCCTGAATCGATCATTTCCTAATCACAGACGCCCTAGTGGGATGCATAGCCGAAGCAATGATAGAGCATGAACTCATCCCGCTATCGCTAAACCTTGGTGCCGCCAAGCCCCGCCAGTCCTGTTGGCATCCTCCAGATGCGCTGCTCCACTCAGACCAGACATCGAAGGGAATCCTTAAGACACTTAGAGACTATCTCACCAATAATGACAGGGAGGGGGTGTGCCCAGACTCTCTATGGGAAGCATTAAAATTAGTCACTCGGGGGAAACTAATAGCCAGATCAGCAGGGGATAATAAACTTAGAAAGGAACATAGAAAGGAGATAGAAGCAGCTGTAGCGGAATTAGAATCTATACACAAATACACTGGTGCCCCTTGGGTGTGGAGGGAATTAGAACGGAAACAACTCATCCTTCGCAGGCCTAACCTCGATAGAGCAGAATACACCCTGCTACGCCTACAACATAAATTCTTTCTTAGTGGCAATCTCTCAGGCCGCAAGCTCAACCATAAATTGCATCAAACAGAGACCTCGGGGTTGATCCCAGCAGTTAAAGCCCCATCCGGGACAATAGTCCTTACAGACACTGAGATTGCAGAGGTTTTCAGTGCCTTTTACTCCAAGCTCTATTCGGTGGTAGACTCCCCCAGCGGAGATTTAGCTGCCTACTTCCAAGGAGTGCAGCTGACTACGCTGTCAGTGGACATGGTCTCTTACATCAATCGCCCTATTCAGGTGGAGGAGGTAATTGCAGTGATTGCCCGTCCCAAAATAGCAAAGCCCCTGGGCCCAGAGGGCTTCATCCCCTTGTTCTATAAGAAATGTTGCTAGGTTCTCACCCCCATACTAACACAACTTTTACATTTTTGTATCAACACTGGGGCACTACCCGATTCCTTCTAAGAAGCCTCAGTATCAGTAATCTTAAAACCCATGAAAGATCCCCTGGAATGCGTGTCCTACCACACAATTTAGCTGCTTAATGTGGACGCTAAAATTTTCACTGGTATTTTGGCAGCGCGCATTAATCCGTACATGACCGGGCTTATCAACCTGGACCAAACCGGGTTTATCTCGACTAGGCAATGCGGGGACAACACAAAGTGCCTCATAGATCTCATTGCACGTTCCCGACGGAAGGCCCTTCTGCTGTCTGTCGACGCACAGGAGGCCTTTAATAGGGTCCATTGGCCATTACTAATGGAGATGCTCCATTGTTTCGGCTTTGGGGAGAGGTTCCTTGGCTGGCTGAAATGCCTATACAAAACACCTAGAGCATCGGTTAGGGTTAACGGGTTCTCCTATGGGTTTTTTCCAATACACAGGGGAACCTGACAGGGGTGCCCACTCTCCCCTCTTTTGTTTGCCTTGTATATGGAGCCAGTGGCCCAGAGGGTTAGAGATAACCGGGATCCGTCTCGGGGCAGACACACATACTATCAGCCTATACGCCGATGTGATCCTGCCTCTGACAAACCCAGTGACCTCATTAATGGCCCTAGAAAGTGAGTTGTCCCGCTTTACCGAGGTATCAGGATTTAAGGTTAATCTTCATAAATCGCAAATACTAAACCTATCCATGCCCCCTGCCACAGATGAAGCCCTGGTTAAACAATTTCCCTTCTCCATTGCTAGTCATCACATACCATATCTAGGAATTCTCCTGGCGCGTACACTGGGCAAAACTTTAAAATGCAATTATAGCCCACTTTTGGATCAGACTTACAAAACTCTAGCAACATGGACACAATCGGGTCTCTCATGGGCAGGCTGTATAGCTGCAGTCAAGATGACGAATATTCCACGTATACTTTACATCTTTCAAACTATTCCCCTTGCAACCCCACCGGCCGACCCTGCGGAACCTTCATAAAGCCATAAATTGATTTATCTGGGGTGGGAAGCAACCACAACTTAGTTTTTTACAAATTACAAAGACTAAATCATCTGAAGGGGGTATGGGGGTCCAATAGTATCACTATATTTTCAAGCTTCTCAGCTACGCTTCATCCTGGAGCGGAATCGTCCTCTTTCGCAGAAACACTGGACATTAATCGATCAAATGATAGTGGGAATAAGTATTTGGCATGAAATCTGGCTCCCAAGCAAACATAGGGCATGGGGACTCTACTCCTCTCCTGTCACGGCGACGACTCTAAAGGTTTGGAATGCAACAGGGATTCGGCACAGGTTCACTTCCTTCCCCACCCCATGACCCCACTGGTTGACAACCCAGACTTTCCATCAGGGTGTAAATCAGAGGCTTTTCAGCGGTTGCGTGAGAAGGGCTGCAAAAGGATAGGCTCCCTTTTTGACCAGGAAGGAATTATTCCTTTCCACCAGCTTTAGGCAGACTACGCAACCCCCGCTTCGGACTACTACATGTATAATCAAGCGTGTCACTGGGTAACCTCTCCAAAGGTACGAACAGGGGCCTAAGCGAATGCAGTTCAAAAAGTGGCTTGTTACCAAGGATGATGATAAACGCCTGATATCAGAAATATATGCTTTCCTCTCCTCAGACACCTCACCCGCAAAAACCAAAGGACAGATAAGATGGGAGGAGGAAATAGGCAGACACCTTACGAGCAAAGAGTGGCAGGAAATGTATTTTAGAGCACACCATACAGCTCATAACATTTCAGGTGCAGAAGCTCCGTACCTGGTAGCGGCGTATTGGTATTTAGCGCTGGCCCGGTGTTGGACCCGGCCCTTTTGGCAGGTTCACCCCGAGACTTTTTGCTTTTTCCTGGCCTGTTTCTGTGACCAGGTGTTGGTGATTTTAGGCCTCTGCGCACTTTTTCACTGTGGTACAGTGTAAAGTGCTTGAGCTCTCTGTGTATGTGTGGTGAGTGACCTGCCCTCGAATAGGAATGAATAGGGAATATGTATGCCCATGGTACTTCCTGATGTGTGGGGAGTGCAGGGTCGAGTTTGATATGTACGAACTCGTGAGATTGAATGCTGCGTAATGATATATGCGGCATGACTGTGTCTAGTGTAGAAGTGCCACTTTTAGAAGTTGGCATATTTGTGTAATTGTGTCTGGCGTGTGATTGGCTGGTGAGCCTGGTCCAGGAGTACCTGGGCCTGCTTGTGGATTGACTGTCTGGTTTGAGGGTGACAGGGGCTGGGGAGCCCCAGGAGGTTGTCTGAGTCAGCCCGTGGATGAAAGGCTGCTTCTGCTGCCAGGGAAGTGGGAGGAGATGGCACCTGGGAGTGAAGAGGGCTGTGCCTGCCTGCCACAATGCTGGCTCCACCTCCTGCTGGGAGACTGTCGCCTCTGCCCCTCACAGTCAAAGGAATTCCCTATAACCGGTTCTAGCTGGTTCTCACACTGCCTGCACCCTTTAGACAAAGGATTTTACAGTATAAAAAGGGGCTGTGTCCCCTTCCAAAATGTTCTTGTTTTGCCAAACTTGAAACTACCAGGGGCGTGCTGCTGCTTGGGCCCAGGGGAATCCCTGGGCCCTGCCCAGCCCCTGGATACTTGCTGGACCTGGAAGCCTTGTCCTGTGATGTCCTACATTCCTTGGAGGACCTTGTGGCTGGACTTTTGGTGACTTTCTGTTGCCCTGGCGCCTGGGAGCGCTTTCCTATGGTCCGGCTCTGCTTCTAGCGCTTGGAAGCGCTTTTGTGACTGTCGTATCGCTGGGGAGCGCTTCCTCTGCCTTTGTCGCCTAGGAGCTCTTCATTCGTGCTAGCGAGTGCCCACCTCGCTTATTTGCTATTTTTTTATATTTTTACTCGAGGGAGCCCACTCCTCGGTTACTTTAGTCCCAGCCTGCAAGTGCCTGAAACGGGCTGCCACGCTGCCCGCGACGACCTGGAAGTGGTTGGCTGGCCGGCCAATTGCGGAGCGGCCCGACCGGAAGTCCCGCCCTCGGGGAGTACTGTCTTCTAACAGGTTTGTAGCAGGCACCCAGCTTTTTGACGGTGGGCCGCCAGGATGGGGGCCGGTTTTCCGCCCTGGGTGGCCGTTTTTGTTACAGAGCTGTTTTTGCAGAATAGCTTTAAAATCGGCCCCTGTAACAAAATCAGTGAAATATGGCCTTGGCAAACAGCTCGGCGCACCCCCAACCCCACGGGTGCTGGCCAAGCACTTTGTCAGGGCTGGATTTGGTTCCCAGTCCGGCCCTGACTTTTGCCCTTGTATTACATGAGGCCCAGCTTAAAAGGCCAGAGATAATCAAGCAAATTTCTAGACAAGTAGCCTATTGTAGCCCACTGCCTTCGCTGCCTGCCCCCTGGTTGTTGGTATTTAGCTGTGTCAATCTCATAAGGTCACTGCTTCCAGTGTCGGCTACTGACTATATATCATATGAAATTTCTGAAGCTGTGCTGATATATATACACATAAAAAGAGTTATTCCATAAACAGTGTTGCATGCCCTAAGTGAAAGTAACACTTATTATTAATTGATACCCTTCTTCACAATAGGAGCACTAATCCACCCCTGTTTTGATGCTGACGACTCAATCACGCTGCCGCCAAAAGAGCTCCTCGATTTCTTTGATTCAACATAAGGTATTTCCTTTCGAGGCAGATTTGTTCATTCTTATATTGGACTGTACACTTGATATCTATTCTTACACTCTTTTGCTCTTGTTTCATGTTAATATTCTATGTCCTGAAGCATAAGTACCCAACATTTATACAGACTTTGGAATTTCTTATTGTTCCATTGGTGATTATATTAAACACCCTATTGCACAGTTTTCTATCACTTGCTGTGTGATCACCTGAGCACTAAGTATTTTCTTTTTTTTAACGTGATACAAAGATCATTGTGGATTAAGTATACAACTGTTCATGCTCATGATGTGTTCATCTGTTTAGTGATGACAGTATAATGTTTCCTTGATTTAATTCCTCCAAATAACAATTGTTGCACATGTGTGATATACTGAGTCAGGCAAGTATGGTAACCATGAACTCATTGAGTCCCCACTGCCAAAACGTTGTAGGCTGACATGGTTCAACACATTTAGTCAAATGTCCAGCTGAGTAATACATTGGTGAGTATGGAGCTCTTGATGCAATACCATTAGCCATTGTCTCTTTTCTCTTGATTTTTTACACAATAGTGCAGAGACTAACTAATAATAGAGATACTTTGAAATTTAGAGCATTGTCCAAACCCAGATTCAGGCTACCAAAGCTACTCAAAACACACCTGACATATTATCTGGCCAGCAACATCCCATGCAGGCCTCTTCTGACTCTGTATATCCATCATTAAGGATTTACAGCAAGCAGCCAGGACTTCAAAGCCAGTTTTTCTGCTAAGGTCTGGTGACAAACGTACTCTTATGCCTTACACATGATGCATTGGTAAACACAAATTAATTATGATGTACCTCATTTACCTTCTGAGGTGACTTGTTTTATAAAGATACTTTTAGATGTGCATCATTCAAATGAGTGGAAACAGAAAACCTATGCCTAGCTGAGAAATAAATGTCAATTGAATAAATGCAAATACAGGAGTGAGAGTCAAATTTGAAGACATCAACATAGTGAGAAAAGCTGGATGGGTAAGACGGTAAGCCAAAATGGTGTCTGATGTCTGTGTGATGGCCAATTTCAGGAAGTCATGTTAATCTGAAGGATCTTTCACACATCTGAAATTTGGCTGTGCTAGGGCAGCAAACAGTTTAAATATTAGTATGACATCACACACACAGGGCTGATCCCCACTGTGCTGCAGCCCAACAGGAAGATCAGGAGCACAGCATCACATAAATAGAAATCACTAATTCTATCTAGAGTTCAGTCTTTGATGAGAATTATTTTAAGTTTTCAAGGATTTAAGTTTTTTAAAGTTAGTAGAATATCTTTATTCAGAATTATGTTTTATTCATTTTACATTCAAATAATCAAGCAAGAAAAATGGTTAATTAATTAGAATGAAAAGCATTAGGCATAGTCCTGAAAGGAAGAAATCCCTATTCTAAGAATGGGGTAAAAGGTATCAGTAGGAACCCATAAGAGTTCATATTCAAAAGAGAATGATATCATGCATAAAGTTCAAATTATATTCTCAGTGCAACAATTGATCAAAGGAGGACTCCCCATAAAGAGAGGTTAATGAAACTCAGTAGAGTCTCAAAGCAATAAGGGATAAGGCAGGGGAAATGTGCAGTCGCAACCACAATAAATAAAAGGGACTGGGGCAAAATTGGTTGAGTATATGGCATGGCAGGGACAAATGGTGTAGAGTCAGTGTTAATCTACTCTAGGAGCACATATTATTCTAAACAGGTAAAATGTATGTTGCAGTTAATGTTGAATCTTCTCCTGCTTGTGAGTTGCAGCCTACCTGTGCCCCAGATTGCAGTGACCAGAGTCCCGGAAGTGGTAAGGAGACAGACTAGTGCTGTCTCTTCCCAAGACAAAAAGTTGTTTAAAAAACGATTTTCACTTTCTATTTCTACTGTCTTTGCCTGTGGTTGTTACAGTTACAAATTGTAGTTTTTGCCTGCCAGTAATTGCATATTTGATCAACTGTCTTGTGTTTTAAACTTGTGACTTTCCCTGCTCATGATTGCCTCCATTTAGCGTGTTAAATTGTGGGATTTTCAGTCCAACCTCAGTAGTTTGTCCCTCTCATTCCTTGGTGACAATTCTGTTCTACCTCCAAATCTCTCCTTTGCTCTGTGCTAAGACCTGTATGTTAAAACAGTGCACTCCCAGCCACCATTTCATTTTGTGTTCACAAGCCAGTGAGACCAGCCCCCCTGCCTCCTCCCCCAGCACCAGGAATTTTCTACATCAGAGGGTGCTTCTGTGAGCTGTTTAAACTGTATAGGGCCTGTGCACTTAGTTTTTTGGTCAGCAGTGAGCGTAAACTTTTATTCAAACAGTATTGTTAGATTTCAAGTTAGTGAGGCCCTTACCTGCTGAAGTCCAAAGTGTGGATTGAGCCTGTCTGTCTCCTAGGAGATTCGGAACAGGAGAAGCAGCTGCCCACCCCCCACCCCCAGGCCAGCAAACCATTGGCTATTCAGCTACCAGGCAAGTCTGAGCCCTCCTCTCACACCTGCCCAGGCCCCTTAAGGCCTTGCTGGGTGCACCCCAAACCATTCTACTCCATCCTGTGGGTTGCAGCCTACCTGTGCCCCAGATTGCAGTGAGCAGAGTCCAGGAAGTGGTAAAGAGACAGACTAGTGCTGTCTCTTCCTGAGACAAAAAGTTGTTTAAAAAACTATATTCACTTTCTGTTTTTACTGTCTTTGCCTGTGGTTGTTACAGTTAAAAATTGTAGTTTTAGCCTGCCTGTAATTGAATATTTGATCACCTGTCTTGTGTTTTAAACTTGTGGCTTTCTCTGCTCATGTTTGCCTTCATTTAATGTGTTGAATTGTGGGATTTGCAGTCCAACTCTGTAGTTTGTCCTTCTCATTCCTTGGTGACAATTCTGTTTTCCCTCCAAATCTCTCCTTTGCTCTGTACTAAGACCTGTATGTTAAACCAGTGCATTCCCAGCCACCATTGGGTGCTCAGAAGCCAGTGAGACCAGCCCCCCTGCTTCCTCCCCCAGCAACAGGGATTTTCTACATCAGATGGTGCTTCTGTGAGCTGTTTAAACCATATTTACTAGGGCCTGTGCACTTCGTTTTTTGGCCAGCAGAGGGAGTAACGTTTTATTCAAACAGTATTTTTAGATTTCACGTTAGTGAGGCCCTTACCTGCTGAGGTCCAAAGTGTGGATTGAGCCTGCCTGTCTCCTAGGAGATTCTGAACAGGAGAAGCAGCTGCCCAGCCTCCACCCCCAGGCCAGCAGACCATTGGCTATTCAGCTACCAGGCAAGTCTGAGCCCTTCTCTCACACCTGCCCAGGCCCCTTAAGGCCTTGCTGGGTGCACACCAAATAATCCACCTCCATCTTGTGAGTTGCAGCCTACCTGTGCCCCAGATTGCAGTGATCAGAGTCCAGGAAGTGGTAAGGAGACAGACTAGTGTTGTCTCTTCCCAAGACAAAAAGTTGTTTAAAAAACGATTTTCACTTTCTGTTTTTACTGTCTTTGCCTGTGGTTGTTAAAGTTAAACATTGTAGTTTTAGCCTGCCTATAATTGCATATTTGATCACCTGTCTTGTATTTTAAACTTGTGGCTTTCTCTGCTCATGTTTACCTCCATTTAGCGTGTTGAATTGTGGGATTTGCAGTCCAACCTCTTTAGTCTGTCCCTCTCTTTCCTTGGTGACAATTATGTTTTCCCTCCAAATCTCTCCTTTGCTCTGTGCTAAGACCTGTATGTTAAAACAGTGCACTCCCAGCCACCATTTTGTGTTCACAAGCCAGTGAGACCAGCCCCCCTGCCCCCCCCCCCCCTGCAACAGGGATTTTCTACATCAGAGGGTGCTTCTGTGAGCTGTTTAAACTGTATTTACTAGGATCTGTGCACTTCATTTTTTTGGCCAGCAGAGGGAGTAAAGTTTTATTCAAGCAGTATTGTTAGATTTCAACTTACTGGGGCCCTTACCTGCTGAAGTCCAAAGTGTGGATGAGCTTGTCTGTCTCCTAGGAGATTCTGAACATGAGAAGCAGCTTCTTACTCCCTGGCCAGCAAACCTTATCTGAGGTCGCTCGGACCTTATATGGTCTGCTACTGGTTGGTACATGTCTACACTGATTGGTGGTTGTATCTGGTGGTTCTATTGGATTAGGATTAATGTCCTCATTGGTTTGGTGTTTGAGGGTTCTGATTGGTTTCTGTGTCTGTGATTCAATCATTGTAGGGTTGGGACTAGGGCTAGGGTTAGGATTTCTATTGGAAGTAGGGACTAGAGCTTCCTATGTTATCGGGTGTTGGGAGTAGGGTGGGACTAGGGCTAGTGTTAGACTTTTAATTGGAAGTAGTGATTAGGGCTTCTGGTGTGATTGATTGTTGGACTAGGTGTGGAACTTGGAGTAGGGTTAGGCTTTCTATTGGAAGTAGGGACTAGGGCTACCTGTGCCCTTGGTTGCATGGACTTGTTTTGGGACTACTGGTAGGGCTAGGGCCTTTATTGGACGTCGAAATCAGGGTTTTTGAACTGATTGGGTGCTTGGACTAGGGCTAAGATTGGCTGTAAGGTCCTGGTCTCCTATTGGTTCTAGATTTTAGGGCTAGTGTTGTGATTGGATAGTGTTAGGGTTCCCATTGGCTGAAGGGGTCACCTGATTACCAGGGCTATAAAAAAGGCCAGGGTTAGGGCATCTCAGCCCGGGCGTTGAGGCTAAGGGCAGAGAGGACAAGGGCAGTTGCCAGTTTGAGCCTGTTAAGGGCAGAGAGGACAAGGGCAGTGCCTGTTTGAGCCTGCTCAAGACTGGTCGGGAATAGGGCCAGAAATGTTGCCCTTTTCCTCATTTAGCAATACCCAGACCATATCATCCACATCCACAAACAGAGCAACACACTCACACCAAATGTACACCACGCACACTGTGCACAGATTAATGTACCAGCATGTACTACAAACCCAACCAAACACATCTACACACCCTACTATCCCAACCACCACACATATCCACCATAACCTACAAACAGTACACAACTCTATCCTATACCACTAACCAATACACTCATCACTAACACAACGCCAACCAACACCATACATAACTACATCCCATTCAAACACACTCTCCCTGCTGTGATTACAGCTAACAGACCACCTTTTATTACTAACAAACATATAATCTTCCTTCCATCAGTTGTCCAACAAACACCCTCCTATCCCTTCTACCATAATAACACTAACGCACAACACACACACTGCACACCACCACACTTTGTAGCTCTTGCAACAATCCAGTTTAAGATAAATGCCATCACCTCTACTTCATTCCCTCCTACACACAACAACATACACTCTACTCATAAACACATCACTACCCACTCTATGTCACAACCTACTCTCACAAACAATACTACACAACCAAATCCATTGCATGAAACATATACATCAGCACCCTTTTTCACTACTCCTCAAAAGCAAAACATATCACACACACCAGCACAACAAGATCTTCAAAGCGCAACACCTCATAATACTTACCATCACAAAATACACACACACACCCATCTTTCAAACCACACAAAGGAACAAACTCCAATGCCAAGCTTTCACTCTTCAACCACACCTAACACAGGTACAGCAATACAGCACCTCTCTTCTAACCGCCTCTCTTCCATTGGACAATTTAGAACATTACTGCATGACCCTCCCCTGACTCATACACCTTCCGCCTTAAACACACACAAAAAAATATAAGCAACATGCCACACCTCACAACTTTGCTTCCCCATGTCTACTCCACAACAATGTTACTCCACAAAAGCAATACAGCACTCCAACTCACTCTCAAACACCATCTCCAACACATACACATGCAGACCCATCACAATGCCTTCGTAGCATGCTGGGTGAGGAACACGATACAGAACAGCTACACAATTGCTATCCTAATACAGCTAATACCAGCACTAAAAACACACCTGCTACAAACCCACACAATACTGATCACTCTTCTACCTCTTCAGAAAACTACTCAAGATTTGGCTCTTCTCCACCTAAGCACCATACGCTAACAGAAATTTACAGCATATTCCTCTGTATACAACCATTTTTTTCACTATAGATATGTACCTATCTCTGTGTATTACTTTGTATAAATATGCAAAATAATTATGTTGTTGAGAGAAAAAAATAATAATAAAAATAAATAAATAAAAATTATCTTTAGTCTACATGTACATGCTTCCTTTGTGCATCTATGTACCTTCCATGTACTTGGATCTGTGTGTCTGTTACTTTTCTCCTGAAAAAGCATATCCAATGCACTACCCTATTTCTCATCCTGTGCCTCTATCAATATCTATAATCTACATATACTTACCTCCTTTATGTATCTATGTACTTTCAATGTAACTATGGATCTACATATTTATCACTTTCTTCTAATTTGGCATTTCCAATGCACTATACTATTTCTCAGCCTATGCTTCGCTCAATATATCTTCTAGCCCAACCTTCTTACTCATCTCAATCTTCTTCTACTACTCCTTCCAATGCACTACCCTATCTCTCATCCTATACATCTATCAATATATCCTCTACATCCACTCTCTCATTTATCCCAAACCCCATACCACTACCATGATTGCCAAAATAACCCTTCCTAGACTCTCTCCTACTCTACCCATCCTTGCATCATCTGACACCTCTTTTACTATACCGATCCCCTAAAACAAACCTTTCTAAACTCTTCCCTTTGAGTCCTTCTCTCCAAAACTCCTTTTTTCTCATCCAAAAGCCTCCTCCTACTGCTAGGACTGAAAAAAAAGAAAAAATCCTTCACTCTTTTATCCCTCCACTATCCTTTTCAATCGAATTTAACAGGCTAACATGTTCACTTCTCAAATTCAATATTAAACTATACTAATATACTACCCAAAAAACTGAATAACATATCCACTACTCAAATTACTTCATATTTTTTTACTATACTAATTTTCAACAGTAATCCTTTATTGGATCCGGAGTGGCGTGCTACTCGCCAGAAAAGCGCTTCTATCAGGGGTAAGAAGTGCTATATGAATGTAAATATTTCTTCCCCTTTTATCCCTCCGCTATCCTTCTCACTCCAAGTAACTGTCTAATATCCACCACTGAAATTACTTCATATTTCACCATATTAATTCACCACTAATCCTTTGTAGGCTTCCTGAATAGCGTGCGTCAACAGTGCTATACAAATACAAACCTTTGTCCTCCTCTATCCTTCTGCTATCATTCCACCACTTAAAATGAACTTGCATTTTTCACTATACTAATTCAACACTAATCCTATATGGGTCCTGGAGTAGCGTGCTACTCGCCGAAAAAGCGTTTCGAAGCCTCGTCAGGGGTAGTAAGCGCTATATAAATGCAATTACAATACAATGCAATACATGCAATCATCCTTCAGGACTCTTCTTTCTCACACAAATTCAATGGTGTGCAGATCGTAATCTTCAAGTGTGCATTAAGCTTTTTACATTCTGAACATCCTTTCTTACCAATGGGACCACATTTCGAATCTTCTAATAAGGCAAATTGTATATTAGCTAACAATACGCTATGTACAAATCGAAACATCTGCCATAACAAGAGAGAAATGTTGCACAACTTTATCCTTTGGGATTAAAACAAGTAAGTTAAAGGAGGTCTAGTTCAGTTTATGCACTGAGTTCTTGTGTGATAATTCTTAATAATTCTACTAAACTATAAATTTAACACAGACATTTTAAAACTTCATTGTATAAGTAGAGACATTTTGCAGAGTTATGCAAAACATTTATAAAAAAAATCATTGAAAGTCAAAAATTAAGCATTTCATGATTGTGTTTCAGCACACTTTGCCAAACTACTGCTAAGCAATGCTGCTTTAAAACGTTTTCGAGGCCTAGTTTGATTAAGTATAGGTATGCACTAACATTTTGCACATTTTTTAACTCATTTTGCTTATTTAATTCTGTACGTTAATATGGCACATACACTTCTATATTATGTTGCGTTTTGCTAAAATTCCCCCCATCACTTGTAACCCACAACTTGTACCTAAGCTGCCCCTTCAGGCTGTGTTTACAAATCACTTAATGATCATGTGATCCTCATGTATTCCTTATGCGACGTCACATTTTTCATCCATATTGATCCATAACTTGTACACTGGCTAAAACGTTTCTCTCACTTGAATCTAAATTGCCTGTCTATACCAGAATCTGAGTGAGTGAATGGGAGAGCTAATACACTCATTATTCTTCTTATGATGAAATAATAACCCTCCTGAATTTACTCAAATGTATTTAACTAATTCTGGAGGTTTCAGCTTTGGATAATAGCTACTCTAGGTTATAATGAGTAGTTTTTTTATTCATCTGTCTGTTAATTATAATTTTTGTGCGAGAGAAGGAAGCTAAATACTTCTTATTTCGATGGCCGACGTAGTTCCTGGCTGCTCTTCCAACTCATGCCGAGCCAAGGATCGTTTACTTATTTAGATCTGCCAAATTATGGTCAGATAGCAGGAATCTATCTATATCAAGACTTAAGCCCTTGTTCAGACCTTGGCAGGTGGTCGTCTGTCCACCAGGTGAGCAGAGGTAATAATATCTGCTTGCTTTAGTGGAGTACCACCAGCCCTATTTAGAGAAGGCCTAGCAGAGATCTTTAAACCTTTAGAGGAGATCCTACCACAGCTGTTCCTCTGAAGACATTAAAAGATTGCGAATGGCCTCCATGAATCATGTGGCTCCTCCAAATCTGTGTGTGTTTTCATTACAGAAATTGCACTATGGGAGTTTTGTTCCAGGGGTGGGGTCTATTTTTTTTGCTTGGAACCAGCACACTTTTCCTGGTGGTCACAAACAGGAAAAAAGTGTTCTGATCAATCTACACTGAATATGGCGGATGGTCTGAGGTGCTTAGATTGATGGTCCAATTCAGTCAGGCAGTTGGTACAAGGATTATGGTTGCACATCCTGATGCGACATTGCCAGCAGACACATGATGGTTGGCCCAGCTCTAAGTAGAGTAGGTAGACCCTCAGTTCAGTGGACATGATACTCTGTCACTTTGTGGTGGATTACTCTGTCCACTTAGCTCTAATTGAGACTCTTTGATGGGAACAAAGTGATCCTCCTCAAGTGTTGCACCACTTCCTCGAGATTTTCAAGCATTTTATTTTTCATCTGCAAGGTCCTATAGATTTTGTAATTGAATAACAGCATATAGGGGTAATTCCTAATATCCTCACTGTGCCCCAGTGAGGTCTGTCTAGTTGTATACCTCAAAATGGTTTGACAAATCATGTGACAGAACTAAGACTAAGCTACACTCAGCACTGGAGCACCATGGAATTGCTATCTGTACAGCTGCGTACCAAAAATAGCAATAAAGGAGCAGATTCCTGTGTCCTGATATAAGGAATGGAGAGGTCTAGCTGCAGTAATCGGATCTAAGGATATTGCTCCTTTATAGACAATGGTAAATAATTTCCCCTTTAAGGTCAGATTCGATTCAGTCCATGTTTGACTCAATTATTCCAGCTGATTTATGGGCAAAACTTTATTTAATATTTATTGATTTGAGAATATTCACCATAATACATCTGTTATGTTCAGTCCTGTTTTGAATTTTCTCTTTAAGCTGTCTGAGGTAATTGCTATACTTAGCGAAAGTCTTAGGGGCAAAGCACCAGGTGCAGAACGTGGGCCGCTTTGATTAGTGGTACTAAATACTACATGTACCTCTACTATTCTTTACTAATGACTGAAATCAGTAAACATTCCCGGGCAGATTTACAATAACTGGTGCATCCCTGCATATCAGCTGGGATGCGCCAGTTATTGTGCGTTACGGCTGCGCCACCATGGATGCGCTCCATTTACAATGCGGCGAACCATGGGGCAAAAATGGACAGATGCGTGACGCATCTGCTGCCATAAAGGCGGCGCATTGCTGGAGTTGCATCGCAAGCGCGGCGCAGCTCCAGCAAGGCTCGGGGGTGCCCTATCCTGAAAATGCTGCTTCAATCCTTGCGCCTGCTTCAAGTAGGCGCAGGGTTTTGACGCAGCATGTAGATTTCACTCAGCCTCTTTTAGGAGGCGTTCCTGCGCCGGAATGCCTACATGTGGCGCAGGGTTTTACACCGTGACGCATCTCCCAGATGCATCACATTGTAAACACCCTGCAGCATGTCGATGGCTTTGCGCCGCCGCTCGTCACAAAAGTGACACAACGGCGGCGTAAAAGAGGCGCAAGGGCCTTGTAAATCTGCCCCTCCGTTTTTCATAAGGGAAGTAAATCATACCCCATATGATACAGTCTTATATGCCGTGATCACTGTCATCTTTAAAGTGATTCGTATAATTTGATTGACTAGAAATCAAGAATGTGTCCAACGTAATTCAATTCTTGCTGGCAGGGAGTATGGCTTTAAAATCCGACTTCGGAAGAGTGGAACAATGTAGAATATTCAAGGACATAAAGGCCCACATGCATCAAGCACTTTTTCATTCGCAAACGGTGCGATTCCTTAAAATCGGCCGTTTGCGAATGCAAAAGTGCTTTTTGGGATGCATGAAGCAATTTTAGAATTCGTAACATTGCAATGCATCATTACTTTGACAAGTGGAAATTCGCAATTAGGGTTCCAAATTTACCGAGTGGTTGAACCACTCGGTAAATTTGGAAAAAGTGTTTAAAATGTTGAAAATGCTTTTTTTTCAACATTCATGTTACGGACACACATGTCCTTAGGACATGTGTGTGTGCAACATGATGCGAAAGATACATTTCAGGGGTGCATGGGGGGGTCCTTTGGACCCCCCCCTGCACCCATGAAATTTTCTAAGTGCCACTCGCAATTTGCATTGACTCCTATGGGCCTTTTGGCCCATAGGAATCAATGGGAATTGCGAAAATTAACTTAAGAATTCGGTATTTCTTTGGGATTCGGTAAAAATTGCGATTTTTACCGAATCACAAAGAAATACCGAAAAAAATGATGCATAGCATTTTGCACTTCTTAATTTGCGATTCCTTATTTTTCGCAAATTAAGAAATGCAAAATGACACAATGATGCATATGGGCCAAAATTATTAATTAGCAAAAAGGTGTTTTCCACAGAGAGCTTTCTACATTTTGCATTCATGCATTTGAACTCTGCTTTCAATAAAATGAATAGGACTAAAACATTATGGGGTTGGATATTGCTATCCTGCATTTCTTCAAGTGATCACATAATGGCATATGCAGAGACGTTTTAAGGCTTGGGCAAGGTGGGCAATTGCCGGAGGTCCACGCTTTCCTATGAGCCCACTCTGAAGGAGAATTTGGCCTCTGTCTATTCTATTTTTCTATTTAAACCTCTCTATTTGCCTGCCTCTACCTCTGACTCTGTCTATGCAGTGTCATCCTAAGGATGTTTGAGGCCTTGGGCAAGACATATTTCTACAGTTTTTATGTGATCCTGTAAAAGATTAACATATCATTTATTGCTGTTTGGCCTGATGGAATCTCCGGATTTGCAGGAAATGGTTAATAAACTGAAAGTTGTTTCATACAAGGGCCCCCAAAATATGTTTTGCGTGCAGCCCACAAAATCCTTAAAAAGACACTGCCCTTATGGTCTAGAGTGAGACCATGAATTTGCAGAAAGCTTGAAAATTGCAAGAGACATGCAACAAGGCTGTACCCTGTCCACCCTCCTACTCACTCTATATACTGGAAACATGTTTGCAGGGTTGGGGACCGGACACTCCCAGGCCGCACAGAAAAACGATCCTGGTATTTCCCTGATTAAGCGGTCATCATTTCTAAAACCACCAGTGGGGTTAATATATCGATGATTTATCTATAGCCACCAATTTCACTAAAAGATGCATCTTAACTTTGGGTCCCAAATCACCCATTTCCATCAGGAACCATATTTTGGAGCAAACATCCTACTATTCATACTGTGACACAGCATTCGACAACACCAACAGATGGGCCTTTCTTTTGCACTCCAGAAGGCTGTAATTCATCCAATCTCACTGAGCAATTTTGAATGTTGCTACTCACATAGGAAATCAGCGTGTGCAATTTCACGAAGACATGCAGTAGTAGAGATATTTCTAGTTTTTTTACAGTTTCATATAGCACAAATTCGACCTGAAGGTTTTAGAGCACTTTCTATAAGCACCAGTTACATTACACAAGCACATGTTTGCGAGGAGATTAAGTAGTTTGGCCAAGATCACGGGATGTTAGGCTGTAGCCGAGACTTGAACCTGGTTCTCTAGTTCTATGTCAGCAGTTCTGGCTCTTACGCCTCTATGTCCTTATGGATACCATCTGCTTGCAGGAAAAAAAGCTTATGGAGATGCATGTTAGGCTGACCTCACAGCACCACATGATTTATCTTTTATGAGGATTTGGGCACTTGGGGGCAGATTTGTCAAAAGATCATGCAGTGCCACAAGATAACGCACTGTGCTGCGTTGCATAACAGGGTGAGAGCAGAAGAACAGTAGATGTGCCATATCTACTCAAATATGATGCAATCCTGCTCTCTCCCTAAGCCAGCACATTGAGTGCCCCCTAGCCCCAGCACAGACACCCTTGTGCCATAGTGCTAGGGTGCCTGTGTTACAGACAGGATTGTTTTGGTGCATGAAGAGAAGCAATGCAGAGCCACACAATATGGCTTTTCGTGGCTTAGTAAACCTGCTAAAGGACTTGTAATGCTTTGCATTACCTTGCGTGACACAATGGCAGTTCAAGCCCTTTATAAATCTTGGCATAGTTATCTGGAGACTACATTAGAATAGCAGCCAACCTCCTTTGGACCTCTGTATGGACCAATCCAGAGGAACGTTTAACTCAGGCACACCACAAGAGTCTTTTTTTTTGCTACAAAAAGAAGGTTGGCACCACAGTAAGTAAGTCATTTATTGTATAAGTTAATTAAAACCTTTACGAAATCGCTCGAAAATAAAATTTGTGAAAATAAAACCACAGTTACATCATTATTAGTATCCAACAGTGAGAAGCTATGGTACAATTTATGGTATCTACGCAATGTATCCCATCTAATTTGTGCAGTGCTCCTACGGAATATCTGTTCATACAATATCCATTAAACAGTCCTTAATTTCTTGTTTTTTCAGTCTCGTAAAGTGCCTAGTACGTTGTGTGTAAAGAAAAAGGTACCATTGGGTTGCATATATTATAAAATAACAAACTCTTTTGAAAAAAATGAATGTATTAAAAGCTTTTGACATGACGTGGCTGCCTCGTCGTTGGTGTGATAGTGGCATTGGTGCTGAAGTTCCATAAAGTGCCTAGTGCCCAGTACTAAACGAGAAGTTTTTTTTAAAAATATGTTAATTAGAAAGATTGCTATACCTTCAATACAACTTCTTTTTTGCGTTGTGCGTTTCCTAATGAAGAGTGCCAGTTCCGGCAAATGGCGAGCCTTCATTCGAAAAGCTGCTTATTGTACACCGGTTCTCTTAGTTTTTTTCCTCTGCCTTCCCCATGAATTGTACAAACCGGCACGCCAGCTGTAAATCTCCTCCTCCAAGGCAAGCCTTCACTGCTTGTCTGCAGGATCTTATCCTCCTGTTGTTAAAGATAGTTTTCAGAAGCAGTCACTTGCGGATGGAGCCTTCCAAAATGAGATTCAGGGCAAAATTAAAAACTCACCTGTTCCCCAAATAGTAACGCCTCTGCTGAGTTTCCTGACTCCTCTCCTCTGGATTGTTTTGCACTAGCAGTTAGTGCGGGGATACACAGTTTTGTGCAGCCAGGCGCTTAATAAATGTTTTATTATTATTATTATTATTATTATTATTATCGTTCAGGACCCAGTTCACGACAAGTGCATAATAGATGGATGATGCTCTCTTCTGCTTTCACGCAATGCCAACACGTGCAGCACAGTCAGCAGCTTTTTCTGAGGTGAAATGTTGGTTGTCTGCTGTGTTGGTACGGTCAGCCTGTTGACAATGGGTGCCAGGATGCGGAGGATGGGGTTCCCTTTGAGCATGTAGTGGTAATGACATTCTCTGGTGTTGGGTCTGTGAGGTTGGTGTGTTTTCTGAGGGTTGCTGTTTTTTGTCTGCGCTGCCTCAGTGTTGGTCTGGGGGGTCCCGGGGGTGGCGGTGGGTTTTGTGGCCCTGTTGGGGGTCCGCACTGCGTGCTCACTGGCTCCATGGCATCTGTTGGTCTTCAGGTGTGGCTCTGGGCTGTACTCCCTTTTGTTGGGCAGGCTGTTGTCCGACTTTATTCCAGGTCAGATCAGGTGTTAATTTCCTGCTGCTAAGGTGCCTTATCGTATTTTTGGGGTTCTTATCTCCTATCTGGCTGGTCATTTAGAATGTTGCGGAGTGGTGTTGTTGCGCTTTTGGCACAGGAACGCCTAATCTGCATCTCATTCGTGATATTTGCGGGGCTCATCTGTGACAATGTTTTTTGCGTCTGCTATCACAGGTAAACTGGTGATATGGGCTCTTAGCACCAGCTTGAGAATGGGGCGATATCTTTTTTCCACTTTGTCAGCAATAAAGTGACATTAACCCGGCGATAAGTCCTTGAGAAAATGCCCCTATGTTTATACCAAAGAAATGTTAAAAGCACATGAGGATGCCTTATATTTCTTAAAACCCTTTACAACTTATGTATTCACACTATAAAATTGTTTGTTTCAGCACTTTAGATATAAAAAAAACCAACAAAAAAAGTTTAAAAATGTATGATACTACAACTCCCATAATTCACAAGGGGACTTGGGACTCCAAACAGGAAATTATATAATTGAAGTTTGAAAATATTTCAACAAGTTTCCACAAGTGGCTCAATGGTTAGAGCCGCAGACCCTGATGCAGAGGTCTAGCCCGAGACCAGGGTTCAATTCCCCGCCTCGGTGGGTCTTGGGCTAAAAATTCCACGGACCTGATAATTCTCGCCTTGGTGCCTATTCCAATCATGGAGTCCCACTCTGCAACTCTGGGCAATAGTTTTCTTAATCTCCACAACGGCCCCCACAACGCTAAGGATGCCTGGCCTCCACCTTGGGGGTGCCCAGGAGTGGACGCCACACAGGGAAAGCCAGGATGGGTTCCACAGCGGTATTCATACAAGCGCCTTGAGACCCTTGCGGGTGAGTAGTGCGCTATACAAGTATCAATTTACAAGTGCACATTTTAAATCGTGATCAAGGTATTGGGTAATACCGAAACGCGTTGGTCTGATTGCCTGTGTTCCCATTTATGAAAAAGAGCAAATAAACTAAAAATTGCAAATCTCTCTAGGGTGCGACTTGTTTTTCCTTTTCAGCCTGGAAAGGATTGTGTGGAAATTTGAAGTGGTGTGGCTCTGCCACGGGGTAACGCACCCATGAGCAGTGCTGCAAAAATACGGCAAATTGCAGGGGCATAGTGAAAAAGAAGTGTAGGTAGGGCCCCAATCCCCCCACACTGCCCCGGGGACCGCCACCCCCCGGGGCAAAGCAATGCAGCCCCCTGGTGCATACTGGAGGCTCCTGGTGGGCTAGTTGGCCCCCAGGGACCCCCAGTATGCAAGGGGAATTAGTTCCCCCTCTGCAAACGCGCCAGGGGGCTGCGTTGCAGAGAGATGTAAAAATGGGCATAGTCCCATTACACCTTTATGCAATGCAGCGCCCTGGCACATACTGGAGGTTTCAACTGGGCTAGTTGGCCCCCAGGACCACCAGTATGCAAGGGTAATTAGTTCCCCCTCTGCAAACTCGCCAGGGGGCTGCGATGCAGAGAGGTGTAAATGTTTTTTTTTCAATTTATATTAAAAATATGTAATGTAATTTAAAAAATAAAATATCTAAAAATAAATAATTTAAAATAATGTAGTAAATCAGTATAAAAAATATAACAATATATTTAAAAATGATCATTTACAAAACCATTGAAATTCACTGAAAAAACCATAGGTTTCAGCCACGTTATAGTTAGGAATTAGCATTTAAAAAACCTTTGAAATTCACTGAAAAAAAACATAGGTTTCAGCCACGTTATAGTTAGGAATTAGCATTTAAAAAACCTTAGAAATTCACTGAAAAAACAATAGGTTTCATACATGTTATAGTTAGCTGGACATTTCACTGATACAAAACCATTGAAATTCCCCTGTTATAGTTAGTTCAGCTAACTATAACTCGCGCGCCCGCAATGCACTGCTGATGATGCCACATATTACATCACTCATGACATGGTCAGTGACATCACTCATGACATCACTGATGACATCTCAAATGACATCAGTACAGCGAAATCGCGCGAAAGCGAATTCGCGATCCGCAAAATTCTTGCGAATTTGCAGATTATTATTTTTTTGCATGTTCGCGGGCCTTTTTTGTGTATTCGCGGGCCGCTTGCAGCGCACGGACTGCGAAGTTACCCATGCGGTCGTACATGTGCGCGGCCATCTTGTGCGAGTTGCGTATTTCCATTTCCGGGCGCTATTTGCAAGCTTGCGTTGTGTGTAGGGCGTGATTAAGTGTTCGTGTGCATTTTTGCGTGCTCGTGGGGGAAATATCGCGCAAACTTACCCACACAGTCCTCAATGGGCGCGTCATCTTGTTTTTCATTCATTGCTATGGTCCTGGGTATCCAACTTGAATCTTTGCCATCCTTTCTTTGTTAGAAGTTTTTTTTGATCTATTTTACTCATTTTCTATCCGTCTCTCTTTCTACATCCATATTTTGTGTTTTTTTCTACTTTTGGTTACTTTAAAATTATTTTTTTTTACTCTTTTGTCTTTTCTGTACTTTTTTCCTATTCCTTCCTTTTTTTATTTTCCTTTACTGTCCAGGACCATGGCAAATGAAGCCGGCAAAGATCTGAAGGGGAAGGGTCCTGCACCCGGCTCCCTTGCGGGCGCTTAAGAGGGGAGGATGTGACGGCCAGGGAGATTTTCAGCCCGGTGGAGGTGGCTGCACTGATCTTTTATGTGCAGCACCACCTTCCCAAGACCGTGGCAGCTGGGGGCAGGCTCGCGTCAGGGTATGGCCTCCGGGAGTGTCGCCAGCTGTGGGCTAAGGTGTGCCGGGCCATGCTGAGGGAGTCGAGGGTCTGGCGCACCTACCATCAAGAGACGCACCGATGATCGGACCTCCTTGACCACGAGCAGGACTTGCTCCACTTGCTAGGTGTGGAGATCCCTGGCCTTGGTGAGTAGCTATTTAATAACTACTTTATTTTCTTCTGCTCTGTGTTATATTGCTAATATATTTTTTTCCCGAAGAGCAAGAATGCTGCCAATTCGATTACATTGCAGGTACATTTAACATTTAAATAGCTTCTGTGATTGCAGGTGCTTGCCTGCTTAGTGGCGTTGCTACTATGCTTACTTGTTTGCAACTTTGTGCTTATTTGAGAGCAGAACTGCGTAATGCTAGAGAGACTAGAGACTCAAGTCTAGGCCTTCCTTTGTACTCCTGCTGCCAGCAGGAAGAGATAGTGGTGAATTGAGAGGTTGTGTTTATTATGACTTGTTATTTAGTAGTTGGACATTTTTTTAGTGGGCTGCAATCATGAAGATGGACTGTGTCTGTCACGTCGCTTGCTGTTGAGTGCTGGCAGTCGTAATAGAACCTTTTTGTTGTTGGTTTAGGTAGTGATTTACATAACTTTCCAAGTAGACGGTCTACGAATTCAGCAATACTGTACTATCTATCCTAGTTGACCAGATCCGATAGGTCAATCAATACATTTAGTGCAATAGTTGGTAATTTGTTTCCCAAAGATAATTTTAGATTGTGGTCAAAGAAATCAAATATTAAAAAAAAACAATCATCCATGTTTATGTTTATTTCATGATAATCAGCACCTCCCAGGGGCAAGAAGACTGAACCTCCAGCGGAACAAGGCGGGCAGGAACGGTCCTCTGCAGGCTCTTCTGCTGGCCCCAGTAAGTTCTTTAGTTATTAATATTAATAAATATACTTCCCTAACTTTTACAGGTTCTATTCATTCAAAATTGTTTCCTGATTCTATTTTTTACAAAATAGTCTTTGATCTTCTTGTAGACTGTTTCTACGTTCTTATCCTGCCTCTACCATCACTCTCTGTGCTACTCCTATAATTTACTAATATTATGAGTCGGTCTGTGTAGGTAGCTAAGCTTGCCCATTCGGCAAACGGTGTTAAACAAAACTCTGATCCCGGCACTGAGTGCAGTCCTCCGGGTTGCCCTTGCTGTCTATTCCAGTCTTCTTAATGTAAGTGCTTGGACAATTTCCAACAACAAAATGTCAATGTGTCCAACAAGAATAAGCTAGTAGTTGGCTTTTTTGATTTGATAGGAGCACATACCATACCGCTAATGTTTCAGGGACTATTCTGCATTTTCTATTCTGCACATACAAAAGTATGGACAAGAGAAATAGGACATTGTTGATGATAGGTGCAGTTCGACTTTCCACATACCTCAGTCCGAACAGAAGTTGAACCCCCAATCCCCTGACTATCTAGTGTGTCTCACCAATGATTACATTACGACCCAGAAGAACAGAAGAAGACTACTGCTGAGTCCCGACCTATCAGAGTCACGGAGACATGCCTACACAGTGCAGCAGTTCAAAGTTCAAACCCTTCCGCTCTCTCAGTCGTGAACAAAAACCACACAGTGTTTGTTAGTTTTAAAGTTTTATTTTCAAATAAGACATTAAAAAAAACTATTTCTTCATTTTTAATAGCGCAGTATTGCGAGTGAGCACTGGTGATGAGATAGATGACGTTAAAGTTTAAACAACATTCCCTTGAATCAATATAACTTAACACATCAAATTATTAGAATATCTGTGCATGAGCCCCCACCTTCTTTAAAATACTTAAAGTACTGCTGGTGATGAGGAGTAGGTGGTGAATTGTCCTGTTGGCAGAAGAGCAATGGAATTTTCTGTCTATAATTATAAAAATGGTGCACGTTAAAAAGCATGTATTCATCAGTTGTGCCAAAAAGTGTAGCATTTAATGGCTAACCATATAAAAGGTTATCACCCTCCCCAAAACCGTCACTTTTTTTCATTCCCAATAATTAAAAATTGGTTATGCATTAACATTTCTTTCATTACGAGAGGACATAGGGGGTAGTGTATGGCATCTAAAAATATTACATGTTTTTTCTAGACGTCAAAACATCGGATGCGGCACCTAACACCAGTACCGGGACCAGCAGTGCAGAGGGGTCCACTCCAGGTGATGCGGCGGCGTCACATCAAGTCCCACCAGGAGGAGTTGGGGGGGAAGGCTCAGCGGCGGCGGACTGTGGTAAGTTATTATAATCCTTACTTATTGACATTTTTGAGTAGGCTCGCAAAGGAGTGTATATGATGTACTGTACAGTATACAGTACACTAGTACAAGTACACTGTACTGTTAAGAACAGTTACTAATTTAGAAGTACATTTTTGCCAATCACGGAGAAGACAGTCAACCTTGACTTAGCCATAGCATCAGCGGCGGTAGTTCTCGGGTAAGCAACGGCCCCCTCTATGACTTCAACTCAGCTGGGAAGCCAAGTCATATCAGATGAACTTGAGGGAAGTGAAGAACGAAAAGGGAAAGAAGGAGCGAAAGGAAGGACGAGCGAGTCGTAACATTTATGACTGTAAAGAACGATACATGTTTTTGAATGCAGGGGCTGGTGGCTGATAGGAAGGAATCACATGCATGGCTGCTTGAAGCAAGGATGGTTGGAGGAGAAAGAAAAGATGACTGCATGTATGAATAATCAGAGAAAATGCATGTGTGGTGTGCATTGCAATATATCATTTGGGTCAAACTCAAAAGCAAGTCAAGACGATGGTTTACCAAATAAAATGAAAAGGGTGTTAGTTGGTTGTTGAGAAAAAGTAAACTTGGTACAGTTGAGACATTAAGAAGAATGATAGACGTTTACTTTGGGAGCCTGGATGGTATCTTCTTCTTCCTCATAGATAGCAGAGGTGTATGTAGTATAGCAGACTCTCAGTGGATGAAGAGTGTTACTTTGAACAGCATGTCCGTGCCAGAGTAGGAAAGCTGAGGAAATCCAAATACTAGAAGTTGTGCTTGTTCAGAAATATTCCCTTGACTAACAGTACAGTAGTTTACTTTGCAAGCACAGCATATATTGTCAATGTATTGTATAGTTGACATTATATCAAGTAAAGTCCCTTCCTCCGGCACTTATGGGTACCACACTCACTCCCTATGTTAATAATTTTCTTTCAGCTGTGTCATGGGTGGACTATCCTTGTTGTTCACTTAATCTATCAAAACAAAGCACCTAAAGCCATCCATCAAATAAGCAAAGATCATGTGATCAGCAGGATATAGCATCAGAAATGAATAATCTTCATTTTCCTTTTGTAGTAGTCAAGGCCGGGGGGGGGGCCGTGCGAAATATTAATTACATTGAGCAGTAGCCCTTGATGTAACCGAGTATGGACAGTGCCAACCCTATAGAAAAGTAAGAGCTTCTCTATCACAACCTGCATGTACTGCTTAAAGTAATGCGAGTCTGCGTCATCATGGCTTGTGTCTGTTTTTCTTGGGTGCAAGCTGAGTGAGCTGTCATTATGCTGCCGGCTAGTCTACCACAAGGTCACGTACAAGTAATTTCTTTTGCAAAACAAGAGAAAAAAAGAAGACTGGTGTAGTCTCTGACTCTCTGACTATGTAGTAGTGAGTCCATAGTGCTGCTAGAAGAATTCCTGAAACTCCCACTAATGTCACAGGCCTACAAAGACGTCGGAAAGATACATGCCAAAATGTTATACTGTGCTTGCAAGTTGCTAGTGTTACTGACTGTGAGACAACTTTCTGATGAATTATTTGGAGTTGATGTTAAAGATTATTGGCTACAGTATTTTTCTTTCTTTCTTCATATAGATGCTCCACAACAAAGCTCACCCGGAAGGAGATGGCTGTCCGGGCCAGGGCCCTTAAATTGGAGGCCAATTGCGCTGAATATCGGCGGCTGTGGGCTCGGAGACGACAACTACTGCATCCTCCTCCAGTGCCCCCGGGTCCACCAGGCAGCAGCCTCCAGCTAAAGGGCGCCGTTGCCCAACAGCCTCCCGCCGCTGCCCCTCAGCAGCAAAAACAACTGCTGCCCCCCCGAACCTGGATGACACGTGTGCGCCGTCTCAGAAAAAGAGTGGACTTCCTGGAGCGCTTGGCTGAGAAACAACAACGCCAGATGCGGGACCTCGGCAAAGAGCTTCGGGACCTCCGCAAAGAGCTGCGGGGCCACCTGTCTACAGGTCAATGCCGGAGGAAGTGACTGTCCCTTGCCCCTTTTTTAAAGACTGTTGGGGGGGATGGGAATCGGGAGTTGGGGATTTGGGTCTTTTCAGAGGACTATTTGCTATTTGAAATGGACAATTGTTTGGGATAGGAAGGATGGGACTAGTTTATTGTAGTTAGGGTTAATAGAATTATTTATTTTACATACTTCAACATAGTGTACGCGTTGATGTTATTTTGTGGGGTGGTGGGCAGGGGTTACGGCACGTTTGGTTTCCTCAAACTTACCAGCATGAATTATCTAAAACGTCCAAAAATGTTCAAAAGTCCCACTAACAGAGTTAGTGAATTCAATTGGCCTACTAGTACTTTACTAGTAATACTGTCAGTCTCTCCTCCGAGTCCTAGCCCATTATTCTACCTCCCAAAAATGCTTATCTTACCTGTGATTCGTGTTTGAGAATAGAACTAGGCACAGCGCTGGCTGCATGGCAAACGGTGATTACGCCGCCCCGGACCGAAATTCCTTTGTTGTGGTGTTAGTAGGAGTGGTACCACACTAGCAGTAGCAGCATATGAAAAACAAAGTAAAAAAATTAGACATTGAGTGGCCTGAGAGGAGTATTAGAAGGAACAGTAGCCTAAGCAATGCTGAAGATAAGTATGGGGAAAAAAGATTTACATGGATGATTATGGATACAACAAGAACAGTGACACAGCAGCATAAAAAGTCTTCTTGACATGTAGGAGGATGATGTTGACGATGGATCCAATCGATGGTGGGCATGAAATACAGAATTTATTTTAAAATACTCGTTGCTTTTTTAACCAGAATTACAATATCCTAGGATTGATCTAGCTGCCTTAAAATTTATTTGAGGAGGTTGCTTGCACCTTATCCTCCCCAGCAAGTGTGTGGAATTGTTGTTGTAATTTACTCACACCTCAATGAAACCCACACAGGCTGGGGGAAGAGGGTTAGGGTTTGAAACTTGGATGGGAATGGTTTTGTTGGGAAAGTTTTGTGGAGAGAGGAAAAAAAAGCACAGCATGGACAAACAACAAATGAAGATAAACAAATCTTTGGATACAAAGCTATCCATAATTCTTTTGAGGGGCATAAAGGAAGTGCATGCACTACTGCATGCATGAAGTTGTTTGCTAAATGGATAGGTTACTGAAAAGTAAGTAGTAGTTTCTACACTGTACTAACTTTGAAGAAACAATGAGACAGTACAGGGCTGCAGTAATTACGCAATTTCACTTGCCTATCTGCCCTCAGAGAGAACCAGTTAGTACAATAAATTAGTTTAAAACGGAAAAACAGCAAATATCACAAACATAACGGATGTTTGGCCCAAGCTTGAGGCAGGGCCATGCAGACAGTCAAGGTAGGCACCACTGAGTGAAGCAACCTGATATAGCCTAGGCTCTTTGTCAGACAGACAAAGCATATCTAATTGTATGCAGCAAGCCACATAGCCCCAATTATACATGAACTGCTGTCTGGAGTGGAGGGGACTCTGCCTGGCATAACAACAACAGTACACTGCCTCGCCCTTAACGACTACAACCACGAATAGACAGACATGTAGTTCTGCAGTAGTAGTTGTTGTAGACTTGTTTACCTGTTTGTCACTCACGAATTGGCCATAGTTCTTCCGTAAACCGACGCTGATGATCAATCCATCCCAGTGAGTGACTGCAAAGAAAAAAGATATATTATTTAATCAATCATCATGGTATATTGGTAAGTGAGTCCACTCCAAGGACATTTTGCATATTGGAAAATGAAACATAGTGGCCCCTGAAGTTGAAGTTCAATTTGAATATAACAAGGTAAAAAAATCAGAGTAGTAGACATGAGTTACAATTACTGTGTAAAAGATTAAATAATAACTAAGACAAGACATATGATTCATTTCACGCGCAAAAAACAAACAGCCATTGGTTTCATCAGAGCCAGACAGCCATTGCTGTCCACTGCATGCCATCTTCTCATTATTCATTACCTGTTCTACTTTTTGTCCGCATCTTCTTCGGAAAATGAGGGCCCACAGGGCAGCCTCTCCTATCAATTTAAGAAGTAACTCTGTCAGCAATCAGCAAGCATGTAGTCAGTCAGTAATTCCAGTCCCACTTGAGGGGACTCGTCTACGAAGACAAAGTTTCTTTATTCATCGTAATCCATCCATCTGCCTTGAGGGAAATGGATAGGGGGAGTCTGGAGGAGGAGGATAGAGGAGCATGATTGAGTTGTGAGCTTGTGAACCTCAGGAATGCAGACTGCGGCACCTTCAAATCAATATGGAAAATAAGATGAAGACAGTGCTGCTGATGGACTTGTTGTGATTAGGTGATTAGAGTTTTGTTGTGGTAAAACTTGTAAAACAAAGAAAGACACACAGGAAAAAAAGTTAATAAGGACGAAAAAAAAAGGAAGTAATTTTCAGGCCTCAGTGTCAGGGAAATAGAGCTCATCCTCAAACTCTATGAATTGAGAGGGGAGTAGGTCAGCTAACAGAGAATAACTTCCGTCACCCAAATCGGTGTCCTCTTCTTCCTACGTGCATTCATGTATTTTGTAATCTGGTGGTATGAAGTGCTGATTCATCTTGATCAGTGTTAATCTCTCCACATTTTTGGGCAAGAAGCTGGTCCTTTTTGATGTTACAATGACACAGCAGCACTGAAAACACGTTCAGAAGACACACTTGCGAGTGGGCAAGACAAATAATTTAGAGTCAGGTTGGTGATCAGTGGCCATAGAGGCCTTTTCCTATACCAATACAGCAATGGGTTCTGATTAACAAAGACCTCTGTTGGGTCATCCAGATAGGCCTGCACCATCGACTCAAGGTTCTCCAGGGTTGCTCCACTTTGCGTACCATCTGTGGCCTTTGCAGCACTGGAACGGGCAAACCCTTGATGAATTAGCCAATCCGCTTCCGACAATATTATGGCTGGGCCTGGTGCAGGTGAGGATGATGATACGATTGCTGGTGTCGTTAACGGCTGTGAGGGAAAGTGACTCCCTTCGGCCACAGATTCAGAAGTGGAACTTGAAGCCAGATGGCCTGCTGATTCAGTTGTACTTCTGCCAGTTCCTTCAATTTTCTGCCGCTCTTTTTCGAACTGAGTGGCTGACACAGCTAGCCAATGTTTGTACTTTAAAACATCTGCTTCATCAAAAGGAATGAATGCTTTGCTGGCCACTGCCTTTTTGTACTGTGGATCCAGAATAGTGGCACAAATATAATGTTGTTCTGTATGTATGTTTTGAAGCCTTTCATTGGCAACTAGGCGGCTTAATAACCTCTCCACCAACTGATATGCGTCTTGATTTTCAGCATCATCTGGGAACGTTGAAGACATCGCCGTCAGTTGGTGCTCTAGCATGCGCAACAATGGGATAGCTTTGCCCAAAGAACAGTCCTCTCTGCTGACTTCACGTGTAAAGACCCCAAAAGGACTAAGCGTGTCTTTCAGGCTTGCAACTAGCTTCCATTCCTCTAACTCTAGCCTCATGTCTTTCATAGTAGAACCCAGTTTATAGACATACTCATTTATGACCCCCCACTGCTCAGACAGACGCTCAAGCATGTAAAAGGTTGAGTTCCAACGTTCTGCCACCTCCTGGATGAGTCATTTGACTGGCAGTATACGTTCATGTTGAATTCTCCTCAGCTCCTTCCGGGCCTTAAAAGAATGGCTGAAATGTGTGCAGATTCTTCAGCAGGTGGTCAGTAACTTGCTGTCTGTGTTTACTTTTTTCAAGAAATCTTGCACCACGATGTTAATACTGTGCGCCAAACAAGGCACTCTGAAGTAGTTACCATCTTGCATGGCCTTAACTATATTACTGCCATTATCTGTGGAAACATAACCAATTATGCGATTTCTTGGAGGCAGCCATTTATTGACCTTCCTATCAAGCTCCTCCAAAAGGTTAGGTGCAGTATGAGTTTTCCCCATGGCAAACATCGCTATTGTTGCATGTTTCCGAGTAGCTTGAAAAACTGTGTCCGTGTCAACACCTACTTTTAACGAGTCTTTATTAACCCCTGCAAAAGAGACCCAGTGTGCAGTGATGCACATGTAATCAAGGGCTTGGCAACTGGTCCACATGTCTGTTGTCAGGTGGATAGTGTGAACAGCACTCTTCTGCAAAGCTGCCCTAATCTCCTCCAGCACATCTTGATGTAGTGCTGGAACCGCAACTTTGGCAAATTAGGACTGGCTAGGAACCTTCCATTTAGGGCAGACTGTTGCCACAAATTCTAGAAAACCCAGCCCTTCCACGATAGAAAAAGGGAGAAGGTCCAGCGCTAACATTTTAGCCAGCTTTGCATTATACAGACGTGCCGTTGGGCGGTTGCATTCAAATGGTGCCTCTTACCAAAACATTCTGCTGATGGTGGGCTGGACCGTTTTACGTGATGATGATGATGACTTCTTAAAACCAGTTAGGCCCAGTGATGTACTTTTTCTCATTGGTGTCCCTCCCAGGCTCTTAGTGTGCCTCATACATGTTGCAGGGGTAGAGGGTGTGGGCGCTACCACTGCAGTGTTGCTGCCAGGGGTACTGGGTGTACCAGAAAAAATGTCTGTAGCTTCTACACTTCCCCCCTGCACGATCAGCCCCTCGTCACCATCAAATGCAATATCAATGGATGCATTTGGATTTGTTTTTCTTTTGGCTTCCTGGATCTTACTTAGGTGCGCCTCCCACTGGATAGTGTGGTGTTTTTTGAGAGGACCTCTCTGGCCTCCGGTACCATAGTTGGTACCAAGCTTAACCCGACTAACTAATGTTTTACAAATCGAACAAACGACCATGTTTTCCGCATTTTGGCTAACTGTAAAGAAGTCCCAAACTGGGGACTGGAGATGTCTGCATGGTGGTGAAGGTGCTACTTTGATTTTCAATGCCAGATGAAGTGGAGGATGGGCGTGGCTGAATTCGTTTCTGTTGTTCACTTACAGCACCACTACTTGAGCTAATGGAGGTCGAGCTGGATGGAGTTTCCTGCTGGCCTTCTGCCTAAAAAATATGGAAGCTATAGGTCGTGTTGGTATTGTAGTTAACTGCGTTGGTGGTGGTACCAGTGCCACGCCGCCCACATCCCGCTCAGGAGCCATTCGGGATAGGGTGAAAATGTCTGTCTGCTGCATGCCCGCTGGGGCTGGAGTGACGACTGTGATGACTGGGTCATCGTCAGACTGTTCATCAGCAGCAGAAGACAACACTTCTTGTTCGTCGTGATCACCCATAAGTGGAAGCCTTGCGGGAACCTTCCTTTTAGGCTTAGCTACCTTTGTCGGCTCATGGCGTGCCTCACTCTCAGAGTTCACTGGTGGGTTCCAATCAAGATCAAGGTCATCATAATGAAGGGGGCTTGAAGAAGAACTTGTAGTAGTAGTAGTATTAGCACTCTTTGGCCTTTTTCTGGCTGGGGATCTGGAAGACAATGGATCATCATCAAGAGGAGTGGCTTCCTCGGATGATACCTCAGCTTGAATATCAATTTCCTGATGTGCCCCTACTTCTGGAGGAACAAGCGTTGTAGGCAGTTGTGCCGCTCCATGAACCTCTAGTTGCACCTCTCCATGCACCTCTCAATGCGCCTCTACTTGTGCCTCTCCTTGCGCCTCTCCTTGCGCCTCTCCCTGCATCTCTCCTTGTGCCTCTCCTTGCCCATGTACTTGCGCTTGTAGTAGTTGCACCTGTGGTTGTCGTTGCGGCTGTGGTTGTTGAACACTCGTCAGCTGAGTTACACTCGGCGTTGATTGGATGGTACTTTCTTGTGATGAGCCAACATCACTGGTCGATGGTGATTGAGAAACTAAAGTGGCTGCCTCAGCAGCACTCATGGTCTTGGACCTAACTTGGCATGGTGGCACTGAGCCCAATGAAGCGGAGGTGCTGCTTCCGGCTTGGTCCCCGGCGGACACCGCTGCTGCTGTAGGTGTAGTTTTTTTTACCAAAAAAGGTGTCAGTGGGCCCACCAGTCTTCTTGGTAGGTGGGGCCACTTTCTTCTTCTGCTCCTTCTTACTGGCAGTGACACTGGCAACTTTTTTTCGCTGAGGCGCTACTGCCACCTTTCTTCGGGCCCATCTTCTTCAGATGTCAGAACAGCAGGCCGCAGTTGCACAAGTTGCAGAGTTGTCTTGTCTGTGGCCACATGTGACGTCACATGACGTTGTGCTGCACACACCGCTGCAGGACTTCTTCCTGGCACTGGTGGTTCTCTTGTGCACCTAAAAGCAATGGAAGCCAGAGGAACATCAGTTAAATACCCCAAAAAGTTGAAAAACACAAACAAATCACCACAATCCAATGCCATCCATGCCCTCAATGATGTTTAAATTCAAGAGGCCCCACACAAAAACTTGGTCCATGCACCACTCACTACCCCTGGGCATAATGGGTGAAAGCAGGGCAGGCTGGGTGAAAGGTCTATGGCTAAAAGCACACTGCCTGGCTTCAAAATGGCCCCTTGAATCCAGCCACATGCCCAGGCCCTGCCTGTACCCGGCCTCAAAATGGCCCCCACCCACATGGCCGGGCACCAACAACACCCCAAAAAGTAAAAAAACACACACAAATCACCACAATCCAATGCCATCCATGCCCTCAATGATGTTTAAATTCAAGAGGCCCCACACAAAGCCTTGGTACATGCACCACTCACTACCCCTGGACTTAATGGGTGAAAGCAGGGCAGGCTGGGTGCAGGCCTATGGCTCAAAGCACACTGCCTGGCATCAAAATGGCCCCATGACCCCCACCCACATGGCCTGGCCTCAAAATGGCCCCCACCCACATGGCCAGGCCCCAACAACACCCCAAAAAGTCGAAAAACACACAAACATCACCACAATCCAATGACATTCATGCCCTCAATGATGTTTAAATTCAAGACGCCCCACAGAAAGACTTGGTCCATGCAGCACTCACTACCCATGGGCCTAATGGAAGAAAGCAAGGCAAACTGGGTGCAGGCCTGAGCACACTGCCTGGCTTCAAAATGGCCCCTTGACCCCCACCCACATGGCCAGGCCCTGCCTGGACCAGGCCTCAAAATGGCCCCCACCTACATGGCCAGGCCCCAACAACACCCCAAAAAGTCGAAAAACACACAAAAAAGCACCACAATCCAATGCCATCCATGCCCTCAATGATGTCTAAATCAAAGACACCCCACAGAAAGTCTTGGTCCGTGCAGCACTCACTACCCATGGGCCTAATGGAAGAAAGCAAGGCAAACTGGGTGCAGGCCTGAGCACACTGCCTGGCTTCAAAATGGCCCCTTGACCCCCACCCACATGGCCAGGCCCTGCCTGGACCAGGCCTCAAAATGGCCCCCATCTACATGGCCAGGACCCAACAACACCCCAAAAAGTCGAAAAACACAAACAAATCACCACAATCCAATGCCATCCATGCCCTCAATGATGTCTAAATCAAAGACACCCCACAGAAAGACTTGGTCCATGCACCACTCACTACCCCTGGGCCTACAGGCTAGTGAGGCTTTACAGGCACCCCAAAATAAAAAAAAAAGACAACATATAACAGTGAGCTAAAATTCCATGACATAAATGAGAATTAAGTTACAAAAAACACAGAAGCAGTTGTATCATGCACCCATGACTAACCCTGGGCCTACTGGATACTGTGGGTACCCACAATATATATATTTTTTAAAGTTGTGAAAAAAGTTTCAAAACTGTAGTTGCAGCAACTGCAATGCCCCAAACAAACAACACCAACTTATTTGTAAAATCTCAAGTCCAAAAGTGATCCAAACTCCAAAGTCCAAAAAGTCCTCAAATACAAATATCCAGCAGCAGCCACAAAAACTAATCCTTCCAGCTCCAGATCCAAATCAAAAGTGGCCAGGTCATGGACAAAGCAATGGGAGCAGCTTGCTGTGCAGGAACAGGAAGTTGGATACTCTTGGGCACTTTCTTCCTCCCACCCTCCCCTAAAATGGACTCCTTGCACCAAAAAGTGCAGCCAAATGTCAATCTGAGGAGTTATTCTGATCAAAATCATCATTTTCCGAAGGTTTATGCTGCCTGCGGTGGATTTCTTGTGCAGAAATGCAATTTTTGCAATTTCGGGAAAGCGAGCTGTTCAAATCTCCCGCAGGAAGTCAGCTGCGCGTCGCATCTACGTGTTCGGCATTGTTTACTCCCACGATGCGTGATCGCGGGCCCTTATGACGTACTTGCGTTGTCAAACTCTCGCTGTGCAAGATGGCGGGCGGCGATGACCTAACCGCGGTCGAAAAACTCTTGCGCGATCACGCAGCAAGTTCCAAAATGGAGCAGCACACGTAAACAGGGAGAAAAACAACAGCGCGCGCGATATTATATTTTTCAAGCGCGACCAAGCAAAAAAACCCACAGCTTGCGAATTTGTGGATTTTTGGGCAAATTCCCGCGATTGCCAAAAATCTGCAAATGTTGCAAACAAAATGGATTTTACGCCCACTTAACAAGGATATTTTGTGGAGACATCATGATCAATCGCGAAAAAAGACAAGCTCATGCAGGGAAATGCTGAGCTCTGATTGGCTAACAACACTTCAATCAGGAAGTGTTAGGAGCCATCTTGTGACTCTGCTTTATTCGAAACACAGAATAAAAAAATAAAAAAAGAAACTGGGACAGGGTAGAAACACAATGACCCCATAGGACTCTTGGGGGGTCCCACAGGAACCACACATGCTCAAAAAAGCTTTTTTTACAAAAAGGTTTTGGTGTGATCCGCAATCGTTAATTTTCTGGCCCCGGGTTGATCAGGTCCTGGGTTCATTTTGCTAAAGGAGGGGGGCGCCCGGACTCCCCTCCTGGGGCTTATCGATGCTCCAAGGACCACCACCACCAATTCTTTTTTATTTAAATGCGGAGGAGGCCCATACTGCCGCAGTGACCGCCACCTACCCAGGGCGTACTAATTTATAAATGGGGGCTTCTTGGAGCCCTGGAGATTGCCACCTCCACAGGGCTCTATGCTTAAACAATGTGGGGGCCAAGCAGATTCCCCAGCAGTCCAGAGGGCAGTCACCACCGGGGCTTTAATTTTAATAATTGTGGGGGCCACGTGGACCCCTTCATCCCCATGGACAGCCACCTCCCTGGGGCTTTTGTAAAATGGAATGCGGGGAACAACGCAATCCTCCCCAGCCCTGGGAAGAGATGGCCCTGAGGACCACCACCCCCATGGCCAGCTTCTGCTATGTCCCATGGTACCCATCCCCAGGACATAGCTGTTTGCTTTGGCTTGGTGGGAGCTTTACTGCTCCTGCCAAGCCATAGCAAACTGTGCTCCACTTTTAGCAAGCGAGAACATTAAAAATGCTCTTGCTAGCTAGAAGCGGAGCACAAGTGCTTTTAAACAGAAGGAACTGCATGTTTATCAGATCGCTATGTGTAAAAGCAATGCCGGCTCCCGCAGGATGTGGGGGCCTTCAAGCTCACCCGCAGTACCCATTACTGTATTGGGGAGTGAGTGGGTGCCATGGGTAGGACCAGGGCACCCATAATACGGCTGGACCCGGAGGGGTTGGGGTCTCTAGCACCAAAATCAGCCTGGAAGGGGGGTTGTACGGCCCCCTCCCCTTATTTATTTAAAGAAATTTTAAAAAGAGGCTGGGCCCCGGGGTTGAGGTCCCTGTGACCAAATTTGGCCCAGGAGAGCGGTTACCCTTCCTTTGAGTTTTTAAATTTTTTTTTGAAAAGGCTAGACCAAGGAGGGTTTGGTCCCAGGGCTAAAATTGTCCCAGAGAGGGGGGGGCAGCATGGTCCCCTTCCCTACGGCCTGGTCTTGGGTAATGGGGCCCCAGGGCTGAAATTGGAACAGAGAAGGGAGCCACGCAGCCCCCTCCCTTAACAAGTCATTCACACAACCATTTACTCACCCATACAGCTACTCATACAAGTCACTCCTCCACACAGCCACTCACACAGCCACACGCTCAGCCATACAGTTACTCACACACCCCCTTATTCACCTATATAGTCCCTCACCCACCCACCCATACAGCTTCTCAAGGCAGCTACTCACTCACCCATGCAAGCACTCACACACTCACACATATCCATGGAATCACTTGCAAACCCTTCCACACATCCAGACTAGCACTCACGCATCCACTCACTCACCCATACAGCCATTCACACAGGTACTTACTCTCCAATACAGTCACTCACGCACCCACTCAAACAGCCAATCACACACCCATAAAGCAACGTACACACCCAGTCATTCACTCATACAGTGATTTAGACACCCACTCACTTACCCATTGAGTCACTACACACCCAGTTACCCACCCATAGAGCCACTCCAATGCTGCTTACTAACCCATACAGCCACTGACACACCCACTCACTCCCCAATACACCCAATCACACTCCATATTACTCACCCACACAGCTACTCACACACCCAGTCCCACACCCATGCTGCAACTCACACACCCATATGCACAATGATTTGAATAATGACTTCTTTATTCTTTTTCAAATGTTTATGCGTGAAAATTCTTCAGGTGAAGAAGTAGGATATTTTTCATATGGTTGCTTCATTATTTTGTTTTTCATTTTCTTCAATGTGTATACATTGAATGATAATACCACGCTTGTGTTAAGCATGGTAAAGATAGTTACTTCAAAATGATGATGATCTTAAAAATATTTTTCAAACCACACCCATTTTTGCCAATACTAGGAGCCGCAATCTCCAAGAACAACTGAAACACAAAGAGTCATACGACAACACCCAATACAAAGGGATGAGAAAATGCAACAACTGCACTCACTGCAACAATGTGATGCAACAAAACTTTGTAACACACCCTAGGACAGGAGAAAAAATTGTGTTAAAACTCACAGCAGATTGCAACACAAGCTTTGTAATTTACAGTATCAAATGTCCCTGTGGGTTGATGTAAATAGGGAAGACAGAGAGAAAAATAAAAATAAGAATAGGAGAACACAAAAGCATGGTTCGGAACCAAAATACAAATTCGAACTTATCAGCTCTTTGGCTAACACATAAACACAACATCTCCCAAATAAAATTCATGGTGATAGAAAAAATTGAAAATGAAGAAGGGATAGATTGTCGCAAGCTCTTATCACAAATGGAGGTTATGTTGATTAAAAGATTTCAAACAATGGAACCACTAGGTTTAAATGACAAATTGGATTTAGTTAGTTTTCTGTGACCTTATAGACAAAGTAACCCTAATTTACAATGTTATAACTGGAACCTTAATGTTATACACTTTTAAGATACATAATGTACATTGTGACTTTATGGAATGACAGAGCTACATAAGGAAGAAATGATGTTTGGTTACACATATGACAAGTATTTTAATACAGAGGATAGCATTGTCTTTTAACCGTTTTGCACTTGTTCCAACCACGTGTTAGTTCCATAAGTTCACACACACACGAGCACCACATTACATGAGAGAATCGCTAAGTCCCCGTTGAAACTATAGGTAAATGGGAAGTGGCGTTATAAATGATACCAGATATCGCTTTCTGTATCAGGTTTAATTTTATCATTACTGGCTGTATTCATCCATCACTAATATATACTCATACACTTCTGCTTTATATATTTATATTTTTTCTTCACACTAACATTTTAAGCATTCTGAATATTTTTTTGCCACAACAAAGCTCATTTCGGCCGATCTTACTAGCGGGTTCCTATTGATCAGGCACCATTCTAATATGGCCGCTAGAATGACTTGTTCTCAACCTAAGTCCGTCTTTGAACGTTATTTCACCGCAATGCATGATATACTTCTGCGGCAGTTCACGTTAGTGAATGCGGAAACCTTCAGGAGAATGAGCACGAGTACAAGGAAAACCGACACGGCGTCTTAGGTGAGCGCTTTTATGCGACCTATCTCTTGAACTGGAGAGTTTATTTAAACGGAATCTTACTCGTTTTTCAGAATGTTACGCCTAGTTTTGACAAGAGCCCCTCTTTATATATTTTACAGAGTACGGAAGAACTGTTCGATTCACTTTTAAACCTAAGCGTCATTCTCCTAACTCAACAGTACTTTAACGATGATAGCCCTGGAAAAGCATATTTACATTGATTAGCCATTTCAATTCCATTTTAGATTTCGGACGATCTCCGTTACATAAGGTACTGTGATCGATTCTCTTTCAATAATTCACTGTTGAACTCAACGTAGTATGATTAAATGTGATATACATCGAATTACAACATCCTGTTTATAACCATTTAGGATTTTTTTAGAAAACAAACACAGGTTCTTGAGTTGGACATGAAAGCACACTGGATAGATGTACACAAAAATCAAAGATGTCTCTAAATGTATGTATCTGGTATACAAGTGATCATGTGATTGAACATTGTAGAATATGGTGGTAGACTCATATTGCAGTGGCCTGGTTAAAAAAGATGATTAAGTGAATAACAATGCAAGTAAATAATAGAAATGACACAATGTTTTTGTTACTTTTTACAGTGGTCCCTGAAGAAGGGACACCGGTCCAGAAATGCATCGGGCCAATTACAACAGCAATCGCCGTTTATGATGTATTGATGTTGTATGAACAGTAATATATATGTTAATCATTGTGTATTGCTAAAAAAACAAGAAGGTTGTTATTAAAAGAAATAATAACAACACAAGAGTATAAAGTGTAAAAGAAGCTATCAAAGTATAGAATAAATGACACACGAGTAAAATAAAAAGAGATAAGTGTCAAGCAAATTGAGCATTGCAGTCTCTTTTGAATAAATATTAATAGTGGAAAAGCAACAGACTGTGCGCTTGGTTAGGTGATGATATTCTATCATCCACCATCAATTAAAAAGATATTTGTTTACCTTGTTTACCTTGCTTAACTTCAAGACAGTAGTGGTTCTTCCAAGGAACACAGTACTGGGTGAGGTCCTGCAAGTCTATTTACTATGTCTATTCATGTGGGAGATTTGTGTCTTAAGGTGATAGGGCGCTGCCACCGTCTGTGAAATGGCTTCGAGAAAAACCATGAAGGTGGAAGAGCATCAGCCGAATATAATTCATTTGTAATACTTCTCAGGAGTGCAGGGGTTTTCTTGTTCTTGCGCAGTGGCGCGATGTTGTTTTCATGTACAGGGATCCTGTGCCCCGCTGACTTGCACTGACCTCACCATGTGTCAGCGGCCAGATGACCTGCAGGATAAGAGGTATGCGTATATATATATATATATATATATTTACTGAAAAAACCATAGGTTATAGACCATATATAGTTAGGGATTCGCATTTACAAAACCTTAATTTACTCGCACAAAACCATAGAAATTCGCATATATAGTTAGTTGCAATAACTATATATCGCGCACCCGCAATCCACTGCTGATGATGTCACATATTACATCATTCATGACATGGTCAGTGACATCACTGATGACATCACTGATGACATCACTGATGACATCACTGATGACATCTTATTTGACATTACTGATCACATCACTGATAATATCATTCATGTGATAATACGATGAACCTCTTCAGACTCTAATATAACCTTAGATACAATCAGTGTAAACAGACACTCACAGATTGTCACTCATCCATGGAGTTACTCACACATCTAGTCAGTCATGAAAAGAATCAATCACTCCTCCATTTCCTCAACTATACAGTTATACACACCTTACTAATTCAAACATATTCTAACACATATTTACTCTCTTATACAATCCCTGATACAAGTTCACAATGATTCATACAGCCACTCTCACATTCACTGGCTCTTATGCTCAGTTATTTATATATGTCAACTCTCACATGTACTGTGTTTTACATATGTACTTACTTTGACATGTAGCACTGAGATATCCATTCACTCACCAATACACTCATGCACACAGTCAACTGCCCATACAGCTGTTTCCACATGCACGTTTGAACCCATACATCTAGTGAATCAACTGCTCACACATCTATGCACAGAGTCATACACCTCCCAGCCACCCACACACATACTCAGTCTCCCATACAAATACTTGGGCAGCCAATCAATAACCCATATAGTTACCCATATAGCTACTGATTAACACATGCAGCAGTTTACAGAACAACAGACATAATGATGCACAAATTAAGACAGTTTAGTCACTAACCCATGCACTCAGTGAGACACATTTAATCACTCTCTCATACAGTCAGTCATGCACCTACTAAATCCTTCATCCAGACACTTATACATCCACTCATTCTTCAATATGTAAGACATATTTTAACTTTACAGAAACATACAAACACTGGATGATGTCATCAGTGATGTCACTGACCATGTCATGAATGATGTAATATGTGACATCATCAGCAGTGGATTGCGGGTGCGCGATATATAGTTATTGCAACTAACTATATATGCGAATTTCTATGGTTTTGTGCGAGTAAATTAAGGTTTTGTAAATGCGAATCCCTAACTATATATGGTCTATAACCTATGGTTTTTTCAGTGAATTTCAATGGTTTTTTAATAGCAAATATCAAAAGCTGTAAAATGTCAAGTACGTGGTAGGTAAAAACATTTTCGTATTTATGCACGCTGATGTGCTTTGAACGCTGCCCCCCCCTCCTCTTTTCTTTTAGGAGTATTCTCTCTTTGCAGATAGTAAAGGGTAGGTAACGTAAGCCTTTGCCCCCGTTGTAACCCGTCGTGCCTGCTTTCCTCTACATTTGATTGATTGTTATCCAAGCATTTACTGTTTTAGAATTGGGTGCTTTCATGCTGACGCCAGCTTCAATCTGAAACATCCAGAAACACTGTAGACTACCAATTCAATCAGTTCCGGTGGAGCCCCAACGTGACTCGGTAGAGAAGAACTTGCCCTCCCCTCTTTGACTGATTGTTCTTGTTGCCTGTCCCTTCTCTTGTCATTTAACAGAACTTTTTGGACTGCTGAAAGGGGTTGTATTCCGACCGCTGGTTGGTGGAGACATTTTGACTATATTCTGGACCTGCGTTGTCGCGTAATGCTTTTTTATGTTTTGTTATTCTAATGATGAAAGGCTTGGTTATATGACCTAAAAATAACGCTTTTCATTGCTTTCGAACATTTTTTTTTTCCCAAATGATGAAAGCCCCACCTTTTTTTTCTCACTCTGACTTGTAAAGCAAAGGACCCAGATGCATTTACAGTTTATCACTAGCAATGTTCCAGGATAATGTATTTTCCCGGGAAATTTACAACTGTCCTGCAAGTAAAATATTCCTTTTTCGAGAAAAAGGGCGTTTCTTCGTCCCATGAGGGAGCCGTTGAGCAAAAGAGGCTCGGCCTGCTGTCTTAGTCGCTGATAGGCATGAATATCAGATTCTTATCGATCACTTTATGTTGCAGGAGTAGAAAACACAACAGCCCTTGACCATTTTTCTTTACTGCCTTCCTGCGTATTATACCTTTTAACAGTCATGTAATTGGACTGCTTTATTTCACTTGCCTTTTACTGATTCGAAAACAGTGGCTATTATTCAAAACTTTACCAATGTAGGTACTACTACCATGTTTTTAAAAAAAAACCTTTATTGTGAAAATGTCAGTATACAAATACGGGCCTATAACGACGTGGGCCGGCCACGGAGCAAACTGAAATCGTATATGATGACGGCACATTTACACTGTAGAAGAACGTAACGGGCGACTCATTAGATTGCAAGAACTAAGGTGTCTAACATTTACGGAATCGGTGGACGTACATTTTATAATTAAAGTACGACAGGGCCAGTTACAATAAAATTATCTAGATATAAATTTGCGGGCAAGTACCATGGGTGACGTTAATTCGAACTTTCAATAGTACAGTAATCAATAACACATCAGAACTTAATATCAATAGGGATGTCAAAATGTTCAATCAATTCTTGTCCCTGCTCGCCATGTGCTTCAAAACTGCATACGTATCTCGTGATATCAAGGTTGGGCAACCAGTACACAACAAGGAGTTACGAGTCCCATTTATACCGGCGCCATTTTGGGCGCGGCCGGGCAGGTCCAGGATATAGTCAAAATGTCTCCACCAACCAGCGATCGGACTAGAACCATTTTCGGCAGTCCAAAAATGTTCCGTTAAATGACAACAGAAGAAATAGGCAACAAGAACAATCAGTCAAAAGAGGGGACGCTTTCGTGAATGGGGCCCATGCCCTAGCAGGCAAGCGTTCGAGTTCCAAGGTGTCCCAGGGCCATTTTAGCGGACCAGGCCCAAATCCAAAGAGCTGGCCACCATTTTGAGAGTCTTGTTGCAGCCGGCTATCGCTGCACCACAAGAGTAACCGCAATTCAGCTAGATGGCGGGTGAATCACTGTACCGCAAGAGCGGGCGGAACTCAGCTGGAAGGCGAGTCAAACGCTAAGAGGCACCCCACTGCAGATGAGGTGCCTCCACCTGGGGAAGAGGGAGAGGCCCGTTTGCGCTGCCTCCCCCCCCCCCGGGCACCCCACGCCGTCTTTCAGCGCAGCATTGTAGGATGGCCACACCAGTGAAACTTGCTGGACACCACCTCGGTGCCATCCGGATCTCAGCGCGTTCGAGTCACTGTACCGCAAGAGTGGGAGAAACTCAGCTGGACATGCCGTCTTTCGGCGCAGCATTGTAGGATGGCCACACCAGTGCGGCAACTTGCTGGACACCACCTCGGTGCCATCCGGATCTCGGCGCGTTGTGCTGCCTTCGGCGTACTGTAGCAGCAAGAGTGACCGCAACTCAGCTGGACACGCCATCTTTCGGCGCAGCATTGTAGGATGGCCCTACCAGTGCAGCAACTTGCTGGACACCACCTCGGTGCCATCCGGATCTCGGCGCGTTCAAGTCACTGTACCGCAAGAGTGACCGCAACTCAGCTGGACACGCCGTCTCTTCCGGCGCAGCATTGTAGGATGGCCACACCAGTGCGGCAACTTGCTGGACACCACCTCGGTGCCATCCGGATCTCGGCGCGTTGTGCTGCCTTTGGCCTACTGTAGCAGCAAGTGCGGGCGCAACTCTGCTGGACGGCAAGTGAAACGCTAAGGGGCGCCGCACTGCACAAGAGGTGCCTCCACCTGGGGAGGCGGAAGAAGGCCGTTCGCGCCGCCTCCCCCCGGGCATCCCACGCCGTCTTTCGGCGCAGCATTGTAGGATGGCCACACCAGTGCAACTTGCTGGACACCACCTCGGTGCCATCCGGATCTCGGCGCGTTGTGCTGCCTTCGGCGTATTCGCACATCGGTCTGCTACTGACGCCGCCTCATGGGCCAACGGTTTTTGTATGCTTTTTATAACCCAAAGCCGCATAACAGGCCATGTGACTTGTTTATAAAACTTTTCATTGGTTCATTTTACTTTTGGTTTCCTAATGATGGAAGGCTTGATCATATGACCTAAAAATAACACTTTTCATTGGACTAAAACATTTTTTTTTCCCAAACGATGAAAGACCCACCTTTTTTTTTCTCACTCGGCAATCAAAAAAGGTTCCGTTAGATGACAATAGAGGGGACAGGCAACAAGAACCATCACTCAAAAAAGGGGAGGGCAAGTTCTTCCCTACCGGGTCACGTTGCTGCTCCACTGGAACTCATCGAATTGATAGTCTACAGTGTTTCTGGATGTTTCAGACTGAAGCTGGCGTCAGCATGAGAGCACCACCATCTCGTAGCTCCGTCGTGGCCATTCGGCAAGCAATCATGGCAGCAGCTCCCCACCGGAAGCCTGCGGGAGTCGGGGGCCCCCAAGACTTTTGTAGAATCTTCAAGGCTGAGGGGACGCTTTCGAGAATGGAGCCCAAGCCCTAGCAGACAAGCGTCCGAGTTCCAAGGTGTCCCAGGGCCATTTTAGTGGACCAGGCCCAAATCCGAAGAGCCGGCCGCCATTTTAAGAGTTCTGTGGCAGCCTCCTATCACTGCACCGCAAGAGTGGGAGAAACTCAACTACATGGTGAGCGAGACGCTGTAGCCGCAAGAGCGGGCGGTAAACAGCTGAATGGCGGATGAGGCACAGTGTAGCAAAAGCGGGCGGAATGTCAACTGAAACGGTAAAGGGGCGCCCCACTACAGCAGACGAGCCTCCACCTGGGGAGGCCCGTTCACGCCGCCTACTCTCCCCCCCCCCCCCGGGGCGCCCCACACCGTTTTTCGGAGCAGCATTGTAGGATACCAAAACCAGTGCGGCAACTTACTGGACATCACCTGGGTGCCGTCCAGATCTCGGGACTATTCGCACAACAGACTGCTACTGACGAGGCACAGTGCAGCAAAAGCGGGCGGAAAACCGCTGAATGGCAAGTGAAACGCTAAAGGGGCGCCCCACTACAACAGACGAGCCTCCACCTGAGGGAGGTCCGTTCACGCTGCCTCCCCCCCACCCCCCCGGGGCGCCCCTCGCCGTTTTTCGGAGCAGCATTGTAGGATACCAAAACCAGTGCGTCACCCAGGTGACATCACCTGGGTGCCGTCCAGAACTCAGCACGTTGTGCTGCCTTGGGACTATTCGCACAAAAGACCGCTACTAACCATTGTTGCTTCTGTTTTAATTAAAACAAATTTAAGGTGTTTACTGTTTTTGTTGCGATGTATATATTTATAAGTTATAAAAGTGTTATAATCCTACTACTTTGTTGGAGTGCTATATATTTTTAATGTGACACATAATTGTGAAGACTTTGATGTACAAAAAGGCATCCCTGGAATCTTCCGCTTCAGGCTAGGTCCCACACACCCTCACAGTGAGAATCCCCTCCCCAATCACAATACAGGATGGTTATCAGATAGTAGGAACGCGTGTGGTGTGACGGATCTCATCGGGTGGGGGCCTTGATCTACTGTAACTCCTTTGAAGAGGGGTGATTCTTTACAGTTGAGGCCATAAACTACATCCGCAGGGCTACGTGATAGCCTGGGACTGGCCTGGACAATCAGACACAAAGGAAGAGGAATGTCAGAGGGTGCGGTAGTGAATAGGGTGAAAGGGTGGTGTCGGGCGGGCACAGGGTGTGATTCTCAGGGAAGAGCAGCGCAGATTGGGGGAGGTTTATGGCCCATGCATAAGACAGAGAGCGGGGGTGACCAGTGCGTGGGGGAGATGCTTGCGAGGGTGGGGAGCCATGCTGAGGATCGGCGGCGTGCAGAGAGTGGGTCTGGTCAAGGCATCTAAAATGGCTGCCGTGCACGACAAAAGTGTGGCATTGGAAAAAAAGCAAGATGGCGCAGACAATGTTTATCAATACTGATTAATTTATAACAATTATTTTTAACAATATATTTACTCGCAGTGTCAAAATGGCGGTCAACACTTCCTGATTTCCTTCAAATCGAACGTTAACAGACGTCACGCAGCAAAAAAAAAAAAAAACGCTCACGCGCAGCCGCTGGAAGACAAGTTTCAACATATATGAGCCTCCTCAGCCACCCTCAGAAAACATAGGGGGTCAGGATACGTCTCCCGTACCCCCTTATACCCATTTCTCACATTGTTTTTCCTCCATCTTGTAATTTAATAAATCGAAACACAAAATGGCAAATTCCCATTTCGCGTCCCGGTTCACTACCCGGTTCGCGAACCGGAAAGCGCTTCTACCGCAAAAAATCAATATTTTTTTATTTGCCTCACGGGACCCTTTAATAACCCCAACATCATTCCTAGGGGGTCAAGAAGGGTCTACCTTGCCCCCTTTCATTAAATTCCCCCTTCGTTTTTCTCCTCCTCTTGTCTCTCGATCCTACCGAGAGACAAGATGGCGGCCGCTCCGGACTGTTTAGAATGTTGACAGACACCGGAGAGCCAATCAGCTTCGCTTCGCAAAGCTCCGTTACGCGAAAAGTACGCGAACTGGTGCGCTATCCGGGACGCTGTCACAGATATATCTGTTTTTTTAAACGTTAATTTCTCAAAATCCACTGGAGCACATATATTGAGACCCAGCAAAGGCACATCGGGCTAACAGTCCCTACAATTTTGCCAAGTTTCGTGCAAATCCATTCAGCCGTTCGAGCTAAAAGTGAGGCCAAACGCCCTATGGAAAACTCAATGTTAAAAACGAGTTTTGGGACCCCCCTTTTTTCTCGGCCCCCCCTTGACAAAACCCCCCCAAACTTTCAGGGGCTACTCAGAAACAAAATGTGCCATTTGTCCTGAAAATTTCAGCCGATTCCGTCCACAAACGCCAAAGTTATTAGACATAGAATTTTCAAAAGTTACATAGAGAAAAAATCCTAACTATATATACCTACTGGCGACCGCCAGTAGGTAATATATATATATATATATATATATATATATATATATATATATATATATATATATATATATATAACCTACTGGCGGTCGCCAGTAGGTAGTTATAGTTAGGATTTTTTTCAATGTTAAATCTCAAAATTCTATTTGGAATAACTTTGGCACCGGTTGACGAATCTGCCTATAAATTCCCTCAAAATGGCCTCGTCGAGCTCCGGTCCTTTCCTGGAAGTTTGGGGGGGGATTCGTCAAGCGGGGGCCGAGATAAAAGGGGGGTCCCAAAACACGTTTTCCAAATGTTAATTTCCATAGGGAGGTCGATTTCACTTTTAGCCCGAACAACAAAAAAAAAGGGAGAAATCTTTATAAGGGGGCAGGGTAGACCCCCTCCTGACCCCCTAGGTTTAATGTGGGGGCTAAAATAGGGTCCCGCGGGGCATTTTTAAAAAATATTTTTTTTCGATTTGCGCGGGGGAGCGAACGGTATGCGCTCCGGGAAGCGCACCGGGGAGCGAAGTATGGGGAAAATCCAGGACCTTATTTATGAAGGCCTTGCGACAGTTTTGCGCCGCCTATGCGTCACTTTTTGTGACGCACCAGCGGTGTAAAAAAAATGCACATTGTTGCCCTATATTTAAAAAGTGACTCATCTAGGTAGAAGGATTACTTTTTAAAACCCTGCGCCACATTATACTTGCGTCAGGTATAATGTATGCAGAGGGGGCGCTCCCCCGCAAAAAGCTTGGTAATAGCGACGCAGTGAAATCTATGAGATTTTACTGCGTCACTTTTAGGATGCTGTTGTGTCAAAATCTTGCGCCTGCCTCACAGGTGTAAGACTGACGCAAGACCTTTCAAATGGTGCTTTCCCTATGTGAAAGGACGCATTACTGGAGTTGCGTTACTTTTGCGACGCAATTCACAAATGCGTCACTTTTGTGTTTACAGATATGTCAGAAATACTGATGTATCTGTAACTCCTTGCGACATGATTCATCATACATTAAATATGACACATCTGGAATGTCGTAAGGAGTGCGCACAGAAAAGTGACCCATCGCACCAGCGGTGTAAAAAAATGTGCCTCGTTGCGCTATATTTAAAAAGTGACGCATCTAGGTAGATGGGTCACTTTTTAAAACCCTGCGCCACATTATACCTGCGTCAGGTATAATGTATGCAGAGGGGGGGTTCCCCCGCAAAAAGCTTCGTAATAGCGACGCAGTGAAATCTATGAGATTTCACTGCGTCACTTTTAGGATGCTGTTGCGTCAAAATCTTGCGCCTGCCTCAAAGCAGGTGTAAGACTGACGCAAGACCTTTCACATGGTGCTTTCCCTATGTGAAAGGACGCATTACTGGAGTTGCGTTACTTTTGTGACGCAATTCACAAATGCGTCACTTTTGTGTTTACAGATACGTCAGAAATACTGACGTATCTGTAACTCCGTGCGACATGATTCGTCATACATTAAATATGACACCTCTGGAATGTCGTAAGGAGTGCGCACAGAAAAGTGACGCATCGCTGTTTTCACGCAGCGATGCGTCACTTTTCAGAAATGAGGCCTCCAGTTTATTCACTGTTTCACCTCTACGACCCTTTCTTGCGTCAATACGTCCCTTTTGCATACATTACACCTGACGTAGGAATAATGTGGCGCAGGGGTTTAGAAAGTGACGTATTTACCTTGAAACGCCACTTTGTAAATATGAATAAATAAGGTGCATTTTTTATTGGACTGATGCGTCACAAAAAGTGATGCTTTGGTGGCGTTAAAGTGACGCATGGCTTCATAAATTAGGCCTTCTGCCTTCAACTCCAGCAATGCATCTTTTCTTATCCTTCCACACCCCTGTTCCTTTTCAACATTTTCTTTGAATATCAACATTCCCCATATTCACTCTTCTTCTCCTTACTTTCTTTCCTAACACTCACCTTCTTTCAGTCCTCCTGCTTCACTTCCTTTCTCCTCTCATACCTTTCTGTTCTTTCTTACTCATTCTTCTTTCGATTATCAATGCACTCTATTTCACTTACTCTTTTTTTTTTTTTTTTTTAGAATATAGCTCTTTGATGAGAATTGGAGGTAGTTCTGAAAAGAACTTTTGGTTTTCTTCTTTTTTCTAAACAGGAACAAAAACAGGGAATGGAAACTGCTCAACAGGAGCAAAAAAAACAAAAAAGATTAGGGGTGGGAAGAGCAGCGATGGTTTTCTAATGCTCGAACCATGAGCTGTACACTTTGTTCACCAAAGGTATGCAGTTGATTGCAGTATCTGCAAAATAACACTTTTTATTGGTGCAGAACAGTTTTGGTTTCCAAATGATGAAAGCCCGGGTCATGTGACCTGAAAATAACACTTTTCACTGGTTCAGGACAGTTTTTTTTTCCAAATGATGAAAGCCCCCACCTTTTTTCCTTATTCTGACTTTGTCCTTTGACTGAGAAAGACCTGTTTGGAGATCTGTGACTAATATTTTGTACTTTAAAATGGCTACAGTAGCAGCAGCAGCTAGAGCATCTGCACCACCACCACCACCACCACCACCAAGAGGACCACCACAACACCACAGTGGTGGAGATGAAGAAGAGGAGGAGGAGGAGGAGGGGAGTAGGGCATTCCTACCAGAAGACAATACCCCATATAGGCCAAAGCAGCACATAGTATGGGAGTTTTTTTCCATCCCAGAGGGCAAGAAGAAAGTGAATGCGCCAAAGGTGACTTGCCAAATCTGTGGCATTGAACTTTCAAGGGGGAACCCTAATAAGAAATACTCATTTGGCAATAACACCATGATTCGGCACATGCAGCGCAAGCATCCCAACAACTATGCTGCGGCAGAGGTGAGAGAACTGGCCAGCAACCCTCCCCAATCTTCACCCAGCACCTCCAAACGAAAGCAACCCACTCCATCGGGACCAGAGACAAGGGAGATGGTCCCAAACATACAACCACAGTTTGGGGAATACAAGATCTCTTGTATATTTTGTGGTAAGACCATCACCTATGGTGAGCAAAGCATAAAGCTCATCAACCGTGCTGGTGACAACCACAATTGCCCAAAAAAAACCAATAATTTTTTCCTGATTTGTTTTTGTTCCAGTTGAGCCGTTTACAATTCCCTGTTTTTTGTTTCTCCCCATAAAAATACCAAAAAAATATAAAATAGTTCATAAAAGCCAAAGAAACTACAAAATGTTCCAAAAAACATTAAATAAATATAAAACAACAAAAAGAAGAAAAAAAAGAGTTCTTTTTAGAACTACCTCCAATTTATAAAAAAAGGCTAAATTTTTTTCAAACTCTGTCATTCTTTTTTCCCCATGGAACGCTCCCCGGTCCGCTTCCCGGGGTGCGTACCGGGCGCTCCCCCCGCGCAAATCGGAAAAAAAAAATACTTTTTTGGTCCCGCGGGGCCCTTTCATAGTCCCCACATCAAACCTAGGGGGCCAGGGGGGGTCTACTCTGCCCCCTTATGGTCATTTCCCCCTTTGTTTTTTCCACCTCTTGTGTCTCGATCCTACCGAGACACAAGATGGCGGCCGCTGCGGACTGTTTGGAATGTTGAAAGACACCCGAGAGCCAATCAGCTTTCCGCGCGCAAACTCGCGTAGCGCGCTGGTTAGCACCCCGGTGCGCGTACCAGGGCGCGCTTATAGATATATATTTTTTTGAACCTAAATTACTCAAAATTCACTGGAGCACATATCTTGAGACATAGCAAAGGCACATCGGGCTACCAGTCCCTACAATTTTGCCAAGTTTGGTGGAAATCCATTCAGCCGTTCGGGCTAAAAGTGAGGTTGACCGCCCCATGGAAATTAACATGGGGAAAACACGTTTGGGACCCCCCTTTTATCTCGGCCCCCACTTGATAAATCCCCCCAAACTTTCAGGGAAGGACCGGGGCGCCGAGAGGCAAATTTGAGGAAATTTTCAGGCAGATTCCTCAACCGGCGCCAAAGTTATTCACAATAGAATGTTGAGATTTTGCATTGAAAATAATCCTAACTATAACTACCTACTGGCGACTGCCAGTAGGTAATATAAATATATATATATATATATATATATATATATATATATATATATATATATATATATATATATATATATATATATATATATATATATATATATATATATATATAAATATATATATATATATATATATGTATATATATATCGAAGCTCCGCAAGTCTGCAACCGGGAACCGGCAACAAGTTAGCAACAAATCGGCACTCACAGCAGAGGTTTAAACCTAAGTAAGGTTTATTTTGCGCAAAATTAATCCATATATATATATATATTTATATCCGACGCTTAAGTTACAGATAAGTCAAATAATGCTTTTCATAAGGAAACTATATCCTAACTATACCTTCCTATTGGCGAGAGTAATCAGTGCCTAGTGCCTTACTCATTTACCGATTATAAAGAAAAGACATCAGAGCTATTATAAGTTATTATAGTAAATTTTTGACATCACAATGCTGTCTGCCAGAGCCAGCAGCGAGTTGAAAAGCAGGTCAGGCCACGGAGCACAATTCAAGTAACATGTTTTAAGCAACGAAAACAAAATGTTGCTTTAATTTTTTCTGCTCTATTTTGAGAGCTTACAATGACAAGTAGAGAAAATATGTTTATTTTTTGCACTCCTTAGATAGAGAAAAGCTAAAATCTTCCTGCATGTTTCTACAGATTCCAAGCTACTATGTTTTTTTTTAAAATAACCGACTTGTATTGTCCTGTTTCTGATATCTGTTTGCAACAAATAGCTAACAGGTTTTTTTATGTGATTCATTTTGCACAAGAGGTTTTATTTTTATTCTTCATGTTTGAAAACATGCATGCTCTTTCATATTGAAGAGCTACGCAGCAAGGTTTTTAAGTGTTTTTTTTGGAAAGATGATGGTGTGACCATGATTTATTTGGGATACAGTACCCTCTGGTGTACATGATAAGAATATTGCAAGTCGGCCCGGAGTTCCATAACCTTATAAAGGAACTCGACCCCCGGCCTTGTTCCTCTATAGGGTTCTACTCGTTGATTTGCAATATACCTATTATGTACTGCAGAGTGTACTTTATTTCATATATACACACACACACACACACATGTAGAGGGCTTTTGGGTCAGCTCTGTCCTGCCATCTTTCTGTTTCTGAGTGTCACTTACACTTTTAATCCATCCGTGACTGTGAACTGCATGGAATAATTGTCTCATCAGCATCACTCATTGGCTCTCTTGCCCTGTGAATGATGGCATTTTATTATTACAGGGGTACATCCCCCTGAACATTTGTGTGCTTCAGTGATAAGGCTCTTAGGAAGGGCTTTTGGGTTTTGAATTTTCTTCTTTGATACTTCTCTTTTCGTTTATTTGCTTCTCCTAATTGTATTTGAGTGTGTTTTTTATGAGGATACTACAACTGTTCAGGCAATGCTAATGGGTTGATTGCTGTTCATTTCTTCTGTAGTGTGACAAATGACAGAGTGCATGAACGAGGACATATTGAGTGCCTTAGCCCATCAATGACACAAAATGCTCTTTCATTTATAAGCCAGTCCTATTATATTTACTCGTGCCTGTAGTTTAATTTTGCAAAGAAAGGATCACATTTCATAATGCTGATTCTGTTTTATCAAAATGGAAAGTTACAAAGAGGCATTGTCAAAAAATAAATACAGTCAATTAATGCAGTGAGAACCACGCTTTTAGCAATTTCTAAGATGACCTTACATAAGAACATGGTATTTCTTTCTTTTATTTTTATTGGAAAAGATAATGTTAATGCAGCGAAAAGGACATTGTTTTTGGACTTCTACCAATGTAACAGTGTTGACATTTTGACCTGCCTGTTACTTCTTGTCCGATAATTTGAAATAACTTGAATTCTTCATGCTAAATATGCTCATTAGAATGCTCATTATCATTTGGCATTTGCTAGAAACTTTAAAAACGAACTCCTATCCCATTACAGGCCATGCTTTGCCGTGCCCTTCGTAAACATGTAAACGTCTGACATTTAAAAGGTCCAAGAGTTTCGAAAATAACATTTATTTCCAAGATATACCCTACAACTTGCCTTCTGCTAAAAATACGTTTCAATTTAGAGTTTTTTAAAATGTTTATAAAAATATGTATGTGCAAAAACAAACGGGTTAGCTAAATGAAGCAGAAGCAAGCGGTGGTGGCTGGTAAAAGTGGCTGACTACAAATAGTTACCGCGAGTTGCATCCCTCAGGAAGAGATCAGAGCTTTTGCCCCACTAAGGCCCTCATTATGATTTGCACTGTATTGCCCTCAGCAAGCGGAATTTAAGTTAACATGCGTTAACACCTCACGGGTACCTCGTAATTACGAGTTAAGCCCTATACAACAGGGAACAACTGGGTGAGGCAGAATTTACCTGTCATAAAGCAACAAAGAATTACGAATTGTAGGGCATATTATCAAGGACAGGCGATACATTATCGCCGCTTTTATCAGCAGGAAACTGCCGATAAAGCGGCGATAATGGCCTTGATAATATGCTCTATGAATTACAATCGAAGCCCATGTTAGATGTGTTCACATCTAACATGGGCTTCAATTGGAATTCATAGAGCATATTATCAAGGCCATTATCGCCGCTTTATCGGCAGTTTCCTGCCGATAAAAGCGGCGATAATGTATCGCCTGTCCTTGATAATATGCCCCTCTGTTGGGTTTACCGCATGCAATTATCACCTACTCTGAGCTGGAGTATATGTGTGTGGGGTGGCGATGTATAGAGGTGTTATGGGAAGTAGGGAAGGGCATATAATTCTCCCTCCTGCCCGAACAAATACAATTCAAATCAATTCAAATTGACTTTATTTCGGATATATTGCAATCCATAAAAGTACAAAACATTACACATTTCATATTAAAAACATCACAATAATTGCAAAGTCAATCTTAATTACATACAGCAAATATGTTTCTTAAAAGAGTGAGTAGACAAAATCAATACAGGAAAAGTGCAAGTAGTGCCCACGTACAGAAAAAGTGCATTAGTGCATTGGGCTACAGATGATTCACAGTTACTCATCTAGACATTTTCTTAGTTTCATAGTTAGTTTTAAAAATTCTAACACCTGGAGGACACTATCAGAGTGCAGCAGCTGTAAATACATGAGGGTGGGTCTAATTTGATTAAATTTAATTTCTTTAAAAGAGTGACAAGATACCGCCTACGGGGGTTTTCATAAAATGTACATACAAATATAAAATGCAGCATGTCCTGTGGAGACTTCCCGTCGCAGCCACAGGGAGCTGCAGGTTTCTTAAAAATGTCCGACTTAGGTCTAATTAAAAGATGATGAAAGATGTTGAACCTGAACCGGTCAGCAAAAATTTCTCATGAGAGGTAAAGGAGCATGTTAGGTACATTTCCATAGTATCACAAGTTCTCAGCATGATATACTTTCTAACATTGGGTTTTGAAAGCTCAACTTCATCTCTTAGGGCATTACGATCCATGTAAAAAGCCCTCTTAATTGCTGCAACATCACCCTTAACTATATCCCTCGGGTTATCAAACAAGTTCAGTCGTCCAAGCTTCAGAAATTGGGACTTCAGATATTTAAGCCAAGGTACACATTGCATGGTCAAGTGATACAAGATCTTCCAATATCTGGTGGGTTAAAGGAATTTCACCACTTAACCATAATTTTACCCAGCATAACAGTGGTTTCAATCCAACAATGTCGGATAAGTGCTGGCAACCAAGCTCTTCATGAACAGCTAAATTCGGTGTGCTACCTGGGACACACAACAGTCGCTTTAAGAAATTATTTTCAACTATTTGTAGTTGTTCGCCATTTGTATAGCCCCATATTTCGCTACAGTATACTGCGGTGGCTATTGATTTAGCATTGTATAATTTCATCATGGCCACATTTGGCCTTTTCCCCAATTTAGAGGCAAAGTTGAAGATGGAGTCATTTACTCTAGTCATTTCCCCCTTCTTCCTGGCCACATGTGGAGCCCAACTAAGCTTCGTATCGAATAAGACACCCAAGTATGAGAACGTATGGGTGATGGGGATCAAGACATCATTTAATTTAAAAATGAACTTCTTTTTTGCTTGACGGCCAACATGCATTATATAAGATTTAGAATTGTTGACCGTAAGGTCCCTATCAGACATAAAGTTATTAAAAGCATTCAAAAGTGCCTGGAGACCCTTTTCTGTACGTGAAATTAAAACCGCATCGTCGGCATATAAAAGTAAAGGAATACCCCTTGCACCAGCTCTAGGGCAATCTGATTTTACCTCTTGCAGTTCAGCCTCTAAATCATTTATATAAAAATTAAAAAGAAATGGGGCCAGGATACACCCCTGACGTACTCCTTTATTAATTCTGAAATTTCCTGTGGTTTCCCCAGTTGATGAGAACCTCAGGTTGGCTCTTGTGTCATTGTGCAAATCCGCTAGGAAGTCCACAATCCCCCTATCAACACCTTTATCCCTCATGGTCTGCCACAGCCTCCCTCTGTTAACACAGTCGAAGGCTGAGGACAGATCCATGAAGGCAAGGAGAATTACTCCTTTCTGTACAACAGTATATTAATTCAGAATAAGGAACAGGTTGAGACACTGGGTTATAGTAGAGCGGTCTTCACAAAAGCCGTATTGAGAAGTCGACATGATGTTATTTTCAATCGACCAGCTTGTTAAGCGTTGAAGTAGAACTCTCCCCATAATCTTAACCATTGAGTCAATTAGGGATATTGGTCGGTAACAAAGAGCACTACCCCTATCTCCCTTCTTGAAGACAGGGACTATAGTTGACAGCCCACTATGGCCGCAGCATTAAATACAGCAACCAGGATGGGTGCCCAGAAAGCTGGATCAGATTTATAAAGATCCGGTGGTATTCCGTCAGGTCCTGGGGCTTTATTTGCAGTGAGACCCATTATGGCAGCCAAGACCTCACTTTTGTCAAATATAATAGCGCTGCCCCTATCATGGGGGCAGCAGCCATAGTTCCAGAAACCTCCGAGTAGTACAGGCTTTTAAAATGACTTTCCCATTCCTCTTTGGTTATGCAGCAGACGAGTCCATCTCCAGGGTCCTCGGTCAAAAAAGGTTTTTTAACCAGTGCCCAAAATTTGGTGCTGCTATTCAGGGTAGAAGGGTCAAGTAGTTCCTCCCAGGCCTCTTTCCTTAGAAACTCCTTGCGGGCGACAGTAATAGCCTTATATTCCTTTCTACATAGTTTTACGTCCTCCCGATTCCTCGGGGAAGTTGACAATGCAAGCCTCAGTTTGTGAGCAGCTTTAGTGCAGTCATGGCTAAACCATCTCTGGCCTGAATTAACCTGGGTTTTGTTAGGGACAGATAGAAACGCTGACACCTTCTCCGAAACATTTTGATAAGCCACTATAACCAGCCTAGGTTCACCCCCCCCACATTAGTACAGACTTTAATATCCTCTGCACACCTTTCAGCAATGTTCTTATAAAGGATATCCGCAGAGACCATTGACCATTTTAGCCGCCTCCTCCCATCTGTTGTGCCCAGTCTGCCTTGACTAATGATCTTATTACCTTTTTTTTACCCAGGGACATTTTAAGCAGATTGTTAGAGGGTTATGGTCACTGAATTCGCTCGGAACAATGCAAAAAGAATCTAAAAAAGTTTGCATCGTCCGAGAGACCAGTATATAGTCTATAAAGGTACCCCTTCCATGCCCTTTAAAGGTGGGGGTATCAAAGCAATATAGCGGGTCCTTTAGTGACATAGCCAGAGAGAGGTCAAAGTCATCCAGTAGGTCATTGCACATTTCCTCCTCCTTAGTGTGCTCCATGTGGAGACAGTCCGCACGTTCACAGGACATTTCTGGTAAGCACTTGTGCAGTGGATCTATACAAGGATGCAAATTAAAATCCCCCATAATCATGAGGTTATGGCCCAGGTTTTTCATGAAACTAGAGACAAAAGAATTTGATTCCTGCCTGCACTATCATAAGTAGCATTGTAAAGATTTACCAGGCCCACAAGGACATTACCTCCAGATAAAGTTAAGCCCAATACACCTGTATGTTGTGCATCAATTCTTCGTACTTCACAGGGTATTATTATGGAGACAAAAATTACAAGACCCCCCTTGGGCCTACCCCGCAATGATGGCAAAGCTGGCACAAAGAAGGCCTTGTACCCTTCCAAAAAAGGTTACAGCCCACCTCCCAGGTTTCTTGTAAACAGATGATCGAAAATTGCTTAATGTAGGTCACCCAATTTACATCAGACATTTTGGCCGCAAGACCAGCAATATTCCAAGAGACAACAAGACATCCTGGCATTATGCCCACCGGGTTATCTGAGTTTATAAATTCACCTATAGCCACAGTGTCCTGAGCCGCAGGTGCCACCCGTCAATCACACAGCTCAAGACCGGATAACACTTCGTACCTGTTCTGTGTGTTTAAGTTGGACCCATATTGATAGTGGCCAGCACTAGATCTCCTGTTATAAATTCCATTGGGTCCACCTGACCCACAGGGATTAGTGATGTTATAGAGAAATTGAGCCTCTTGGACAGGAGTATAAGGTTCAAACACCCGCCTGGTTAAACTCTGTTGGGGTAAAGGTTTGCACAGATGCGCATAAAAGTAACCCAGGGGGCGTACACAGATACTGTTCACATTATATACAAGTGAGGAAGCCCTCAAAAGGACAGTTGCCACATGCTGGGGATGTTTGAAATTTATAACTATACAATCCCCGGAACCAGTCTTTTTAGAAGGTCCCACCCAATTTACACGCCTTACTGCCATTATCTGGTCAGAATAGATGGGAAAACCACAATTTTTGTTAAGCCATGCCACTGTCTTATTTTTCAGAGAAGTGTGGGATTCATCATAAGGAGATGCGGGATGGGTGCCACAAGGGGGCACATTAGTCAGTACTGCCACAAACAGAGCACAGTCTGGTGTTAAGTTTAAATAGCGGTTATACCTCGGGGGTCTAGGAGCTCTACTGCTTTGGGGGTTTGTAGACAATTGTGGCTGCGAGGCAGTTGCCGCAGGGATATCCGATCGATTAGGTGTTTCAGACCCTGTGGCCACTGCGGCAAGAATATTCCCCCTCCCCTTATTCTGTGTGTCATTAACTTCAACAGTTTCTCTCCCTTTTCCCCCAGAGTGTACATTTCCACTAGATGTTACAATCTTCTGTGACGATAACAGACCACCCAGCCTTGTCACTTCCTTGACTAGGTTATCTATCTTGTTGGTTAATGGTTTAATAAGCTCCTCTATTTTTGCTGTTAAAGAAACTTCTAGATTTTTTATGAGTGAAGCAAGCAAATCAAAGTTTAAATTTACACCATTACCATTACCATTAGTGCCCGTGAATACAAAGGGGGTTATTATAGCAGGATTATTGATTGCCTTACCATCCTTTTTTTTAGACTTAGAGTTATTATGTTTCCCAGTCTCCTTTTGAGATACTGTTCTACAGGTTCTCAGGGGCCTGGTTTCAGGTTGGGTCTCATTCAACACACCGGTATCTAAGCTTGACAGCGCCCGTGAGTCTGAATGAACCTCGACACTCACTAGAATGGGTGCTGGAGGGTCAATAGAAATGACATCGCTCGTGTTAGTTTCACTGTCTTGGGTCGGACTAAAAGGGGATTTTTCTGATAGTTCCCCTGTCATGGTGCCCTTCCCCAGAGATGCACGTCTATCATTGTTAATCTGATTTACTTTTCTAACCAGGAAATTGTCCAGAGAAGCAGGGCCCACCATCACCTTATCAGTTTTGGATTTAGACATTATGAGCAGTGGTGATATAAAACTTACACACAGGTACCCTTGAGTCTAAACACTCACAAAGAAACAAAACAGTAATGAATAAAAAGTCTTATGTGCTCCCAGCACGATAGAGGTCCAAAAGAGGCGATGTAAAGTCCCTGGCCCAGTCCAGTCTCCTCAGGCCTCTGAGGGCCACAGAGGGCCCGCCCTTGTCCCGGGCTTCTCCCGGGCGCGCCCGCGCGGCGAAAGACTAGTGAAGCCTTTAAGCGCCTCCTTGCGCCTTGTGTTCGTCGTCAGCGGCGTCCTTGCCCCGCTGAGGCTGCTGGGGTTTGTAGTTTAACAAGTGGCCCGGCGGAGCCAAGCCCGGCCAGACCCAGAGCGGAGCTGAGCCCGGCTCGCAAATCACGGGGAGAACAGGTAGCACAGCGGAGCCAAGCCCGGCCGTCAGCAGCACTCCCAAGCAGCTGCAGGTAGCTCCCCCCGGACTCAGCACCAGTGAAGCCTTTAAGCGCCTCCTTGCGCCTTGTGTTCGTCGTCAGCGGCGTCCTTGCCGCGCTGGGGCTGCTGGGGTTTGTAGTTTAACAAGCGGCCCGGCGGAGCCAAGCCCGGCCAGACCCAGAGCGGAGCTAAGCCCGGCTCGCAAATCACAGGGAGAACAGGAAGCACAGCGGAGCCAAGCCCGGCCGTCAGCAGCACTCCCAAGCAGCTGCAGGTAGCTCCCCCTGGACTCAGCACCAGTGAAGCCTTTAAGCACCTCCTTGCGCCTTGTGTTCGTCGTCAGCGGCGTCCTTGCCGCGCTGGGGCTGCTGGGGTTTGTAGTTTAACAAGCGGCCCGGCGGAGCCAAGCCCAGCCAGACCCAGAGCGGAGCTAAGCCCGGCTCGCAAATCACGGGGAGAACAGGAAGCACAGCGGAGCCAAGCCCGGCCGTCAGCAGCACTCCCAAGCAGCTGCAGGTAGCTCCTTTTTTCCTCCTTTATTTATGCCGATTCTCCCAATGAGGCAGAGGCACCATGCGACAGAGCAACAAGGCAAAAAAAGGTGAAGCCAGAATCTATCCTGTTGTGGGTTGTAGCTAGTTATAGCTGGCATACAGGATGCAAAGATGTTCATTAATATTTATAAATGGAGGCTCACTTCCACAAACGAGGTGCACCCAGCGTGTTACAGGCAGAGAAGGAGCAAAGGAGGCAACTTAAAGAGAGCCAGAGTTTATCCTGTTGCCGGTTATAGAAGGGCATACAGAATGCAGGATTCAAAATGAGTATTTACCTCCTATGCCCGCACCTCGGCGATAAATGGCTGCAATAAGATGAAAGGATGAAGGGCAGCGCCCGTGCATCAAAGGGCTGCCGCCGCAGCCGCCGTGACCTCTCTCACCTCCCTCTCCTCACCTCCGGTCTGTTATGTCGATGCCTGCAGAACGTAGCTCTTCAAACAATCAAGTGCTACGGAGTCTCAAGCAGCCTCAATCAGGAAACAAAACATCGCTGTGCGGGGAAGGAACACTCCGCTTTGCATTACTGCTCAGACCCCGGCTCGGCCGAGGAGACTGCAGGTCAGAAACACGAGAACGCCAGCCTCCCGCACGGACGCCAGACAGAATCCACCATTGCTGGGGGGTGGGGCTTGGAACAAATACAAATCTCATTCTGCTCCGCTTAATTCATAATTAGAGCCTTAGAAACTTTTTGGAAAATGGTTTATTTGTAGTTTTCAAATAAAGAAGGTGAAAGTCCCTACTTTTTACAGGAATTTCTCACATGATACTCAGCAAAAATTCCAATATTTTCATGATATGCCAATCAATATAAACCCTACTCAGGGTCAATTGAGGAGGAGTGGGCTCATCCCTGCCATCAAAAACTTTGAACACCTGGTGACAAAATACAGCTTCTTTCCATGCCATGTAAATTTGGTGGAAAAGACATGGGTTTAGAGGCGGGTTAAAGTATCTGTCTGCACAATTTGATCAGATAAAAATTATATAGCATTTTCATTTGCTTCCACATTATGCTATATGTGCTTTTTACATCCTGCCCCTATGCAGTTGATTCACAGTAGTTGAGATGGGGAAGCTATTTATAAATGGAGTTAGCTCTAGGGGGTATACCACCACTTGTAATGAGGTCCATGCATAGAAACCTTAACTCACATCCAGATAAACTTATGCACAATACAGACAAGTTATCATATAGACACAAAAGCACACCATATCGCAGGCTCTACCCTACCCAGATACTTACCTTCAAACAAGAGGTGGCCACCATTTCACTGCTGGAATATATGCACACCATTGTACTGGAGATTTGTTTTTGCATTAGGGTGTGAAAGCACATGCACCTCTTAACTCTCTTTGTGCACCCACACATTATGTATGTGGTATACTAGCTATCTAGCTAAAAGGCAGCAAAGTCCTGTACACAGATAAAAACAAGCATGAAGTCAGCAAGTGATAAGAGAGGTTGCATGTTTTGCGACTGTTATTGCATTGTGATACAGTATTCTTTTAAGAGGTGTGCTTTCCACTTTTTTATAAATTGGAGCAATGTTGAGGCAGACCTGTTTTATAAGAGTATGCTGCATACTGCATACGTTCTTTGCACACACACACAAAGAATATGGGTTTGCTCATTTGATCTGCACATCTACTGACTTACTGAGTCCATAGCAAGATTATTTAACTTCCACTTGGTAAGAGGTGCTCACAAATGGTGTTTTCACACCCACCCACTGGGCTGTCAATCAATCTATAGATCCCAAGGATCCAGACTTAATATTATGTACACTACACCCGAGCACACCCAATCATTATTCCTATGATCCAATCAAAGCATATTACAAATGTTAAAGAATTATCAAAAAAACTGTTTCCAAACAGTCCTTGGTCCAATCTCCTTTGAATCACACTTCAAAGAGTATTCAAGTCACATTTCCAAATCAGGTCTTGTTTTATTTCAAAGGCATAAATGTAGAGACCGCAGCAGCCGACGCGCGTTTCTCCCACAGGGCTTTTTCAAGGCTCAAAATAGAGTTTCATATCAAGGATTGTGGTTATAGCTGGCACGTTGAATTCAATATATTGTCAATAAGCCTTCTACAAGTATTCACTTTCCCATAAAATATGTTCAGTGTTGATGCATTGAATCCAGTTTAAATAATCTGGGATGTGAAGAGTATGGCACAATCCAAGAATAATTCAGGTCAGGCCCTTCATGTCAGGCGCTGACTCCACGCCCCTACAAGGATTATTAGAACTAAGACTACGTCTCCCATAATTCCTGCTGGGGCATGGGAGGAGCAGAAGTTATATTACCCAGCAGGCGCAAGCAGGGAGCGCGCGTAATTCTGTTATTCTGACGAGAGGCTGCTAGTCGTCTGGAATTCTGTCTACTGGTTTCCCTTCTGTTCCTGTTCTGAGGACAGGGAGTTTGTGTTTGTTTCCATCACCTGTTTTGGTTTTGGAGTTTCTTTTCCTGCGCCCTGATTCAGCGCTCCTGCTACGGAGTTTCACGAGTCTGGGGAGTGCTTCTTGCAGACTCTGGAGCCGCTCATTGTTTGAAAGGTTATCTCCGTCGCGCTGAGGTAAGCGATGCCACGGAGATTTGTTAGCTGTGTGCCTTATGAGCACTAAACTGGAGGAGTGCTGCTCATTTTCCGATTGCCTTTCTCGCTGCGCTGACGTAAGTGCAGGTGGAAAGGGACAGTGTCTATGCTCACAAGACTTTGGAGAGTAGCGCTAAACCAAATAAAGGATAGCGCTGCTCTTTGGGTTTCAGCGTAATCCAGCGCTCTGATTGAAAAACTGTCTCACAAACTATACACATCACCTCAATACCCACCATTAAACATCAAACACATATACAGGCCCATAACACCAATGAGACAATTTTTGAGCAACTGAATCAGGTGATTTGATTAATAAATATTTACATTATTATATACAACTGCAGTTTATCATTCCTTACCATGGTATTAAACATTTTATCACCTATAAATCAAATCACTTAAGGCGATTGGATCAACTGATGGAAACTAGACCATGAATAAACAAGACCAGCTTGTCTTTTCAAATCTAATTTTATTATCTTTATTTTTCATAAGGAAAAGCCATTTACGTTTTAGAATCTTTATTTTATTAGCAAATAAGAAAGAAGCATTTTAATAAGGAAATGAAATTAAAACTGACATATCAAAGCAAGCTCAGAATCATGAAATATTAGCAGAATAATAGTTTCCGTTCCCTAAATCTATTTCCCTGACTATTTCTCTCTTCACCTGAAAAGCAAAAATCATTTAAAGTCTGCTGTCCTTACATGCGCCAAAGGTCCATCAGCATGTCACGTCACTCAGGAATCGGAAAGTAAGAGTTTTTTCCTTGCTCATTGTGTCAGATTTTATACCTTTCTCTCTAGCTAAACTTTCTACATTTTACATTCTTCTATGAAAATCTGAGCTTTTCATTGGCTGTCCTGTGTCAGTCCATGATAAGATTATTAGGTCATCTCCGACTCTTGACCAAGTCCAGGATTTACATAAGCCTTATTGTCTTTCCTTTCCATGTAATTCAGCTTCCTCAAGAAAGTAACTTTTCCTCGAGTTCTGAATGTTCACTTCCTAACCTTGGCAGACAAATCAAGTTCCTGTCCTTGGGCCATCTCTCCATGAGCACGTTCAACGTGACCAAAGAATTGCTTTTTAATTTATGATGACAATGCAGCAAAAATCTTCACAGCTGCGCATGTGTAAAGAGTTCTTCACGCTGGACAAGCTTTTGCATCTGCAGCTCTGTCAGCCATATTTTCTGAACCATCTTTCAGGCCTCACTTTGGAAACTATTATTAAACAAACACAAGACATCAATTAATTAAAGAATTGAGACCCATTCTGTTACCCTCCCCCTTTACTAATTAATCCTGTTAATTATATTACCTAACAAAGGCACAAATAGTCAGCATCATAATTACTTCTCCTTTTTCGTACAGCAGGAACTACATGAGCTTTTATCACGAAAGACATTACATAAGCACATAAAATAAGCAAATGCCAAGGTTAGTTTATAATTCTTTCTTTGCGTTTGCAACATAGAGCAGATTAGTTTATCCCGCATGTAATGATGAATATATTTTTAAACTAAGTTGATTAATAATTTCACCACAAGCTTATTAATCTGGTTACTTTGTTATGAGAGATTAACTTCACAAGTTTGAACAAAATCTTGTTCTTCACCTTGCTCCATCAACTCCCTCATCTGGTGATTTCTAAATCACCAAATAATACCCCCAAATTTATGAGTTTTCAACCCTTGAACATGTTTTGGACTTTCTTAATATTAGTATTTCTAAACTTTAGATTCACCTGATTTTCTGCATTTTTCATATTGAGTTCTACGAAACTCTTCTAATTCTATTTCTTTTTCTTTTTCTTTTCTAAGTTTGCAAATACATTAGTGAATCAAAATACATTAAAATATACAAGTAGTAAAGAGCCACACATAGTAATAACAAAACTCCTTTAAAATAGCTTAAGATAAGAAAAATCAGTGATTCAAGTAAACCCAGGATAAAATACTAAGAGCTGGTTCTACAGACTGCAATCAAAAACCAGGATACATAAAAACACAGCTTGGGTGTGGATACAAGTTGTAAATATGTAAACACAGGTTTGATCTGAATAAAATTCATTGGCAATAGGAGGGCCTACTATACTGATGGTCTGGAGAAGCAAATCTGGGGTAGATTAGCACTACATGCATGGTATCACAAATATATACATTATCACATGTTCATGGAGCCAAATTAGATGGTTTATGTCAAACCTCACTTGGGAACAGAAATGGATGGAAAGTACTCAGTCTAAAATAAGTTGACTAATAGTATTTGAAATATTTGAGACATTGTTTCTTGGTACCATAGTTTAGATGTGAACATTGAGGCAAATGAACTGTTAGGAACCACACTGACTGTGTACCTCAGAGATGTTGGTAATTCCTAAAAGGGGGGATAAAAGGGTCTATGTTTCCTCCCTCCCAAATCTCCCTCTGCAGGATGATGTGGTCAGGCCGGGTGATCTCTGTTCCCCTTTGAAAGGCAGGCCACGTTGCCACCTGGAAAATGAAAGGTGGACTGGCTGCTTCAAACAGCAGGCCTGCCTTTTACTAATGCCCTTTCTCCAGTTAGCAGTGCATTTATAGTTAAACCATTGAAGCTGCACCACGGTATAGACCAGGGTATTGCACCCCATTCATAATACATCCTCTGATGTCAAAGAACAACAGAAATAAATGTTCCCTAAGGTCTCCTGAGTGCAGGAATGTTTTCACTTTGAGGTCCATTGGTGAATTAAAATACTATTGGCACTAATGTGGACAACTGCTGGGTTGGAGTTCTATCACTTAGACAGGAAACCCACAAGTAAATGTATTACAGCCATGTATATATTAGCAAATTATACTGTGCATAATAAATGTATACATTGTTGTCAGACCACCCTCATTATTGGTAGCATACTGTGAGGGCATGTAGAATACGACCCTAATAATAATATTTTATGCCAGGGGGATGTATTTGCAGAAGGGAAACATGGCGGCAGTTGGCTGACTGCTGCAGTGCTCCGCTCCGTTCCCGTTTTCAAGTGCCATAGCATACTCTGCATAGCTCGCTAACATGTATCGTTAGCACATTTATGAGCAGCTAAACAACTATATCAGCCAAAAAGAATACTTTGAGCAATTTTGCTTGTATATTTCACTGTGGTTACTTACGAGTGACGGTCTACACACGCTCCGATGTGCGACGGTCTACACACGCTCCGATGTGTATCAACGAGGGAGAAGGCGAGCACCGCGGCATTGCTGGAAGGAGTTCTGAGACCGGCAGTTTCGCGACCGGCAGTGGAAAACGCCCTCCAAGCCCTTCGAGTGAACAGTGCGCACCTGAGTTGCGGCACTGGAGGCAGGCCGCCCTGGAGCTCCGTAGGAACAGGCGGTTACGGAGCCTCCGTGGCGACTCATTTTCAAGCTTCACGAGTCGTTGCAGTAAGGACACGCTTGCTCCCAATATTACACAGCGCCAATTTGTAATTGATTCCTCCACCAGCTCACAAGTAAGTGCTCCGCTCGAGGAGGAGGAGGAGGATGATGTTTGCAGCTACAGCGCACATAAGGTAAATGGCAAGAGTGGCGGATATGAATTGAAAGCCGCAAACTTACCCCGTGAATGCTGCAGAGGCTGACAAGCACCATAAAGGTAAAAGTGCAGCGAAGAGCTTGGAGAGGGCTAGTGCTTCCCGCAAAAGGAGGGGTAAAGGCGTATTGTTAACCTCAGGGGAGAAGCTGGTTAGTGAGTTACCAGAAGTTTCAGAGAGTGTCCAAAACCCTGCTAAGATATCCTTTGATTTGAAAGCCTCGAGAACATCCTCGTTTCTTTCGACAGAAGTTAAAGCAAAAAGGGGGAGAAAGCGTAGTAAGACAAAGCCTCCTCCTGCTCCTGTCCCCAAAATCACCCGTTCTCTGCGATCTTACTTCAAGGTTATTCCACAAGTGCTAGAAATTGGGCAGGAACACCTACCGATGGATAGTACCCCTAACGAATACAATCCAGGGGCTAGAGATATGGCGTCACTTGAGCAAGACTTAACCTCAGCCTCAGCTCTCATTAATCCTATAGATAGCATTACCCTGCAGGAAGAATTTGACTCTGATTCCGCATCATATTCTGCAGTACACTCCTGTTTGGGGGGAGGCGGAGATCTACACAACAATCAGACAGGGCAAGTTGGTCCAGAAGACACCGCTGCAAGATCAGAGAAAGTTTTTGCTATAACATCGATTGATGCACCCTCACGTTTAGAGAGTAGGTGTGAAGACCCCCCCAGCAACACTGTCTCAGAAGCTGTAGTACTTTCAGAGCCTTTTTTGGCTTCCAATCCTGCCTCCAATTCTTCCGACGGCGATCCTCTGTCTTGCCTGGGAGAAAGGGGTGCCCTAGTCTCTAACTTAGCACCCATTTCAATTGCCTCATTGCAACAGATGTGCGCGTCACTATCTGCCGAGATTAAGGAAGGCTTTGCTGAGTCGGCTTCAAATCAAAGAGATATAAGGAATTTTTGTGAATCATTGGATGAAAAGATAGTTAATTTGTCGGTAAGAACACAAGCCTTGGAAGAAACAGTGGGTCAAATCTCCATGCGAGCTGAGGGCACCCAGGAAGAAATTTTGAAATTAAAGAGGGAAGATCTGGCTATATCAGAGAGAATGAAGGTTTTGGAAAATAACGCCAGGCGCAGTAATATACGCATTTTGAACGTTCCTGAAGGTAGCGAAGGCACTGACGTTAAGAGCTTCATAATCTCGCTACTAAAAGATTCTCTTAGCCTACCTCACACTCCTGAGGAATTAGCAACAGATATTCAACGAATTCATAGGGACCCATTCAGGCGTAATCCGCAGAGGGCTAAGCCGACAAAAATTCTTGTAAATTTTCACACTTACTCCTTGAAGGAGCATATCCTGAACCTAGCCTTGAAACATAAATTGCTAACAGGCAAAGGCTTTAACTTCCAAATACGCTCCGACCTGTCCAGATTCACCCTTGATAAGCAGTGGGAGCTAGGCAAAAGAATGGAAGCCTTTCGTAAACTAGGTGCAACGGTGCAGATGGGCTTCCCCGCATCCCTTAAGATTATGTTGGACAATAAAATGCACAATAGTCGATCAGTACAGGCTGCAGATGAACTTCTAATGTCTTTAGGCAGCAGGAGGGAGAAGGGCGCTAGTTGAGGGGTAAAGAACGCTTCATTCTTCAACTGATATAACCTCTCCCTAATGCAAATCCCCTTTAACATAGGCTTTAGACTCAGGCTTAATGCACATAGCAGTAGAGGAAGGAAGAATTTAAGAAAAGAAAAAAATTTCACATACAAACATAAACACTCAAAAAAAAAAAAATAACACAATAATATAGGTGTTGTCTTACTCTTAGAGGTGATATGAAAAACAATAAAAAAAATATATAATACTAATCACAAATACACATTCGCAATATTTGTAAGGCGAGTTATCATGTTATATTGAGAGGCACATGAGGTGGGGACGGGGAAGAGCTAGGGGCACTTACTTCCGGAATCTTCCGGGTAGTGAGTTCAAGGGTTTCCCATGGGAGGGGGGGGGTTCAGGGGTCACTGGGGGGTGAAGGGGGATAACAAATATTTTTTTAGCTATTTTTTCCTGATCTTTCTTACCTTTTGCTGGCAGATAAACATATACATGGAATTTTACAAGCAGATAGTCTTGAAGTGTAGTCCCTATTCCAAGAACTATGAGTAGGCCTAGGATTCTATCCTGGAATGTTAATGGTCTCCGCACCAGACCTCGTGCTAACAAAATTATGCAGTACCTTCGAGACGTTGATGCCGAGATCATTATACTCCAGGAGACGCACTTAATTGAAAGCGAAGTGTTTGAGCTAGCTAAGAGGAATAGATGGATAGAATCCTCTATCTCAACTTCCCAATCACTAAACACGCGGGGGGTTTCTATTTTATTCAAAAAACCTTCGAATTTGAATCTGAAAATTTTACAGCAGGAAGTAGACACCGGAGGGAGATGGGTCATCGCAGCAGTAGAGATAGGAGGTGCAACAACAACATATATTGAAGAGGGTCAAAAGGGATTTTTAGAGACCACACTCTGATACGGCCCCAACAGAACTTGTAAAACACAAAGTGTCAGAGGGTCTGAGGTAACATGAATAAAAAGACTAACTGTGCCTCTCCAGAAGATTTAATAACCAAATAGTGAAAAAAACTAGGGTCAACCTAACATTAACCCCAACAGATGGTCATATGAGGATGCCCATCAGTCACCACACGGAACCGCCCTTCATCATTTGGGTTCCTTCTAAGACCACTGATGGTGTTATCTCCTATGTTGCTCATGGAGAGCTAAGATTATAACCGCCCTCTCATGGACAATGAGATTAATGTGGTCTTACTTCTCAACGGAGAGGATGTTTAAGAGAAGGGGACTGATGTCGTAGTGCAAAAATGGTGAAAAATAAGAAAAGAGTGTGTGAAGTAAAATTGGATAGGAGGGTGCTGAACGTGACTTTATTCTGTCGCTACCCGCTTTTCCAATGTTAAAAAAGTAGACATGGATAATCCAACTTGGATCATCTAAGGTATTCTAGGGTCAACATGTTTCTGCAATATATGACTTATGTTGTCATTGCTTTCATCAGGACCACTATACACTTACTTGCTACTACGAATCAATGTGCATTAAAGAAAAAAGTGCTCAAATTATAAGCCGATCGGCTCGGATGCCGGTTTGAAGTACCGACGGAGAGAGCGGTGCTTCCCCTATACCCTGAGCCGTGGCCAGGTGGGGTGAGGTCTTTACATCTTCCAAATGGGAAACTCTCCATCTTGGAATGGTGAAAGTTCTGATACAGACATCTAGTGGACACAGGTGATCCCAGTATCGGTTTTTGATATTTATAATTTATTGTTACTTATAATTTGAGCACTTTTTTCTTTAATGCACATTGATTCGTAGTAGCAAGTAAGTGTATAGTGGTCCTGATGAAAGCAATGACAACATAAGTCATATATTGCAGAAACATGTTGACCCTAGAATACCTTAGATGATCCAAGTTGGATTATCCATGTCTACTTTTTTAACATTGGAAAAGCGGGTAGCGACAGAATAAAGTCACGTTCAGCACCCTCCTATCCAATTTTACTTCACACACTCTTTTCTTATTTTTCACCATTTTTGCACTACGACATCAGTCCCCTTCTCTTAAACATCCTCTCCGTTGAGAAGTAAGACCACATTAATCTCATTGTCCATGAGAGGGCGGTTATAATCTTAGCTCTCCATGAGCAACATAGGAGATAACACCATCAGTGGTCTTAGAAGGAACCCAAATGATGAAGGGCGGTTCCGTGTGGTGACTGATGGGCATCCTCATATGACCATCTGTTGGGGTTAATGTTAGGTTGACCCTAGTTTTTTTCACTATTTGGTTATTAAATCTTCTGGAGAGGCACAGTTAGTCTTCTTATTCATGTTACCTCAGACCCTCTGACACTTTGTGTTTTACGAGATAGGAGGTGCGACAATAACATTAGCAGGATATTATGGGCCAAACTGCGACGATCCCTCTGCACTAGAATCTCTATTTCAACACCTTTTGAGTTTTCCAGAGCCCGTGATTATAACCGGCGATTTTAATATCACCATTAACCCTCTACTGGATAAATCACCCAATAGCAGACAACAAGCTTCCTCCAAATCTAGAAACTGTCTATTAGGTTTAATGAAACAATACGGACATGTCGATATTTGGAGACTTAGAGAGGGCCAGAGACAGGGTTTCTCGTTTAGAAATCTCAAATATAGACATAAATCAAGAATAGATTTCATCCTAACTAGTAGAGCTTTGGTCGATTCTATTATCTTTGTAGACTATATTCCATCACATTTATCAGACCATTCTGCTATGAAGCTGGTAATGGAGTGGGGCTGTAAGCCTTCCACTAGACTGTGGTCCTTCGATAGGTCATTTCTCACATCAACAGAGGATATAGAGTTTCTCCAATCAGAGGCGCGTGAGTTTTTTATTACCAATATGGACACAGCCCCCGCAGGCATAGTTTGGGACGCCTTTAAGTGTACACTAAGAGGTATCGTTAAGAATAGGGTAGCTCATAGGAGAAGGCAGTACATGGAAGAGATATCTTCTATTGAGAATAGCATGTCTGACATTCAGTCCGACCTAGATTTCGACAGAACTCTAGACAGCCACGACTTATCCCTGAAACTTACAGAGTTAGCCGGGCTTAAAAATAGCTTGTCTTCGGTCCTAGAGAAACGAGTCTTCCAGAAATGGGAGGCAAGCAGACTTTCTCACTTCCAATATGGGGAAGGTGCAGGGAGATTGCTGGCCTGGAAAATCAAATCAGACCGGGTTCGAAATAACATTGCCTCCGTCACATCAGATAAGGGCACCTTTTCTAGTGACGCAGAAATCAGGGAGACTTTCAAAACATTTTTTCAATCAATCTATCTGGAGGATCTTAATGTTACACCTAATGATGTTACGAACTGGTTAGAGGATATCTCCCTTCCATCTTTGTCACTCGGGCAGAGCCGGTTTCTAGAAGAGGAAATAAGTATTGCTGTAGTAGAACAGGCTATAAGGGGAGCAAAAGGGGGTAAGGCGGCAGGAACTGACGGTTTACCGAGCGAAATATATAAGCATTTGTTATCAGAGGTGTCCCCAATTTTAGCGGCTTTGTTTAATCAAATATTGAGGGAAGGAGATGTACCACCTGCTTCATGGGATAATGCCTCAATAACGCTCATTTTGAAGCCAGGGAAGCCCCCCTCTGATTGTGGCTCGTATCGGCCTATTTCAATTTTAAATGCCGACTATAACATTTTTGCCACTATACTGGCCAAACGGCTCGGCCAGGTTGCGCCTGACATACTTCACTCTAACCAAAAAGGCTTTATAAGAGGGAGACAGCTATATGAGCTTACTTATGAACTAATGGGATCTATAGATGTCGCCATTAAAGAAGCTCTTCCCCTGTCAATTCTCACGTTGGATGCTACCAAGGCCTTCGACAGGGTAAACTGGTTATACCTGTCGGAGGCCTTGAGAAAATTTAACGTTGGAGATAAATTTCGTAGGGCAATAGACTTGTTATATCGTAGTCCTTCAGCTTCAATTCTGATCAATGGGGGCCTTACCGCGCCATTTAGAGTAACCAGAGGAACCTGACAGGGTTATCCCCTGTCTCCCCTCCTTTTCGATTTATATATAGAGCCCTTTGGACAAACATTAAGAGACAGCGTGCTTATTAAACCTTTTATCTTTAGCGATTGGGAAAAAAAAGTGGCACTTTATGCTGATGATGTAATGATTTTCACGACAGATATTAATGCAGCATATCCAGAGGTCATAGATTTAGCTCTCAAATTTGGCAAAATCTCAGGATACGAAGTGAACGCCTCTAAAACAGAGTCAATGTCTTGGAACATCAATTTAACTACACTTAATGAAACATCAAGACCTCAATTACGATACCTGGGGGTAAATATAGTTAAAGACATTGACCTGATAGCTTCTCTAAATTTTGCTAAAATAGCAGCACAGTGCCGAAAACACATGAGAGATTGGTCACACCTTCCACTTACTATCCTAGGCAAGGTTAACTTGGTAAAGATGTGTATTCTGCCAAAGATTTCGTTTTTATTTAATTCAATTCCACTCTTTTTTGATCCTAAGTTAATTTCAAAGCTGCAAAGCGTGATTTCTACTTTTATTTGGAATAGTAAAAGCCCAAGAATCTCTTGGAAGAAAATAAGACGCCGCAGGGAGAAGGGAGGGCTGGCGGGACCAGATCTTCAGGTCTACGCATGGGCGTTTCAGCTCTCGCATTCACGCATGTTATTAAAAACACCGGCAACAACAGGGGTAGGCCATATGTTCTCTACCTTATTGAACTGCGAGGGAGTAGGGCAGTGTAGCTTTCTGTTTAAATTTGGAGACCCAAAATTAAAAAAATAAATAAAATTGAAGGTATTGCAGGGGATAGCTTCCACATGGTATAGAGTGAGGCACGCAATCAAATTGGGGTATTATTCAGAGAAAGCTCCTATATGGGACCTACCAGCTCCCCCAACTTGGGCAGAAGACGCATTAACTCAACCACTAAGAGAGGCCGGAATCAACACCTGGGGAGACCTGTTCATGGACGGATCTCTACTTACTTGGGACTACTTAACAAATAAGGTCGGGCTAAGCCTGTCTAGATTCAAATTCATACAAATATCAAGCTGGTCCCAGTCATACAACGTACAGCCAACCCGGATTAGCAGCTTACCTATAGGTGGTAATAGTGAATTAGTGACGTGCTTGTTAGACAGCCCCCCTGCAAAGAAGGAAATATCACTCTGGTACAATAAGATCATGGTGGAAACAGATGGTAAATTTTGCCTTCCGACAACATTATGGGCTGATTCACTGCCAGGAATTGACGTGGAGGAGCTTTGGTCAGCTTCTTGCGTGGTACTGTGGGATTTGGTCAAACCTGCTTGGCTCCGTAGGAACCATCTTTTTACAATACACAGGGCTTATTACTCCCCGCAGAGGCTGTCAAAGTTCTCTTCGACAGGCCCGGTCTCGTGCCCAAGGTGCGGACTTGTTGCCGCATCTGACATCCATATGTTTTACGAATGCCCAAAAATAACTCCATTTTGGGACTCTATAGGGAACAAACTATCCTCGTCATTGGGCTTTCACATCTCCATCGATCTCACCCTTGTTATTTTCGGCCTGAGGGGCAAAGCCCGTAATGCTGCCTCTAACTTGGTGTTTTATTCTATTCTGGCGGCGCGTAGGGAGATCTGTAGGCACTGGGAAGACGCCCAGCCCCCTACTATACATGAATGGCGTTCTTCAGTCCTCCAGATTTCTAAACTCGACCTAGCCAGAGGTGGAAATCCGAGCAGGAGAGCTTTTTGGACACAGTTAGAGCAGTCGTATTGAGCCTGGTTTTTTTTTTTTTTTTTTTTTTTTACCCCAGGGTCCTATGATTAATGCGGGCATTGCCTACCTTTGCTTCTATGGCAAAGAACCATGGAGCATATGGGGCCTCGGCATGTCGGGCACTATCTACCAATGAATAGCCCTAAACAGGATCTATTAAGGCTTGTGTGAATGCGCTGTTGGGAACCGGCCACCCCCCTCTCCTAAGATATCCCTGCCAGCTAACGCTGAGACAGTACAGAAGCACAGCCTGATTTCCTGCTCTGTGGCGTTTTCTTGTTCTGATAGATTGGAGCCATGCACGCAAATGAGGATATAAAAAAAAAAAAAAAAATAATAATATTTTATGCCAGCTTACCTCATGAAGAGATTTCTTATAGTGAAAGTCAACTCTTGTGTCCCTTACTGGGCTTTCTCGGAGTGTGCACATCAGGGCCTGTGCTATGCAAATTGCACATTTAAATTGTTTGCACCGGGTGCACCTATCAAAAGGTGCACCCAGCACAAACAATTAAAATACACTGCATTATGGTGAAGGCGCTGCTCCAAGGCAGCACTTTGAAGGGGGACTAGAAATCCCCTTGCAGACGGGTGTGGTAATTGACTGCATCAGCCTGCAAGGGGATGTCTGGGGGGTCCATGGGACCCCCTTTCACCCCCCTCCAGTGGGCTGCGATCACCTATTAGGTGGCACATTGTCAGTGCGCCTCCTGAGAGCTTCTTTGTCTCTGTGCCTGCGTCTGTAATACGGCACAGGTGAGAGGCAAAAGGATTCCCTCATTTGCATGGGGCTACACCCCTATGCAAATGAGAATACCCTCTGAAGATATCGTTGGTGCTTTATGTGCGTCTGTACTATTGGTATTATAGAAGGGAATGCACTAGCGTCTCCTGCCCCTTCTGTAATACCAAAGTACCCCAGGGGTGTGCCAAGCTGGCCCAAACGCCTGTTGAGCCCATGGGACACTTATGTAATACAGTCCCAGGTGCACATGCAGGTGTGAAATGGGTAGGTGAGCCAAAGAGAAGCACATCTGGACACAGTACAGCTGGCCAATTTCAAAGGCATGTTAAGCAGAAATTCTGCACGGGTCGACTCTAATTTTCTCTCAAAACAACATTAGCTGCATAATAGAGAACTATTTCAACACTACATATTAAAATTTCGTGCACTCACCCAGTTACAAAGGTTTGTATGCTAGGTCCTCCACCTGATTGTATTTCAGCCTTTCAGAGTGTTCCAGGTGTGAATGAGCGATGCTATGACAGGCCTTGCCCACTAGCAAAATAGTCCTGGGCAACTCCACGAAGCCCGCATTTAGGGCCAGAGAAGTATCAAGTTCTTGGGAAAAGACGTCTGTAATCGCAGGATTCACCAGGCATCAGGTGTTCAGCAGCCAGATAGGGTGTTCAGATTGCATAACCTCCACAGTCCAGATTAAGATTGAGGAGTGGTCCAAAATTCCCCGGGGAGAATGCTTGCACCAGTGGGGTAAAGCAAGTCAGTGGCAGGCATAAGGGATTAGCCTATCCAAGATCGTGTCTTATGTGCTGCGATGTGTGAGTCGATGGCAGAGTGCCTGGGTTCCAAACCTGCCAGGCACGAAGTCGCATGTTCAGGAGAACCAGTGCACTCTCTCCCAGAAAACTCTTTGAAAGCCGAATTTGTCATATTGATGTCCCCACCCAGCACCATAATGCTATGTGGGAGAGCCTATAGTACGCCCTTCACCATGTCAAGCGTGGGTCCAGGCAACTGGTGGACTGTGTAGGTTCACCAGGTTATATGCCTGGCTTGCAATTGTGCCTTCCACCACCACGGACATCCCAAGTGAATCAGACACACTCTGGGAGACCAAGCAAACACAAAAAGATGAAGGACAGAGTGCTGAAACTCTTCAGACACTCAACCCCAGTCACTATTAGATCTGGTTTAAATCCAACATTGTTATTTAGCTCACCTTGCCACCGAAGTTCAGACCCAGCAATTTGCAAAATCAGCCTTGTCCCTGCTTCTCATGGTAACAGACAGCCCAAACTACCACCTAGGTCCTCCCCGGACAAGAAACAAGCATCCTATCAATCAATCAATCAATCAATCATGTCATTTGTATAGCGCACTACTCACCCGAGAGGGTCTCAAGGCGCTGGGGGAGGGGAAAGTTACTGCTCGAACAGCCAGGTCTTGAGCTGCTTCCTAAAGGCAAGGTGGTCTTGGGTTCGCCGAAGGTGGGTGGGGAGGGAGTTCCACGTCTTGGCTGCCAGGTAGGAGAAGGATCTTCCTCCGGCGGTGGCTCTGCGGATGCGTGGTACGGTGGCGAGAGCGTTGCCGGTCGATCGTAGCTGGCGGGTGGGCGTGTAGAAGGTCATGCGGTCGTTGAGGTACTTGGGGCCCAGGTCGTGGAGAGCCTTGTGTGCGTGGGTGAGGAGTCTGAACGTGATTCTCTTGCTGACGGGGAGCCAGTGCAGGTCTCTCAGGTGTCCGGTGATGTGGCTGTGACGGGGGAATTCGAGGATGAGTCGGGCGGAGACGTTCTGGATGCGTTGGAGTCTTTTTTGAAGTTTCGCTGTGGTTCCGGCATAGAGGGTGTTCCCGTAGTCCAGTCGGCTGGTGACGAGTGCCTGGGTGACGGTCTTCCTGGTTTCTGTGGGGATCCATCTGAAGATCTTGCGGAGCATGCGCAGGGTGTTGTAGCACGTGGATGAGACGGCGTTGACTTGTCTGGCCATTGACAGGGAGGAGTCCAGGATGAAGCCCAGGTTGCGTGCATGGTTCGTCGGTTTGGGAGCGGTGCCCAGGGCCGGGGGCCATCGGTAGTCGTCCCAGGCGGAGGGTGATGATCCCAGGATGAGGACTTCCGTCTTGTCCGAGTTCAGCTTGAGGCGGCTGTTCCTCATCCAGTCGGCGACGTTTTTCATCCCTTCGTGTAGGTTGGCTCTGGCGGTGGTGGGGTCGCTGGTGAGGGAGAGGATGAGCTGGGTGTCGTCGGCGTAGGAGATGATGTTGAGGTTGTGCTGGCGTGCGATGGCTGCGAGGGGGCTCATGTAGACATTGAAGGGGGTTGGGCTGAGTGAAGATCCTTGTGGTACGCCGCAGATGACTTCGGTGGCCTCGGATCTGAACGGAGGGAGGCGGACTCTCTGGGTTCTTCCGGTGAGGAACGAGATGATCCATTCCAGCACTTTTTCTCGGATTCCGATGTTGCTGAGGCGCTTCACTAGAGTTCGGTGGCAGACGGTGTCGAATGCCGCAGAGAGGTCCAGGAGGATGAGGGCCGCTGTTTCCCTGTTGTCGATCAGGGTTCTGATTTCGTCGGTGGCTGCGATCAGGGCGGTCTCGGTGCTGTGGTTGGCCCGAAATCTGGACTGCGAGGGGTCGAGGGATTCGTTCGTCTCGAGGAAGGCGGCCAGCTGTCTGTTGACGGTCTTCTTGATGACTTTGGCCGGAAAAGGAAGGAGCGAGATGGGACGGTAGTTCTTAAGGTCGGTGGGGTCCGCTGTTGGTTTCTTCAGGAGGGCGGTCAGCTCGGCGTGCTTCCAGCTCTCCGGGAAGGTGGCTGAGTGGAAGGAGGAGTTGATGGTGTCTTGGAGATGGGGTGCGATGGTGGCGTCGGCTTTGTTGAAGACGTGGTGTGGGCACGGGTCGGTTGGTGATCCCGAGTGGATGGAGTTCATCATGCGGGTGGTGTCTTCGGTGTTGATCGGGGTCCAGTTGCAGAGGGTGGTGGTGGCGGGCGTTGGTTCGGTGGTAGGGTGCGTGGTCTGTGCGTCAAAGCTGTTGTGCATGTCGGCGATCTTGCGGTGGAAGAACGAGGCGAGTGAGTTGCAGAGGTCTTGCGAGGGAGTGATGTCGTTGTTTCCGGCGCAGGGGTTGGAGAACTCTTTGACGATGCTGAAGAGTTTCTTGCTGTCATGGGTGTTGTTGTCCAGTCGTTCTTTGAGTGCCGTCTTTTTGGTGGCGCGGATCAGCTGGTGGTGCTTGCGGATGGCGTGATTGAGGGCGGTCCTGTTGTCTGTGGTGTGGTCGAGCCGCCAGGCTTTCTCGAGGGTGCGGCAGTTCTTCTTGGATTCTAGGACCCATTTCTGGGTAACAGCCCTCATCAGCCAGGCTAGCTTGAATCCAGTGGCAAAGGGAGAAAAGAAACCCCATCTGGGCATACTCTGCCAACTTAGGGTGAGCAAACAAACACAATAAGATGATCGATGAAGCACTAAAACTTTTCAGACACTCACCCCCCAGTCACTATTAAATCTGGGTTAAAGCCATAATCGCTGCTTAGTTCACTTTGCCACCCCAGTTTAGACCCATCCATATACAAATCAATCTTGACCCTGCTCCTCATGGGAACAGCCCAGCCTGACCTGCCAAGCCAGGTCCTCCCTGGCTTGGAAACAGGCATCCAATGACCGATTTTGAGGTAACACCCCTCATCAGCCAGACTAGCTTGAATCCAGTGGCAAAGTGTGTCTCAAGCCCTAGCACACCAATATACAAATTTTAACAAGTGAATGACTTCAAATTTTACGACAAATACAGTCACAGCATATACGTTTTAATATCTTTTTCTTGCTCAGGCTCCAGCCAACACGTGTTTCGTCATTCAGGACAAGATACCTGTGACTTCCTCAGGGCTTTTAGTTATCCACACATTGATGTATACCTTCTGGCTGGTTATATTTCCGTACCAGCATAAATATGGCTGGGAAATTTGCAAGTAGTTATCGAGCGAGTCTTGTTAAGTTTGTTAAATTTTAGAAAGCATGGTCCGGTACGTGTTTGTGCTTCAAACGGACCCGTATTCTGTCCGCCGATTGCGCTTCATCTCTCAGCAAATCTCCGCGCAAGCATCCGCCGGCACCTCCGTAAGGCCGTCGTGCGTGATACACGAGCGCAATTGGCGGACAAAATACGGGTCAGTTTGAAGCACGAACACGTACCGGACCGTGCTTTCTAAAATTATAGATAAAGGTATAGAGATCTGCTGATATTAATGTGGGGGTGTTGGATGATTGCCTCCACCCTAAGCACCCAAAATTGAAAGATATCAGGATATTCAATACTAACCGTAATTGGTGAGCGCTATTTAGGTTCAGGGTATAATCATCCCAAATCATTTACCCAGTGGCAAAGTGAGCAAGGGACCCACCTGCTACACTTTGCCACTGGATTCAAACTAGCCTAGCTGACGATGGGTGTTACCCGCTCACTTTTCCACTGGCTTCAAGCTAGCCTGGCTGATGAGGGATGGGTTTACACTGTGGGAGACCACCATTGAGACACATTTATGAATAAGGATGGCCACCTGAGGGACCTATAGAGTGTCCGGCATGATACACCTTATCATACCCCGAACAGGCCACAAAGGGGTAACAGGAGCCTAGAAGCTGCTTCTCCTGCAGCATGGGGATGTCTGGTGTCATGCGTTTCACATTGAAGTTGTAAACTTTCCAGGTCATAATTTTAAGCACAGCTACAGTATTAGGTGTCTGACAAGTTGAGAGTGAGACCTCTGCATGCAGGTCCTTCCAGTCATCTCCAGGGCTACCCAAGGGTGCTGATTAATTTTCTGAAGCCACATAGAGGCTGAAAAGGGAGAATGGTCAGAAGTGTTCTTTGCTCTGCTAGAAGAACTGTGGCCAACAGGGCCATAACTATCCCACAAAAGTCTCCCAAATTCTCATCCACCTCACACATCCACCCAAGAAGCATCTGTCACCCCAGCAATAACACATCACATAGAAAAGTAACATTACTGAGGTCCACCACCTAGGCCAGCCCTCCGAAGACTGACTTCACAAGTAGGATAACAGGCTGCTGGCAAAGCAAATCACATTCACTCATGATGCGATTCCTCGATCCAGTTGGTAGGTGTTCAACATTGTTGCTTTGAAAGAGTAAACACTTCAGCTGGGGGCCTCCCCCTCATGGGGCTAACTGTATCGGTCACCCCAATGCTGGTATCTATGATGGGACTGACCGCCGCAGCCAAGTGGTCCAACGAGCCATTCGTGCAAGTCCTCCACATTTGGCACCCCTATGTTTGGAACAGCTTTGGGTATGAACTCCAGCCATGGGGCTTACTCTCCATTGAATCGGGTCCCAGGATGGGGGAGAGTGGCATTGCAGGGTCTCTGGTCCATCACCCACTCCCATGTTGCCTCTGGATTGTCAAAAAAGAGGGATTTAGAAGCATAAAGGACTTTGAGCCGAGATGGGATGAGGAGCATATATGTAATGTAAAAATATCTAAATTTCTGCTTGACAGCTTTGAATGAATTCTGCTGCCTTTGGACAAGGCAAGTGTAATCTGGAAATATGAGGATCTTGGTGGATTGAAATGTGGACATCTCCCTCTCTCTGGTGGAGTGCATGATATTATCTCTGTATCGATAATTCGGGATTTTGGCGATCAGAGGAAGAGGAGGTGTGCCTGAGGGAGGCATCACCACCAGTGAACTGTGGGCGCTCTCGACAATGAAGAACAGTGACAGGAGCCACTCAAGGATCCAAGAAAAAAGCCATTCTTCCAAGAATTTCTTAGGGTCCAACCCACCAACTCCCTCAGGAAACCCAACAAACCTCAAGTTGTTTTTCCTGGCCTGATTTTCGGCATCTTCCATACAATCTTCCAGGATGCATCATGTCATTATCAGGCTAACAACCTCTGCCTTAAGGGTCATGACAGAGTCCTTCAGGTCAGAGATCCGCTCCTCTGTCCCGGACACCAAATCAGCCACATTGTGCAAATCCTGCTGAATAAGGGCAATGTCGAACCTGACTCCACCAATTTTCATTTTGAGCAGTAGCTGGTAAGTTTGAATGACTTGTAGAATCCCTAAGGAATCCAGGGGCTGGAGTTTGATGCTGAGGTATTGTTCCCATCATTCGATTTAGCAGAGTGAGGTGGGGAGCAGTAATCCTATTGATTTTTGTTAGTGCGTGGGTCGGGAGGAGACCGCCATGCCCCATATTAAAACCAGGAGTGACGGGAGAGCCACAGAGGAAAGTTACAGAGAATGTGGCAATGGATAAGGAAGCAAAGGAATGGTGCAAGTAGACAGCTGTTTCACAGAGTCAGTTTCACTGACCTGTTTACTCAAGGACCCAATCTTGGTCTGGCAGCACAAGCCCTGAGATTGAATCCACAGCAGGAGTCCCAGCTTAGCAAGGGCAGGGGGCACAGGCAAGTACCCATGGATCCTGTGGAGATGGGTTGGGAGAATACCATGACAGCCCAGCCAGGGCCCGCACACCTTTTATGGATGTCTAGCGGGTATCCGGAGTAAGAATAGGGATAAACGATGTGAAACGCCGCCTGCCCTAGTACAACATAGTAATCAGGCCTGCACCAAGGAGAACTGTTGTACAGGCCCACTGGCACAGGGGAAGGCTAACGGCTCTACTGCATGAGCAATTGGACCCCACACAGTGTCCCTCACAGCACCATTAAGGTCAGGCACTCCCAGCAGCATCTCAAGTGATAAAGGGAAGAAGGCCACAGAGAGCCTTCATGAGGCCTTAACACTCCAACAATGAAGTAGGAGGCAGGAAGGGGGATCCCAGCAACTAAATGTCCATACAAGGCCCCAGTGCACACCTCAAGGCCCCACAGGGCTCCAATCCCCTGGGTACAGCGCTCTGGCTTGGCCACAAGTCCCATGACTCTGAAGTTATCAGCAGTCCACCATACACCATCTGGAGGAAAGTGGGGCCATGTAGGAGTCTGATGCTGCAATGTGCATGGTCCTACTGCTACCTGATTGGAGCTGTAGTTGCCCAGGAGGAGCAGTCCACCCACCAGCATGGTGTCAGCAATCAACAAGAGGGCCTCAGACACCCGCCACAGGAACGGCCTCAATCGGCCTTCATGGGGACCCTACAGCATGTCCACGCCCAATGGGACTCCCCAAGGATAGCATGGCTCTCACAGCACCCCGGGAACTGTCAGCAGCCAGGATGGCATCAGAGTTATTGCGGAGAGATGATAGCTCAGGGAGGGATGACCACAATCTTGGCAACTCAAGCCATGTCCCATCCCCTGTTTACTTATGCTGCAGAACATTATTTCATGTACATAAAACTATCTTGTATGAACAACTTTATTTAGCATGTGCAAAGTGTTTTGAATATTCTTTATATCATGGGCTGATTTGTAATGTCTTTAAAAATTGAGATCAGCAATACAGCTTATTGGGGATCAAATACTTGGTTGATGACTGACTTCAAAGAGATGTTTTCATTGTGTGTTAGTTACAGTGTTTCAACTTTTACTCTAATTTCCATTCTCATGACACCTGGCTTTCTTCACAGCTGCAAAGAAACAAGAGATTTGTTATGCCATATGTCTGGCTTCAATTAGTAATTCATTCATTTAAAGGCATGGATAAATGTTGTTTGCATCTGTTAGCTCATTAAATCCAGGTCTAGTAACTTTAACAATATTTGTATACCAGAACAAATTCCTATGCTCATGGTACTGTGCACAAATATATGTTGTCACTAAGTATAGGGAATCAAATTATTATTATTATTATTAGGACTTGTATTGCGTAACAATCCATCCCCAAAGGGATCTCTCAGCGCCTTAGTGGTACACTGCCGGAGACTCGTGACAGTTAGAACATCTATGTTTTAAGCTGTTTCTTAAACTGAACCACGGTAGAGCAAGCTCGGATCTCGTCTAGTAGTTTGTTCCAGTGTAAGGGGGCAAGATGTGAGAAAGCTCGCCCACCCATTTTAGTTTTATTAATTTTCACCGGATAGAGCGGTTTCTGATTGCTTGATCTCAGTTGGCGCAAGGGGACATAAGCAATTAACTTCTTCCTTAGGTACGCCTTACCCGTCCCTAGCAGTGCTGTAAACACTATAGACAATAGCTTAAAAACTGCTCTCTTCTTGATGGGCAGCCAGTGCAATTGTCGCAAGAGATGTAATGATGGGGTGTGCACTGGTTTAATGAGTGCCAGCAGCGCTGCTGTATTTTGAACTAGTTGCAGCCTTGATGGTAGATCCTCCCTCATTCCAACTAATAGTGAATTACCGTAATCTAGTCTACTGACTAGCAGTGCCTGTATTAGGGTCTTACTTGCCGCAAGGGGGATGCACGGAAAAATCTTTCTCAACATCCGCATTATTCCAAAGCATGTGCCCGAAACCGTCTTCACATAGTCCTCCATAGAGAATTTATAGTCAATCATAATTCACAAGTTCCTTGCCTGCTTTTTTGGACTAGGCGCTTCACCCAGTTCTATAGGTTACCAGTCCATAGACCATAATTCCTCAGCCTTCCCAACAAGAGAATATCCGTTTTGTTGGAGTTAAGCTGAAGGAAGTTATTACTCATCCATGTGGCTATTTTCAACATACAGGACTTAAACTTAGCTCTGGTTGCCACAGGATCCGTCTCGATGGGGATTCTCACCTGAGTGTCGGTCGCATACGAGATCGTCTCAAAACCACAAGATCTAATAATGGCAGCCAGAGGAGCCACATAGATGTTGAACACGGTAGGACTTACAATGAACCCCTGGGGGGCCCCATTGTCCAGAAACGTGGCTTGTGACATAAATGTATCCAATTAGACACATTGGGCCAGATGTAGGTAATCCTATTTTACAGATTTTAAAATACTGAATTTTACTGATTCGGTATCTTAGGATCGGTAAATGGGATGTAGCAAATAATTCGGTAAATTTACCGTACCGATTTGGTCATTCCCATTGGCCCATAGTAACGAATGGTAATTACCGAATCGGTATTTACCGATTCAGTAAATACTGAATCGGTAAATACCGAATCGGAGATACAAAATACAGGCAATTGAGGATTCAACCAATCATGTGCCTCCACCCCACCCCACAACCAAGCAACAGAGGAACCAACCAATCCTTTGCATCCACCCCACCCCACAACCAGGAAGTGGCCACACCCATGCAGGTGCAGACTAACTGAACATTTTTGAAAGCTGTGAGACACTGAGCTACAAGTTGTACTGAGCTGAGCAGAAGTGCAGGATGGAATCCCAGGACTTACAGAGGGAAGTAGCAGACCGCAAAAGAAAATTAAAGTTCAGCACAGGCGAACTGCAGGTGCTGGTGGAGGAGGTGGTGAAACATCACACCCAGCTTTTTGGGAAACAGTCTCTGCAGGTAGCAGAGGCTGTGAAAAGGAACACCTGGCTGGGAATCCAGGCGAAGGTGAACGCCATAGGGGTGACCACATGAGAAGTAGATGACCTCAAAAAACGCTGGTATGATCTCAGGATCATAACAAAGAAGAAGCTGGCAGCACAGAAGAAAGAGGCCAGTGTCACAGGGGGGGGGGAAGGAGCAAGGCCCCTGCCCTTACTGACCTGGAGCAGCTGGTGGAGTCTACCCTGGAGACCAAGAGTGTTTTTGGGATCGGGGATGCTGACAGCTCAGCTCGAGCTGCAACAAAACAAGGTAAGGAACATGTCCTGCAATCCTCCCCCCCTTCCCTGTCCCCCTTCTCCAATGTGGCTGTGTGTTTCACACTCCAGTACAGGTTTTGGGATACACCAGCAATGCTTCATAGGGAGAGGTAGTCATTGAAACATACATCAGTAGAGTCATCACACAAAACAGCAAGGCATGCCACATACTTATCATTTGGAATGGGTATAACGCTAAGCAATATCTCTGTGTAACCAACCGTCTGTACTTTAATAGGAAACTGTGAATTCCTAAAGGTTTTCACAAGTAAACACAGATATCCTGATAGTACAAGTGTAAGAACAAATACCTCACGTTTTCTTAGTAAATGGTCTCTTAGTAGATTAGCATTATTTCAACTTGACTTTTGTAGTGCTGACAATGAGGAATAACATTAATGCCCTGTTGTTTCTTACTTTTAAGCAATGTATAAACAGACTGATAATCTTATACCATACACATGGCATTAATACAAATATATGCATATATGAATTTTCTTTAAACCTGTTTCATTTCGTCACAGGTCTTTGTATGCAATGTATTTTATTTTGCACTTAGTGTACATACTATCACCTACAACCTTCTAGTCAACGAGGAACCCTGAAAAGGAAAGGAAAGCATTCCACACAATCGTTTTTCCTTCTGTTCTTTGTAATGATATACCAATGTGTATAGAGGATGCCAATTTCCCTGTCTCTTGTAGATTGGAGAGAGCCAGGTTCATTAGTTTAAGAGGGAACGGGGTGTACCATTCACTAATGTGGCAAGATTTGAGACACTTCTTTCAGGATAAGCTGTATTACCCTCAGATAAAAAGGGAAAGAAAGCTCTTGTAACTCATGTTCAAAGATCTGAATATAAGAACTTCAGTCAATTTCATATGATTTCAGCTTGTTTTATGTTAACAAGGTTATTTTCCCCATAGCTGGTGGGACTCACGGCCAAGCCTTTCAGAGGGAGAAAGTAGGTTTTGGGGTCTCACCTCTGAGATGTAGGAGACACTGAGTCCCTGAAAATAGGGCCATGCCCAACTGTGATCTTGGTACTCTTTGGGAGGTGTAAGGGGATTCAAATAGGGCAAATCTGGGATCTTGAACACTCTGTTCAAATCATGTATGATCTCTTCCCAATATTGCCACAGTTTGGGCATGGTCAAATTAGATGTAAAAAGTTGCCAGAAGACCCACAACCCCTCCAGTACCTGTTACTAGCTGATGCTTTACATTTGGCTACTTTCTCTGGAGTTCCCTACCATCAGGTTAGTCATTTACATTGTGGTTTGCGCAATTGCACATCAGTAGCAAAGATGCAGGCCCTTTCACAAAGCTTACACCACTCCTTTAGTGATAGCTCACCTACAAGTTCTCAATAATTCACACCCAAGCACCTCGATAGTTCACATACCAGCCCCTTCGAGACCCTCACAGGTGATTTGCAGCAATCTGTAATTGATTCATTGATTGATTGATTCCATCATTTTTGACCTTATGTTTTGGGACCCTGCACATTCTGTATCAGAAATTGTAATCAGATGGATATCAGGGGTATATTGTGGGGACTGTCTTTACACCATTTTTCAAAGCCTTTTAAGTGGCCTCGAGGCTTCTTTCTAGTCTAACCAACGGAGGGAGCACCCAGTGGCGTAGCTGAGTATATGCAAATCTCTCATTGTTGGGAAGATGAAGCTGACATTGAAGGTCATCAAATGGCATTATCTGTTGGTTGACGAAGAGTGAGCCAATCATAAGACATTTCCTTTCATGCCAGGTTGGAAATTGTGAGGAGGTCAGTGCTGGCATGAAGTCTTGATTGTATGAGATAAGTGTGAAGAGGGTGGTTAGGGAGGTAAACCCCTGTTTTATGAATACAATGTCCCAATATTTTTAGAGTAACTCTGGGGATGAGTGAGTAGCATAGCCCATATCTCCATTGTGATCTCTTTAACTAAAACATTTGCCATAGAGAGGTGCCCTCTATGAGTTGCTTGATAAAGCACCACTGTTTCAAGTTTACATCCTTTTCTCCACACCATGAGGAACCGCAGTTGAGTAGCTTTAAAATAAGACATAAACTGTGGAACCGCAAGCCCACATCATGCCACCAGTCTATATAATATTATGTTTGCTGTTCGTGAAGGTTTATTCCGCTGTATGAAGGTATTTATCAGGTTTGAAGTTGTTTGATTATTCCAGGCGGGCTGGTAAGGATATAGTCTGGAAAAGATAAAGGATCTCACCCTCATCTTTACCACAGTCATTTTACCCATGCAGGCTAATTGTTTGTTTTACCATAGATGTAAGTCCTTCTTTAGTTCGTTGTTGGGCTTACCCCTGCCAGCTGGGTCACTAACAAACTTTTTGATTTCACCCCTCCTATTTTAGCGGAATTAATTTTTGTTGGCTTTAAGACTCTATACTTTTGGTCAATCCCTAAAAGAAGATAAAATGGGCTTTCACCTAATTAGCATATTTATTTTACATACAAGTCCACAGTAAAGTGGTATACCATCCAATTTACTCAGAACCAGTAAATGAAATGCTACTAGTGGGCTTGCAGCACTCATTGTGCCTCCCTCTTAAGTAGCCTTTTAAAACATGTCCTAGGTCTGCCATTGCAGCCTGAATGCAAATTTAAACTGCCAGCTCGATTTTGGAAAATGAATCCCTTGTCAAGCCTTAAACTCACCATTTATTACATATAAGTCACCACTAAGATCACCCATAGGTAGGACAGGGTGCAGTATAATTCAAAGTTTGGACATGTACTTTTAAGTTCTACATGTCCTGGCAGCGAAAAACCCCTAGATTCATCACTACTGTGAGACCTACCTCTCCCTTAGGATAACATTGTGTTGAATTATTACATTTAATAAGTGCTAACTTTTGTTTGGGAACAGACCTGACATCTTTATTGCATGTTTCCCCTATCTTTTTCCTTTCTGACCTCCCGGTTTTCGCCTTTTTTTGCTGGTTTGTCTCTGTACATTTTCTGACTGCTGCTCAGTGTGTTAAAGTGCAAGTGCTCCTATTGGGAATTGGAATACATATTGGTGTTTCCATGATTGACATATTTGATTTTCTGGTAAGTCCCTAGTAAAGTGCACTGAGAGTGTCAGGGCCTGTAAATCCAATGCTGCCAGTGGGCCGCAATTGTGCCACGCACACAGGCAGCCTTTCAAAGGGTTCTCAGAACTAACACTGCAGTGTCTGAACACAGTTTTAACTGCCATGTCGACTCAGCAAGTGCACCCACTTGCAAAGCCATAACCTTCTCTTTTATTACATGTGAGACACACCTAGGTAGGTCCAAGGTACCCCTGTAGGCAGGGTGCGGTGTATTGGAAAGGTAGGACATGTACTGGTGTGTGTGACATGTCTTGAGAGTGAAATGCAGTGTATTTCGTTTCCACTATGGAAGGTATATCTGTACCATAGGATAGAATGGGATACTTTATAAACATTGTTTGAGTCTATCTTCCCACTGGGACAAGATAGAGAAATTTAGTTTAGTATGCCTGAACTCAGAATGTAAAAATGCATCTTTTGGTAAATATGATTTTTATATTCTGTGTTTGAAAATGCCACTTTTAGAAAGTAGGTATCTTCTTCCTTAGCCATCCTGTGTGCCACTGCTGGGTTGTGGATTGACACTCTGGCTTTTGAGTGACAGTGGCTGGGGATGTGCATTCTCTTCAGACAGCCACTGGGGGAGTCAAGGTGTTTCCTGCCTTTCCTGGATGAGTCAGGGCTGGGCTGAATAGACATTATGGGGCCGATTATGATTGCGGAATTTCCGCATCCTCTGGGCCGGCGGAAGCCACCGCCGGCCCAGAGGATGCGGAAAAACCGCAGCGGACCCACCAGAGACCCACCGCCACATTAGGATGGCTGGTGGGTCCTGGTTTCCGTCCGCAGCTTTTCCGCCGTGGTTGGCTTACAACTGCGGCGGAAAAGCTCTAATATGGTGGCGGTGTCTCTCAGACACCGTCCACCATATTAGGATGGGTTTCCAAAGATGCTTTTCCGCGACAGGTTTTCCGCCGAGGAAAAGCATGTGTATCTTCACTGCGGGGGCCCGTTGCGGGCCCCCTAGGTGAAGGGGGGGTGGGGGGTGCACATGGGGGGTACCTATGGTACCCCCCTGCATTTGTATACAGAAATCGGCAGGCACCGCGCAGTGCCTGCCGCTTTCTGCATACAAATGCATTGTATGCATTTTTAACATTGCGGCGGGTGCAGCTTGAAGCTGCACCCGCCGCAATGTTAAAGATATAGGATGTGACCGCCACCCTGGCGGTCACATCCTAATCAGCACAGAGGGAACGCCGCTGCCCATGCGGACGTTCCCTCATACTCTGGGGTCGCGGACGGACTCAAGTCCTTCCGCGAACCTAATGACCCCCTTAGTGCTAACTTTTGTTTGGGAACAGACCTGACATCTTTATTGCATGTTTCCCCTATCTTTTTCCTTTCTGACCTCCCGGTTTTCGCCTTTTTTTGCTGGTTTGTCTCTGTACATTTTCTGACTGCTGCTCAGTGTTAAAGTGCAAGTGCTCCTATTGGGAATTGGAATACATATTGGTGTTTCCATGATTGACATATTTGATTTTCTGGTAAGTCCCTAGTAAAGTGCACTGAGAGTGTCAGGGCCTGTAAATCCAATGCTGCCAGTGGGCCGCAATTGTGCCACGCACACAGGCAGCCTTTCAAAGGGTTCTCAGAACTAACACTGCAGTGTCTGAACACAGTTTTAACTGCCATGTCGACTCAGCAAGTGCACCCACTTGCAAAGCCATAACCTTCTCTTTTATTACATGTGAGACACACCTAGGTAGGTCCAAGGTACCCCTGTAGGCAGGGTGCGGTGTATTGGAAAGGTAGGACATGTACTGGTGTGTGTGACATGTCTTGAGAGTGAAATGCAGTGTATTTCGTTTCCACTATGGAAGGTATATCTGTACCATAGGATAGAATGGGATACTTTATAAACATTGTTTGAGTCTATCTTCCCACTGGGACAAGATAGAGAAATTTAGTTTAGTATGCCTGAACTCAGAATGTAAAAATGCATCTTTTGGTAAATATGATTTTTATATTCTGTGTTTGAAAATGCCACTTTTAGAAAGTAGGTATCTTCTTCCTTAGCCATCCTGTGTGCCACTGCTGGGTTGTGGATTGACACTCTGGCTTTTGAGTGACAGTGGCTGGGGATGTGCATTCTCTTCAGACAGCCACTGGGGGAGTCAAGGTGTTTCCTGCCTTTCCTGGATGAGTCAGGGCTGGGCTGAATAGACATTATGGGGCCGATTATGATTGCGGAATTTCCGCATCCTCTGGGCCGGCGGAAGCCACCGCCGGCCCAGAGGATGCGGAAAAACCGCAGCGGACCCACCAGAGACCCACCGCCACATTAGGATGGCTGGTGGGTCCTGGTTTCCGTCCGCAGCTTTTCCGCCGTGGTTGGCTTACAACTGCGGCGGAAAAGCTCTAATATGGTGGCGGTGTCTCTCAGACACCGTCCACCATATTAGGATGGGTTTCCAAAGATGCTTTTCCGCGACAGGTTTTCCGCCGAGGAAAAGCATGTGTATCTTCACTGCGGGGGCCCGTTGCGGGCCCCCTAGGTGAAGGGGGGGTGGGGGGTGCACATGGGGGGTACCTATGGTACCCCCCTGCATTTGTATACAGAAATCGGCAGGCACCGCGCAGTGCCTGCCGCTTTCTGCATACAAATGCATTGTATGCATTTTTAACATTGCGGCGGGTGCAGCTTGAAGCTGCACCCGCCGCAATGTTAAAGATATAGGATGTGACCGCCACCCTGGCGGTCACATCCTAATCAGCACAGAGGGAACGCCGCTGCCCATGCGGACGTTCCCTCATACTCTGGGGTCGCGGACGGACTCAAGTCCTTCCGCGATCCTAATGACCCCCTTAGTGTGGTGGGAGGAGATTTCCTTGCACCTGAATGGGCCTGGTCTGCCTTGGACGGTGCTGTCTTCACCTCCTATTAAGAAGCTGGGCCAGAGAGGACCAAACTGGTTTGGACTGAGCACAGAAGCTCTCCGCCCAAGAGAACAAAGAGGAACTGAGTATAAATATTGGGGCCCATACCCCAGAACTTTAGAACTCACTTGGATAAATAAACCTGCCATGAAGAAGAGCTGGAAGAACTGCAATGAGTAGTTTTGCGCCTTTGCTGTGTTGTTAATTTGCTGGGTAGTACTGCAGTTGCTACTTCTATCTTGGGCAGTGAAGCAACTGGACTGAACTTTCTTCCCTTGTCACTGAGTATCTCCAAGGGTTTTTGAAAAAGAGCTTGCCTCCAGTTCATGAAGTCTCAGAGATGCCAAGACTTCCCTTACCTCTGGGTACCGCCTCTGGAACCGTGGGCTTCAGTTGCCACTTTGGGGGAAAGCAGCTGACACCATAACCGACACCGCTGTAGGCTCTGTGGCATGGGCACCCTTGCACGTCACATCCCAACCATGGTCTCACCGACGACGATGACCACCGCTGCCACCGAGCTGCTACTTGTACCGTGACCTGTCAGCACCACACTCAGCACCACCTCGCTTCACTCTGCTGCACTGGTCTCACTGATGACCTCACTGCACCCTGACCTCAACACCCATGACTGCACCACGATTTGGGGGAACGTCTTGTGAGTCATGCGACACACTGACACATCCCACACTGCAGCCGGGGGTGACCGACGCCAGCTCCCATCAACCGGCACTGTCACTTGCATAATGACCTGTCAGCACTGCCACGAGCACCGCCTCATTCCACAATGCAGCCCTGGACTCACCGACGCTGACCTCATTGCCGAACCATTTCCTGCACCATGGCTTGAGGGCACTGCACGCCGCACTGCTAGGCTTCACATCGCAACCACGACGCTTGCTATGACCAGTTCGCACTGATGCGGTCGGCCAGATCCAAGGGTACTGTTTATGAGTACGCTGACACTAACGCCGGTTTGAACCAACATGGTTGGCTGGAACTGTTGGATTCTGTTATTTTCAGCACTGCGGTAGCCACGGACGAAGCTACTGGCTTTCAGGAACTGCATTTTAAAGTTGTTCTTGCAAAGTGCAAACTTTTGATTACTATATGTTGGTCTTTTATTGTTTTGGTCTTGTTTGCACAGATGAATAATGGTTATTTTTCCAAAACGTGTGTGGTGTCCTTTTGTAGTGTTTTCACTGTATTACTGTTGGTTATATGCAAATGCTTTACACAGTGCCTTTGAGATAAGCCTGACTGCTCATGCCAAGCTACCAAGGGGTTGAGTAGAGGTTATTTCAGTAGTGTATCCCCCTTATCCTGACTAGAAGGAAGGTTCCCTATTTGGACAAAGGTTCAAACCATTACCAACTAGAGACCCCCTAACAGGAACAGGTAAAGATTTCTAATTTGGTATCTAAGAAATTGTGATTTAAAATCCTCTTTAATTCTAAATTCAGATTTTAAGTATCAATTTTGAAAATGCCACTTTTAGGAAGGTAGCATTGTCCTGCTCTAACTATGTGGTGACTGAGGACTGTTTCTGGGTCACATGACTGGGTGTAGTTGGCATTTGTTTAATCCTCCCAGACAGCCAAACAATATTGTGATTAGGTGTGCCTGGATGGGAAATTACTGGCAGGATGGAGGGAGTGAAGCTGGCCACTACCCCACTTGCAAATCAATAGGCTGTGCCATGCCTTCGTACCAAGGATTAATCTCCATTGCATGAGACCCCAAGCACTTCAAGGGGAATTTTCAAGAAACTTCCCCTATTTCAAAAATAGCACCCTCCGACTCACTCTTCAATTCACTTTCTGGACCTGTGAAAGGACTTTTAGAGAAGTGCCTTCTGCTGTGGTCTGCTGTGTACTTCAGAAGACTGCTTTGCTGCAACAAAAAGGACAGCTCTGTAGCCTGCCTTGATGTTTGAGCCTGTTCCACTTCTTGAACGCAGGACTGCCATGGGTACTGCAAAGGCTAGAAGGATGGCCTCCTGATTAGAGTCTCAGAGACAGAAAAGGGTCCAATCATCGTGAACCTGTACCTGAACCCAGCCTGAATGAGTCCTAAATGTCCAGGTTGTGTCCCTCCTGTCCTGGACCCTTGGTGGTGGTGTTAAAGGTACCCAGGAGGTAAAAATTCAAAATTTAGGACATAGAAAAATTTGGGATAAAAACTTGCTCTGAGAACCGAGAGGAGACCAGGGCCAACGTGCTCACATATCCACCCTAGGTGCATTGCCAATCGGCCTTACTTCGCAGCTGCTCCCACTACATTCTCTGCAGCACATCCTGTTCAACACACCTTCACAGAAGGTGGATCTGGCGTTGTGGAACATCAATTGGCTGCAGCCTCCAGCTCGTACTGCTGGATATTTTTACTTCCAAAAAAGACACTAAGTCCAAATGTGGAAATCTTCACTGCAACTTTGTCTGGTGGCTTCTGATGACTCCTCCTCCTCGGACACAGCTTGTAGCCTTGCCCCGCTAAACTTCTACCTTCAAAGAAACCTTTTGCTGAAAGTTCTTCTAAGTCCAAAGGTCAGCGTCAACCAGGCCCAATCCACTTTTTCCGACTCACACTCCATGGTGGTAGGCCATATTTTACTTTGACCCTGTCTCACACAACTAGATGTCTGTGGTTGAAGCCTCGATCATTAGGTTCTAGTTTTTATCCTAAACTTTAAAATTCCATAACTCCTGTTCTACTGATTGGATTTTTGTCACTTTGGTGTTAAATAATTCATCAAATTTTACTCTATTTTTCTAAATTGGTGTGGGATTATTCTTGTCTTATGTCGTCAAGTTATTACTGTTGTTTGAAGTGATACCTATTTATCTTAAATTTTGCCTTAAAGTTAAGCCCTACTGCCTTTGTGCCACATTACCACCGGGTTGAGCACAGGTTAATTTGGAGTTTACTTGAGACTTCACCCCTGAGAGGCATTGTGGTTTCTGCTTGAGTAGGGTTTCACCTCCTCACCCCCCAAGCCAGTAAACCAATATCCTACAATCCGGTATTGGGGCAGTGTAATTCAGGGCCACTACCTGTAATGTAGTCGGGCCAAGGAAAATTACTAAGTCCAATGACCAAGAGATTGGAACACTCCATTGGAGGTGTTCAATCTGACCTGGGCTGGTGCGTAACAATACTGTCCCTAATTTTGTTATTTCTGTTTGACAGAACGTATTCCAAAGGGTCTGTAAAAAGATTATAACTTCATCAGCAAATATTGTAAGTTTAAGGATGTCCCTGTCAATTTTAACTTCTTTGATGTTTGCCTTCATTCTGATAGCATTAGCAAAAGGGCCCCAAGAATAAGGCAACCTTGCCTTGTGCCCTTCTCAAACCAAATCAGTTGTGCCAATGTTCTGCTTTCTTTGATTCTCGCCCAGAGCATTAGATAATTAGCCATTGTCTATCTTAAGAAACAGGGACCCGGGTCTAGTTTTCCTAGGACCTCTTTCAGATAGTTCCATACAAAAGCTTTTTCTGCATCAAACGTTAGCAGTAGAACATTCTTAGGTTTTCAATAAGCATTTTCCATGATGTGAATTAGCTAGTTTATAGTGTCTCCTGAGGCTTCACCTTGGGGGTTCCCAGGAGGGGACATTTCACAGGAAAGCCAGGAAGGGTTCCACAGCGGTTTGAATACAGCGCTACGAGACCTCAGGGTAGAAGTGCGCTATATAAATACAAACACATTTACAAACACACATGCTTGCCGGTATGAAACCTGCCTGGTCTGACATGATGATTGCAGAATGTAGTGGGCCCACTTTAGCTCCTAAGTCAAAAGTTTATTATGTTTTGGCTCTCATTGAGGGCCACATAAAATAAACACACAATATACAGCTTTACATTCAATAAAATCTCACAGAAGAGTACAGATAAAGAAACACATCTTATCACTGGTCGAGCAATCATCAAACATCTCCCTATGTATCATTAATAAATATCTAAAAAACCTTTAAAAAAGTAAAAAATTCTAAAGCAAAACATTTCATTTGGCGGACAATAAAGTGCATGGAAAAAGGTATATACATTTAAAATTCCTAGTTGTAGACAAATTGGTTTTAACCATTTGTAGGGTAAAGGGCGTAGTGCAGTACATATCAACAAGACATGATTACGATCCTGTACAGCATTATGACAGAGATTACACATTGGAGATACACCATACCACTTTGCAAAGAGGAAGTTTAGTGGGAGCAAATCTTGTCCTAAAAGGTACCATAACCTACGGACTCTATGGGGAATATTCCAAGTAAGGTATTGTTGGGCCTGCTTTGGTATATATGTATTTAGTAGTGATTGCCTTTCTTTTTTCCTTGGTTGGGCAAGCATATCCAACTTATAACAGAGTTCCCAAGATGCACATTTTAGTTTAGACTTCAGCTCAGAGGGAGCAAGTGAAAACAAAGTACTTTCATCCAGCTCTAACAAACTTACTGCTTTTCTGAAGTTTTTTACTAACAAAGAGAACTCATTAAAGTCGCCCAAGAGTTCCCTTTTAATGGCTTCTAGTAGGGAACCAGATTTGCCTCTAACCAGACAGGCCACCCATCTTACGAGGGCAATCAACCCCTGGACCCAACAACTTCGGAGTCCGAATTCCAGCCTGCATGAGGATACAGAGCAGGCTGTATTAAGGGAAGAGATTTTTCTTAGTACCTTTCCTTCTGTTTTTTGTAAGAATCCCCAGTGTTTTAGCTCTACTAATTCAATTCCGTACAGTAGAGTTGCAGGTATCTTTACTTTAAATACATCCAAAAATAGTGTAAAGTGTCTCTTCCCTGTAGCATTGTACAAGGAGCACAATCCCATGCCATGGGCAGATGCTTTACGAGTATTGTGCTCTATGTGGGGGTTCTCACTTAGGTTTGCTGCGATTATTTTACCTAAGAAGGTGTAGGTTTTAACCACCTCTAACTTCTGTCCACCTATAGTCCAATTATAATTTTCAGACCTACATTTTTTCTTTCCAAAGATGCACATAATCTTGCTTTTTGAAGCATTGATCTTCATGTAATGTGCTTCTGCAAATTGGTTTAATGCATGCAGGCGGTTAGACAAGCCCTTCGGGATTAGATCTAAGACGAGTATATCGTCTGCATACATTAGGACCGATATAGGTGACCCTCCAATTATCGGGGCTAGTCCCCCACAAGCTGCTATGCTAGAAGGTAGGTCTGCTGTGTATAAAGAAAATAATATAGGGGCCAGTATACACCCTTGTTTTAACCCATTCGGGGAAGGGATGGATTGAGAAAGACCCCTTTCACCGCCTTGTAGCACCTTACACCACGTGTTCGAGTGAAGAGATTTTACTAATTCAAGTAACTGCATTGGCATGCCCAATGCAGCAAGCTTTCTCCACAGCGTTGGACGATCTACCTTGTCAAACGCCGTGGAGAAGTCTATGAATGCCACATATATACCACCACCACGAACACGTACATATTTGTCTACAATCACCTGTAATGATGTCAAATTATCAAGAGTACCATGCTCTTTACGAAATCCTGTTTGCTCCAGAGGTAAAATACCATTTAATTCTACCCATTCAATAATTAACATTAAAAGACACTTGGCGAAAAATTTTCCTATCGAATCCAATAGAGCTATTAAGCGATAATTCGTAGGTTTATCCCGCTCTCCCTTTTTAAATATGGGAATTAATATACTTCCCCTCCAAGAATTGGGGACTGATCTAGATATGAAGCATGCGTGAAACACTGGTAGTAGAATCTTGCTCCAAGAGGTGACATCCTGCTTAATTATTGACATGGGCAGTTCATCCGGACCCATAGCTCCGGAAGAGCGCATACTCTTTATCACGGAAGCTATGGATTTCTCGGTCGGGAGTTCTATGTTATGCTCTCTATTCGGGGCTAGATCCCAGTTAATATCCTCTACTCCATTAGATGCGTATAAGCTAGATATAAATGTTATCCAAACTTCTTCCGCAATAGAGATAGGGATGGGGGAAGTTCTTGCTCCACATCCCTTCCCTATTATAGCCCAAAATTCTCTAGATTTGTTAAAGGTTGAGGCCTCTCTTAACCTAATCCAGAGAGAATCCTCTTTTTCACTTTAGCTCCTAGGAGTTTAGTGACCAGATTAACGTCAATATTAAGAACTGAAATTTGTCTGTATGATGAGCATTGTGTGAGATCTTTCTCTGGCTTAGGGATAATGGTGACTACCACCTCGTACATCGCTTCTGCAAATAGAACTCTCTCTCATATTTTGTTGAAAAGATGTTTAAGCAAGGCAGCTAACTTTGGGTAAAGAAACTTGTAATAATTAGCAATATAATCGTCTGGCTATGGGCTTTGTTAGGTTTACAGTTTTTAATGGCAGAAATCACCTCCTTCATCATTATTGGCTCTTATAACATATTGCACAAAGTATCTGATATGGATTCTCTTAAGTGTGCGTCTATATATTAGGAAACTATGGTGGGGATTGATGATTCCTTAGAAAAATGTTTTTGGTAGAAATCCCTGAATGAGTCTGCTGGATCAGTGTCATCTTGGGTAATTCCCCATTTGCACATGTGATCTTTTGGACCCTGTCTAGACTGGCCTAGGCTTGGAGCTGTAAAGCAAAGCCCTTACCTGCCATTGTAGAGAAGTAATACAACTGTTGTATGGTGCATAGTAAGGTGTATTCCACTTTATACCAGTCAAATGCATGTGATTGTGATCGGGCAGTAGGAACCTTAAATCCAATTCTTTGTCAATGGGGATTGTTGATGCAGTGCAACAGCTTGTTTGAGCACCCTATGAAATCCCCACTGCTCATTCAATCTAATGCTCTTGTATCTAATTGCAAGAGAGATAAAGACCCAACCTGAGATATGCTTTAAGAGAACCACAAAGGATTCTAGGGGCTACCTCAGGTGTGCCATTTGGCTGCACAAAGTTGTCAACTTCTTAATTTATCTCAGCCCTATTGACCTGGTCATTCAGAAGGAATTCATTAAGATGCCCCATTAATGGCTTATGATGGGAATCATGCATATTAAGTGTTAAAGGTATTGCAATGTAATCCGTTAATGCTATCTGGTCTATTCAAGTCTTAGAGGTGAGTACCAGCAGTCTATCTCCCATCAAGAAATGATCAAGACAGGCATGTGCTGCTATATAAAATGTAAACTCCCTATGGATTTCTATGGTTCTGTTCATCTGTTTTTCAAATCTATGTCCCACAACCAATCTCTAAACAAGGGAGAAGCTATTCCTATACTTTCGTGTATCTACGGAGCCCTGTCCATATTATTGTTAATCAGGTGCTCACGATGGCCATATTGTAGGGCCATGAAGGTAGACATACTCTTGTGTTTTAGGTGCATATACAGTTAAAATCGTATAGATTTTGGAACCCAACTTGAATCACTATTCCCATTGCCTCCCAGTTTTGTCAGGAATTGCTTCTAGAATCTCTTGCATAGTTGCCCTCCTGCAGATGATTGCTACCCCTACCTGTTTTATATTTGCATATGACAAACACTGCCTAATAAAAAATCTGGAAATGAGTTTCTGTGTGTCTCATGGCAGCAGGTTTGTCAGCATATGTCAGCTTCGAACCATTTTAGGAGGTTGAGAATCGCTATCCTCCTAGTGGTCACATTAAGGCTTATGATCCTACCTATGCTTATAGAGTGCAGATTTAGCTTTAGTAGCTGACACTGGGTGATGGCTCATGGGACCTGTGACTCCTTATCCTATGTAATTCAGCAACAGCCCAATACTTACTCAGCATGACCACATACCTCTCTAGTAACTCTTCCCTCTTATCAAATTTAGAATTCTCAAACCACAAGTTGAAAAAACATTACTTGTTACTTGAATAATCATATTGATCGTCATTTAGGTTATTGAGTTGATTTATCCCCTCCATAAGTTGTTCAGTCACTGTCATGAGAAATCTTTCATCCTCAATAGCCTGGATGCTCCCTGGCAAGGCTGAGTGGGCAAGACAGGCAGCACAGTCATGTCCCCCTTCAGCCTATTCAGCCTAGGACTGTGTTCCCACTTCTTATGCTTCTCAAATGGTCGCATGTTTAACTTGCTGTATGTCAATGAGTTGAGGAGAGTTAGTCATGCTGCATTCCTTAACTTGCCATTTGCATCCTGCCTCTCTCCCATTTCTCTGTTGTGCACCACCTCTGGCTTGGGAATCCTCATTTGGCATACCTAAGGGCTTCTGTGCAACTTGCGCTGATATAAACATGTGTGTATAGCCCCCCCAAAAAAAACATTATTTGAAAAGGGTGACCCCATTGGTACAAGATATTACAGTTGCGAAGATGATCTGTTATTGGCTTCATGTCTCTTCAGCCCTGAAGTGTCGCCACTACCTATGTCATTGAAGAAAGGCAATTGACGCCCCTCAAACAGGCATGGAATGTCCATTACTCATAATGACCTCTTTTCCAATGGAAAAGTGCACTCTAGTAGGATGTATGATGATACAACGCAATCTCTTAGATCGTGGTACATCACACCGCAACTTTTACAACGCAAGTCGTTACCACGACTTGCGCTGTAGGGTGCTGGACTTAGGAATAGTTAGATTTACTATTCCAACACCAGCCTACGTACAGTAGGGAAGGTGTCGGAATAGAAAATCTACTATTCCTTAGCCTGCAGCGCCCTTCAGCGCAAGTGGTGGTAAGGACTTGCATTGTAAAAGTTGCGTCGTAATGGCAGCGCGGTGTTTTCACCGCGTTGTCATGGATGTTCCCCCTCTAGTAATAATTTCTTGAGATGATTCCCTTCTTAGGCTTAATGGTGTTGCAGGGATTCTGCTCATACACGGAACTGTGCACAGAGACCCAGGACCTCAGTGAATTGTGGTGGACAAAAAAACTCACCTCAGTACCTAGAACCTAGAACCTAGAACGCCCTAACCGACTAGCATCAGTGTCTCATTAGCTCTTCGTCCTATAGCAAGGGTACCAATGATTAGACAAACCAGAACATTCGACTTAGGATATATTCAGGAATGGTGGGAATCAAGAACACTCTTTCGTTATATTCTCATACCAGTCCACAACATTGGAAAAAATAGACACGATAAAGTTTGAAATGTTTATTTTAACAACGTACTCTAAAATGCCGTATTTTTGCTAACATAAGCAGGCATATGAGTAAAAATAATACGATCAGCATTGTTACAAATCCATAAAACACAAAAGGAGAAATCATATGATAATGATAGTGGAAACAGGTCCTATGGTGCTTAGTATACCACCCTCCCTAGCTCGGAGCTATGTTTTATATAATATTAGAATGTCTCTTAGGCTTGAATGGGGAACCCCATACCTCAAGATCAGCAGAGGTGAATCACATCAGGATCTGCAAAAGATCTCTATCTCTGGAAATGGATTTTCTCCAAGTGTTCAAATCATGCATGCAGTGTAATATTAAAGGCACCAGAATTTCAGGTAGCTGCAGCTGCGTGCATGTTGTGTCTAGAGCATGAGCCGATCAGCCTGAACAACACCTAACATTGTTATGATAACCTTGAAGGCTTCAGCACTCACTGTGCAGACTAAGGTCGATATGTTAGTTAGGGATGTTGAAAACAAGCCATTCTCATGTGAAGAATCACACAGCCTAACTTACAACAACAGTTACATATAGTGTTGTGTGCAAAAGCAGCAAAAAGGTAAAAATGGCATTTAAACTTCTAATAAGCCTATGCTAACATAGCAATGTACACAAGCATGGCCCTGCCTTCACTACAGCCCCTCTTGATCAGAACACGCACAGAATGGGGGGCAATTTGGAACGCAGAGTTCAAGGTCAAGTGAGACAGAAACAAGTTAAATATTTGCCAAATTGGACAATTTGGAGTAAAATTCCGAATTAGTAACCACAACACATTTTTTTTACTCAAAACCAAGCAGTAGCTGTATAGTGTCCAAAGTACAGAATGTGAATAGAGTAAAAGAAATGAAAGAAAAATCACGAGCCCAAAACACGTTTGAAGCCGAAACCAAGCCACTTCAATCCAAAAGCATATAGGCACAGTACATTGCAACTGCCACCAAGAGGCTGTCATTGGTCTCATCTGAAAACATTTCAGCCATCCAATTGAATAGTGGGAAAGAACTCACATGTTCTTTGACAGCCGGAGGCTCTAGTACAATCAGAGGACAACTCTGGTGTTCTTCGATATAACCGCGTGCCAGAAAGTCATGGGCTGCAAACCATATATTCCAGTTGCCTAGGACTCCAAGTGAGCTGCACAGGCCATTATTCCAATACCAAGGATTGCTTTAAGTCACGGTTCATCTGCTCCACAACACTATTGCCCTAAAGCCTGTATGGAGAAGAAAATGTGACTTGGACCCCCAATGAACCCATGACATCCTTGTACGCCTAAGAGGCGAACGCTGGACCCTGGTCTGAATAAAAGGTGCGACATGCAAAAATTCCAACAAAGACACGCAAATCCCTGATGACAGTGCGGGCATCAGCACTTCGTTGAGGCCACACCAAACAAAGTGCGTGCACGAATCAACTGCAACTCAGATATACTTATATGCAGTATTTGAGGAGAAAGGACTGCAGTGATCTAAATAAACACACCTGAGTGGTTTATTAGATATGTACAACTGAGTCTGGAGCGGGCGCACAGCATTTGAAGGTTTAATCTGCTGGCATATGTCACTATGAAGGACATAATCAAACGTTTGCTTGTACAATCCTTGCCACCAGTAACGCTGTTGTAAGAGAGATACAGTAGCTGACACGCCGGCGTGAGTCGAGGCCATGCCATTGTGAGCTGCTGTTATCAAGGTTTGCCTGCGGTCCGCGTTGGGAATCACACCAACGCTGTTAACTCTCACATAGAGAAACTTTATCACGACTTTAAAGATAAAAGTATTTAGAATGGAAACCTCTAGGGTAATTACCTTCCTTCCCTGTTGCAGCAATAGCAGCCAAGATGTTGTCATCAATCTTACTTTTGGAACGTGTAACTGCTGCTACTACATACGTCGCAACTGCTGTCTTGGCTGCTTCCTCAGCAACATAGTTACCAACAGCGTGTACCCCCACGGCCATCATTCGTTGTCTGTGAGATAAATGTCATCAACATACAAACATGCATCAGTGTTGAGTCTTTCCAAAAGAGAGACAATACGGGCGGCAAAGATGCCAGGACTGTTCTTATAGCGGACTGTTCCTATAGCCCATAGCTAATCTTCGGAACTGTTTCTGTTTGCCACCACAGGTTAAAGCTGTCCATTGACTATGTATAGAGGACAAGTTATGGCTAAAAGAAGCCATTGGCTATGTCAAGTGTGGTCTCAAACCGTTTACGCACGAGACTAACCACAACGGCTGAACTGTGAGTATTCTGTACCACGCAGATCCGACAATAAGAGTTCAAGTGCCGGTAATCCAATACCAAAAGGTACGAGCCATCAGGCTCTGTCACAGTAAAAAGAGGATTATTCATCGGGGACACACACGTTTCAATCACACCTTGATATTCCAATTGGTCAAGGATTTCCAACACAGGAGCTTTCGCTTCACGTCGCATGGAATATTGGAGTTGAGGCTCTGGCATAGACCGCAATAGTTATCTCATGTCTGGGGAAAATTTGTCCCATCCACATTATGTATGGTACAACGCCGTGCAAGCACCTTAGCCCACTCCTCTGAAAAATTCAGGGCCTGCTCTTTTGGCACAGTGTGTGCGAAACTAGGGAGGATCACCTCCTCCACTTTCGGAGCGGCCAGAACGAAGGGTGAGGGCCAGTCAGCCTCCGCTAACAAAATGTCATAGGTAGTAGTCAGATTTTCCCAAAATACCTTTTATAGTACATTGTATGTCACCTTCAATTAAAAGGACTATTTCATACAGTCTTTGAGGGGAGCTACTCTAGTGTCAGCTGTATCAACAGCAACGAACTTGTCAGTTGCTGTCACCTTGAGAAATGGACGGAATGCTTCCCGGACAGCTGTGCGGTCTATTAGCGTCAGCGCTCATGTCAGGTTCTGAAGCTGTGTTCTCACTATCCGTGGCATACCTCGCTGTAAAGCGGCAACTTTCTTCTTCTGAAACTGGGGTCGTTGACGAGGATAGTCATATTGCTTGCTTTTACCCTCAGTCTTGCGGGGCTGCTCACAGCTTTGTTGTGCACCCCGACCTTTGCCACTGTCTCCACCACCGGTTAGTGGGACTGATGTATCCTGCAAGAGCGAAGAGAACATTGATCAGGAATCTGAAAACGATCAGGTGACTTAATATTATCTTACGTGTACTTAGTAGACACACGTATTGGCGAAGCAGAACGTGACACCGGTTTCTGTTGCTGTTTCCCCTGTTTTTTATTCTTATTCCAATTCTGCCTTTGAAAATTGGTGCGTTCACCCTGTTCAGAATTCACCACCTTAGTTTACTTTTGTGCTGCTGTCTTAGCAAAAGGCTTAACACCCAAACTATTGCGGCCAATGGTCTTATAAGACTCCGCAATGATCTTCGGTAACTTTTAGGGGTTTATCGGCATCGTGGATATCGCGTAAAGTATTAGACACCTGGAAGTTCACCACATCTCCCTTAACATTAGCAAGGACGAGATCGCAAACTGCATCAAACATGCCAACGAGTCTCATTCCCAATTCAACAGCCGCCTCTGCACCGTGTTCATCTTGGGCAGGCTTAATGACAGAGGGTAGGACAGCCATGGACGGAGTGTGGAAGCACTTAGTACAGACTGTAGCAAAAATCTTACCCCAGGTCTCACAATAAGGAACCTCTGGTATTAAGTCTTTCTGCAAACATATCGTCAGAATCCTGTGTTTTTCAACAGGAGTCATATTAGGAAATACTACTTCCAGCTGGTCAAATTTCTCAGCAAGCCAACATCCTTATCCTTATCTTGGGGCCGTGTGCCCCTAACCGAAATAACCTTGACGGGATTCGTTTTCATCCCGGCCGGTCCAGCTGGTTGCGCCGCAGCGCCAGGTGGCCCCATCTGGATGTTGCGGGATACGTATTGTACTAGAGCCGGTGCACCCCAACCAAAGAGGTATAGAGCACACGCAACTCATTAATAGTGACTGTGAGGTAACGAGGATGCGGCGCGTAACCAGCCAAAACCAGCCAAGTGGCCCCGGGAATAGACAAAGGGTCCAACGGAACCGCCCATACCGATTGAGGAAGGGTACCATTAAACCAAACTCGATGCTGCCAGGCAGTAATTGGAATCTCTAGGGTCCTATATGGGGTGTAGTTCAGAGGCACGGCCGTGGGAGTATAAATGTGAAAGGCCTGAGAAGCTGCATTAACTGCAGGAAAGGTAACCCATGAGTAGAAGAGTTCAAATAGGTACACCGCTTCAGCACTCCCCACAAAAACAACCGCCATGCCTTCCAAGGTGACGCCATACGTCTGCAAATGATTGCGGACGGCCACCCTACTATGCTGTGCAATCTCAACGTCAGCCAAACGGACACAGTAGAGAAAAGACAATGCAATGAAATGTAGCACAAATGGGTAGTATTTCAAATTAAGAACCTTTTTAAATTATCAAGCTTGAAAAAACCTATTTAACTATAGGTAGGTTAATCCGTCACCTCCCTCAACCGGAAACAATAGTGAGGTGTCGTGGACTGTTATAAGCACTACTCGAGAGTCTCAAACATAAGACCACATTGATAGGTGCGCCATGTTGCAGGGATTATGCTCATACACAGAACTGTGCACAGCACAGAGACCCAGGACCTCATTGAATTGTGGTGGACCAAAAAACTCACCTCAGTACCTAGAACCCCCTAACCGACTAGCATCAGTGTCAAATTAGCTCTTCTTCATGTAGCAAGGGTACCAATGATTAGACACCCGAGAACATGCGACTTAGGATACACTCAGGAATGGTGGGAATCAAGAACACTCTTTCGTTATATTCTCATACCAGTCCACAACATGGGTAAAAAGAGACCCTATGAAGTTTAAAATGTTTATTTTAACGACGTGCTCTACGATGCAGTATTTTTGTTAACATAAGCAGGTATATGATTAAAAATAATACGATCAGCATTGTTACAATTCCATAAAACACAAAAGGAGAAATCATATTATAATGATAGTGGAAACGTCTTATAGTGCCTTGTATGCCACCCTCCATAACTAGGAGCTATGTTTTATATAATATTAGAAGGTCTTTAAGACATGAATGGGGAACCCCATACCTCCAAGATCAGCAGAGGTGAATCACATTAGGATCTGCAAAAGCTCTCTCTGGAAAACTTTTTTCTCCAAGTGTTCAAATCATGCATGAAGTGTAATATTAAAGGCGCCGGAATTTCAGCTAGCTGCAGCTGCATGCATGTTGTGTCTAGAGCATAAGCCGATCAGCCCGAACAACACCTAACATTGTTATGATAACCTTGGAGGCTTCAGCACTTACTGTGCAGACTAATGTCGATATGGAAGTCTAGGGATGTTGAAAACATGCCATTCTCATGTGAAGAAATCACGTAGCCTGACTTACAAAAATAGTTACATATAGTGTTGTGTGCAAAAGCAGCCAAATGGTAATAATGGCGTTTAAACTTCTAATAAGCCTATGCTAATATAGCAATGTGCGCAAGCAGGGCCCTGCCTACACTACAATGGGTTTGCTCTGTGTGTGTGGTCAAGTCATATTGGTGGATCTCAAGGTTATTTCGTTCATATTAGAGCAGTTGCTGGATGTAAGCCTGGATTTATTTGCCTTCTGCTCCCCTTGGCGGTCCCTGTATTCTAATGTTATATGGGGACTCTTTCTCAAGGTCCTCTTGCTTGAGGGCTAGATCCTAATATTGTACTTCCAATGCAAGAAGTCTGTTGCCTGCTTCATGCTACTCTTCAGCGCGTTCGTCCATGGTGTGTCCTCGTGGTAATCTCTTCTGGATCAGCGAGACATCTGATCTTGGTATATATATCTGATACAGTCCTTGCTGTTGCTGTGTATCATCCTGACTTCATCTTTGATTTCTTTCAAAAATTGCTGCAGAAGTTCTTTGTAAATGGGGACCCCTGATATTTCTCGACATGGGTGGTCGCAGCAGGTCACTACCGCTTGCGTTGAGAAAGTTGTTGCTTGCGTTGCGAAAGCTGCCGCTTACGTAGAAAAGCAGCAGTAAGAGGCAATGCTCTCTGGCATGCTGCATGGTCGTATTAACACTGATTTTACTGCACAGAACAAGTATGAAGTGCTAAACATCAGCACAAGCAACGTGATGGGCCAGAATGATAGCACTTGCAGAAATCGACTGAATGTCACAGTTTTTATGTAACTCCACGGAATTCTGCGAGTTCTGCCCACCTCTAATCAGGAGGCATTTTTCAATATAATGCTTTAATCCCCAGATTATTCCCAGAGCTGGGGTATTAAAATTATCTTTCAGGCTTCTGCTCAGCTTTGCTCAATTTGGCACTCCTGGACTGATATGCAGGCCCCTAGTATGACCCAACCACGTTCCAAGGGATCGATGTAATAAATCCCTCCAGAGAAGGACAGCTGCTGTGGGCCCTTGAAGACAGGGTGTCATAGATCTCTGTGCTGGTCTACGTTTTGCCCTATTTGATTGTTCTCTTCTTTTATAAATGGCCTTGCAGCTTTGTACCTGAGGGTTTAGTGATCTCCCAATGGCTGAACATAATAGGGCCCATAGGAATTGTCCAGGTCCCATCCTGATTCCCCAAATCAGGTCAGTGTAGAAATTGAAGGAAGGTTCACAACTTCCATGCATGTAGTTACATTTTAAATAACAACCTCATTGTTCTACTACAAATGCTGCAATTACTCACCAGTACATCAAATATAGACTTCCCCCTCCCTGCCATAACATTTGAGTCAATGTCTCACTTAAGGACGGTTTAAAAAAGTGCTCTCTTTCAAGCTTAGAGCTAACAGCTTAATCTATCAGCCCACCCTTATTGGCTTTAAACTCACAACGGACTCTGCACCATTCCCACACTACCGAGAAGACAGAGATGCTCAAGCAGAAGAGCGGTGGGGTCTAAGGACTGGGACCATTAAGCCTCTATTTAATTTAATGAATAATTCAGATGAGTAATTGAACATTATAATCACATCTACCTTCCTTGACCCAGTCCTAACATTTGAGGGTTCAGCAAGCTAAATGCCAAATAAATTAAATTGCACAATAACCATCCAAAGCCATCTATTAAATGTATCTTTGAATGTTTTTTCGCCTTGCTTGATGGGCCTAATTTACAAAAAAACACATCAGTTTAATGAAAAACTACTGTTATCTCTAATAAAATGCCCAAGGTACATCTAGACAATATAATACATAGTTGTCTGTTGAAAGCAGGCTATTGGAAAGTACAAAAAGTGCTAATTTCTGCCAAAAATGAAATTTTTAAGCAACCATATCTTCCAAATAAGAATTAGTACCAAATACAAACTAACCAGGAAACATTATACTAAAGGTTCATGGTCTACAAGAGTTCCTAGTTCCCCACTTTATGCTCAGATATTATTTTTTTACCAAAAATAAAATCTTTGCAGATACCAAATCATAGATTTAGCAAAATACGTTTCAAATGCTTTTTCAGCAAACTACCTGGTATTAAATAGCAAGTCCATTCAAAAACAAATCCTCAAAAAATGCACAGTTCAGAAAAGATCACAGCTTTCTATATACAAATCCTACCGGGAAGAAAAAAGGAGCCAGTGCCTCTTATACAATTTTCTAAAATATGGCCACAAAATCTGCTATACATTAAAGACAATCTCCCTAGAACAAATTAGATGCTGCAATCTGCTCTGCTTATCCTTGAGACACTAGCCTTATTGGCATCTGTTGAAGAGGAGCCTTTCTCAACATTTGTTGTGGTGAATCACTGTTAAAATACCCTTAAAACCCACTTTATATAATCACGCTTTTGGAGGATTTGGTTCAAACAGAGATTTGTTATAGAAGAAGGCTCTTCAGCCACTGGAACTGTTGTTGACGCCTTCCAAAATGACATGAAGTAAGGAAGATGTGACCTCTAATTCTGGTTTGTCAAAAAGGCAACTATGTTCTTTTCTCCTTCACTGACACTTTGTAATCAAATTTCCAAAATGTCCCCAAACAAAAGGTTGCCAAAAAAGATTAAAAGAAGAAGAGACATATGTTGGTTTACATTTAGCTTCCAGGATCACATTCATTTTTATCACCGACCAGGAATAGCTTCACTGCTGCAGACATCTCATCAACTGTGTGATCAAATACAAAGCATATATGCTTTTTATTCTTAGCCAGAACCAAAACAGGGTTCTTACCGTTTGCATAACATCTAATGGATTTTCAATTGCTCTAACAGCAATTTCATAGTATATTTGTCATAGGCTCCTGCCCTATTTCAACATTTTTCTGAATATGATCTCAATCACAGATCAATCTTTTGATCTGTATAAGCAGATGGTGATGCAACCTCAAGACTTAAGGATAACCGAGATGACCCACTAATGAGGAAAGAGTTCACATTATAGCCTTATAGCCCGCCGTAGAGGGATATACCGGCTATTAAAGGCCCTCTCCGGCATTAAAGGCCCCGAGCCGAAGGCGAGGGCCTTTAACAAGGGAGAGGGACTTTAATAGCGGTATAGCCCATCTACGAAGGGCTATAAGGCTATTAGAACATTGTCACTAGAGGACAGAATGTTCTAACAGAAAAAACAAAGCCTTTTGGGAGCGTGAGGGGATTGGAATCCCCTCAGGTTCCCTGAAGCCTTTGTTCACAGCCAGAGCTGTGAACAAAGAAACATTGGAATGTTGGACCTCCAGGCTTATACCAGCCATTATAAGCCCGGAGCACTCCATTGTTTTCAATGGAGCTCCCAACATTCCAATGTTCTAAAAGGTATTGCTAGCACTTCATTATCAAAATTATCTAGCCAGAACAGTTTTGCCAAAAGATGGGAAAGAATTTTTTCCCAATAACCTTCAATTACTTTTTCAAAATATTCTGTACCACTATATGATCAGGCATAGAATCAAAATCTTTGGAGAGAAAATATGCAAAAATAAAATCCTCAGAATCCTCAGTCTCTGGAGAAGTAAATCCCAGAACTTCCCTTATGTGTCACTGCATTGTCTTCAATTCATTCAGAGCCTCGCACATGTCTTCCTTTTGGCATATCAGTCTCTGCCTAATCATCATAGTCATAAGGAAAAGTCCCACCGGTTGTTTTAAACATTGCTCACTGCGTCATTAATAATCATCTGCAACTCACTAAGCACTAAGACAATCAATTGTAATGCTTCCTGCTCATTGTGAGACTCCACTGTATGTATTCGCTTTCAAAGTACTTCCCCTAGGCCTCCTTTCTCAGGCAAGCAAATGGGACTCTAAACACAGTGAGCAATTAACCAACCTTGCTTCTTCTGTCTTTCTCCTCTAACATAAAAGCAAAAGATGGTGGCACATAGATCTGGAATGAATATTCTGGCTTTATTTAATAAAGTAGACTGTAAATACTATTTATTGAAGCAACAGACTTAAAAGGTGCCTTGCCTCCTCTCTACAGTGTTTGACAGGACTATTTGAAAGGGCAAGTGTGTCAGCCGCTTTTTTTGTCTCATTATAGTCCACAGAGCCCAAAGAATTGGTGCAGCAGACTGCTCGAAATGCCAGCCCAACTCTTCCTCTCACCTCAAAAATGAAGAAATTTGCCACTCGCATCGTGTCAGCTGGAGCACGCCACCTATTCAGAAAAATAAACCTTACCTATCATTGTAGCTTGCCATTGTAATTCTTAACATAGTCTCAGGAGAAAACACACTGAAAAACAGGATCTGAGCACAGCTGGATGAAAGGTTCAAGCCAGGAAAGGAGAGGCAAATTAGGTCAATAGTGAAAATAGCTTTTAAAGAATTAGTTTGGTAGCCTGCCTTTGAGTGAAGACACCCACTCTGTATGAGTGCACAGGGCCCTAGAAACTCTGCTGGACAGTGGTGCCCAAACATTGGGTGAATGGGTACTGTGTTAATTCCAAAACCTTTGAGGCAATGTGTCCCTAGAGAGAAGATTCAAAACAAAATTCGAAATGCAGTCAATAAAAAGGATGGACTCAAAAAGGAAATTCACGATTGGAAAATAAAAAACCATGAATGTTTATTACAAAATGTAAAGGTATAATACAGAAATAATAAAATATAGATTAAGCAATAAACTCATTAAATTACATAGAAATCTATCGCCACAAAGGCTACCAAATAAAGAATATTTAAAAAAATGGTGAGAAATGCTATGGCTTGCGTATGCAGTAAAACTAGTATGAAATTGGACAGCATCGCTAGTAGATGCCAAACGACTCTTGGATCACTCCAAAATTCAAGAGACTGAGGGGCAGATTTACAATAATTGGCGCATCCCTGCTTATCAGCAGGGATGCGCCAGTTATTGTGCGCCAAGCCTCCGCCACCATGGATGCGCCGCATTTACAATGCGGCGCACCATGGGGCAAAAACGGCACAGATGCATCACGCATCTGTGCCGTAAAAGCGGCGCATTGCTGGAGTTGCGTCACAAGCACGACGCAGCTCCAGCAATGCTCTAGGGGGCCCTACTGTTAGAATGCTGCGTCAATCCTTACGCCTGCTTCAAGCAGGCACAGGGTTTTGACGCAGCATGGGCTCAAAAGTGACTGAGTGGAATCTTGTAGATTTCACTCAGCCACTTTTAGTAGGAGTTCCTGCGCCGGAACGCCGGTCCCTGTGCAGTAACGTCTCCTTCTGGTGCAGGGCTTTACAACGTGACGCATCTCCCAGATGCGTCACGCTGTAAATACCCCGCACCATGGCACATCTTTTGCGCCACCGCTGCGTCACAAAAGTGACGCAACTGCAGGGTAAAAGCGGCGCAAGGGGCTTGTAAATCTGCCCCTATATACATTTTCTGGCATAGAAATTATTAAAACTGCAAAGTTAGCATGGAATGATCATTGCTCAAACAAATTGCATTCCACATTTTAAAACATCCCATATGACATTAGCAATAACCCACTGCATGAAAATTGAATCACCCCTTCTGACTAATATCATCAGGATGTATTTGGACAAACCAATTAAAAAAACAACAGAGACCCATTCTTAATGAATGCAATACTGTGTGCAATCAAGAAGAACCTTGAGGAACACAGAAAAAGGCTTTCTCTGGTAAGCTCTTCAAGAACAGTGTCATGCTGAAATAAACAATCCACATCTTGCTGCATGTACTGTTGGGTGCGAAGAATAAACACAGACGGTACATCAAGATACGACATCGATAATAAACAAGATGGCGTCGAAGCCTAACTGAGGCCGTGTTAAATTTCAGCCAGAAAAACACACTTAAAGCACATTGCGATAATTTAGTTTCAATTACTATAGATCTATAGTCTTTATGCACATGTGAATTTAGGCACAGAGGGACTGATATTAATGGGCATTTTAGTTCAAATACACAAGAACTCCATCAACTGCACCAAGGAAGGCAGATGGGACGGTAATGTTTCTTTGTTCTCATGATTTATATGTGACTAGGGGTGTGAATATGAGAATAGGTGTTATCGCATCCTTTAGACAACAATACCACAGAGTGCATTTTGTATTGGGTGCGAAAAGTAACACCTATTATGAGTATGTGGGAAATTACATGAATATTTTTGTGTTTAAGGCACCACAATCTGCATGGTAGGATAAATACTGTATGATCTTCCCATGTTAAATTACGGCAAGGTTGACCTGCCGAAATGTAATGAAAACTGCCGAAATTTAACGAACATCGAGGTATTTAATTCATCTGATAATTATTGGATGCGTTAATTACATCAAATTTCGTCATGTTAGTTTCCAATAGATTTAGCAACTCGATTCTAATTCCATCGTTCACCTTTCCAGCAGTATGAGAGCTCGAAGGCAATTGTGGACATTAATTTATATTTTCCCACTAACAAGCATTTTGAGGAGAAGGTTCGTCCCCCTATAACAAATCTCAGGGTGATACAGAGCTTTGTTGTGATTCGTGTTGTTGTGTCGCCTGCCCAACCAGGTCTTTCCAAGGTAGAAGATTCCTTACGTATAAATCTTAGCAAAATTGTCATTTTTGCTTTTATTCTGCATGGGAAAAATATTGTAGTCCACGAAGAAACAAGTGGCCTAATTTAAAAAGGGTAAATTTACACTTTCGTAGATGTTTACTTTTTTTTGGTGTTAACAAACTGCAAATTAATAGGCCTTTTCTATCTTTTTATGTGCCGACTTCTCCGCCCTATTGCCGACTATCAGTCGTAAACTTACTATTTACTCGGAGTTTCTAAATAACCTCAAACAAGTAAACTTACACAAAAGTGTAAGTATACCTTTGTGAATCAGTCTCACGTGACATTACATTCAGAAAGTGCTTGTTTTACGCCACTAAATTTAGCTTTGATCTCCAGAAGATGGTGTGAATCTGTTGACTCCTTGCGACATCTTCATTCTGCGTCCTTTTAAACTGCAGTGAGTTACAGTTGGTCCACTGCGGATGTGTTAGGTTATCAACATGTAATGGTTTCTTGCTTTCCCCTTTGAGAAAGCTGCAATTCCATGAAAAGGGAAATTTTTTCTTGCTTATAATTTATTGACATATTTTCAAAACAACAGGTAGCTTCCACCACATGTTTTTTTTTAATCAGAAACATAATTTCCGGGTACTTCATGGATGTTATATTTGCTCTTTTTAATGTTTAACTGAAAACAATTACTGATGAAGATATTATATGTTACGATATATGAACAACTAGGGATAGTTTCTGGAAATAAGTGACTTGGATCTAATTCTGAGTAATTTAGCCAGCTATTTACGAGAAAGGCACTTTTTATAGAATATAACCATTTTCTCTTCCAGCACTGCAAACCATGCCAAATTATACATTTGCTTTTGTGACTTAGATAACGTGATAGAAAAAATTGCATTTATTCATAACACTATAAAAGGGGCATTAGTTCATATAATTTGACTTAGAAACTTTCCCTCGGGCATATCTTCAGCATTAATGCAAGCATTAATAATTCATGAATACATGCAAAAAAAATATTATAAAAGCAAAGCTTTTAGACAAAGTTTCCTTCCCACTCTGGCTTGTTTGTCAACACTTTAATTGAATGAATTAGCAGGATGGTAGCAGTGGATACTTGTGGGCAAAAATGACAACATAAGTCATTAACGGTTCTTTAGCTGTACCTCTAGATTTCAAATGAAAATGTCAAAAGAATATAAACTTTTTGAAAATATATTTTTTACATGTTTATTTCAATTCAAAAATGACCTCAGTACAATACTGGCTTATGTGTTGTCAAATACTATCTCATGGCTGTGCATTATTGAACTATCTAACATAGGCTCCAATTGGAATTCCATAGAGCATATTATCAAGCCCATTATTACCTGTCTTGATAATATGCCCCTTTATGTTTTATGTAAAATGTATTATCAAATATACAGCAAAACAATGCACACTTACTTGCAAGGAGTGGGAATTGCAGAGGAACGACACACGAAGAGCTAAAATAAGGGCATAACTTTGGGCGTCTGCTTAAACAGAGAAGTCGTAAAATAATGGGGGACCAAAAATACAGAAGAGCTCGTTCTGGAACAATTTCTGAAGAAAACAATATGTATTTAGCAGCTGCAACAACCATTGGGGTTGTGCTTTAGACACTCCTCCACTTCAACAGGGTCAAATTGTACTACCAGCCACTAACTACCGTGTTGTGGACAACACCAGCTAATAAAGTTCAGGAACAGCTCTTTTGGTGGTGCAACGGTGGGTAAACATGGCGTTTTTGAAGGTTAAATATAAAGAGAAAGCAAATACTTCCAGATAAAATTATCAGGCAGTGGTTTGTGTACTACTTTCGTAGTGATAAATAGTGTAAGCTTTCATAGGACACCGCATCTATACCCTTTGCTGGATCTGTGGGTCGGGTAGTAAGTAAAGATGAACATCGAGTTGACACTGACTCATTGCTATTGGCACACCACTTAATGTTGGTTATTGGGCCCATGCTTGTCGTCTCTATGCTTGCAGTTTTGAACTGTAGAGCATAACTTAACACAGTAGTGGTGGTTATTCATGGAAACTATTGACCCTGAGATATCCACATGTCCACATATTCTCCCCTTTTTTGACATGCTTTAAAAAAGTGAAACAGATGGTGGGTGCTGTTGTGTGCAGAACAAATCAGTTCTATACTAATAATTCACAATGCACTGTGAGAGGGCTGTGCCACACAGATGGAACGTGCTGGTGTTTTGTTCAAGGGATTGTGGACGCTTATGGTGTTGCATCAGTACACTAACTCCATGCTCTAAAAAGGATATCTTGCACACCACCAGGATTCTGCCAATTGGTTAACAATACTGATCCATGTGGTGGCGTTTATGAACTTGAGGCCAGATTTATCAAGGGCTTGCATTGTCCCTACACCTCACAAGGCAACACAAGCAATAAAGTAAGATTTACTATGCCACACAGTGCCACCTTGCATGGTTTTACGTTGATAGTAAATATGGAATAACCTTCATTGGTGCTTGGTAACCACAAGTCAGCCAGTGCTGAGGAGCGGAAATGTGTCATGTGCTAGTGATTATGGTGCATTCCTACTCTCCCCATTTGAAACAGCGGACCAAGTTATCTTGTTGCACTGCACCAAATATTGATCAATCTGGGACAAAGGTTCCCGGTTAGCAAGTAAGACATGCTTATTAGTGTCTTTATGCAAAAACAACAATTGATGGACAGAATGCAGAACAATGTCATACATTCACCCCAGTACAGAGATCTGGGCCTAAATCCATCGTTGTTTTGCACTCCACACCACCCCAGTTCAGACATGGCCATATGCAAATCAGCCTTGACCCTGTGCCTCATGGGAACAGTCCAGCCCGAACTGTCAAGCCATGTCTTTCCTGGACCGGAATCCAGCATCCTAGGATAGGTTTCTGGTGTTGGAATAGAAAGAGTTGATAGAGCTAAATCTTCACGTCGAAAGGTAACGTGGACCTAGAAAAAGAACCGCAGCCGAAGCTGCTCAAGAACATACAAAACACAAGTGGGTATGGGGTCTCAGGAATAAGTTTAAAGACCTTCGTGGACACAATCCCCAGTCCAATATACTACAAGCCAAAAAATGTGTGGGTCTAATGCACTTCCCCCAAAAAAGGAGAGAGGTCGGAGGCAACTACAGTGCAAACAAGTAATATTATGTATTATGGAACTTTGGGGTAGATGCATCAATGTTTTTATTTGCGATTCCTTATTTGCGAAAAGTAAGGAATCGCAAATAAGGAATCGCAAATGGCACTGCATCATTTATTTCGCAATTTTATTGCGATTCGGTAAAAATCGCAATTTTTACCGAATCGCAGTAAAATTGCAAATTCTTAATTGCGAATTCGCATATTGCGATATCGAAATTTGCGAATTTACACACATGATGAATCTCATTGATTCAACTGCCTGAAAGCCAGTACAGCAATTAGGCGCAGCTGCTCCCTCTTTTGAAGGTGTGGTTTTGGCAGTTTGCTGAGTGAGCTTTCCCTGGAGGTTGCTGCTGCAGTCTGTGCCTGACAATTTGCCTGAAAAATGGAAAATGAGAATCCTGTTGAAGAGGGGCCAGCCAGGAAAAGGAAAATAAAGTTTTCTGACCAAGAGTTGGAAATCCTTATTGAGGAGGTGACTGCAAGACAGGAGCAGCTTTTTGGTAAGCTTTCTCTGAAGGTCCCTGAGGCTGTTAAAAGGAACCTATGGATTGCCATACAAGCAAAGGTGAATTCGGTAGGAGTGGCACATCGCGACATAAACAATTTACAAAAAAGATGGTATGACCTGCGCAGCCGTGCAAAAGAGAAGCTAGCAAAGAGGATCAAATCAGCAAAGCTTACTGGAGGTGGAACGCCCAGGGATAGACCCAACACTCCCCTGGAAGACATGGTGGAAGGCACACTGTTGACTGAGGCTGTAATCGGAGTAATAGACACTGATACATCAGAGATTCCAACTCCTTCTGAAGGTAAGTGGATTGTATGTGCTTTTGAAATTCTGAATGGAGCCCATTAATTTAAAGACTGTTGTGAAAGTAGAAGGATTATCAGCATTGTAATTATGTTGTGTATGAAATGATCTGTGTGTGTTACCAGCAACAGCCATGTATAGTTAGGTAGTTAAAAGCAGTGCATTATGGGAGTTGTGGTTTTTAGGAGTCCATCATGCACACAAACAATAAATTCTGATTGTAACTTCATTGCTATAAAGAACTATTATGAATGAGACTAGAATCATTTGATTGAGAACATTATTACATTTTATTACATACTTAAAGGAAAGTGCAAACTTTAATTAACATCATGTTTGCATTTTTTAAACCATAGAGGCACTGCAAGACATAATTGAGCAGGATTTGAGGGATTTCCACAACCAAGAAGTTCAGGAAACACAGTTGGGAAATGCTCCCAGTACATCAGCAGCCAATTCACAACCAGGGGAAAGACAGAGAGTGCGACAACTGCTCCAAGCAGATTCTGAAACTGAGCAGAAAGACAATGTACCAGAAAGGCAACCTCAAAGCACTCCTACAGTCACAAATACAAGGCTGAGTAGGCGAAGGAGACTTCAGCAGTTTTCTTTGCGCCGAGGGAATGTGAGAGAAAGTGGTCATTTTGGAGAGGGTCCCATCACTGGCAATCTTGTTGAGGACAAAATACTAAAGGTACAGCGCCTGCAAGGCAAAGACATTAGAAATATTAAAGGAAAACTGGGACATATCAGCAAACAAATGGGTACATTATCTACCAGTATGAATAAAATGATCAATGTAATGAAGACAGGCCATGAAACATCTGCATTGAAGCTTGACCCCATTGCCAATTCGTTGGAGACCATGTGCACAATGATGCAAAAACAGCAAAATATAAGTGGAAAAAGGCAGGTACGACTACTGACCAACATGCAGGCTCATAACAGGGAAATGACTCGCCTTTCAAATTGTACACGTGGCCTCTGCAAACAGACCCTTTCAACCCAGGTACTCTTGATGAAACATTTGAACATATTCAAAAGGGAGTGGGGACTACCTTTGAGCCATCAGGAATTTCACAGTCTAATGCATCCCCAGAAAAGCAAATACCAATGGGGGCGAGTGGTACCGGCAGTGCTGTGAGTGGCACATCTGAGCATTGCTTAAGTGGCACACGACGAAGTAATAGAAAGCTGAATGATGCCAGTAATATTACCATGCTCAGTGGGAAAAGTACAGGGAAGGCATTAGGAGTGTGTGGCCATAAGAAATGATATTGTCTGTAATGCCCCTTGAATGGTATTCATAAGGTCAAAGTTGTTAAAGGTTCAATACTTATCATTTGTAGATGTCTGATTTGAACACAATTAAGTTTGGGATACAGTGAAAGACCATGAAGTAAATGCATTTCAGTTTCATTTTGAATTAAAATTTACATTGCTTGCAACAACTAGAAATTTTAAGAGTGTTTCTTACCTCCTTTAGAAGTAATGCTGTGTGATCTCTTCCCTTCTCCTTCTCCCCTCTGCTGCCTCTGGTCCATGTGCTCTTGCTTGTGGTTGAGGAGGCTGATTGTCATTTGGAGGTTAAACATCTTCCTCATCAAGTTCTATGCCTCTCTCAGTTGCTCGATTGTGGAGCATTGCACATGCTGCAACTATTTTACAACAAATGTCTGGTTGATATTGCAATGCTCCACCAGTTTTATGTAGTATTCTAAAGCGTGATTTCATCACACCAAAGGTCCTCCCTATCACATTCCTGGTTGATATGAGAGCCTGGTTGTAGGGCTGCTCTTTCCTTGTAGTTGGATTTAGGTATGGTGTTAAGATATAAGACCTTACTGCATAGGCACTATCTCCTGCAATAGAAAACAATGTAAATTGTAAGTTGTAAAAAACAAATGAGTGAAGATAAAGGGAAAGTTTGTTTAGTAGAATGAGACATTTACCTAGCAGGTATCCATCTCCAAATTGACCAGCAAGCAGTCTAGCATGAATGGCACTATGCCTAAAAATGTAGGAGTCATGGGCACTTCCTGGGTAACTTGCAACTAGGTCTGTAATAATGGTTTTTGAATTACAGACTGCTTGAATATTAAGGGAATGGAAGCATTTTCTGTTGCGAAAAATATACTCATTTTCTGAGGGTGGGCAAATGGGGACATTTGTGCCATCTACACAGCCAATGACATGCGGAAATTGAGCCATGTTGTAGAAATCCAGCTTGGTCTTCATTAACTCCTGTTGTGTGCTAGGAAATGTTATATGATACCTTATTCTTTGTAACATGGCATTTAGAAAGGCATTAAAAAATCTGGAAAGTGAACTCTGGGAGACACCACCAGGAATGGCTATTACCCCCTGAAATGACCCAGAAGCAAGGAGGTGCAATGAACACAATACCTGCACATGGGTTGGTATGGCTTGTGTCCTGCGTGTTTGCCTCTGCAAAATTGGGTCCAATTCTTGAATTAAATCTAATATTAAAGTACCATTCAGCCTATACTTAGAAAATATCTCTGCTTCAGTCTGGCCCAGTAAGGTTATGCGCACTCTAAAGATTCTCTCTTGTATGAGCCTTCTCCTCCATCCTGCAGCTACTCTCAGCCTCTGCCTGCGAGCCAAAAAGAAAAGTGCTGCCATCCTGAAAGGCTAATTCAAGGTCTATGAGGTCCTTATATGCAGCACAGATGATTGACAGCTGCAGTGCAAGTAGTTAGTAAAATTAGCACCAGGTTGAACTTCTTCTAAATTTAAGAATTCCAATTTGCGATTTCTTAAAAAATCGCAAATTGCGATTTTTGATGCATTGCATTTTTTCGCAAATTTCATCAGATTCGCAGTATTAGCGTTTTTTTTAAGAAATCGCAATTAATATTGCGATTCCTAAAAATGCGAAAAAATAAAAGAAATGATGCATTTCAAAAGCATGAATTGCATTCGCAAACGGATGAATTTTGCGTTTCGCACCGTTTGCAAATGCAATTTTGAATGATGCATCTAGGCAAAAGTCCTATTTAAGAGTACAGAATCCCATCACTCACCAAGGTGGCACACTTCATCATTTGGGGTCTCCTCTTAGTTGCAAGGCCTAGTGCAACCAAGGGCTGCAAACCCCTTACTATAAGGGTGGAGTACAAGGATGTTTTCAAGTGGGTCACTTGGTCTGATCTCCTAAGATCTGTGCAGCATGAATAGTGTTTATAAAGGTGGGTGTTTGCAGTGCGAAAAAAGTGATATGTATAGTGATATCAAAATTGGCTACCAAACAAAAGAGACACTTTAATGGTAAACGCTTGGTGTCAATTGTTAAAAACAGAGCAAAAGCACTCTGAAAGAATTGTCGAACGCATTGGTCTAAATAGAGGGTCTACATGTTTCAGCCCTGATGATTGACCTTCGATCTTGGCCATCCTCAAGATCTAGATGGAGATGCTACTGCAAATATATGTGTACCAAGAAAAGAATTGAAAATTGACCCTAAGTAGTTTGAACAATACAACCTACAGTCACCTGTGGTCTCCTTTACAAAGAATCTACAGGATTAATGTTGTCACCTATAAAGAGAGAAACATAGTGACATACTACCCCATATTTACACAAATATTACCTTGCTTATACTGAGAATTGATACTCTGAAAATAGGAACATTATCACCATTAACGCTCCTGTCATTTTGCTATTTGGAGCGTCAAATACAAACATTTTTATAAATATTTTCTTTACCCATATATGTACGGGTAAGCTCCTCATCACTCCCGACAACAACTCAGGGCGTGAGGCACTGCTCTGTTAGAAGCAGCAATCATAGATTTTGTAGGTATACCATAAAACAGTTTTTCATACGTTTAAAAACAACTCAAAAAATTCCCACCACGATTGGCCTGCATAGATATATATTTTGTGGTGACAATGCTATAACCACCCAGTATTAAATGGAATATCCGGTCCAGATTACAGCCCTGATTAAATGATGTTGTACAGTGTGTTATTGTACCGACTTTTATAATGCACATACTTAGTGTCGCCAATGCTATAGAAAGAGGCACAGACATGTATACAACTTTAAAGAGTGGTTCTCATGTATTGAAGCAGCCCCATTTGCATCGATCAATGTAGAACTGTCTAGCAAGTTATCAAGACCTAGCAAGAGGCTAGGATAGAAGATGTAAACATGTGTACATCTAACTAGAACTGTGCTTGTGTACTGAAGCTGACCTCTTGACATCAATCAATGTGGATCTGTCTAACACATGAGCACGACCTAACATGTAGACCCTCCATTTAGACTGGCGCATTTGACAATTCTTTCAGGGCACGTTTGCACTGTTTCTAACAATTGACACCAAGCGTTTACCATTACAGTTTATCTTTCATTTGGTAGCCAATTTTAATATCACTATGCATATCACTTTTTTCGCACGGCAAACACCCACCTTTATAAACACTCTTCATACTTCACAGATCTTTGGAGATCAGACCAACTGAACCACTTGAAAACATCCATGAGCTCCTCCTTCATAGTAAGGGAATTGCAGCCTTTGGTTGCACTAGGCCTTGCAACTAAAAGGAGATCCCAAATGATCAAGCATGCCATCTTGGTAGGTGATAGGATTCCGTCCTCTTAAATAGGACTTTTTTCCATAACACATAATATTACTTGTTTGCACTGTATTTGCCTCTGACCTCTCCCCCTTTTTTGGGGGGAGTGTATTAGACCTGCCGATTTTTCTGTTTGTAGTGTATGGACTAGGGATTGTGTCCGCGCAGGTCTTTAAACTTATCCCTGAGACCCCTTACCAAGTTTGTGTTTTGTATGTTCTTGAGCAGCTTCGGCTGCGGGTCCCTTTTCTAGTTCCACTTTACCTTTTGATGCGAAGATTAACTCTATCAACTCTTCCTATTCCTACACCTAACTATGGCAGAATTTACGGGTCTAGCCTTTGATGAGGATGTAGCCCGTGCTATTTTATCTACGACTCCCTGTTTCATTGACTCAATACACACTTCAATGACTAACAACGGGGACGATTGGTCCAAACATCTGGTTTAAAAAAAATCACACTCTTCGTGGCAACTGCACCCCTACAGGCCTAATTAACACAAACACCCCTAGACTCTTCTTACAAGATAAAACATCTTTGAAAGACTGGTCTATGATAGCTTGGCGCTGCACGCGCGATTGGTTAATTCTAATCATAAGCACGGCTAAGCGTGTTGCGGACACCTTCGTAATCAACCTACAAACACTAGAGTGACAGATTAAAACAACTCTGTTGACCATCATATATAAGAAAAACTTAGAAGAATCTAATAAAGCAAACAGAGAGTTCAAGGACACCATCCTCGTGACAAAGATTGAAAAATGTAAGAAAGATTTGGATTGGTTTTTTTTTGACAAAGTGTATCCATACACAAGTGAAAACTATGTGCCACCAGAATTCAACTAGAGAGGTAAACGTTTTGGCTCTAATGACTCCTATTTGGGTTCAGAAGGGTCGTCAAGTGATTCAGACTCTGCAGACCAAAGTGGACAACAAAGCAAAAGCCAAGGCCGCAACAATAGACGACAATGGAAAAATGCACCGAGGTCAACAACAGCCAAAGTGGTGGCCACCGGCTTCATGGAATTTCCAGCGAATGCTGTTTCATCCACAAATGTTACCTTGAAATCTGTAACCGCAATTTTTCCTAAACCAGCTTTTTTTAGGGCAGGGCGGGGGCGGTCTCGCGGAAGGAGAAGAGGACTGCCGATGCAGGTACATTGGAGTCCACCTCCATCGTCCGGAGCATGAGCAGCACAATGAAAGGCCAGCAACAAGCTGGGACAAGCACAGAAAGAGCAACCTAGTTGTGAATCTGAGCAATCATGTACTGACTAGTGATGAGAAAGCAGTCCTAAATAGAGTACCAGGATTTGTGCCTACCAACAATGGCAATTCCTTATTAATTCAGTGCAAGTTGGCTCAATTTTTTAGGAACATTCGACTTTACTTATCTTTAAAGAACAAGTTGAAGGGAATACTTTGGCCATCACTGAATGTACCAATAGTGGCCTTAAACCACGGTATACATTTAGTCCCCCAAGCCATCTAATACCGGGCCAAGTACTAACATTTGAAAAACCAGTGAAAAACGACATCTCCACTATGAGTACAGGACAAAATCACCAGTACCATAATTTACGATCAAATGAAAAGAAAGCACTAGAAACGCTTTTAAAGGATGCCTCAATCATAATAAAACTGGCAGACAAAGGCGGTGCGATAGTCCTTATAAACACCTCTGACTATCGCACAGATTGCCTCAGACAACTGACAGATATCCAGTTCTATTGTCAACTTCACATTGACCCTACAGACAGATTGACTAAAGAAATTTGCGACCTTGTAGAAAAAGCCAAAATTGAAGGTTGGTTAACTGCACAAGAAGCAAGCTTTCTTACTACTCTGCATCCGGTGAGGCAATATTTTTATGCTTTACCGAAGATTCATAAAGTGCAGAGGCCAACATCAGAGAGGTCGATTATTTCGGGGATAAACTCTTTACTGGAACCACTGTCCACCTTTGTTGACTATTTTTTAAGACCCCTGGTGAAAGAGATGCCAACATATCTTCAGTATTTACAACAAGGGGTGGTGAGGGACAGAGTCTCTGAATTAAGCAGAAAGCTCTCACCCAGTCAAGAGATCAGGGCTAGATCCAACACCGTTTTTTAGCTCACTGCACCATCCCAGTTTCAGAACCTGGCTGTATGCAAATTAGTCTGTCCCTGTCCCAGTGCATGATGGGAACAGGGCAAACCAAACTACAAAAGCCAATTCTTACACTGGGAAGGAAACAAGCTCCCGGGGACCGGTTTCTGGCATTACAGCCGTCTTCGGCCCGGTTTGCTTGAATCCTGATGGTGCAATGAGCAAGGGTCTCACATCTGAGAATACCCTTCCACGCTTAGGGTGGACAAAAATATTTACAACAAGGGGTGGTGAGGGACATATCTTCAGGACACTAAAAACATCCTGAAACTTCTTCCTGAAATAGAGTTCAATGTTGCAACAGATCTTCTTGTTTCATTCGCCGTCGAAACGTTGTATATATGTATCCCCAAGAAGAAAATCTGGATGCCATAAAATTACTCTTGGATAATAGACCAATAGAGACTATTAAACCAGTCGATTTTATTATGGAGTGCGCCTGGTTAGCTATGACTAAGAATTTCATTAAATTTGAAGAGAACATCTACCTCCAAATATTGGGAACATCGATGGGGAGCATGTTCGCCCCCAGTCTAGTTAACCTGTACGTCAACCTCTTTGAACAACAACATATACTTACTGATGAGAATCCTTTCCGTGGACTAATTGTTCTATGGAAACTTTATATTGATGACATTTTTGTCATCTGGAGAGGTGACACCAGGACCATCGGCGAATTCCATACTTGGCTTGGTACGAGAAATGATTTTCTCAACTTCACAGTGAAATACAGCAAAGACAGCTTGGCTTTCTTGGATCTTTCTTGGATCTTTGGATTTTTCCATCTTCCAGAGGTTTGGAAAGTGAACTCTATACAAAACCAATGGTGAGGAACTCATTACTGACATTTGAGAGCTTCCACCCTAAGTCTCTTTGCGCAAATCTACCGTTTGGTCAATTCCTCAGCATTTTCAGCAATTGCTCTTCAATAGGCAGCTATGAACATCATGCTAACGTTCTTTCTCGCAATCCTGATGAGAGGAACTATCCAAGAAAGTTGATACGCCAGTCATATAAAAGAGCATTGAACAACAATCGTGAAGCACTCTTGGAACCATCTGTAATTAAACCACCAAGGACAAGACTCACTTGTGTCAATACCTTCGGTACCCTGTCTAACAAGATCCAGAAGAGTGTACGCAAACATTGGCATATTTTGAATGTGGATGAAAAGACTTTACCACTTCCACTGTTTTTCTTCAAGAGAAGTTCCAACCTACGTGATTGTCTGGTACTTACCAGACCAAAAATGGAAATACCGAGGAGACAAGAGACTCTATGGAATATGTCAGCTGCCAAGGACATTACCCTTTCGGCACTTGTTCAGTTTGTTCCCAAACAATACTACTGAGGTTGATATTGGGATTGGAAGACCATGGCGACAGACAAAACATACGAATTGCAATAGCAAAGGAGTTATTTACTAGATCACCTGTCTGTGCCTATTGAACTATGTTGGAATGACAACCAGGAAGGTAAAACAACGTATATTGGAACAAAAAAGCACTATGCAGTGCAGAAAACAATCAACAAGACTGACAAACCATTTTCTGGATAGGCAACATAAAGCAAATAATTTGAGATGGACAGTCCTTGATCAACCTTTTGTTCCTCCCCACATTATGGATATTTCCAAGCTTCTTTTCAGGAAAGAGCAACAATGGGTTTAAAAACTTCACAGTGATACAATCGGTCTGAATGACGAGATTCTGTGGATACTGCTGTAGGGTGGTACACTGGCCTTTAGCTTTTGGAAATATGCACCGTTTCCAACCTATATCATTGGTGCATAGACAATGATTACGAAAAATTAGTGCAGTTGGACCAATCTTATTCAGTGTAGTTAGCAATGCTTTTTATTTACAATACACCCCGTGGGAAACTTTTCCAACCCCTGTGAATTGGCTTGCAATATCTAATCCATCTGCAACTGATATATTGCAAGTATTACCTTATTTCCACACTATTACATCGATAGCAACAACATTTAGTCACATACTTATATCATCTGACTAGGGCATATGGTTGATATAAGTAGTTGTCAATAGTCAGGATATTAGGAATATAAATATTTTCAAGAGCCCAAAAGAGTGCGTGAAAGTACAGCTAATAAAACTACAACTCACATGATCCTCATCTGTTCTGGTAGTCCTCTCACAAGTTCAAAACAATACTTACTAGGAATTACTGAAACCGCATGCGTTTGTAGCAAACACAAATGTAAGATATATGGTACCTTGAACTACAAGTAGCTAATATGATTCAGAATTTAATTTACAGCCTGTGCACGATTGAGTAATAAAACGTGCTTGAATAATTTTGCTTTCAAATTACAATGCTTGCTCTTCCTAAACATACCACACGTGTCACTGATATACCATATGATCCCTAAGTCAGGGCACTTCATTGTAGTGTTTTATCGACAAATAAAAATTGTTTGTTTTTCGGAGCATAGTGATGAAGCACAACATTTGCGACAATAGTTCCTCTCAAGACAGGGCATATCATTGTACTGTTTTACCGATAATGAAAAATCGCACCGAAACTACATTTTTCACGAAGTGTATGTTTTTCTACGTGTAGTGATGACGCACAACACATATGGTCTGGGATGCCCGCCACCCCTTCCACCACCAATCCAATGGTAGGAGACAGACACAATTTGAACTTTTGGAAGGCAGGGGGGCCTTGCGACCCCCCCCGGCCGTATTTAACAAAATATGAAACAAAATGTAAAACTTTAAATTAAAAACGTTTCATTTATCATGTACAAAATTAAACTTTCATTACACTTGATGAAGACAGGTATCCAGGCTAACCTTAACAAATCTCTAATACAAAGATTTTCCTAACCGAGTCTAACATCATGACATCATGCATTGCATACGAATTTTGTACATCCTATCGTTAGAGGCCAATGGCAAGGTCTTAACCGGTGTCAGATCCCTATCACCAAATTTACGCCCTCTTGTGTGAGTGGCGCATACGCAGAGGGCTTTACCCTCGTAGCCAACCGTAACTTCCCTTGTCATGGGGGCCCCCTTCCACTCGGCGCCATCTTAAGGTCATCCGAGTTCCCGTGCGGGGTAACCGTAAGAAGGACAGCGTGGACTCCCCCCTTTCCCCGCACTCTCTTCCGCCGCAGCGGATATCCGTCCCCCGGGAAATTCGTGGGAGGGGCATATAGCCGTCTCCCCCTGGGAGGGGCCTATGGCTGTCTCCCCCTGGGCGATCCCTTCCGTAATGGGTGCCGCCCCCCATGGGAGGGGCCAATGGCCGCCTCCCCCCGGGCGCTCCCATCCATAATGGGTGGCGCCCCCACTAGGGACCTTGAAATACTGCTCACCGATCATGACCTTACAGCCAAACCGAAGACTAAATAAATTCGACAGTTAATGACCTACTAGTGGGAAAAACCAATGCAAAATTTCTATCACAGCTAGATATATCCCTCACTGCTACCCCCGTCCTTGTAGAGCGGAAGTCCCAGAATAGTACCCAACATACTTTAAACATTGCTACAAAGGAGAAAAAGGTCCTATGACAGAGAAACCATGTTATTGCATACAGTTTATTACACTTCTACAAAGGAAAAAAGGCCTATAGACAAGTATTCAGTTGCATACACAATCTTGGAATCAATCTACAATGGGAGAAAAAGGCCTAGACAAGACGTTTCTGCATCACAATCAATTGCAAATCACCACTTTGTTTACTCCCAAACTTCTGCAACAGGGGCTGGTGGGTGGGTCAAAAAACTGCTGCTTGTTCCCTTGAGGGCTCACGAGCGACGAGTGGTACAGCCTTCAGAGCGCGGGAACAAGAGGATGCCTGCCTGCACCTTTTAACTTGCAGCGGGGAGGTGGGGCGGCATCCCCCTCCCGCCCAAAAGTGCACGGACTTCCGGGTGGGTGTTAGGACAACCCTCTTAGGCGGCGGGGGGGTGCTCCAACCACGCCACTTTGGGCATACCGGACGGGGTCACGCCCCCCACCTGCAAAGGTTTCCCGGGCGGTCGGGGCACCCAGCCATATGTTCGGGGTGACCGAGAGGTCTCCCCTTTCCATATGGTCCGGGATGCCCGCCACCCCTTCCACCACCAATCCCAATGGTAGGAGACAGACACAGTTTGAACTTTTGGAAGGCTGGGGGGCCTCGCGACCCCCCCGGCCGTATTTGTTAAAATATGAAACAAAATTTTAAACTTTAAATTAAAAACGTTTCATTTATCATGTACAAAATTCAACTTTCATTACACTTGATGAAGACAGGTATCCAGGCTAACCTTAACAAATCTCTAATACAAAGATTTTCCTAACCGAGTCTAACATCATGACATCATGCATTGCATACGAATTTTGTACATCCTATCGTTAGGGGCCAACGGCAAGGTCTTAACCGATGTTAGATCCCTATCACCAAATTCCCGCCCTCTCGTGTGAGTGGCGCATGCGCAGAGGGCTTTACCCTCGTAGCCAACCGTAACTTCCCTTGTCATGGGGGCCCCCTTCCACTCGGCGCCATCTTAAGGTCGTCCGAGTTCCCGTGCGGGGTAACCGTAAGAAGGACAGCGTGGACTCCCCCCCTTTCCCCGCACTGTCTTCCGCCGCAGCGGATATCCGCCCCCCGGGAAATTCGTGGGAGGGACATATAGCCGTCTCCCCCTGGGAGGGGCTTATGGCCGTCTCCCCCTGGGCGATCCCATCCGTAATGGGTGCCGCCCCCCCGTGGAAGGGGCCAATGGCCGCCTCCCCCCTGGCGCTCCCATCCATAATGGGTGGCGCCCCCACTAGGGACCTTGAAATCACTGCTCACCGATCATGACCTTACCTCCACAGGCCAGATAGTTGACCGACTATCTGGCCCCCCCACAACTCCTATAGGTCATGTCTCCTCAATCCCACTAGCCAAGCTATCATGTCTCCTATCAATAAGTCATTTCCCACCCTGGACAGGTGTACCCCATCGTCTGAATAACTGTGGTCCCCCCAGATGCACCCATGAGGTATACTTTGAAGGTGGTTAGATCGAAACAATTTCTCCATTTTATTGTTGACCCTCTTTACCGAATGGTTCAACGCTGTCGTGGACCACCCACCCCTCCATACCCTCCTCGGAATTATGTGTGACCAAGCTATTGTGCACCCCGGGAGTGTCTTTGCTAACTAACTGCTGAAAGTATGTGTTCGATTAAAGCCCGTCTGCCCAACCTCACCAAGTCATTGCCCCCAATGTGCACTATGACTACTGATGGCGGTGATCTGTGCCGCCCTAACAATTCTTCGACAAAACATTGCAGTTGGTCAATACACAAACCGCCCTTCCCATGGAAGGACACCCTGAAACCATATTCCTCAGATGTGTGAATCGCATCACCTGCCCTAAATATGTCCGCGGCCCGTCTCACGTATGAGTGGCCCACGACCCAGACCACTCGTCTTCCATTCCTTGCTCCTGAAGTGGTGGTTAGCTGATACTGGGCCGGTCCCAATTTCCGCCCTGCGTCACAGGCTCGTGAAACCGTAATCCAAACAAAAGACAACAAGCGTGAGTGCACTTCTTCAATAAATTACAACATGTGCAACCGCACGTAACGTTTGAAACGGTTTGAAGACCATCGCCCCAACTGTTTAACATTGTCTGTCTGCAGACCCCCGGACGTCGCTTCTGTAGCGGACCCTATCCTGAATGAATGAGTTCCAAAATCACTCGGGTTCAAGCCCGCAGCTGCAATCGTGATCGCCAGCACCCTTTGGAACTGAAACTGTGTTAACGGGGTGCCGTCAGCATGCCGCAGCAAGGCCCCCCCTGTCGTCACCCTTTGTTTTAGGTAGGCCTCAACGTGCATCACTGGACAACAGGGACTACCCGGAGCGCGCTGCACCACAATGCTACTCCGCTGGGCCTCCTGGTCTGTCTTTGACCTGGCAATCGTGATCAGCAGGGAATCCCCCCTCACTTGCGTGTGGTCCCTGCGCAGACCCCCCTCAGTATCCCTTTTATTGGCAGCCAGTAGTTCGCCTACCCGAAGGGGCCCATAGAATGCCAGTGCAAATGCTGCCCGGAATAGGACAACCTCACTAGGTGAGGAGCATGTCTCCTCTAGTTTAGCCAGCAAGGCGGTCAACCTGTCAAATCCTATCGGATGCCTGGTATCCTTTTTGCGCCCCTCTAGGCGCCGCCAGCCGCGCAGCGCCTTTCTGACTATAAAGGAATCCGTCGGGTCCCTGATCCCTTGGAGCTGAGCCATAAACGATATGGCGGCCTTATACCGACAGGCGGTTGCCGCCGACCGGCCCTCCTCATGAAGTGCCACTAAAAATTGGGTAAAGGACCCCTCCTGACCCCATCTATGCTCCCATGCAGGGCCTAAAAAGGAGCAGTACGAGCGGAACGCCCCTTCATAAGCTTTCCTTGTTCTGGGCACTAAACTGGCTGCCACGAGGTTTTGTAGTCCGGAGCGCAGATTTGCCATAGTGCTTCGGGAAATGGCGCTGCCACTAGCTCCACTGAGGGTAAACAATCCCTGAATGCCTGCATTTTGAAACGAGAGAGCGCATCAGCTGCGTTATTCAGTACTCCCGGCACATGTTTTGCCCTGAATTGTACATTTAGCTTCAAGCATTTCAACACAATTTCTTTCAACAATCGCAATATCCACTTGCAGCGTGCTGCCTGCTGGTTAATGCATTCAACCACAGTCATGTTATCAGACCAGAATATCACCAAGTGGTTTCAGAACTCTTCTGGCCAGGCCGACAATGCTACCCAGATCGGGAATAACTCTAGGAAACCAATGTTGCTCATCAAGCCACTTGCCGCCCACCATGCCGGCCACTTCTGGGCCGACCATCGGTTACCAAGGATCGCGCCAAACCCCACACTGCCCGCAGAGTCAGTCCATAGACCTAACTCTGCTGACGAGGCCGGGGCTTTTCTCCAGACTACCCGGCCATTGAAATCTGCCAGGAATGCCAGCCAAATGAGCATGTCCTGGCGAACTTCTGCCGACAGTCTTGTGCGATGGTGCCCTTCCTTGAGGCCAACCATGGCCTGGGCAATGGATCGTGAGAAAGGGCGAGCCATTGGTATAACCCTCAGCGCAAAATTCAGCTGTCCCACTGTTTGCTGCAGTTGATGCTGTGTCACCTTGTCGTTCCTAAGACATTGCAGCAAGGAGGCCCTGAATTTGGCGATTATTTCCTCCGGCAGACGGAAGCAACCCTCCACGGAGTCTAGTTCAATACCCAGAAACTCCAGGGAGGTAGTTGGCCCCACTGTCTTACCTGGCGCCAACGGAACCCCGAAACCCCTATGAGCACGCAAAATTCCTGCAATGCCCGTGCACAGTCCTGAGAGCCCGCCGGGCCGAGAAACAGGAAATCATCGAGATAATGCATCACATGTTGGTGCCCTGAGGCCCTTGAGAATGCCCACTCCAGAAATGAGCTAAACATTTCAAAGTAAGCACAAGAAATTGAACAACCCATCGGCATGCACATATCCATGTAGTACTTTCCCTGGAATGCGAAACCCAACAAATGCTGATCCTTGGGATGAACCGGCAGTAATCTAAATGCGGATTTAATATCCGATTTTGCTAACAGTGCCCCAGGGCCTAGGCGATTCAACATGACCACTGCGTCATCGAACGATGCATACCTCACACTGCAAATGCCTGCATCGATTGCCTCATTCACGGAAGCCCCCCTTGGCGCAGACAGATTATGTATGAGCCTGAACTCGCCCGGCTCCTTCTTGGGAACTACCCCTAATGGGGAACACACAAAATTGGCAGCTGGTATTTCACCAAACTGTCCCGCAACCCGCCCCAAGCGAACCTCTTTTGCAATTTTTGAGGTGACCACAGTCGGGTTGTGCGTAACAGACAGTTGGTTCCTGCATAAGGGGGCCCCCCGAAAATCACCCGCCGGGATCCTGAAGCCATACGAGAAGCCATCCCGCAGGATCCCGGCGGACACATGATCAGGGTATTTGCTCAGCCAGTGGGTCATGGCCAAAATCTCCACGGGCGATTGCTTAGTCATCCGAGCCACCGTGTCAATCCTGCTCTGGATCGGCAGCCAGTTTCGGGGTGGGAGGTGTTACCACAACCTGCGCAGGCATGCCTGAACCTGCATGTTCCCTGCTGCCTACTACACGTTCCCTTGTTAAAACCCCAACATACCCCTCGCTTGTTCCCATTCCCGCCCGATCTCGACTGAGTTTCTCCCCCGTGGGCTGGTCGAAAGGGCTGCGGTTGTTTCTGCTGAAAAGCCCTGAAACCATTCGCACTCGACCCTGTTCCTGCCGCCGAGCCTGGCGTGAACTGCGCATGCCAAGATACAGTGTCCAAACAATCCCAAGTCAATGATTCAATAAACTCCTTCGCTTTTCTAAACGACACATCGTACCCTTTCCATGCGTCCCCCCATATTTCTCATGGAAGCCCGTGATCCTGCTCTGGTAGCAAGCAAGGTCTCCCAACAATTCTGGTGTTCGCTCACCCATAATTGCCACAAACACAGAAAAAGCCCTAATCCAATTCATCATAGACTCCTCCACCCTGAATTCTGCCATTTTGGCCCTCCATTCACTTGGGTGTAACCATTCCTTCTGGGTTTTGGCATACTCTAATTCTCGATTGTCCGTCAACAATGAAAACATATAAATTTATTTGTTGGCCCACACCATCTCTTTCGTGGCCATCGGAACATGTTGTGCCAGGCATTCCCGCCTTGAAGGCACAGCGCCCTCCCCCATTATTGGGAGCGACCTCTTACCATTTTCCGTTGTACCTCCGGTCGTGTCCGTCGCCTTATTCTGGTTCTCGACCGCGGCCGTGTTCGCCACCTGCAGAGGAATAGAAGGCATGTTCCCTGCCCCAAAGCCCCTTGCCTGCCTGAGCTGGTCGATAATTTTCCTGGACTCCTCAGCTGGATCTTCCGCAGCCGCGGATCCCCCCGCTCCCTTCTTCAACCAAGGCAATACCGCCGCTAGATGCATCAACAGTTCGGGGGGTACCTGTTCCTTATCCAGTGGTGTGATAATCACAGGGATTGGCAATCCCCCATCCGGTGCGGGCCCGGGCTGGCCGCTGGGGTTACTGGGACCAGCGGAACTTCCATCGGGACCGGGACCTCGCTAGGACCCCCTTTCTCTTTCTTCTTTTTCCCCTTGTCCCCCCCTGGAGTAACGTTTGCAAAGCAGGTACCACAATCCTCTTAGGTCTCCCTGAGGGCCCCGCCTGAGCTTCCACTTTCTTCTGGAGCGCCGCTAAGCTGCGACCCAATCAGTCCACTTTACCAAATTTCCTGTCCATCGCCGACACTTGGTTTACCAGTGTGCGAAGCATCCGTTCCATCTCGGAGCTCTTCCCATTCTTCTTTCCGGGCATATCCGATGTTCTGCTTTTCTATCTGCCTGTTTTCCAGCAGCTCCTCGGATCGCAGATACGCCTCGACGACTGAAACAAAAAGAACAACAATTACCACGTTCAAAAAACTGCTGCTTGTTCCCTTGAGGGCTCACCAGCGACGAGTGGTGCAGCCTTCAGAGCGCGGGATCAAGAGGACGCCTGCCTGGACCCCCGCGCCTTTTAACTTGCAGCGGGGAGGTGGGGCGGCATCCCTCTCCCGCCCAAAAGGGCACGGACTTCCGGGCGGGTGTTAGGACAACCCTCTTAGGCGGCGGGGGCGTGCTCCAACCACGCCACTTTGGGCATACCGGCTGGGGGCACGCCCCCGCCTGCAAAGGTTTCCCGGGCGGTCGGAGCACCCAGCCATACGTTCGAGGTGACCGAGAGGTCTCCCCTTTCCATGCTACAATAGTTCCTCTCAAGGATACGCAGCGGTATCCAGTTATCCAATTGTGTAGGATATAAAAGTGCACGTCCTCTCCAGTCGGTTACCGCTCGTGACAGCCAGGTACCAATGGAGAGGTTAGTGGAAAAAAGATTCTTTGTCACTGAAATGCCATTTGTTTTGATGATTAGAAGCAGTTAGGACTAACAGCCTCCTCTTCCTCCATGCATTGCCATGTATATCCTCTCCCAGCCTCATGCCAGGTCTTGCTCATTTGTTAGACAGATCCACATCGATCGATTTCAAGAGGTCAGCTCCAGTACAGGAGAACCATTCTAGTAAGATGTATACATGTTTACATCTTCTATCCTAGCCTCTTGCTAGGTCTTGCTAACTTGCTAGATAGTTCTACATTGATCGATGCAAAGGGGCCTGCTTTAATACACGCGCACCACTCAAAAGAGTTGTGTACATCCTCTTTCTGTGCCAATTTCTATTGCATTGGCCACACTAAGTATGTGCATTATAAAAGTAGGTACAATAACACACTGTACAACATCATTTAATCAGGGCTGTAATCACGACCAGGTATTACATATATTACTGGGTGGCTATAGCATGGCCACCACAAGATATATTTCCATGCTGACCAATCGTGGTGGAAATTTTTTGAGTTGCTTTTAAATGTATGAAAAACAGTTTTATGGTATACCTACAAAATCCATGATTGCAGCTTTTTCTTCTAACAGAGCGGTGCCTCACAATCAGACCTGTTGCCAGGAGTGATGAGGAGTCTACCCATACATATATGGGTTAGTAAAATATTTATTTAAACAATTGTATTTGAAGGTCCAAATAGCAAAATGACAGGAGCGTTAATGGTGATAATGTTCCTCTTTTCAGAGTATCAATTTTCAGTATAAGCAAGGTAATATTTCTGTTACTATGGAGTAATATGTCACTATGTTTCTCTCTTTACAGGTGACAACACTTATCCTGTAGATTTTTACTAAAGGAGACCACAGGTGGCTGTATGTTGTATTGTTCCACCTATTTAGTTTCAATTTTAAATTATTTTCTTTGTATACATATATTTGCAGTAGCATCACCATCCAGGTCCTGGGGAAGGCTGATCTTCATGACTGAAACATGTAGACCCTTCTTTTAGACCAGCGCGTTCGACAATTCCTTCAGGTCATGTTTGCAGTTTTTAACAATTGACACCAAGCGTTTACCATTAAAGTTACTCTTTCGTTTGGTAAGCAATTTTATTAACACTATACATATCACTTTTTTCGCACTGCAAACACTCTTCATGCTTCACAGATCTTAGGAGATCAAACCAACTGACCCAGTTGAAAACATCCGTGAGCTCCTCCCTTACAGTAAGGGGGTTGCACTAGGCCTTGAACTAAGAGGAGATCCCAAATGATGATGCATGCCACCTTGGTGGGTGATGGGATTCCGTCCTCTTAAATAGAACTTTTTTCCATAACACATAATATTATCTGTTTGCACTGTAGTTGTCTCTGACATCTCCCCTTTTTTTGAGGGGGTGCATTAGACCTACAGATGTTTCTGTTTGTAGGGACCTAATCCATGCCATTGGAACAGACCAAAAAAGGGATAATTTTAAGGACCCATTAACACTCATTGAATTCACAATGTCCAAGTTTTAGTTAATTATTTTATGGGTAGTAATCCCATCCAAATGGTTGGGTACCATTTTTATTGGGAAAAGTGAGGACATGCTGAGTGGTATGGATTATGTGGCTTCCTGGACATTCAGGATCTTTTCCACTCAGAAATGTGAGGACAATTTGTTTCTTTAGTTAATGTTTGATGTTGGCATGGCATTCTGGGTATTAAAATGTTGTTAAACCCATACAAGCAACATCACTCTTTTGTCTTATTTTCAGAAATGTCTTTGGTTAGTTGGTTTCCATGGATGCCAGCTGAGACCAGGACCAAATACTGCAGCTACACTGATTATTAAAATTGCTCAATTTGGATTTCAAAATCGCGATGTTTCCTTGTATTTTGGGTCCTTTCCTATCATGGCCAAATAGGCCCAGCCTTACAAGTGGGGTACCATTTTATAGGGAGAAATGTAGGATTGCCAAGTAGTAAAGCATCTGTCATTATCAATTGAATTTCTCTTCATGTATGGCTTCCAACTGAAAACAAATGTGGGAGAAAAAACACATTTTGCAAAATGTCTTCTAAGTCTCATGATATTAGGGATAAATCCACGTTCATAATTTCAAAAATAGCCGATATTCCTATGCTATTTATCTTAAGCACATTTAAAAATGATGTCTGGGTTTCATTTATACCCATTTTTTGTTCTTTAGATTTTACAATTTAAATAGATGCATGGTTAATACACAATGAAAAATAATTATAAACTGCAGCTCAGTGGTTGTCTCCGGTTATTGCGTGTTTTTAGACAATCAGCAAACAGAAATGTTGGGGAGAAAGCCTCAGTACTTAAAAATGTAAAGTAAAAAATGTGCTTAACATTAATAACTGCTACCAAAGGTCTACATTTAAGATTAAATTATATTTCATGAAATAAAAATGACCCTTATTTCCCCACTACAGATTTATCACCTGAAAATATCTCTAAATGCATATATGAAAAAGACAACATTGCCAATGTGTTGGTGAAAATTTTAAATTGCACTACTAAAGCGGACGAATAGTCAGTAAGTAACAAACATTTATATTCTAAGTATCAATTATAGATTAATGATGGCATATCCAGAATGTAAACCTTTGCCCAAAAAAGTTATTTCATTTCTATTCATAAATGGAGAGATCAAGCAATGTTACATACATTAAAATAAAAACAAGGCTCCCATCGGTCTGGGTTGGGCAGGCATAAGATGGGGCTGCCAGTTCTATTTTTTTGCAGAAGGGGTGCTGGTCCCCCTCCTTAGCCCTTTTCAGGTCCAGGTGACCCACAGCCTCTGGGGCCACATGTTATTAAAAGTGCAGAGGGGTGAGTGGCCCCCATTCATGAACCTATTCTGTTTTCCAGGGACTCTATCCTGATGCACAGTGACAGGTAAATGGCAGGAGAGATGTGCAGCTCCCCTTCCTGGCCATTTGCAAGCCCCAGTAACCCCATCCACCGAGGCTGAGTTAAGTATTATGGGGAGGGAGCATTCAGCCCCTCTCCCCAAACCTAATCAATGCACTGGGGACCCATAGCTATTTATAAATGTATGGGAAGAGGAGCATGAGGACCCCCTCTCCATACCATCAAAATGATGGGGGATCCCATTTCTTAGGAACAATTCAGTAACAGAGTCCTTGGGACACCATAGTTTCCATGTCTGAAATAGCGTAGGCAGGCAAACATAGAATTGCTCCCACTTGACAAAAGCAGAAAAAAAACTATTGTTGCCAAGTGGGAGTAATGTTGGCTCCTGTCTCACATGGAATGGGGCCTGTCAGGGTAGCTTGCGGGGGCCATGGACTGCCTCATGCAGCCTTGAACATACATTTTTTTTAAACATGCCATTTTCAATTAACAAAACTACAGAAATTCACCAGTCTTAGTTATTTCAGTAACTATAACTCATGCCCTAAAATAACTATAGCTCACGCCCTAACCATGCACTTTTAATTACCATTCATATTACATCACTCATGGCATGTTCTGCAACATACTTTTCATTTGCAAGGTGGCTGGATACTATCTCAGTGCAGACCTCCATGTGTCCAAATTAGATAACAGAATTACCAAGCCGTGTTTGATGCTCTAGGAGACGGAGGGGTCACCAAAACAACCTTTTCTGAACTAAGAAGTTGCACTATCATGAAATAACTAAGAGCACTCCCAAGTGTACATAATTGAATAAAATCAAAATATGTTTCTTTCTTTCTTTGATTTCAGTCTCTTCATTAGGTCTACAGGCCTCTTCCGACCGACAATTCCAAATTTCTTAAGATCCAGAAGCCAACACGTATTTCTTCGCTATTTCATATTTGCCACTGACTTAGGACTCAGGATTATAAGTGAATACACCACATTCTGTTAAACAATAAATTAATATATTAGATACTAATAATCCCTCACCAATCCTAAATGTGATATAGCAGCATGGTGGAAGGAAATACCATTTACAAAAAGTATAATAATAAAATCATGCACAAGGGAAGCCAAAATACACAAGTAAACGCTAAGTTTACCCATGTCAAACTCAGACATTACCTTGCAATGCAGTAGGTTTTTTTCAAATTCAGTACAACACCAACCTGGCTGCGACAAACCTCAATGTGTGTCCCCATCGTCTTGTTATTATTTTGGAAGTTTAGTCTGGAAGGTTTGGGGGAGGCACATCATGTGGGGGCCAAGAAAACAGGGTCCCAAAATGCATTTTCCCATGTAAATTCCTTTAGGACCTTTGAACACGCTTACTGCCCAAACTACTGGATGGAATTACACAACATTTAGCCGAAAGGTAGACTTTGTTCTTCAAGTCAGGCTTTTTGTGATTTGTTGTATATCCGTTAGGCAGTTTTAGAGATATTAACCAGGAAGCAAATTTGTATACATTAAGACATGGATCCTCTGCTGATCCACCCATGGGGGATCTGTGGATTCACACGCCAAAGCAAAATCCTGATTCGCTGGTGCATCTTCACAGAAAAGTTGTGACCGCTATTTTGTTTGTTGGGGAAATGGTCCCCTGGGTTGAAAATGTGTTTGCATATTGAATGAAGGGTCAGATGAGAGGTTTTCTTACCCCTTGTACATAATATAAAAGAGGGCTGAGCATTTGTCCAGGGGTCAGAAAAGAGAAAATATTTTTTGGGGGCCATTCATAGGGCTCAACGTAGCTCCTAGGTAACTCCAGGGATCCCCCGATTTAGCCTGGCTGAAAAAAATACATATATGTTTATACTCTCTCTTCCTCACATAACTACTCCCAGGCCCATCCAGATTCTGCACATCCCCACACTTACCTATACAGACACTCTCACATCTGTCTTATACCCATACAGACATTGTCACACCCATTTAGAAACCCTTACAGAGACTCCCATACCCATTCACAAACCATACAAAAAATCTCACAACCAAAGCTACAACTATAGCGACAGTATTATACCTGCTGAAATACCTATACAAGCACTGTCACAGTCCTTCAGATATCCTACCAACAGTGTTACACCAACTCACAAACCCACAGAGAGACTCTCACACCTACACTTAAATCTAAATATAAATGTTCACTCCCATGCACGTATCCATACAGACTCTCTCACACCCACTCTTACACCTATGCAGACACTGTTACACGTATTCACAAACCCATACAGAGAATCCCACACCCACACTAACACCAATATAGACAGTTTACACCCACTCACATACCCATACAGACACTGGCACACCCATTCAGATATCCTACAGACACTGTTATACCTAATCACAACCCCATTAAGAGACTCTCACACCTACACTTACATACATTTAGACAGTTTCTTACTCACTCACAGTCCTACTGACATACTCATATATGCACGCACAGACCCACTCGGAGACTTGTACATCAACTCACAGACCCACTCAGAGACTTACAAACCCACTCACAGACTCAAGCACTCACTCACAGACCCAGTGAGATACTTATGCAGCCAATGAGACACTCATGCGCTCATCACACACTCACTCTAAAAGGTTAAAGGTTACAGTTAGGTAATAGCATTTAAAAACCATGACAATTCAATTAAAAAACCAAAGATCACAGGGACGCTGTAGTTAGGGAATAGAATTTTTAAAAAACCTTAGAAATTCCCTTAAAATACCTAAGAGAGGTGGCAACAATATTTTAAAGAAGGAGTCCTCTAGGAAACCCCTCCTTGGAATTCACATTGCCAGCCTTTGGGGGAGCAAGCAGTCATTCACGGGACCAGTGCCTACTCCTGATCGATTCCCAAATGGGAACATTTTTGAAGCAGCATTGGTTTCTTTAAAGTAGACAGACTACTTTAATAAAACATAAAAAGCTGCTAGTTTGCTGGTCATTGCATCCTTTATTGCCAATAACAGGGGGTCCCAAACTGAGACCTCCCAAATTATCAGTCATTAGGCAGATTGTTCCGCGACCCCTATGACTGGAGACTTTGTATTTCAACCTACTAGAAGAAAGGTTGCATCGCAAAATGGCTGGTCACTAAAATTTGGGGTGCAGTTTGTGACAACATTTGTAACCAGTCCTACCATAGACTTGGCACTAAATTACCCGTTCTCCTTTTCCATCAAGTTTGTGATGTGTATTTTCTTTTTCATCAAACCAATATGGTATTTTATAAATTGTTATAAAGGAATCCTTTTCTTTTAGATTTCATTGATATTGAATATATTTAATTGCACAGTATTATACTAGAGTTCGGTGAAGCTAAACATTTTGCACACAAAGTTGGTAATTATGGTAATTTGTGTAGAAGAGAAAAGTTTAAGGACTCCATCTGACATTTCGCAGGGTAAAGTTTAGCTTGTCTGGCCCACTGTAGGTGATTTTTTCCATAGGATAGTCACTGAATATAGAGCCTTTAGGCTTGGGGATCCATGTTACTTCCCTAACTCTCAGCATTAGAGGGAAACAAATCAGCCACTTGGTAGCCATGCTCTGCAAATCCTTGACAGCAGACGTCCCACTCTGAGAAGACGTTAAATGGTAGAGAATCACTGAACATAGCTACTGAGCAGCAGCAGCCAACAGAGTTCCAAACGTTGAGCAGCAGTAGCTGAAGTTGCAGAGAAGAGCTGCTTGCTATAGCTGCTACCCAGATTACACACTTTAAAGTTAAATATAAAACCCAGATTTGTGACTGGGGTGAATGTTTCATTGTTCAGAATTCCTTCCATCCTCTGTTCTTTTTTGATTTTGATGTCGTAAGTGGGATGGGTATGCCCAGCCGTGGGTCCCATGCTCATTGTGCCACTGGATTCAAGCTAGCTTGGCTGATGAGGGGCAATACCCCAAAACCGGTCCCAGGATGCTTGTTTCCAGGCCGGGGATTACCTGGCCTGGCAGGTCAGGCTGGACAGTTCCCATAAGGAGCAAGGTCAAGACTGATTTGCATATTGCTGGGTCCAATATGGGGTTATATGGTGAGTGTAATAAGATGTATTAAACCCAGATCTGTGACTGGGGGTGGATGTTTGTATTGTTCAGCATTCCATCCATCATCTGTTCTTTTTGCTTTTGTCACCATACTCGGGAAAGGTATGCCCAGATGTAGGTCCCGTGCTCACTGTGCCACTGGATTCAAGCTAGCCTGGCTAATGAGAGGTGATACTGCAAAACCAGTCAAAGAATACTTCTTTTTGCTCCACGGAGAACCTGGCCTGGCAGCTTGGGCTGGGCTGGGCTGCTCCAATGAGGAGCAGGGTCGATACTAATTTGCATATGACAGGGATCAAACTGGGGTGGCATAGTGATAAAAAAGGATGGATTAAACCAAGAGCTGTGACTGGGGGTGAATGTTTGCATTGTTCAGCATTAGGTCTGTCATCTGTTCTTTTTGCATAGAAGCTTTTAGAGCCTACTTTAGAGCAAAATTATAAGTATTAAAAGAGATATTTTAGACCTGGCAAAAGGGTTATTTGCCATGTTTAAACCTGCACAACCAGGCTCCAGTGGCCAGTCTGGATACATGTTTTACAGTTTTACTTCAGTGGGTGGCACAATAAGTGCTGCAGTCCAATCATAACATTTAATTTGCAGGTAGGTATATGGTATGTACATAGTGCAGGTGGTACCATGTCCTAGGTAATTACAAGCAAATTAGATGAGCCATTCAGGTGTAAACCAATGTTAACATGTTTGAAATGGAACGCACAGGCAATTTACCACTGGTTAGCAAAGAGTCCCATGACCAACAAAAATGTGTTCAGCAGCAATAGACAAGTATGGGAAAACTATGCAAAAGATAGTAATTTCCAACACAAGCTCTACATAAATAATCGATACCCATTAACAACCATACAATGATGCAAATAAAAATGTGAATAATTTAGGGACTTATGTGAAAAGGTGTTTTAAAGCTGCAAAGCCTGCGTTTTGCAAAAATATATGTCTTCAGACCAAAAATATATTTTGACTTCATTTCAAAGCCCTTTTATGAGTCAGAATAGTATCTGCAACTCATAAAAGTTTTTTTTGATCCATTATGAATCACAAGTAGGAGGGGAAATGAAAGGGAGATCCCCTCATATGTGGCATTGGCAGGCAATGGTATATATATTAATGGTTTGTGACTGCATTTGCGGTCACAAATATTTACCAGTTACTGCCCCCTAGTTAGGGTGGTAAATGATGGGAAAGAGGAAGCTGGCTTATTCCTGTATGTGACTCATGTTGGCAGCCTCTTGGTAGAATGCACCAGTTTAATTTGCATCGCCGAATTAGCACTTGAAGGCAAAGTCATTCCCCTGACACAGCTATAGGGCCATATGTATGAAAGAGTTTTACCCATTCTGTGTCTATGGGAAAAAGAGTTCATACATATGGCCCTTAGCTTCCTCAAGAGCGAAATGGGGAAGTGTTATTTATGAAAACAGCTCCATCTTTACTTGCACGAAAATGTAGTGAATCTTCTGTCCCATAATTAAATATAAATACAATTGCTTCTAGCAAATGGTCTTTCTCTTGCCATATCTCATGGAAACTCTTCTCTTATTTGCACTCTCTATTACTCCTCCACATCCATACAGTGGGAAGAGCATTAACATGCAGCTTTATAAACTAAAGAAGGTTCTTCTATCACTCATCCAAAGCTCAAGTATGAACACAAGAGGCCTAGTTGAGGCACACACGTTGACTGCTTTAATGTCTGTCACTCTGACCATTGTAACGACCCCCGCCCTGAAAGAAAATAAAAATAAAGTGATGAGACGCTTCCTTTACATCTAAATGCACACACATATAAAAACAGGAGAAGACATGTTTACAAATGTTTCACAAAGTACAACAACCCATATTCCTGGTCTGCATTGCACATGGGGTAAAGCACAGTGCAGAGCTATATCTACAAAGAATGGTCTGCTGCTGCAGCTCTAATTAGGCTGCTCTGTGAGATCCAGAGCCTCACAAAAGTGAGTGCATGCTGACAAACATAGGATGTGTACTGGAAACAGACCCTTCCTGTAGAAATTCCCATGCCTATATCCATTTCAGAAGGATCCAATTCATTGAAAGTGTTCTGTGCACCACAGAGGAAATGTAATGTGTGGGTTCTTAGGAGAAATTAAAACATTTCCTCTTGGTAACACCTGCATCAAGGAGGCATTCTTTTCTGATGCAAAACCAGTCCAGTCTACCTTAGTGGATTATGCTTTGAGACAGAACCCATAAGCACATGCACTGATCCACCAGTAATGCCCCAGTAGTGCCCCTTTGACGCAAAGTAAAGCCTAGTGTGCGTTTTTGTGCTGAAGAAGGGGCACAGTTGCAACCCAAGAATACCTTTTGCACTGAAAAGTAAGTACCATTAAATCTGGGTCCACGTTTCTTAATATCATTTGTGGACCCTCTAGATTACTCACACAAATTTTAAAGCTACAAGTTCATAGAGAGGCATGCACAATGAATGAATTTCATCATTGTCTGAACATGCATGATATTTAATTAAAGAAATTGTTCAGAAGTGTCTTTATAATTGCAGGTTTGTGGGAAGGACACATTGCCTTCCTGTTGTGCTCTTCAAATCCATTGTTTGCAAAAATAGGCTTGACATGCACATAATTTAAAAAAGTTGTGAAATACATGTTTCAATTCAGCTTTTGAAAACATTCAGAACTAACATGCAAAATCAAGTGAAACACATTTACAAGATGTTTGCAATTATCTAGGTGCTGAATTCTTTTTTTTTTTAAGTTTAAAGAGTATGTTCATCATATTCATAGAGAAACTTGTAAATACAACAATAAAAGAATGGTGTTATTAAAATAAAAAGTAGGGAAAGGGAAGAAAGAAGCCTATAAATCAGTCAGATAAAAATGGACAAAAGTCTGATTGTAAATAGAAGGTAAGCAGCAACATATGAATTAAAAAATGTATAATAAGCAAGGAAAAAGCAAGGAAAATGACAAAAATGAGAATTGGAAGTACTTCTTGATCATTAGGTGGAGTCGCGAATTATCGTTTGATAGATTCATCGAGAAGCTGCGTAATTGGTGAGCAGGATCTAATCTGTGGTTATAACAGACTGCGTACCACCATGTTTTAGACAATAACTGTTTAATGTAATTCCAGTTTTTAGTTGTTTGCTGAAAATCAAATGCTAATGCGAGATATATTATTTACATATCAAATGAAACATTAGCCCACACATCAGCAAAGCTTCCTCAGAATAAATGAGAAATTAAATAAGGTATATTTGAACAAAATATTAAATTGATCTTGGGCCAAACTTGTAACCAAAAAGCAGAGACATAGGTACAGGTAAATATCAAGTGTTTCATGTCAGCCTTTTGTGTAGGAAATGTCCAACGAGTGTCTGGAATGTTGAAGATGATCTTGTGTAGAAAAGCAGGTGTTGTGAAAAGGTTGTTGTAAATAAAGAAAAATGTTGTGTTGTATTTGCAGCAAGAGGGGATTTCCTCATTTTAATCAAAAACTGTATCCAAGTGGAGATAGGTTAAGTGATATGAAGGTTGTTTTCCCTGGCAAGTTCTGTACTGGATTTGGGTCTATCGTTTTAAAAACGTTGCAGCATTGAATAAATATATGAAGCTTTTGGATTTGTATGTATAGGATTAGTGAGAATAATGGGTGATTGTGTGCTAGTTGGAGGGAGATATTTCAAGTGAGTGTATGATTGAGGAATGACATATTGTAAGGTCATAAATTTATGACGTTAAGTATATGAAAAGCCAAAGAATGGTTGAGTATGTGAAAACGATACAAAAGAGTCCTTATTGTATAATTACTTAACCCAGATTAGCCCTTTATTTCTCCAAGCTGACCAATAAATAGGTCTTTTCTTTAATCCTATGAAGTGATTATACCAAATGGAGGAAACTAAACATGATTTCAAATCCGTAGGGGAGCATGGAGTAACAGAAGACAGTAGTTTGCAAGTATGTCTGGAAATTGGGATGGATAATTTTTAAGGTTTTCACATGAAAGTTAATAATTCACAAAATGAGAAAGGAGATAAGAGCTCACGTTCTAGGTCTACCCATAATTAAGTATTCATGGTTGAAGATGTGATTCAATTTATTGATTGTTTTAATATGAATGCCTTATAATAGGTAGCAAAATCTGGAAACTTAACTACTCATTCTTCTTTAGGGCATTTCAATCGTGACAACATGTGGGGTTTTTGTTATTCCAGAGAAAGGAGGATAGAATTGAATAGATTTTATTATAGGATTTTAGTGGAATATTTAAAGAAATTTTAAATATAGTAAAAAGAAGAGTAGGGACTAACATCATTTTTATGGTATCCAACTGGCCCCACCAAGATAGATGCAAAGATTGCCACCTATTAGTTAAGGAAGTGATCTTAGAAAAACACACATCTAAATGAATGGTAAGAGAAGTATTGAGTGACTGAGTGAATTGAAGACCGAGATATTTTATTTTAGTGAGATTGCCAGTTGAAGTTGGAGGAAGAAAAATCACATTTAAAGGTAAAATTATTTAAGGGTAAAATTTTGCATTTGTCAATATTTAGTTTATAACCAGATAATAGAACATAAGATGCAACCTCAGACAAGAAAACAGGAAGGGAAGAGTGATGATTTGATATGAATAACAGGATAGCATATGTATCTGTACAGGTGACCTGATCTGACCTGGTCAGACCCGGTCGCTCCTCCTGCCGCGTGGCCCACCCCGAGTGTGCCCGGTCCTCTCCTGCTGCTGCCGCCGCCTGTGTCCCTGCCCCTGTGTGGGTTGGACCCCTTCCCTTTCCCGTTCCTCTGTGCCGCCGCTCGCTACGTGGTCTAAGTATTCTGTACTTCTTCTGTTGCTTCCTCGCTGTTGTCTAAGCCCCTGCCACCTGTGCTGCCCTGATATTGATCCCCTGCCCCTCCACCTGTTTTCGCCTGAGTTTTGCCGTATTTTGTAAATTTTTGCCCTTTGTCGCTTTCTGCCCCTGTGCGCCAGTTGTTCCCTTGCCGCTGCCCCACCCCGCTCCCTGCCGCTGTTCCCCCGCGGCCCCCGCTCCCTCCAGCATCACCACACCGCTCCCCCCCTCACTCGCCACCCCGCTCCCGCCTCCCAGCTGCTCCTCCCTCGCACCGCCCCCCCAACTCTCCATTCATGGCAGAGGGCATGCGTACGCGCAGCGTTGACGTGCAGCGGGCGCGCCGATTGTGCGCCGAAGGCGCGCCAAAGGTAAGCCCGTCTGCGCCTGTCCCACCTGGACTGCGCCCAGTGCCAAAACCCCTGGCCCCCGCAGATGCCAGCCCACCAGCCGGACCTACGACGCCGCCACCCTCAATGCACTCAACACTGGCCGGAACCAAAGCTGCCACCGAGCCACCCCAGGACGCACCCATGGACCCTTCACCTGCCAATCCTTCAAATTCTCCTGCATCCGGACCTGCACCGCACCCGCCATGCCGACCCCCAGTAGCAACCACCTCAGGTGCATCCTGCTCAACACCCGCTCCGTCGACAGACGCGCCGTGGAGCTCTGGAACCACCTCAACTCCACATCTCCAGACTTCGCCTTCGTCACGGAAACCTGGATGAACGCCTCCTCAGCGCCCGACATCGCCATCGCCATCCCGGACGGATACAAGATCCCCCGGAGGGACCGCGTCAACCAAACAGGAGGAGGCATCGCCAGTGTCCACAAGAACACCATCCGCATCACGACCAACTCCGACGACATCCTCACAGCCGCCGAACACCTGCACTTCCAGATACACACCGACCCCAAGACCACCCTCAGAGGCAACCTCATCTACAGACCCCCGGGACCGCGCACACACTTCAGTGAAGGCATTACCGGCTTCATCAGCCCGCACGCCCTCCCCTCCGCTGACTACATCCTCCTAGGGGACCTCAACTTCCACCTAGAGAACAACAACGACAGCAACACCACCACCCTGCTGGACAACCTCACCAACCTCGGACTCAAGCAACTGGTGACCACCCCCACCCACTACGCCGGCCACACGCTTGACCCTGTCTTCTCCTCCAGCAAGGACATCTCCTTCAGCCACGCCACCGGACTCCACTGGACAGACCACAACTGCGTTCACTTCAGCTTCAGAAGGACCACGCTCCACCACCACCCGGAACAGGCTCCTCGCAGATGCTGGAACAAGATCACCACAGACCAGCTTGCCACATCCCTGAGCCAGAACCCTCCCGCCAGCTCAGCGTACCCCAACCAAGCCGCCAACAACCTCACAAGATGGATCACCAACTGCGCAGACGACCTCGCTCCACGGAAGACCCCCCCGTCAGACCCGGAAACAAGAAGCATCCTGGTTCACCGACGAACTCAAGAGCTCCAAGAAGAACTGCCGTGCCCTCGAGAAAGCCTGGCGCAGAGCCCCGACTACAGACAACATGACCACCCTCAAGCACACCCCCCGAAAACACCACCAGCTGATCCACACCACCAAGAAAACCACATTTAAGGAACGACCCCTGCCCTCACCACGTCTTCAACAAGGCCGACTCCATCATCGCACCCCATCTCCAGGACATCATCAACGCCTCCTTCGACACTGCCACCTTCCCAGAGAGCTGGAAGCACGCCGAACTCAGCGCCCTATTGAAGAAACCTTCAGCGGACCCCACAGAACTCAAAAACTACCGCCCCATCTCGCTCCTTCCTTTTCCTGTCAAAGTCATCGAGAAGACCGTCAACAGACAGCTGGCTGCCTTCCTCGAGACGAATGGATCCCTCGACCACTCGCAGTCCGGTTTCAGAGCCAACCACAGCACAGAGACCGCCCTCATCGCAGCCACCGACGACATCCGAGCCTTGCTCAACAACGGGGAAACGGCGGCCCTCATCCTCCTGCACCTCTCCGCAGCGTTCAACACTGTCTGCCACCGCACCCTAGTGCAGCGCCTCAGCAACATCGGAATCCAAGAGAAGGCACTGGAGTGGATCATCTCGTTCCTGCCCGGAAGAACCCACAGAGTCTGCCTCCCCCCGTTCAGATCAGAGGCCACCGAAGTCATCTGCGGCGTACCACAAGGATCATCTCTCAGCCCCACCCTCTTCAACATCTACATGAGCCCCCTCGCGGCCATCGCACGCCAACACAAACTCAACATCATCTCCTACGCCGGCGACTTCCAGCTGATCCTCTCCCTCACCAACGACCCCGCCACCGCCAGAACCAAGCTACACGAAGGGATGAAAGACATTGCCGAGTGGATGATGAACAGCCGCCTAAAACTGAGCTCAGATAAGATGGAAGTCCTCATCCTGGGATCATCACCCTCTGCCTGGGACGACTCCTGGTGGCCCCCTGCCCTGGGCAGCGCACCCAAAACAACGGACCACGCACGCAACCTGGGCTTCATCCTGGACTCCTCCCTCCCGATGACCAGACAAGTCAACGCCGTCTCCGCGTCATGCTTCAACATCCTACGCATGCTACGGAAGATCTTCCGGTGGATCTCCACCGAAACCAGGAAGACGGTCACCCAGGCGCTCGTCACCAGCCGACTGGACTACGGCAACGCCCTCTACGCCGGAACCACAGCCAAACTTCAGAAAAGGCTCCAGCGCATTCAGAACGCCTCAGCAAGACTCATCCTGGACATCCCCCGACACAGCCACATCTGCGGACACCTGAGAGACCTGCACTGGCTCCCCGTCAGCAAGAGAATCACGTTCCGACTCCTCACCCACGCACACAAAGCTCTCCACAACCAAGGCCCCAGATACCTCAATGACTGCGTGACCTTCTACACTCCCACCCGCCAGCTACGATCAACTAGCCACACCCTCGCCGCCGTTCCCCGCATCGAAGAGCCACAATGGGAGGAAGATCCTTCTCCTACCTGGCTGCCAAGACGTGGAACTCCCTCCCCATCCACCTCCGCCTGACCCAAGACCACCTCCCCTTCAGGAAACAACTCAAGACCTGGCTGTTCGAGCAGTAGCAGACCCCCCCCCACCAAGCACCTTGAGACCCTCCGGGTGAGTAGCACGCTATACAACTGATTTGATTGATTGATTGATATGCCACTAATTTAATTTTTTGAGAATTATGTGAGAAACCATGAATATGTACGTTTTGTCTAATTCTAGATAAACATGGTTCTAGAACAAGGTTAAAAAGACATGGAGAAAGGGGACAACCTTGACTAACTCCTCTATAGGTGCAATATGAGGAGATTAGGTCATTAGCATAAATAGCAGCTCTGGGGGTATGAAAATAAAAGAGATTTTAAGTGAATGATTTTAGGGCCAAAACAGAACCAGATAAGAGTATGACATAGAAATGACTCATTTACCCAATCAAAAGCCTCATCAGCATGTAGAGCAATGACTGCTAAGGGTTGAGACAGACCCACAGATTGAGATATAATATCAAAGAATAAGCAAGTATTATCTTAAAGATATCTAAAGGAGACAAATCCAAATTGTTACTTACCCAAGAGATTGGTAAGAAAAGATACCAGTCTGAAAGCCAGTGCTTTAAAGAAAATGTTATCATCTAAGTTTACTAAAGTGGTGTGTCTATAGTTCTTACAGTAAGTATGTCCTTTCCGTATTTTGGGATGAGGCAAATAAGTGCTTTAAGAAAGGATCCGGGTTTGAATGTAAAGGGCAAAAGTAACCAAAATGGAGAGTCAGTGTATGGCATTCTATTACAAATTGGAATGAGAGCTTGTCATAAGCTATTTATAGAGGAGCATAGTCTGGCTGCGGACAAAGATGGTAGCTTGATCTGCGAGCTCCGCTGTGAGGGGGGCTTCAGACGGAGACGGCGGCTGCCTATACATGGCTGAGGGCATTACATCAATGCCTCTTATGATACAGTGAGCCTGGGAAACCGATGGTCTAAACTCCCAAAGTGTCCGAAATGTGAATGAGGAGTAGTGAGAATTGCGAGCTGTGAGGAAAAGTTGGGCCTAAGGGACATGCCTGCTGCCTCTGCTCTAGAGTAGCAGGTTTTCCCTCCCGCCTCGTTCTACCATCACTAATCAAGTCCCCGGCTTTTCTCTAATGCACACAGGCCAGCATATCTGAGGATATCAGTGTGGCTTGGAGTTTCACAAGCGGTGGCGGCACTATTTCTGACTGCATTAATGACATCTGGAAAACTATGGAAACTACAACAATTTAGAAACAGGTGAGTGTTGTGATTGCTGCGTAATCAATGCTCTATTCCCTAGGTGAGAAAAGTATGGGATATCACTTGTGAAGGGATGCCACACCTGAGGACATACCTGCAACCTCAGCCCTAGAAGATTAAAAATAATATGTTCCCACTCTTTGAGCTCTCTGACTAACACTCAAGATCCTAACTTCATCCACACAAACAGACTTGAACTTACAATAAGATAGATGGGCCTGAGGCTATATGAGGAGTAACAGCACTCTTATGAGTAACTTTGATGGCTTCAGGTGAATTGAGGAAGTGCCAGATGTCGAGCTATGAGTGAGCTTTGCAGCTACCGCAGAGTTTGATGCTTTAGTCCTTATATCCAATTACCTTTAGTGAAGTGCCCAGGAGAATTTTGGGCCTACATACAGTTATGGTTTGAACAGCCACTCCAATCCAGGAGGCACCAGAGTCGCGTTGAGCCTTTTTGTAACGTGCTAGAATGCCCTTGCAAACTCTGTGGAATCTATGGCATGATGATGGTTTGTGCCCTCAAACAAACACAGACTTAAGCCTCATATATTGTGTCGATCGCAGCTGGGAACTCGGAGGTGCCCTAAATGAGAGGAATACCTTGACGCTCTACCTGTTTCCTCACCCCCTACTAAACATTTTACTCCTCATCTCTACAAAGCGCCTCCAAAGCTTCAATTACAATTCATCCTCTCTTAACAAAAATAAGAGCATTAGTAGAGTCCTTGAAGAAATTGGTCCCATAGACCCGCTCTAAGCTTCGGTCTCCTCCAATACTAAATGGTTTGAATATTTACTAAGATGAGAGCCGCAAAAGAGGGGAAAGGGCAACCGCCACAAACACTTGTCTTCACCTCTGAATATTTTCAGGATCGCAATCTGACAAAGATGATAAGAAATATTAAAAACATTAAGAGGTTAGTACAATAAGTCGACAATTTACACACGGCATGGATAGAATAAGCCTCCCTTCAATAAACAACAGAAAGTTTCTCATAGCCAACAGAAGACATGAGAGGAAAATTTTGAAGCTGGTTGTCACTCAGTACTCCACAAAGATATTCTGGTGAAGGAAAGGTTCATACAAGAGTAAATTACTTACTGAAAACAAATACCCCTGTTTTCTAATTGGGCTGCTTATCATAAATTCCGTAGCCGCTCTGTACCCCTGCATTGACTCAGTGCACTGTCCTGAGACTAAAAGAGTTGAATGTCCAATATCAAGCATGGAAGCAAATCCTACAAATCCCTTTTTTGAGGACGTGCTCAAACAGTCTTACAACATGTTTATGAAAAGCACTACCTCCCCAGCAGAAGGCTCACCCCATATCAACCCAACCTACACACAAGGGGAGACTATGGATCGCATATTGCAAGAAATTTCTGCTGTCAGTCGGCGGCTAGAAGTAATGGACACAAATATATCCTCATTAGCGGCAGAAGCTAAATCAATACGAGTAGACATTGCGCGGTTCCATACAAAAACAGAAGGGCTTGATCATAGGTTGACAGTTGTGGAATAACATCTCGAATCAATACAAAGCAGAGATCAAGAGCTACTGTTCCTCTGCAGTAAATTCATTGACTTGCAAGATCACAGCAGGAGGGATAATGTTAATTTTTACAGGTTTCTGGAAAGAATTGAAGGTTCAAATGCCAGAGTTTTCCTTCAAAATATCCTTCTGAATTTAGTTACCATTACTTTTGATCCTCCACTGGAAATACAGCATGCATATCGCACTGGCCCACTGCGCAAAGAATCTGCAATGCATCCATGACCACTCATTGCCTGCTTTTTAAGCCACAAGCAGACAAGGCAACTACTAGTATCAGCACAAACCCATGGTCCAATCACATATTGTTTTTTTGTGGAGTTTTATATAGTGCAAACTAGACCCGGAGGTAGCAGAGCACTTTACATGAGCACCAGTTGCGTTATACAAGGTGTTGTAAATAAATTGAGGACCCTAGTGTAAATTTTCCGATTCCTGCCCTTATATAGGTATACGTTATCCAATCCTTATATAGGCATAGAAATCCGTACCATATTTGGCCTGAGCTTTGCAGCCCAAATACGGCATGGCTGCTTCCACTAGGTTCAGAGAATCAACAATGATTTCTTGGAAAAACCCGCCTTCAGCAGCTAGGGACTTCCCCCTGCTTGAATATTGATTTATCCAAGAAATCCGGGAGTTTTCAAAGAATTGAGTCTTTGAGTAACGTTATTAAGTCCAATCATACGTCAAACTCGGCACCTTCAAGGTATAAATATGCCTAGGTTTGCCCAGACAAACACACAGTGGTTTGGAGCAGATTGGCTAACTACTTGCCCGATGCCCTGCAGCAGCAAGAGCCGAAGGAAGCCGACCCTCCAGCTGACGCACTGAGAGACGCTGTCTTTTCTCTTGCTGAGAAATCCAGCTCCAGTGTTTCCAGGCTACGCTTGCGGGTTGCTGGGAAATCGAGTCCAGAGAGAGAGAGATACAAGACCTCCTTCATTCTAAAAGCAAGGTACGGAGCTGATTAGACCCTTAGAGAATTCTTGATTAGATTCTTGGCAAGAAATACTAAACCTAAACTACTCCTCACTTACCTCTTCCCTTGTGCTAGGCTTAGGTCAGGTACACCTGGGGAGGCGTATTTTAGAAGCACCAGTTGAGTACTTTTTGCCATCATTTTAACTTTGCATGTATTTTATCCGTTTTAAGGCAATTTATGGCTTATAAACCCTATCATGCTTTTACAGTACTACTTTATAATACTGTTCGTATTTTATACTCTGTACTTTATTACCGGTATTATGATTGTATCAGTACATTTCTTATGCTTGAGAAAGAAGACTGTTCAATAAATACTTTTATTGAAAACGCCCGTCTCTCTATTTTTCTCAGCACCTCTGATGAAACAAAGCATGCACGAATGACTGAGTAAAATAGCTATCTATTGTTTCTGCGAATCTAGCGATTGATTTCTTATTCTTGGGAAACAAAGTTGTCATGTTTATGCGATTGTCAGAAACTAATCCCTTCTTGTAAATTCGAGAAAGTTTCTAGTGACCTCTGAGTTAGCTGCAACTCACAATTAAGTCTAATATATACGATAGAGACCTAGTCGACTTCAGTCCTATGTCTAAACTATAGTATATGTTATTCCAATGCGCAGAGCCTATTGGGAATATAGGAACTACACTACAAAGAACACATTCATTTTCTTTATGATGGGCATGAAATCTGCATCGCAGCTGATGTCACCAGAGAGACTAATGATTGCTGCGAGGCATTCCTATAAATGAGACCTCAATTATGCCAATGAACATCAAGTATGGTCTCTTTGAACCTGCCGGCTACCGCATCACCAAAGATGGAATCTCCAAAGATTAATATGACCCTGAGGTCCTCCGCCTCTTCACAGACCGCTTGACCCACACGAAATGGAAACACAGCACTCTACTCCAGAACCAAAACAAACTAATTCTTCCATGCAGGCATCAGGCAATACACAACGGAATATCAGCAACCCACGAGATCTCGAGACGTCTACTCAAATTCATGAGGACAAGGCTTCGGCCCCTAAAATTGTGTCTGCCTTTACTCAGGAGCAACATAAAGACAAATCTCGTTCTCCCCTAAAGTCTGCTTAAGATGTAGAATGAGACTGGGTTGGGCTAACTCATAGTCTTGGTCATAGTCATAGCTATGATTGCATTTAATGCAATCATAGCTATGACTATGAGAAAGCCTTCTTTAATCAAACTCTAGGTCAGTGGTAGAGTTTGATGATCTCAAGATACTGAGAAGAACGAAAATGCCTAGCCACTGGATAGCTGAGTATTACCTATGCTGATTTGTTCTCATTATAGTAATTATACTAACTTTGATAAATGTGTTGATTATTTTGCTTATTTCAGCATGTCACTCATACTAATTAAATGTAAGCCTTTATTGTTGTTGTTGCAGATTTATGTGAAGTAATTAACATTGTTGCTGACAGTCTAATTTCACATGATTTTGATTGTATTATATACATATATGCAATCCTTTCAACTCAGAGGAGGAATAGTATGTTACAATGTTACACTGCGATACTCCCTTCTTGTCAATACTACACATACTCTGATGTGTACAGTGTACTTGCCCTTTGGTTTTGTATTTTTTTGCCATTGCCCTGCGGTTAAAAGTTCATGATCCCTTGTGTCGCACAACAGCCGGCATTCCTTACTCCCTAACCACCCTTCCTCATCTTCTTTTTACTTTTTACTCCTAACACTTACCATTATTCCCCTCCCCCTTCCATTTTCCCTTTAACAAATTGTATTACACCACATCCTCTTTTCTGTGATACGAGTCTAGCCCCACACTTCTGTCATCACTCTCCCGACTAATTTACTGGATTATATCACTCTTGTTGTGAACCAGGGTTTCTCCTTCCATTATTCATTCCCCCCTCCTCACTCTTTTCTTCTCTCTCTCATTTTTCCTTCACAGAACTAGGAAAACCTCATGAACACTCTCCGACATATTTTGACATACTTATAGCAATCTGTCCCTCTGACATGGTCACCACTCACTCACTTCATGTAACAACTTGGAATGTCCATGGATTAACACATTAAATCAAAAGTAAAAAAATACTCTCCTATTTACAAACAAAACAGGTGGATTTGGCACTTCTTCAGGAACCCCACCTTTATGCTACAGAATCTGACAAATTGCTCAGGTAATGGGTGGGAAAGGTGATCCACAGTAGTGTACAAGGGGGAGATGCTCCAGACGCGAAACCCCCTCGTAAATGTGGAGTAGCAACCCTTATTCGTAAATCTCTTCCGGTGATAGTGTTAAAAACCTGAACGGATCCAGATGGGTGATACGTCTTTACCAAACTACGAATTGGGGAAACTCATATTTGCATTGGTTCAGTCTATGCCCCAACTGGTCAAAATAATTGTTCTTTCTTCAGTTGAATCATCTTCTAATATAGATAGGCACTTCACAATTACTTACTGCAGGGATTGGAACCTAGAAGAGACCCAAATCTGGACAAAACATGCCCTTTATATAGGAGCAACGCGGCAGACAGAGCTTTGATGGACGATATTTTGGCAGACAATGGTTTGTTAGATCACTGGCGTCTTTCTCATCTGGCAGATGTAGAATATACTTTTACTTGTCCTATCCATGGCACACTCTCTCACCTTGATTACTTTCTGGTCTCTCAAAATGTAGTACAGTTGATTCAGGAATCCCATATTCTAGAGGCAGCACTTTCTGATCATTCCCCAGGCCACAATAACTAGACCTCAAGACATTGTGAACAAATTTGTCTCTTTACACCACTGGGATGCAAGCTGATGGTGATAAGCTAGATACCTTCTTTACAATGGCAAACTTCAGAGAACTTCTAGAGGGAGAGATCAGCAAAGAGGTGATCTCGCATGCAAAAGCCAATTTACCCTGCCATAAGGCCCGGGGGGAAGATGGCTTCCCTGCGGGATTTTACCAATGGTCGGGAATGGAATTGGTGATTTTCTTCAGACTGCGTTTCAGAAAGCAGAGCATAAGGCTTCTTTGGGTCCCATAGCTAATAAAGCTGTAACCACTGTCCTACCCAAACCTGGGAGAGACCCCCTACTTTGTGGCAGTTACTGTCCCATATCAGTATTACATTTTGATATCAAAATTCTGCCCAATGTCCTAGCTTCCCTTCTACACAAAGTCTTACTCTTCTTGATTCACCATTCACAAGTAGGATCTGTTCCAGGAGGCTCTACTAGGAACCACCTCCACACTCTGGCCCACACGTTATGATCTGCCAAATACCTCCAAAATGACGCACTAGCTTTGTCACTTGACATGGGGAAGGTGTTTGACTGTATTGAATGGGAATATCTTTTTAAAGTATTAGAAAGGTTCAGACTGGGTGACAAGTTCATAGTCAAAATACGTAATATTGTTACACGATAATCCTACTGCAAAGGTAAATTGTGGGGGCTCTGTGTCAGAACCATTTCCAATCCATAGAGGAACTTATCAGGGGTTCCCCCTTTCCCCACTCCTCTGCCCTTAAGCTATGGAGCCTTTATAGAAGCCACAATACATCAAGCTACCAATGTTGCAGGCATACACCTTCCGACGGGAGAATCTGAACTCTATTTTTACGAGGATGACATTATACTTACACTCACAGATTTGCCTCGTTCTCTATCATCCATACTTCAAATTATAGAGGATTTTTCTTCCTTTTCTGGTTACAAAATAATTTGGGACGAAAGTGAACCACTGTCCATTTCAGAAAAGACCACAAAAGCGGTCATACATGGGTTTCCCTTTCACTGTCAATCCTTGTGACTCAAATATTTAGGTATACTGGTGAACAAAGGGTTGAAAGGGATGATTGTAGATAACTTTAATCTCATGATTATCCAGCTGCAACACAACTTTGATAAATGGAAGGCACTGGGGCTCTCAATGTGGGTTAGAGTACAAGCCGCAAAGAAAGTCACCCTCCCACCTTTCATATACATTCTTTGTATGTTTCCCCTTCCAATTCCTCTGACCACTCTGTGCTTAATAGATTCTAAGATACAATTCTTTATATGCAATTCAGCTAGACCTGGCCTAGCAGTGCTGAAACTAAAGGCTCATCGCTTTTGCGGAGGAATGAGCTTCCCTCAGCGGACCATTATGCCCTTGCACTACAGTTATCACAAATGGCTTAAATGATATCAAAAACCCCTGACATGTCTCAATGGGTCATATAGAAAGGCCTCTTCTATCAACAGAGACAGACCTTTCCACTGTATATGGGACACGGACTAGTAATAATGATCCCACCAATCCGATTTCATCAGCTATGAGCAGGTTTTATGCAACAAGCACATCAACTGATGGGTTCAAACCCTCAAATCCATGGAAAAGCTCCTTTATGGGCTAACGCGTGCATATGCATTAATAAACAAACAATATCCTGGCCCCTATGGAAGGCAGCAAGCATTCATAGCCTGGACCAGCTTCTCTATGATGGTGATCTTAAGATATTTTCACAAATGCAAGAGGAATTTGGCCAACCTTCCCAACAATACAGGAAATACACACAACCTCAACAATGCTTGAGGAGGGGTTAGGACTGCATCCTTGGGTGTTACAGACTTCACAAGTAGTAGCATACCTACATATCTGGGGAAAACTTAAAGGGGTCATGTCCGGATTATATGAAGTACTCACATCCCACCTATTTTTGCAACCCCTATTACAAGATTTGCACACCAGATGGCAAACCACATTATCAGTCTCATATAAGGATGATGAATGGATGGAGATCCTAGTCGATTTGAATAAGAGCACCCGTGAGTCAAGACTGACATTTTGTCTATTCAAAATAATTCATGACTGGCACTGATCACTAACAAAACTACATAGCACAGGACTACTTCCCCATGCTAACTGCTGGAGATGCTAATGCTGCTTGCGACATAACCCATATTATTTGCGAATGTACGTTAATACAACCTTTTTGGGCCTATGTGGGTAAGACCTTACATAATACAATGCCTTTACACCTTCCACTTACTTCTGCCAGTATCCTCCAAATTGATTTGCATCAATCACAAGCGCTCTCAAAACCTCAACGTCGACTCCTATACACAGCTTTAGCCACAGCCGAGATATGTATATTATGACAGTGGAGATCACCAAACCCACTGTCGCAGGAGGTGTGGTAGGTAGCCATGATTCATCTGGCTTCTTATGAACGAGTCATATACAATATCCAGGATCAGATTGATTTGTTTCTTCAGGTATGGTCACCCTTCCTCGGGTCAGGAAACGATAATAATACAATTTCTACAGTGAATAACCCAAATTATTTAGTGATATTATCGAACACCAGTTGATGTTTTCACAAGTAATATACTGGTAGTTGCCCCTTGTTCTTAGAGCTTATCTTTCACATTAGCACTTGTTCTAGGCTTACATATATCTTCACCTTCACCTTCTCCTTTCTTCCACATGGTCAATTTAGTACTGTTCTGATTTACCTATCCTGCATTCTTTATATACATTACTATTTTCATCTCCAGTCATATATCTCAACAACCCCTTTATTTTCTATTACACACCTTTTATTTATATAACTCTATCCGCCTCCTATCAACCTCTCCTCATACCCTTCCATCCTGGCTCTGCAACACTATAACAACGGGGATGCAATACTCCGTACTTCTCCATACCTTACATAGAGGCTGAGTAGTAATCCTACAGAAAGAGACTTATAATATTTTACTTTTCCTACGATATTTAATCCATCCCCCCCTTCCCTTTAGGCTGGTAGCTACACGTTGGAGAATGGTAAGTATTCACCCAGAGCCACCAATTGCTATTACCAATCCATAAGCATTATTAAAAGTATACACAGATTTCATTCCATTGTACAATATTGCCACACATAAGACACCTTAAGTCCTCACATTTACATTTACATCCGGCTAATAGTATTTTTCATATTCCAATGTTCTAATATGGCTTATTAGAAATATTTTTCCATAGAAATGTATTATCTGATCAAAGGCTACCAGTCTTACTTTTTCATACCTTAGGCTAGTACTGATTTTGCTAATATTGTTGTATTTACAAGTTCTTTGATTTTCTTGTTTTACTCCATTTTCCCTTCTCTCTTCCCTTCCTCTCTGGGCTGGTTAACTATTTAACTATTTATCTATTTATATGTTCTCTTTAACCATTAAGAGATTTAAGTCACATATGCTTTTTATTAATTTACTCAACTACTTACTGTAAAATGTGACTGAAGTCATTGTTTTCATGATGATATTTTATGCAATTTTTTTATAAATAATGACAACACAAAAAAATAAACTACTCATAAAGTGCCCTAATCCATCTGCACCTGCACGTTATGGCTCTTTGTACTATCTTGTATTCTATGCTCTATTTATGGCTTAGGTGTCCTTTTTGCACACCTCCCCAGACACTCACCTCTCCAGTAAATTAGTCTGCTCAATTCTGTGTTATGAATGTCTAATTAATTGTGATGCTGTACAAGTCACTTGCACTCTGTATGGCTTTTTGCACCAATCTGTACTGTACAATATTTATTGCTCAAATGCTTGTTTGCACAGAAACTCATACCCTCTTTGTATTTTTGAGAGGCATAGGTGTCTAGCTAATGTCTTCCATTGTGTGGTATGAAAGGTTTATCAATTTTGGTGGTTCATTGCAACCTTGCTCCTTCCTTGGTTATAAATGCAAAGTAAAATAAGTAAATAAATAAAGGATCCAGATGCAGTGGATGAGTCAGAGAAAGACTTAATTAAAGTATATAATGTAGGCAAGAGAAGCATGGAAAAATGAATATAAAATTCAGCTGTATAACCATAGGGTCCTGGAGCTTTATCTTTTTTGAGAGATAGAGCAAGATACAATTCTGTAGAAGAGATATTGTCTTCTAAGGAAGCAACATTTATTTTAGAATGATTCAGTTTTTGAACAGAGGATAAATACTGTGAAATGTTATGCTTCTGTGGTTTATGCTTGGGTGTACATAATTTAGTATAAACTTTTCAAAATGTGTTGAAAATGTCTGAATCCTTGGAATAAGTGATCATTATCATCTATAATTGATTCAATGTATAATTTATTTTTTTAATTTTAAGGTAATAACTCTCCAGACTTGGCTTGACCTGCATAATATTTGCCATTGGATTTAAGAAGATGAGGCAGAATCAGTAGATAGTTTATTAAAATTTAGCTCAGGTGTTATAAGTTATGGCATGGAGTGTTGTGTGAGTGAAGTATGATTAATACGCTTAAGATGTTTGATTTCATCAAGTAGTCATGTAGAATGAGTCTGAAAATGTCTCCATTTCTTAAGGACAATGTTAGTGATAAAATCACGAGCAGAGGCTTGAAAAGCATCCCAGATTATAAGAAAGGGAGTCAATATGGAAATATTAAAATGGAAATATTAGTTAAAAAAGGAAGTAAAAGAAGATGTAAAAGTGGTGTTCAAATACAATGAATTAATAAATCTCCACCTTATCGGGGAAACGTGTTTAGGTAAAAGATCCACGTAAATCGAAACTGGAGCATGGTCAGAAATCAGAATGTTGCAAATGCCTGCAGCATGTAGAGATTGGGTGAGATGATGTGAAATAAAAATAGGATCTATCCTAGATTGTGTGTGATGAACTGGGGAAAAATAAGTATACTCTTTTAGAGGGAAGAATTGCTTAATCGACAAGCATCTGTCAAGTGACGTTAATGAAAGGTATGTACAAATGCCTTTTGTGATATATTTGGAATATAGTGTGGTGATGAGTATCTGTCTAAAAAGGGACCAACTAAATGGTTGCAGTCCCCCGCTAATATCAAGTTGTCATCTGGATGTTGTAAGAGTTTCTGGGCAATATTGGACAAAACTTAAAATCAGGAGCATTGGGGACATAAACACTGAACAAAACAATTGAAACCTTATTGATGCATAACCTAAGCAGTAACCATATCCCCTCTAAATCCACTTCTTGTGATATCAATTGGACTTTTATGGATTTGTGACATAGAATCATACCTCCATTTTTTTAGCAATGGCAAGCAAAAAAAATACTTCACCCACCCAAACCCTGCGTAATTTCATACATTCATGTTCCTTAACCTCATAGATGCTAGTAAACATCCCTCCCCAGTGCTGCGCTGTCCATTGGAACCAGTGCTGAATGGACGTCCAATGGTCGTGCGCAGCACTGGGGAGGTAGTGCTGCCGTCGGCCAACGCACCGACGCAGCACTTAAGGGGTTAAAATGAGACTCTTGCAGAAAAGCAAATTGGACATTAAGGGGTCGATTAGGATCGCGGACGGACTTGCGTCTGTCCGCGACCCCAGAGCAGGAGGGAACCTCCGCATGGCATGCGGAGTTCCCTCCTGTGCAATTAGGATGTGACCGCCACCCTGGCGGTCACATCCTCTATTTTTAACATTGCAGCGGGTGCAGCTTCAAGCTGCACCCGCGGCAATGTTAAAAATGCACGCATTGCATTTGCATGCAGAAAGAGGCAGGCACTGCACGGTGCCTGCCGCTTTCTGCATGCAAATGCAGGGGGGTACCATAGGTACCCCCCATGTGCACCCCCCTCCCCCCCTTCACCTAGGGGGCCCGCAACGGGCCCCCGCAGTGAAGATCCGTATGCTTTTCCACTGCGGAAAACCCGCCGCGGAAAAGCACTTTTTAAAGCCCATCCTGATATGGCGGACGGTGTCTGAGAGACACCGTCACCATATCAGAGCTTTTCCGCCGCGGTTGTAAGCCGACCGCGGGGGAAAAGCTGCAGACGGAAACCAGGACCCACCAGCCATCCTAATGTGGCGGTGGGTCCTTGGTCAGTCCGCTGCGGTTTTTCCGCATCCTCTGGGCCGGCGGTGGCTTCCGCCGGCCCCGAGGATGCGGAAAAACCGCAATCATAATCGGCCCCTAAGTTTGGAGAAGTGTGTTAGGAGTAGTTGGTATTTGCTAGGAGAATTTAAACCTCTGACATTCCAAGAAACCAATGTAAAAACTTTTGAAAAAGAGCATTACATTTGAAGCAATCAGACCTTTAAATAAGAAATATATGGATTATAATAAAAATACCAGCATGTAATATGACATATATCTTTAAAAAAACAATAGAATATGACAATAAAAACTGTACATTAAAGGAAAGGGTTAAAGATAAGAAAGAAAAAAAGGAGTGAAGAGGAGAGGGAGGAAAAGGATAGAATCAAACAAAAAGAAGATAAATGAAAGATAGAGGGCAACAATAGAGGTAAACATACCTACATATGATGCTGATGAGGATAGGGAAACCACATGAGAGGACAAGGCGTCTAATCCCAGAGGGAAGGGAGGAACACGAAGGGCAGTATAACACAATTACAGGCAATAGGAACATAAGACAAAATAGTACTGCCCTGTAAGAGAAAGAAGTCAAATAAACAAGTAACAATAGCAACATATATTTACAAAGAATTCTACTCAAATTTTGAAAACTGACATATGAAAGGAGAAAGCAAGAGGACATCATTTACATATCCTTATGAAGAATGAGCTGATGTAGTGATGTCCATGTTTTCTGCTCTATGAGATAAAAGAAAGTCTCTCAAGCAAGACAGATCTTCGTACATTGTTGCATTGTTATTGTACATGACTTTAAAAAGAAATCAATGAAAAAGCCCAAAACGTGCCCCAAGAGAGTGAAGCATCTGTCACATGGTTAAGAACTCTAATTGTTTATCTGCAGTATTTTCAGTGTAGTCTTGAGAGAAGAATAGATCATGTCCCAAATAAGAAATGCATTTGAGTTGCCTTGCTGCTGATATAACCTGCATTAAATCTGTGTACTGTGTAGAAAATACAATATGACTCCCTGACATTTTCTTGAGGTGATCAGAGCCCTAAAGGATCTGTGGTAGGAATGTTTTGAAAAATGAGATAGGATTTGATCCTTTGGCGCCTTCAGGTAAACTATAAAACTGAATGTTATTTCTTCTAATACAATTTTCTAAATCTTTGACCTGTTTGCGCAGGGTAGTTACATGCTCCGGGAGAAAATTTACCTTGGAAGGAGTTTCTGTAAAGCTGGAGATTTACTGCTGCACATTGTATACTCTTTCTTCCATATGAGACCACCTATCAGTAAGATTCTGCAACTTAACATCAGTCTCTCCCATAAAGGGGCACAGAGCTCTTACTTCTTCCAATAAGAGGTCAAAAGAGGCATAAGGAGGAAACTTAGTGAGTGACAGTGGGTCTTTCTTAAGTATTTTAGTTGAACCTTCACCAGCCCTAGATTGTAAAGCATTGATAAGACTCTCTCATCTTGGTACCCTTTGAAAGCACAGGGGAAAACGTAAAATTCTTGCCTGAGTAGAGTCTAGTTGTGTATCTTTGACTCTTTAGTCTGCCCATAGACTACAGACAGTGGAAAAAAGAGTGTAAGCATTGGAGAAACTACCTCTGAGATCTGCAACTCAAAATCGCAGTTACACAGTGAAGATTCCATTTACAAAAGTGAAGTAATACAGTTGAAGAGCATGTTTGAGTTGCACTGCACTTGCCAATATGAGAGTTAGCGCAAAATCAGGAAGATTTGCATTCTACAGAAGCATAACTCCAATTTTTAGGCACCATCAATTACCTCAAATACAAAAAATTCTCATATGACTTGCGAATTGAAGTGTTTTCCTATACGCATAGTGTTGCTTACTGCAAAGCTTTTCTGAGCACAAAGGAAATAGAAATAAATAAGAAATAGAAATGCTGACTTGTTACAAAATATATATTTGAGCTCCACAGCATGAATAGCCAAAATATGTAGGAAAATTAGCTGCTAATGGTAATGAGGACACAGGCAAAAGAAAACAAAAGAAAAAAAGACTGCTAATTCTCTTCAAAGTCTGCCAGAGCAGAGAGGTATAGCAACTTAAGGAGAAACCTCACTTGAAAAAGACATGTAAATGTGCCACAATAACAAATGCCAATGTCTGTATTACATGCTGAACATTAAAGTCACCAGTCTAATAAAAATGCTCTCAGAAGCGCTCCATCATGTGCACTGTGCATCTCTTCCAAGTGGGCACAAAATGTTGGCCATGTGTGTGAGGGAAAAAAACGTGTTGCCGGTATTTAAGTTAAGACGATCGCTAAAAAACAAAATGCAACATCCTGCCTACTTCAACGATAGTTTTCCTGCTCAGGGGTCATTGCATGCTGAGGAAGCCACAGGTGAAATGCTGTGTCAGGTGCCATACCTCGGATTCTCAATGGTGCACCACCATCTTCTCTGGCATCAAGCCATGCTCCCCTCTAGGTTCTGAATTCTAATAGTAGAAAAATACCAAATATGGCACAGTGTCATTCCACAAAAATATGAGATCAACTTATGTTTGTGAATTTCACTGCCTTTAATAAAAGCTGTATAGATGGAATGTGTGTAATGTTAGCATTTTCTTTCATTTTTGAAAAACACACCCACATACATTTTCAGTAGGTTAATTAATCAGCATGGACCAGACAACCTGGCATTAATCATGCCATCCCCTAAAATGTGATCTTGTGATAACACTGCTGCACAGGAATACAGAACAGCTTATGCCTTTAAGAGAGGGCATGATGTACATCTTGCATTGGCTGCAGTCCATTGCTCATATTCTGTGAGGACCTTAGTTTGCTACTTCATAGGATATTTGCTGTGACTGATAGATGATGCATTCATTCTACGTATTTAATGCCACCCACATATAGATGTCCACATTATTGGTGCTTATGATAAAGGCTTCATGGCAGTGAGATAATTAGTGACAAGCACTCCTGCTCATTTCCATTAACTTGTTGCTCCTTGTGCTGCACAGCATATGATAGCATGAAATGCCCAAAGTGGCAAAGCAATTTAGAAACGACTTGAGTTTTCAAGATTCCATAATGGCATTTTGAAAGTAATTCTTGCTAGGACCTGACAATATCACAGAGACCCACATACTTTCCATAATAAGTACCAAGAAAAACTCATGTTTTCTGTGTATTTTCATTTCTTTCAGCTGATTTCAAAGTGAAGTGATTATGATAAAATATTTACAAAGCAATCAAATTAATTGTTCTTGTGAATGTGACATCTCATTTTTCTATTTTTCATATTTATGGGAAAATAAGAGTATTCCAATTGAAATTCTGATTTGAAAGTATATTTTCTGATAAGTGCCATTCTTACATTATTTTCTGTCTTACATATCTTCCCTTAAAGATGTAAGAGTGCAGGGAACGACATAATAGTTTCTTGCATTGTAAAACTACAATTCATTTCAAATAAAAAATGTTGATCAGTGGCAATTTCCCATAATGATTTGGTGTTGGGACAGAAAATGATTCTCTGAATGGCTATGGAGAGCGTGAGCAACTACCTCAGTTTCACCACAGCACGTTTTATAGGTATTTGTTCTTGACAGGTATGTATATCTTTTGATGTCTTTCTGTAACACGGAATGCAACTCAGAGGGGACTCTGTGGTGTGTAGTGGCACACCATGTGCATTCTCATTTTGCTAGGCGTCTCAGTGGGCTGCTGAGGACTGGCAATGTTGGTAGCAATAGCTTATATTGGCAGGACAGGCATTTATTCCCCTGACCCTACAAAGGAAAGTCGCCTTCTGGCCTCTTTTGTAATTGTATATTGGCCTGCTAGCCCCCTGCAAGTAGGGCCTTCTATCCATCCATGTGGTACATGGATGCTTGAGTATATGTGCAATGTCTGTGTGTAGAGTTTGTGCAAAGAGACTGTCTGTTGCATGTCACTGTGGCTATAGAGGAATCCAGTTTGATTTCTTGAGACCAGAGCAGTAAATAAGATAAAGAATGTAGAGAACCCCAAACTGCAATATGAATTGCAGGGCTACTCTAGGACACGGGACCAAACTTAAGGTTGTCACCTAGTTACTATAATTTTGTCTGTTTTCCATTTTAATCGTACAGAGATAGATTAGGTAATATTCATCTTGGGAAGGGGCATTTAGTCTACCAAGCTTTTTCTCAGTTAATTTTGTTCTGGTTTTGATATTGCCGCAGGTTATTTGATAGATCGAAGTGGAAGTCCCTTTATCTTCTGGAAACCTAGAAAGGCGAAGACAATTGGAAAGGGCTAGTGCATTATAAGATTTATGTAACTTGGTCTTAACTAATGCTACTTTAACCAATGGGTACTTGCAAACATTTTCCGACCGCAAAGTACTGTCTGTGGCATGCCCAAGGGCTGCACTGATGCCAGCAATATGAGGGTCATAGTGATGAAAGGTGGACGTAGGGGGACCCACAGCGGATGCATGGTGTGGACAACAAACTGAGCCAAACGGAGCCTGTCCACCACCAACGCTCTATTTTCATGCACCAAGAATTAGAAACGAATCATCAACTTCTAATGTAAAACATGAGATAGTCATCTGGTGGCTGAATTGCAAAATGTGAAACCAGAAAACCTGGAATCAGTCCTGGCTTCTCCACCTGACAGAATTGTGTGATCCTAGGCAATTAGTTAATTTTACTTTGTCTCCTATTTCTTCATTACCACATATGAATGTCCCAATAAATATACAAGTTCAGGGTGTGTGCTGTACATAATGTTCTCTTGTATTTTATTTAATAAACTATAATATTGCTCCACTTATATAACCAAGGTTACACACAAGGTGCACCTGACAAATTACTTGCCTCTTGGTTCACTAATGGCATTGTTTTCAGAACGTGGGCAGCATGAATGTTTGCAAGATCATGTTTAAAAACTATCACTGCTAATAAATGCCTCTCATTGCAGTGATATAATATGATCTACTAACACATGTTCATAAAATACACTTTTTGGAAGTTTGCAGAGAGTTTATTGGTTATTAAATGTCTATTGCAAGATGTCTTTTAGGTTTTAAAGGTGTTCCTAAAGATAAGCTGCCAAGGGTATTTTTCTTTTCTTCTTTACGGTTACTTTAGTTAACGTGCAATGAAAATAAATATTCCCGTTTTTTTCACAGCTTGCTGAATGTTCCTGATGTTCAAGTGAACAGGAGCCCAGTGTTTCTGTTCACCAGGGGGCCACAATTAAAGGTATTTGAGTAGCCTTGCTTTAACCTATATGAAAGAGTGTCCAAAATGAATGGAATAACTGTTCTGCAACCCGCAGGAGATGATAGATAGTCAATGAAGGAATATTTTGAGTTCGGTCCGACCCATTTTACCTCTAATCAGAAGATTTTAGCAAGGACTTTTCCCTTTCTAAAATAAAAATTATTTAATATTAATGTAGGTGGCATCCCTATATTAGGGGTTTACTATAATTCTTCAGAAACTGCAAATACTGTAGAGTCCCTATGTTCAGTTTGTGTCTTGCTGAGAAATAGTATTAGTATGCATGTCTATTATAGAAGTGAATGCACTGACAGTTACTTGCAGGGGGAATTAAATTTTAAACTTATCAATTACATTATACATAAAAAACTATGGCATCACTGTAAGAAACATACCTGTAGGGTAGAGGCTGATGGAGGAAAATCGTTTTTAGGTCTCGCCTAGCAGCAGCATGCTGCTTAGGCAAAAAGACCTTTAGCCATCGCTTTGGCTTTTCAGCCAAAAAGGTGCACGCGTTCCATTGCCTTCAATGGCAACGCATGCACTTCTGGCGATTCACTTTCGGGAGCGAGCGAGGCCATATGGTAGCAATTATTGCTCCTGGCACTGCTCGCTCCAGCAAGTGAAACACCTGCTTGTTTCCTGCCTGTTGCTGGTGGCTAGTGTTTACCTTTGTTTGATTTACTCCGTCTACTGGTGTCTGAATAAGTTTCTGACGCATTTTGTTTTGTCCACATAGAGAATAAAAGCACGTTTGTCGTGGGATTTGTGGCCAGACACGACCCCTTGAATATACATGCTGGCCAACTAACAGAGATGTGTGAAAGCTCCAGTTTGCTCTCTCCCCCCGTCCCCGCTCATGTCTGCTTATCTGCAAGCCCACCGTGGTGCCCAGTGGCACAGACCTGGGCATCCACTTTTTGTGAGGGTAGCCATGGCACCCACACGCCGCTGCAATGGCATGAGAGCGTCTCGCGGGTAGAGCCTGAGCAGCTGCTGTGGCGCACCCATCCCTGCGACAGCTCCGTCTGCAGCTGCTTCTCACATGCTCTTTAGCGCCCCATCAACCGCCGCCGTGACGGACAGCAGTCTAGTTAAAATGCTGGACATGCGCAGATCCCAGTTCCCTCTTCATAACAGAGGTAAACATTCCAGCTCCTAGCACTGCACGCCAGCACGGGGCGGCTTTCAATGGTGCAGCAGGTGCAGTGGCACCGGGGCAGAGAGACTGAAGGGGCCCTCTGCCGCAAACTGCTCTACTCTGCTACCCAATGAACAGTCAGGGAGTCGTTGTTGCTTACAATTTGGCCAACTTAACCCTTGCCGCTCCATTACGCTTCGGCTCGCCCAAGGATGGCTTGTGCAAGGAATGGAACTAATTTCGGCAAAATTCTTCCAGGATTTCCAGCATGTCTAGGTTCCTTCTTAAATCCTCTAGTGAATCAATTGTGATATTAATTACATTATTGTATTTTTTCAGAGGTCATCCCCTTTTTAAGGTCAAACCCGTCCTGATGAATGTGAGCACTTCCCTAAAGACAAATTGAATATTTTTCACGGGGGACTCGGCGCTACCAAACAACACAGTTTGTTTTGTGGGAGTTGTAGTTTCTTTATTTGCACTGTGTGTGTATCTGGGGTATCCAAAGCCGAAATTGCTGTTTTCTAAAAAAGCAAACACTCAGGGGGCGTGGCTAGCAGCCAAGCATGGAGGCAGCCTAACGTGAGAGCTCCTGAAGGCACTGTGGCCTTTTCATAAATCCGACACCTTTATCCGCTATCTTGCTCGCCTGAAGCGGTGGCGATCAGGTCCGGACACGAAGCGGTGTCACCGGTCCAACTTTCCAATAAATCTGAAGACCGGAGCCGGCCGCACTCCGCGCGGCCAATTCTGGGCCTAACGGCGGAGGGACAGCACCGGCCTTGCGTGGTGCGCTGGCCCGGCGGAAGTGAGGCCGAGCCGGCCTGGGAGGGCGAACACGTCCCGGCTCCTGCCCGGAAAAACGGAACATCGCCGAGGGCTATCGACTGGTGGCAAAGCCCTACGGAGTCCACACAGGCATCGGCACGTCACCTGTGCGGGGCTGGCGACGACACACATACCATGGAGCAGCAGAGTCTGGAGCGCGCCGAATCCTCACCTTCCGTCTCCCCCCCCCCGGAGGCCTGGCATGTGGCGCGAGACGGCGACCTTCGCGTCTCATCGGCCCGCAGGATCGAGGTGGCAGCAAGCCCCGATCAGCAGTAAGGAGCATTGGTGCCCCCGGGGGACGAGGAAGCATAGTGGAGGTGGTGACGCACACGGGGACCCACGGAGGAGGCTCGGGCCCACATATTGTCCCAGACACGGCAGCCAGGTGCAGGGGGGGACACGGATCCTATCTACCAGGCGGGAGAGCTTGTTGCCTGCCTGGCCCATAAGCGGGGGTGCGGCCGCCGAGAACCGGGCCCTCTGCCGTCAGGTGTACAGACGCGAAGAGGTCCTGCCCAAGAGACCCCACCTGGGGGCCACCGAGACTGTCCATGCGTGAGCGGGGTCTATTGAGGGGCATAAAACGCAAACCACGAGACGCGACCCACAGTGAAGCGCACAGAAGCACGCGCAGTGACCGCAGGCTCTGCCCGACAGCGCTACCACGGCAGGTGAGGCCCATAAAGTAGAGGTGGGAAAGGTGATACTCCACTAACGCGTGCCGGCCTACTGCTCCCTGGTTGGTGACTAGGAACTGCGAGGCAGGTCAGAGCGCTGTTCGCGACTCCGTGGGACAAGGCTACGGATTCCGCGAGCCCCAGAATCATGGCGGGAAAAGGAACTAGAAGCGGGTCCACGCAGGCCAAACTGGACAAATTTGCCTATGGACAGCAAAGTCAGCCACACAGTACGGGGCGCAACTCCACGGGTAATGCCCATGACGCAGAAGGAAACAAAAAAATCACGTTGGAAGACATTATGAGAACCCTCTCAGAGGTTAAAACAACAGTGGGCGCCATCTCCTCCGAGGTCTCGTTGTTGCGGGCGGACTTTCACAAAATGGCGGAAAGGGTGTCTCAGGTGGAGGTGGTCACAAAATCGCTCGTGGAAGACACGTCGGACCTGCAAGTGGCCATGGAGCGCATGCAGAAAGTCACCAAGCTCCTGCACGATAAGCTGGACGACCAAGAAGGGCGCTCGCGGCGCAACAACGTGCGCATCCTTGGATTTCCAGAAACAGAGGGAAAAGGGGCCATGGACCTCTACGTGGAGGATCTTATAAAGAACAAACTGCAGCCCAAAGGCCTGTCCCACTTCTTTTCGGTAGAGAGGGCGCACAGAGTTCCGCCCAAGACGGGCGCGGCGCCGAGGCCGGTGCTGGCAAGGCTTTTTAACTTCCGTGACAGGGACGCAATCCTGCAGGCGGCGCGAACCTCACCACCGGTGAAGATCCAAAATGCAACTTTAGCTTTCTTCCCGGACTACACAGCGGAGGTGGCCAGGCGTCGTAAATCGTTCACGGAGGTGAAAAAGGCGCTACGAGATAGAGAATTGCCGTACTCCATGCTATTTCCAGCTAAATTACGGATTGTGGCCGAGGGAAAGACATGGTTTTTTGACACGCCGGAGGTGGCGCAGGAATGGCTGGAGGGCTGGAGGCCAGCAGGACGGCGACACCGCTCACAGCGGGACCGGCCGTCCCAACGTGCCGGTGAATCGATGAACAACCAGACCTCTCAAGCGCCCCGTCAAGAGGGAGCGGAAGAAACGGAATCAGAAATTGAAAGGGACCCGCTGGACTCTGGACAATTGGCACCGGTCTGAATCCGGACTGAACTCATTGGGGACTGAGTGTGCCGCGGAGAGCCTTGGACCTGGCGAGGCTGAGTAGGGTGGGCACAGGCAGTGCCCATGGGAGACTCACCGACCCCACGAGCAAGTAAGATGGTTGGGGAAGGACTGAAGCACTCTGCAAAGTTGGGGAAACGGGCGGGGGTCTGTCCGTGGAGCAGGGTAGCAGGGAGGGGGGATGGGACTGTAAAAGTTTTGTTAGATTTCAAGTTCTTGTTAGTTGTCATCACTCAGCATGCACACTTTTCTACTACCTCGAATGTCGCCAGCTTCCCACATAGTGTGGCGCGAAATAATACTTGTGCCTACCCTATGGGCACACTACATGCGACATTCTCACGTCGACTCAATGGCCAGGCCGCTTCATGACTTGCCCGCTGAGGGCTCCCCTGTAACGACGATGGGGGTTCCCCCATTACGCATGCTAACCTGGAATGTCAGAGGCCTGGGTGACAAAATAAAAAGAGGCTTGGTACTGCAAGCCATAAAGCGACAGAGCCCAGACCTGGTCCTCTTGCAAGAAACTCATCTCGCGGGGTCCACCTGCAGGGCACTTCATAGGCGCGGCTACACAATGGCGATCCATGCAGAATTCACCACCGGCTCCAGGGGGACGGGAATACTGGTGAAAAAAACTTCTCCCTTTATCATAACACATCGCGAGGAGGATGACCAAGGCCGCTTTGCTGCATTACATGGCCAGTGGGAGGGCAGATCTCTTAATATAGTATCAGTATACATTCCCCCAGCGTTGCAATCCGTGGCCCTGCCGGCCCTAAGCAAATTTCTCCTCAACCTCCCTAGAAGGGGACACGATTATCGGGGGGGACTTCAATGCCATTATGGATCCACTTATGGACACCTTTCCCTCTAGGACCCGGCCACGAGGAACTGCATCACTCTCAGATTTTGTGGAAGCCCTGGGCCTGGTAGACATCTGGCGACATCTACATACCAAGGATAGCCAGTACACTTACTACTCAGCGGTACATAATAGCCTGTCCAGTATAGACTACTTTCTGGCCCTGGGGTTGGGACTGGGAATGGTAGAAGCGGTTGACATCCTGCCCAGGGGCATCTCTGACCACTCTCCGATTGCTCTGTCTCTTACCACCGGGGGAAAAAAAGGTGCTAGGATCTACCCAATTTACCCCAACTTTTTAAAACTCCCGAAGATTCGGAAGAAACTTACATTGGCCACGACACAGTATTTTGATGAAAACACGGGGACGGTAGCATCCCCGTCAATCTTGTGGGAAGCGTACAAAACAGTCCTCCGGGGGGCGGCCATTGCAGCCATAACGGGCCACAAGCGGGACTCCCGGAAGGAACTCACAGCATTAGAACTGGCACTCAGCAAAGCCAACACTGCACACATGGCAAACCCCTCCCCATCCACGACACACACCCTCACGATTCGGCAACAGCAATACAGGGCTCACCTTACAACGACAGAGAAAGGGTACATCGCAAACACAGCACACAAAATATACGATGTGGGGGACAAAGCGGGTAAAATGCTGGCATGGTTGGATAAGAGGGGAAGTGGAATGAAAGGTATTCAGAGATTGCGCACGGAGGACGGCCGGACCTTGACGCACCCTGAAGACATAGTTCATGCCCTGGCGCAACACTATCAGAAAATATACACCCCAGACAGGGTTGTCACACGGCAAATGGCGGCAGCGACGCTAGCAGACATAGCCGTCCCCTGCATCACGCAGGAGGATATGGAAGCCCTAGAGGTAGACCCAACGGTAGAGGAAATACAGCTAGCAATCCAGGCATTACAGTCTGGAAAAGCACTGGGTCCGAATGGAATACCCGTGGAATGGTACAAATCCATGGCTCCGGAACTCAGTACCCCACTGCTGGCCATGTATTTGGAAAGCAGGGAAAAAGCAGAATTACCACTGGATCAGCGCACGGCCACGATTGTGACGATACCCAAACCAGGGAAACCTCCGACTGAATGTACCTCGTATCGCCCGATATCATTGCTCAATATCGAGGCCAAGATATTGGCTAAGCTTCTGGCCAACCGCTTGATGCCACACCTCAGTACATTGATCCACCCCGACCAGTCAGGCTTTATGCCTCACCGGAGTACAGCGCTGAATCTACGGAGAGTGCATAAGGTAATGGCCCGTGCGCACCTACTCACAGAGCGGGCTGTAATTCTTTCCCTCGACGCTAAGATGGCGTTCGACCTCGTTGAGTGGGAATATCTCTTCATGGTACTCGAACGTATGGGATTTGGGCCGAAATATATAGCATGGATAAGACTGCTCTATACGAAGCCAGTCGCACAAGTAGTGGCAAATGGCCACATATCGCCGAGGTTCCAATTAGGTAGGGGAACTAGACAGGGTTGCCCCTTATCCCCCTTGCTCTTTGCGCTAGTGCTGGAGCCCCTGGCCATTCAGATTAGGACCACACCCTTATTTGCAGGCATTAAATGGGAGGAAGGATGGGAGGACAAAATCTCACTATACGCCGACGACATGCTCATCTACATGACTGCACCCGACGACGGGGTCCCCGCCCTGCTAGAACTCTGTAACGCCCACGGGCATTCGTCGGGCTACACCCTAAACTGGTCAAAATCGGTCATGTATACATTAAAAGGCCCGGCACCAAGGTTGCAGGATGACTGTCCTCTGATTGCAACAACAGTCTCATTCAAATACCTAGGTATTGTCATCACGAGAGAGGAGGCGAACTTTTTCACTTGTAACTTAAAACCACCTATCGAACGCCTGCGAGCCGATGTTAAACACTGGGCGGCACTGCCCCTGACCCTACTGGGCAGGGCAGCACTATACAAAATGATGGCACTCCCAAGGCTCCTCTATGTCCTAGAAAACACCCCACACCTAGTACCGCCGCGATACTTCAAGCAGATCGTAGCGCTGGTCTCTACCTTGCTCTGGGATACTGGCCCGGCGCGTATAGCCTACGACAAGCTGGTCAGAAGCTGGTATGAAGGGGGTATAGCACTACCTAACATCCAGCTGTATTACTGGGCGGCCCAGCTCAAAGTAATAAATTCTTGGATCCACGCCCCGAGAATAGACCCGGCCTTCAGGGCAGACTGGTCACAGCTTGGTACGGACTGTACGCTGTCAGTGCTTTACAACAAATCGCAACTCAAGAATCTGATCGGTCCGACACGACACACAGCGGCCCTATGGCACATGGCGCAGGCCAGATTGGGATGGGCAGGTAAGATCACCAAAATGACACCATTGTGGGACACGAAGGCGTTGGGAAACCTCAGAAGCTGTAAGGGATTTGAGCGGTGGGACTCCATAGGAATCTCTACGGTGGGGGACCTCTGGGAGGATGACACAGTCATACCACTTCCACACCTACAGCAACAGTACGGCCTAGGCCCCACAGAAACATTCAGGTATGTGCAAATAAGACACGCATTACTCAGGGCGATTCCTGCAGGTACCCCTTTGCCGGACTCCTCTCCACTAGAAGATAGACTACTAACAGAATTCATGATCCAAAGCGCAACCTCACTCACGTATAAAAAGCTAATCAATAATCTCAAAGACCCGACACTGAAACTCAAAGACAAGTGGGAAAGGGATATAGGTGAGGCGGATGAATTTGAATGGAATGAGGCACTGGCCTCCCCAAGAGAGGTTGGCATCTCGTGTAGGTTCAGACTGGTGCAACTTAAAATCTTACACCGCATCTACTACACCAGGACACTGCTGCATAAAATACAGAGAGCGCCACATCCATTTTGTTTGAGGGGATGCGGGGAAGAGGGATCACTATTTCATACAATATTGGAATGCCCACAGATACGGGAATTCTGGAGGCAGATAATGCGCACGATCTCCCAGGCCCTTAAAACTTCTGTACTGCCTGAACCGCGCAAATGCCTCTTGAACATCTGGGACCCCAATGATCTGGGTAGGTACGAACTAATTTGGGCAACTTTGGCCATGACTGTGGCCAAGCGTGATATAGCGCAGAAGTGGGGCGCACCGGAACTACCCACCACGAGTAGGTGGGCTAGGAACATGGACATCCTGATGGTGACTGAAAGGGCGGTGTACGTCCTCCGTGCGGCACCCCGCAAATGGAACAAGGTGTGGGCGGTATGGAATGACTACAGAGGAGGAATCTGCGACCCTTTGCCAGAAGGGGACGCCTCAGACTCTGAGGGGGAGGAGGAGTACCGAAACAACAAGAAAGTACTCGCCTCAGCGGTACATAAGTACATTGTTGTTTGAACTGACCTGGCTGTGTGACGTTGACCACACTGAGGATCTTGCTGGCTGAGGAACTGAGTGGAAGCACTCTGGTGATGATGACACATGTTTGGGGGGAATGGGTTGTTGATTATTTCTGTAATATGGAAGCAATTTCACGATTGAATGAATACTTAGGGGGGAACAATAACAGATTACAGTTCAAACGATTGGAACACATGTACTGCATTTATGAATCTTCCGGGGTTTAACACGTCACAGAACTTCAGAATGCCATGATTCCTGCCACTTACGAAACGTAAACATACAAAATGTAACCACTAACGTATGCATGTATGATACTGTCTGATTATTACTCCTGCCTGTCAATAAAGTTTAAAAAAAAAAAAAAAAGCAAACACTGGCTTATGAAGTCGAATTTGGCATGGGTATCTTTGCAGCTATGTGCTCACTAGTCCTAGTGACATTCCGTGAGCATGCACATGCCCGGGTCGCCTCTAGGCGATAGAGTGTGATTTGAATAAGCATTCGAGGTTGGAGAGCATCACTGCTGATAGTGTTTCCTCTACTGTGCCATGGGAGGCACCTGACTTTAGACAGAGGACGTGACCAAACGTGGTTCAAGGAGACACACAAAAAAACTGTTTTCTTGACATTTAAGAAAGCACAGGATGTTCAATAGCTGTGAGTTTTAAGACCTCTGGGCTTTGTTTCAAGGAAGATGAGGTAATAACAGACCGCCAAGGACAAACCGCTAGGAAGACAATGTGTTTTTGTTCTATCCACACAAAATATGGACATGTGCTATACTAGATTCTCCAGTTCAGTCCCAGCTGTCAGGTAGCCCCCTTTCACGAGCGTGATCTTTGACAAGTAGTGTTTACCAGCCAAAAGCATCAAGCTTTCTGAGACTCGTAGTACCTTGCCTGGACCGAAAAACAGGAAAGATCTAAGTCCCAGCATGCTTAGCGCAGTTGGCTGGAGGAGGACTGGCTGGAAGTCGCCCTTATGCCAAGGAGCAGGCGACAGCTTTTAGGCTCCAAGTATGAATTTAATTTCAATCATATTGGCTTTTATCAAACATACTTGGGGTTTTCAGATGATACAGATGCAAGAACTGACCCAAGCTAACCTCTTTGTTTTGCCAAGTGAAGGATCTAGTTTCACCGCCAAGGGTGTTTGAAACAGATATGATTAAGCTAACAAGGAATTCCATTTTCCACCATCAATCCACGTTTTCTTATTGGACTGTGCAAGAGTCTTTCCACATTTTATGAATGTGGACCACACCACTGGAGTCAAGCTAGCCGGGCTGATGAGAGGTGTTACCTCGAAACCGGTCTGGTCCTCGGATGCTTGATTCCGTTCTGGGAAGGACATGGCTTTTGTAGTTCGGATTGGACTGTTCCCATGGGGCACAGGGTCAGAGCTGATTTGCATATCGCCATTGTCTAACCCAGGGTGGTGTGGAGTGCAAAAAAACGATGGATTTGGGCCCAGATCTTTGGACTGGGGTGAGTGTGTGACATTGATCCACATTCGGTCCATCACCTGTTGTGTTTGCATATTCCGCCCTAAGTGCGCTGGGGATGCCCAGACGTGGGTCCCAGGCACTCCACATCACTGGAGTCAAGCTAGCCGGGCTGATGAGAGGTGTTACCTCGAAACCGGTCCAGTCCTCGGATGCTTGATTCCGTTCTGGGAAGGACATGGCTTTTGTAGTTCGGACTGGACTGTTCCCATGGGGCACAGGGTCAGAGCTGATTTGCATATCGCCATTGTCTAACCCAGGGTGGTGTGGAGTGCAAAAAAACGATAGATTTGGGCCCAGATCTTTGGACTGGGGTGAGTGTGTGACATTGATCCACATTCGGTCCATCACCTGTTGTGTTTTCATTTTTCCCCAACACAAACAATAGAGAACCGCCCACATTACATGGTGGAAGCAAGGAGTTTGGGGGTCCAAAGTAGGCCAAGAACGTGGGAACATGACTGATATGTATGGTAATCGCCAACTAAAATATTTCCATTTAGATTCAGCGTATGTACATTTCTTGTGGGTGGATATCCTGAATGTTTGTCATGGATCTGGCACCAGTGCTTAATTTGAGCTGGTGGTTGCTGGTGCTCGGCACTTAATTGTCAACACTGGCACTTATTACAGTATGCCACCTGGTAGCACTTTTCATCTAATTTAGCGATGAGCAAAACACCAGTTATTTATTAATTCAATATATTTTAAAAAATGGCAGATGCCTGCCTCCAAAGTCTTTCTTATAGCTTTTGGAGACTGGAATAGTCTGAATTGTCACCCTTTTAGGAGTGTGGTGGTTACAAATTGTTTTGGTCCTGTCATTGGCAGCACTGGCACGGTCAAAGGGTGGGGCAAGATGCAGTTGCTTTCCAACGAGGGCCCTGGCACCTATTTGTTTACAAATTGAGCACTGCCTGAAACTCCTGGACCTATGCTGGACACCCCAGTGACAAAGCTCATTGAATGCAGCGTTCCAGAAGAGGTCAAGGGTGCTCCACAGACAGATCTGCCGGGTGGCTCCCTGTATTCAAAACACAGGGCACCAGCCCCGGGCTACTCTTTAAAGAGTCCTTGATTTTTTTTGCTCCAGTTGAACCAATTGGACTAATATACAGGATGACAATGATATGTAACAAGCATTGGCATAGCCAATAGGTCTCGCCTTTGGGACCTTATAAGTGTTTAACAATGCAACAGTTAATGTTGGTGCACCAAGGATATTGTGCTGCATAACTAAATACGCATACGTTCCCAAAAGGGAGACCTATTGGCTATGGCAATGCTTGTTATTATATGTTATGGCAATGCATTCATTGTAAGCTAGCCATAAAGATCTCTTAGAGTCAAACCAAAGCGCTCCTGAGAGTTTTGTAGGTCTATAGAAAGCGAACCTTTTCTAAGCTATGTGAGAAAGAGTTAAGGGCCAGATGTAGGTAAGTAACATTTACCGAATCTTAATTACCGAAAATTACCGAATTTTACCAATTCGGTAATTAAGATTCGGTAAATGTGAGGGGTTGGTATGTAGGGAATCCAGATGTTCCCTTTTACTGAATCGGTAAAATTCGGTATTTACCGATTCGGTAAATACCGACCGGTAATGCTCCATTCATTCCTATGGGCTTTGAAGCCCATAGGAATGAATGGGGCATTACCGGTCGGTATTTACCGAATCGGTAAATACCGATTTTGACAAGGGTGCAGGGGGTGTCACTTTGACACCCTCTAGCACCCCCAAAAAAGGTTCGGCTGCCATGTGGCAGGCTTACCTGCCCTAAGGGCAGGTCTGCCTGTCATATGGCACAGGTGTGCATGCACACATGTGCATGCACACCGGAATCGGTATTTTACCATCAAATAGAATTTGATGGTAAAATACCGATTCTGTAATGCTTGTGGGACTCAGAAGAGTCCCACCTACATATCAATTTTGCCGAATCTGATAAAATACCGATTCGGTATTTTACAGAATCGGTAAATTTACCGATCGGTAAATTTACCGATTCTGTAAAATACAGGGCCCTACATCTCAATTTGCATTTACCGGTCGGTAACGGCCGAAATCGGCCGTTACCGGCCGGTAAATGGCCACCTACATCTGGCCCCTAGAGTCTTCACTCGAGTTCTAACTGAACTCCTACAAGGGCCAACATTGTGAACTCTAAAACGTTAGTGAGATACTAGTGCCAGTAATTGAGTAGCATCTTTCTGTTCCCAGAGATTCAGGGCAGAGCTTGAGGCACCTCTCTCCATGGTCCTCTGTCATGTGGGCACGAATTCCACAGTTGTGGACATTATTTTCCAATAACGCAAAGAATCTCAGTGATATCGAGAATTGCGATAGCAGCCTCAAGTCTATCGACAATGTTGTGAAGAATTGCTGCCCAAGATGTACCTGCTTCATATGATGTTATACTTTTTTCCTATAGATGCTAAGAATGTTCTTTAGTTTAAAATCAAAATATTAGGAGATTTCAATTTGTGGCCTGTCTGTAATATACCTAGCTCAAATGCAGCGGTTACAGAATTGTGCAGTTCATAACTGTTTGGACTTCATAAGAGGGACCATGGGGCAGATTTATGTTAACTGGCGCATCCCGAGGGATGCGCCAGTTAACATGCGCCACAGTGCGCCACAGCTACGCCACCCATGGTGCGCCGCATTTATGATGCGGCGCACCATGGGGCAAAAACGGCACAGATGCGTCACGCATCTGTGCCGTAAAAGTGACGCATTGCTGGAGTTGCGTCGCAAGCGCGACGCAGCTCCAGCAATGCTCTGGGGGGGCCTATTCTTTCAATGCTGCCTCAAGCCTTACGCCTGCTTCAAGCAGGCGCAGGGTTTTGACGCAGCATTGCCCTGAAAGTGACTGAGTGAAATCTCATAGATTTCACTCAGCCACTTTCAGGAGGCGTTCCTGCGCAGGAACGCCCCCCCCCTGCGCAGGAACGCCTCCTCATGGCGCAGTGCTGTACAACGTGACGCATCTCCTAGATGCGTCACGTTGTAAATAGGGCGCAGGGATGCGCCACGTTTCCGCGCCGTTGCGTCACGCAACGGCGGCGTAAACGTGGCGCAAGCCCTTCATAAATCTGCCCCCATGTTTTCAATATTAGGAGTCCCTGTCACTGGCTATCTGTAAAGTGTGGTACAAAGTTTTGACACTAATATTTAAGCATCTTAACAATGACAGAGAAACCTACATTGTGAAGAGCACTTCCTCTTCTTCCCTTGGAAATGTATTCGTTTTTAATGACCTTGAAAGCCTCTGAAACCAAACATAAATCTTGGTGTTGCAGAAAATTTCTGTTATTCAGCTCCAATATCTGGAATGATCAATCAATGCACATCTAGAGGGATGAGTATGTGTTATCCTCCCAGAATACAAGTAAGAGCAGGCACTTTTGCTGATTATCACCACTGACTGCCTAGCATTCTCCATTTTTCAGTGTCTTGATGCGGTTTAGTAAAAGATGTGTGCTTTATAAATAAAAATAAGTAAATAAACAGATAACCTAAGTGCTCAATATTAAACACTTTACTGAGCTTAATCAGATATATTTAACAGTAACAAAATGGATTAAACAATAACTATATCGCTAAGTCTGACACGCATCAAATTGGAAAAGAAAACACGCAAACCCCTAGCCTGCAAAAGGCAAAGCAGCATTGACCGTAGTCTGACGTGAAACACATCAGACAATGGTCCTGCATTCACAAGAAATGGCACCAATATGGAAAAGCCTAACAGTGGGCTAAACCATACATGATAATTGAACCAAGTGATTGCACGTATTTAATTATAAAAAAGCACAACTTTATCCACCATACTCTTCTTCTTACCAAACGTTTTAATTAAAGCAATGTAAAATTACAGGGACAGGTTCGATGCACTGAGGCCTTTGCACACAACACCTTTTCATCCCACAGAGAACATGTTACAACTTGGTACTATCAACCAGACATGCAAACCACAGCTCACAAGAAAGAGTCCAAAGCAACTATGGGCCATATGCATGAACACAATTTCCCATAGACACAGAATGGGCAAAACCCTTTGATGCATCTGGCCCTATATAGGCAAGTTTGGGCTAGTGCCACGATGGATCACACATGCAGGGTCAGGCTTTCCCTTGATCTGACAAAGCAACCATGCATGTATGCTATCCACTATCAGACAAGCCGCAAAGATCGGCAAAGAGAAACATAGAGCTATAGCAGTGGCAGCAATGCACTATACTGCTAGCAATAAAATACAATACTACAATAAAACACAATACTGCACAATGAATGCAAGGCAATTCAATATAGCACATGGAAGACTACTGTAGGTTTAAGCAGCTTTTGAAGCATTCTTAAAGATGGCTTTTGGTTAGGAAAGGTATTGTCCTCCCATTTCTTTTCTATAATTGCATTTCCATCGGGGATATGCCCAGTGGCTTGAACGAATGTTTTTTTGGGTTCATAGATGGTCAGTAAATAGTTCACTCTAATTTAGAAACTTAATATAGCATGTTTTGCGAGCATGATCTCGCCTTACCTCTATCACTATGAATAATTGAGGGCGAATCACTCCTCCTCCTAACTCAGAAAAGTTAAGGAAATAGATTTAGAAGCCTTAAACATGACCCTGCTCTTGAATTTGATATACATTGCTGGTTTGTGAGTGTTCCAAACAGCTGGTAAATATAGGCTCATGTAGGTATCCTAAAGCTAAGGAAGGTGGACCAGTACACAACCGAAAAAAATGTTAGGAAGGTGTGTGAGGAACTGGAAGGGCAATAGCAGCGTCCCCCATGGCTATTTCGAACTGAAATGTAATTACCAAACTTAAAACATCTTAATATAGCTAATGCAGAAATATTTATGAATAGGCAATCATTTGGGGCATTTTAGTGCTGGAAAAGTTCACCTTTAAGGATTTTATCTTTTTTTTTAAGATCCCACCCACATCTTCCTGCATGCAGTTACTTATTATTTATTGTAGTTGTGACAGCAGCTTGTGTGAAACAATTACTTTGACTGAACATGTGAATCGGTGGTGGGTTTTAGGGAGAACTTTGGTGACTTTCCCTAGATTACAAAGTATCTAATCAGGTACACAACCCTGTTCTAAATCTATGCTGATCAACGTATCAGGCAGGTTCTTCCGTTGTAATCATTAATTGACATGTAACACATACGTCTGAAAAGGTACACTGCTGCCTGTCTCTTCTGTTGTTTCAGGATCACTGAGGTCCCTACTATGCTCAACCACATGATCTATCTACTCTGATTGTTACACAGCTTCAATCCTTACATCTGAAAACGAATGATTGTCAAAAAACCTCTTTTCTGTAAAGTGGCAGTTATTTTCAATGGGCACACAACCTATGAAAAAAGCCTTGGACCAGTCACATCTTGAAAAAAATCCGTTCATTTATTAAATGATTCAAACTTATTATATATTTCGTTACATCCAACACATAGAAACACGTGCTATTAGTGGCTGCAATATTTCATAACTCACAACAATGACAAACTATTCTTAATTTACCTCAAAGACTGCATAAAGCTTTTCTGAAGAAACAATCTTTTCTTTCGTTGGAGAACACTTTGAGGAAACATTATTCTTGTCACATCCAAAAGTAAAAGGAAACTACAGATGCAGTGCTTAATCAGGAATAAACATTCAACTCTGTATCTCAAATTATATCGCATCAAAACTAAGTAACTTAAGTTATTTTTGAAAAAATGCTCATTACATTGCAGATTCTTTCATATAGTACACCCAATAATATAGTCGACTCATTATTTTCTTAAACAATGTTACTTCCTAGCTTCACCAAAGTGACCCGCCATTTCTATTTTTAACAATCTCAGCAAAAGGCCTGATTAAAAATACGTTATACATTGCACATTTTTACAATGCAAACGTTAAAACAAGAAGCAATTCTCATTTAACTAAATACACTGTTTTGACAGAAGTATTTTTGGCTGTAGCTAAGTGAATAAAGGTGAAAGTGCTTATGCAAGAAACAGTTGCTTACTTGCAGAAGGAATAAACTGACAATGATTCAAGAAGTTAGATTCCGCACGAGCTGTTTCCAATAAACTCGTGCCAGTTTAACCCATTCAGTTGTGCATTTTATAATATAATTTGTAAGCACTTATATTGTTGTTTCATCAAGCACACTGGTGATATATATAGATTACTTTCATATGATTCGTTATTTGCCCAGGTGCACACTGGCTACCTGAAGGGTACAGGTTTTAAATAAACATATATTATTACAAACTGTTTCCCCTACACTCAAAATAAAAACACTGGGGGGGGGGCGTGGCCAACTGCCAAGCATGGCGGCAGCTTGAAGCGGGAGCTCCCCAAGGCATAGCGGCCCGCATTGAAATCCGTCCATCTATCCGCATTATCGCCCGCCCGAAGTAGCGGCATCGGCTCGGGGGCCCGAGCGGCGCTGTTTAATCCGGTCCCTGCGGCAATCGGATGCCGGGAACTGCTCCGTCCTGAAGCGACGCGCTGGGGCCTGTGACTGCCTGGCCGCACCCACCTGGCGTAACTGGCGGGCCCGGGCGGAAGTACATCCTGTTCGGCATGGGCGCGGTGGCATCAGCCGGCCCCTTCTAGACACGGAGACAAGGATTGCTCCAACGCTCCGCATTGCTGGCGTGAACCCCCGTGAGGGCAAGAAGGACTGCCGCATCAAGGACTGGCTGCGTAAACCATTAAAACAAAGCGCAAGTACCAGCGCAGACGGAGATATCCCTGGGTCTCGGACGGCGCCATATTGGGAAGAGCAGACGTTCAGGCACAACACTCGCGCTGCGGGGTGAGGCCGATCGCGCCGGGGGCACTGCCGTCCCCCCGCAGTGACATTAATCTCTGAGTCCTCACTCAAGACTAACGGGGGACGGGACTGAGCCCCTGAATCCTGGCGCAGGGAGAACATCCTGAGGGAGCGTCCTGAAGGCGCTGGTCACGCTGGGGATAACCATAGTAGTGGCCGACCCGGCGGGCAGCGCCGTGGCTGACCGAGCAGTTGCTCCCTAGCGCTGCTAAACTGGGGTGCCCTCCTGCTGCACGGTAGAGGTCCGACCCCTACCAGGGGATCGACGAAGAGACACTGGAGCACCGAGGCAGGGCACAATAAAGTGAACACGAGGGGCCGGGGTGGCCACGCGGCAGGCCGCACAGGTGCAGCGCTGGGACCGGCGTGCTGATCATCGAGGCAGCCGACTGAAGCGCGCCCGGGCCCTGTGGGAGACAGACCGAGCTCTTGGAACCAGTGGGGCGCCCACCCAACTGCACACCACCTGACACCCGAGGGGACCGCGCAGCTCATTGACGCGTGGTACTGAGGATACCGCCAAGAGCAAGCTATACATTCACAAGCACAACGCCATGGCAGGCAAGGGTACAAGGAGTGCGTCGACACAGGCGAAACTCGACAAATTTGCATACAGCCAACACGGACACTCTCAGAGTGGCGGGCGACACTCCGCAGGCGCAGCTCCAGACACAGACGGGACTAAAAAGGTGACCTTGGAGGACATTATGAAAACCCTCTCCGAGGTACAAACAACGGTGGGCTCCATTTCTTCCGAAGTTAATCTGCTACGAGCGGACTTTAAGAAAATGTCAGAAAGGGTGTCTCAGGTGGAGGTGGTTACAAAATCGCTCATTGAGGACACTTCAGACCTACAAGTAGCGATGGAACGAATGGAAAAAGTCACTAAACAACTACAGGACAAGCTTGACGATCAGGAAGGGCGCTCCCGGAGAAACAATGTCCGCATCCTAGGCCTTCCGGAATCGGAGGGAAAAGGTGCAATGGATTTGTACGTCGAAGACCTCATCAAAAACAAGCTACAACCTAAAGGCCTGTCACACTTTTTCTCTGTTGAAAGGGCGCACCGGGTTCCTGGCGGTGCGGCCAAGCCAGGAGCCACACCACGGCCTGTACTAGCTAGACTGTTTAATTTTAGAGACAGGGACGCCATCCTGCAAGCGGCGAGGGTCTCACCACCTGTAAAAGTTCAGAACTCGACTTTGGCCTTCTTTCCGGACTACACGGCGGAGGTGGCTAGGCGCCGGAAATCATTCACTGAAGTGAAAAAGACGCTACGTGACAGAGGCCTACCATACTCGATGCTTTTCCCCGCCAAATTGCGGATTGTAGCCAACGGGAAAACGTGGTTTTTTGATACGCCGGTAGTGGCACAGGAATGGCTTGATGGATGGAGACAGGTGGGCCAACCCCAGCGCACTCACAGGGACCGCCAGAACCAACGCAACGGAAGGCCAGCGGAACCCCCGTCCAGTAGTCCCACGAACGAGGAAGGCGCCGCAGGACTGGAATCTGATCTTGAAAGGGACCCACTTGATTCAGGACAGCCTGTCAGGGTTTGATTGAATATGCTGCGTAAGGGACAACACACTTGCAGCCTTTGGGACCCTGAAGCTGATGGAGCTGAGTAGGGCGGGCATTGGCCGGTGCCTGTAGGGGACTCACCAACCCCACAAGCAAGTAAGATAGTTGGGGATGGGATTAAGCACTCTGCCAAGTTGGGGATGCGGGCGGGAGTTCGTCCGCGGTGCAGGGGAGCAGGGAGGGGGTGGGGGGGAGAAGTTGTAATGTTACTGTTATTGTTCTTAGTCATCACTACTTTCATGTGGAACACGGTCCTACTGCAGGCCTTACACTCCTGGTACCCTAGCACACGTCGCTGCATATACGTTACACCCCACTGCCACACATTAGTAACACTGGTCGCGCGCCCTGATGGCTCAGCAGGAACGAGATGCACCCGCTGAGGGCGCCCCTGCAATGGCAGTAGTGCCCCCCCTGAAACTGCTCACATGGAACGTTAGAGGCCTGGGGGACAAAATTAAAAGAGGTTTGGTCTTGCAAACCGTCAAACGCCACGGGCCTGATTTAGTAATGCTTCAGGAAACGCACATGGCAGGGACTACATGCAAAGCACTCGAATGACGTGGGTATGCCATGGCAGTACACGCAGAATTCACTATGGGATCCAGGGGCACTGGGATACTCCTTAAAAAGAACTCGTCCTTTATGGTTGAAAGCAGCAAGACGGACGACCAGGGTCGTTTTGCGGCGATACATGGCCAATGGGAGGGGAGACCCCTCAGTGTGGTATCCGTATACATCCCCCCGGCACTCCACTCTACAGCATTGCCGGCGCTTGGGCAATTTCTCCTTGACCTCCCAGAGGGTGATATGATCATTGGGGGGGACTTTAATGCAATATCGGACCCCTTACTGGACACTTTTCCCTTACGAGACCGCCCAAGAGGGGCTGCCACGCTTCCTGGTTTTCTGAGCGCAATGGGTCTCACAGATGTATGGCGTAAGTTGAACCCCACGGCGACTCAATACACGCACTACTCCTCTACACATAACAGCCTCTCACGTATTGATTACTTTTTATTTTTAGGGGTGGGATTGGGATCAATAGACAAACTAGAAATTCTGCCCAGAGGCATATCTGATCACTCCCCAGTGTCCCTCCACCTTACTACCAAAGAGAGGAAGCGCGCCAGGATATATCCAATATACCCCAACTATTTAACAGTCCCTGGAATCAGAAAGAAACTCATATTAGCCACAACGCACTATTTTAACGAGATTGTAGGGACAGTTTCCTCGCCCTCAATCCTTTGGGAAGCATACAAAACAGTCCTGCGCGGCGCAGCCATAGCAGCGATCACAGGGCATAAACGAGATTCCAGAAGTGAACTCGCAAAATTAGAGTTGGCACTATACACCGCGAACACCGCCCACATGTCGGACCCCACCCCTGAAACAACGCATATGCTGCAGCTCCGACAGCAGCAGCACCAGGCTCATCTCACAACAACTACTAGGGGACATCTGGCAAACACCGCACACAGAATATATGACGTGGGTGACAAGGCTGGGAAGATGCTGGCTTGGTTGGATAAGCGGGGTGGCAGTAATAGAGGGATACAAAGAATCTACGCACATGATGGCCAGCTACAGACACACCCTGAACACATAGTACGCACCCTAGCACGCCACTATCAGGAGATATACACCCCGGTGCGGACCGTCACGGAACAGGAGGCGAAGGCTTCGCTCGAACACATTGCTATCCCCGTGCTTTCGCAAGAAGCACAGCAGGAACTAGACAATGACTTGACGGAGGACAAAATCCAATTGGCAATACAGGCGTTGCAATCCGGCAAGGCACTAGGGCCCAACGGGCTACCCATAGAATGGTATAAAGCGACGGCTTCCATTTTGAGCAAGCCCCTGCTAAATATGTATGTTGAGAGTGTGGAGCGGGCGGAGCTCCCGCTTGACCAGCGCACGGCCACAATAGTAGCTATTCCTAAACCAGCTAAACCGCCGACTGTATGCACCTCATACCGACCCATTTCCTTGCTTAATGTAGAAGCAAAAATCCTGGCGAAACTCCTGGCCAGTCGTTTGACCCAGCACCTACAAACCCTGATACACCCCGATCAATCGGGTTTCATGCCACACAGGAGCACGGCACTGAATCTGCGGAGGGTCCATGGGGTGCTGGCACGGGCACATCTCCTTTCAGAACAAGCAGTAATTCTATCCCTAGACGCCAAAATGGCTTTCGACCTGGTGGAATGGGAGTATCTATTTGCAGTCCTTGCTGGTATGGGCTTCGGCCCGAAATATCTTGCGTGGGTACGGTTATTGTACACATCACCGGTGGCACAGGTGGTTGCAAATGGTCACATTTCATCAAGGTTCCCATTGGGACGCGGAACAAGACAAGGGTGCCCGCTATCGCCCCTACTCTTTGCGCTGGTATTAGAGCCATTGGCCATCTTGCTCAGAGCAACGCCACTGTTTCGGGGCATCACTTGGGAGGAAGGATGGGAGGATAAAGTTTCCCTGTATGCGGATGATATGCTGATCTACATGGTTAATCCTAACGAGGGAATCCCTGCCCTATTGACTCTGTGCGATGAGCACGGAAAATCGTCAGGGTACACCCTGAATTGGTCCAAATCAATAATATACGTGCTTAACGGCCCGGAACCACTGTTGCAGGACGACTGCCCCCTGACGTTGGCAACCACCTCCTTTAAATACCTGGGTATTTTCATCACTAATAATGCAGCAGACTTTTATGCCGAAAACTTGATGCCACCTCTGGCTCGCCTACGTGCAGATGTTAAATACTGGGCAACCCTGCCACTGACCCTCCTTGGGCGAGCGGCATTATATAAAATGATGGCTCTCCCCAGATTTCTCTATGTGCTAGAAAATACCCCTTATGTGGTGGCACCGCGTTACTTCAAACAAGTCGCTGCACTAGTATCTAACTTACTGTGGAGCAACGGTCCAGCCCGTATAGCGCAGAAAAGCTGGTATGAAGGGGGATCGCGTTACCCAATCTTCAATTGTACTATTGGGCGTCCCAACTTAAGATAATTAATCACTGGATCCACGTCCCACGGAGAGACCCCGCGTACAAGGCGGACTGGTCACAGTTGGGGACGGACGGCATGCTCTCGGTGCTGTATAATTTCTCGCAAGTTAAGAACCTACTCGGACCGACGTATCATACGGCGGCATTATGGCATGCAGCACCATCTCGACTGGGTTGGAAGGGCTGCGCTGGGACGCTCACGGGCAGCCATGCGCTATACAAATCCTGCTTTCATTTCATTTCATTCAAGGGGAAAATCACCAGGATGACGCCATTGTGGGACACAAAATCGCTAGGAAACTTAAGGCCCTGTAAGGGATTCGCACAATGGGATCACATAGGAATTTCAACGGTAGGAGACCTTTGGGACAAAGGCACGGTAGTTGCGTTTCCACAGCTCCAGAAACAATATGGTTTGGGCCCCACTAAAACATTTAGATATGTGCAGATCCGACACGCACTACTACAAGCAATTCCACCTGACACCGCACTCCCAGAATCGTCGCCACTAGAGGATAGGCTACTGACGGATTTTATGGAACAGAAGGCAACCTCTCTCACATATAAAAAGCTGGTTAACAACCTGACAGACCCTACACAGAAACTTAGAGAGAGATGGGTTGGGGAACTAGGAGAAATGGATGACTCAGAGTGGAACGAGGCGCTTGCATCACCAAGGGAAGTAGGCATTTCGGCTAGGTTCAGGTTAGTGCAACTCAAGATATTACATCGCACTTACTACACCAGAACACTTCTTCACAGAATACAGAGGGCGCCACACCCCTTCTGCCTCAGGGGCTGCGGGGAGGAGGGAACTCTGTTCCACACACTATGGGACTGCCCACTGATCCAAGACATTTGGAAGCAAATTATGCGCACAGTCTCCCAGGCCATTAAACTATCAATCCTGCCTGAACCCCGTAAGTGCCTATTGAACATTTGGGACCCTAATGACCTGGACAGGTATGGACAGCTATGGGTCACGTTGGCTGTGACAGTGGCCAAGCGAGACATTGCACAAAAATGGGGTGCCCCGGAGTTGCCTACGGTTGCTGGGTGGATCAGGAATATGGACCTACTAATGGTAAAGGAAAGGGCGGTCTACGTGCTACGAGCCTGCCCCCGTAAATGGAATGAGGTGTGGACGCCCTGGAACGAATACAGGGGAGAACCATGTGAACCCTTACCGGAAGACGAGGATTTGGACTCAGAGGAGGAGGAGGACTAGGAAGTGCGGGCGTAAAAAATGAGTTCTTGTTCGTGCTGGGGTGGCGCAAGAGTGTGACAATACCTTTGATAACGTGCTGATCATGTGCAGTGGCTAATAACTGGCTTTGTGCGGGTACAACCTTCTACTGAGTGATGACAATAGTAGGGTTTTATTGTTTTTCTTTTTTCTGTTAGTTGACTTTGCTAGGAATGGATAACTGTGCTGAAGGTGGACAGATCACAGAATGAACAATGGGTTTGTTATAAATGTGAGATAAAATCTGTGCGAAATGGTCGCTGATAATATCCATCCATGTCCATAATGGGAAGATAAATGCCCCATACCAGAATGTGATTTGTTTTATCCGTTTATCTTGACATTAACTGATGCTAATATGACACTGGCCTTTGAATATGATATTGTGAATATATCTTCTGCCTTCATGTCAATAAAGATTTAAAAAAAAAAAAAACACTGGCATTTCACCCTCTGCTTTGATAGTTACTTATTTTTGATTTGGAGTGTATTCTTTGTTCTCTGGACCTGGGAGCAACAGTCAGAGATCCAGCGTATTTCAGATGGAAGCAAACATCCCATGTTTATGCCCTGTGATAAAGTGTGCATCTATGGAGCTAGAAGACGGGAACAACCAGGACCAAAGGACAAGAAACACTACCAAACAGAGATTAGCAGAAACCAACAGACCAGGACCTCTAGGGAAGAAAAATTCTCTCTCTCGCTCTCTCTCTCTCTCTCTCTCTCTCTCTCTCTCTCTCTCTCTCTTCATATAAAGTTCTGACCCAGTCACTGGCTCAATTGATATGTTGAATTGAGCATCTCGTTCGCCCCTCGGGGCAGTACTTGATTTAGAAATCAATGCAACATTGAGGATTATTCATTCCACTAACCTGCAATGTACATATATTGTAGCAAAAACTCGACCTTCTTTCCCACACATAGTACTTTGCAAGTCTCATTCCAAAATGAGCTGGTAACATTAACTTTAGCATCACAGAACCAGATGTGAAATATATCAATGCATTTCATTATTATGGTAATATCTCCAGACACAAGTGTGAGTTGACTTTGTGAATAGCCTGAAAGGACTTAGATAGTATGCTCCGGTTGCACACATTCTAAGCTGTTTCTCGTGAGCCACTTGGCCCACAAGCAGAATCTCAGCTTTCCGGCCATTAACATAAAGTGTGTGTAGTGGAATCTAATCCTGGATAAGCTCTCTGCTCGCATCTTGTGGTTGTGTCACAGATCCCTCTTCCAACCTGCTGCTGCCATTAATGTTTAGATGATTGAAACCTCATGGGCTTCCAAAATGGAAACCATGCCTGCAATGTTTTCCATACAGGAACTCATTAAGATTTTTAGATAGACAGATCATACCTCTTTCGGGTGGCTAGGTGCCAGCGTTAACAATGGATAAGAAGCAGGTAAGGGTGGACCACAGGATTATAGTAAAATAATGTTAGGTGGTGGATCAGCACATTAAGGTCAATGGTATCAAAAACTGCTCGGAGACTTCATAGAATGAACCTCAAATCAAGTATTGGTTTTGGGCAGAGAGGAGTTACTCAGTGAAGATAGCCAACGAGGGATCATATTACCAACAACTAGCGATAATTATCGCTATGTTGGCTTAGCGGCAATATTATTTTTGCCGAGCTCCGCCGATTTTTATCGCAGATAAACCTTGCTATTATCCAGGTTTATCTCAAAAGCGATAAAAATCGGCCGAAATGCATGAATATCGCTGAAAAGTCAGCGATATTCATGCATTACCGAGCTAATGCTCTTAGCCATGTTATCCACCTATCATTGGATAACATGGCTAAGAACTGCTCTGGGCAGGCGTTAGCTTTTGGAGATATTCGCGCTTAGCGCGAATATTTCCAAAATTAGGTAATAGGAGATAGCGATGTTAGCGACTGTTTCCAGTCGCTAACATCTTGGCACGCCCACTTTGCATGTCATTACCGATAAATATCGCTGACATGCAAAGCAGGCCCAAAGACGATCGCTATCTCCTACTAGCTGTCGCTAACTGGTGTTAGCGACAGCTTGGTAATAGGGCGATAAAATTATCGCCGCTTTAGCAGGAAAAATTGCACAATGAATGCAAGGCAATTCAATATAGCACATGGAAGACTACTGTAGGTTTAAGCAGCTTTTGAAGCATTCTTAAAGATGGCTTTTGGTTAGGAAACTATTGTCCTCCCATTTCTTTTCTATAATTGCATTTCCATCGGGGATATGCCCAGTGGCTTGAACGAATGTTTTTTTGGGTTCATAGATGGTCAGTAAATAGTTCACTCTAATTTAGAAACTTAATATAGCATGTTTTGCGAGCATGATCTCGCCTTACCTCTATCACTATGAATAATTGAGGGCGAATCACTCCTCCTCCTAACTCAGAAAAGTTAAGGAAATAGATTTAGAAGCCTTAAACATGACCCTGCTCTTGAATTTGATATACATTGCTGGTTTGTGAGTGTTCCAAACAGCTGGTAAATATAGGCTCATGTAGGTATCCTAAAGCTAAGGAAGGTGGACCAGTACACAACCGAAAAAAATTTTAGGAAGGTGTGTGAGGAACTGGAAGGGCAATAGCAGTGTCCCCCATGGCTATTTCGAACTGAAATGTAATTACCAAACGTAAAACATCTTAATATAGCTAATGCAGAAATATTTATGAATAAGCAATCATTTGGGGCATTTTAGTGCTGGAAAATTTCACCTTTAAGGATTTTATCTTTTTTTTTAAGATCCCACCCACATCTTCCTGCATGCAGTTACTTATTATTTATTGTAGTAGTGACAGCAGCTTGTGTGAAACAATTACTTTGACTGAACATGTGAATCGGTGGTGGGTTTTAGGGAGAACTTTGGTGACTTTCCCTAGATTACAAAGTATCTAATCAGGTACACAACCCTGTTCTAAATCTATGCTGATCACCGTATCAGGCAGGTTCTTCCGTTGTAATCATTAATTGACATGTAACACATACGTCTGAAAAGGTACACTGCTGCCTGTCTCTTCTGTTGTTTCAGGATCACTGAGGTCCCTACTATGCTCAACCACATGATCTATCTACTCTGATTGTTACACAGCTTCAATCCTTACATCTGAAAACGAATGATTGTATGTCAAAAAACCTCTTTTCTGTAAAGTGGCAGTTATTTTCAATGGGCACACAACCTATGAAAAAAGCCTTGGACCAGTCACATCTTGAAAAAAATCCGTTCATTTATTAAATGATTCAAACTTATTATATATTTCGTTACATCCAACACATAGAAAAACGTGCTATGAGTGGCTGCAATATTTCATAACTCACAACAATGACAAACTATTCTTAATTTACCTCAAAGACTGCATAAAGCTTTTCTGAAGAAACAATCTTTTCTTTCGTTGGAGAACAATTTGAGGAAACATTATTCTTGTCACATCCAAAAGTAAAAGGAAACTACAGATGCAGTGCTTAATCAGGAATAAACATTCAACTCTGTATCTCAAATTATATCGCATCAAAACTAAGTAACTTAAGTTATTTTTGAAAAAATGCTCATTACATTGCAGATTCTTTTATATAGTACACCCAATAATATAGTCGACTCATTATTTTCTTAAACAATGTTACTTCCTAGCTTCACCAAAGTGACCCGCCATTTCTATTTTTAACAATCTCAGCAAAAGGCCTGATTAAAAATACGTTATACATTGCACATTTTTACAATGCAAACGTTAAAACAAGAAGCAATTCTCATTTAACTGAATACACTGTTTTGACAGAAGTATTTTTGGCTGCAGCTAAGTGAATAAAGGTGAAAGTGCTTATGCAAGAAACAGTTGCTTACTTGCAGAAGGAATAAACTGACAATGATTCAAGAAGTTAGATTCCGCACGAGCTGTTTCCAATAAACTCGTGCCAGTTTAACCCATTCAGTTGTGCATTTTATAATATAATTTGTAAGCACTTATATTGTTGTTTCATCAAGCACACTGGTGATATATATAGATTACTTTCAAATGATTCGTTATTTGCCCAGGTGCACACTGGCTACCTGAAGGGTACAGGTTTTAAATAAACATATATTATTACAAACTGTTTCCCCTACACTCAAAATAAAAACACTGGCATTGCACCCTCTGCTTTGATAGTTACTTATTTTTGATTTGGAGTGTATTCTTTGTTCTCTGGACCTGGGAGCAACAGTCAGAGATCCAGCGTATTTCAGATGGAAGCAAACATCCCATGTTTATGCCCTGTGATAAAGTGTGCATCTATGGAGCTAGAAGACGGGAACAACCAGGACCAAAGGACAAGAAACACTACCAAACAGAGATTAGCAGAAACCAACAGACTAGGACCTCTAGGGAAGAAAAACTCTCTCTCTCTCTCTCTCTCTCTGTCTCTCTCTCTATATAAAGTTCTGACCCAGTCACTGGCTCAATTGATATGTTGAATTGAGCATCTCGTTCGCCACTCGGGGCAATAATTGATTTAGAAATCAATGCAACATTGAGGATTATTCATTCCACTAGGCTGCAATGTCCATATATTGTAGCAAAAACTCGACCTTCTTTCCCACACAAAGGGGCATATTTACAATAACAGGCGCATCCCTGCAAATCAGCAGGGATGCGCCAGTTATTGTGCGCCACAACTCCGCCATAATGGATGCGCCGCATTTACAATGTGGCGCACCATGGTGCAAAAACGGCCCCATAGTACTTTGCAAGTCTCATTCCAAAATGAGCTGGTAACATTAACTTTACCATCACAGAACCAGATGTGAAATACATCAATGCATTTCATTATTATGGTAATATCTCCAGACACAAGTGTGAGTTGACTTTGTGAATAGCCTGAAAGGAGTTAGATAGTATGCTACGGTTGCACACTTTCTAAGCTGGTTCTAGTGAGCCACTTGGCCCACAAGCAGAATCTCAGCTTTCCGGCCATTAACATAAAGTGTGTGTAGTGGAATCTAATCCTGGATAAGCTCTCTGCTCGCATCTTGTGGTTGTGTCACAGATCCCTCTTCCAACCTGCTGCTGCCATTAATGTTTAGATGATTGAAACCTCATGGGCTTCCAAAATGGAAACCATGCCTGCAATGTTTTCCATACAGGAACTCATTAAGATTTTTAGAAAGACAGATCATACCTCTTTCGGGTTGCTAGGTGCCAGCGTTAACAATGGATAAGAAGTAGGTAAGGGTGGACCACAGGATTATAGTAAAATAATGTTAGGTGGTGGATCAGCACATTGAGGTCAATGGTATCAAAAACTGCTCGGAGACTTCATAGAATGAACCTCAAATCAAGTATTGGTTTGGGGCAGAGAGGAGTTACTCAGTGAAGTTAGCCAACAAGATTCCAGTGCCACTAGTCATAAACCATACTTGAAGTCATTCAGTAGTTCCAGGTAGACTGAGAGTTCAATGTATGCAATTGTTTCCATTACCATTAGGATGTAAGGTAGTCATGAACTTAGCCTGTAGTTTATCAACATTTTAAGTTCTACATCTGGTCATTTTTAAGAGTGTGTGATTATTACATATATCAGCTTGTTGAGAACATTGCTCATGGATAGATGATTATTTCATGATGGATGACAGCAAGCCCTGTCCATAGTTCATGTTTGTGAATCGTATGGTAGCTATTTCGGAGAAATGTACATATTTAGATGGCAGTGAACTGTATAACTCTTCTGCAATAAGGTTTTGAATGTGCTGCAGGCTTTTGATAATGAACCTGTCATTCAAAAGGCATTAGCATGTGATTATGGGGGATTGATAAATATGTGGGGATAAGACCAGTGATCTAGGGTTTGCACTTGCTAGTAACTTAGTATAGGCAGGGTGGTCTAAGATGAAAGTCTCATGGGCTTCCAGGACTTTTGATCTGATGCACCTTTCCAAGTAAGGACGCTAGTCAATGAGGGGTGGCATAAGTGGATGGGGTGATCTCACGTCTTACAGACAGCAAAAGTTGGAAGAGGGAGTGCAAGTGGAAGCAGGCCCGTGCAGACTGATGCAGGTAGTATTTCTCAGTTAGTGGATTTTTTATTACAATGGGTACAATTTGTAGTAAAAATTGGAGTGGTGCAATTTTGTATTACCTGAGCGTAATGTTGTATAGCCATTCAGCCTACCGAAAATTCATGCAGCTTCTCACTGTTCCTATTTATATATCCATGTTGCTTTTCCTAACTATTAACATTTCTTTCAGAGTGTCAATTTTTATTGGTCAGTCTTGCAAATGGATGTGCATTTTTGTGTGCGTTTAACTCACTACTTTAAACTGAATGTGTGTTGCCAATCTTATTTTCTCACAACTTAAGAGGGGCATGAAATCTCAGATTTTGTTACACTTTGGACCATGTGTGGGGGTCTGGTATGGAATGGAGCTTGAAGTTCTGTCCTGGATTGGGAAGAAGTAATTGTCCAAGCATAGGATACAATGATAGAACGCTGTACTCTGTCTCTCTGGGTGTTTTCCCTCTTAACCAACTTATTTATTTCTTTACCCATACTCATATTAATATGATTAGCAAAAAACAAAATGTGTATTTTGATTAACCCACTAGTTTGTCTTTGAGAGTCCTTATGATTGTTTTGGCGCATAATAAATTGAAGAAAATAATTTGACTTTTTTTTCGGTGCAATATTTAAAAAGCTGTTTGTATTGCATTTTTAAAGACTGGCATCTTATTCTGAGATTGGTTTAGTTTTGAAGGCACATTTGTAGTGAATTAATATTCAAGAACTAGAGAAATGTAGAAAAAAAAGTTAATTTTACCATCCTACTTGGTGTCTGGTAACTTCAAAACTAGCATTATTCTATGGGTATAGCAAAGTGCTTAACAACACTATTGACTTAACAGTTGTGCTTTATAGCTATTTGTGAATGTACATGCATCAAGACGATGGCATTAGGTAAAAGTCAAATTCAGATTGAATAGACTGTAGTATGTAATCTATTAAAAAATTAGAAAGACAATAGTAAATGATGAAAGTCATTTAGGTTTTATGTTCACTCCGAAATTAAGCACCGATTTACTTTGACAAATTCAGTCATGAATGCAAATGAGGGAAAGCAGTAGCACGCTACTAAATCTGAAATCCAGAGATGAATTAAATTAAAAGCAAGGACACACAGTATTAGGTTTTCTTACAATAACATTTTTCTAAGGCAGAACAATTTTACTTAGCATTTCTCTCGCTAATGCTCATATCATAGCACAGGGAAGTCAAATTAAAACTTAGCAAAACTTATTAGACGTTGTACTAGAACCCGCAGTTAATATTTCATTATAAATACGGTCACTTAAATTAGGGTACTTTTTCTAAATATTCTATTAGGTTCCCTTATAAAGAATAGATGGTTAGTGCATAGGAATAAGACAAGATCCACAATAATCATCAAGCATTGGAGTACTGCTAGGTATGGAAGTGCTTCTTTACAGACTGCAGAGTCTATGTTTATCTGAATGGGTGAGGGGATGATTGTCAAAGATGCACAGGATAGATGAGGGAGTACATGAAAGGAATACAAGGTGATTGACAACTTATGAACTGATGAATCCCTCATGCAGTCATCAATACCTGCATACATCTCATGCATCCATGTATTTATCCTTGCATGCAGCCATTTACCCAGGAGTGCATTCACTCATTTTTTCTTTTGATGCACTCACTGACATAGTCATTCCCCCATTGATTTCTTCTCAATTTCTGTGATGGAAATGGCCATCTTTTGCATGTATTCCCCCAGAATTTTTGTCTTCACTACCCCACTTTTCTGATGGCCCCATTTTTGTTGGTATTAGGACTCGGCACACTAAACTCCTGCTAACCAGTGGGAAATATATGGCACTCTTATATGGCACTGCATGCACCAAGGGGCTGCAAAGGAAATGCTACGAGTAGGCTGCAGCACTCACTGTAATGCCCACTAAAGTATCACTGTAAAACATTTCACAGACCCGACACTACAGCTTGTAGTGCAGTTTAAAACTGCCATTCGACCTATCAAACTAAACCTTTTGCCAGGACTAATTTAATACTTATATGTCACCCCTAATGTAGGCTCCAAATGCAATGTTAGAAATTGGGTTTCTGACTGGCAGAGGTATGCACCCTGTCCAAGCAAAGACCACAGTCCTCCTAGTCATGGTAAGGCAGATACACACCATAAAGTAACCTGTGCTCACCCTCTGATAGCTTAGCATGGAGAAGGCAGGCTTAACTTCAGAGGCAAAGTATTTGTGCGACACTTCAAACAGTAACATAATGAAAACACCACAAAAAGACCCCACATCAGGTTAGAAAAATAGATTATGTTTTCTTATAAATAAACATGACCAAAACAATATAAAATCCAATAAGTAGAAGTCAAGATATGATATTTTGAAGATTAAAAGTGAAAAATAGCACTTAGAAGCAATAAGCGCCTATAGGATTATCTGGTTGGCTGGGTTCAGGCTGACCGCGATGAAATGTGGGCTGGATACAGGAACCACGCAAAGTCCGATGAACAAAAGTACTGTGGTCCTGGTTGCAATAGTGAGATGCAGGGTTCATTCAAGGTGATGCATTGATTTTCTCCATGCAACAATGCCGATGCGCCAGTTCAGAAAAAGAAGCAGCGGGTCCCATATGGGTTGGTTTCAAAACCGGGTTTCTCCAGTTAGATGAGAGGATGTGTCGACTGCAGCAGTGGCAATGGCAATTCACTGGTTCCCAGTGCAATGCCCTGGTTCTGTTTCTGCTACAGCATTGATGCAGCGATTCAGCTAATGCAGCAGAGGATGCGTCAGTTCCACTGGAGCAAATACCTGTATCCACTTCCAATGGCGCACGCACAGGATTAGGGGGTAAGGCTTTGATATCCCTGAGTCTTAAAACAGGAGGCAAGCCAGCATTCCCTTGCAGATGACCTTGGAGGATACCAGGCAACAGGGGACCACAGCTGAAAAGCAATTCTTCTAGAGCAGCAGTTCAGCAGAGAGGCAGTCTTTGTAGCAACACTGCAATCCTTCCTCCTGGCAGAGTTCTTAACAGGCTATACAATACTAGATATTTCCCTCATAGCCTTATTTAAGAATGATGTGGTTTTGTATAGATACAAGAGTGTCCTCTCTATGTATTTATAGATTCCCTGGTCATTGCAAGTTTAGAGCAGTTATCTGGATAGATCCTGAGGAAGGTGGTCTCAACATCTCAACCCCACCGAAACGCGTGTCGACCTTGCGTGGAACCCCATGCTGTGTACTGTGGTTCTAGTTGTGGTTGGGATTTTCCTGATCACACATTGTACTCAACTGTGTACAGATATTGGATGTTTGTGGCTGGTGTGAAAGTGGATGAATCTGAATGATTGCCGTATGGTTGTATTTATTCAATTCTAACCAGGGATATTGTATGTGTTTTTTTCTAAAATAGAATTTATTTTGTTATGTCTTTTTATGTATACTTTTTTTTTATCTGAAGTCTTATCAATGAGGATGGATTTATAACCATGTAAAATTAAGAAATGCTTATGTATATTATGTATTTATAAATAATTGTCTAAAAAGAAGAAAAAAATATATGTTTTAAAAAAAGAGAAGAAAGTTTTGATGGAATAAAAATAACAATAAGATGATTGCATGTGTCACTGTTGTATTTTGATGTTTGTTCAAGTCAATATGAACAATGTTTAAATGAAAATGAGATATAGGCTATGAGGGAAATATCTAATATTGAATAGACTTTAACTCCCCTCTTTTCCCTGGCCTAAAGTATTGTTAGAGGGGGTCCCCCTTTTTTATTATAGAGTTCTTAATAGGTCCAGTAGTATCTGATTTGGTGGGGTCAGAAACGTAGTACTTATACCCAGTTGTGCTTATGAAGTGGAGGTGCCTTCAAAGAGGGGATTTGAGGGGCACAGAGGTCCCCCCTCCCAGCTCTGGCTCCAGACTCACTATATTAGGGCATTTAGCTCTTTGTGTGGGGGCAGGACACAACCTATGCAGGTGTAAGTGTCAGCTCCACCCTCCCATCCTGCCCAGGATGGCCCAGGAAGATGTGGATTGCCCATCAGTCACACCTAAGTTCCCTTTGTGTGTGGCTGTCTAGAGAAATACAGAAAGTCCAGCTGTCATCGACCTTAGACGTGTATTGGAGACAGGCTACAGGCACACAGAGCTAAGGGCAGAAAAAAATTGTAGTCTTTCTAAAGTAGCATTTTTAAAATGGTCGTGATAAATTCAACTATACCATAGTGATAAATTCAACTTTACCAGCAACAAGAATTTATTATTACCATTCCACCGATAAGAAACATGACAGGGTTACTCCTTCTCAATCAGGAATTAACAGGAATTGCAGCTTATAAGTGTGATAAGGAATTCCTGTTAACCCATGAGAGGGGTGGTCTTATAGTAGTGAAAAATCATTTGGAAGCTTTTGCTACCAGCACATCTAAAACTTAAAAGTACTCGTCCTACCCCATGATGATCCAACAACCTGCCCTATGGGCTATCTAGGGACTACCTCAGAGGTTACTTACATGTAATACAAGGGGAGGTAAAGGCTTGACAAGCTGTTTTCAATACCAAATCGACAAGGCAATAAAACTGCACACATAAACTCTGCAGCTGCAGGCCTGAGACAGGTTCAAAGTGCTAATGTTGTGGGAGGCACAATCAGTGCTGTAGACCCAGTAGTATCATTTAATTTACTGCCCTGGGCACATGCAGTTCACTCTACTAGGGACTCAAGGATACATTATTTATGCCAATTGTAGATCAGTCAATCAAACCATGTTATAGAGGAGACTAACATGCGCTTTAGCACTGGTTAGCAGTGCTAAAGTGCTCAGAGTCCTCAGGCCAACAAAAGGAGATCCACAAAAAGTTGAGGCAAACAGGCAAATAGTTTGGGGAAGACCACCCAAAGGCTGTCAGGTCTAACAGGCTTATATGGCAGTGTGCATGATATATAAAAAGCAGTACATGTGCACTTATGTTTTATATGTCCTTGCAGTGAAAATCAAACAAAGTTGCTTTTCACTGAAGGAAGGCTAAATCCCCTGTAGACTCACACTTGGCTACCATATTGCATTTAATAAGTGAGACCTTCAGTTTGGGAGCAGATAAAGAAATGCCTCTTCCACTCATTTGATTGGAGTCTAAAATTCTCTTTAATGGTAAAGTTGAATTTCAAGTCACTATTCTGAAAATGCAACTTTTAGAAACTTTGCATTTTTCTGCTTAAATCAAATATGCTTTTCTGCCGTCCAGGATCACATGACTATTAATGGCCCTTCTGTTGGTGTGATCTGCATTTCCTTCAGAGCAGGAACAAAAGGGCCTTCATCCTAGGCCAAGGTGTTCCTCTATTGAACAGGATGACCTGGGGGATTTTACTTAGCCCTTTGTGAACTTCAAAGGTTAGCCTGGAAGCTGAACCCACACCCTTCCTGACTTCTGAAGATGCTTGCCCTGTCACTGGCAAATGCAATCCACACCTTGGACTGTTTGCTCTTTACTTCCCTTGACAGATTACAGCCAAGCCCAGAGAAGAGGGAACAACTGACCAGGGCCAGTTTAAGGATACACATACCCCCCACACACAGGCCAGTACTTCGAATAAAAGTGGCATCGCAGAACCACTCAGCGGAACTCTCCTGGTCTTGAAGACTTAGAGGAAGTACTGCTCTGCTGTCCAAAGACTAAAGGAAGACTGCATCTGCTTGCCTTGAACCCAGGACCATAGAAGCTACTCCAAGTTTCAGTTGGCTGACCTTCTGTTTGAGCTGCAGGGACACAACAAGCTTCTAGAGGCATATCCCTGCTCAGCTGACCAGTACCAACTGGACCTTCTTGAAACCTGATGTTGGCCTTTGTTGGACTGCGTTCTAATGCCCAATAAGTCACTCCCCTTGTCTTGAGCCCTTTGTTGGTTTTGGAGTGTACTCCTACAACCTCAAAATTGCAAGAACTGCACTCCAGGTGAAAAACTAAGAGGCCCTGGGGTCTTTGTGTTGAAAAAACCAGTCGCCTTCCCCTTGCAAACACAAGTGGATTTTACTAATGCCAAGGCTTCACTCGCATTTGACTGCCTACAAGACCTTTCCAGCAACAGCCGCAGACTTACCTACCTGGAGCTCTTGGCCTCGATAATAACTGCCCTGCATTTCTCACCAGCATAAATTTCAGATCATTCATCAGCTCTTCACGCCAAAGAGGACCACACTGCCAATGTGGGGCTCTGATCGAGGACTGGGGAAGCAACCCATTCTCAATTAACTCCTTTTTGCATCCAGCCTGCTGTCTGGCTGCCTTCGACATCGCTGCCGGGTGCTTCTCACATGAAAACTGGACAAGGTTAGAAGGGAAAACTTTACACTGAGACACATCTGGTGCGTGTATCAGACCCGTGCTCAACTTTTGACTTTGACCCTGTCTAGCGTGACCAGATCATCCATTATTGTAACTTTGAGCTTATGGCACTAATCTACTGGGAACTTTAAAAATTCACATCTCGGGTTCTACTAATTGGATTTTTCACATTTCAGTGTATTTTCATTGATTATATTTTGCTCGATTTTCCTAAATTAGTTTGGGATTTTTCTTGTGTTGCGTTTAAACTTTATTATTTTTTCACTGCTGCATAAACACTTAACCATTACCTCTAAGTTATACCTAACTGCTTTTATGCCAAACTACCAGAGGTCTAAGCACAGGTTTATTGAGAGCTTTTTTGGTTCACCTGACCAAGGATTGTTTTTATTACTTGAGTGAGACTCTGACCCTTCTCAACTCATAACCCAGTTTCTTACATTAACCAATTCACTCATCCACAACCACATGTAAAACCTTGACAATTGATGGGAAAGAACTTCCACCTATAAAAAGTCAGACCTTTTGTATTTATTGATACTTTTTTAATAGGCTATGACAAGGGGGGGGGTGGCAAAGCATCAGTGGCGGTGACATGTGAAGAGGCAATGGTGGCAAAGTGTATTTAAAGTGCCTTACGTGATGAAATCTGGAAGGAATAGGATATTTGTTAATCAGTACGTTTTTTAAACAACTGAATAAGCAAAACCAGTAACTCTTCAGGGATACTGAAAGATTCAATGGTTCAGTGTTACAGAGTGGCAATGGAAAGCATGTATATTGACTGGGCTCATAAGACAATTTTTTACATTGTTGATAAAGTCGACAAAAATATTGAACATTTAGTAGTAGTTATGTGTCTTGTCAACAGTGCAAGAATTTAAAAATGAGAGCACCTGATATTACTACTATTTTTTAATACGCTTTCATGTTTGGTTTTAGAGAATGTTGTTTTAAAACGTTCTCAGTATCACGCAAAAAAACAAGCTTGCTCAAAGGGAGACTGAGGTTGCATTTGAGGCGAACCGGTGTGTTCTGGTACTGCCCTGAAATTTGTTTTTCTAACCTGTGGAACGCCTGTGTCATCAGGATCAGAAATGGCTGGTGAGGATACCAGTGTTTGGAAAGCATAGAAACAGCCCTTGTGACTCAGATGGAAGTCTTGTGCTAATCAAATCAGAGAAGACGATAAGGACTTCTTGTCTCATGGATATTGAGGACTCGAGAGACTTGTGAATGGTGGCAGGCATTTGGAATACTTAGGGATGAGAACAAAGGCATAACGATGGACCCTACCTACTAACAGCACCTGACTTCCTTTCTCCCCAACAAAGTATATTCCCCTCAAATTGCAAATAGGGGGTTGTGTGCACACTGTCTAGCACCCACCGTAACTGTGCCTATTCCCTAAGGAATCCAAGTGCAAATGAACAACCGCAAAGGTGCACCACACAAAGAAAAAATGATTTAAATTGACATTGTTATGAACAATTTGCAGAGAGATGATGTTTTTTCTTCAAAGAATCTTTATTTTCAATTGTTAAGCACCATACAGCCGACGCGTTTCGTCCCAAAGAGGGACTTCTTCAGGGCTTTTTAACTGCAAAGCAAACCTTCCAGGGCGACTTTCCAGATCAGTATTCTGAATGTCGCCTTTCCCAAAATCCGTTTCTTGATTAAAACCTAGAATTTGGCCTGGGCTGGATCTTCTAGATCAATTCAATAAAACTGTGGTTTTTGCATTTGTCACCCCGAGTGGGATGGGTATGCTAGACGTGAGTCCCATGCACTCCACACCACTGAATTCAAGTAAGCCGGGCTGAAGACGGCTGGAATACCAGAAACCGGTCCTCGGGAGCTTGTTTCCGGTCCGGGGAAGGCATGGCTTGGCAGTTCGGGCTGGACTGTTCCCATGAGGCACAGGGTCAGACTGATTTGCATATGGCCATGTCTGAACTGGGGTGGTGTAGAGTTAAAAAAAACGATGGATTTGGGCCCAGATCTCTGTACTGGGGGTGAATGTATGACATTGTTCTGCATTCTGTCCATCAACTGTGGTTTTTGCATCTCCCAGATGCGTCACGTTGTAAGTACCCGCACCATGGCGCAGAATTTGCGTCGCTGCTGCATCACAAAAGTGGCGCAACGGTGGCGTAAATGAGACACAAGGGGCTTGTAAATACGCCCCAGAGAATCTGTGAATCAAGCCCTAAGTGCATAAGCTCCTCATGATCCATAGCATCCTAGCTCATCAATCACCGCTGTTGCAGCCAAGACTTGCCATCATTTCGAAACGTTGCATTCTGTTATTTCTTGGAGTTGATGAAAGAATGAATTCGAGTTAGAGAAGCATTCTAGAAAGTCACTGCTGTTAAACGATGAACATGAGCACTATTTTCAAGAGGTATTCATTAAGGATCATGAACACTTATATTTGCACTTGTTTGTTTCTACAAGAAGTCATGGATATATGACTTTACAACGCATGCTTTTACCACGCAAGCTGTTACAACGCCAGTTTTACAACACAAACCTTTACAACGCATAGTGCTTTGGGGTGCTGGATAGTGAATAGTTTAATTTACTATTCCAACTCCAGTCCCCGTGGACACTAGGGAAGGTGTTGGATAGTAAATTAAATCTATTCCCTATCCTAGAGTGCCCCCCAGCGCAATGCTTTGTAATGGTTTTCATTGTAAAACCTGCATTGTGATAGCACTGCGTTGTAAAAGTTTCGTTGTAAAGGATGTTTCCCAGAAGTCATCCGTTCAGGATTCAACATTGTATTTTTGTATTCCTTTGTTTTTGCACGAGGAGCTAAAAGGATCCTCATCTTGCACAGACTTGATCATCTTTCTTATAGATGTATGGTTTAGCCTGCCCAACCTGACTGACCACTTGGCAATATTCATCCACCTAACCCCCCCAGCTTCACTTATTACACCTGATGTGAGGAAAAGAAGAAGGAAGGAGGAAAAACCAGAGGCTGCGCTGGGGACAGGCAGTCAAGCAGGCAAGACAAGGCAGCAATTGAAAGGTGTTAGTGGTGTTCAGTGGGGTTAGGCACCGCCGTCTTGTTTGGTTGAGCCCTGTGCTGCCAAAGCCTTCATGCAGCCTCAAAAACTGGCCACTTCCCCAAAACATAAAAAATTGCAGACTTTTTCTAGTCATTGAACAGATTTGTGGATGGAGTGGCCAGTAATGGAGAATGTCGCAGCCATTTCATGGGGGAAGAGGACAGCTTTGTCGTTGCGATTTCACCGCAAAGCCCCAACACAATTCTAATTCCTGGATCAGGGCCAGACTGGGAACAACAACCGGCCAAGCAAAGTGCTCGGCCGACCCCCCTCCCCACTGGGGGGGAGGTGGAGGGGCCGCCGAGCTCTTTGCCGGGGCCGGTTTCGGCCAATTTTGGTACAGGGTCGATTTTGCAGCTATGCTGCAAAAACGGCCCTGTAACAAAAAAGACCCCCAGGGGCCCAGAACCGGCCCCCACCCATGCGGCACACCAGGGGATTGCCCGGTGCCCGCTATGGGCAGTCCGGGCCTGTCCTGGATCTGCTGGGGAAGAAAGCAACATAAATCCATGGAGTGTTCTTTATCAGTTCCTTTGTCTCCCAATGTTATGGTCATAAAGAGTCTTGTGCCTTCTTTGCCCATCCTGGAGATGAAAGTCAGAAGTCATCCATTAAGGATTTAACATTGTATTTTTGTACTCCTTTGTTTTTGCACGAGGAGCTAAAAGGATCCTCATCTTGCACAGACTTGATCATCTTTCTTATAGATGTATGGTTTAGCCTGCCCAACCTGACTGACCACTTGGAAATATTCATCCACCTAACCCCCCCAGCCTCACTTATTACACCTGATGTGAGGAAAAGAAGAAGGAAGGAGGAAAAACCAGAGGCTGCGCTGGGGACAGGCAGTCAAGCAGGCAAGACAAGTCAGCAATTGAAAGGTGTTAGTGGTGTTCAGTGGGGTTAGGCACCGCCGTCTTGTTTGGTTGAGCCCTGTGTTGTGGAAATGGTCTGGCTAGGCCCGGGTGTGACTTGCAGCCGGGCGAGCTCCCGTCCTTCTCCCAGACCACTTCTGATACTCCAGAGGCACAGTAGGGCTGCCTGCAGCCGTAACGGATCTGAGCACACCTGCAGCCAATGGTAGGGGCCCAAGTCTCAGCAATCAAACAAATGGTAGTGCGCTCGTGCCCCTCCCCTGTCATCAAAAAGGCTGCACTGCACACAAGGGGGGGTGGTGGCACTGAGCAAGGCTAAAGGAGGGAATTTTGCCAAAGCGCACAACAAAGGAGGCTACGAGCATACTAGCACCTGGAAGCACTTGGCAGTAACTTGCCCACTGCATTCCAGTGCTCATAGAGCTACCCCAGGACATCTAATCACCTAGTAAGTTATACCTTCAGGTGGGCAAGCACATTTGTTCCTCTCTCTCCTCTTAACTATAGAGATGCCCACCAGGATAAGATCAGGTAAATCCAGGGCCTACGCTCTTCCTGGACCAAAAGAGGAAGCGTGAGTCTGCCCTTGTTGAGGTGACATTAAAAATGAAAGCTAAAAGTACACTGGCCAAGGACTCTTTCCTGCCGAAATCTGATAGTGTAACAGGATGGGAGAGTGGCTCAGGACAGAGACCTCATGGCAAGGGGCCTAATAAGCTGCCAAAGCCTTCATGCAGCCTCAAAAACTGCCCACTTCCCCAAAACATAAAAAATTGCAGACTTTTTCTAGTCATTGAACAGATTTGTGGATGGAGTGGCCAGTAATGGAGAATGTCGCAGCCATTTCATGGGGGAAGAGGACAGCTTTATCGTTGCGATTGCACCGCAAAGCCCCAGCAAAATTCTAATTCCTGGATCAGGGCCAGACTGGGAAAAACAAACGGCCCAGCAAAGTGCTCGGCCGGCCCCCCCTCCCCACTGGGGGGGAGGTGGAGGGGCCGCCGAGCTCTTTGGCGGGGCCGGTTTCGGCCGATTTTGGTACAGGGTCGATTTTGCAGCTATGCTGCAAAAACGGCCCTGTAACAAAAACGACCCCCAGGGGCCCAGAACCAGCCCCCACCCATGCGGCACACCAGTGGATTGCCCGGTGTCCTGGATCTGCTGGGGAAGAAAGCAACATAAATCCATGGAGTGTTCTTTATCAGTTCCTTTGTCTCCCAATGTTATGGTCATAAAGAGTTTAGCGCCTTCTTTGCCCATCCTGGAGATGCAAGTTGTGAAAAGGTTTATGCAGTGATCACCTCATCTGCGGTCAGTCCAGGCCACCACTGCCGCACCAGCTGGGGTTTTTAGCCCAGATAGTTTCACAAGTTCTAAATAAGTATACTGTAAATTTCCACCATTCGTGGAGAGCTCAGCTAACGACCAAAGGCCCTCCGCAGTCCATCACAGGATCAGGACTATGGAAACACAGCTTCCCCGGCATGGTATCCATGGTATATGCCTGGCAATGATGAACCTAATGTCAATGTTTCAAACCCAATCGATTCAAAAAAGCTGTGGATAACAATCTTAAACTCCATGTAAGCAATGGTAATGGCCCTTAATCATCATGAAAATAAAATGGACATACAAGTGGACCTGCTCAACACCATGGCAGTCTTTGTGTCGGGAATAAACAAGGAAGTAAATTCTCTCCAACTGAGTAAAAGCAAAGAATGATACCATCTCCACTATATGCTTGTGCAAAGAAGCCATAAACAAGCTGGTGCAGGTACCAGAGCAGCTACCAGTGGTCCTCGAAGAAATCCTGTTGGAAGTAAGGCCCCCCTCTGCTCCAAAACCTGGGCATTCATGTACCCCAGGGCAATTCAATTCCTTAAATTAACCCATCTTGCCTTGTGTGGAGGAAACAAGAAGGAACAACCCTCTTCAACGTCTACATGAGCCCCCTCGCGGCCATCGTACGCAAACACCACCTCAGCATCATCTCCTACGCCGACGACACCCAGCTGATCCTCTCCCTGACCAACGACCCCGCCGCCGCCAGAGCCAACCTGCACGAAGGGATGAGAGAGGTAGCCGAGTGGATGACGACCAGCCGCCTGAAACTGAACTCGGACAAGACGGAGGTCCTCATCCTGGGCTCCTCACCCTCCGCCTGGGACGACTCCTGGTGGCCTCCCGCCCTGGGCACCGCACCCAAACCAACAGACCATGCACGAAACCTGGGCATCATCCTGGACTCCTCCCTCTCCATGACCAGGCAAGTCAACAGCGTCTCCTCGGCGTGCTCAACATCCTACGCATGCTACGAAAGATCTTCTGGTGGATCCCCACAGAGACCAGGAAGACCGTCACCCAGGCCCTCGTCACCAGCCGACTGGACTACGGCAACGCCCTCTACGCCGGGACCACCGCCAAGATCCAGAAGAGACTCCAGCGGATCCAAAACGCCTCAGCCAGACTCATCCTCGACATCCCACGATCCAGCCACATCTCCGGACATCTGAGAGACCTTCACTGGCTCCCTATCAACAAGAGAATCACCTTCCGCCTCCTCACCCACGCACACAAAGCCCTACACGACCAAGGCCCGAGCTACCTCAACAGCCGAGTCAACTTCTACGCTCCCAAACGCCACCTCCGATCAGCCAACCACGCCCTCGCCGCCGTCCCCCGCATCCGAAGAGCGACTACAGGAGGAAGGTCCTTCTCCTACCTGGCCGCCAAGACCTGGAACTCCCTCCCGTCCGACCTGCGCCTGACCCAAGACCACCTCTCCTTCAGGAAGAAGCTGAAGACCTGGCTGTTCGAGCAGTAGCGGCACCCCCCCCCCAAGCGCCTTGAGACCCTACGGGTATGTAGCGCGCTTTACAAGTGTCACTGATTGATTGATTGATTGAGTAGTGGGGTGAGTCAAGCCCAGGAAATTAGCCTGGATTCAGACAGAGCAACCATGCCTCCCCTCCTGATGAAGTGGGAAGGAAAGCATGCCAGAAAGGATAGAATCTAGACCCAGTCCAGGGTCTCCAGGCATTTAGCTGCGTCCCCAAGGCAGGTAGAGGGTCCTATTGAAGTAATAGGCTCGCCGACAGGCAGTTCAGAGTCGGCAGGCACTGCACCTGCGAATGATAAAACCCTGCAATGCCGTTTCATCTGGGCAAGTAAAAAAATCAAAATCCATCTATGGATTCCAAAATGGCTTCTATGGATTCCATAATTCATGTCTAGAGCCTCAAGGATGTTTAAAATCAAGAACCCATCCTCAAATTGATAAAGACCTTGTCGGGCCTAGAGCACAGAGCGTCAGATGACATTTATCCCATTAAATTCCTACCAGCAAGAGGAAAGCATGTATGCAGAAACCACCCTCATCACATTCACCATAAAGCACCTCCCAATAAAAGTTCTAGAGAACAAAAAGCTGGTAAAAAGCTGGGGTATAGACGTTATAGCCTTCCAAGAAGTCTGCTATCACCCCACTGTTCCTACAGCAAGACATCCGTTAAGGGAAAACAACCTGCAAGATCAATATTGAGAAGCACATTTGGGTGCTATTCTCTCTCTTCCTCTTCGTCCTCTTTGCTCAGTACTCCGGTCTGACAATTCATGCAAAACTGAAGCACCAGTCTTATGATCAGAGAAGGATAATAATGAGGAAAAATGAAACAGAGTATTGGAACTGCCTTCCATCCGCCTTATCTGCAGCTACTTATATAATAGCAATGCAACCAAGTCCCGTAACCAAGGACTAGAGCGGCCTCCGTATATCCTTGGAATTTGGAAGGATTTGAATCAAAAATTGAGGATGCTCCCTATTGAAGTTCCTGAATGTGTTTGATATCATAGCAGTTCAGGAGACATGGACCCTACACCACATCCTGCATATAGGTTATAATTGCAAAGATTTTGGGCGGTAGTGTTCCCCAAAAGGAGAAATGTCCGCACATTCGTTAAATTTCTCTAAGGTGTATTGTACACGAAAAATACATCTACAAATATATATATATTGACCACAAAACAAGGGTGCTCAAGTAGTCTTATTGACACCCACCACTCAAGGTGTTACCTAGCACACAAACTGTACAACAAATCAGTACAAAAAGAAAAGGGCTCGGCCAGCACACCAATAGTCCACGTCTACTCGGTTTTTTTGTCAATGGATAGCTCGACTAATCGGTATAGAAAGTAGGGGACCCCTGTATAAGAAATATGCTAGTTATACATAGGGAGGAGGAACTAGTTTGAAAAGGCCTATAACTAGACAATGAAGTCAAAAAGATATATATGTCTGTTGACCCACTATACATAAACTGTCACCAACCACAGAAGTGCATTTTGTTCAATATTTATTATTTATGAAAATATTTTTTTTCCTTTTTTCTGGTTATTAAAGATAAACATTTTTTAAATACATTCCAGTGTATTTGATAGAGAGTTGATATTTTTTATGAGCTTTCTGATTTGAGTCTAAAAAAGCACGCATAGTTGAGCATAAAAAAGAGGGAAAAAGACATGATTCACGCAAAGCGGTAGATGACACTATGCGCGTTTCGGCTGTGGAGCCTTCATTCGGTAATCCGTCTTTGGCAATAGCTGGCTCATGATATGAGGGAGAACTGATTTAAAAAGTACGAATATCTTCAGAGCTTTGTATTCCAAACGTTGTTGTGTGTCAGGGATAAATACAGGTATATAGCAGAAAATTAGGTCCTTCAGCAACGGGCAGAACGTCGTTGTGTGTCAGGGTTAAATACAAGTATATATCTGAAGACTGAGTCGCAAATTGAGCCGCAAATTCTGAGAACATGTTTCTGACCCCCGGTCATCCATAGACGCGGTTATCTCCAGAGTGACTACCCACGTCATCGAACCTCCCCTATATATATCCTTCGTATCATTTAGAAACATATTTGGCTCATCACTATTTGTTGCTGAAGGACTCAATCTTCAGCTATATACTTGTATTTAACCATGACACACAACGACGTTTGGAATACAAAGCTCTGAAGATATTTGTGCTTTTCAAATCAGGATTGAGACTAAAAATGTGTCGGCGTTATGAGCTGAGAAGTTTTTATATACTATGAGCTTTTGAAATAAAGAATTTGAAGACTGCCCTCTGCACTGGATCTTTATATCTACACTAGCAGCCCGTCCCGACGTTGTCCGGGTATGAATTGCTGCCGGCCAGTAGTATATTGTTTTGTAGGATTTCGTTTTGATAGCACTTCTTATCTGTGACAGGCCTGTGAAATGCTCCGATTCACGGTGCACTGCTGATGCACTTAAGAGTGCGCGTTCAGTAGTGTGTGAACTCGAGATTCCCTACTTTATTTTTCCTTGCAATATTATATAGCACGAACTCGACAACATGGCATGAGCACAATTTACATTACAGAAGAACGCATTCATTTGTGGTAGGCACAGGGAGACAAAGCAATTTGCCTGGAATCACAGCATGTTGAGCTGATGCCGAGATTCGAAAGTAGCTCCCCAGCTCCAAAGTTCGCAATTCTAGAACTTGTGGTGGGAAGTGTGTCTAAAAGTGTATGTCGGTGCTGGCCATCAATGAGAGAGACCTGTGCATTTTTCAAATCGGTGGTGAAAAAATATGAGTATGTTGCTGGAGATGTGGGCCGCCGTGCCACCAATGTACTTACTGGGGGAGGGTAAACACCCATTATTCCACAACTTTCTTTCCGCATACCATCACTCCGCATACTTTCATTACGAAAGTACCGTGACTCCGCAATGCCATTATAACGCATGGCATTACATTTTATATGCTTTTACCACGCACACATTTACAACGAAATTCGTTGTAAATGCATGAATGGTAAAAGCATGGTTTTTTTAATGTTTGGATAAGGTAAGTATGGGTATAGGGGTATATGTTTTGGGGTACTGAGGTATATGTTTTGGGGTGTTTGGGTATTTTAAGGGTTCAGATATAGTTTTGGGTTATGGGGTACAGGGGTAGTTTTAGGGTTTAGGTATAGGTTTGGGTTTTGGGGTACAGGGGTATTTTTAGGGTTCAGGGCTAGGTTTGGGTTTTGGGGTATAGGGGTATTTTTAGGGTTCAGGGGTAGGTTTGGGTTTTTGGGGTACAAGGTATTTTAAGGGTTCAGGGCTAGGTTTGGGTTTTGGGGTACAGGGGTATTTTTAGGGTTCAGGGCTAGGTTTGGGTTTTGGAGTACAGGGGTATTTTTAGGATTCAAGGGTAGTATTGGGTTTTGGAGTACAGGGGTATTTTAAGGGTTCAGGGCTAGGTTTGGGTTTTGGGGTACAGGGGTATTTTAGGGTTCAGGGGTAGGTTTGGGTTTTGGGGTACAGGGGTATTTTTAGGGTTCAGGGCTAGTTTTGGGTTTTGGGGTACAGGGGTATTTTTAGGGTTAAGGGGTAGGTTTGGGTTTTGAGGTACAGGGGTATTTATAGGGTTCAGGGCTAGGTTTGGGTTTTGAGGTACAGGGGTATTTTTAGGGTTTAGGGATAGGTTTGGGTTTTGGGGTACAGGGTATATTTATAGGGTTAAAATGGGTTAGTGTTTAAGGGTGTTGGGGTAGTTTAAGGAGTAAGGGTGGGTTATGATTATGGGGTGCAGGGGTATTTAAAGGGAGCAGGGTGGACACCCGGAGCTGGAATGTACAGAACCTGGGAAGTAAAAACAATGAAATAATGGGCACAACGCTTGCTTTGTTTTCTGTAATCCCACGGCCCGCACACGCCCATGCCCCCAGCACACGCCCACAGCACACGATATGAGACATGGCATAAAGGGCGAAACGTACCACATGCCCCCAGCGTTTGTCACGCCCCCAGCACACGCCCACAGCACAACGCAGACATGCCCACAAGGGACTACTTTGCTGGCACGGTTCTTATACCTTTTAAATGTATATGGTAGGCGTCTGCATAGCCTATGTCCTTCTGCTGCAACTGCCCTTTCCAACGCTGTATAGGGTGTTGTGATTGGTGCTGTGGTTCCTGAGATTACCCGCCTCAAAGGTTTGGGCTCTCTCTTTATTATATTAGTATAGATAAAGTGCTGCTGTTGGATTGGACATTGTAATAGTTGGTGTATATCTCCTTACATTATAGGTGGAATCCTGAGTCACCTGGAGATATAGTACTGTCTACAATTAGTACAGTTGAGTCCACTATTGGTGTGCTGGCCGAGCCCTTTCTTTTTGTACTGATCCTGCATATAGGGTTTGTGGAGTACAGCAGGGTCTGTATTACGTATTGGCATTATTTGCGCCAAGGGCATCTTTGAAAAGGTGCGCCGGGTGCAAACAATGCCAAGGCGCCCCATTATGGTGTATGCACTGCCCTGGGGCAACAGCGTACTCGTGCTGCCCCCAGGGCAGCACATTCATGTGAAAACATGGAGCAGCTGCTCCATGTTTTAACAGTGCAGGCGGCACCAGCCTGCACTTTTAAAGGGGGATTACAGAGCCCGTTGCAGGCGGGTGCAGTCAGCGACTGCACCCGCCTGCAAAGGAATGTCTAGGGGGGTCCATGGGACCTCCTTTACCCCCTACAGAGGGATGCTTTCAGGGGGCATACTGACAGTGCACCAACTTTGAAATGGCGCACTGTCAGTGCGCCTCCTGAGGGCTCCTTAGACTGTGCGCCTATGTCTGTAATATGGCGCGGGTACTGAGTCAAAGGAATTCACTCATTTGCAAGGGGCACACCACTATGCAAAGGAGCGAACACCCTCTGTTGATAGCACTGATGCTTTAAGTGCACCAGTGCTACCTGTATTACAGAAGGGGACCCTCAAACATCTGTGACCCCTTCTATTATACAAAAGTGCCCCTGGGGCGCACAAAGCGGGCGCATACGCCTTTTGCGCGCCCGGGGCTCCTTATGCAATATGGTTCTAGGTTTATAGATTCAAGAACCCATGGTTACTAGCCTTGTGCCTGGATTGATGATCCCATTAGACGGTCGAGCCTTTAATCCTTGTAAATCTTTACATTCATCCTAAACGGAAATCTGCAACAGTAGATACATTTATCACCCATATGCTGCAGCTCACAAATGTCTGTTTGACAGCCAACCTGCTAGTTGATGGAGGCTTCAATTGAAACCTTTCCATCATCCGGAAGCGGATCCTGTTGACGCAACTGGGGCCCTGCCAGACCAACGCCACCCATGCTACAGGCTTCAAGAAAATATTGGGGAAAACTGCTAAGAGCTTGTGAGCTGGCTGGCCTAATAGTCTTTAATGGTCACTTTTTGGGTGACGTTCCACCTTTATTGACTAGGTCGTCAGAGAAAACGGTTTCATATCTGGATTACTTCATGGTAGGCTGCTCCCTAAACGGCCTGGTTATGGATTTTAAAATTACCCATGGCGCACAGAGTGATCATCATCCCTAAACCATTTGGATTGGACTCAACAAGAGCACACTCGGCCCTGCAAGAATCCTACAAAAAGGTACTCATACTGACGACCTAAAGTGCTTTAAGTGGAATTCTAGCACAATCAGCGATCTGTCAGGCACCTCTGCAGAGATTTTAAAAGCTATTGTAACTGAGGAGCCCATCTCGACATTAGCTTGGGAATGTGTCTCTGACCACCTGATGGCTAATTGCCTAGCTCAAAGCTCACACAAAGGGGTGAGCGTCGTTTGTCAAAAGAGCTACATTGTGAAGAGTCCTGTTTAATTGATAGGATCTAAAATTGCTAGAACTCTCAGAGAATTGCAGCGCTCTCCCCAAAAAGTAGAGCTGTTAAAATCATTACACAGGGACAGAAAAACCCTCAAAAGAGAGGCTTGCACCCTCAAGATAAATAGACTTGACACCCTATGGGCTAAGCTCTTTCGTGCCTCAAAGCAAAAAGACCGAGGACTTTTTGAAAACTAGTTAACGAAATCTACAAAGGCACAACGGCGGCAAACAACGCGGACATCAGCACGGATGTCTGGATAACATACCTGAAGTCCCACTTCATAGGAGCATGGCTGGTTTTACTTCCCCACATTACCCCCGGAACATTCTCAAGTAACTAGCGCTGCCTTTGATTCGCTAGAATATTCTGTTTTAGCAATAGCAACCACACAAAGATTATTGAGAACTCACATCCTGATTGTGCTCCTGGACTGAAATTTATTCCCAAGCACTCTTCAAACAAATTACACCTGTATGGGCAAACTTTCTGGGGGTGATGCTTAACACCATATTATCCTGCGGGGTCATCCCTAATAGTTGGAGAGGCTCAATCATCTATCCAATCTTCTAAGGAGGATTGGCAACAACCCCAAGTTATTTCCGCCTGGTAGTGCGGTTGGATGTGGATCTCAAATACTTTTCCTCATTGCTACTTCAAGAGCTATCAGCATGGGCAATTGAAACAGGCAGACAGCCCTAAAGCAGACAGGGTTTGCAAAGAACCAAGGGACACTTAGGGCCCGATTCACAGAATGAACTTACTACTTTTGGCATTCACAGAATGCACTTACTACTTTTGGTATTCACAGAATGAACTTACTCATTTCGGTATTCACAGAAGTTAGGACTACTAACTTTAGGACTCCTAAATGCCTTCTGTGAATACCGAAAGTCTTAAAATTAGGATTTTTCTCAATTTAGTAGTAGTAAAGTTAGGACTACTAACTTTAAGACGCCTAAATGCCTTCTGTGAATACCGAAAGTCTTAAAATTAGGATTTTTCTCAATTTAGTAGTAGTAAAGTTAGGACTACTAATTTTAGGACGCCTAAATGCCTTCTGTGAATACCGAAAGTCTTAAAATTACGATTTTTCTCAATTTAGTAGTAGTAAAGTTAGGACTAACTTTACTACTACTAAATTGAGAAAAATCGTAATTTTAAGACTTTCGGTATTCACAGAAGGCATTTAGGCGTCCTAAAGTTAGTAGTCCTAACTTTACTACTACTAAATTGAGAAAAATCGTAATTTTAAGACTTTCGGTATTCACAGAAGGCATTTAGGCGTCCTAAAGTTAGTAGTCCTAACTTTACTACTACTAAATTGAGAAAAATCCTAATTTTAAGACTTTCGGTATTCACAGAAGGCATTTAGGCGTCCTAAAGTTAGTAGTCCTAACTTTACTACTACTAAATTGAGAAAAATCCTAATGTTAAGACTTTCAGTATTCACAGAAGGCATTTAGGCGTCCTAAAGTTAGTAGTCCTAACTTTATTACTACTAAATTGAGAAAAATCCTAATTTTAAGACTTTCGGTATTCACAGAAGGCATTTAGGAGTCCTAAAGTTAGTAGTCCTAACTTCTGTGAATACCGAAATGAGTAAGTTCATTCTGTGAAAACCAAAAGTAGTAAGTGCATTCTGTGAATGCCAAAAGTAGTAAGTTCATTCTGTGAATCGGGCCCGTACTCAATAAAAGTTAAGAAGAAGTTAATGTCAATGAGACTGGGTGTTCTTCCCTCACTAGACTTTAAGCCAGAATGGCAGGAGGAAAGGCAGTGTAATGATGGAATGTGTTGCTTATGCCATCAGTCAAAGAAAAACACTGCTGCACGTTTTTTGCATTTTCTCTCAGCTAAGTACACAGCGGAGGATTCTGCTGGTGTAAATTTAAGACCCTAGGAATCAGGACCTGCAGATCGGCATCAATGGGGTCTTTATACCCACAGAACGTTATGCTCAGCATCTGGCTGATGCACTTTATCGAAATTTTCAAAGAGCTTTTGAAGGCCAAAGACAGTACATAAGGCCCTAGGCCTCTGACTGAGAGAAACACAGGTGAAGGGCCATGAGGGTGTATGGTTGTCATGCTACAGGTGGGCAGCTAGGGTTTGCAGTAAGAATAACAATGCTCCAATTGCCTGTACCTCCATGTTTAAGTCTTCGCCAAATGCAGGCCATGTAGCATGCACACTTGCTCTTTATGTATAGTTACCTCGGCTTAATGTTAATCAGGTGGACCTCTTTTTAGAAATATTTTAGTGTAGGTGGGGAAGAGATGCATTAGCAACCGGCTCTCTCAGTAGACACCCTCCATCCCTTAGGATTAGGCCCAGACACATGCAGATTATGCACTTTGCAGTTTGTCACTGTATGTTTTCTGCCCTACCAGTGATCTCTAGGTACCCTGGATACCTCCTTTTCCTGCAATGATTAGGTCTGGTCATATCACCCTAACTACTGTGGCCCCACTAATGTTAATCAACCTGACTCCTCTAAGTGACATCCCCATCTAGGCTGCGATGGGAAGTAGTACTGTCTGATCCATTGTCAGTCCAACCCCCGTCAAACACAAATTCCCTAGGTATTCTGGCGAGGCCCTGCAAGGGTATTATGATAATGCACCATCTATTTAAAGGGTCATTAGCTTCTATCTGCCTTTAGAGGGAGGGATGCAAGGGGAGGAACCAGATGTGATGTTTTCTATATTTTTTTTAAAATGTTTATTGGTGGTAATGTCAAATGTATGTTTTGCTTCTGTTTATGGTTTTTATTAACTAATAAACTATCTTTTTACTCTCTCCATAGACATATTGTATTAAGATATTGAATGCCAACGGGATGAGGGTAGAGACTATTAAAGTTCGCACCCAACAAATGAACAGTGTCTCAAGGTATCGAATAGTGCAAGGAACCAAGGAGCACTCCCCTTTATACTCCTGAACTAGTAACAAGTCCTACAATAACATTAAATGCAAAATGGTTCAGCACTATACAGCATAATATAAACATGCCACATCAAAGTTCAAGACAGTTAGCACACAAAAAGACATCCAAATCCAAGATGTGTGTTTCTTGAAGGGGTTTCTCTTTATTTTTCTTAATAGGATTTTTCTTTATTTTCCCAAAGGCAAAGATCAGTGCTGCAACCCACTAGCAGCTTTTCATTTAGAGGCCCTAGGAAGTCAGACCTGACAGCCTTAGGCTGGTTTTCCCCAAATAAATGCTACTTGTGGGTTGCAGCACCGATTGTGCCCCCAAACAGGCAGCCCTTTAAAACATGTCTCTGGCCTAACACTTTAAAGAATATGTGTGCTGCTGTTTACACTTTTATGTCGATTTGGCATTTAAAACCTTTTTCCAAGCCTTAAACTCCCTTTTTATTAAATATGTTACCCTTAAGGTAGGCCCCAGGTAGCCCATAGGGCAGGTTGCTGTGTAACAAAAAGGTACAAAAACACTTAAACTTGTTTTTACTACTGTGAGGCCTACTCCTCTCATACATAAACATTGGAAATTCCTTATTACACTTTTAAGATGTAATTCCTGATGGAGAAGGGGTAGCTCTGTCATGTTATACATCATTGGAATTGGAATTAGAAATGCTCTTTGCTAGCAAGGTCAGTTTTAACATTACTATTTTAAAAATCCCACTTGTAGAAAGCTGGAATTTTCCTGCTCTTAAAGCTCTGTGTGCCAGCAGCCTGTCTCCAATGCACAACTGGGCTGGGTGACCGCTGGAATTTGTGTATTCCCTCTCGACAGCCACACACAAGGATAGTTGTGACTCAATGTTCATCTGCATCCTGATCGCTTATCCTATGCAGGATGGGATGTAGGAGATTGATTACCCTCCCCTGTACTGAGTCTGGAGCCAGGGCTGGGCAAGGGGGCCTTCTGTGCATTTCAAGGCTTCTCTTGAAAGATGCCCCCATTTTAAAGTCTTTACTGGGTATAAATACTGAGTCTCTGACCCACTAAATCAGACACTTCTGGACTGGTAAAGAAACTGTTCAAGGAAGAAGGACTGCTGTGAATTCCTAAAGGCCGACACCTGGGACATCTTTTTTGAGGTCAAGGACAACAAGTTTTCATGTGCATTTTGTCCTAGGGACAAGTAGGCCCAACCCCCTGCAGCACAAATTCTTTGGCTGCTAGTTTACAGCACCACATTGGGGATCAGGGAAAGGCATTGCCTGCAGTTAAGGTAATATTTCTGTCCATATGTTAATGTGTTCAAACTTTTATTCATGGTTCATTAATGCAAAGGCTTTATTATTAGGGTGAGCACTCTAAGTAAAAGTTGTAAGCTCAGACTGCGCTACGGACAGTGGTTCCAGCATACAAATGTGTACACACGTTTCAATGTTTAGCAATATGAGGCTATGTAAAATACTCCCAGAATGCTCTCTGATTAGATGCAAATATTTGCAGAAGCTTGAAAGCAAGATTGATGATTCTTTGCTTGCAAAATAAAATGTTCACAAAAAAATGCAAAAACATTTTGATAAACTACTGAAAAAATGTTGGTACCATTTCTTTGTAGCATCATTTAGTAAAATGTGTTGATGTATGCTAGTATTTCTCAGAAATATCCACAATGGAAAATCAGTGTAACCAGTTTTAATAAGATTATGGGAAACATAAATATAAACAAGAATTGGTAAAGCCATTAGGTTTGAAATTGAGGGTCAGCCATTCGGTTTTGTCAATGCATGACTTGTTTTGGCACCGTTTTTGTAAATCCTTTTTCGTGTGGCAGCTCCCCAGGCCCTCACCATTATAACAAACAATGGCAAAAGGAAAAATTGTTTTGGTCTCAAAAAGCACACATTGCACAGTAGTTCCTGGCACTGACCAAAAAAACTGTGTGTCGATATGCTCGTTGTAAAAAACCGAATGCTGTCACTCACAGTGAAGCTAGAAGGTAGACAGAGAGAGACAACATTTTAATAAATACAAAAGGTCATAGGTAATGCCAGACCTAATTAGGGGCCCAATTATTCAATAAAGGGCACCCATGTCCTTGGATTAAGTGCAGATATATGACTTTCGTGAATTCACAAGACGTTACAGATGTAGGCCAAGAAAAAGTACTGCTAGAAAATGTTTGTGAACTGCATTTTAGAATGAGCAAATGTGCAGGTGTAGATTTGCTCATGCGAAATTTTCTGAGTGTTTGCAAGTTTACTTTCCCTCCAAGCACTTTTTTCTACAAGTTAGTAGGTTTGCACAGACTCAAAAGGGCATTCCAACCCTGGAACTCTTGCTTTCCATTACTTTGAGCCCCATTATGTAGATCTGTGGAAACGTGGAGCCATTGGGGAATTGCTAGTATTTAAACCCTATTATGGAAGGAGCCCAGGCTTAATCAAAAAGGATATTTCAGAGCTCTTATATAATGAGATTGCTGCCATAATTTGTCACTGCATTACATGGCACAAAAGGGACATGTGGATTTTGTTACAGGACAAGTAGATTTATGAAGCAATCTGCCCCATGGACAACTAGATGTTTTATTGAATTCCACACCCCTGAAGGACTGCCACTCTGCTGGACTTCTTCTCTGGAAGAACTGCTTTCTAGCTGTCTTGCCCACCTGCCTGCTACCCTCTGCCCTGCTGAGGAAGAACCAGACTTTTGCTTGAACCCAGAGTGATTTCCAAGGACATGCTGGCCTGCCTCCTGTTTTGAGACTCAGGGATAGCAAAGTCTCACCTCCTGCTCCTTTGCCTGGCTCATTGGAAGTGCTTGCTCCAGTAGAACCAACACATCCTCTGCTGTCCGAAGCAGAATCAATGCATTGCCATGCTGCAGGAACATAACCAGTGCATCACACTTGAAATAGCGCATTGCCTCCAGAAACAATGCATCGGAACCGCTGCATCGCCACCGCTGCAGGGTGAGAAGGTCAACACATTCCTGGACTGCATGGAGAAATCTGGTGCATCGGATTCAGAACCAACGCATTTCAGCTTTGACACTTCATCTTCGGAAACAGCGCATCGCCATCGTTGTGTGGAGAAAATCAGAGTGCCACCTTGACTACTGGGATCAACATTGACGCATTGCTCAACTGAGCCCCACATCTTGCTTTTGTGACCAGGACCAAGGTACTTTATTCAGCTGGCCTTGTTTGGTTTCTGTATCCAGCCCAAGCTCCGTTGCAGTTGGCCTGAACTCTTGACTTTGCCCTGGTCCAGCGCAACCAAATAATCTTCATAGATAATTAATGCTTCTAGGCCCTTTATCACGTTTAATCTTTGAAAATTCATATATTGACTTATAGGATTTATTATGTTTTGGTCTTGTTTTATTTATAAAATCATAATCTATTCTTGTGAGCTGGTGTTGATTCTTTTTGTGGTGTTTTCACTGTGTTACTGTTTGAAGTGTTGCACAAATACTTTACACATTTTCTCTTGAGTTAAGCCTGCTTTGTTTGTGCAAATCAGCCAGAGGCGTGTATCTGATTTACCCTGACTATGATTGTGGCTCCTCCTTAGAAAGGGTGCATACCTTTGACAAACAGATGCCCTCATTCTAACATAGGGGATAGAGAGTTTCACTCAACCTTAAACAATTAAAAATAAAGATTGCAATATCATGTGAAATGTTTGAATCAGTGTGCTAGAAATACTAAGGGCTTGATTAAGACTTTTGGCAGAGCGGTGGTGCGGCGGTGCAAAAAGCTGTGTCACCGGAACGCCAACGTTTTCTGCCACCCGCCAGACTACTGAAAGTCATTATCTGGTGGGTGGTGGAAATGTCAGTGCCTTTTTTAAAGGCTGCGTGCCTTTGAAAAAGACACCGCAATGGGACCGCACTACAAAATTCCTGCAAGGCATGGACTCAAAATTCCATGCTGTGCAGGAACCTATGTGCATACACAATGGGGAGAACATGTTAGGCTCCCATGTGTGCATCCACATGTGGTTTAGGCAGTTTGTTTCCTCTCCTCTAAGGTTTACATAGAGGCACCGAAGCAGTGGTGGCAGAGCCAACATGAATCTGGCAGTTGTCAGACCGTCAGGCTCATATTAGGGTCCTAAAGGTCTTATCTTGTCTTTAGATATCAATGGTTGTCCAGTACAGAATAATTCTAGCTGTGTAGCTATGCAGTGGGATGATATCACAGCTTTGTGTTTCTCTCCCTTGCTCCATTCCCCTTCATCAGGGTTAACTTCTAGCCAACATAATGTTAGTGTATGTTTGGTAGTGGGTTTGAAGATACTTAGAAGCATTATCACTCTTCTTGGATATCAATTGCTAGCTCAGTGTATCTTGACAATTCACCACAACACAGTTTTTTTGCATTACCTGAGTGAGCAATATCTTTTTGGGAGATCAAGGCCACTAGTTGCAGTAGGAGTCAATGTGTGGGCCCAGCACAAGCGATATTTCTCTGAAATTAGCTGTAGTATGTCAGAGGTAGTGAAACAAGGGCCTTCTTCGTCTGAATAGTTGGAGGTTTTTAGTGTCTTTGGATTCTGTGAACGACCCAAAGTTCGGTGGTTATCTCTTAATTTGGAGAACTGTTGTCAAGCTAGGGTTGTGAAATCAGCCCCTTAGATTCTAGCAGCAGTTTTGGAAAGCTTAGCATGGCATATTTGCTTGGCCTTAAGGATTCTTAACTGTATTGAGCCAAGGTGCTGATTTACAGATTTTTTACATTTTATCCCATTGGGACGCAAGCAGTAACCTCAGTACATCCTGTGTAACATTCAGTAATGGAAAGCACAACAGATGCTGCTCCAACACCAAACACCATAAAGACACTGCCTGCAGACCTGACTACAGCCACACTACCTGCAGCACACTCATCAGCTTCTTGGAGGGTTGGGCTATTTGAGCCATGGTAGTGGCTAACAATGGGCTACTTTGCCTCTTTGTGAGATCCCTTGGTGAAACAATGGGTTAATGTAAAAAGTAAGTGACACTTTCAAGGAAACAATGACTTCAGAGAGCTGAGTCATTGTCTCTCTCCATTTAAGCTGCTTACTAATTTACATTCACTATAAAAGCTCAACCAGTCACTTATAGCTCACCTCATTCACTTCATAATAGTCTGCCTATACACAGCGCTACGAGGCCTTCGGGTTGTTTGCGCTTTACAAAACTCAATTAATAATAATAATAATAATAGCTGTCTTCATGCAGGACTTACAAAGATAAGTATAGGTTATAAGAAGAGGCCCTAAGTCCCATAAATCAATTATCCAGATATTGAGCTGTAATTAAGAACAATATTTCCAAGTGAGAAATTCATGGTTAACCTATTATTTGAGTTTAATGAAGAAAAGCTATGTGTTGTTTTGTTTTCATATTTGAAATATATCTGTTTGGTAAAGCATCAAAATAAAAAGCTGCATAACCAAAACCATGTTATAAGAACAGGGTGAGTAATGCACATGGTCAGAGGTGCTTTCATCAATTAAGTGGGAAAAACCACAACCACAGCTGGCAATAAAATCACGGCCAACACTGGCCACATCAGCCGTGGCCACCAACAAGAAGAGGAGAGAGAGCATGATAAGCAGACCTGCCAACTTTCAGGGTGCCACGGTGTGTCACACAATTTTAGCTCCTTTCACACCTGGTGAGGAGCCGAAATCCCACGATGAAAGAGATAATGAGCTGAAACCCACTGTAAACAGTGGAGTTCCAACTTGTTTTCAATCCAGCTCATTTTCGGAGGCTGTGCGCAGCTGATGTCCATAAAAGGTATGAAAACACCCCAGGACATCGGCAACAGCCTTGAGGACCCTTTGTTATTTTATTTTTTGGGCCAGTGGTGGGCTACATGAGAGGCATTGTGCCTCTTAGTTAGATCTCTGCATCAGGCCCCACCTCCTCCAAGACCCCACACCCGTCTCACACAGTTAACATATTTTGTAAGTTAGTAGGTATGGAAACGACAGTTGGAATCTCGAGCCTAGGGAGTGTGAAAAAGGTAACACTGCTTTTATCCTAACCTCTAGAATGAGGAGTATGAAACACTCACGTCCTCCGCATTACTTCTGGAGTGCAGAGGATGTGATTCATCGACTAGTAAATCAAACTAGTTGTTGCACTAGAATTATTTTTTCTTTGAAAAATTATTTCAGAAGACCGAGTGGTTCCAGATGATTTTGAATGGTTATTCTAATGTTGATTTTCAGCGTGAACCACTTTGTGGGGAGCGCCTATGTTCTTGCAGAATTTTCAGCAAGACCATAGGCGCCCCCCACAAAAGTCTTCATTCACTGTACATATCTTTGCACTAGTCACCTTGCGCCGTCCACGCTGACCACATTGTCACCTGCGTCGCCTCTGTGTTTTCACTCACACATTTGAGCACCTAGTACAATTTGGTGCTCCAGAGCAGCAGTCCAGCATATTTGTTATCTGCAGTGCTGATACAACTGCTGTATGTTTTGACCCCTTATCTAAATTGTTTACATAAATGATGCTATGAGCACATGCTACAATCAAATAGAGTCTCATTGTCTCACTCCTGATAATGTTGTATTCATATCCCTACTAATTGTCTTCAAACTATACCAGTTGGGACACCATGTGTTATATATACCAGTATGGATGACAGAAGATTCCTAGACCTTGTAATCCTCTGTGTCATTTCTGGCAGGCTGATTGTTAGGAATTGTGGTTTTGGATCGCAGAGGTATGCACCATGTCCAAGCAGGAACCACAATCCTAGTCAGGGTAAGTCAGATACACAACGTAAATTAGCCTGGGTTCACCCTCTGGTAGCTTGGCACAGAGCAGGCAGGCTTAACTTTAGAGGCAATGTGTAAAGTTTTTGTGCAACACTTCAAACAGTAACACAGAGAAAACACCACAAAAAGATATCACACCAGTTTAGAAAAATAGCATATGTTTGCATGAGTAAAAGAATACTAAAACAACAGACTTCCAATAAGTATAACCGGAGTTATACATTTTTAGAAATTAAATTCAATTATAGTGCTTGAAAACTTAAAGCTCCAACCAGGGCTATCTGGTCATGCTAGACAAGGGTAAATCCAAAAGTTCCGTCTTTAAAGTACCTTAGATGCGTAACCTACAGAGTCAAGATATGGGAAGCAAGGAGGAGATGCATTATCGTCCTACCCATGTGCTGAAGCTGATGCGCCGGGTAGCACAATGTCAGTGATTAGTTGGAAACTGAAGACAAGGCACCTTGCAGTCAGCAATGTGATGCCCATTGACGTAACTCCCGAAATTGAGCCGTACAGGTGCAGACGGCCAATTTTTCCTGCAGCGTGTGTCAGTACTGTGACTTGTCAGGAACTATAGAGACATTCCAGTTCTGGGATTTAATTGTACGCCGCAAAAAAGTCAAATACATATATTTCGTTTGAAATTTATTTGAGCAGCACAAAGAATTTACAAACGGATAGCGGCTTTTCTAGTGCCTTCCCTTCGTCCTGTCCTTGCGACAGTTGGAATTATAAGAGGTTTCCTTTTGCTCCAGTCCTGATGAGGCCTAAAACATATGGGGTGAAACGCGTCGACTCCACAATTTGGACAAGCCCTTCAAAATTTTAAATAAATTGAAAAGGAACATCCCAATTCAGACAGAAGGTTAAAAAATAGTTTCCCTCAGTTGTGTGTTATCTCTTAGGGCTATCTTCTTTCTTTTTTATGGATTGCCATTAATATTCATTGTTTGAGATTGTTTTGCATCCATAGTATCAAATAAGGGTAATAAGAATTGATGACTATGTCCAGATATATGTATTGTTTTTGGTGTTTTTTGTATATTTAATTTGTGTATATATAATTGTTTGTATTGTCTTATTCAAAAAAGTATATTTATAAAAAATCCTAGTTTTGTGACTACACTTGGGAGTTGGTTTCTATGGTAAAATAAGTAATTGGACATTCATTTAAGTCCTTGAGAGGAACTAATTTAATTTTTCCTCTAGAAATAATCCCCTTTTGGATCCATTCCGCTGCATCATTGTTGTTTTTCCATTGTCAAGGCAGCAGCACTGATGCATCAGTGTTGAGGGAGATGCAACAGGTCGGACAGGCACAATGTTGTCGATACATGGATTTTGGTAGAAGCAACACTTTATACCCACCTCCAAAGGCCCAGAACTGGATTGGCACCACTTGGCAGGGCAAGAATTGCAGCAAGCAAAGTAGCAGATGCTATTGCAGGTTGATGGGAAGTATTTTATGTCCCTGAGACTTAGAATAGGGGGCAAGCCAGCATGCCCCTGGATTGACTCTGGGTTCAAGTGAGATGAGTCCAGTCCTTCCTCAGCAGGGAAAAGGGTAGCAGGCAGCAGGGTAGCACAGCAGACAGGTAGTTCTTCCAGAGCAGCAGTCCAGCAGATTGGCAGTCTGTATTGCAGCACAGCAGTCCTTCCTCCTAGCAGAGCTCCTCACAGGTCCAGTAATGTACTGAAGTGGTAGGGTCAGAAGTTAATTTCTTATACTCAGTGGTGCCTTTGAAGTTGGGGTGACTTCTAAAAATGGCTTCGAAGTGCACAGAGGTCCTCCCTCCCAGCTCTGTCTCCAGAGACATCCAGGGGGTATGCAGCCATTTGTGTGGGTACAGGACATAGCCTATTCAGGTGTAAGTGTCAGCTACTCCCTCCCATCCTGCCCAGAATGAGTTATCGTTATGTGAATGGCCACTCAGTCCCACCTAATCTCCCTTCGTGTGTGGCTGTCCGGAGGGAATGCTCAAAGTTCAGCTCTCACCAATCCCAGATATGTATTGGAGACAGGCTGGAGGCCCACAGGGCTCAGAGCAGAAAAATGCCAAATGGCATTTTTAAAAGGGTAATGATATATTCGACTTTGCCAGTAAAGAGAATTTATCATTACCATTCCAATTATTTGAAAAATGGCAGATCTACTCATTCTCAATCAGGAATTACATCTTAAAAGAGTAATAAGGAATTCCCAATGTAAACCTATGAAATGGGTAGCCCTTACAGTAGTGAAAAATGAATTTGGGTGTTTTTCCCCACCAGGAAAGGTAGAATGTAAAGGTACATGCCCTACCTTCCGAATGTGCATCACCCTGCCGTGTGGGCTACCTTCGGACTATCTTACAGGTGACCTATATGTAATAAAAGTGGAGTTTAAGGCTTGGCAATGAGGTTTTAATTCCCAAGTCGACATTGCAGTGTAAACTGCACAGACAAGCTCTGCAGTGGCAGGCCTGAGACATGTTTAAAGTGCTACTAGTGTGGTGGCACAATCAGTGGTGCAGTACCACAGTGATACTTAATTTACAGACCCATGGCACATGAAGTGCACTCTACAAGGGACGTATAGTAAATTATATATGCCAATTGTGGATAAGCCAAGGGACTTATAGTAAATTATATATGCCAGTTGTGGATAAGCCAATCTAATCATATTTAAGGGAGACTTTTTTCTGGTTGGAAGTGGTGATGTGCTCAGAGTCCTAATGCCAACAAAAGGAATTCAGCACAATTGGAGGGAAGCAGGCAGAAAGTTTGGGGAAGCCCATTGTAAGGCTGACAGGTCAGAGACCAATTTATAAATGTATGATTCATTGTCTCTGTATGATGTGCATGTGATGTAAAGTGCTCTGACACCCTACACTCGTATGAGTAATGCTATAAAACAAATTAAATACATGTGAAAAGGGGGCTTTTAAGAAATTAGGGGCAATGTTGGAGGGTGGTGGAGAGGGAATCTGTGGAGAGGGAGGTCATTGGTGGGGATGCCATCAAAGGGGCATATTTACAACAAAATGTGAGACTGCGGTGCTGCACCAAAATTGGTAACGCCATGCTCCAATATTTTTTAAACACAGGGATGTGCTGTATTTACAAAAATACGGTGCACCCCTGTGTTTCCCCTAGTCCTGGTGCTAATAAAGCTACCTAGCGTTAGTGCAGGCACCCTTCCGCCATGTTGCAAGGTTGCCTCTGCTGCAGGAGCGATTCTTCATGTGAAGGAAGGGGCACCTTCCTGCAGATAAACAATCTTGAAAGGCAATTTCTCTTGCTGTGTGCTCCAGAATGCAGCACATATAGAAAGAGAAAAAGAAAAGGAAAAATTAATAATTTCTCCTTGTATCGGCAGTCTAAGGCATGTTATTACCTTTCCTTAGTTTTTGATGCTGCCCCACCTTGTAAATATGGGGCAGTGTCAAAGAGCAAATGGGTGCTCCGGCGGAACCCCTACTGCAACACCCATTGCATGTTATGTTATGTTATGTTATGTTATTATGAGCTTGTAGAGCGCTATATCACCCAGGGGTATCTAAGCGCTATCAGCGGAAGCACAACATCAGTAGACGAAAAAAAAGCGGATCACAGAGGTCCCCATGCCTCTGCGAAGAGCACTGTCTTCAGCTTTTTCCTGAACAGCAATAGATGTGTTTCCTTCTTGAGTTAGAGTTGAAGACAAGGTGATATGTACCCAACTTCTGCTTCTCTGCCATTCTATAATTAATAAACACCCTCAGAAATCAGAATTTTAAAGTGAGGTCACAAGCTACTTTTAATGATGCTTATATCCAACCTATGTATCAGTTCTTACCAGACTCCAAGTGCAGGCATTTCCTGTCTGGTCTTTCCTTCCAGCTCACATCATTTCGTTTGTAAACTAATGTTTAAAAGCCCAGCATAAACTCTAGTTGTAATCACTTCCAGGCAGTACATTTTTAAATTTCTTAGCATTTCTAAGAAGGATTAGCAAAGTAGAAGGTAAACACTTCAGAATGGACTTAAATATTTAATGCAGTCCTTTAGGAAATCAGAGTATAATGACAGAGCAGTGAGAAACCATAACATGTTATCTCTAAATGGCCAGATCATTGAAAATGAGAAGTTGTCTCTGAAGAATATCGCTTTTCCACTTACTGCATTTGTTGCGCTAGTGCCTTCTATGCCTCTCTAAAACACAGGCCCTGATTTACGAAACATTCATGTGAAAGGGAGAGAGCAGAACCGCACCATATCTACTAATGTACTCTTCCTGGGTGGACACATTTTAGGCTGCCATGCACCAATGCAAACATCCTAGTGCCATTGTGCAAAGAAGTGAGCATTCTGCAGCCGCGGACGGGAATGGGAGTACCTGCCGGGCGGTGACGTGGGGAGGGGGAGGGGTAGTAATGTATGGATTACGGAGTTCAACAGGTAAGTAAACATATAAATAAATAAAACGAATTTCGTTGCATGCACTGCATCACCAAATTCGTTGTATTTATTTATATGTTTACTTACCTGTTAAACTCCATAATCCATACATTACTACCCCCCACCCTGCCCCTTCCCCTCCCCACATCACCGTCCGGCAGGTACTCCCACTACCAGCCGGGGCTGGCATTCTGTGAGGAATAGTTTTTGAACTGGAAAGGGACCCTTTCTGAACAAAAACTATCCTTTTACACTGTTCCTGCTTTTATATGTGCTGCACAAGGCAGCACACTTGCAAAGTAGGAAAAACAAGGATACATTAAAACACATATCCTCATTGAGCATGACTCAAGGAGAGATATGATTTTGGTGCAAATAACTACCTACCAATGCGGCTAGATAGGGATTTGCATAAAAACCCATGGGCGGTTGCATGGGATAGCCATATACCACCCATAGATGCTACTATGTTTCTAGGACGGTGACAGCTGATATATGATTCATAGTGAAATCTTACCTCGATACTAGCTTCATTCACCATAGGACATTAAAAGGCCACACAAAAGTACACAAAGCACCACCCTGAGAGCAATTGGTATCCCTCACCGTTTATTCTTTCTTCAGTATGAGCGAATATGTAGAAGCTAGATGCAACCATGAATTTTGAAGAAGTGTTGTAGATATGCTCCTGTTTGACAAATTAGTGATGGAACAGCATGGGAAGGGTCAGAAAGATGAACAGCACTTTTTATGAAATCAAAGCCAACCGGGCGAACACCACAAAATAACTGCTTTGTAAGTGATCGACTAAGAAAAGGATTGAAAAAGATATGGGGATGCCAAGATCACCCTCATAAACTAGTTGTACCTACAATTACTTATGGACACGCAAAAAGCAGGAATGAGGAATGATTTATCTCCTTGCTACAAGCACCATGAGGACAGAATGGTAGAGGGGGTAATGGTTCCTACCATTAGGATTAAACATTTTAATGCTAACTTACAATGACAATATAAAGGAACTGAGTTCAAACTCTCTTCAGTGTGCAATCATCTCATAGATGCCTCAGACCAGTTTTAGCATTTCTCTTAGTCAGCGTAGTCTTAAAAGTGGCCCAGTCACACTTCATTAAGCAACCCCTATAAAGCATCGGGACCTTATTATCTTCTACCGTTTGAGTAGATTTTTACTCGAGCAGCAGCTTTCTCAACGCAGACTGGTAGTTTCTCATAACGAGCGGTCGCGAGCATATGCTACCACCTAAAATGGGAAACCTGACCTTCCCGCGGTGAGAATCTCGCCTGGAGGTTTATTTTCCACGCCCGCGGTCGCCAACTTGATGTTGCTGATCGCGAACAAGGAAAAAGACTCGCCGGGTTGTAATTTTGCTCGCTCGCGGTCGCCAACTTGATGTTGAGGACCGTGAGCAAGCAAAAAATTACCCCTACGCTAAGCTGTGCATGTTTGCACTGTGCTACGTGCAATTTGCGTAGTGAGAAGTAGCGCAAACTTCGCCAACTACGCAAGCGTAGCTTAGTTGTCCGCCAAGGGTTAGACCTTTTGAGAAACCTGCATTATCTCTACAGAGCGTTTGCATAAATGACATTAATATAGATTTTATAAGCATGAAAAATCTAAACATGTAAAATAAAAGGTAAAAATAAATTTTCAAAGAGATGAAAATGTACACAGCTGCCACACTTACATGCACTATGCCTCACGCTTCTTAAATGTTATGAAAAAACCTGCAAATTCAGAAAATGCTAACACATGAACTTTATTAAAATGAGATTATGGAAAAAAGAAATCTAACAAGAATGTGTGCTCTTGACCCTCGCTAAAGAATCCATTTCCATAATAAGTTTAACATTTTGTACCATTAGTCACATATTTTCTAGAAATGTTCTGATAACTATGAGAATTGTTTTGTTAAAGTTTGATTATTAGTTTAGTTTAAAAGGAATCTATGCAACTTAATATGAAGAATCCACAAACATAGGGCCCCTCGTAAATCGGGACCGCCCGCCCTAAGGGCGGGGGTCCCGCACACACCATTAGGATGTGCCCGCCACAGTGGCGGGCACATCCTGTATTTATAGTATTGTGGCGGGCTGAGCTCTGTGCTCCGCCCGCCACAATACTAAAAATGCTTTGCAGCATTTACCTGCCTACCGCTTTGATTATGTAAATGCAGGGGGTAACAACGGTATCCCCGTGTGCCACCCCCTTTGGTCTTCACTCTGGGGGCCCACAGGGGGCCACCAGAGTGAACACCGTCTGCCTTTCCGTGGTGGAAAAGTGGCGGGCGGTGTTTCCCTACGTTGCGGTTCAAAAGGTAGCTATGCAACTTCATATGAAGAATCCGCAAACATTGTTTAAATTGTGACGCCTTGAACTGACTCATAATTCCTTTTCATGTTGTGTCAACATTTAAAAAAAATATTTTTCCTAAAGATTGTTTCAAAATCTACATAACTTACTTTAATTTAAAGGATAGCTCGTTATAGGTATACACAGGAAAGCTCCACCCAAAGCAGAGCTTCGATATTAATTGCAGAAATTTTGCTGAAAAAGTTTTAAAGTACTTTGGGGCATATTACCAAGCAATAGCGATAATTATCGCTATTGCTTGGTTAGCGTGAAAAAATTATTTTAGCGCAGATAAACCTTGGTATTACCAAGGTTTATCGCAAATGCGATAAAAATCGGCTGCAATGCATGAATATCGCTGAAAAGTCAGCGATATTCGTGCATTAGCGAGCTAATGCTCTTAGCCATGTTATCCACCTCCCATTGGATAACATGGCTAAGAACTGCTCAGGGCAGGTGTTAGCTTTTGGAGATATTCGCGCTTAGCGCGAATATCTCCAAAAGTTGGTAATAGGAGATAGCGATATTAGCGACTGTTTCCAGTCGCTAACATCTTGGCACGCCCACTTTGCATGTCATTAGTAATAAATATCACTGACATGCAAAGTGGGGCTCAAGATTGTCGCTATCTCCTTCTAGCTGTCGCTAACTGGTGTTAGCGACAGCTAGGTAATAGGGAGATAATTTTATCTCCGCTTCCTTGGCTTTTAAAGCCAAAAAAACGGAGATAAACCCCCTTGATAATATGCCCCTTTGTCCTAAGGAAGATACGGCGAGGTGTGATATGGTTCCAAGATGAATCTCGGACGGTGAATGGACTCAAAGAAGACGGCGGACACAGAATGTTGCAGTTCCTAACAAAATGTGTTGTTTATATAAGTGCGTGTTCTTAGACTAGCACACAGATTCTGCTGACCGACTCTTCCTTTCCGATTTCTCTCCTGCACAGACCTCTCATGCTGGCTCACAATTTGCAGATTTTAGTCTGGAGAGCTGATTGAAACTCTTTTCTATTTTCCCAGACCCTGTGCTTATTTGCATTGGAGTTCTACTGAGTTTCTTGAACTTCTCTTTATGGGACATTCTTTTTGATTTCTCTTCCGGCTTTGAATTGAATAAGTGAAGCTGTATGCTTGCTCTCATTCTCTCGAAGTAGAGCTCATTATGAGTTCTAATTGAGTTGTTTTTCCTTTTATTTTGGAATAGGGATTCGTTTCCTTCATAAAACATGCTTAAAAATGATTTATGCTTAATAATTGTTAGTAATCGTATTTCATATTACTGATGAATAACAATTACCAAACATAGAACTTACTAAAGATTGAATTTAATACAATCCTTTAAATCTTTATTCGCTCCCTTCATTTACTCACACCTAATATTGATTAGTGCTGATGAATGATTTTATTACTTTGTGAATTGAGTCTGTTTCTGGTAATAATTAGGGACAACCCCACAATCTACATGCGCATTCCATATTTATTTCTACAGTTGTTCAGCCCATTTCTCAATTAAATGCAAATCCATTAAACAAACTTGTAAGGATTATATGTGACTGCTTTTATACCCACCATTAGTAAGACGTTCTTCATATGTTCAATTATACTGCAGCGTCACTTAAGTGAAGATTTCATAAAAAAACTAAAATAATGAGCCCAACAAGAAGTTGTTGATTGTTACTAGGATTATGTACTACTTACGTTTACCAATTCATTTGCACTTAAAAGCCTTACAACTTTAATGGGATTTATTATAGATGCCTTTGGTGGACGTGGGCCCGGTTAACATCCAAGTCTATACAAATGGCATTGGTGAAGTGGTTCCCTGTCTATTAACAGATTAGATAAATTTGGCGCAAAGAAAACAAACGTGTCTGCATCATTAGGTAGTCTGAATCATTACTGCTCTGTTCTTGGGAGTGTGAGGCTAGTGGCAGTCTCCTGTGTTTTGATAGTGAGTCTTCTTGGATTCAGGTTACCTGCAAAAGCCTCCCACATAATAATCCAGAGCAACATATCTGTAAAAGACTGAAAGCAAACAGGCACAAAAAGGAAAGCTTGAAAAGAACTGTTAAGACAGAGTCAAAGCCATTGAGAGTTAACAAGTGTGGTCAGGGAAGTCTGCTCAGAGGTTGCAGGACAGTGGAAAGGTCAATAAGCATAGCTATTAGTTATCTGGCACTATCTTCTTGCTGTGTGGTGTAGCTCACTCCCTACACCACCACCCAGGAAAGGGGCTGTATGTCACAAAGCCCCACCATTTACTTCTCCAATTTATAATTTCACTATACGTTGCTTTCAGATGTCTGTACTTGCAATCTGAAAACTTTCTTTGGGTAATTAGTTTTGCATACCTTAACTTTCTATTTTTAAAATAAACTTCAAAGTTACATTTATTCGCTTGAAATGTTTTGAAAGTTTAAACATTTATGAACATTGACATCCAAAATAAAAACTTTTTGAAACCTGAATAGACGGCCACTCTTGAATATTAAAAAACGGATTATTTTTAACATGAAATATGTATGTCAAAAATGCTTCTGATTTGAAAACCTAACAATTGCTTTTTTATTAAAAAATGATAACTATATAACAAGATAAAGATATTCAACAGTGAAGCAGTATCATAAAACAAGAATTTGCTTCTGTCTGAGCTGCCAAAAAACCCCCACTACATAGTCTTCTACCTAAAACTCTAAGACATAACATTATTGTTTTAACTCTTTGGATTTAGCTGTATCAAGCATCCAATCTCAATTATTAGTGTACTTAGTTTTGCATAGGTATATCTCTTTCTCTTTACCTTTACTCGGAAAGAGTGCTTTTCCATATTGTGTGTTAATCTGTTCATTAATTTTCAAGAAATTAATGTGTAAAGAAGTGCTTGGGTTGGTCAGGAAGGGATTCAAAAATAGGTATATCTAGATTGTTGGTATTGCACACATCCTGTGCACTCCCATCATGTACATTGGCAACTAAAGTGAAATACCCTGTTGTGAAACGGATAAAGAACAAGCAGATTAACTTTATAGATATTTATTTGAAGCAAAATATTTCAAAATGCAATACTGCCCAGTCAGGTAAATAGCCCAATTTATAGCTTAATTATCTAGAAAATTATAAACAAAATAATCCTCAGTGTGGTTCAAGTGGGCATAAACCTTTGAATATTGAACTCCTAATCGAACACCCGAACATGATAAAAGTTACTATCTTAATATTCTACAGGAGCCATCTCATCTTACAGATGAAAATGTAAAACCTAAAAGAGGAAACACAGAAAAATAATTATATATATGATATATTATTGGATAATGCTCTGCATGTGATCAAGGGCTCGCGAGTCCGAAACGCGTCATTGTTGTACCTGTACCATTAAAGAAATTGTTTGGTCAGATCCTGTGGTCCGTCTCCTGCTTCGCCAGTCCGTGGATTGGAAGTGGCTTTTGGAGTGTTTCTGTATGTAAATATATATATATACTCACTGAAAAAACCATAGGTTATAGACCATATATAGTTAGGAATTAGCATTTACAAAACCTTGAAAATTCACTGAAAAAACCATAGGTTATAGACCATATATAGTTAGGAATTAGCATTTACAAAACCTTGTTTTACTCACACAAAACCATTGAAATTCGCATATATAGTTAGTTGCACTAACTATATATCGCGCACCCGCAATCCACTGCTGATCATGTCACATATTACATCATTCATGACATGGTCAGTGACATCACTGATGACATCACTGATGACATCTCAAATGACATCACTGATGACATCATTGATGACATCTCAAATGACATCACTGATGACATCACTGATGACATCTCATTTGACATTACTGATCACATCACTGATGACATCATTCATGTGATTATACGATGAACCTCTTCAGACTCTAATATAACCTTAGATACACTCAGTGTAAACAGACACTCACAGACTGTCACTCATCCATGGAGTTACTCACACACCTAGTCAGTCATGCAAAGAATCAATCCCACCTCCTTTTTCTCAACTATACAGTTATACACACCTTACTTATTCAAACATATACTAACACATATTTACTCTCTTATACAATCCCTGATACAAGTTCACAATGATCCATACAGCCACTCACACATTCACTGGCTCTTATGCACAGTTATTTATATATGTCAACTCTCACATGTACTGTGTTTTACATATGTATTTACTTTGACATGCAGCACTGATATATCCATTCCCTCACCAATACACTCATGCACACAGTCAACCGCCCATACAGCTGTTTCCACATGCACGTTTGAACCCATACATCTAGTGAATCAACTGCTCACACATCTATGCACAGAGTCATACACCTCCCAGCCACCCACACACACACTCAGTCTCCCATACAAATACTTGGGCAACCAATCAATAACCTATATAGTTACTCATATAGCTACTGATCAACACATGCAGCAGTTTACAGAACAACAGACATAATGATGCACAAATTAAGACAGTTTAGTCACTAACCCATGCACTCAGTGAGACACATTTAATCACTCACTCATACAGTCAGTCATGCACCTACTAAATCCTTCATCCAGACACTTATACATCCACTCATTCTTCAATATGTAAGACATATTTTAACTTTACAGAAACATACATTCACTGGATGTTGTCATCAGTGATGTCATCAGTGATGTCATTTGAGATGTCATCAGTGATGTCATCAGTGATGTCACTGACCATGTCATGAATGATGTAATATGTGACATGATCAGCAGTGGATTGCGGGTGCGCGATATATAGTTAGTGCAACTAACTATATATGCGAATTTCAATGGTTTTGTGTGAGTAAAACAAGGTTTTGTAAATGCTAATTCCTAACTATATATGGTCTATAACCTATGGTTTTTTCAGTGAATTTTCAAGGTTTTGTAAATGCTAATTCCTAACTATATATGGTCTATAACCTATGGTTTTTTTCAGTGAATTTCAATGGTTTTTTAATAGCAAATATCAAAATCTGTAAAATGTATTCTTCTTTTAAAGGAAAAATATATTTTATATGTATTTAATATAATTTTTTTATGTATATAAATTTTTTGAGGGAACAAATTTATCAACGATCATGCTGAAGAAGAGTGTGGGGAAAAAAAAAGAAAGAGGAGGACTAAGAGGAAAGAACAATCAGTTCAAAAATACAATTGCTTTAAAGCATGAAGTGCTTTTCCACACATTTACATTTAAATAACCCATATTAGAACATACAAAATATCTACAGAGGAGTCGGTGTACATTGAATTTTAGACTCTTCATTGGTACCTACATGTTGGTACTTACATAACCCACACAACACAACAGCTCTATTCAGAGCGACCCTACCTCAAAGCACTCTAAAATATTATTTTACTATTTCCCTTGTTTTTTTTTTTTTTACATATATGGGCCTCCTCAGCCACCCTCAGAAAACCCTGGGGGTCAGGATATGTCTCCCGTGCCCCCTTATACCCATTCCCAACATTGTTTATCCTCCATCTTGTGACTAAATTCGTCCGAAACACAAGATGGCGGACTCCCGTTACGCTACCAGTGAGCTACCCGGTTCGCGTACCAGGTAGCGCTTCCACCGCGAAAAATCGAAAAAAAAGTATTTTATTTTTTTGCCCCGAGGGGCCCTTTAATAGCCCCCACATCAATCCTAGGGGGTCAGGAGGGGTCTACCTTGCCCCCTTTCATTCATTTCCCCCTTCGTTTATTTCTACCTCTTGTCTCTCGATCCTACCGAGAGACAAGATGGCGGCCGCTCCGGACTGTTTAGAATGTTGACAGTCACCGGAGAGCCAATCCGCTTCTCCTCGCGAAGTTCCGTTACGCGTCTGGTACGCGAACCAGGGCGCTAACCAGGACGCTGTCACAGATATATATATATTTTTTGAACGTTTCAAAATCTCAAAATCCACTGGAGCACATATCTTGAGACCTAGCAAAGGCACATCGGGCAAACAGTCTCTACAATTTTGCCAAGTTTCATAGAAATCCATTCAGCCGTTCGAGCTAAAAGTGAGTCCAACCGCCCTATGGAAAACTCAATGTTAAAAACCCGTTTTGGAACCCCCCTTTTTCTCGGCCCCCGCTTGACGAAACCCCCCCCAAACTTTAAGGGGACGCTCAGAAACAAACTGTGCCATTTTCCTGAAAATTTCAGCCAATTCCGTCCATCAACGCCAAAGTTGCTCAACATAGAATTTTCAGAAATCCCTATTCAAAAAAATCCTAACTATATATACCTACTGGCGACCGCCAGTAGGTAATATATATATATATATATATATATATATATTCACAGAAAAAACCATAGGTTATAGTGGATATATAGTTAGGAATTTGCATTTACAAAACCTTGAAAATTCAATGAAAAAACCATTGGTTTTAGGCCATATATAGTTAGGGATTTGCATTTACAAAACCTTATTTTACTCGCATAAAACCATTGAAATTCCATATATAGTTAGATGCGCTAACTATATATCGCGCACCCGCAATCCACTGCTGATGATGTCACATATTACATCATTCATGACATGGTCAGTGACATCACTGATGACATCACTGATGACAACATCCAGTGACTGTATGTTTCTGTAAAGTTAAAATATGTCTTACATATTGAAGAATGAGTGGATGTATAAATGTCTGGATGAAGGATTTAGTAGGTGCATGACTGATTGTATGAGGGAGTGATTAAATGTGTCTCACTGAGTGCATGGGTTAGTGATTAAACTGTATTAATTTGTGCATCATTATATCTGTTGTTCTATGAAGTGCTGCATGTGTTAATCAGTAGCTATATGAGTAACTATATGGGTTATTGATTGGTTGCCTAAGTATTTCTATGGGAGAGTAAGTGTGTGTGTGGGGGTGGCTGGGAGGTGTGTGACTCTGTGCATAGATGTGTGAGCAGTTGATTCACTAGATGTATGGTTTCAAAAGTGCATGTGGAAACAGCTGTGTGGGCGGTTGACTGTGTGCATGAGTGTATTGGTGAGTGAATGGATATCTCAGTGCTACATGTCAAAGTAAGTACATATGTAAAACACACTCCATGTGAGAGTTGACATATATAAATAACTGTGCATTAGAGCCAGTGAATGTGTGAGTGGCTGTATGGATCATTGTGAACTTTTATTAGGGATTATATAAGAGAGTAAATATGTGTTAGAATGTTTCAATAAGTAAGGTGTGTATAACTGTATAGTTGAGGAATTGGAGGTGTGATTGATTCTTTGCATGACTGTCTAGGTGTATGAGTAACTCCATGGATGAGTGACAATCTGTGAGTGTCTGTTTTCACTGAGTGTATCTAAGGATATATCAGAGTCTGTAGAGGTTCATCGTATTAACACATGAATGATGTCATCTGTGATGTCGTCAGTGATGTCATCAGTGATGTCATTTGAGATGTCATCAGTGATGTCATTTGAGTTGTCATCAGTGATGTCATCAGTGATGTCACTGACCATGTCATGAATGATGTAATATGTGACATCATCAGCAGTGGATTGCGGGTGCGCGATATATAGTTAGCGCATCTAACTATATATGGAATTTCAATGGTTTTATGCGAGTAAAATAAGGTTTTGTAAATGCAAATCCCTAACTATATATGGCCTAAAACCAATGGTTTTTTCATTGAATTTTCAAGGTTTTGTAAATGCAAATTCCTAACTATATATCCACTATAACCTATGGTTTTTTCTGTGAATTTCATTGGTTTTTTAATAGCAAATATGAAAAGCTTTAAAATGTCAAGTACGTGATAGATAAAAACATTTTCGTATTTATGCACGCTGATGTGCTTTGAACGCTGCCCCCCCCTCCCCTCTTTTCTCTTAGTAGTACTCTCTCTTTGCAGATAGTGAACGGTAGTTAACGCAGGCCTTTGCCCCCGTTGTAATCCGTCGTGCCTGCTTGTCTCTCCATTTGATTGATTGTTATCCAAGCATTTACTGTTTTAGAATTGGTTCTCTTTGGATCATTCTCTATTTACAAACAAGCACAAAGTCGCAATACTCTGTTTAGTCTTTGCAGATAGTGAAAAATCGTGTAAAAAAATAAAAGTAATCGAGCAAAATCAGTAGGCCACTAATTGGATCTGTTTCTGACCTCGCTAAAATAGAAATATTAGGAACAACCCTTCATAAGAAATACGAAAATATTGAGATGAACTGAGCTCCACACCATGAGGGCTGCAAGACAGCTCGACTCCGTCACCCACCCCGCCCAAAAAAACGACAAACCCTATGCAAATATTAAAAATATAGACAACACACCAGCAAAGAAACAGGGTAAAACATTTTATTAAAAAACTATTTACATAACGTTGGTTTATAAGATGATGTCAGTAGTGGACCGATGTGTGAATACGTCGAAAGCAGCACAAGGCTCCAAGATCCGGATTGGCAAGCTCCTGGATGTTGGGTGCCATAGTTCAGAGTTCTGAGTTTGAGCCCTTTTCAATGCCTGTGCTTTGTTGAATCAAAATGGCGGCTTGACACAAAGCTGACTCAAGCGTTGCTACTGATGCTATGCAGACCAAAACTGGTTTTCAGTTTGTACATTTTTCTAGATTTTTCAATCCAAGTTTGGTTGACTTTGTAGAACGATGACTTCAAATTTTCAACATACGGTGTGGTGGCCGTGACTGGGAGGGGGCGCTTCGCTCCTGCCCCCTCCCCAAGTAAGATTTTCATACGTGAAAGTACGTTAATGGTTTTGGTCCCTGAGTTGCTTCGATGTCACTGCCATTCTCAAGTGGCATAAGTTCTGGATGTTGGGTGCCATAGTTAAGAGTTCTGAGCAGTGCTTGTAACACTGTCTGAAGCTTATTTCCACCTACTGCAGCTTCACTATTCTCAAAGTAAGTGAGTGTCGTTTGTGGACCTGACTGCATTAGAAAACAATGTGATATGTTACCTTCCTAAACAGCTTGACGGAGGCCCCTGAGGGGCGGTGTGATGGCCATGGACTCGGAGAAGACGCTTGGCTCCGACACCCTCCCCAAGTCTTATAGCACTGGTGTAGCCTGAGATCGCCCCCGACATAGGCGGCCGGCTCCCGGGGTCCGGCGGAACTTTTTGCCTTTTGATGACTCTTCAATTCTGGACCTTGTCCCACAATCCGTTTGACCTGAAGACACGCTGTAGTGGGGCGCCCCTTTACCGTTTCAGTTGCCATTCCGCCCGCTTTTGCTACACTGTGCCTCTTCCGCCATTCAGCTGTTTACCGCCCGCTCTTGCGACTACAGCGTCTCGCTCATCATGTAGTTGAGTTGCTCCAGCTCTTGCGGTGCAGCGATAGGCGGCTGCCACAGGACTCTCAAAATAGCGGCCGGCTCTTCGGTTTTGGGCCTGGTCCACTAAAATGGCCCTGGGACACCTTTGAACTCGGACGCTTGCCTGATAGGGCTTGGGCTCCATTCTCGAAAAGCGTCCCCTCAGCCGTGAAGATTCTACAAAAGTCTTGGGGGCCTCCGACTCCCGCAGGCTTCTGGTGGGGAGCGGCTGCCATGATTGCTCGTGGAATGGCCACGACGGAGCTACGAGATGGTAGTGCTCTCATGCTGACGCCAGCTTTAGTCAGAAACATCCAGAAACACTGTAGACTACCAATTCGATCAGTTCCGGTAGCGCCCCAACATGACCCGGAAGAGAAGAACTTGCCCTCCCCTCTTTGACTGATGGTTCTTGTTGCCTGTCCCCTCTGTTGTCATTTAACAGAACTTTTTGGACTGCTGAAAGGGGTTGTGTTCCGAACGCTGGTTGGTGGAGACATTTTGACTATATTCTTGACCTACGTTGTCGCGTAATGCGTTATATGACACGCCGCGTTAGCGCACCCGGAAGTGATCCGAGGCGCAGCGCGTAACGTAAGCATAACAGGTCATGTGACTTGTTAATAAAACTTTTCATTGGTTCATTTTACTTTTGTTATTTTAATGATGAAAAGCTTGGTCATATGACCTAAAAATTACGCTTTTTATTGTTTTCGAACATTATTTTTTTTTAAACATATGTTATAATATTCCAGGCTAATGTACTTTCCCGGGAAATTTACAACTGTCCTGCAAGTAAAATATATTCCTTTTTCGAGAAAAAGGGCGTTTCTTCCTTCCATGACGGAGCCGTTGAGTAAAAGAGATTCGGCCTGCTGTCTTAGTCGCCGATACGCCTGATTATCAGATTCTTATCGATCACTTTATGTTGCAAAAATGAAAAACACAACTGCCCTTGACCATTTATCTTTACTGCGTTCCTACATATTATACCTTTTATCCGTCATGTAATTGGACTGCTTTATTTCACTTGCCTTTTACTGATTCGAAAACAGTGACTAAAAGTAAAAACTTTACCAATGTAAATACTACTACCGTGTTTTGTTTTAAAAACCTTTATTGTGAAAATGTCAGTATACAAATACGGGCCTATAACCACGTGGGCCGGCCACGGAGCAAACTGAAATCGTATATGATGAGGAGACATTTACACTGTAGAGGAACGTAACGAGCGGGCCATTAGGTTGCAAGAACAAAGGTGTCTAACAGTTGCGGAATCGGTGGACGTACATTTTGTAATTAAAATACGACAGGGCCACTTACAATAACATTTTCTAGATATACATTTGCAGGCAAGGAGTTACGAGTCCCATTTATACCGGCGCCATTTTGGGCGAGGCCGGGCAGGTCCAAGATATAGTCAAAATGTCTCCACCAACCATCGGCCAGACCAGAACCCCTTTCGGCCCTTTATGCTACAAGATGGTGTCTTCCATTCAGAAAATATTGTTGGCAGCATTTTGAAAGGAAACAGAAACAGCCGTTCTCCTAGTGAGTTTCACATTGTTACATTTAGGAAGAATGTTGAAGAGTAGTATGTGGAAAATCTGAAGCCATTTTTCTACAAACTCTCAATCAGACTTGGATGGAAAAAAAAATCCTGAAGAATGTACAAACTGAAAACCAATTTTTGTCTGTATAGCATCAACAGCAACGCTTGAGTCAGCTTTGTGTCAAGCCGCCATTTTCATTCAATCAATAGCGTCCCCCTGCACACATTCAGGGACCTGGTCGTGTCTTCAGATGAAACGGATTGTAGGAAAAGAAGCAGAAAGGAAAAGGAAAAAAGTGTGCCGGACCTCGGGAGCCGGCCGCCTATGTCATGTGCGACCTTTGGCCACACCAGGGCAATAGTGAAGCTGCAGCAGGTGCAAATAAGCTTCAGACAGTCTTACAAGCACTGCTCAGAACTCTCAACTGAGGCACTCAACGTCCAGGACTTGCCATTCGGATCTTGGCGCCTTGTGCTGGTTCCGACCTATTCACACATCGGTCCACTACTGACATCACCTCATAAGCCAACGGGGCACCCCACGCCGACTTTCGGCGCAGCATTGTAGGATGGCCACACCAGTGCGGCAACTTGCTGGACACAACCTCGGTGCCATCCGGATCTCAGCGCGTTCGACTCACTGTACCGCAAGAGTGACCGGAACTCAGCTGGAAACGCCGTCTTTCGGCGCAGCATTGTAGGATGGCCACACCACTGCAGCAATTTGCTGGACACCACCTTGGGCAACAGTGAAGCTGCAGCAGGTGCAAATAAGCTTCAGATAGTCTTACAAGCACTGCTCAGAACTCTCAACTATGGCACTCAACATCCAGGACTTGCCATTCGGATCTTGGCGCCTTGTGCTGGTTCCGACCTATTCACACATCGGTCCACTACTGACATCACCTCATAAGCCAACGGGGCACCCCACGCCGACTTTCGGCACAGCATTGTAGGATGGCCACACCAGTGCGGCAACTTGCTGGACACAACCTCAGTGCCATCCGGATCTCGGCGCGTTCGACTCACTGTACCGCAAGAGTGACCGGAACTCAGCTGGACACGCCGTCTTTCGCCGCAGCATTGTAGGATGGCCACACCAGTGCGGCAATTTGCTGGACACCACCTCGGTGCCATCCGGATCTCAGCGCGTTGTGCTGCCTTCGGACTATTCGCACATCGGTCCGCTACTGACGCCGCCTCACGTGCCAACGGATTTTCTACGCTTTTTGTAGCCCTATGCCGCATAACAGGTCATGTGACTTGTTTATAAAACTTTTCATTGGTTCATTTTACTTTTGGTTTCCTAAAGATGGAAGGCTTGGTCATATGACCTAAAAATAACACTTTTCATTGGTTTAGAACATTTTTTTTTCCCAAACGATGAAAGCCCCACCTTGTTTCTGGATGTTTCAGACTAAAGCTGGCGTCAGCATGAGAGCACCACCATCTCGTATCTCCGTCGTGGTCATTCCGCGAGCAATCATGGCAGCCGCTCCCCACCGGAAGCCTGCGGGAGTCGGGGGCCCCCAAGACTTTTGTAGAATCTTCACGGCTGAGGGGACGCTTTTCGAGAATGGAGCCCAAGCCCTAGCAGGCAAGCGTCCGAGTTCCAAGGTGTCCCAGGGCCATTTCAGTGGACCAGGCCCAAAACCGAAGAGTCGTCCGCCATTTTAAGAGTCATGTGGCAGCCGCCTATCGCTGCACTGCAAGAGTGGGAGCAACTCAACAACATGGTGAGCGAGACGCTGTAGCCGCAAGAGCGGGCGCAACTCAGCTGGATGGCCGCCACCTGGGGAGGCCCGTTCACGCCACCTCCCCCACGCCCCCCCCCCTCCGAGCCGCCCCACGCCAATTTTCGGAGCAGCATTGTAGGATACCAAAACCAGTGCGGCAGTTTACTGGACATCACCTGGGTGCCATCAACATCTCAGCGCGTTCTGCTGCCTTGGGACTATTCGCACAACAGACCGCTACTGACGAGGCCTCCCCCCGCCCCACCCGGGACGCCCCACGCCAATTTTCGGAGCAGCATTGTAGGATACCAAAACCAGTGCGGCACCCAGGCGACATCACCTGGGTGCCGTCCAGAACTCAGCACGTTGTGCTGCCTTGGGACTATTCGCACAAAAGACAGCTTCTGACAATTGTTGCTTTTTTGGGTGAAAAATGTTTAAATGTTTTTACAGTTTTTGTTCCGTTCATTATAGGTAAAAGTTAATAAAGTTTTAAAATCTAACTTTGTTGGAGTGCTATATATGTTTAAAAAATCGGGTGAATGGGCCCTTGAATCGGGTTATTGTCATGTGTGGGCTTTGCAAGTGTACTGCTACAAGATCGGACATTTCAAACTCAAATGCACGTTCTTTTTCTTACCTTTCCGAAGCATGGAGTGCAATAGCAGGCAGAGAAAGGGTGATGCACGTGTTGAACACTGCCTGGCCTGGCAAGTTGCTGGCGGTGCCCCCCCCCGCCCGCTCCTGAAAGAGGGCACACACACACCGCCGCTCCGAGTACTTCACAAATCTTTAAAAGACCATGCGCTTGTTCATGAGGCTTAAATAGTTTATCACCCCTTCTAGAACCCCTGCATCGACACTCTGACGTTTCCTGGAAGAATTAGCACGTAACACAATACCAAGCCCTGTCAGCTGAAACCTCCGAGAAATCATGGGGCATATTATCAAGGGGGTTTATTTCCGCTTTTTGGGCTTTAAAAGCCAAAAAAAAAAGAGATAAAATTATCTCCCTATTACCAAGCTGTCGCTAACACCAGTTAGTGACATCTAAAAGGAGATAGCGACCATCTTGGGCCCCGCTTTGCATATCAGTGATATTTATCACTAATGACATGCAAAGTGGGCGTGCCAAGATTTTAGCGACTGGAAACAGTCCCTAACCATCGCTATCTCCTATTACCAACTTTTGGAGATATTCGCGCTAAGCGCAAATATCTCCAAAACCTAACACCTGCCCTGAGCAGTTTTAGCCATGTTATCCAATGGGAAGTGGATAACATGGCTAAGAGCATTTGCTGGATAATGCATGAATATCGCTGACTTTTCAACGATATTCATGCATTGCGGCCGTTTTTTATCGCATTTGCGATAAACCTTGCTAATAGCAAGGTTTATGTGCGATAAAATTCGCCGATGTGCGGCGATAATTTTTGTCTCTAAACAAGTTAGAGACAAAAATTATCGCTAGTTGTTGATAATATGCCCCCGGGTTTTTGCTTGCAGGAATCGGGAGGCGGGAGACTAGCACTGAAATCAGTAGTCTCACGCCTGAATCGGGAGGGTTGGCATGTCTGGATACTCTACAGCTGGGGCCATAAACTACATCCGCAGGGCTAGGTGATAGCCTAGGTCCGGCCTGGACAATCGGACACAGAGGAAGAGGAGTGTCAGAGGGTGCGGTAGTGAATAGGGTGAAAGGGAGGTGTCGGGCGGGCACAGGGTGTGATTTTCAGAGAAGAGCAGCGCAGATGGGGGGAAGTATATGGCCCATGCATGAGAGAAAGAGCGGGGGTGACCAGTGCGTGGGGGAGATGCTTGCGAGGGTGGGGAGCCATGCTGAGGATCGGCGGCGTGCAGAGAGTGGCCCTGGTCAAGGCATCTAAAATGGCTGTCGTGCACGACAAAATTGTGGCATTGGACAAAAACGCAAGATGGCGAAGACAATGTTTATCAATAAGGATTCATTTATAACAAAATATTTACTCGCAGTGACAAAATGGTGGTCAACACTTCCTGATTTCCATCGAATCAAACGTTAACAAACGTCACGCAGCAAAAAAAAAAAAAAAAAGCTCACGCACAGAGCAGTTTTTAGCCATGTTATCCAATGGAAGGTTGATAACATGGCTAAGAGCATTTGCTGGATAATGCATGAATATCGCTGACTTTTCAGCGATATTCATGCATTGTGGCCGATGTGCAGCGATAATTTTTGTCTCTAAACAATTAAAACGAAGCACAAAATGGCGAATTCCCGTTTCGCTACCAGTTTGCGGCCCAGTTCGCGGCCCGTAAAGCACTTCTACCGTGAAAAATCATTTTTTTTTTATTTTCCCCACGGGACCCTTTAATAACCCCAACAACATTCCTAGGGGGTCAAGAGGGGTATACCTTGCCCCCTTTCAATAAATTCCCCCTTCGTTTTTCACCTCTTCTTCTCTCTCGATCCTACCGAGAGATAAGATGGCGGCCGCTCCGGACTGTTTAGAATGTTGACAGACACCGGAGAGCCAATCAGCTTTCTGCGCGCAAAGTTCCGTTACGCGAAAAGTAAGCGGACCGGATCGCTGCCCGGAGCGCTGTTACAGATATATATCTTGTTTTGAACGTTAATTTCTCAAAAACTACTGGAGCACATATATTGAGACCTAGCAAAGGCACATCGGGCTAACAGTCCCTACAATTTTGCCAAGTTTCGTGCAAATCCATTCAGCCGTTCGAGCTAAAAGTGAGTCCAACCGCCCTATGGAAATTAACATGGGAAAAACGCGTTTTGGGACCCCCCTTTTTTCTCGGCCCCCCCTTAAGGAAACCCCCCCAAATTTTCAGGGGCTGCTCAGAAACAAAATGTGCCATTTTCCTGAAAATTTCAGCCGATTCCGTCCACAAACGCCAACGTTATTAGACATAGAATTTTCAGAAATCCCATAGGGAAAAAATCCTAACTATATATACCTACTGGCGACCGCCAGTAGGTAATATATATATATATATATATATATATATAAATAAATAAATATATATATATATATATATATATATATAAATATATATATATATATATATATATATATATATATATATATATATATATATATTTATATATATATATATATATATATATATATATATATATATATATATATATGTATATATATATATATATATACCATTTCTATGGCAAAATGAAACCCCTCATTTTGTTCCTTTTCAAATTAAATGTATTAAGTGTTACCACTTTATTCCAATCAAGATGACTTCAGGTGTGCCATACTTTTGTCATAAGTAAGACTGTTAGCGTTCTAGTTGTTCTTTAGAACACTCTGGGACATTCTGTTATTGGGCTATAGTTGGGCTACATCTGGCTGATATTTGGGCTACATTTGGGCTCTTTTGTCTCTGGTGGCCATCTTGGGAGACTGCATATCAGAATTTTTTTAATGAAATATAAGAGGATTTGAGAAGTCACTCAAAATGTGCCCTAATTTTTCTTTCTTCAGCACTAATCATAATTTCTATGGCAAAATGAACCCCCTCATTTTGTTCCTTTGCAAATTAAACGTTTTAAGTGTTAACACTTTATTCCAATCAAGATGACTTCAGGTGTGCCATACTTTTGTCATAAGTAAGACTGTTAGCGCTCTAGTTGTTCTTTAGAACACTCTGGGACATTCTGTCACTGGGCTATAGTTGGGCTACATCTGGCTGATATTTGGGCTACATTTGTTTTTTTTGTCTCTGGTGGCCATCTTTGGGCTACATTGGGCTACATTGGGCTACATTTGGGCTCTAATATATATATAGCCCAATGTAGCCCAATATATATTTTTCAAAGTTAATTTTCGTAAAAACCAGTGGAGCATATATCTTGAGACATAGCAAAGGCACATCGGGCTACCAGTCCCTACAATTTTGCCAAGTTTTGTGGAAATCCATTCAGCCGTTCGAGCTAAAAGTGAGTCCAACCGCCCTATGGAAAACTCAATGTTAAAAACACGTTTTGGGCCCCCCCTTTTTTCTCGGCCCCTGCTTGACGAAACCCCCCCAAACTTACAGGGGACGATCAGAAACAAAATGCGCCATTTTCCTGAAAATTTCAGCCAATTCCGTCCATCAACGCCAAAGTTATTCAACATGGAATTTTCAGAAATCCCTATTCAAAAAAATCCTAACTATATATACCTACTGGCGACCGCCAGTAGGTAATATATAAAAACATATATATATATATATATATATATTCAACGCTGCAGGAGCCCAAATTCAAGGTGAGGCCACACGAGTTTGAATAAAATCCACTTTATAGATCGAGTGCTCGCCAGCAAGCACCTTGACAGAGAACACAACATCAAAATTATTTCTCGAGCCAGACGCGTTTCAGGAAAAGTCCTTTCATAAGTGGCTCTAGAATTGGGAACAGCGCTGTTGCTCTCGCTCATTTTCAACACCTGCCGCAGTGTGCAGTGTCTCATAGACTTCTGGGTGTTGTAGTGCATTTCATTAACCAAAGTGGGTGCGCTGTCTTCAAAACTGAAATTTAAATATTTGCTGATGTACACAGTCCTGCATGGGTCCTGCCCCGCTTTGTAGCAGTCGATCGGGATAAAGCACACAACAACCTGCCCTGGTAGTAACTGTTCACAATTCTAAAGCCACTGATATATATATATATATATATATATATATATATATATATATATATATTGCATAATACTGATCACCGGTAGGTAGTTATAGTTAGAATGAAGTTTACATAAGGAAAGCGTTTTTTGACTTGCCTATATCTTTGGCATCGTTTCACGAATCTTCGGGAAATATTCCAAAAAAGTGTCCCAGTGATTCTTGCAGTGCATGGAAAGTTTAGGGGTGATCCGTCAAGCGAGGGCTAAGAAAAAGGGGGGTCAACAAACATGCGTTTCAAATGTTAATTCCCATGGCACATTTGGACGCACCTGCAGCCCCAACTGCTGAGCGTAATTACATCAAATGTGGCAGAAAGGTAGATGCTGTTCCAGGGAAATGCCTTTCTGTGATATGGTGTAATCCATTCAGCAATTGTGGAGCTATATAAAGACATTCCAATTGAATATATGGGGACGCAGAGGCTCAGTGACCCTCCTGATCTTGTGCTGAGATCTGAATGGCTGCCAACACTTCAAATGAGGAAATGTTTGCAGCCATCTAGGGACTCGGTTTGAGCTGAGTCCCAGATTTTTTTTTTAAACAAAAGGGGGCAGGGTAGAAGTTTAAATCACTCACTTATACAGTCAGACACGCATCAACAAAATCATCCATACAGACACTCATACACCCACTCATTCTTTAAATACACCTTGGCTTGTAAATATAGATAACATTCTTAAACTTTTCAGAAACACTCAGTCACTGGATGATGTCCTCAGTGAAGTCATTTCAGATGTCATGAGTGATGTCATCAGTGATGTCATTGACGATGTCATGAGTGATATAATATGTGACATCATCAGCAGTGCATTACAGGGCGGGAGTTATAGTTAGCTTAACTAACTATAACGGCCGAATTTCTCTGGTTTTGTACAAGTGAAATGTCCAACCAACTCTAACGTCTCTGAAACCTGTGTTTTTTTCAGTGAATTGCTAAGATTTTTTAAATGCTAGTTTCTAACTAGAACGTCCCAGAACCTATGGTTTTTTCAGTGAATGTCAAAGGAGTTTTAAATGCTAATTTCTAACTATGACTACAGAGGTAGGAGATGTGCAGAAAGAGAAAGTAAGGTGCAGAAAGAAGCAAGAGATATGCAGAAAGAACCAACAGTTGTGCAGAAAGAGGTCTTGTTGCAAAGTCATCCTGTGCCCTGGGCACCCCCCCAACATTTTTCTGACTGGTACTGGTGGTAACTGACTCTGACTGACTATTGGCTCTGCCTAACTAGCCCTGGAACCAGTGTTATGCTGAAAAACACATAGAATACAGTAAAATACTTTCATACACTCGGATACACTATGGGTTGGGGTACCCATGTGATGGGCATGACCTCCCCTGTAAGGCCCTAGTACATAATAGGGCAGGGGGAATTAAACTACCTCTAAGTCCATAGCATATAATAGGACATGGCAGTTTAGAGGCCAGCAGCCCTTTACTGCACTTGCATGTGCGCACTGCTGATCCTGAGGTCAGTTTAAAAGTAGCCCTATGTGTGCAGAAAGAGGCAAGAGAGGTTCAGAAAGATTAAAGAGAGGTACAAAAAGAGGGAAGAAGGGTACAGAAAGATGCAAGAGAGATACAGAAAGAAGCAAGAGAGGTGCAAAAAGAAGCAAGAGAGGGGAAGTACAGAAAGAAACTACAGAGGTGCAGATAGAAGCAAGAGCAGTACATTCAAAAATCAACAGAGGTGCAGAAAGAGGCAAGAGGTGTGCAGAAAGAGGCAAGTAAAGTACAGAAAGAAGCAAAATAGGTGCAGAAAGAGGCAAGAGGGGTACAGAAAAAGGCAAGAGCAGTGCAGAAAGAAGCAAGAGAAGTGTAGAAATAAGCAACAGAGGTACAGAAAGAGACAAGAGAACTGTAGAAAGAGGCAAGAGAGTTGCAGAAATAAGCAAGAGATGTGCAGAAAGGGGAAAGAGGGGTACAGAAAGAGGCAAGAGAGGTGCAGAAACAGGGAAGAGAGGTATAGAAATAGGAAAGAAGTGTGCAGAAAGAGGCAAGAGGGGTGCAGAAAGAGGCAACAGAAATGCAGAAAGAAGCAAGAGAAGTGCAGAAAGAAGCAACAGAGGATCAGAAAGAGGCGAGATGGTGCAGAAAGAGGAAGAGAAGTGCAAAAAAGAAGCAACAGAGGTTCAGAAATAGGCAAAAGAGGTGCAGAAAGAAGCAAGAGCAGTGCAGAAAGAGCCAACAGAGGTGCAGAAGGAGGCAAGAGGGGTGCAGAAAGAGGCAAGGGGGTACAGAAATTTGCAAGAGAGGTGCAGGTTGTGTGGCCCCCTTCCCTGGGCCACTTTTGGCCCTTGGGACCTCATCCCCTGGGACCTGGCATCCTTGAGGGGACCGCAGGGTGAGCATCAATGCCCCCACAGTCCCTTCCGGCTCCCTGCCTCCTGAGGGAGCTGGAATTGCTTTTGAAGAAGAGGAGCTGCTGACATGCCGCTCCCCTTTTCCAAAAGCAATCTACTTTGCTTCTGGGAAGCAAGAGCAGGTTTACTGCTCTCTCTTCCAAGAAGAAAAGCAGTGTTTGCTATGGCAGGATGGGAGCCGTGCTCCCGCCCTGCCATAGCAATCGGTAATGTCCCGGGGGCGTGCACCCTGGGACATTGCAGGACCTGGCCTTGGCGGGTGGCAGTCCCCAGGGTCATCTATGGCTCCAGGAGGGGGGCCGCACAGCCTCCCTCCCAACTGTTTATAGCCCTGGGGAGGTGGTGGTCTCAGGTGACGGGGGTCCGCAACGGACCCCGCATTTTAATCAAGAATGCCCCAGGGAGGTGGTGGTCTCCGGGGCTGCGGGGGAGCCAAGTGGCCCCCGCATTTAAATCATATAGACTTGTGGAGGTGGTGGTCCTTGGGGCTTGGGGGCCCACGAAGCCCCTGACCTAAATAAATTATTGCCCCAGGGAAGTGGTGGTCCCTGGGCTTGGGGGAGCTTGTGAGGCCCGCCTAAATTAACAATGCCCCGGAGAGGTGTCGGTTCCCTTCATTTGTCCACAAACAAAGACTCACTCCTCATCAGGTTACGGTTTTAAATAAGGTTTGCACAAATCCTGTGCATTGAAATAATGTCACTTGTGTTACGGATTTTCTCGTCCTTGTGTACAGGCTGGAAGTTGTGGGGTTAGAGACAGCACACCTTTAGAGCACCAATCTGCACGCCAATTATGGTACTGATTTCCATTTGGCCTTGCAGGTACCCATGTGATGCATTGCATTTTGTGATTAGAAATTCTGCAGCGTTTATATGTCCCCTTCAGTAGAGTTGCGCTATCAAACATTCAAAATTCACACTGTCCATATCCATTCAGTGAGCTTATTCAATGCCGGATTTCTTTGTCTGACGTGATGTTCTGTGACATGGCTGTATTCCATTCATAGCCAAATGAACCTGCATTAACACTTGCAGTGGTGCAATCTTCATGGCCGGACCGCCATAATGCGTCCTAACTTTAATAAGACTTTCACAAATCCAGTACACTAAAATAAAGTCTTTTGTCTTACACTTTTTGGACATTCTCGACCTTGTTCACAGGATGAATACGTGCCATTACAAACAACACACATTTCAGAGCACCAATCTTCATGCTAATTATAGTATTGCACTCCGATGGGCTTTGCAGGTAAGTTTGAATCCCAGATGCATGTTGGGATTGGCAGTTCTGCAGCAATGATATTTCCCCTTCAAAGGAATCGTACTTCCAAACATAATAAATTCACAATGTCCATATTACTCCAGTGGGCTTGTTAAATGCTGGATGTGTGAAATCACATTTCTTTGCCTGACCTGACTCTCATGGACGTCATGATTAGGCTGTATTCAGTTCATTGCCAAATGGACCCACGTTATTACTTGCTGCAGTGGTGCAATCTTTACGGCCAGACCACCGTAATATGTCTTAACTTCATTTGTCTGCAAACAAGGACACACTCCTCATCAGGTTACTGTTTTAATAAAGGCTTTCACAAATCCGGTACATTGAAATAATTTCATTTGCTTTACCTTTCAGAACTTGTTCACAGGATGAATGTGTGGGGTTACAAACAACACTCCTTAAGAGCGCCAATCCGCATCCTAATTAGAGTATTATTATTATTATGTAATTTTATAGAGCGTTCAGCTGCCCCAGCAAAGGGGCGTCCCAGCGCTAAAAGCGAAGTCAGAAAGGCAGCAGAACTAGTCTGCAGGGAACAGATAAGTTTTAATGGCCATGCAGAAAGAGAGTAGACCATCCAAGCGACGGGTCTGAGCGGGAAGAGAATTCCACAGCTTAGCAGCCAGGTAGCGGAAAGACCGGTCACCGGCTCTAGTGCATTTCACCCAGGGACCTCAGCCAAGAGATGCTCAGCAGAGCGTAGCTGACGCTTGGGGATGTAAGGGATCAATAGATTAGATAGAATCTCAGGGGACAAGAGTTTTAAGATTTTAAAGGCAAGACAAAGAACTTTGAATTCAATCCTTTTAGGGACAGGTAATCAGTGGAGGTGTGTCACGGCGCCCGATGTAGAGCAGGTTCTAGGGAGCCTGAGCAAGACGCGTGCAGCAGCATTTTGGACTCGCTGAAGGCAGTTCACCTCCGCCTTATTGGCGCCTAACATCAACGAGTTGGCGTAGTCTAGTCGCGACAAAATAGTCGCCTGGGTGATCAGTTGGCGTGCGGCTGGATCAAAGAACCCCAGAATGGGCCTCAGACCCCATAAGAGTCCAAAACAAGTGCCCGCCACCTTTTTGGTGTGCTCCTGGAACCCAAGAGTGGAGTCGAGCTAGATCCCTAGGTTCTTTACCACCGACTTAGGAGTTGGGGCGCTGCCAATGGATGTAGACCACCACTGAGTGCTCCAGTGCTCTTTGTTTTTCCCCACCAGCAGCACTTCTGATTTGCTAGCATTAAGCTGAAAGCAATTGGTGTTCATCCAACGTGCGATCGCCTCAAGCCCAGTTCGAAACTGCGTGGGGCCCTGATAAAGGCCATCAGAGAGGGCCACCACCACCACCAGTTGCGTGTCATCCGCATGAGAAACCAGAGTCAGGGCATAGTCGCGCGCTACTCTCGCCAAGGGCTGGATGTAGAGGTTGAACAGGCACAGACTTAATGCTGAACCCTGAGGAACCCCCTGCTTGCTAAAATGGACGTGGGAAAGGAAGGAGGGGCTGCAACCTGGAACGCCCTGTCAGCAAGGAAGGAATGGAACCAATCCAGGGCCAGAACAACTACCCCCGCCTCCTCTAGGCGGTGCAGGAGTATCTGATTAGAAACAGTATCAAATGCAGGGCTGAGATCGAGCAAAATCAGCGCCGCAGTCTGTCCCTCATCCAGAATGGTCCGCAGATGTTCGCATACCGCCAGGAGTGCAGTCTCGGTGCTATGACCGGGACGGAAGCCAGACTTTGAGCGGTCAAAGATAACATTGCTGTTCAGGAAGCCCGAAGAGATGTTCTTAGCGTGGGCCTCCGCAACTTTGGTGACCCAGGGCAGCAGGGATATTGGTCGGAAATTTTCCAGCTTACTGGGGTACAGGGAGGATTTTTTCAGCAGGGGGACCACCCTTGCTAGCTTCCATGCCAGTGGCACCACTGCTGAGGTGAAAGAAGAATTTATCGTTTGGCATAGGGTGCAAGAAGGACCGGAAGGCAGTCTTTAAATTGGGCCGGCCGCATAGGGTCTAATGGGGACCCTGATTTGACCTTTGTACTTAGGTCAAGAAGCTCGTCCCTAGTGATAGATGGTATTGCTGTCAAAGTGGCAGCAAGAAGAGGAGCATGAGGGTCTACCGGGTCCATGGGGCAACTGGGGAAAGATCCATAAATGGCTTCCACTTTCTGGATAAAGAAATTGACCAGTTCCTCACATTGCTGACCTGACGTGAATGTGTGGATAGGGTTTTTTTCCTATTTTTAAAATCGTTAAGTATTTTGAAAATGCATTTAGCTGGGTCTTTGCCGGACTTAATCGCATTGGTAAGGTGATACAGCTTTTTTGCCCCAGGGTCATATTTCTTTCTCCAGGTACTTCGCATGGCAGCAAGAGAGTCGTTATACCACGGGTTGGAGCTAGATCAGCGACCGATGGAATCAAGATATCTGAAACATGTATAAGCCAGTCTCAAAATGCTTTATACGTTTGTTCTGGGTCAGTACCTAACGTCAAGGGACAAGACTCTAAGACGGCAAGTAGTTCCTCCAGTCTGAGTTTGTGCCAGCAGCGTCTGAGAGTGGACTTAATGTTAGGTCTGGGAAGTGTGTCGGGAAGCGTATGGGAGAGGGACACTAGGCGGTGATCTGACCAACATACTGGGCTAGGAGTCTTGGCTGTAAGCAAGGTAATATTGGAGAAGACTGGGTCCAATAGGTGCCCAGCAGTGTGGGTAGCACCCACCACCAACTGTCTCAATTGACAGGCAGCGAGGTTGGCGAGTAAACTGCCGATTTCTGGGTCTGAGGGGCGATCAAAGTGTAGATTGAGGTCCCTGATAAGAGTAAAATTAGACGAAGTCAAAGCAAGAGAGCTCGCTACCTCGACAATGGCTGATTTGAATTCTGCTGCCGGTCCTGGGGGGCGATAGACTAAGAGGTCAGTGATGGAGAAGTGCGTGCTCGCGGAAAAAACAAAGTGAGCGCATTCGCACCCCGCTACGTCCTCCTTAACAAATGAACAGGGAACCTGGACCTGAAGATGACAGCAATGCCCCACTTCTAGTTTCCCTATTTAGAGTCAGGATGCTGTACCCAGGGGGGAGTGCGAGGCCAGGCTCAGCCACAGTATCGTCGGTTAGCCAGGATTCTGTTATAAAAAACACATTAGGAGCTTCATCTTCAATAAGGTCGTAAATCTCCATATAGTGTTTAACAAGGGAGTGGACATTGAGGAGTAGGATTCTCAGGGCGGGTTTATTAGGGGGGGGGGCGGTGAGGGACAGGGGGGGCCGGGGTCAAAGCCACAAATGCGACAACCAAAAGGCCCTTCCCTTTCCTCTCCAAGGCGCAGGCCACAGGGGTTTACTTGCTGGCCAATGGTCAGGAGGTGCTCCCTATTATAGGCCGGCACCCCTGATTTCAAACCATCAGCGTACCTGTCGTCTGGCGTCGCCCAGGCGTGGACGGGCGCAGACGAGCTTGCCTTTGGCGCGCCTTCAGCGCGCCGGTGGGCGCACGCTGTGCGCTTCCACTGCGCTTCCCTCCTGACATGCTCCTTTTGTAGTCCCCTCCCACCTCCAACTACACCGCTGACTGGGCCCTGAGCGTGGAGACCGGAAGCACTACTCCTGCCTTCCCTGCCCTCCGTTCAATCGGCACTGAGATTGCCGTGACGGACCGGGCGGTAGGAAGATTACAACCAGTAAGAGAAACGATTAAAATGGTGCAATTTCACAATACTTTTGTTTTTAAAAACACAATCAGCGCGAACAGAGCTGCCCAATAGGTTTTACTGCGACTAAAGCAGGTCCCAGCAGACACTGCCACTGTCTGCCTTTCGCCGTAGCGCGCTTTGCCTGGTGTGCTCCTTTTGTAGAGTATTGCCCACCAGTGGGCCTTGCAGGTAACTTTGAATTCCAGCTGCTTGTTGGGATTTGCAGTCCTGCTGCGATTAGATTTCCCTTTCAGTGGAGTTGTGCTTCCAAACATTGAACGTTCACAATGTCCATAAGCCCTCCAGTGGGCTTATTTAATGCTGGATTTGGGAAATCACATATCTTTGCCTGGCCTTACATTCCGTGACTTGGCTTTATTCAGTTCATAGCCAAACAGGCTTGCATTAGCACTTGCTGCAGTGATGCAATCTTCATGGCTAGACCACCGTAATACGTCTCAACTTAATTTGTCCACAAACAGGCACTCCTCACAAGGTAACTGTTTTAATTAAGGCTCACACAAATCTGGTAATTTGAAATAATGTCATTTGCCTTAAGCGTGTCAGACTTGCTCGTCCTTGTTCACAGGCTAAATGTGTGGCATTACAAACAACACGCTTTAAGAGCGCCAACATGCATGCTAATTATAGTATTGCCCTTCAATGGGCCTTAGAGGTAAGTTTGAATTCCAGATGCATGTTGGAATAAGCAGTTCTGTAGTTATTATATTTCCCTTTAATTGGAGTTATGCTTGCAAACATTTCCGCAGTGGGTTTATTTAATCCAGATTTGTGAAAGCACATTTCTTTGTCTGACCAGTGGCGTAACGAAATTTGAGCCCCCCCCCCCTGCAAAGCACATGGAGGGGCCCCCCCGTGGCGCGGCCCACCATGCCTCGCCCTGGCGGCGCGGCCCACCATGTACTACTTTGCCCTACCTCCCAGAAATCTAGCATATTTTGCTTTGAAACCTCTATTTAAATGAAATGCCTCTATATTGTCTTTCTGTAAGTTCTAGTGGGAAACACTCTCAACATACACGCTGTAATTAGCATGCTGAAAGTGAGTTATGAGGTCACAATTCGATTGTATTAAAATAGTGTTTTATGCCATTATCAATGCAGGCAGTTAATATATAAACATATACATCTCAAATGATTGCTCCCTATAATTGCCATGTAATGTAAATACACAAAACAAACCGTACAGTGTGCTATTAGTGTCCCAATTACGTGTATAAATGGAATTACCATTGCGTGACCTAACATAGTGCTATACATTATATGGTGGTTTGAGCGAGTGACCTACATGTGCATCAAGTGGGGATTACACAAATACATTTTACACAAATCACATTTTAGGCACAAGAAGATTAAGTGAGTTGCCCAGAATCACACAATGTTGAATATAGCACCAGGGTTTGGTATTTGAACCAGGGCCCCTAAGTCAGTACAACACGACTATAGTGTAATGAATTCACAACACTAGTGTTACATGTTGCGGGCTTGCCATGTTCAGTGGTGCCAACAACTTGGTGGCAGCGGTGACTGGCACGAGAGGGAGTGGGCATAATTCCCAACAGGAGGATGCCCAGAAGGACAGGTTGGGAACCACCACCAGTCACATGACCACCACACTTTTGTTGAACACTGACCTATATCACAAGGGTCTCTAAGATGTCTCAGAGGGTTGAGAACAAGATGCGGGGACCACTGTGTAAGGAGCATGTCAGTGGTCTGAATCTAGGCGGGGACAGGCATGCCTTACATCTATCAGTGGTCGATAAAGTCTGCACCACTAAGGAGGATAACAAAAAACTAATAGTACATGAGTGGCAAGAAAGGTTAAAAGTATGACGCGTGCTGAATCAATGATCACCGTGATTGGAATAATTGTATGGTGTATGTGTACAAGGTCGCACGGCTGCTGTTCCGCCCAACCCAGATCAGCTGGGAGAACATTCCGTTCATAAAAGCGGGCTTTTCTGATCTCAAGTTTACAATATTTGGTGTGGTAGCCCTGCTGGCACCGGGTTATGGCTGTGTTGCACGTGACACATGCAAAAAGAACAGATGATGGACGGAATGCAGAACAAATCAAACATTCACCCCCAGTTACAGATCTTGGTTAAATCCATCATTCTTTTGCTCACCACCCCCAAGTTCGGACCCAGCCATATGCATATCAGTCTTGAACCTGTGCCTCATGGGAACAGTCGAGCCCAAACTGCCAGGCAGGTCCTCTCTGGACCAGGGACAAGCATCCTGGGACCGGTTTCAGGGCATCACTCCTCATTAATGGATTAAACCCAGATCTGTGACTGGGGGAGAATGTTTGCATTGTTGAGCATTCCATCTATCATTGGTTCCTTTTGATTTTGTTGCCCTAAGTTGGCAGGGCATGCCCAGGCATGGGTCCCGTGCCCACTGGACTCAAGCTAACTTGGCTGATGAAGGGTGATGCCCCAAAACCGGACCTGTAGTTTCACCCTTCGTTATATGGGTGGGCACACTAAAGGTGGAGCCCATCTCAAGTCCTCCTAGACAAATTTTTCAGGGGTCACTTTCATTTAGCAGCAAACATTTACTGACCAATGATGCTGGAAGCACAAGAGCCTGCATCAGCCTCAGACTTCTAAGTGCGTCCTCTAAACTGCAGCATTACAATGTCCAGAGCCTGTCAGTCATGGAAACTTGCTCCTGCCACATACATTTGGTCACTTTGCCATCCATCCATCCATCCATCCATCCATCTATCCCCACCCATCCATCCATCCACTCACCCACCCCGCCATCCACCCACCCCTCCATTCATCCTCTCATCCATCCACTCATCCATCCACCCACCCACCCCTCTATCCATCCACCCCTCCATCCACCCACCCCTCCATCCATCCACTCATCCATCCACCCACCCATCCATCCACTCATCCATCCACCCACCCACACCTCCATTCATCCATCCACCCAACCCTCCATCTATCCACCCAACCCTCCATCTATCCACTCATCCATCCACCCACCCCTCCATCCATCCATCCACCCACCTCTCCATCCACCCACCCCTCTCCAGCCACCCACCCTTCCATCCATCCACTCATCCGTCCATCCATCCATCCATCGCCCAATCTTCTCGCTGGTTCACATCACGTCAGAGCTGGCGATGCCATGTCTCGTTTTCAGAGTGTGATGCACAATGAATGTGACATTCTGCAGCTCGCTCGCTATACTGTTCAGCCCCTTGAACGTGAACTGCTTGCACTTCCCATGGAAGTGAATCCTCTTCCCATCACTAGTGATCCACGTCTGGAACGCATGCTATCTCTAGAAGGGCCTTCCTGCTGGCTACAAGCTGGGCAGAGCAGCGCCGCCCGAGCAACACAGGGCAGGCTATTTACTTTTTAATGCTGTAGGCTGCCAGCTTGAACTGATAACTTTTCATTGTCTGTCCTTTCAAAACAATTTTACTGGAAAAACACATCTAAAAACTCGCCAAGTGCGGCTACTCACTTTTGATTGCTGTAAGTGCTTTTTTTGTTGTGCTTAAACTGACATTTACAAATAGCCCCGTGATGTATTCATTCAGCACTATTCAAGAAAGGCAAACGTGTCAGCACTGTACCTGGGCACATTCTAGGAGTTAAATTAGGCACACACACACGTGTTAATCCTCACTTTAGATTATCACTACCCCTATCCACTCAAACCTCTTCATTAGGGCTTAAAATGAATTGTACTCGATCCCTCTTAACGCTATTTCTACATATCTAAATGACTTTCCTATTAAGAGCTTTTAACATCACAACCATTTAATAACCTCGTTTTTAATGTGTAATTAACACACATTTTAGTGCAATCCAATCAGCAAGTTGTTTCCTACATAACAGGCAATTTCGACGATTGTAAGTCCGTATTAGTAGAAAAATGTTGTTCAGCCCAATAGCAGAAAGTTCCCAGCGGCAGTTCATGTAATATTAATAATTCAATATTTACTTGTTTGAAATTCGGCAGCCACTCCGATGTCTGTTCTCTGGGAGAAGAACTTAGACAGAAATCCAAAATTTCGTCCACGCGATCTGTACTGAAACTAGGTTTAATTTGAATAGCATAACCACGTGCAAGTGAGGACGCGCCCTGCTTCATCGATCCTGCACGTTTTTACCCAGACAGACTGCTTTATATTATAGCAGTCGTAAAATAAATCTCACCCAAACTTAACTTTGGTTGATGAATTAGTTTATTATGGCGCTGTTGTTCGGATAAACTCGGAGAGTATATGAGTGTACACTGCTGTCACCTGTGACCTGTGATGAGTCCTAAGTCCTGAGCGTCCGTCAACGGTCAGCGTGGGCCTTCAGTTCAGGCTTCCTTCCTTGTTCTTCTGCTCTGCGCCCCTGATGATGTCACACCTTACACCAGAGGTCTTCAAACTTTTGTAGGTTGAGCCCCCCCCATCTGAATTTATTTAGATGTCGGGCACCCCCCACCACTTGACAAAAAATTCTAGAACCTGGTATTCTACATAATCGACTTTCATCCGCATTTCCCAGTCCATATCTGGCTAATAATGTTAAACACAGTAAGAGTGTTTAGAAAACTGCAGGTTTGCGAGTTGGTGCGGTGAAATGACATAGGCTTACTACACAGTTCAAAACTAAATTTTTCAAGATAAAATGTATGCAAATTGTAACGGGTTCTCCACTTGATTCTTGCAAAGCCTCCTCAAAGAAACTTCTGTGGTCAATAAAATGAGTACCATTCAAAGACTATGCTCTCCACTGAGAAGCACTGTAGAGTTACATTTATGTCACCCCATTTATTCAGGCCGTACTTGCATGTTTCCAAAGCCTTGTGCTTGTGTTTGGCATCGCAGGAACCTCAGGAACAAAGCCTCGTGCTTATGTTTAGTTTTTCATGCCATACTTGCATGTTTTAAAAACCTCGTTCTTGTGTTTGGCATCGCAGCATCCATGCATCCATCCACCCACCCATCCATCCATCCATCCATCCATCCATCATGCACCCACCCATCCACCCATCCATCCATCATTCATCCATCCATCCATCCATCCATCATGCATCCATCCATCCCCCCATACATCCACCACCCACACATCATGCATCCATGCACCCATCCTTCCACTCATCCATCATCCATCCATGCATCCATCATGCACCCATCCATCCATCATGCATCCATCATTCATTCATCTACACATCATGCACCCATCCATCCATCCCTCCATACATCCACCAGCCACACATCATGCATCCATCCATCCATCCCCCATACATCCAAATGCACCCATCCATCCATCCATCATGCATCCATCCATCATTCACCCATCCACCCATCATGCACCCACCCATCCATCCATCCCTCATACATCCACCAGCCACACATCATGCATCCATGCACCCATACATCCACCCATCCATCATCTATCCATGCATCCATCATGCACCCACCAATCCATCCATCCATCCACCCATCATGCATTCATCCATCATGCATCCATCCATCCATCCATCCATCCATCCCCCAATACACCATCCACCCATCCATCATCCAGCCATGCATCCATCATGCACCCATCCATCCATTCATCATGCATCCATCCATCATTCATCCATCCACCCATCATGCATCCATCCATCCCCCATATATCCACATACACCCATCCATCCATCATGCATCCATCATTCACCCATCCACCCATCATGCACCCACCCATCCATCCATCCCCCATACATCCACCACCCACACATCATGCATCCATGCACCCATCCTTCCACCCATCCATCATCCATCCCTGCATCCATCATGCACCCATCCATCCATCCATCCATCATGCATCCATCCATCATTCATCCATCCACCCATCATGCATCCATCCATCCATCCCCCCATACATCCACATGCACCCATCCATCCATCCATCATGCATCCACCCATCATTCACCCATCCACCCATCATGCACCCATCCATCCATCCATCCCCCCATACATCCACCAGACACACATCATGCATCCATGCAGCCATACATCCACCCATCCATCATCCATCCATGCATCCATCATGCACCCACCAATCCATCCATCCATCCACCCATAAAGCATTCATCCATCATGCATCCATCCATCCATCCATATATTCCATCATTCATCCGTCCATCCCCCCATACACCATACACCCATCCATCATCCATCCATGCATCCATCATGCACCCATCCATCCATCCATCAGGCATCCATCCATCCATCCATACCATCACCCATACATCCACCATCAACCTCTTGGCACACAATAATGTAATGCAGAATTATACTTATTTCATGCATAATTATAGTTATTTCACAAAGCCTCGTGCTTGTGTTTTGTTTTTCATGCCGTACTTGTATGTTTCCAAAGCCTCGACCAGAGCAGGAACTTCTTGTGCATTACAATAAGTTAACACTGCAGGAACCTAGCCTCGTGCTTGTGTTTGGCATTTGACACCGCCGTTGTCGCATGCATAGTAAATGCATGCGATTCAAACTATACTGCGATGTCAAAGTTGTGGTGTGATGGCACCGCGATCTTTTGACATCGATGTAATGGGTGTTTCCGTCTTTTAAAGACCTTTTGACAGGTTAATGAGGTGTTGATAGTCTTCACCCCTTTTTAGGGCCCCTGCAGCTCCACTCTGCCTCGCCGCCGTGGGAAACAATGAAAGGTGAAATGTTATGGTGCTGGTGGAGTGCGCGCCCCCCCTGAGATGGCGACGCGCCCCCCCAGCCTCACAGGACGCCGGCTGGCCAGGGCCCGGCCCGCCCGACATGCTCAACTCCTCAGCCTCTCAGCAGCCGCTGCGGGCGGCGCTGCCACTGCCAGCCAGCCACACACGGGGCCCCGCCTGCACCATCTTGCTGCAGTGCCAGCCTCACGGGGCCCCCGCCGGCCGGGGCCAGGCCCGACGTGCTCAACTCTGCAGCTCTGCTCAGCCTCAGCAGCTGCTGCCAACCACACACGGGCCGGGCGTGGCCGGGCCCCCGCACCATCCTGTGCGCTGCCTGCCTCAGCCACGTCACAGGGCCCCCGCCGGCCCCACACCGCTGCCAGCCTCGCCCTCACGGGGCCCCGGCCGGGACCGTCCAATTTAAATTACTCAGTCAATCAATGCATTCAGTGAGGGGCCCCGGCGGGGCCCCCTTGAGGGCGAGGCCCCCCCGCAACGCGAGGGTTGCGGGGCATGTGTTACGCCCCTGTGTCTGACCTGATGTTCCGTGCTTTGGATGTATTCAGCTCACAGCCAAACTGACCATCATTAACACTTGCTGCAGTTGTGTAATCTTCACAACCGGACTTCCGTAATATGTCTTAACTTCATTTGTCTACAAACAAACAAATAAAGATGCACTATTTTGCAGTGGCGGCTCCTCCTCAATGGTGGAATAGCGTCGCCCCACTGCCTGGCTGAGAGCCAGCTAATGTAAATAAAACGATGTTCTTGTATTGTTTTAATTTACATTTGCTAGCTCTTAGCCAGTGCTGATAGGAAGTTCGAGTCGAAATATGGTAGTGGGGAGGAGTAATTCTACTGCACTCCACTCCCTTAGTGCGCATATGTGTTTTGGTCAGCCGTCTCAGGCCGACCAAAACACACATGCGTACTTACGTTTTCTCCAGCCCAGTTGCATTGAGCAGCCGGGCTGGAGAAACCCTGGTCTTAGCAAGGCACCTTTTCTGCCTGCTCAGAGCAATCCCTGGCTGCTCTGCAGAGCGGGGATTGGACAGGTAGTCTGTGCCAGGGGTTGCTGGGACCAGCAGGCAGGAAGAGGAGAGGTGGCGCAATTAGACTCAATGCTAAAGCGGCTGGCGGCAAATGTACAATTTTCTTTTTTTTATATTCAATCCCCGACACGTGCGACACCTCTCACGCTACCCACCCCGCCTAACCACCTTTCGTTTATGGCGGCCGCTGCTGCTCTTTTGATTGTAATGGTGATTTGTGGGCACCATTGTTAGTATTCTCCAATCAATTATAACAATGCTTAGATTGTAGAGTATGTCTTCTATGTTCATGATTTATTGGCATTCATATATTTGATTTTGTGCTCGAATTATGTGTTTTTCATATTATATATGTGAGTCTAATTTTTGATTTTTATTGAAATAAGGATCATATGAAATCCGTTACGGGGGCAGAGTACTCCATCTCACAGTATGTTTTCAATGTCGATGAAAGAAAATGTTTATATTTACGATTGGTGGGTGTGTTACTTTAACTTGATAAAGGCTACTTGCAACCTGAAACACATTGTCATTGAGCCAGTAAACTGGTGAAAGGATCTGTGGTGTGCCACTTCTCTGTTCAAATTTAAACTGTGGATTTGGTCAGAGATATATTTTGTTGGAAAGTGTGATATTGGTAGGGGTAAGATTGCACCTACCACTGGTAATAGGTCCACTAACACAGCATAGGGTCCCATAAAGTTCTTAGTAAATTAGCCCCTTGCTCAACCCTTGGTAGCTGACAAAGAGCAGTCAGGCCTAATTTAGGAGACAGTGTAAAACATTTAAAAAAAACAAATACATCAAATAAGTAAGTCTCAACACAGAATAAAAAAAATCACACATCAATTTATCAAAATAGGAAACATTAATATAAACACATAGACACCAAAACAACAAAAATCCATAAAGGGTAACCCGAGATATGAACTTTTAAAGATTAAAAACGTTATAATGCTTAAAAACATATAGTGCCACTATGGGACATCTGGTCATGCTTGAGTGGGACAAGGCCAAAGTATCAGGCTGACAGCAAATGAGCCCTGGTCGGATACACCACGTGGGAGGCCCCGGTCAAAATTTTACCTTCACACTTACGGGTCCATTACGATGGGTGGCAGACAATGTCCGCCCGCATCGAAATGGTAAACAGGACCGCCCGCAAGAAGTGCAGCGGTCCCGCTGTGCCTATTAGGATGTGACCGCCACCATGGCGGTCTCACCCTGTATATTTAACATTGTGGCAGGCAGTGCTGTATTCAGCACCCACCACAATGTTAAAAGGGAATGTTGTGCAGGCACAGCGCAGTGCCTGCCACCTTGTGCATGCAAATGTCGGGGGTACCATGGGTACCCCACAAGTGCAGCCACCCACCCCCTAACCCCCAACCCCCTGGAGGCACGCAACGGGCCCCTAATAAAAAAGACTGCATGCCTTTCCATGGTGGAGTCTCCGCCATGAAAAGGCATGAGACCGCAATCATCATAATATGGATGGCAGTGCCTGCAAGGCACCGCCACCATATTGCAGGCCTTTTCCCCCCGGTAGGCAATCAGGTGGATTGCCTACCGGTGGAAAATGGCGGACAGTCTATCGTCCGCCTGGGTCCCCACCTCCATCGTAATATGGCAAGGGGAAATGTCAGGCGGGCGGACGAGAATGGCGGGCTAATCGCCACCACCATACCGGCAGTGGCAATTCACCTGCCATCCTAATGGACCCCTTAGAAACTAACCTGGAGCTTTTTCTTCTGATGGCGCTTAGCCCTCCACAACAGGCCAGATTCAGAAAGGGTTCACCAGCTTGATATTCCACTAGGCCCCTGTCAAATCCTGGGATTGATGAACTTTCAACTGGAGGAACCTGAAATCCTGGCTGGGTCGTTGTTGAAGGTGGCCTGCTTGATTTTCTTGGTCGGATCGATTACCTTATGGGCCTGTTTCCCAAAAGTGTTTCAAACATCTGGAGGTGATTTCTGGAGGTCTTCTTGTGGGCTCAAAGTGCCCAAATCACCATTTCAAAGGTCTTCCTAGATTGTCTCTGGAATGTCTGGACCACAATTCCCAAACAGCTGGCAAATCCTTAAAAGTTGAGTGGACACACTCCAGGATGGGGAGTCTTGGTGGAGGTGGTGCAGGTGCTCTCTGTTACCATATAGCTTGCAGGTAGTCCACTTCTTAATTCTTCTCAGGACAAGGTACATTCCCCAGAGCTGTAGTATTAGATTGTGCAGCAGGTGCAGTCATTCCGAGTCCAGGCATTTGGGGGCAAATCAAGCTTACAGCAGGGCACGCCTTCTTTTCCTTGTAGTTTAATTCAGCAAATCTGACAGACTGTGTAGCTCTCAGATATTTATACAGTGTTCTGTAATGACAAGCAGGGTATACGTCTGTTCACTGAGATGCTGGGTGCCACCCAAAAGCATGACAACTTCCTCAAAGGTATGGCATCTTCTTGTTCCACAAAGCACTGCACTTCTAAAATCCAACGTGGGTGATTTCTCTCCAGAGGAGTAAGAGCTAGCTAAACCAACACGCTGTGTGGCTCATTTCCATTAGACTTCCTCCCTCTGACCTTTGGAAAATCCTGCTCTAAACCTGCCATCGGGCTGACGCACAGGATGTGGGGATAGGGATATGCAATAGAAGGGGGTTCCCCAGGGCGGATAGATGATGTAGGCAGGAAGGGAGGGGAGGGGACAATAGAGCAGTTAGAAAAGAACACCCTGCCAAGGATGATAATTAGTGGTCCTATATAGGATCCAGTTCTGGTTAGAGGGGAGCAATATCAAATGAATATCAGAACCCAAGGCAACAGATAGACAGCAGTCAATTCATCTTTTTATAGAAATATATATATTTTTATTGTTATTAGTTTTGATGCAATTTATCATATTTAGGAAACAATCAAAAGATAACAGGTTCTAGACTTAAGAAAACCATCAATAATGTTCATCATTTCATGTGGGGAAGAATTTTCTTCAAGGAATTAGGTGTTCCACTCACTCCGGGGAATTTCAAGGGGCTCAACAGACACTCATATCTTGTAGGGGTCATTCATACTCTCACATGGTCAATCACTTCACACGGGTAACTCTCGTTTCGCCTGCAACAAAAAAGTTGGAGTTATGGTTGCATGGACGGGGGTGCAACTTGGGGCGGGCAAGTTAGGTGGAATACTGTTGCCGTTCTTGGTAGTAGCGCCAAAGCGCGTTTCGGTGTGAGGCACCTTCGTCAGGGCTGGCAGAGATGGAGGGGGAGGGGAACACACTGGCTGTCGCTAGCAGGGTCCAAAAGGTCTGGATTATAATGTCCTTCTGGAGGGTCTGGGTTTCTGCGTATGTCCGTGGTTCAGGTCATAGAATGATCACACTGGTAATGTAGCGGGCGTAGGGGCCACGTCAGACACTCAGTATCGGTCGGGAATGGGGTTCCGATCAGGGTGCTTCCTATGATGAAGTGATACTGGTAGTTATTGGGAGCTGGATGCCGCGTCTGAGAAAAAAGGGAGACTGGAGACTAGGGCTGTCTTCCGTTGTTTTTCGGCGAGTCCGATACAGGGAAATCCCTCAAAGGGTGTCAAATCGACTCGTATCCAGACCGCGGAAAATCATCGTCTGCAATTCCTCCCCTCTAACCTGAATTGGATCCTATATAGGACCACTAATTATCATCCTTGGCAGGGTGTTCTTTTCTAACTGCTCTGTGGGAATAGGGATGCCTTGCATTCCTTACTGATCTGCTCTCTGTTAGAGCTCAGTTTGATTGGGAGCTGGCAGCGAGCGCAGTGCAAGATGGCTGCCCCGACATAAGCTCCATGCTCACCTGTTTCTCAGACGCTTAATTTCTGATGAAAGGGGAGTTTATTTCAGTTGTCCTTCACAGCAGTTTTCTATCACTCCTTGGGGAAGCTGCAGGAGTAATTTCAGGCACCTCGAACACACGAGTGAAGCGCAGTAGGCTCCTTTCATTCTCCTCAGGAAAGGCTCCTTTCACCTGCAAGGTTTTGTGTGAGCAGTGGAGAAGGAGGGCATTTCTTCCTCAGGACCTCCTTTCTTCAGAAGCTTTCCACACCCTTAAAGGGATTTTCTATAACTTGGTTTGCCTCAATTCTTTCACTTTCTAAAGTTTAAAGGGGATTTTCTTCTTTCTTCATTATTGTAATATCGAAACGTTATTGAAACTTTATTCATCACCTATTTGCTCCATTTTTTCTCCAACTAAAATGTTTATTTCACCGGAAAAGCCAAAGCATACTTCAAGGTTTCTGATTATTGTATGCCATTTAACTCTTTTAATTGATTTACAACTGCTGTTGTAGCTGATGCTCTTTCTTTGGTCCTAGCTGCCTGATGCCTAACTCTGGTGGGACCGTAGTCTCAGGGTATCCTTTTGCCTCCAACGCTGCCATTTCCCTCACTATCACCCTGGTGAGAACTCCAGCATCAAGGGTGCAACGCGTGTACCATCAGGTGTTGCTGACGAGGGGGAGACACCGGAACATCTCTCCGCATAAAGCTCAACCTCTTCCCCCGCAGTGTGGGTTCCTGCTGTTGTAGCTGACGCTCTTTCTTGGGTCTAAGCTGCCTGTTGCCTTACTCTGGTGGGACAGTAGTCCTAGGGTACCCTTTTGCCTTCAACGCTGCTGTTTCCCGCACTATCACCCTGGTGAGAACTCCAGTGTCCAGGGTGCAACGTGAGTACCATCAGGTGTTGCTGACGAGGGGGAAGCACCGGAACATCTCTGCACATAAAGCGCAGCCTCTACCCCCGCAGCGCGGGACATGCACGGGACAAGTGCGGGCCAGGACGTGGCAGGGGTGTGCCACCCCCCTGAAATTGTTGAAATATAAAATTATATATGCATTCATGATTGGCCCACTATGTACCATATAACCGCATATACCTATGAATAACCGCATAGTATTATACGATATATGTTAGCTCAATGATAGATTCATGTAGGCCCGTTTAGACCTATTGATATAGTCAGGGCCACTTTGTTTCGTTTCCCTTCGTTCATGTACTGTTTCCCAGAAGTCACATGGTTTAGCTCATGGTACGAAACCATGCTAAATTGCTCAGTCTGCTTCTCTGATCTTTTGTGTGTAGCTCAGGGAAACCCAAGGTCACACCTGCCCTTCTTGTGGGACACACACATTCTAGCAGAACCCGTTCCTGTACTCCCCGGATTTCAGATAGACGAGAAGGCGCCTCACTGACCTGCCCCGGAATAGCTACAGCTTAGCTACCAACAATTAGTAGTGCCTTATATGGGTCTTCCTGCTGGCTTACTGACAACTTGTGTTTTTCCTTCTAGGGTGTTAGCCTGAATGTGTGAAAACTTATATATGCTTTGTATCACTTGTATTTCGTCAGTCTCCTCTGCGCACCTCCATGGGTCGTGTAGACCGAGGCTCCCCTGTCAGGGCTTGTATTTGATCGAATAAACGATTCGACCTTCTCCATTGCAAACTGCCTTATTATTCTTTTATGTCATATATGGGCTATTGGTAAGTATAGTCCGGCATGGTAAAATTTGATTCCTTCAGTTGGCGACTCCGCCGGGACTCCGCGATTGGGTCGTCCCCTCCTGTAAGCAGGAGCAGAAGGGACAGGGAGGAGTTCTGGCCGAGTGGGTGGACAATAAGTATTTTGATCCGAAACACCCACTAGTGGTTAGACAATTGGAGATTCCGCCCTTGAGCCCAGTATCCCTCCCAGCTGTTAAAGACCCTACGCCGGAGTCCTACGGTCTTAACCCGAGAGAAGAACAGACTGTGTCGGTCTGTCTAGAAATCGGCAGTGGAGAAGTCAGGATCAGCCTGAGTGCACCAGGTGAGTGAGCCTTTTGATTAGATTTGGAAACGGATGCTTGGAAGAAGTGTCCACTTGAAAATAGCAGTCTGCTTTTTTGTTGGTGGTCGGTGAAGCCGGTCCACAAGGGAATCAGAAAGGGTCTGACGTTGCGGTGCAGGGGCTGCACGGGCAGACACCTCTTGGATTTGTTTGGTATTGAAAATAATACTTGGTGCCTTGCGGAGCACGGAGTGCTCACTCGGCCAAATTCACTCCGGGGAAGCCCTGGGAGTAGCTGGGTAAGCTAGGGTTCTGGGGCTTCTCGCCCCGAAACGCCAGCCCAACCAGAATGCGACCAGTGGAAACCTAGGGTGTGGGTTTGTGGTTTTCCTACCGAGTGATTTATCTGTGGTTGAATTTCGGATTGGTCTGGAATTCTTTTTGAATTGATTCCCCGAACGAGAGTCGACGGGCTCTGTTCGTATCAGAAGACATGTCATTTGCATTTGAATTTGTATTGAGCTCATTTGTAAACCTGACGCACTTTGCAGCACTTTATATGGTTAAAGAATAGGAAGAGTCTGAGAGAGTGAATGGTGAAGAGGGCGCGCCCGCATGAAAGGCATGATTGAAAACGTATAAATGAGAATTGTGATATTGTTGCTATCATGCCTTGTTTCAGCAAAATATGTTTTGGGTGCTGCTGTCGGAGAGGTGCTCGGTTGGAAGAAAGACAGCCTGCCCCTCCCGAGGGAAGCCCCAGCTTTGATATGTATGTTAAACATGGTCTTACACCAATTTTGTTTAATACTTTATGTCACAAATATATGAGCAATAATACTGACTTGGAATGACCTTTAACAGGGTCGTTTGATGAGAAAAAGATTAGTTATTTACAAAATAAAATGTTTATGAAGAAAATTCGCCAATCGATGTTTGACTCCTTGAACCTATTGTTGAAGGAGGCTAAGCGACGGCGAATAAGGAAAGAGAAACTGGGAAAGATTAAATCTGGGCAGACTGTAACCCAAAAAGCCATAGCTAACGATAAAGGAAAGGTGGAGGAAAATATTGCCCAAATGGACAGACAGTTCCCTTTGGAGACAGATAAGAGTTATGTGGCCCGACCCGATACTGGAGATGAGATAGAGGATTTATTAGAAACCCGTCCGCCTCCTCCTTATGCTCCACAGGGTTTAAATCCAGCAGTGCCCTTGGCTCGAATAGATCGCCCCGCGGCTGCGTTGGTCATTATGGACCCTATGGGAGCAGCGGCTACAGCCCCGCCTGACGGGTCTTTACGGAGTGCGCTCCTTCCCCCTCCGTCGCTCCGACCGACTACCTCACCCTTGATTTCGTTACAGCCTGACTCAGTCATCCCTTCTATTTTGCACCCAGTATTTCTCTCCCCTCCGGCTCGAAGCGTTATAGATCCTCGAGCTTTGGCTACCTTAGATACTACGCCTAAGCGTCTTGGGTCTGATTCGAGCGACCAATGGATTTTTACTAGATCTTCGTTAGGTATGGAAGAAGGGAAGGCTATAGTAAATCAGGCATCCCAATGGATGCGGAATGCCATTTATCCAATGGAGGATATTTGGAGCACTATGAAAGATTTTGAACGCGTTGCCCAGCAACTGGCTTTAGAAAATATGGCGATCCAATTGATTTCATTATGGGAACAGTGTTTTGAGGCAGGGTTCGCTCCTCAAATATTGAGAGATATAAGAGATCGAGCCCACAAATTTCAACTGCAGTCTGATGAAGTATATCAGAATGTAGCAATTCTCTTACAGTATCGAGAAAGACTGCATCGGAAATGTGCTGACTGGGGAACACAGAATCCTATGAGAGAGGTATATCCTCTTTTCTTTCCCGAATTACCTGAAAATAAGGACATCGGGGGCAATGTAACTAGAGCAAGGGTGGACGCAAGGCTTCAGGAACAATGGGTTTATACCCCTTGGAAACGAAGCGAGGTCCTTACATTGAAAGCCCAGCTCCCTGACCCTCGTAAGAATCCCACTGCTTATTATAAGGAATTGGCCGTGGCTGCCAAGTCTGCAATTATGACTATAAAACAGACATTGAGTTATTTTTTGGCCTTTTGATCCCGGTTGATATTTGAAGACAGATACATGATACGGATCACGCTCCCGAGCTAGGAGGAACGTGGGATCAACTGAAGACTTGGGATAAGGAACGAAAGCCTGGAGAGAAACCACAAGATGAAATTTTAGCAGTACCAGATAAAATTATTGCATACATGCAGACCCTCCTGCCTCCTAAGAAAATAGATTGGGATAAGGTAGCAGCATGTAAACAGAAGAAGGATGAAAGTGTCTCGGATTTCTTCACCAAGTTTGAGTAAACATTCATAGATTTTAGTGGGCAGGATTTATCCACAGATGGGGAATACGACTGTTTGTAAATGGATTTATGACAAATTTGTTACCAGAGATTATGTCTCGTCTCCAGGCAGCTGAGAGTACATGCACTACGGCCACCCCGTCCGTGATCCTCAGTATGGCTTAGTATTATGAGCATCGAGAGAATGAAAGCAAGGAAAGGACTGAAAAGAAAACGAAAGATTTAAAGACTAGAGTCTTGTTGCATGAGTTAGTAGAGGACAGAATGCGGGGCGAGTTGGGCGCGGTTCCTTCCAAAGGGGAATAGCAGGCAGAGGTAGAGGAGGTCCCCCGAATATTGGCCTGAATCAATGCTCGTACTGTAAGCAGGAGGGGCATTGGAGGGCGGACTGTCCTTTGTTGATGGCAAGAAACGCCCCCAGTAGGGGACGAGGACGGGGCCGGGGAAATATCAATCAAAATAGCATGCGAAGGGAAGACGAGGATTCCCGAAAGAAATATTTTGATAGTCCACAGAATAGGCAGTATTATAATGAGAATTATAGGGACGACGGGGACGATGGACAAGATTATGCATGAGACAGCCAAGGACAGAGAGGGGGCCACATTACAGTACCAGTTGAAGTTGACCAAGAGGGACCTTATGTACAAGGGGAACTGTTGGGTGCATCAGGAAAATTCCTATTGGATACTGGAGCAATGAATAGTTCAGTTGCTCATACAATGGTCTCAGGGGCTGCTCTGTCTGGCCAAAATAATGTATCAGTAGGATTCTCTGGAATACCTGTGGTAAGCCACGTTTCTACGCCTTTGCCTTTCACTGTAGGTCCTATTTCTATACAGTCACCTTTTCTGTTGACATCCAATTGTGGTGAGAACCTCTTGGGTTTAGATATTTTAAAGAAATTACATGCTCGGATTTATTGCTCACCGGACGGTGTATATTTGACAATGCAGAAACCTTCTTGGACGGACGCTCAATATTTTGCGAAAAATGAGCGTCTTCCCCCTGAATTCTCTACAATTCCTCAGACTTTGTGGGCAACATGAGACACTGATGTTGGTCTGTTAAAGATAGCCCCCGTGTCCATTACCCTGAAACCTAATGCGCAGCTGCCTCGCATTCCACAGTATAAAATGTCACCTGAAGGTGAACGGGCTATTTTAAACATTATTCGCAACCTTATTCAAAAGGGGGTAGTAGAAGAAACAGCAGCGAATACTTGTAATAGTCCGATTTTACAGATTTTGAAGAAAGCCCCAGTTGATAGTGCTCCAGATTATAAGAACACATATCGTTTTGTGATTGACCTTCGAGCGGTTAATAAAATTGTGGTTCCACAGTATCCAGTGGTACCCGATATAACTGCCCTTTTGACTATGATTCCTCCCACAGCTCAGTATTTCTCTGTAATAGATCTGAAGAATGCCTTCTTTAGCATCCAGATTCATCCAGATAGCAGGCATATCTTCGGATTCTCATTGGCTGGCCGAAGTTTCAGATTTACACGCGCTCCCCAAGGCTATACTGAAAGTCCCAGTATTTATAGCCAAGCTTTAAAAGCAGTTCTTGATGAATTAATTCTGCCAGCCGGAAATACCATTATTCAGTATGTAGATGATATACTAGTGGCCTCTGATACTAAAGATGGATGCAAAGAGGCTACGGTGAAATTGTTACACCATTTGGCTGAAAAAGGAAATAAAGTGTCCCTTTCTAAATTTCAATATTGTCGACAGGAAGTGACCTACTTAGGCCATTTTCTGTCGAAAGCGGGGAGGCGATTAACTCCTGAACGAAAATCTGTTATAACTAACATGTCTGTACCTCGTATTCAATGTGATGTTGGTGCTTTTCTTGGAATAACCGCCTACTGTCGTCAATGGATTCCTAACTATTCACTTCTCTCTAAACCCTTGTTGCAATTGACAACCAAAGATGTGCATGAACCCTTACCCTGGACGGATGAATGTCAAGAAGCCTTTGAATCTTTAAAGTCAGCTCTTTGTTCTGCACCTGTGTTGGGAACTCCAGATTACCGAAAGCCTTTTTCACTTTATGTGCACGAGGTAGACGGTTGTTCATTATCAGTGTTAACACAGACTTTTCTTGGGAAACAGAGACCCTGTGCATTTTTTTCTTGAGTTTTGGATACTGTTGCACGTGCCCTCCCAAGCTGTCTGCGAGCCACTGCTGCAGTAGCACTGGCCATCCGACAGTCAGAAGGAATAGTCCTTAACACTGATCTCACAGTCATGGTACCGCATGCTGTGGATATCCTTTTAAATAGAACCAAGACTCAGCACCTCACGAGTGCCAGATTGACAGGATATGAATTGACATTGTTTGCCCCTCACATTACTATTAAAAGATGCACCATTTTGAATCCTGCCACGTTATTGCCTCTCCCTGAGAAAGATGAAAGAGTTGATGTCCATGATTGTGTATTTAGAACGGAAGAAGAAACAAAGGGGCGTGTAGATTTAACTGACACCCCTTTACTTGAGCTAGACGGGGAATTGTATGTGGATGGCTCTTGTTTTAAGTTACCAGATGGCCCAGATGGCACTGCAACAGCCGCATATGCCATTACCACTTTGAAGACGGTAGTGGAAACCGCAAGGATTTCACACCACTCAGCCCAAGCAGCTGAACTAATAGCTTTGTTAAGAGCCTGTGAAATGAGAGAAGGTCTGAGGGTGAATATTTTTATAGACAGCCAGTACACCTTTGGCGTTGCCCATAGTTTTGGGAGGCTGTGGAGGGAGCGGGGTTTCTTTACTACACATGGCCAGAAAATTCAACATGGTCCCTTGATTGATTGATTGTTATTTGCCTTAACCTTACCAAAGAAGTTGGCCATTATTAAATGCAGTGCACACAAAAAGGTTGTAGATTCTACTGGAAAGGGGAACGCCTTTGCCAATTCAGTAGCAAAAGAAACGGCTCAGGCTAAAGGAAGTCCCATGTTTCTTCGTACAGCTGCCCGAATGCTCGCCGAAACATCCCTTTTTGATAATACCATTGAAAGTGTGAAAGAGTTACAGAAGGAAGTGACTGTTGAAGAGATGCAGTGGTGGGAACGGGAGATTGGGAAACTAGATGAAAATGGATGTTGGATAGACCGATCTGAGAAGCAGCGATGGTTGCTCCCTAATGCATTGGTATATGCAGTAGTCACCATGGCGCATGGCCCGGCCCATATCAGCGCTAAAGGAATTAGCTCAGTATTAGACCCAGTATGGAATAACCCCAACATTTCCAAAATAGCAGCCTACATTGTTAAATATTGCCCGGTGTGTTTACGACATAAACCTGGAGGTAAAGAATCTGTTTTGAGTGGCAATTTTGCCCCGCCATCCTTGCCTTTTGAAGTCCTACAGATAGATTACATACAAATGGAACGTGTGAATAATTTGAAGTATGTATTGGTGGTGGTATGTGCTTTCAGTAAATGGGTCAAGGCCTACCCCACCAAAGATGCCACTGCAATTGCCACTGCCAAGGCCCTAATCAAGGAATTTTTCCCTAGATTTTGTTTGCCCCAAATTATCTGGTCGGACAACGGGCCCCATTTTAATGCCTTACTTGTACAAAGTGTTTGTGATGGATTAAAAATAAGGCAAAAGTTCCATGCTGCTAGACACCCACAATCAGCAGGCCTGGTCAAAAAATATAATGGCATTCTGAAGCTCAAGATGGCCAAAATCTGTGCAGACACCAGATTGAAGTGGCCCGATGCCCTCCCATTAGCTTTGCTATCCCTTAGAACGACTCCTCATTCTAGAACTGTCCTGTCTCCATACAAAGTGATATTTGGCCGTCCCCAAATGTGTGGGGAGTCCCTAGGCCCAGATCTTTTAGGGATATTGATTATCCGTTGATGACAGATTACCTTTATGCTTTGACTAAAGATCTGCGTTCTATTCATCAACAGGTATCGTACACATGGCAGCCACTACCGGAGGGTCCTGGACTTCGATTGGAGCCCGGCCAGTGGATACTGGTGAAGAATTATCAACGGACATCGAGTTTGGAGCCTAGATGGTCTGAGCCCTATTAAATCATCCTGGTAACGAGGACGGCGGTAAAGGTGCAGGGCCGCAAACACTGGATACATACGAGCCACGTCAAACGCCTCCAGCTGCCCCTGCCCTCTGACCGGCAAAACAAAGACGGAGTGCCGAGTCAGGAAGGAGAATTGATCCGAAGCTTTGTGTCCTTTTCGGATGCTCAGGAAAAAGGGCAATCAAGTGAAGTGTTGCCTGAAGGGGAAGGTGAGATAGCTCAATCAGAAGCAACTGCCAGTCCCGAGGCATCAAAGGAGGTGACCGAGTCTGTTACCCATGCCACTGAATTGTTTTCTGACCAGGAGCAACCTGGCCGTTGTCGATACGATCTGCGGCCCCGAAAACAGCGCGGTACCCCACTCTTTCATGGAAGAAATTAGACCAAGACTTTTTGATAAAAAACATCGAGTAAAGTGAGTGGGGTGCTGAGCGAGACAGTTGACTGAACTCGCAGAGAGCTTGGAACATTGGGTAATAGGCTCTGTTCAGAAAGAAAGACTGAGTTAAGGGCCGCGATCGTGCTTTTGGAATCTGAAAGTTTGCTTTTCCTTGGATGAGAGATAAGGGTCTGCCTGTGAGGCTCTAAAATAAAAATAAAAAAAATTGACACAGGGAGAAGATCCCTTAGTGGGAAGAAGAAACCCTTTGGTGGTGTGCATGCTTTGTGGATACAAAGATTACTTGTGGACTTTTAGCCAGGGACCGAGATAGATTTGGACTTTTAGAGAGTATGTTTCCCTTTGATCGATTTATGTTGTAAGATGAACGACCACTCACCCCTTGGCGCCATGTTCATAATATGCAATTGTTTTCCGGATGGCCTACCAGAGTGAAGGTGGCATTCGTTGCTTTTATTGTCATAATCACTGTAATAATGATGTGTGTGTTTGCATACTTGGAATTTCAGCATCCAGTGCAGAAACTGTTGAAAACTACTCCTGCCCCAGAGGAACACCGCTTTTATTCTCTGCCTCCGGATAAGGCTAGGCATAGGGAAACCTATTCAAAGAATGCTTTTATTGAAATGTTGCACCAGACCCACGAACAAAACGAACTGTTGGGTTTGTGGCTTGTTACCATCAGTTATGCATCAACATGAGTTATTCATCTCTCTCCCTTTATCGTACTTAGCCAGTTGTGAAGCATGGTGGCAATTGTTATCGTTGATGTATTCCCACTATGTTGCAAATCCCTAAATATATTCTGAAAGGGATTACGAAGCCATTTAAAAATATATAGAGCGACATCAAGGTTTTGATGTCGAAGGGGATGAAGGTCAAGGTTCCTTAGATCCAAACGCCTGCATGAATGTATATACTGATTCCAAAAATGATACCTGGTTGCAAGAAGAAATGCAGGATTTTGATCTTTTTAATTGCACTTTGTATTTTCAGCATTTTCAGGAACGCAATGTTACGAATGGCAGAGCCCTACCAATTCCCATCATAAATTCCACCTCTTTGTTTTGTATTAGGGGGCGAGGTCACATTAAGGTAGTGTATTGACCGGGTTTTTGGCTCTATTTCTGAGTGATGGTGACTTTAGCTTGCTAACATCCTAGATCTCTATTCTTAGCTTGTTTTGGTCCTTTTCAGGCCACTTTTCAGACCTAGAAGCATAAACTAGAGGATAGCCGCTTTATATGATGATAGATCCCTTATTCCTGACTCTAACCCATCTATTGCCTATTGGCTTTGACATAATTATGTGTCCTTTCATCATTCTACCTATAGTAGAGGGTGGATCCTGTAGTTCTGACTTCATATTACCTATTGGTAGGGTTTGTGTATAGAGCTAAGTGTCTATTTCATCCTTTTCGGGCCTACAAGGCCCAGAACCAGAGAGACTCCATTTTCCTTTCTGCCTCTGCAGACTGAGATGCATGTAGGTCAAGTGTAATGTTTTAGTTATGAGGTGTTGTTCACTCTTTGCAAACTAGAGTGAACCGGCTGGAGCTGAATCTTATCAAGAAATGTCCCTGGGCTCAAGTCTCTAGACAAAACAAGCAGTTGATCACTGTGAGGGCGTCTGGAGCAGGGAGCCTGGTACATGGATTTGGTGGGAGGAGGCTACTGGCTGGAACTTTCCACTAGGGGAGAGCATTCCATATTAGCGAAGTGCAGAAGAGGCAGGGTGTTCAGTTGGTTTTTAGAATGATAGAGTTCAGATGGTGTTTGGAGCTGAAGAGAGAAGTCAGATGGTTTTTGGAGCTGAAGAAAGTAGTCAGAAGCAGTTACTTGTTAGAAGGAGTTGTGATCAGTTGGAGCAGGCAGTTAACAGCTAGAGTTTGGAGTGATACCTTTTGGAAGAGACTGAAGTTATATCGTGGATTAATCTGTGGGAGCACCTGGAGTGAGTTGGACATTGGAGCTGGAACAATCAGATAGAGTGAAGAAGCTAGTGGAGCGAACGGTTATCAGAGCGGCAGAAACTATATCATTAGACCGAAGTTGGAAGGTGAAGACAGTTCGTGGGAGAGAGGAATCCAGTGCAGAGTAATCAGCGCAAATGTGTGTCCAAGAGTGCAGGGGAGAATCTGAGATGAGCCAAGGCACAGACGAGAGAGGAACCCAGATGACAGCTAGAACAAGACTTCATAATAATCAGGTGATATCTGTCCTGTTATATTAGTGCCCATACATATATATATATATATATACATTAATCTTTTCCTTTATCTCCTAGGCTATATTCCCTACTGTATTGTTGCACTGATTAATCCCTTTTCTTTCAGCGGTGTGCAGTCTGTTATAATCCATTTCCCTTTTTAGCTATTTACAGTTCCTGTCAGCTACATGTGGATGTGTTAGTAATAAAGCTTTCTTGTTTTCCATTATAATAAAGAGACCCCGCAGATCTGTGTATGTGTCTATTCCCCTTTACTTTTCAGGCTATGTCTAGATTGCTAGTTATTGTGATGTTATAATTTGCAATTGTGTAATAAAGGGACCCCAGTTCTTAGTGAACCATTGTGTAACTGTTATTTGTTTGGCAAAGTTAACCTTTCTTCTAGTTCAGATGCTGTTATGTGGACGGATGCGTTTCCCATCCGGGTAAGTGGTAACTGAGCAAGGGAGCAGGGAGCACTTATATCAGAGAATAACCTTTGCATATAGTAATTACATTTGGTTGTTATCTTCTAGGACAAAGCTAACCCTTCTTTTTACCCAAAAGCTGACAGGAGAAGGATGTGACATTCCCTTCCCTGCAGATAATTGAGCATGGAGGATTGTGTGCAGATCAGGTCAGGAGATACCCTTTAAATGCTATAATTTGGCCAGTCTTGTGTGGGAGGATTGAACTGTATATCTACCACATAAAATATAACAATTGTGTATGAGACATCCCCAGTAGATATTAGACATATAGAGAAACTTCCCAACAGAGAGAGAGAGAGAGCTGAAGGTATTCATAGGACAGAGATTGCCGCTGGAGAGAGTGGCATTAATGAGAACATTGATTATGGTCAATGTGTATACCCACAGGATTGTGGCTTGTGTGAGAGAGTGAGAGCACCGGGAGGATACGGTGCATAGTGAGATTGCTGCTAGAGAGAGTGGCATTAATAAGATATACCCACAGGATTGTGGCTTGTGTGAGCACTGATTGTGGTCAGTGTGTAATGGTAAGTAATCAGAACTGCCCCCTTCATTATGAGTAGGAGGGTAGCATAGTCGGGCCTAAGTTGCCGTGAGACTATAAGGTATGAGTGTGGTGTAGAATATGGAATTCCTTAGTAATCAGTGGGTATTTCTAGTAATCCCTATAGATTTGGTGGTGGTTTAGAGGATCTAAGCTTGTATATTGCTAATTCCCCATCCTCAGGTAGGTACCCAGGTGCCTCGGTAAGTAGGTCCTGAGGAGGTAGGTGGTTACGTTTCGGCTGGGTTGGTGGTGTCTTGGTGAGCTGATTTTATCTGGTCTGAAAATACGGTTGTTACAGGTAGGGAGTAGTACCTGTAACTACACTTATACGTTGCAGACCGACAGTACTCCCCCGATGATCACTCCCCCTAATGTATGTTTTGTGTGTGGGGAAAATGCTTTTAATTGGCTTCCATGAGGATGGGCAGGACGGTGTTATCTGTCCTTTCTTTATCCCCCTGTGTATATTGCAACTTCTGATTACCATAGAACTCATCAGCTAATAAAGAGAGAGAGAGAATCTAATAGGACTATTAGGAGCTATGATACTGATAGTACTGATCAGACAGATACCACGCTGCAGCACTTTGAAGACATTTCAAAGGGCTTAGTCCCATTTTGGGGTCCGATTTTTAATAGTCGAAATATAAGGCGCTTGTCTAGAATTGTGGAAAATGTGGTTCAAACAACGACTGAAATTTTTACCAACCTCACTGTTGAGCTTCAGGCTACGAGGCTTGTTTCTCTTCAAAATCTGATGGTGTTAGATGTCATCCTGGCAGATAGGGGTGGAGCTTGCAGCGTGATCGGCAGTTCTTGTTGAGTTTTCATTCCTGATTCGGCCCCTACCATACATCTCGCCATTAAAAAATTACATCGGGGGCGTGGCCAAGATGGCGGAAGGAGAGGACGCTTCTTCTCATAGCTCCCCGATCCGACTAGGCCCGAGCCTTGAAATATAGCCTTTTCTCCCCCCGCCGGAGCTTAACGGCACTGGGAGAGGTGGCGGAACCAGACGTGAAGACCTTGGTCTGGTCTTAGTCTCCGATTAGCCTCAGGACAGCCCTACGGACGGTGTTGGAGGTCTGGCCCGGGAAGTCGAAGAAGGAGAGGGCCGACCCCGAAGCGCGTCGGACGGACGCACGCCACGGCCACTGCCGGTCGGAGTGCGCAGCCAGAGGAGGTATTGCACCATCACGCCCGGACGGCCCTGAGTGCCATCGGAGACCACCGGGCCGGCCCCGCGGGAGAAGCCTTGGGCGGCGCATGAGCCTCGGCCTACTCGACTGAGCACCCGCTGAGAGAGAACCGGAGCAGGAAGGGTGCAGGCCCGGAGCTCCACGCTGAGTCTTGCATCCCCGCGCCCATAAGGCGCCTAAGAAAATCCGTGTGCCTCGGAGGTCCCGGAGTTTGCATTGACGCCTGCTGAACGATCCTCGGCTACTGACCCCGCGGCGCTCGGCGGACTGGGCGGAGGTGGAAGGCGGCAGGGACAGCCTGAGAGGCCCGCGTTGGCAACTACAACTGAGAGGTCCCGAGTCGAACCGAAAGGCCACATAGCGCTCCCCCTGTCCAGTGTGATCGAGGACGAGCGGAGGAAACGATCACGGGGACGACACCCATGCCCAGGAGGAGTGAACGGCCTAATGGCGCCTGCCATAGTGGCCACCCCTGGAGCCTAGTGCGGCGGTGCTTGTGGCTCTCTTCTCGACTGTGCTCGGAACTGCCTCGGGTGACAACCGACGGTCCCCTGCTTGGCCCAGGGAGGCACCGGCGGGCAGGGAGTGTTGTGTCGAGGAGACAGGAGAGCTGGCCTACACTCGATCCAAGATGGCGTCAGGCAAGGGCACCAAGCGAGGAGAGCGCACCCTCCCCGAAATGCTCAATAGGCCCCAGCAAAGAGGAGACAGGGGGCAATCATCTTCAAGCCCGGCCGGATTATCGCAGGGTACGAGTGGAAGGGAGCCGCCTGTCACCAGATCGTTCCTTGAATCGCTGTTCAGCACCCTCAGAGACGACTTTCAAACATTGAATCAGGAAGTGGCGGGTGAAGTTTGAGAGGTGCGCAGAGAGGTGGATGAATTGGGGGAGCGAGTGGCCACAGTGGAGAGCACGAACCATCGTCTCGATGAGGACATTGTACAGCTGCAACAGGAGGTGTTGCGCCTCAGAGACCATAATCTAGATCTGCAAACGCACAATGAGGACCTTGAGAACCGGTCTCGGCGAAACAACATCCGAGTCCGGGGAATTCCGTCCGCAGAAGAAGGTTCGGATGCGGCTGGTTACCTGAGAGACCTGTTTCGGGCTATCCTGGGTGAACTGCCGGAGTTCCCGGTCCGGATCGATAGAGCGCACAGGGTAGGACCGCCGCGACGAGCATCGGCACCACCTCCGGACATCCTAGCGTTCCTCACAGACTTTCCACTGAAGGAACGCATCATGGCAGAGGCCGGGAAGCAACCCGCGTTCACTTTTCGTGGTCACTCTGTGGGACTGTATCAGGACTTGTCCGCCATCACTCTTCAGAAAAGGAAATCATTTAAGATCGCCACTGACTTCCTGAGAGAGCATGAAACGTCCTATGCCTGGGGTCACCCCTTCCGCCTCATCTTTCGATGGAACGGCACGATGCATCAACTCAGATCGTTGCAAGAAACATGTGAGGTTCTAGGGATCACGGCGGAGGAGGAAGACACGACCACACCGAGCCAGAGACGCGGCCCCAGAGACAGCTGGCGGAGGGTATCGCGGAGACGAGTGTCTGCCAGCTCCAGAAGACCAGACTCGCCTACCATTAGGGCTGGCATGGCGAATGCAGTATCCGAAGTGGCCAGAGACAATGCTTCCAACGATGATGTGGCTCTGACAGCATAATGACGCTCCGAGGGGAGAACACCACAGCCTTACTGATGTAGCAGGTTCGGGTCTTGAGGGGAGGGGGGTGGTGGGGAAGAGGAAGAGGGAGCAAGTGGCTGGACGTCCACTCTAGTAATCCACCACAGACTTGCCCGCTCGGCATGATTGGGACTGACAATTGTTGGGGTTTCAGGGGTTTGATGGAGGTGCTTGGTTGTTTGCATGAGGGGTTTGTTGGGGTGTAGAGGGGGAGGGGGGAAGGGAGAGGGAGAGGGTAGGTGGTTTGAGGGAAGTTCGAGGAGGGTTGGGGGGAAGAGCAGGGACCGTCCAGTGCTATGGATTCAGTTGTTACAGCTTCACTGTGCTCCTACACATTATCTGCACCACAACCGCCCCTTTTGGGCTGTGACCCACTGCTTGAATTTTGGCTTCACCCACGCAGGTGACAGCTCTTACAGTAGTCACCCTTAATGTAAAAGGGCTAAATAACCCTGTCAAGAGGAAGGCAGTGCTCTCCTTACTGGAACATACCCACGCGGACATTTGTCTCCTGCCGGAGACTCATCTCCTAGCCATAGACTGTCAGAGGATGCGCTCACACAAGTTCCCCACACAATTTTTCTTTTGCAACACTACTAAGACTGCTGGGGTAGCAATTCCAGTGTCCAGAACATTTAAAGGAGAGGTCCTCCATAAGTTTGCTGAACAGAAAGGTAGACTCCTCGCTTATAGGGTCAAATACGGAGGATTGATATTCACCATCGGATCAATGTACAGCCCTAATGAACACCAAGAACGCTTCCTTCACTCGGTCATGGTGGATGTCACCGCCACACCGGACAGGCACATAATCATAAGGGGGGACCTGAACATGGTATTCAATTCTTCCTTGGACAGGTCAACGCAGAGGTACCCACAGACAGGGGAAATTTCGCAGACGGGCAAACGCCAATTAGAGGAGTTAGATCTCCACAAACTTTGGCGCCGCCTCCACCCCACCGCCCAAGACTATTCCTGTTACTCGCACGCACACAAGACCTACGCACGTCTTGACCATTTGTTAGTCACGAGGCCAGTCTATGACTTGGCCACAGCTTCTGAGATAGGGGTTCTCTCTCTGTCGGACCACGCCCCTGTTACGGGGACGTTCCAACTGCCACCGATGTCGCCCAGGCGTGGGGTACCCTATTGCATAAAAAGACGGTGGTGAAGCATATTCACGATTCGATACAGGAATACCAAACGCACAATGATAATATTGACACCACCCAGGCGACACAGTGGGCGGCACTGAAAGCAGTGCTCCGAGGGGAATTTATTGCCATCTCCTCCACGGAAAATAGGGAACGACAGCAGAAGCGGGGTGAACTCACCAGTAAAGTGCGAGAGTTGGAACAGTTTCACCAGAGGACGGGAGCTCCCAGAATCTGGAAGCAGCTTAAGGCTGCGAGGAAACTTTTGTCAGCCTTAGATATGGACAGGGCAGAATATTCTGAATTACGCTTGAAGCACGCATATTATACGGGTGGGGACAAATTGGCAGGCTTCTGGCGCACAAACTCAGGGAAGGGCACCAAAGGCACTTGGTGAAGGAGCTATCGACACCTACTGGGGTGTCGGTTACGGAGGACAGCCAAATAGCGGAGGGCTTTCACCGATTCTATGCTGACCTCTATACAGGCAAACCCCCGTCGGCGCAAGCAGAGGCGGACTATCTGGCCTTGGTTGACCTTCCCTCTCTCACTCTGGAACAGGCGGAATACCTCGAAAGGGACATTTGAGTTGAGGTGATTACAGCCATTTCCAGGCTTAAACACGGGAAGGCTCCGGGCCCGGACGGTTACACATCCGTCTTCTATAAAACATTCTGCCCTGCGCTAGCCCCGATCCTCACGCGCCTCTTTAATTCCTTCTCCGCTCCTGGAGCCATCCCCCCAGACCTGCTTCGAGCTACAGTTTCGGTCATCCCTAAACCGGGAAAAGATCAGACGCAGTGTAGTTCTTACAGGCCGATCTCTCTCTTGAATATCGATCTCAAGTTGCGTACAGGGATCTTGGCGGCCCGTTTGGAGCTTCACCTCCCGGGACTAGTGGACCCGGATCAGGCCGGATTTGTCCCCGGGAGACAAACGGTGGATAACACCAAGAGGGTGGTCCATATATTAGAGAAAGCCTCTCGGATACCCGGGGAGAGGATGCTGCTCGCAGTTGATGCGGAGAAGGCCTTTGACCAGGTGCAATGGCCATATCTAGAGAAGGTGCTAGTGAAAGCTGGTATCGGCAAGAAATTTCGCACACTAGTGTTCAATTGCTACAAATTCCCGTCGGCAGTGGTGCGTGTTAACGGCTGCAGTTCCCAACAGTTCGCGATAGAAAGGGGCACTAGGCAGGGGTGTCCACTGTCCCCGCTCCTATTTGCAGTTTATATGGAACCCCTTGCCCAGAGGATACGCCAAAATCAGAATGCGCTGAGAATAAGGATGGGGGAGTACACTCATACCATTAGTCTATATGCAGATGACATCCTACTGACACTAGCTGATCCAGATAGGGCTCTCCCAGCGTGCATTGATGAATTGGAGGCCTTTGCTACCATCGCAGGCTTCAAGATGAACATGGGGAAATCGGCGGCCCTTGACATTTCGTTGACTGCGGCCACTAGAACTGACCTGCAGGGCCGGTTCCCCATGCACTGGTCTAAAGATCTGGTGCCCTACCTGGGCATACTTCTGGCACCCACATTACCCGCTATGGTAACCGCTAATTATACCACCCTGGGTACGAAAATCAAGGAGGAACTGAGTCGCTGGAGCAAAGGCACCTTGTCCTGGTTGGGCAGAATTGCTGCGGTGAAGATGACCATCCTGCCGCAGGCGCTATACCTGTTTCGTGCCCTGCCGCTGCAGCCCCCGAAAGGATGGCTTCAGCAGATTCAGGCGGACATTGCACGCTTCATATGGCAGGGTCGCAAGCCCAGGCTTAAAAGAGCTCTGACTACTCTGGCACCTGAGGCGGGGGGGCTGGGAGTAACGGACTTGCGCAAATATTTTCAGGCAGCTCAATTACGATACCTAGTAGAGTGGAGCAAGTGGGAGTCCGACAAACACTGGCTTTTCCAAGACCAGGCGGTGGCGGGCCTGACTCTGCAGGAGGTGCCCTTTTTACGTAGAGCACATCGCCCACCCAACTTACACGCGTCTTTTATCACGCGGGTCCGGATGAGAGTGTGGGACGCCACGAACGCGACTCATGCACTCACCACCTTCCTCTCACCGTTCACACCGCTGATCGACAACCCGATTTCCATCCTGGGATGGAACCTGGGGCCTTCGTGCGCTGGCGAGCTGCGGGATGCAGAGCGCTGTTCCATGTATATGGTCAGGACAGCGTCATTCCGTTTCCAAACCTCAGGAAGGAATATCAATTGCCTGAAACGGAACGGTTACGCTACATGCAGGTGCGCCATTAGGCGCTGCAGCCACAGGTGCGCGAGTCGGCAGATAGGAAGCTCCTTCCCTACGAGAAATGGCTTGTAACACGCACCTCAGATACGAAACTTATATCAGATCTGTATAAATTCTTGCAGCCTTCCTCCTTTGATCTTAATAACCCTGGTAGGGAACGCTGGGAAAGAGAACTGGGGAGAACCTTAAGTCACACGGATTGGGACCACATCGCTTATCGAGCTCGCCACTCCACATATCACATTGGGCTTACGGAAACATTCACTAAAGTGTCCACATACTGGTATTACACGCCTCAGAGACTGCATGAGATGAACCGCAACATCAACAACACCTGTTGGCGGGCCTGCGGGCAGATAGGCACCCTCACTCATGTTCTGTGGGACTGCCCATTACTAGCCCCCTACTGGAAAGAGATCCTGGATGAGATTGACTCCAACTTCATTATTGAATTGCCCCGCTTCCCAGCATATGTACTGTTCGGCTTACCCTATGGGCTAATGTATCCTCTGAGGTCTTGTAGAGGGAGGCAAATTGCGATAGCACTGGGCTCTGCTGTGCAAAATATACTTATTCACTGGCGCACCACCACACTCCCCTCCACCACAGGTTGGTTGCATAGATTATGGCATGTCCTGGGAATGGAAAAATTGTCGCTTATGGTGGCGGGCGAGGTGGAGCACTTTTATGACCTGTGGAAACCGTTTCACTCACTGCTTGTAAGGGAATTCACAGAACTTACATGCCCTAGATATCTACGCTTGTTGAGGTTGACTACACTAGCATATCCAGATGACCAGCATGCCTAGGCCTGGGGGCAGCGGGAGAAGTGGGGTGGTTTGGGGGGCAAGGCAGGTGAGGGTTTGAGGCACTGGACGGGGGAGGGGGGGTTTGTGGAGATGGGGAGGAGTGGGGAGTTTGGGGGGGGTTTGTTCATTTTGGAGCATCTTGTTGCAGCATACGCACCAACCATCACATTTGGATGAACGTTACGTTTTGCAGGGCCCTTGCGCGCTGGTGCGCTATTATATGGTTGTATCCTATGCACCGCTTCTTTATGACAACTGTTTATTTGTTTTTTCATTTGTGAATGCTTAATAAAATGCTTTAAACCTAAAAAATTACATCGGCTAGCTAGCGAGCTTCATGAAGAGAACGGTACTTGGTCCCTCAGTGGGTGGTTCTGGGGCCTCCTACCTACCTGGGGTTGGAAGATATTCATGATCCTGGCAGGAGCATTTGGAATCATTTTCACGTGCTGCTTATGCCTCCAATGTGGCCCAGCATGTTGTACCTTTTGTGCCACTAAGATAATGTCTGCTCTGACCCTTTCTCGACAGGAAAAGGTAGAGAAACAAATGATTCAGAAGGAGGTAACAGACCTCATGCAGATTGATGAAGGGGTATTTGTAGAGTAAAGTAGTTATATTGGCCATAGTGGGCCAAAAGGGCCGTCTGTTGAGATATAAAATTATGCATGCATTCATGATTGGCCCACTATGTACCATATAACCGCATATACCTATGAATAACCGCATAGTATTATACGATATATGTTAGCTCAATGATAGATTCATGTAGGCCCGTTTAGACCTATTGATATAGTCAGGGCCACTTTGTTTCGTTTCCCTTCGTTCATGTACTGTTTCCCAGAAATCACATGGTTAAGCTCATGGTACGAAACCATGATAAATTGCTCAGTCTGCTTCTCTGATCTTTTGTGTGTAGCTCAGGGAAACCCAAGGTCACACCTGCCCTTCTTGTGGGACGCGCACATTCTAGCAGAGCCCGTTCCTGTTCTCGCCGGGTTTTATATAGACGAGAGGGCGCCTCACTGACCTTCCCCCGGAATAGCTTCAGCTTAGCTACCAACAATTAGTAGTGCCTTATATGGGTCTTCCTGCTGGCTTACTGACAACTTGTGTTTTTCCTTTTAGGGTGTTAACCTGAATGTGTGAAAACGTATATATGCTTTGTATCACTTGTATTTCGTCAGTCTCCTCTGCGCACCTCCATGGGTTGTGTAGACCGAGGCTCCCCTGTCAGGGCTTGTATTTGATTGAATAAACGATTCGACCTTCTCCATTGCCGACTGCCGTATTATTCTTTCATGTTATATATGGGCTATTGGTAAGTATAGTCCGGCTTTGTAAAATTTTATTCCTTCAACATCTTGGCACCAAGACATATACAATAATCTCAGAGTTGGATCTAGGGCAGACAAACAAGGTACTGTCTTTGCCATTTTATGTTCAAGTGTAAACTGAATGCCGAATGAGCAAGCGCAAGGCCACGGGCTCCCTGGTGGGTGGTGGGGTTACGGGGACTTTGAATGCCTTTTTAACTGGAGCGGAATCACTGCTGGTTCACCAGCTTAAGTTCATGGAAAAAAGACTTCCCCTGGACACCATTGTGGCTCAAAAACGCTTGTCCATGGGCAGTGTAGCTATGACTTAATCTCCTAATGACGGGGATCATTCGTGTTTAGCCTCACTTGGCGGTAACAATAATATAGAAAGAGCCATCTCCATTGTTGCACCACCCTTGTCATCACCCCTGTTGCAAGAACCTACAGAGGCACAATCTGTTTGTAGTAGCCCTTTACAGAACGTTGTCGGGGATATTGATTCAGGCTCATTGCTAGGGCAGGGGGCTGGGGCTACAGCGCTGATTACACTGATCATAAGCAATGTAACTACATCTGGTTCAGGTGGGGAAGTTATTACTCACTCAAAAAGGGACTCCAAATCTGTTAGCACCACAAAGCTATTAGATAGCGATGAGCCGCCAGCAAACCAAACCATGGGTGGGGTGTCTTTTAAATCAAAACAAAAATAGAAACAAAAGCCCAGACCAGAGACCCATGTAACTAGGGGCCAGATGTAGGTGGCCAAATACCAGTCGGTAACGGCCGATTTCGGCCGTTACCGACCGGTATTTGGAGTTTAAGATGTAGGGGGCTAAAAAATTACTGATTCTGTAAACTTACCGAATTGGTAAATTTACCGAATCGGTAAATTGACAGATTCTGTAAATTACCGATTCAGTAAATGTACCGAATCGGTAAATCTAGATGTAGGTGGCACTGAAAACAGTGCCACAGGCCCTTAAGAATTCGTTATTTACCACAAAATAATATTTCATGGTAAATAACGAATTCCAGTGTACATGAACATCTGTGCATGTACACCTGTGCCATGTGGCACACATACATGCCCTAAGGGAAAAATTACCGAATCGGTAAATACTGATTCGATAATTACCGAATCATACCGATTCGGTAAAAATTACCGAATTATTTCCTGCATCTCATTTACCGAATCTAGAATACCGAATTGGTAAAATTCGGTATTCTAGAGTCGGTAAATGAGATTTACCTACATCGGGCCCTAGGACCCTTGATACAGCAGGTTTTGCAGATAACCAAATGTCCTACAATGGTGAAGGTACCAGTGTGGGGTTGGGGGCTGATCCCTAGTACTGGAAAAGAGTGAAAACGTTGCTAACTGTTCTTTTGGGGCCCTTACTAGGCAAACTAAGCTCAATAGAGGAAAAGTTTTTGTTATTCTTGGCCCAGATTAGCGCACCTGTTAATGAGGCTAGCCGTGGTGCATCTAGCCCTTTTGGGGAATCGGAGGTTCCCAAATCAACAGTCGCACCCACCACAGCAGCGGGAAAGGGGGGCAAAAACAGGGTTAATGAACAGCCCTCGGGCACACAGGAAGGGGGGAGCGGAGTGCCATACCCAGTTCCCCTGGGAGAAAATAGAAATAGCACAAGCATCACCCCCAGGGGACATAGGGGCTTGAGGGCGGGGACTGCAGGCAACACCTCAGTTCAACAAATAGCCCCTACTAAAATGGGGGGTTGAGATACCACACATCAGCACTCTAGGGAGTTGTCAGCTCATAGTGTCCAGGGTACCACAGATCTGCCGGCTTTAGATCTACCCCTGCTTCTTGTCCATATACAGTGGTCCTGACGAGCGTCCCGGCCTGTGCGAGTGATGAAGAAGAATCCACCTTAAAGTTGATTAATAAGGCAGCACACTGGATGTGTTGGAATGTAGGGTTCAACATTATTGACCACAGGCACATCTTGATGGCTAGAAGGCTGTCCTGGATTGACAGTTCCAGGAAAGTCTTCCCAGGGAACTGCGTGATTAAGATTTTAAGGTTTCCTGAGCTTGTGCGTAAGCTGCTCATCCAGTGTAAGGGGTTTTATCTAGATGAGGGCGGCTCAAGCATCAAAATCCTCCCAATGGGCTTCTTTTACAGACACATGATGAACCCGAACAACCGGCATGAACGCAGGGGGCACTTGGTGGAAGCATATGAGGGAGGCTTCATAGTCCCTGTACATAACCAGTATGCCCCCCTCAGTAATTCAAGAGATTTAAATGATATCCATTGACTGGGTGCGCCTGGGGCAATTAAGGGCGTTTATGCTCATGGAAACAAAGTCATCGCTATAGATTCTGGAGGGACAGATGTGTCGAGCACAAATGGGGAGGCTGTAAGTCCTACTACCTCAGATCATCTAGTAACCCGAAAGCAAGAGCTTAACCACCCAAATATGGAACTCCACGGGCCTCAAACCCACCACACATTGGCCAGCTTAGATAGACAAAATGAGAGAGATTTCAAAATGGTTTCATGGAACATAGCAGGTTTATCTGTCAAATTCAAAAATTAAGATTGGTTCATTTATTTTAGGAAATTTCAAATTATCTGTTTACAGGAAACATGGGAAGTAGAGAATAGTACCTTCCATTTACAGGGTTACAAAACCTACTTTGTACCAGCACGCAAGGCAATGTCAGGGAGAGCAAGGGGAGGATTGACCATATATGTTGATCTCAGGATATAGGGCAGATAACTGACTTGGATTGGAACTCAGATATTATGCAGTAGGCTCACTTACACACAATAGCGAGGGGTGTTGGCACACCATTTGGTTCTAGCTGGCGACTTTAATTGTCACCTATGTCCTACTTTGAAAGTTAACTGTGGGGATTGGTCATCGTGCTCACTGGAAGAGGGCCCGCATATGGAACATATGAAGGAGGGAAAGGCACTATATAAGTTATTAAATATGCATGCCCTCACACATACCATGGACCTGGTTGAAGTTGGTAAGGACAAAATGATCCACCCCACATTCAAAGGTAGAGGATGTGTCTCATTTATTGATTTTATTTTTAACTCCATAGCACTTAAAAACTGGGTCTCCGGTTTCCGAATTTGTTTGAGTATCTTTAGTGACCCTAATCTGCTGGTTATGTCCCTCGTGGAGTTAAACCTATATAAGAAGCCACCTAGGGGGAGGGGGTGGTGTGTGCTACAGATCAAGGTAGGAGGCTGAGATGGTCACAGGCTAATGGTGAAGCTTTTTATAGGGCACTATTGAAAGATGGTGAACAGGTCATAGCGAACTGTTTAGACCCGAATGTGGAGGGGGTCGAACTAGTTAGGACCTTGAGGGTGTCGCTCAACGAATTGACGGTCTGCTCAGAACTACATCAAACAGAGCTAGATCGGACGACCCACGGGGGTTTGACCAACAGTGTTCGCATGCTTTGAGAGAGCTGAAAGCAGCTCTAAAATCCTCCCCAAGAGATAAGGGTATGGTGACCCTTTGCAGGACAAACTATAAATTGTCCGTTAAAGGCCGTAAAACCAAATTACAACAGCGAGCCTGGGAGGACCTGAGGGAGGCGATGGAGATGACGGATACAACCGCGTTTTAGAAAGTTATAAACAATCCTTGTTTCAAGAGGCAATCAAATCCAGGTTAGCTAATAATATCTTGCCGGGGCAATGGCATGATCATTTTTATGGGCTCTACAATCACTGTTCGGGTGAGGCCCAGTCTGAGGCTGATAGAGGGGAATGGAATATTGCCCCAATAATTTTCTCTCTGGGTGAGATTAAGGTAGGGATTGAAGTCTTGACCCAAATAAGGCCCCGGGTCCCGATAGGATCCCACCCGACCTTTTCTTGAGTAAAGTAGATCTCTGGTCACCCATTCTGACCAGAGTCTTTAATGCAGCAGTAGATACAGTTCTGCCTCCATCCTGGTCCACAGCCATGATTGTTTCCATCTTTAAAAAAGGCAACAAGGATAGCCCACCTTGTTATCGTCCAATTTCCCTAATTGACGTGTCAGCAAAGGTTTTAGGGCAGATTATCCTCAGCCGGTTAATGGACTGGGCTGAGGATCAGCACATCATAACTGACACCCAATTTGGAAATTCAATCCACGACCAATGTCTTAACTTATATCACCATTGCCAGCCATGAGACCGTGTACCTGGCATTTATGGAATTGATGGCGGCTTTTGACCAAGTTAATCAAAGGAAATTATGGGCAATTATGGCTGACCTTGGTGTGGACCCTGGACTTATTAACATTCTAAAATCCTTGCATCAGAATACTACTGCCACGGTCAGATATAATCAGGAGGGAAGTACCACAGAACCCTTCCCATGTTTAAGTGGGGTCAGACAGGGCTGCATTCTGGCCCCATTTCTGTTTACATTGTACATAAATACTTTGGATCAGGCACTCAGCACTTTAAAGGTTGACACACCAAGGATTGGTTCAAGAGGGATCCCTGTCCTGCTTTATGTGGATGACGCGGTTCTCCTTGCCTGCAGGTCCAAAGGGCTGCAGATTTTGATAGAAGGTTTTGTTTCTTTTATTTCTTTTATGGAGAACTTAGATTTGTCCCCCAATCTGTCTGAGTCATATATTATGGAAGTAGGCAAAAGAAAAAAGTAGAAAGTACGATTATACAATTGGTTCTCATCGCCTGGAAAAGGTACACTCCTTCTCGTACCTGGGGATTTTATTTGATGGCTGTCTACATTTTTAAAATTTACTTGAGGAGAAATGTCTTATGCTAGCTAGTTGCTCTGGGTCGATCTTGAATTTTGCACATAGGTTAGGCCCTCGGTCACCTGAGCAAATTTTGAGATTAATCAGCTCTATGTGTTGTGTCAAAGTCCTCTATGGAAACGAGGTATGGGGATTTATTGACGTACAGCATTTACAAATAGAGAAAAATAAGTATCTTCGGCACTTACTCAAAGTGCCTCAGAGTACACCATCCCATATTGTCCACGTGGAACTTGGCATTCGTTACATTAGGGACAGGTTGGGAGTCAAACCCCTAGTCTGCTGGGTTAAAATCTGGGCAAACACGGAGGCCATATTCAGTAGGCAGGTCATAGCAGATTCCCTCGCTTGTAACCGGGGGCTCAACATCCCATGGCTAAAGTATGTTAAGGAGACCCTTGATGGAATAGGATGTGCAGATCTCTTTACTAATCCTGCAAAAATATCTGTGCAGGATAAGGCAATGGTTAAGGACATGTTTTTTAAGCATGTCATAACACTAAGGGAAGATAGGGAGCGGATTAAACTGACAGTGAGAGAACATCTTCTGACCAAAACATCTGTGGGCATTCAACCTTTTTTGTCTCACTTCCATAATGCCTGTGATAGATTTTTAATGACACGGTTTAGTTTAACCCTTCTGTACCACATATTACCTGACCCATCAGGATATACATCGTCTACAGAGATGAAGGGACCATGTGGCAGCAACTATCGGTCTCCACGGGATACCCTTTACTTTGTTTTACTATGTCCGTTTTATTCACAACCTAGGAGCCTCTTTTTAAAGGGAATTTTAAAGAAAGCTAGATTTTTTACAACAGGTGCACATAAGGTGGTTACTCTTGCTTTGTACCTCTGGTTCCACAGCTTTATTGATATGAGGTCTTGGAGGTTGACCTCTTTATATGTTGTATGTCTTTATTTGTCTTTTTTATGTGAGCTACTTTTCTTTTCTTTCTCTCTTTTCTTTATCTTTTTCTGCTATTCATAACGTGACATGTATACACCACAAAAGTCAGTAGTTGCTTCATTAAATGTCATAGGTTTGAGGCACCCTGTTAAAAGGTGCAAAATGTTAGAATATTTAAAAAAACGTCTAATGCAGATATTGTTTTTTTGCAAGAAACTCTTGTGGATGATAAAATGCTACATACTATGTCCAAGGGATAGGTAGGAAATATAGTTTAATCTCCTGCTGCAAAACGTAAAAATGGGGTAGCTATAGTTTTCTCCCGTAAAGCACAAAATACAACTAATGACTCACCATTATGACTCAGATGGTATATTTGTTTCAGCTCAAGTCAAAATTGACAAATATATTTTAATCTCTGTCAATATATATATACGCTTCTACATCAGATGATCCTGCTTTTTGGTCCCATGTTTCTGTTAAAATATTAAAAATGGGTAACTGTCCCTTATTGTGGGTGGCGATTTTAATCTCATCAAGGAGCCTTTGTCGGACCTTTCCTCTGCATTTAATTTTCAAGCTAACAGATCTTTTTTTTGGTTTAAATCATTTTTTTCTGTTACTAAGTTGGTTGAGTTCTGGAGATTAAAACAACCTACAGACAAATAATTTACTTTTTACTCTAATGCCCATTCTTCTTTTTTTAGGATTGATTACCTATTGACTTTACATAATTTATGCCATATGATTAAGGAGTCTGTAATACACAATATTACAGTTTCTGATCATGCCCTAATCTCCTTTTCCTTATTTACTTCTGACTCTCATATTCCTAAGAGGCACGTGAGGCTTGTAAATCATGTAACTGAAGCCTTTGAGGAAGTGAAAGATCACGAAACACGTCAGGCTGAAAGACTTTGCTGTGGAAAGTCAGGTTTCCTTTGTTGCAGCCTTCATTAAAATACTGAAGCAATACCTACCTGTTTGAGGGCACTTCCGTTGGGGCAACTCTTGTGTCTGTATATATATATATATATATATATATATATATTCACTGAAAAAACCATAGGTTTCACACCAGTTATAGTTAGCTGGAAATTTTACTGATATAAAACCATTGAAATTCCCACGTTATAGTTAGTCGGACTCACTATAACTTGCGCGTGCAATGCACTGCTGATGACATCACATATTACATCACTCATGACATGGTCAGTGACATCACTCATGACATCACTGATGATACCGTCTTTGTGACAGAGTGACTGACCTCCTTTCACTGTAAAGTAACCCTTGAAACACATATTCAAAAATAGAAACTAATATTTTCAAAAAAGTGAAGATATCTATACCAGTTGCAACAACCAATTCAGTAATTCCACCATTTATATACACATCCACTCATTCATCAACAGTTCTAAATAGTCAGTCATACATATACTCACTCATCATATGTAGTGAGACACCTATACATCCGTTAACACACCGACAGTCTTCCAAAAGTTGCTCATACATATACTCACACAAGCAAATAAACTATTGAACATCAATTTTTTAGCATATACAGCTATACACACTCTATCACCTTACTTCTAAAGAAACTTACACATACTTACTCTCTTAAAAAATCACTTATAGAAACACATACTTATTAAAACAAGAATTCTTTCAATCTCTCACTCTCATATATACTCACTTATATACATCAATACTCACATATACTAGATTAAAACACATGTAGTTACTGATAAAGACACTAGTAAGACAGTCATTCACTTACTAACACATACATATACACACTCATTCACCCATACAGTCCGGCACATATGCTGTCTTTAAAACACATACAAACAGTGAGTCAGTCATTTATGCATCTATGTGCTAAGTAACACTCCCACCAAACCATATAGACACTCATACTGATACTAATAAAAATATCTAATAACCCATATACATACGCATGTAGCTACTTACCAACACATGTAGCCACTTATACACAAAGTGAAACACTAATATATATATTTAAATATTTAAACATAACTCACTAATATTTATTTTTAAGAAAGACACATATTCACTGGATGGTGTCATCAGTGATGTCATGAGTGATGTCACTGACCATGTCATGAGTGATGTAATATGTGATGTCATCAGCAGTGCATTGCACGCGCAAGTTATAGTGAGTCCGACTAACTATAACGTGGGAATTTCAATGGTTTTATATCAGTAAAATTTCCAGCTAACTATAACTGGTGTGAAACCTATGGTTTTTTCAGTGAATTTAATAGGTTTTTTAAATGCTAATTCCTAACTATAACTGGTGTGAAACCTATGGTTTTTTCAGTGAATTTCATAGGTTTTTTAAATGCTAATTCCTTACTTTTTATTCATACTCATACCTATGTGTTTTTTAGTGAATTGCTAAAGTATGTTTTTGTAAAAATGAACACTAAATGTATATTGAGATAATATTTTTAATTTACAATATTTTTTTTATATTTCGCTTTCGGTGCGCGCACGGGTGCGCGTACCGTCAGCGCACTCACAAAAAAAAGAAAAAAAAAATGAAGGAGGGACTGTGTAATAGATAGTAAGACAGATAAAAAGTGTAAAAGGAAGTAACTGAGAAAAGAAAAATGAATAAGGGAGCAAAAGAAAGAAGAAATAGGAAGAAGACTAAAGCAGAGGTTAAGGGAGATTTCATCAAATATAGAATACGCCCTACTACATAGCAGTCCCTACCATTTGCCCAAATTTGGTGAAATTCCATTGAGACATTTAGGCTACAGGCCTGTCTAAATATCCTGAGGTAAATTACATGACAAAAACACACTTGTAATGTTAGAATTTACAACCAATTAAAAAGTATCTCTCATTTTCTACGATTTTTTCCTGTCGTTTGATTGGTTAAGTACAACAATATATATAAAAGAAGAGAGGGAAACACAGCCATTTTGACTACTGCTTCCTGAAGTACACTTGAAAACAAATTTCACTGTCAACTTCAACTAATTTCTCTAAGGTAACTTCTAATTATGGAAGTATATTGTACACGTTAAGTTTATTTCTTAAAAAATATTCTGTTAGTGATATGCTATCCCTCTTTAATAGTTAGAGATAGACATAGACTTCTCTGTAATAGTTATGGATTGAGTTAGGCTTCTCTGGTATACTAGCTCTACTAATATAGTTAATTTATATGCAATTTTCAGAAAGAAAATGGAAGGAGAAAATAAGGCAAATGATACTTCTATCAAAGTAAAGGTGGAAAAACCAGAAGATGAAAAAAAAGAAGTTGATTTCATGGATGACTCTTTGGATGAACAGTTTATAGAATGTTTGGAAGAAATTGAATCATGTACATATAATTATGAGGAAATTCCGGACAATATTATGTTAGAAATATTATTAAATTATGAAAAAGAATCAGAGGAATAAATTTATCTTTAATAATTTCAATTGTTTCAGACAATATTCTTTTTTATATGTAATTCATGAAGTATTACCAAAAATGTTTAAAATATAAAGTGAGACTTATAGTATACTGTTCAACTATTTTTCTGTTACATAGTAAGTTTACTCATACTTACTACCTTTCTCCCACTATATTATCTCATATGAATATTTTACACCTCATTTTCATAAGTGAACAGGACAGACTACTCATGATCCCCTAGAAATTCTCAGGGAGTGCTTAAAAGATCTTTTTCACCAAAGTACGCGTACGAGTACGCTTAAAAGTGCGCGCACCAGGCGCTTCCCCCGCGAAAATCGAAAAAAAAAAAAATTTTTTTGAGGCCCCGCGGGGCCCTTTAATGACCCCCATATCAAACCTAGGGGGTCAGGGGGGGTCTACCCTGCCCCCTTATGGTCAATTCCACCCTTTGTTTTTGCCACCTCTTATGACTAGATTTTACCGATAGACAAGATGGCGGCCGCTCCAGACTGTTTAGAATGTTTACAGACAACTGAGAGCCAATCAGCTTTCTGCGCGCAAGTCGCGTGTCGCGCCGGGAGCGCTCACGGGTGCGCGCACGGGAGAGCGCCTATAGATATATATATTTTTTTGAACCTAAATTACTCAAAATCCACTGGAGCACATATCTTGAGACATAGCAAAGGCACATCGGGCTACCAGTCCCTACAATTTTGCCAAGTTTCGTGCAAATCCATTCAGCCGTTCGGGCTAAAAGTGAAATCGACCGCCCTATGGAAATTAACATGGGGAAAACGCGTTTTGGGACCCCCCTTTTATCTCGGCCCCCGCTTGACGAATCCCCCCCAAACTTTCTGGGAAGGACCGGACCGCCATGAGACCATTTTCCTGAAAATTTCAGGCAGATTCGACAACTGGCGCCAAAGTTATTCAAAATAGAATGTTGAGATTTAACATTGAAAATTATCCTAACTATAACTACCTACTGGCGACCGCCAGTAGGTAATATATATATATATATATATATATATATATATATATATATATATATATATATATATATATATATATATATATATATATAGCCAAACACAATCCAGTCCTGGAAAATGATCACACTGGAGCCGTCGCCACAGATTTGAAAAAGGATTTAATCCTTGATTTAACAACGGGATACACCCGACGCGTTTCGCTGTTATAATCACAGCTTTGTCACGGGTAAAGTTTTCTGATTCAGTGCTCATATTTAAACAGACAAAGACCACCTCACTTGCAATAGATATAGTAAAGAGACTCTTGTTGATTACACAGTGCATGTGTTTAGCAAGATAATGGAATACATTATTATCATTCAAAATAACTCATGATACATTTTCATAAACGATTAATTTTCAACATTGTTGCTGTGAAGCCCAAGTGGGCATAATTACAAACAAAACGCTGTCTTGATACTGCAACCAAGGTTTCAATCTATATCAACGTCAAGCCAAAATAGGCTAAAAATGAAAATAGAATCCTCATACTGGAAATGACTCCATCATGACAACAATTGTCCAGAGTTGACATTTTAATCCCGCTCAAGAGAGCATAAATGTATATTCACGTCAGGATCTTTTTGTCACATGCGTCATTCTGCAAGAGAAACAACTGATGTACTCTATTTAATACCAGGGGAACTGCCTCATAGTGAATTAAAACCAATCAATTAAAAACAATCTAGGAGGAGCATGCGTAAGGGTCAGACAAATTTAATGATTATCTAAGGTGAATTGACATTTCCTCGTCAAAATTTAATCCCCCAGGTATCATGGTGTTGTACTTGATAATCATTTTGGACTCAAGTTTTCTCAATTCAATTAGCAGATTCCCACCTCTTTCTCTTAGGGGTATTGAGTCCAACACACAGAATTTCAGGAGATTTTGGTTTTGGTTGTGCTTTACATGGAAGTGTCGGGCTACGGGATACTGCTTATCATTATTGGTGATTGCTCTCAAGTGTTCAAGCACTCTTAGTTTGGCTTTTTTGGTGGTACTGCCAATATAGAAAAGATCACATGGACACTTCAGCGCGTACACTGCAAACTCAGTGCCGCATGTGAAATGACATGCGATCTTAAATGGTGATTTGTCCTTTCTAAGCTTCACCGTTTTACAGTTTTGGCTGTATTTGCAGGCCTTGCACTTCATGCAAGTAAAGAACCTTATTACTGGATTTTTCTTCAAAGGCTCTTTAATCAGGTTGGTCATCAGGGTATCCTTAAGGGATTTGCATCTCCTGAAAGTAATTGATGGATATGGTCCCACGTGTTCAATCAAGTCCTCATCGGTTTTTAAAACCTCCCAGAACTTGGTTAAACTTTCCTTATCTCCCACGCCTGGTTGTGATAAGTCGTTATAAACCTCAATTTGTTGTCAGACTGTTTCTTTTCTGTGGAGTTAGTTATTAAAGCATCCCTGTCAAGATTTCTAACTTTATCAACAGCCGTTGATGTCATGTCATTACTGTAGCCTCTTTCTTTGAATCTTTGGCTCATAAGGGTTTCCTCTTTCAGATAGTCTTCATTAAAGCTACAATTTCTCCTTGCCCTCAGTAACTCACCAAAGGGAATACTAGAGACTAGGTTCCTTGGATGACAAATTTGTGATAACAATAGGCTGTTACCTGCCGTTTTTTTCCTGTATAGCTTAGTTTGAACTCTATTATTGGCAAAGTAGAGCTCTAAGTCCAAGAATACAATCCTGTCCTTACTGATTTCACTGGTGAACTGGAGATTATAGTCGTTCACATTTAATCTCCTGACAAAGTCCTCTGCTTCGCTTTGCTCACCTTGCCATACACAGAAGATGTAATTGATGTATCTTGCCCAGAGGACGACATGGTTCTGGTACAAATCGATCTTCCGGACCACCTGCTCCTCCCACCAGCTGAGGTAAAGACCTGCAAAACTGGGGGCGAAGCAGGTCCCCATTGCCGTCCCCTGGGTCTGTCTGTACATGGTCTTATCAAAAATGAAGTAATTATTCTTCAAACAAATACCAATCATATCTAACAACATCTCTGTGTGTGCCAGATAGGATAACGATCTGTCCTTTAAGAAATGTCTGCTAGTGTCTATTCCAGCATTTTGTGGTATGCTCATATATAAACTGCACACATCCATACTTAGGAGAAGATAATTGTCCTGCCATTCAATATTCCTGATTTTTTTCAAAAAATCCCCCGTATCTTTTATATAGGCGGGAAGGGACTGCACATATGGTTGTAGAAAATAATCTACATATTTTGATATATTTTCTAAAATTCTACCCCTAGAGGATACAATCGGCCTTCCTGGTGGTGTAGTGGCATTCTTGTGCAATTTGGGCAAGAGGTATAGAGCAGGAATTTTTGGATCCTTGGAATACAAAAACATAAATTCATTATGCTCCAATATCCCTTGCTCTCGCCAACCATTCAAATTGTCGTAAATCATTTTATTTGAAACCTCATATTCTGATTTACTAACCACATTATATTTTGTTTTGTCAGTCAATTGCTTCAGACCCTCCTCAATATATATGTCCAGTGGCCATACCCCTACATTGCCCCCCTTGTCCGCCTTTTTGATTACAACGTCTCTATGATTCTCAAGCGTTCTGATGGCATCTCTTTGTATCTTTGTCAGATTTTGGTTGCTGTTGTATTTTTTAGCCTCCAATTTCTTCAATTCAAGTGTCATACCACGTTCAAAACAGTTTATGACATCATTATTCAATGGTGGTATAAATATGGATTTTGGTTTAAAACCACTGTCACTCACTGTCTCAATATCAATGTCTGTATTCACCAAATTCAAAAAGGGATCATTGATTAAATGTTCTTGATCTCCCAGTTCGTGTACTGTATGAAGTATATCAACATCATGCACATTCAGATTGGTTGGAACAATAGAGACTTTGTCTTTTCGTTGTTTGCGTGTTGCAAACCACTTCTTAAGTTTAAGTTTTCTTGTGAAATGAAACAGGTCTATTCTGGTCTCAGTGTAATTAAAGGATGACGACGGACAAAAGGACAAGCCTTTTGATAAAACATCAAGTTCAACATCAGATAATAAATAGTTGGAAAGGTTTACCACTGTACAGATGTTGTTCTTCATTTTTTCCCCGCTTTGCCCCTTGTCGTCATTCCCACTGGGGTTTCTCCTGTACTTTGGGTAGATTGACCTCGTCCTCTTCCTCCTCTGCCTCCTCGACCACGACTTGGTCCTGGACTTTCGCCACCGGCTTGAATATTTTGAGCTCTGCCCTTTGCCATTAGCGTGATTTCCTTTAAAAATCTGTTTTTTACTGATGCTACATCATTAGAATCAGTTGACTCATTATCAGCAGCTGGTGCATTATTAGATTCCTCCTGAACTGCTGTGGTCGCTTCTGTGGGCATTGTTGTCGTCGTCATGGTGCTTGTGGATGCCACTTTTCTGAGGTGGTCAAATTTCTTACTGAATGTTAATATTTGACCATTTCTATAGTCTGCTTCGTCTCTTTCAAATTTTGACAACTTCTTTTGTTTGATCTCTTCTTCAATTTTTTATAATTTTTTATTCATTTTTGCAAGTTCGGATTCCAATTCTTCAGCAGTGCAGAGGTCTTTTAATTTATCCATGAGTGTCTCAATCTCTTCATTCAGCTTATCACATTCTTTCTCTGCGTATTTGATTAGAATTCTTAGCATATTAGCAGAGCATTCCTCATTATTGCTCATCCACTCGCTGATCATTTCTGGATCGGGTCCTGGAATGTAGGAATAGTGTAAATTCTTAAGCCTCTCGGCACTCTTCCAACCTCTACATACTGCCTTAAGGCCATTGCTTCCCAGCCTTTTGATTGTTCTTTTTTTGATGCCTTCCATAATGCATCCCAAAGCTTCTTTTTATTGTCCTGGGCTACCAGTCCCGGTTGCACTCCCTCAGAAGCCCTGCTGTCTGTTATAGCTCGAGCAAACAGCTTGGTAGCTGCCTCCTTACGCTCACTCGACCTCTCCGTTGCCATTATGATCAAGGAAACACACGCTGTAATTCGCGTTTAAATTTATTGTTTTTTTCGACGTCTTAACAGCAACCTTCTGAGATGTCATCAGTGATGTCATCAGTGATGTCACTGACCATGTCATGAATGATGTAATATGTGACATCATCAGCAGTGGATTGCGGGCGCGCAAGTTATAGTGAGTCCAACTAACTATAACGTGAGAATTTCAATGGTTTTGTATGAGTAAAATGTCCAGCTAACTATAACTGGTGTTAAACCTATGGTTTTTTCAGTGAATATATATATATATATATATATATATATATATATATATATATATATATATATATATATATATATATAGTTAGGATTTTTTTGAATAGGGATTTCTGAAAATTCTATGTTGAATAACTTTGGCGTTGATGGACGGAATTGGCTGACATTTTCTGGAAAATGGCACATTTTGTTTCTGAGCGTCCCCTGAAAGTTTGGGGGGGTTTCGTCAACCGGGGGCCGAGAAAAAAGGGGGGTCCCAAAACGTGTTTTTAACATTGAGTTTTCCATAGGGCGGTTGGACTCCCTTTTAGCTCGAATGGCTGAATGGATTTCCACAAAACTTGGCAAAATTGTAGGGACTGGTAGCCCGATGTGCCTTTGCTATGTCTCAAGATATATGCTCCAGTGGTTTTAACGAAAATTAACTTTGAAAAATATATATTGGGCTACATTGGGCTATATATATGTTAGAGCCCAAATGTAGCCCAATGTAGCCCAATGTAGCCCAATGTATCCCAAAGATGGCCACCAGAGACAAAAAAAGCAAATGCAGCCCAAATATCAGCCAGATGTAGCCCAACTATAGCCCAGTGACAGAATGTCCCAGAGTGTTCTAAAGAACAACTAGAGCGCTAACAGTCTTACTTATGACAAAAGTATGGCACACCTGAAGTCATCTTGATTGGAATAAAGTGTTAACACTTAAAACATTTAATTTGCAAAGGAACAAAATGAGGGGGTTCATTTTGCCATAGAAATTATGATTAGTGCTGAAGAAAGAAAAATTAGGGCACATTTTGAGTGACTTCTCAAATCCTCTTATATTTCATTTAAAAAATTCTGATATGCAGTCTCCCAGATGGCCACCAGAGACAAAAGAGCCCAAATGTAGCCCAAATATCAGCCAGATGTATCCCAACTATAGCCCAATAACAGAATGTCCCAGAGTGTTCTAAAGAACAACTAGAACGCTAACAGTCTTACTTATGACAAAAGTATATATATATATATATATATATATATATATATATATATATATATATATATATATATATGCACTTCACAGTCCTGTTCCGCTGCCTCAAACCAGGACCAAGATCCAATCTGCCACAACGGATACCACAGGTACAGACCACTCCACAGCGCAAGGGTGAAATTCAAAAAGGTTTATTCACACGGATTCGCCAGCATGACGCGTTTCGGTCACTCCACGGTGACCTTGATCACATAATATATATATATATATATTACCTACTGGCGGTCGCCAGTAGGTATATATAGTTAGGATTTTTTCTCTATGGGATTTTTGAAAATTCTATGTCTAATAACTTTGGCGTTTGTGGACAGAATTAGCTGAAATTTTCAGGAAAATGGAACATTTTGTTTCTGGGCAGCCCCTGAAAATTTGGGGGGGTTTCATCAAGGGGGGGCCGAGAAAAAAGGGGGGTCCCAAAACGCGTTTTTCCCATGTTAATTTCCATAGGGCGGTTGGCCTCACTTTTAGCTCGAACGGCTGAATGGATTTGCACGAAACTTGGCAAAATTGTAGGGACTGTTAGCCCGATGTGCCTTTGCTAGGTCTCAATATATGTGCTCGAGTGGATTTTGAGTAATTTAGGTTCAAAAAAATATATATATCTGGGCGGAGCCTAACCACACATCTGATCTGATTGGCTGTCAGCACTTCATCCAAGAAGTGTTGGCAGCCATCTTGGGACCAATATACATGATAGCACCTCATTAAAAAGCATTGTAGTTAATAGAGGGTTTTAGGACTTTAGTTACATTATAAATCATTTGTTGATGGTACCATACTCGTTTTAGGAATTGTGGTGTGTTCTAAGGTGATTTTACCATGTGAAAAAGCCTTCTGCTGTGATATCATGAATATTGTTCGAAAGAAAACTAATATCTCATGATTTTCCCACAGTGGTTTGGAAGGGGATCTATAAGCTAAACTGAAAGCATATTTTCTGTAAATTCACATTATCTTTCTCAGTCATGTGAAAATGAAGTCTGACATTCTCAGTAAAACATGTACATCCAACAAGGACAGAGACTGTCAGTTGATTCCTTTGTGCTCTACTGCAGCCTCCTAAAGTGTTCTAAAGAACAACTAGAGCGCTAACAGTCCTACGTATTACGAAGGTATAGCACACCTGGAGCCATCGTGATGGGAATAAAGTGGTAACTCTTAAAACATTTAATTTAAAAAGGAACAAAATGAGGGGGTATATTATGCAATAGAAGGTATTATTAGTGCTGCAGAAAGAAAAATTAGGGCACATTTTGAGTGACTTCTCAAATCCTCTTCTATTTCATTAAAAAATTCTGACATGCAGTCTCCCAAGATGGCCACCAGAGACAAAAGAGCCCAAATGTAGCCCAAATATCACCCAGATGTAGCCCAAGTATAGCCCAATGAGATGAATGTCCCAGAGTGTTCTAAAGAACAACTAGAGCGCTAACAGTCCTACTTATTACAAAGGTATGGCACACCTGAAGCCATCTTGATTGGAAGAAAGTGGTAACTCTTAAAACATTTAATTTAAAAAGGAACTAAATGAGGGGGTATATTTTGCCATATGAATTATGATTAGTGCTGCAGAAAGAAAAATTAGGGCACATTTTGAGTGACTTCTCAAACCCTCTTCAATTTCATTAAAAAATTCTGACATACAGTCTCCCAAGATGGCCACCAGAGACAAAAGAGCCTAAATGTAGCCCAAATATCACCCAGATGTACCCCAAGTATATCCCAATGACAGAATGTCCCAGAGTGTTCTAAAGAACAACTAGAGCGCTAACAGTCTTACTTATGACAAAAGTATGGCACACCAGAAGCCATCTTGATTGGAATGAAGTGGTAAGTCTGAAAACACTCAATTTAAAAAGGAACAACATGAGGGGGTTAATGTTGCCATAGAAAGTATGATTAGTGCTTCAGAAAGAAAAATTAGGGATCATTTTGAGTGACTTCTCAAATCCTCTTCTATTTCATTAAAAAAATTCTGACATGCAGACTGAAACATGCACTTTGAAACCCAGCAGCAGACGTCCCTGGTGAGCAGTAGCTTTACTACAGTGATCTAATGTGCAACTAGAGTGCTAACATTCAGAATTTATGGCAAATGTGTGACACATCTAAATGCCTTCTTGATGGAACCAAAGTAAACAAGCATTGAAAATGCAATAGATCTTGCCCTCGTTTAAGTTAAAGCCATTCTGTTTGTAATGAGGTGGCTTTTTAGCTTTGCTTTTATTAGTGTTTTTTCAACTTTCATGTAAATAACATGCATCTGTATGCATATATGTATATGTATGCATGCATTTATGTTTGTATTTATATAGATATACAGATGATATATGTTTATATATGTATGTATATATATATATTCACTGAAAAAACCATAGGTTATAGACCATATATAGTTAGGAATTAGCATTTACAAAACCTTGAAAATTCACTGAAAAATCCATAGGTTATAGACCATATATAGTTAGGAATTAGCATTTACAAAACCTTGAAAATTCACTGAAAAAACAATAGGTTATAGACCATATATAGTTAGGAATTCGCATTTACAAAACCTTATTTTACTCACACAAAACCATTGAAATTCCATATATAGTTAGTTGCACTAACTATATATTGCGCACCCGCAATCCACTGCTGATGATGTCACATATTACATCATTCATGACATGGTCAGTGACATCACTGATGACATCACTGATGACATCTCAAATGACATCACTGATGACAACATCCAGTGACTGTATGTTTCTGTAAAGTTAAAATATGTCTTACATATTGAAGAATGAGTGGATGTATAACTGTCTGGATGAAGGATTTAGTAGGTGCATGACTGACTGTATGAGTGAGTGATTAAATGTGTCTCACTGAGTGCATGGGTTAGTGACTAAACTGTTTTAATTTGTGCATCATTATGTCTGTTGTTCTGTAAACTGTTGCATGTGTTGATAAGTAGCTATATGAGTAACTATATGGGTTATTGATTGGTTGCCCAAGTATTTGTATGGGAGACTGAGTGTGTGTGTGGGTGGCTGGGAGGTGTATGACTCTGTGCATAGATGTGTGAGCGGTTGATTCACTAGATGTATGGTTTCAAAAGTGCATGTGGAAACAGCTGTATGGGCGGTTGACTGTGTGCATGAGTGTATTGGTGAGTGAATGGATATCTCAGTGCTACATGTCAAAGTAAGTACATATGTAAAACACAGTACATGTGAGAGTTGACATATATAAATAACTGTGCATAAGAGCCAGTGAATGTGTGAGTGGCTGTATGGATCATTGTGAACTTGTATCAGGGATTGTATAAGAGAGTAAATATGTGTTAGTATATGTTTGAATAAGTAAAGTTTGTATAACTGTATAGTTGAGGAAATGGAGGTGTGATTGATTCTTTGCAGGACTGACTAGGTGTGTGAGTAACTCCATGGATGAGTGACAGTCTGTGAGTGTCTGTTTACACTGATTGTATCTAAGGTTATATTAGAGTCTGAAGAGGTTCATCGTAGTATCACATGAATGATATCATCAGTGATGTGATCAGTAATGTCAAATGAGATGTCATCAGTGATGTCATCAGTGATGTCATTTGAGATGTCATCAGTGATGTCATTTGAGATGTCATCAGTGATGTCATCAGTGATGTCACTGACCATGTCATGAATGATGTAATATGTGACATCATCAGCAGTGGATTGCGGGTGCGCGATATATAGTTAGTGCAACTAACTATATATGGAATTTCAATGGTTTTGTGTGAGTAAAATAAGGTTTTGTAAATGTGAATTCCTAACTATATATGGTCTATAACCTATTGTTTTTTCAGTGAATTTTCAAGGTTTTGTAAGTGCTAATTCCTAACTATATATGGTCTATAACCTATGGTATTTTTCAGTGAATATATATATATATATATATATATATATATATATATATATATATATATATATATATATATATATATATATATATATATTACCTACTGGCGACCAGTTAGGACCTAGTTTCCATAGGAAATCTGCGGCATTTTATTGGGAATAACTTTGGCGCCGGTTGATGAATCTTCGTGAATTTCTCAAAGAAGATGTCCCACTCTGCTCCGCTCCTTCCCTGAAATTTTTGGGGGGATTTGTCAAGTGGGGTCAGAGAAAAAAGGGGGGGCCCAAAACGTGTTTTCCCCATGTTATTTTACATAGGACGATTGGACACGGCTACAGCCCGAACTGCCGAACGGATTTACAAGAAATTTGGCAAAATGGTAGTGTCTGCTTTTGCTTAAATGGTGTAAATTCCTTCAGCAGTTCCTGAGAGAATCAAAAGAAAAAATATATATATATCTATAGGCGCACACCGTGCACGCACCGTGCACGTATCAGGTGTGCGCGAGCGGAATTTTGATTTGCTGTTAGATGTTTCTCAACATTCCAATCAGTGGAAACCAGGAAAAGTTGGCCGCCATTTTGTCACTCCGAGGCAGAAGAGAGCCAAAAACAAAAGTGGAGAACGTGAAAAGGGGGCAGGGTAGAGACTCCCTGACCCCTAGGCCTTCTCAGGGGGTCACTGAAGGACCCCAAGGCCCAACAAAAATTGTATTTTTTCTTTTTTTAAATCGCGGGGTGCTCACACAGTGCACGCACCCCCGAGGCAGAAGAGATTCAAAAACAAAAGTGGAGAACGTGAAAAGGGGGCAGAGTAGAGACTCCCTGACCCCCTAGGCCTTCTCAGGGGGTCCCTGAGGGACCCCAAAGGGAAAAAAAGCATTTTTATTTTTTTGAAAAAATCGCGATGTGCACGCACGTTGCACGCACCCCTGAGGCAGAAGAGAGTCAAAAACAAAAGTGAAGAACATGAAAAGGGGGCAGGGTAGAGACTCCCTGACCCCCTAGGCCTTCTCAGGGGGTCCCTGAAGGACCCTGAAGGCCCCAAAATTATTATCTTTTTTTTAAATCTCGGGGTGTGCGCACGGTGCAATCAATCAATCAATCAATCAATCAATCAATCAATCAACCCATTGAGGGTCTCAAGCCGCTGAAGGGAGGGGGGTGCAGCTACTGCTAGAATAGCCAGGTCTTGAGGTGCCTCCTGAAGGTGAGATGGTCCTGGATCAGTCGTAGGTGTGCAGGGAGGGAGTTCCATGTCTTAGTGGCCAGGTAGGAGAACGATCTTCCTCCGGTTGTGGTTCTGCGGATCCGTGGGACAATGGCGAGAGCGAGGCTGGCGGAGCGGAGCCGGCGGGTGGGAGTGTAGAATGTGAGGCGGTTGTTGAGGTATTCGGGGCCCATGTCGTGGAGATCTTTGTGTGTGTGCGTGAGGAGCCTGAATGTGATCCTCTTGTTGATGGGGAGCCAGTGCAGGTCTCTCAGGTGGGCGGATATTTGGCTATGGCGAGGGATGTCGAGGATGAGTTGTGCGGAGGCGTTCTGTATGCATTGTATTCGTTTCTGGAGGTTGGCGTTGGTTCCTGCGTATAGGGCGTTTCCGTAGTCCAGTCGGCTAGTGACGAGGGCCTGGGTGACCGCCTTTCTGGTTTTGGTGGGGATCCACCGGAATATCTATTGGTGCAGGCGCAGGGTGTTGAAGCATGATGACAAGACAGTGTTGACTTGCATGGTCATCGTGAGGGTGGAGTCCAGGATGAATCCCAGGTTGCGTGCATGGTCCGAGGCTGTTGGTGCGGAGCCCAGTGCTGAGGGCTAACAGGAGTCATCCCAGGCAGAGGGGGATTGTCCGAGGATGAGGACCTCCGTTTTGTCTGAGTTCAGCTTCAGGCGGCTGAGCTTCATCCATTGTGCGACGTCTTTTATTCCTTCCTGTAGGTTGGTTTTGGTGGTGGCTGGGTCTTTAGTGAGGGAGAGTATCAGCTGGGTGTCATCGGCGTAGATGATGTTGATGTTGTGTTTGCGTGCGATGGCGGCGAGGAGGCTCATGTAGATATTGAAGAGCGTTGGGCTGAGCGAGGATCCTTGGGGTACGCTGCAGATGATTTTAGTGGCTACTGAGCGGAAGGGAGGGAGGCGGAGTCTCTGGGTTCTGTCGGAGAGGAACGAGGTGATCCAGTCCAGGGCCTTTCCTTGGATCCCAGTGTTGAAGAGGCGTGTTATTAGGGTGTGATGGCATACAGTGTCGAAGGCCGCTGAGAGGTCCAGGAGGATGAGGGCAGTTGTTTCTCCATTGTCCATCAGGGTCCTGATGTTGTCGGTGGCTGCGATGAGGGCGGTCTCGGTGCTGTGGTTGGCTCGAAAACCAGACTGGAAAGGGTTGAGCGAGTTGTTTGTCTCAAGAAAAGCAGTCAGCTGTTTATTGACGGTTTTCTCGATGACCTTGGCCGGAAAGGGAAGAAGAGAGATGGGCGGAAGTTCTTGAGGTCTTTGGGGTCTGCTGTGGGTTTCTTCAGAAGGGCGTTGATTTTTGCGTGCTTCCAGCTCTCGGGGAAGGTGGCTGACGCGAACGAGATGTTTATGACGTTCCGGAGATGGGGTGCGATGATGGTGTCGGCTTTGTTGAAGATATGATGGGGGCATGGGTCCGAGGGGGAGCCGGAGTGGATGGAGTTCATGACTTTGGTGGTTTCTTCAGTGCTGATGGGGGTCCAGGCGCTCAGGGTGGTGGTGGGGGTCGTTGGTTCGGTGACTGGAGCCGGAGTCAGGGGTCCGAAGCTGTCATGTATATCTGCGATCTTTCGGGGGAGGAACATGGCAAGGGAGTTGCAGAGTTCTTGCGATGGTGTGATGTCGTTGTTGCTGGCGCTGGGGTTGGAGAGTTCTTTGACGATGTTGAGAGTTCCTTGCTGTTGTGGGTGTTGTTGTCTAGTCGCTCTTTGAATTATGTCCTTTTGGTGGTGCGGATCAGCTGGTGGTGCTTGCGGGTGGCGGTCTTGAGGGCTGTCATGTTTTTTGTAGTTTGTTTGTGGCGCCAGGTTTTTTCGAGGGTTCAGCAGTACTTCTTTGATTCTTTGAGGGCGTCTGTGAACCATGGAGTTCTCCAGTAGCCGGTCATGCCTGGGGGTTCTTCAGAGGTGCGAGGTCGTCGGCGCAGTTGGTGATCCACTGTGCGAGGTTGTGGGTTGCGGCATTGGTTTCAGCTGTGTTTGTTGGTGGGTTCTGGCTCAGCGATGAGAGGAGCTGGTCTGTGGTGATTTTGCTCTAGTGTCTGCGGGGGATTTGTTGCGTGCGGTGGTGGGATGTATTCTTTTTGAAGGTGAAGTGAATGCATCTGTGGTCGGTCCAGAGTAGTCCGGAGGAGTGGCTGAAGGAGACGTGGTTGCTGGCGGAGAAGATGGGGTCGAGCGTGTGGCCAGCGATGTGGGTTGGGGTGTTCACTAGTTGTTTGAGTCTGAGGTTGGCGAGGTTGGCGAGTAGGGTGGTGGTGTTGTTGTCGCTGTTTTTCTCCAGGTGGAAGTTAAGGTCTCCTAGGAGTATGTATTCTGGTGAGGCTAGGGCGTGCGGGCTGATGAAGTCGGCGATGGTTTCACTGAATTGCGTGCATGGGCCCGGGGGTCTGTAGATGAGTGTTCCTCTAAGGGTGGTCTTGGGGTCGGTGTGACTCTGGAAGTGTAGGTGTTCGGCGGCGGAGAGTGTGTCTTTGGTGAGGGTCCTGATGTTGATGGTGTTCCTGTAGACAATGGCGAATCCTCCCCCAGTTTGGTTGACGCTGTCCTTCCGGGTGATTTTGTAGCCGTCCCGGATGGCTATGGCGATGTCGGCGGCCGAGGAGGCAGTCATCTAGGTTTCCGTGAGGAAGGCGCCGTCTGGTGCTGTTGTGTCGAGAAGGTCCCAGAGTTCGACGGCGTGCTTGTGGATGGAGTGTGTGTTGAGGAAGATGCATTTGAGGTGGTTGTTGTTGTTGCGAGGTCCAGTGGGTGGTCTGCAGGTTCAGAGGCAGGTGTATTTGCAGGCTTGGCAGGTGAAGGGTCCGTGGGTTTGCTTCGGGGTGGCTCGGTAGCAGGCGGGTGTTCGTCCGGTGTTGAGTGCGGTGAGGGCGGCGGAGTCGTATCTCAGTCGGGGGCTCTGGGTGCGACCCGGGCCAGGGGTTCTGGCTCTGGGCATGGTCCAGGTGTGGATGGGCGCAGACGGGCTTGCCTTAGGTGCGCCCGCTGCGCACCCGCTGCGCGCCTGCTGCGCGGCCTCCATAAGAAGGGCTGTGGGAGGGAGGAGCAGCTGGGAGGCGGGAGCGGGGTGGCGAATGGGGACAGCAGGGGCGGGGCCACAGGGAAGCAGCGGCGGGAGAAGGTGGTGTGGAGGGAGGTGGGGGATGGGGCACAGGTCACAGAAACGAAGCAAAACAAGATCAGGGCACAGAAGAAAAACAGGGAGAGCGGGGCACAGGGCACAAAAAAACGAAGCAAAACAAGATCAGGGCACAGAAGAAAAACGGGGAGAGAGGGACACAGGGCACAAAAAATGAAGCAAAACAAGATCAGGGCACAGAAGAAAAACGAGGAGAGAGGGGCACAGGGCACAAAAAATGAAGCAAAAATTAGATCAGGAGCACAAGGGACTTACTAGCGCTACAGGAGGACCGTGCCGCGGCTGGGGGGCGACCTACCTGCTGGCAGGGTCAGAGTTCGCTCGCACCCCCGAGGCAGAAGAGAGTCAAAAATAAAAGTGGAGAATGTGAAAACGGGGCAGGGTAGAGACTCCGTGACTCCCTAGGCCTTCCCAGGGGCCCCTGAAGGACCCCGAAGGGCAATTTTTCTTTTATGTTTTTTAAAAATCGCAATGTGTGCGCACGGTGCACGCACCCTCGAGGCAGAAGAGAGTCAAAAACAAAAGTGGAGAACGTGAAAAGGGGGCAGGGTAGAGACAGCTTAATTAAAATGTACAAAAGGCTGGACTCATTTTAATGATACTCAATTGATTTTTAAACAACGTTTGCCTTATGACTTACCAAATTCTTACCTAGTGTTTTTACAACCAAAATGTTAGGGAAAATAATTGTCCAGGGAAAATTACTGCTGTTAAGAAAGGGTAGTCTGGTGTTGAAAAGTACTTTGTGAGTGAGGGTGATCCAGTTAAAAAAATTCTTGTAGTTGACGTAGAGGTAGTGTAAGTGTATCAGATAGTGGGTGATGTGGCTATCACAGAATATGTTGATCATCAGTGAGGCAGAGGTGTTTTAGATTTGTTGTAGTTGTTGGAGATGTTGGTGACATTTTTTATTCCCTTTTAGAGGTTTCTTTGAATGGTATACAGATCCTTGCTAAGATAAAGGAGGAGTGTCATCGGCATACTAGATGATGTTGAGATTCTGATAGCATGCTAGTTGTTTAAGGTTCTATGTACATGATAAAAAGCATCGGGTGGAAGTATAACGATTGTTAGATGGTACAAAGGATGTTTGTGCTTTTGATTGAGAAGGTTGGGAAAAAGAAGCTTAAGAGTACTATTAAGTAACTTCCAAACTGAGGATTTTACACATACTATTTGGCCATGCAGAAAAGTATATGAAACAAAAAATGATTATTTTGGGTAAATGTTGTTAGCATATGTTTGTACATAACTTTATTCAAAATGTATAAAAAAGAAGTAATAATGTTTTGTTACTTTGTGATTGTTGGACATGTCCTATATTTATGTAAGAAATGGCTGTTCGAAAAAAACATGATATGTTTTTTTCTAATTTTTACATTATTAATGAAAATGTTGAATGGGTTTTTAAAGACAATCTTATTGATTGTCTTTTTTTTTGCCTGCTGTTATATGATGAGTACTATTGAACTCACTGTTTTCAGTGAAATTCAATATATTCTGAGAACAGCAAAATAAGATACAAAACATATTGCACAAATTATTTTGTATTGTGAAATGTATATTATAACTCAATTTGTTCTTATCTTCCACAGATACTATATTTATAAAAAATAAATTATTAACTTGTCATTACTTATAAGGTATGATAAACAAAAAAAACGTTTTCATCAATCTCTTACTTCTCTTTCCCTCTTTCCCTATCTTCACTCTATCCCTCACTCTCCTTCCTTTACTCATCTTACTCCCTTTCTCTCACTCTGTTTCCTACTCTCCTTCATTCACCTTTACACTTCTTCTCTCACCATCAGTACCCTTCCCTCACCCTCACTCACCTTCTCCTGTTCCCTCTTTCCCCTCTGTGTCCCTCACTTCTTTTTCCTTTTTTCCTCCATCACTACCCTTCTCTTGCTCTATCCATCACTCTCTTCTCCCTCCCCCTTACTCTCTTTCCTACACACCATCCCTCACTCACTTTCACTGTCCTTCTCTCACTCCCTCACTCTGTTTTGCTCACTCCCCTTCCTTTATTCCCTCCCTCCATCGCTCTCCTTTCCTCCATCCATCTCTAAGTCTCTTCCTCTGTCTCAGTCACTATAATTGCCTCACTCCCTCACAGTCCCTCACTCTCCTCTCATTCTGTCTCTCACTGTCTCCCTCTCTTTCCACCACTCTTCCTTTTCTTTTCTCTCTCTTTCCATAAATCCTTCTCTCTCACTCACTACTTTTTCCTCTCTCTTAATATGCTTCTTTTATCCTCACTCCCCTTCCCTTGCCCTCATATCCCTTCCCTCACTGTCACTGCCCTTCACTCAATCTCACTCAACTTCCCCTACTTCATGTTCTACTCTCTGTGCATCACTCCCATTCTCTTTCGTCTTTTCCCATTCCCTCACTTCGCTCACTCTCTTTCCCTCACTCCATCCGTCAGTCCCCTTCTCTCACTCCCCTTTCCGCACTCCCTTTTGCTAACTCTCATTCCTTTAGTCCCTCACTCCCCTTCACTCCATTTCTCTCTCCCTCTCTCCCTCTGTATCACTCAGTCTAACTGCCTCACTCCCTCTCAGTCACTCGCTCTCCCTCTCTTTCTATCTCACTCTCTCTCTATCCCTTTCTGTTTCCTTCACTCCTACTTCATCCCACAGTCTCCTTTCCTCTCTCTTAATCTCCTTCCTTCTCTCTCATTCCCCTTTCATCACCCTCATACCCTTTCTCTCACTGTTACTGCCTTTCACTCACCCTCAGTACTTTTCCCTTACTCCCCTTAGTTTGAGATTTTCAAAGGTTTTGTATCAGTAAAATGACCAGCTAACTACAACCGGTGTGAAACCAATGGCTTTTTCAGTGAATATATATATATATATATATATTCACTGAAAAAAACCATAGGTTTCACACCAGTTATAGTTAGGAATTAGCATTTAAAAAACCTATTAAATTCACTGTAAAAACCATAGGTTTCACACCAGTTATAGTTAGCTGGAAATTTTACTGATATAAAACCATTGAAATTCCCACGTTATAGTTAGTCGGACTCACTATAACTTGCGCGTGCAATGCACTGCTGATGACATCACATATTACATCACTCATGACATGGTCAGTGACATCACTCATGACATCACTGATGACACCATCCAGTGAATATGTGTCTTTCTGAAAAATAAATATTAGTGAGTTATGTTTAAATATTTAAATACATATATTAGTGTTTCACTTTGTGTATAAGTGGCTACATGTGTTGATAAGTAGCTACATGCGTATGTATATGGGTTATTTGATATTTTTAGTAGTATCAGTTTGAGTGTCTATATGGTTTGGTGGGGGTATTACTTAGCACATAGATGCATGAGTGACTGACTCTTTGTTTGTATGTGTTTTGAAGACAGCATATGTACAGGACTGTATGGGTGGATGAGTGTCTATATGTGTTTGTTAGTGAGTGAATGACTGGCTCACTAGTGTCTTTATCAGTGACTACATATGTTTTAATCTAGTATATATGAATATTGATGTATATAAGTGAGTATATGTGAGAGTAAGAGATTTTAAGATTTCCTGTTTAAATAAGTATGTGTTTCTATAAGTGATTGTTTAAGAGAATAAATATGTGTAATTTTCAGTAGAAGTAAGGTGGAAGTGTGTGTATAACTCTATATTCAAATAAATGGTTGTTCAATAGTTTATTTGCACGTGTGAATATGTGTGTGAGTAACTTTTGGATGATTGTCGGTGTGTAACAGGATGTATAGGTGTATCTCTTCATATGATGAGTGAGTATATGTATGAGTGACTATATAGAACTGTTGGTGAATGAGTGGATGTGTATATAGATAGTGGAAGTACAGAATTGCTTGTTGTAACTGATATAGGTATGTCCATTTTTTAAAAATTTCAGTTTCTATTTTTGAATATGTGTCTCAAGGGTTACTTTACACTGAGAGGAGGTCTGTGACTGTGTCACAAGGATGGTGTCATCAGTGATGTCATGAGTGATGTCACTGACCATGTCATGAGTGATGTAATATGTGATGTCATCAGCAGTGCATTGCACGCGCAAGTTATAGTGAGTCCGACTAACTATAACGTGGGAATTTCAATGGTTTTATATCAGTAAAATTTCCAGCTAACTATAACTGGTGTGAAACCTATGGTTTTTACAGTGAATTTAATAGGTTTTTTAAATGCTAATTCCTAACTATAACTGGTGTGAAACCTATGGTTTTTTTCAGTGAATTTCAAAGGTTTTTTTAATGCTAATTCCTAACTATAAGTTTCACTTTATAAATAAGACTGTTAGCACTCTAGTTGTTCTTTTTAACACTCTGGTACATTCTGTCATTGGGCTACAGTTGGGCTACATCTAGTTGAATATTGGGCTACATTTACAATTTTTGATCTCTGGTGGCCATCTTTGGGCTACATTGGGCTACTTTGGGCTACATTTGGGCTACATTTTGGCTCTAACATATATTAAGCCCAATGTAGCACAATACATATTTTTCTAAAGTTAATTTTTTTACAAACCACTTCAGAATAGGGCTACCTGTCCCTTTTTTTTTTTTTTAATTTTTTGGGGGAGCGCTCCCGGAGCGCGCCCCGGAGAGCGCCCCGAAAAGCGTATTTCTGAAAAGCGCCCCGAGGCGCGCTCCGGGGAGCGTCCCGTGAGCGCCAATATCGCAAACGAAAACATGATCGTGACGTATCGCGTAGCCGCGACCGCGTGATACGCACGGCGTAAGCGCACCCGGAAGTACTCGAGCGAATACGATCGCACAACGTAAACTTCCGACGCGCTTACGCTGCGCGCCCCCGGGCGCGCCCCGGGCACGTAGCGTAAGCGCGTCGGGTCATGTGAGCAGAAAATAACACTTTTCATTGGTTCATAACAGTTTTAGTTTCATAATGATGAAGCCCCTGGTCTTGTGACCTGAAAATAACACTTCTCATTGGTTCAGGACAGTTTTTTTTTCTAAATGATGAAAGACCCCACCTTTTTTCCTTATTCTGACTTTGTCCTTTGACTGAGGAAGACCTGTTTTTTGCTCTCTCTACTTTTTTGCTCCAAATAATGGCTTCAGTAGTAGCATCAGCTGGTGCATCTGCCCCACCACCACCACCACCACCACCAAGAGGACCAGCTCCAAATTATATTGGTGGTCAAGAACAGGAGGAGGAGGAAGAGGAAGAGGAGGAGGGGAGAAGAAGATGGCTGCCAGAAGAAAATACACCTTACAAACCCAAACCACACATTGTTTGGCAGTTTTTTTCAATTCCAGAGGGGAAAAAAAAGGTGAATGCTCCCAAGGTGACTTGCCTCATCTGCAATGATGAACTTTCACGGGGCAACCCAAACAAGAAATATTCTTTTGGTAACTATACCATGATTCGGCACATGATAAGAAAGCATCCAAACAACTACTCTCGCGCAGAGTTCCGGGAACTGGCCAGTAACCTCCCCCAGTCATCAAGGACCCCCTCCCAAAGAAACCAACCCACTTCCTCGCAACCAGAAACATCTGAGGTGATGCCTTGCATTCAGCCGAGATTTGCTGATTTTAAAATTACTTGCACTGCTTGTGGCAAGCTTATCTCCTATGGGGAACAAAGTATTAAGCTCATCGTCCTTGCAGGTGATAATCACAAGTGCCCCAAAAAGAAATAATTTTTTGGGTTTTTTGTTTTTTTGCTCCAGTTGAGCCAGTTTCAATTCCCTTTTTTTGTTTCTCCCCCTAAAAAATACAAAAAAAAATATAAAACTGTTTTGAAAACCCAAAAAAAGTTCAAAAAGTTCCAAAAACACAAAAAAAATATAAAACAACAAAAAGAAGAAAAAAAAAGTTCTTTTAAGAACTACCTCCAATTTCTAAATGAAAACTTCATTTTTTTCAAACTCTGTCATCTTTTTCCCTCATTTTACGCTCCCCGGTGCGCTACCTGGTGCGCGCACCGAGCGCTTCCCCCGCGCAAAACGAAAAAAAAAAAAAATATTTTAAATGCCCCGCGGGGCCCTTTAATGGCCCCCATATCAAACCTAGGGGGTCAGGGGGGGTCTACCCTGCCCCCTTATGGTCAATTCCACCCTTTGTTTTTGCCACCTCTTATGACTAGATTTTACCGATAGACAAGATGGCGGCCGCTCCGGACTGTTTAGAATGTTTACAGACAACTGAGAGCCAATCAGCTTTCTGCGCGCAAGTCGCGTGTCGCGCCTGGAGCGCTCACTGGTGCGCGTACCGGAGCGCGGCTACAGATATATATATTTTTTTGGACGTTAATTTCTCAAAATCCACTGAAGCACATATCTTGAGACATAGCAAAGGCACATCGGGCTACCAGTCCCTACAATTTTGCCAAGTTTGGTGGAAATCCATTCAGCCGTTCGGGCTAAAAGTGAAATCGACCGCCCTATGGAAATTAACATGGGGAAAACGCGTTTTGGGACCCCCCTTTTATCTCGGCCCCCGCTTAACGTATCCCCCCCAAACTTTCAGGGAAGGACCGGAGTTCGAGGAGGCCATTTTCAGGAAATTTTCAGGCAGATTCGTCAACCGGCGCCAAAGTTATTCCAAATAGAATTTTCAGATTTAACATTGAAAAAAATCCTAACTATAACTACCTACTGGCGACCGCCAGTAGGTAATATATATATATATATATATATATATATATATGATCGCTCCAAGGTTGTCCACCTTTGAGTAGCACACGAACAGCAGCTTGATTTATGTGTAGGTCCTACTTGGACAACCCCATGGAGCGTAATAATAGAATTTTGAGATTTTGCATTGAAAAAAATCCTAACTATAACTACCTACTGGCGACCGGAAATCTGCAAATCGTGGCTGAATGCAAGGCATCGTCTCACTTTCCTCTGGTGCCGACGGAGTGGGTTGCTTTCTTTTTGTGGTGGTGCTTGTGGATTGGGGAGGGTTACTGGCCAGTTCCCTCATCTCTGCAGCAGAATAGTTTATTGGATGCCTGCGCTGCATGTGGCGAATCATCGTGTTGTTTCCAAATGAATATTTTTTATTAGGGTTCCCCCTAGAAAGTTCCATGCCACAGATTAGGCAAGTCACCTTGGCTGCATTTACTTTTTTCTTCCCCTCTGGGATCGAAAAAAACTCCCATATAATGTGTGGTCTTGGGTGGTATGGGGTATTTTGTTCTTCAAGCCATCTTCTCTTCCCCTCTTCCTCCTCCTCCTCCTCCTCCTCCTCCTCTTCCTCGTCTTGTTGACCACCAATGATATCTTGTGGTGGTCCTCTTGGTGGTTGTGGTGGTGGTGGTGGTGCAGATGCACCAGCAGCTGCTGCTACTGAAGCCATTATAAAGATAAAAAAGGTACAGAGAGGTACAAACAGGTCTTCCTAAGTCAAAGGACAAAGTCAGAATAAGGAAAAAAGGTGGGGTTTTTCATCCTTTTGAAAAAAAAAATTTATTGAACCAATGAAAAGTGTTATTTTCAGGTCACATGACCAGGGGCTACATCATTATGAAACCAAAACTGTTATGATCCAATGAAAAGTGTTATTTCAGGTCACATGACCAGACGCGCTTACGCTACGCGCCCCGGGGCGTGCCCCGGGGCGCGCCCAGGGGCGTGTCACGTAAGCGCGTCTGACGCCTACGTTGCGCGATCGCATTCGCTCGAGTGCTTCCGGGTGCGCTTACGCCATGTGTATCCCGCGGACGCGGCTACGCGATACGTCACAATCATGTTTTCGTTCGCGATATTGGCGCTTACGGGACGCTCCCCGGTGTGCGCCCCGGGGCGCTTCATAAAACTACGCTTTCCGGGGCGCTCACCGGGGCGCGCACCGGGGGCGCTCCAAGGCAAAAAAAAAAAACAATATACAAAAAATATATATTGGGCTACATTGGGCTATATATATGTTAGAGCCCAAACGTAGCCCAATGTAGCCCAATGTAGCCCAATGTAGCCAATGTAGCCCAATGTAGCCCAAAGATGGCCACCAGAGACAAAAAAAAAACAAATGTAGCCCAAATATCAGCCAGATGTAGCCCAAATATAGCCCAATGACAGAATGTCCCAGAGTGTTCTAAAGAACAACTAGAGCGCTAACAGTCTTACTTATAAACTGAGACTTATAGTTAGGAATTAGCATTTAAAAAACCTTTGAAATTCACTGAAAAAACCATAGGTTTCACACCAGTTATAGTTAGGAATTTAGGAAGTTAGGAAATTTTACTGACATAAAACCATTGAAATTCCCACGTTATAGTTAGTTGGACTCACTATAACTTGCGCGTGCAATGCACTGCTGATGAAGTCAGATATTACATCACTCATGACATGGTCAGTGACATCACTCATGACATCACTGACGACACCATCCTTGTGACATAGTGACAGACCTCCTTTCACTGTAATGTAACCCTTAAAACACATATTCAAAAATAGAAACTAAAATGTTTTAAAAAATGGAGATAACCATATCAGTTACAACAACCAATTCTGTAATTCCACCATCTATATACACATCTACTCATTCACAAACAGTTCAATATACTCACTCATACATATACTCACTCATCATATGTAGTGATACACCTATACATCCTGTTACACACCAACAGTCATCGAAAAGTTACTCACACACATACTCACACATGCAAATAAACAATTGAACATCCATTTATTTGCATATAGAGCTATACACACACTACAACCTTACTTCTATTGAAATTTAAACATATTTATTCTCTTAAACAATCCCTTATAGAAACACATATTATTTAAACAGGAACTCTTACAATCTCTTACTCTCACATATACTCACTTATATACATCAATATTCACATATACTAGATTAAAACATATGTAGTTACTGATAAAGACACTAGTGAGACAGTCATTCACTCACTAACACACACATATACACACACATCCACCCATACAGTCCTGCACAAATGCTGTCTTCAAAAGACATAGAAACAGTGAGTGAATCATTGATGCATCTATGTGTTAAGTAACACCCCCACCAAACCATACAGACACTCATACTGATACTAAAAAAACATCTAATAACCCATATACACACACATGTAGCTACTCACTAACCCATGCAGCCACTTATACACAAAGTGAAACACTGATACAAACATTTAAATATTTAAACAATACTCGCTAACAATAAGCCAGTTAACCAATCAATTTTATTTTAAAAAAACATCCATTAGGACACTTATTTAAACATTTATTCTTCCATCGTCCTTTTTCATATACATATATAAAACATATTTATTTTTCAGAAAAACACACATTCAGTGGATGGTGTCATCAGTGACGCCATGAGTGATGTCACTGACCATGTCATGAGTGATGTAATATGTGACGTCATCAGCAGTGCATTGCACGCGCAAGTTATAGTGAGTCCAACTAACTATAACGTGGGAATTTCAATGGTTTTATGTCAGTAAAATTTCCAGCTAACTATAACTGGTGTGAAACCTATGTTTTTTTCAGTGAATATATATATATATAATACATTAAAATATTAAAATATTTATTAATTTTTAAAACTACATTTTACACTACATTAAGTGCAACTGTAGGGAAAGTGATGGATAGCGGAGGTGAATAAAATACTATTCCCACTCCAGCAAGTGCAACAGTAGGGAAAGTTCTGGATTGCGGAGGGGAATAGTTTACTATTCCCACTCCAGCGAGGGCAACAGTAGGGAAAGTGTAGGATAGCGGAGGGGAATTTTTTACTATTCCCACTCCAGCAAGTGCAACAGAAGAGAAAATGCTGGTTAGCGGGAGAATAAAATTACTATTCACACTCCAGTGAGCGCAACAGTAGGGAAAGTGTTGGATAGTAGAGGGGTAAAAATTACTATTCCCCCTACAGCGAGTGCAACAGTAGGGAAAGTGTTGGCTAGCTTAGGGGTAAAAATTACTCTTCCCACTCCAGTGAGTGCGACAGTAGGGAAAGTGTTTTATAGCAGAGGGGAAAAATGTACTATTCCCACCCCAATGAATGCAACAGTAGGGAAAGTGTTGGATAGCGGAGAGGAATTATTTTCTATTCCCACTCCAATGAGTGCAACAGTAGGGAAAGTGTTGGATAGCCAAGGAGAAAAAATACTATTCACACTCCAGCAAGTGCAACAGTAGGTAAAGTATTGGATAGCGAAAGCATAAAAATTACTATTCCCACTCCAGTGAGTGCGACAGTAGGGAAAGTGTTGGATAGCGGAGGGGACAAATTTAGTATTCCCACCCCAATAAATGCAACAGTAGGGAAAGTGTTGGATAGCGGAGAGGAATAATTTACTATTCCCACTCCAATGTGTGCAACAGTAGGGAAAGTGTTGGATAGCCAATGGGAAAAATTGCTATTCCCACTCCAGCAAGTGCAACAGTAGGGAAAGTGTTGGATAGCGAAGGCATAAAAATTACTATTCCACTCCAGCGAGTGCAACAGTAGGGCAAGTGTTGGATAGCCGAGGGGTAAAAATGACTATTCCCACTCGAGCAAGTGCAACAGTAGAAAAAGTTATGGATAGCGGAGGAGAATATCTTACTGTTCCCACTCCAATGAGTGCAACAGTAGGGAACGTGTTGGATAGCGAAGGGGATAAAACCAAAATTTACAGCTATTGAACCTAAATCCCCAAACCAAATAAAAACATAACAATTACCAAAAATATTTATCAATTAATAAATTAATATTAATGATCAACTAATGGTTCAAAGGTTCAAAAAGTACTTTATTCGGTTAAAAAGACAATAACCATAAAAGCAACCCAGTCATCTTCATTAATCGCAATTTCCATGCGGGCTTTGGTATTATCACAAAGGAAGGGGGCATTTACCGCCCTCCAAAAAGCAGATGTATCTTTAGATTGTGAAGCTGCACATAGTTCTTCCCATGCCACCCTCTTAATGGCATTCTTCCTATTGGTCAATGACAGATTGTAGCGTTTCCTTAGGTCTCTTATTAAAGCGGGGTCCCGGGGCACCCGGAGGTAGGCGTGTTTAAGCTCAGTGAGAGCCTTGGTACATACCTTATCAAACCATCTTCTACTATTCTTGGGCCAATTTCTTGACTCCACCCTCAGATTCTCTTTGATAGTGAGTGCTATGATATTAAAATGTTCTATTATGTGCTCACTCTTGGAGTCTTCATCCAGACAAATTCTGAAGCTATCTGTACAAGTATTCACCAGCTTAGCAAGGAATTCCTCCGGGACCACCTTACTCCACTTGAGTGTGTACCCAGTTTGCCTCCCCACCGTCACGTCCACTGCTGTCTGGGTAGGGGGCTGAGCATTTTGCCATACCACAAATGGGGTATCAATCTCAAGTATTTGTGGGAGATGATCACTCATTGGGCAGTCAAAAATCTTACAGCTACCTATCCTTTGACCATAACTATTTGAGCAAATACTAAAACCAATAGTAGTCGATGCTCCCCTGCCAATAAAGGTCGTGGCAAATGGTGTTGGTCGTTGGGCTAATTCATTTGCGTATCCCAAATCATAATTAAATAATATCTCATTTAACAGATCCCCGAATAAAGTATGATCAAAATGTGTGAGGTTAATGTCCTGCTCTAACATTAAACCACAAATGCCTTTTTGGCCCTTTTTGCGAAGTGGACAGTTAAATTCCCCCCCCCCCATAAAATCATTACTTCCTTCTCCTTACTATCTATTTCACATTGTAAGTCGTCACTTAACATTTTCATAATATCCTGAGTCGCACTACTTGGGATATTATTATAAAAATTTATGATAATGACACTAGCTCCTCTCTTAGTATCTATCACCATTTTGTGGTAAAAACTACATTTGGAGTAAAAACGTACCCTCTCATATGTTAAACGATTTGACAGGTACATGATTAGACCCCTCTTAGGTCTCCCGTGTGCTCCCCCCAATGCCGGCGTAAAGTAAGTTTTATAGCTGTTTAGATGTATGGGATCAATGGTCCAGGTTTCTTGCAGGGCCAAGATATCCAGGCTATTTGTGACAGTTTCCCAAGTGGGATTAATGATTTTCTGTTTTAAGCCTGCCACGTTCCAAAACATCAGGCTACAAGTTTCTTTATTCTCAGCCACTGCTGCCTCATCTATGACTATTATAAACCAAAAGCGGTACCAATATTGCCACACTACTTATGTTGTGGATCACGGGTGATCGCTCGAATCACTGACTAAAACAGTAATTCTCAAGGAATCTTATTTCAGAATGAATCAAATTTGTTTTATTTTTTACTTAATGCATATATCAAATCAATGTGCACCTTTTTTCTTTTTTTCAATAGAAAACATTTCTTTAGTTCCACATAATAGATCACAATAAACACGAATTAAACGAGAGACAAAAAGAATGAAGTGTTTTCACAAAAATCACGACTTGCATTCAACATTCATACCACACAACACATCAAATCTACATACATTTCAGTTTTTTACAAATATTTACAATATCACAATTTGAAAAAACAAACAAAGCATTGGAAATGAGCAAGTAAACAATGTTGGTATGTTTCCGAGTTAGTCAAGGATTCCTAATGCTGAGTATGTCCTATTTCCGTCCCCTGGTTTTCCGATGTAGTTTTACCATGGGTTTTTGTGGGCACAGAGATCTGGTTACTCATGCTCTTAAGGCCTACTCCCTTTTTGCATATATTAGTCTCCCCCGCCACAGTTTTTGTCAAATTTATAATTTCATTGCCATGTGAGTCCTTCTTATTGCTTGTGTTCTTACACTCGTGTCAGGGATTTCCTGTAGTAAGCTACTATCAGGTGGATTTGAGGGAATGGATAAAGAAGGGGAAGACTGGAGCACCTCTTCACACTCTGGGCGTCAGTCGACAGCCTCCAATTCGCTAAACCGATTGTAGCAGGGGATGAAGGGTGGATCAAACTGTGGGCCCAGCCATTCTCCACAGTATTGACGACCACCATGATGGGTTCTCCCAGCCCTTCGTTGAATTAGAGTCCATCCATCTTCTCCACCCCCTCCACAGCTATTTTGGTACGGATCCCTGTACATTTCATGCCCCCTCCCTCCCCTTACGTTGCTGAAGTCCCAAGTCCAGCTCCATCTATTGTCTGGTTGCTCTACTGGCATATAGAAGTAGGAGAGGGGTCTAGCCACAATCGTTGATCCATGATTTCTAGATATCCCCAAGCAGATATGCTCCACTGTTCTTGGGTCTTCAAAGGTTACAACCACACAATCTCCCTGAGATCTTTTTCTATTGTAGCCCACCCAGCGAACCCTCTAAACCATTAAGATGTTACTAGTTATTGCTAGTGGTAAGGGGTGATTGGAATTTAACCAATAGAGCACCTTATTTCTAAGTGCCCAGTATGGTTCCGTAATTTGAGGAGCCAATTCTGGTACCCCAGTTAAGACCATCACGTAGGGGCATGCTTCTGGTGGTAAGTTGATGCTTCTACCTTTTTCGGTCTTATCTTGTTGAGGTTTGTCAGGATTATGAGCGGGTACATTGGGGGCAGCTGGTTTACTTGTGGTTGCCTCGCTTGCCGAAGTGGATTTGGAGCAAGCTTTACTTGCTTCAGAGCAAGTGGGGTTTGGCAAGGGGATTTTAGGTACTTGTTTTTTTCCCTTCCGCTGGACATTTATTAAGTGTCTGGGATTTATTAGCCGGTAAAGTTGCATGGGCTACTCTTTTTGCCTGGCTAGTGTACTGTGCTTTTATGTCCTTCTGCAGTTCATGGAGTTGGGTTTCTATCCCATGAAGCCTCTCTTCTAGGCGAGTGAGTAGGGATTTAATTAATATTGTCAAAGTACATATTAGAGGATCTTGTTAAAAAATGTTAAAAATGTTAAAAAAATCTTATAAAGCGCACAGCTACCCCTAGGAGTGTCCCGGCGCTGTAATGCAAACCTGTAGTAGAAAACACAACACAACAAATAATCGGAAACGGAGATCAGAAAAAAAGAGCGTATCTAAAGAGCAAAGAGCCAGGTTTTAAGGCCCTTCCTAAAGGTCAACAGATTGGAAATACTCTGCAATGCCACAGGCAGAGTGTTCCACAACTGTGGCGCCAACAGCCTGAAAGGCCGGCCCCCAATGTGCGCCTTTTTTACTCGAGGGACCATGGCCAGGAAATGAGACTCGGATCTGAGGGAATGGGTCGGGCGATAGAAGGCTAGCCTCTTCTGGAGATATTTCGCTCCCGTGGAATGAAGAGCCTTGTGGGCCAAGGTCAAGGCCTTAAAGACTATTCGCTTCCGGACAGGCAGCCAATGAAGTGACTGCAGGAGGCCGGAAGCTCTGACTCGCCTGTGGAGGCCAAAAATGGCCTGTGCTGCCGAGTTCTGGACCACCTGCAGCCGTTGCAGAAGATACTCCGGCAGGCCGAGATAAAGGACGTTGGAGTAGTCCAGTCTCGAGCCAATTAAGGCCTGGACCGTAATCTTCCTATGATCTTCCGGAAGCATCGGTAGAAACTTGCGGAGCATCTTCAGGAGGCCAAAACATGTACCTGTAAGGCCCAAGATCTATGATCTCAGCGTCAGACCATTGTCGATCTTGATCCCCAGATTCCTGGCTAACTGGGAAGAGCCTGCTGGGGGAAACATGTTGGCAGGCCAACATTCCTGCCAGTCTGGATCCGACCGGCAGCTAAAGAAGAGTACCTCAGATTTATCCGAGTTGCACTTGAGGCTGTTGAACTGGAACCAGTAAAAAACAGCCTCAAGGTACCCACGAATACTCTCTCCATCAAAATCTGCTCCTTTCCCACACGTAAAGAAGAGCTGGGTATCATCGGCATAGGAAACGATCTGGTCCCAAACGTCTCCACCAGTGCCGCAAGGGGGGTCATGAAGATGTTAAAAAGAGTCGGGCTCAGTACTGAGCCCTGCGGGACTCCGACTCCCAGTGGTGGCATCACGGCAGAGCAAGTGGGGGCCCAGACCGTTTGTCGGCGGCCAGCCAAAAAAGATCTAAACCAGCTGAGCACCGTCCCCCTCAGACCGATCTCATGAAGTCTGACGAGGAGACCCTCATGGGGGACGGTGTCGAAGGCCGCCGACAAATCAAGCATCACAAGCATAGCTTTGCCTCCTGAATCCAGAACCTCCTTGATTGCCTCCGACACTTCCAAAAGCGCCGTTTTGGTGCTTAAGTTGGTACGGAAGCCGAATTGGGTGGAATGCAGCAAATTGTTGGATTCTAAAAAGCTGAAGAGCACGATATGTACATGCTTACCCAAGATCTTAGCAAAAGCGGGCAGGAGAGAGATGGGCCTGTAGTTGGAAAAAGCCTCAGGGTCTAAGCCGGGCTTCTTGAGTAGAGGAATGATCATCGCCTGCTTCCAGGCCTGCGGAACCACCCCCCCGCTCAAGGAGAATTTAAGAATGGGGTTCACCAAAGGATTAATGACTTCTGCCACTTTCGCTAGAAATTTGGTGGGGCACGGGTCAAGGGGCGATCCAGATTTAAGTTTAGCCATAAGTTCCAGAGATGAGGAAACAGAGAGTGGCGGGAAGTCCGCCAGAACCGGCTCTGAACAGGCTGTTAAATTTGATCCACCCATGGTGCTGGGAGATAATCCAGCCATCCTCAGGGGGAAAGAATCCTGGATCAATTTAATCTTCGTAGTAAAAAAATTGGCAAAGGCGCTTACCCATGGCTCCGAAGGAGCTGACTGGGTCGCAATAGTGCGTGGGGCCGTAAATTCCCTCACAACAGTGAAGATCTCTTTGCTCGATTTAGAGGCAGTCTCAATCCTTTTTGCAAAGTAACCTTTTTTTTCAAGGAGGATGTCGCGATGGTAGGCTTTAACAGACATCCTGTAGGCAAACTTGGCCGTGGAATCATACTGTGAGCGCCAGGCCCTCTCTGCCACCTTGCACTGCCGTCGCGAAGCCGCCAGTGCTTCAGTAAACCAAGGGGCAGAAACCCGTTTAGCTGTTTTACAGGGGGCAGTCACAGGGGCAAGATCATCCAGCCTCTTCGTTAGCCAAGCTTGCAAAGACTCTAAATCCCTTTCTAGTTCTCCTGTCATGGGACAGGGATGATCTAAACATGCCTGTGCCAGCATGTCCGGAGTCACCCGATGGTATGCCCTGGGCGCTTGACATGGCTGCCGAGAGGCGGTACTGGATGGTTTTATAGTCCCAAACATATGAAATTTGACCAGCCTGTGATCCGACCAGAGCACCGGCAGAGGAGTCAGCATCTCTATAGAAGTAGTGGAAAAGACCTGATCCAGGGTATGGCCTTTTTCATGCGTTGAACAAGAAAGATAGGGAGAGAGGCCTAGAGGAGCCATGACATCAAGCATTTTAATTGTGTCTGGGTCCAAACCATCCTCCATATGGAAATTGAAGTCCCCGGCCAGCACACAGTGCTCAGATCTCAATTCCAGTGCGGAGACTACCAACTGGAGATCTTCAAAGAAGGGGCCTACCGATCCCGGGGGACTATAAACAAGAAGCCCTTTAAAAGACTTTCTGCTCTTGTACCTGTGCTATTGGCTGTAGTACTATTAGAAAAGATATCAGCTAATGTGTCATCTAGGGTGGTATCATCTAAAATGGTCAGGGGCATGTTTTTAGAACCAACCTCTTCTTTTTCTGACTCATCCCCAGGAATTTCCCTTGCTGCCTCTTTACTACTATCATCACTAATACCCCCCGCATTTGCTGCTTTTACCTTCTTAGCAGTGGAGTTATTTTTGTTAATACGCTTATTTTTAGGGTTTGCCCCCTCCCTTTTACCTCTCGTTTGACTGTTACTACTCTGAGTACAAGCGATATTATGGACCTCCGCGTGTGTCTGCAAGGAAATAGATTTATTTACGGTGTTTTCAGGACTACGTGCTGTGGAAATTTGGCCCATGGACGACCTCTTAGCAAACGCTAGGTCTTGAGATACCCTTCTCTCCATGAGCACAATTCCTTGGTCTATCAATGTGTTTGTGCGTACTATAAAGTCGTGAAGTGTTCCCGTCAACTTTGCTCCCCCTGCCGCAGCAGTGAAGTAGTGTGGCTCACTGGTTAGAGGCGGCAGACCCGAGAGCAGAGGACGGCCCGGGACCAGGGTTCGATTCCCGGCGCGGCAGGTTTCTGGACCAGGGTCAGCGGACTCGATAATTCTCTCGCCTCGGTGCCCACTCTGATCAGCGATCACACTCGGCAACTCTGGGCATTAGCTTGCCTCATCTTCACTAACGGCCCCACCAGACCGCCGGGGATGCCTGGTCTCACCCTGGAGATACCCATTAAGGGACCATCTCTCAGGGAAGCCAGGAAGGGTTTCGCAGCGGTCGAAGCGCCTTGGGACCCTCCGGGTAAGTAGTGCGCTATATAAATGCCTATACATACATACATACATACAGCCTTACTTCTAGTTTCACGTGCCATTTTTATGGGCTGCAGATGTCAGGGTTCACAGAAGTGTAAGATTAAAGAGCTACATTATAAAAAGGCTATTTTTGGAGCATGTACAGAATAGGTGCGGTTGGCAGAGCCTATATTCAATCAACGTGATATGCACCAAAATATATGCAATTAGCTGATATAGACTAAAGGGTCCTAAATGGGATCCACAGTTCAAGTGTGACGATTATATTCTTAGACAGTATCAAGGACTCCCAAGGAATACAGTAAAAGTGCAGTGCAAAAAGAAGGGTTGCTTACAGTTCAGTAGTCCGCAGCTGAAATAACAACCAGGGTCTGTGGCCCAGCCCAGTCACTTCAGGCCACTGAGGGCCTAAGAGGGCCCGCCCTTTGCCCAGGTTTAGCCCCGCGTGCTCCAGCGCGCTCCCGCGTGCTCCAGCGCGCTCCCGCGTCGCGGGGGCTGAAAGGTCTTTAATGCGCCTCCGGGCGCTCTGATGACGGCGTCTGTGTGTGCCGCCGCAAGGGATGCCGGTATAGCGAGTCCTCCGCTCGGCGGCCACTAGCGTGGAAAAAGCGGCGGCGGGAGGACTCGCGGAGCAGGCAGCAGCTATGGGCCACAAAAGGCAAAGTCAGTATGGCCGGTATCCAGTGTCCTGTGTCCTGGCAAGTAAGGGGAGCCCGCTTCTGCTGGGCCTGTGTGCGCCGCCGCCAGGGATGCTGGTATAGCGAGTCCTCCGCTCGGCGGCCACTAGTGTGGAAAAAGCGGCAGTGGGAGGACTCGCGGAGCAGGCAGCAGCTATGGGCCACAAAAGGCAAAGTCAATATGGCCGGTATCCAGTGTCCTGTGTCCTGGCAGGTAAGGGGAGCCCGCTTCTGCCGGGCCTGGAAGGTCTTTTATGCGCCTCCGGGCGCTCTGATGATGGCGTCTGTGTGCGCCGCCGCAAGGGATGCCGGTATAGCGAGTCCTCCGCTCGGCGGCCGCAAGATGGAAAAAGCGGCGGCGGGAGGACTCGCGGAGCAGGCAGCAACTATGGGCCACAAAAGGCAAAGTCAGTATGGCCGGTATCCAGTGTACTGTGTCCTGGCAGGTAAGGGGAGCCCGCTTCTGCCGGGCCTGGAAGGTCTTTTATGCGCCTCCGGGCGCTCTGATGATGGCGTCTGTGTGCGCCGCCGCAAGGGATGCCGGTATAGCGAGTCCTCCGCTCGGCGGCCGCTAGCGTGGAAAAAACGGCGGCGGGAGGACTCGCGGAGCAGGCAGCAACTATGGGCCAAAAAAGGCAAAGTCAGTATGGCCGGTATCCAGTGTCCTGTGTCCTGGCAGGTAAGGGGAGCCTAATGATTAATTTATTAAAACTAAATTACTTTCAACCCTCTTCCTCAACAAAAACCAAAACAGACACCTAGAAATATTTACACAATTTCCGTAACTAATTTCACATTAATAAATAATAACAATTAACAAATTATCATTAATTATTTAAAAAAAAATCTTCCCAACATTTACACCTATAAACCCCACAACTCACACATCACAATTATTCCACAAATAGCATATGTAATATTTTAATAATTAATTAGCACTAATTAACAATTAATTATAAATATTTAACCTCCCACCATATTCCCCTATAAATGACACCACCAATGTAAAACATGACACAATTAGCATAATTAATTAACAATGAGTTAATTAATAAATTACAATTAACAAGCAAAATAAAAACAATTAATAATAAATGAATTCACACAAATAACAGTATAAAATAACATTAAATACATATTATAAATATTGAAAAATATAAATAAATTACTTCCCACCCTACTCCCCTATCAACCCACAACCCACTCCTAAAAAATGACACAACTAACATAGTTACCAGTTAATTAATAATCATTAGGAACCAATTAATAAATAATTAATATTAAATTAATGATCACAAATAATATGAAATATGAAATACATAAATATTAATTAATACAAAATATGAATGAATAAATTCTAATTAAATTACTTCCCACCCTATTCAATTATAAACCCACAACCCGCTATGGAACTAAAACGCAAAATTGAATTAAAATTACATTAATAACTTCAAAAAATGATTAATACATTTATTATATTTAAATTACTTTCCACCCTATTCCACTATAAACCCACAACCCACTACAGAATTAAAACACAATGTACTTAAAGAAAAATTAATAATTCTAAAAATGTAACAAATATATTAAAAAACAAATGCAATAGTTAGACAAAAAAAGAACACATACATTTAAAATATCTACTAAAATACATATCACTAACTAAAAAAACTATATTTTTAATAAATATATTTTTGCAAACAATATTAATGACTTCGATATTACTTACCTAAGACTCGATATTCTTGTCCACGATATTCTGACAGTCGATATTTTTATCACAATATTTTGCACTCAAAATTAGTGCAAGTTGACATTAAAAACTTGATATTCTGACTTTTCCTGGCCCATTATCATTTAATGGAAAATTCTCTATTGCCATTGCATCTAACAAGAAAGTTTCTCTTTGGTTCAATCGCAAACTCCAATATCAAAAATGTATTTCTTTTTGGAATTTATGGATTGTTGCTGGTATTTTCTTTGGTGCTGATATATGTTAAGGTGATATGTGTTATTCATTTGATGATCCTCAAGCTAAATATAATTAAACTCCATCTGCTTGCATGCCAATTGCACACAATAAACAAATATTAGCTCATTTTGCTGCAGGCAAGGGCGGGGAACATGGCGGCTGGTTGAACATACCAGTCTTGAGCTTCGAGGCTTCTCTCTGATGATACACTTGGCGGCTTGATTTATGGCGCCCGGCAGAGGTCCCAGAAGCCTAGGAGGTGGGGTGGGTTTGGTATCTCCATTCCGAAACCGGCTGATGCTGGTTAGGGTGCGTCCTACACCACTGAACTTCTCCCCAACTGGGCTGGGGGCAAGGAGTCCGGTGCTTCCCCCAAACACGCGGTGGCCGGAGGGACTAGCAAAACGTACAATAAGAGGTCAGTGCCAGCAAGGGAGAGGGACCAAGTAGAGCGAACAGTGAAAACCTGCTAAATATTTAAAATAGATATGCCCTACAAAATAAGAATATCAGTCTAGTTGAAGGTTCCTCACAACCCTAGTGCCCTGCATGGGAGGAGAAAATAGAGTGTAGGCAGTGAAGTAGGAAAATAGGGGACGTGAGTACATTGACTAAACATACCGACCATACCTCCTTGTCAACCCCAGTCCCATCTAAAGCAAAGGAACCTTCAGCTTTAGCTAATGAAAAAGCTGAGTGAGTCAAAATAACCCCTTCATTAGGAACCTTCTTCAAGGTACAGGCCAAAGGGTCTGACACAATACATTTTCTCTCAGCTACTTTTGGTGAGTTAAATAAGATTATTGACAAAAAAGTATAACCATCATGGATATGGATACTGACATACAAGAGTAACAGAGGCTATTTTTGCAGACATCAAGGCAACTAACAGATATCGGGTGCTAGAAGACAGCGCAGAAAACACTCCACTGGGGCAATCCCAGGACAAACTTCCTTCTGTTGCGAGGGATAATCTCAGCATAAATAAAGATAGTGAGCAGAAGCAGGGTCTGGCAGAGTTACTGGACACCTTCACAGCAGAAATTAGAAGTAAGTTTGCAATATCCGAGAGAAACCAAGGCAAAATTCAAGAAGCCTACGAGATTCTCCATAACTAAAAGAATTTGTGCAATGGGAGCCTCAGAGGCTCCTAATAAAGAGGCGGAGGATAATCAAGAGGAAATTCGAACACTAAAAAACGGGAAGAAGAGAATGCTGGACAAAATTGTGTTGTTGGAGAATAATGCTAGACGGAACAATATTTCAGTACACAATATTCCAGAGGGCCTAGAAGGAGAGATATTAAGGGTTTCATTATAAGTCTATTCAAGGACAGTTTTCCCTCTATAGATCCTGCAGAGCTCGAGGCACACATTCAGAGGTTCCACTGAGACCCTTTCTTGTAGAATCTAAACAGAAAGTATCCAAGGAAAAATTTGACTAACTTTAAAACATACATTTTGAAAAAACAAGGCCTATCTGAGGCCCTTTAGGCAGGAGCTTTCACTAAAGTGCACTGGTTATTTCAAGTTTGATCTGATATTTCAAAGATCACAAAGGATAGACTGTGGGAGCTGGGGGAATTTTATACCAGAGTTAAGATCATTAGTTGCCACTGCTCAAATAATATCCGGTTCTACTGAAAATCACGTGGAACTACAAGATGCATAGTATCAGGTATCCAAAAGTGCAGGAATTTTTGTTGAACAGGTAGGGGCACAGCAGAAGCATAAATGATAAATGCTGGAGGAAGCAGAGAGCTCCAATGGGTATCAGAACAAATATACCTGATTTTTGTTTAGGTGAGGGTTCCACAAGGTGGGTTGGATTCACTTAACAATGCACAAAGGTTAGGAATTCACTGGGTGGGGTACAGATGGGAAAAATGTAGAAAAAAAGTAAAAGTTCTTAATCACAGGAATCTAGGGTCAAGAGGTGGCAATACGAGTTAAGTCGAAGGAAGCCTTTTTGTCTAGGATGCCTGAACCATTGAATTGTGTCTCACTTAAAGTGTTAACATGGAATGTAAAAGGGCTTAGAGTAGCCAGGAGAAGGAGAAGAGTCCTGCATTACCTGAAACAGGCTAACTATGATATCATAATGTTACAACAGACTCATTTAATGCGGGACAAGCAGAAGGACACCCTAGCTAAACAGAAGTGGATTGAGTAGTCGATTTATACTAATCAATCATACTGCCCTAAGGGAGTAGTCGTATTCAATAAAAAAATACATTAACCACATTATAGGGGATTGTAAAGTAGATGCCGGGGGTGCTGGATCATAGTTCACATAAAAATACAGCGCATGTGGTATACCTTGGCAGGGTATTAAGGCCCAAACACTGACGATACCGTGCCCCTGCAAGCTCTATTCTGTCCACTTTTGGAGGTTAATGTGCCGATAAAATTGGGAGGAGACTTTAACATGCTATTGAACCCAAGTTCAGATAAATCCTCCAAAGGGAAATTAATTAACTCACCAAAAATGAAAAGATACATCAAGACAATGATGGAAGACTTCGGGTAATTGATATATGGCGAGCTAAGAACAGGGTGGCAAGTGCAAATCAATGTTTTACCTTCTCAATAAAAGCATGGACATGCCTCTGGAATTGATTCATTTTTGGTCAATACAAGACTGGTCAGTAGAGTCAAAAAGGGTGAAACATATTCCCAAGCACCTTTCTGATCACTCTACGGTTTACTTAGAGTTACAACTAGAGAAGGGCTCAGCCCATAGCAGGTGGACATTCAATAGAACTTTATTACTGAATTCAACAGTAAACACTTAGTTGAAAAGAGACACAGTGTAATTTTTTTAACTAAACAACACTTCAGCTTCAAAATATATACTATGGGATGCATACAAGGCATACATCAGGGTTCGTATAATAAGCCTTGCAGCCAAAAAACATAAGAAGACAAGATATAAGAAAAAACATCTGGAAGATAACATCATAAGGGTTTTGAGAGAGAAAGACTTGCAACAAGAAGACCAGGATCAGACTATGGAAGATAACATAATCAAAGGTGTTAGTAAATTATCTAAACAGTGTACTGCAAAAGAAATGGGAGGGCAGTAAACAAGCTCATTATGAATATGGGGAAGGATGTGGGAAGCTCCTTGTCTGGAAGGCAGGAACAGAATGTACAAAAAATACAATTAAAGAGGTAGTATCTAATGAAACTGGAATGTGCTGTACAGAGAGTTCAGAAGTAGAACGAGCATTTATGGATATCTTTCAAGAGTTATACACAGAAGATCTTTCAGTCTCTCAGTCACATTTAATGGATTATCTTAATGGTAGAGACCTGCCCTCACTCAATGATGATCTAACACGGTGTCTTAATCAGAGAATTCGCCCAGAGGAAGTTAAGGTGGCAATCAACAAGTTGAAAAGCAGTTTCGCTTCTGGGTTGAATGACATACCTAATGAGTTTTATAAAATGCTTTCCGATGAACTCACTCCTCTTTTGGTCGAGCTGATAGGTGGAATATTCTCAGAGGACCAGCCTTGCCAGAAGTCTTGGGATGAAGAGGCTGTTAGCTTAATTTTGAAACCAAAAAAAGACCCTAAACACTGTGACCGATTTCCTTATTTAATTGTGGATTTAAAACCTATACGCACATTCTAGTAAAGAGGTTAGAGCAAGTAATTGAAATTGTGGTTCAAGAAGATCAGAAAGGCTTCATCAAAGGCTGACAGCTGCATGCCTTAACTCATGAGTTAATTGGCATAATCGATTTGGCTAGTCTGAATAAACTACCTTTATCTATCCTCACATTTGATGCCGTAAAGGCCTATAACAGTAAGCTGGCCTTTGTTACTTCAAACTATCCATAACTTTGGTCTGGGTGAAAAAATCAATATACAGGAAGCCAACAGCAAGGATAATAGTTAATGGGTATCTGACTAAGCGAATCAAAATAGAGAATGGGACAAGGCAGGGGTGCCCCTTAACGCCTTTGCTCTTTGATCTAGATATTGAACCATTAGCAAATAAAATCAGAGCAAATCAGGAAATTCTGCCATTTGAGTGTAATGGGTTGGCAAAAAAATGGCTTTATACGCTGATGATTTGCTGTTTTTTACAAGGGATTTCATGGGCTCTTTCTCCATGTTAGGACACATTTTACTTGACTTTGGGAAAGTCTCCTGCTATCAAATCAGCCAACAAAAAACGAGATCATGTCTTGGAATGCACAACTAAATAATCCAATTATAAAACAAGAAATAAGATATGAAATGAAATGAAATGAAATGAAATGAAAGAGACATTTATAAAGCGCATGGCTACCCGTAGGTCTCCCAGCGCTAAGAAGAGAGCGTACAGGTAAGAACTGATTATCTGGCTGGGAATAGATGGGTCTTCAACATTTTTCAAAAAGAAAGATGATCTTTTGTCAACCGAATATGTTCCGGAAGGTCATTCCATTTCTTGGAGGCAACATAAGAGAAACGTCGTCCTCCACTTCTGGCCCTCTTGATTTTTGGTACTATGGCCATACGTTTACTTTCAGACCTGAGAGCTCTTTTAGGACAATATGGGGAGACCATCTGATTAAGTATTGGTGGACCATTAGAAGTTAGAATCTTGTGCGTAATGCAGAGAGATTTAAATGGAATTCTCTCAGCAATTGGGAGCCAGTGGAGATGATTCAACACTTTCCTCACTGATTCTCTCAGAGGAATATGCAGAAGCATTCTTGCTGCACAATTCTGAACCTTCTGAAGAAGGTTTATCGTGTACTGAAGAGCTCCAAGATAAAGCGTATTTGCATAGTCCAGGCGTGACATTATAACCGCCTGGAGAAGCAGCTTCTTCGCATAGAAGGGTAAAAGAGGAAGAATTTTTCTCACCATTCTAATCATTCCAAAGCAGCACCCTGCCACTTTCTTTGCCTGGAGCCTCATGTTAAGTTTATCATCAAGCCAAACACCTAGACTCTTTATATGTTCTTTGGGTGTGGGCAAATTCCCCATGCAGTTGGGCCAGTTGAATGCCAGACCAGGTTGCCAAGTTTTGCCCACTATCATAAGGTCCGTTTTTTCTCCATTCAATTGTAGGAAGGAGCCTTTCATTCAGGCTGAGATTTCCTCAAGGAACCTAGGGAGATGGTGCACACTATCTCCCGATTGATTAAGGGATACAATTAATTATGTATCATCGGCATACGTCACTATTTGTATGCCAAATGGTTCCACAATTTTTGCCAAGGGGTGCATATAAACGTTGAAAAGAGTAGGGCTCAATGAAGAACCCTGTGGCACTCCACATTTCAATTGCATGATCTTAGAAATTGTATAGTTTTCGAAGACCTGAAAAGATCAATCCTCCAGGAAAGATGTTAACCACCTCAGTGTGGTTCCTGTCACCCCCAATTCTTGACATCTGGAAATAAGAAGTTGGTGGTTGACGGTATCAAAGGCCGCACTGAGGTCTAGGAGGATTATTGCTGCTGATCCACCTGCATCCATAATTTTTCTCGTCTCTTCAACTACAACCACCAGACAAGTTTCCATGCCCTGATGGGGTCTAAAACCTGTCTGTGTTGAGTGAAGGCGATCATTGTCCTCAAGATATGATGACAAAATAGAGTTTACATGTTTCTCAGCCAGTTTTGGTATTCCAGGTAATAATGAGATAGGGCGATAATTTGCCAATATCTCCGGATCAGATCCTTCCTTTTTGAGCAAAGCTCTTACCATGGCTTTTTTTCCACTGAGCAGGTACCTTCCCAACTTCCAATGACATGTTGATAAGTGCAACAATAGTGGGGGCTACTTCTATAGATACCTTATTCAAAATGGTCGGAGGAGCCATATCTTTTGGGGAGCCTGATTTTAATTTGTTCAGTAGAGATCAGAGGTGGGAAGGATTTGAGACTAGATTGTAAAGGGTCTCTTATTTTTGCGTATCTGTATCCCAAGATATCTTGGGATACAGGTGATACAGGGCCTTTATAAAATGGCCCAGATCACCCTGGATAAAAAAAAATGAGCCAGACTAGAGCTCTGTTAAGGTCTTGGGGTTGTCTTCCACTCTCATTGCTAGGTAGATCCACTTTAGTGAAAATGTCAATCTTGCCAAAATGTACCTTTATTTTTAACACAATCTCTCTATTATTTAATCTAAAGTCCATTAAAAAACTACAAGGAGAAATTACAAGCTTTATTAGGTCTTGTAAGGGAGTGAGGACTGCCTGGAAGAAACATTGAAGATCCAAAACAGAGGGAGGTATTGGAGGGTCCGACCTATGTTTATGTTGTTGGGTTTTTCAGTTAAAAAATTAGAACCCCACTCTTGGCCAAGTCTTCAAGAAATGGCAAAAAACCCTACTGCTACAAAGGTTCTTTGAATTAATGGTTGGGGCCGCGAGTTCGGAATGGCTGTGGTGCACCACGCCACATAGCCAGAGGTGATCCGTGCCTCGCCCCCCTGCAATGATAGATCCTGTTTTGCGTTCGTGCGAGAGGCTGGCGTCTTGGGGCCCGATGTAGGTAAACGGGATTTTCCGATTTCAAAATACCGAGGCGGGCCGAATCGGTATTCTGAAATCGGAAAACGAGATGTAGGAAATAAATACCGACTGAAGACCGATTCGGTCGGCATCGGTAATGAGAATCGGTACGTTCCGATTCAGCTCGGTCCGAATCGGAAAGTACCGAATCGGCCAACAACGAATCGGAAAATACCGAATCGGCTACCACCGAATCGGATATTTCCGATTCGGCGAATACCGATTCGGTAAATGCCGAATCGGTAAAAACCGATTCGGCAATCATAGACCCATGGCGAAAAAGCCCATAGGAATGCATTGCATGACCCGATTCGGCTTTTACCGATTCGGATAATACCGAATCGGATTTTACCGATTCGGATTTTACCGAATCGGTAAAACCAGACTCGGCAATAGGCGATTCAGCCAATGAGGTGGCTCCCCCTCCCCCACCCAAACAGGGAGTGGCAACCCTGGCAGGTGCAGCCAATTAAGAAGTTTCTAGAAGTTTCTGGAAAGCCTGCCTGAGCCCAACACACAGTTAGCAGCAGTGGGAGAAGGAGGTTGCAGACTGAGCAGGAGCAGGAGCAAGAGATTATGGCAGATCAGGCAGGAAGCCAGAAGTCCTCCCAAAAGAGGAAGCCCAAATTCACCACCACAGAACTACAGGTGCTGGTTGAGGAGGTGGTGAGGGTGCACCGCCAGCTCTTTGGCAAGCTGTCCCTCAACGTGCCAGACAGCACCAAGAGGCGATTGTGGGCAGAGATCGCCCAGAAGGTAAATGCTGCTGGAGTCACCCCCAGGTCCATTGAGGAACTCAAGAAAAGGTTCTATGACCTCCGCAGCCTCACCAAGAGGAAGCTGGCCGACCTCCAAAGGCAGGCAGGACTCACCGGAGGAGGCAAGAACCCGGCGCCACCCCTCACCGAGCTGGAGGAAATTGTCTCCAGCACCATCGAGAGGGAGAGCATTGTAGGGATCGGGACCCTGGACAGCACAGCGATGGCCACAGCTACAGGTAAGAAGCATGCGCATCATGACACACCCTACCAGACACCTCCCCATTATACACAATGCATAGGCAAACACCAGCACTGTACTGTCACCAACATACAAGAGACAAGCATCATGGTACATGTAGTCAGCAGGAGTTAGCCAAATATGTCAGTGCAGAATCACAAGACAGGAAACAGTGTGACACGGTGTAAGGAGATGCAAGGACATGTGGAATGCCATAATTGTACTGACTGTAATACATCGGCACTCAGTTTACAAATGCTTCTTTGTACCTAGGGGCACCATCAGGCGGCACCACTGTGGCAGCAGAGGGAGCTACGACTTCACATACTGCAGTGGCAGGGCCGAGCACCAGCCAGCCTGGCCAGGAGGAGGAGGAAGAGGATGAGGAAGGAGACACCCCAGGGCTTGGAATGGAGGGAGTCCTGGTGATTGATTTCCAGGCAGTGCACTCCCCAGTACTGCCCAGCTCACCCCCCTTGGAATTTTCCCCATCCAACTCCCCAACACGGCAGACCATTCCGCCGACAACATCTCCTGCCACAACCGTGGCCTTGCCACCCGTCCTACCTGTCCTGGGAGCAGGGGCTCCGGGACCGGCCAGCACCACACCACCACCAGTGGCACCCCAGCCCACTCAGCAGGCCGGAGGCAGCAGTGCCAGACGCCGTGCCACCACCACCACCACCACCACCACCACTGCTGCACCAGCACGGGAGGGCAGTGTGTTCCTGGGCCTGGAGGGCCAGATGGTGAAAATCCAGCGCCAACAGGCCAGATCCACCATGGCCTGCCAACGCCAGCTCCTGCAGCACAACCTGCAGATGGGGGAGTTGGTGAAGGGGTCCCAGGCTGTTGTGGACAGCAACAAGGAGGTGGCAGCAGGGTTGGGCAGGCTGACCACTGCCATCACCCACTCCTCTGCCAGGCAGGAGGAGCATGAGGTTGCGCGCAGGAGGGATGCCCGGGTGCTCAACCGGGCCATGGCCCGCCTTGCAGCGGCGACTGCACAGCTGTGCCAGCGTAGCGCAAATCAGGAGTCGGTGCAGAGTCAGCATACTGCAGAGCTGACCAGGGGGATGGCCAAGATCACCACGGCCATGGAGGCCATGTTAATATCGAACGCCGCCTCCAATCCTGCCCTGGACCTGGGTGATGCTGGTGACAGCAGCAGCCGCAGCAGCCCGGCCAGCGCTGCATCAGAGCCAAGAAGGAGCACCAGGCGCTCCGCTGATGCTGCTGGCCATTCGGAGGGGGCCGAGGGACACCCCAGTGGGTCTGGAAAGCGGGCCAAAAAATAGGCTGGCAAGGGGGGGTGATCATACCAGAAGCCTGGACTTTATTTGTTTTGACAGACTCCATTTTTTTATGCACTTCAGTGATGTAACTGTGGTGCATCACTATTAAAAAGTTTATTTTCCAACCAACATTTAGCTGTCTTTGCATCTGTACTCAGTCAGAAATAGTTCTCAGTGATCTCCTCACGTCTGTATCTGCCATCACATGGCGTACACGCCCCAGCTGGCTGTGTCAGTGGCACAGCTTCGTCGTCGTCATAGTCCTCGTAGTCAGACAACTCCACCTCAGTGCCCTTCTTGACCGCAAGGTTGTGTAACATTGCACATACAGCTATGATCTTGCAGCAGGTGATGGGGGTATACTGCCTTGCACCTCCACTCTTGTGCAGGCATCTGAATCTACTTTTCCAGATGCCAAAGGTCCGTTCAACAACATTCCTGGTGCGTATGTGGGCACGGTTATACCTCCTTTGGCTGGGTGTGGAGGGGTTGAGGTAGGGGGTGAGTATGAATGAGCGGAGGGCATATGCACTGTCGCCTGGAAGAGAAAGGGGTCACATTAGACACATGCATACATGTATTACACCTACCTACTATGTGTTATGGGGGTCTGATGATGTGGCTCACCTAGGAGGTATCCTTCTCCAAAATCGCCAGCCATCAGCCGTGCATATATGCCGCTCTGTTGGAATATATAGGAGTCATGGGTACTCCCTGGAAATTTTGCTACCAGGTCTGTGATGGTGCACTTGGCATTGCAGATCACCTGCACGTTGATGGTGTGTGTCGATTTCCGATTGCGGTATATGTATTCGGTGTCCGCTGGTGGGCAAATCGGAATATGCGTGCCATCTATGCAACCGATGACTTGGGGAAAGTGTGCCATCTGGTAGAAGTCCGCTTTGGTTTGTAGCAGTTCTGCGTGGGTTGCAGGGAATGAGATGTATTGGTCCATCCTGTCTATCATGGCGTCAAGGAATATGTGGAAGAACCTTGACAGGCTGCTCTGGCTCACCCCTCCTGCTGCTGCTGCTCCACTTTGATAGCTGCCAGACGCTACCAGGTGTAGGCTGCATAGCACCTGGACGTGCGCAGGGATGGCGTGTGCCCTTGGGGTGTGGTGGTCCAAGTATGGCTTAAGGTCCCTGATGAGCTCAAGTATGGTGTCAGAGTCCAGCCTGTATCTCTGTAGGATCTCAGCCTCAGTGAGCATGAACAGGGTTATCCTCTGTCTGTAGACCTGTTCATTTCTTAGCCATTCCCTCAGTCCTTCCTGCTGTAGCCGTAGCCGCCTCGCAATGACATAGAAAGCTGCCATCCTGCAAGTTGCAATGCATTTTGGGACTGTTTATATGGGTTGGAGTTGGTTACCACCTGATTGCAATCCATGGTAAATACCGAGTGAATTCTACCGATTTTGAGCCGATTTCGGTGTTTCTGTGCCTCCCTACATCTCCCCAACTGTCGGAATCGGGGAATTTCCCGATCGGAGATTTATACGAATCGGCATGTTTTCCGAATCGGATCATGTCCGAATCGGTATTTTTTCCGATTCGGTAGTGGGACCGAATCGGTGATTTTCCGAATCGGTGTCGCTAACGAATCGGTAGTGGGACCGATTCGGTGATTTTCCGATTCGGTGTCGCTAACGAATCGGTAGTGGGACCGATTCGGTGATTTTCCGATTCGGTGTCGCTAACGAATCGGTAGTGGGACCGATTCGGTGATTTTCCGATTCGGTGTCGCTAACGAATCGGTAGTGGGACCGAATCGGTGATTTTCCGATTCGGTGTCACTAACGATTCGGTACATGGACCGATTCGGTCTTTGTAACCGAATCGGTGTTTTTCCGATTCGTTACATATCCGATTTTCGGTATGTACGTATCGGATTCTTTCACATTCGGTACACATTCCGAATCGGTTTTCTATCCGATTCGTTCTGTTTTTGGTCCCCTACATCTCGATGGCTGTTTACCGATCGGTAAGGGCCAAAAATCGGTATTTTCGGCCGATACCGATCGGTAAAGCCCTACCTACATCGGGCCCTTGGTGTTTTTGACCTGCAGTTTCCTCGACAAAGCCTGAGTCTGAGCGGCTATGCTAAACAGAATGCTCCTTCCCTGCTCAGTGATGGAATTCTTTTTTTCCGATTGAGGCTCGTTTAAGACTCAGTAGCGCTCAACTGTTTTGAAGCGCTACGTTCTGCCAGACATTGACCGGAGAGAGAGGGGAGAGAGGCCACAGAGGCTGTGGCTTGATGCATGAACGCTGCTCCTCTAATTCTTTTGGAATTGTGGGAATTGCGGTAATTGAGGCAAATTTGAAAAGAGACCGGCATCTCCTGGATTTAGTCGCCATCGGTCCGGTGGAGGAGAGGTGAGGGCTTTTTTCTGCAGTGGAGGTGTCCGTTTTAATTTGCAATAAAGCCCCTGGAAACTAAACCTTAAAAAACATTGTGGAGAGGCAGCGTGAGGGGAGCTGATCCTCGAGAAAAGGTACGGACAGGGCTGTGACCTTTGTGGGAGGCTGGTGCCAAAGTATATATCGAGACATTCTGAGACATTGCAAGGGGCTTGTGAATATCCTGCATCTATCTTTGCCTGTGCCTCAGCCCTGATTGTACCACCCAGCACTGCTTGCATGTCTCCGAGGGGGAGCGCTTGGTACTTCAAACCTGGAGGAGAACTCTCTTGAAGTACAAATATTACACTCAGTATTGAGATTTGATGTAATAATTAATAGTGCCTCTGGGGGTTTCAACTGCTGAGAAAAGAAAGAGCTGTTATCCGGTTGAGGAAAAATCCCTCTTTATAATAAGGGCAGATTTCCAGATTAAAAAAGAAAAAAAAAATGTTTTTCTTCTAGCCACTGCAATCACAGGAGACTGCTTAGTGAAAAAACTGCAAAATAATATAGTGACCTCATGATTTTGCCCCTTGCTTTAATGGTGGTAACAGCGGCAAGCATCTAGTTGGCATTTTTGTGGGCCCAGCCCAATACCTCGCATGCTATCTACGCGGGAGGCGCCCTCTGAACTTACTTAAATAACAAACTTCTCTTCAGTGCAGCAAAGAGCGATTGAAGTGGAATAATGGGTAAACCACATAATGATGGAGATACGGTTAACAAACCCATCAAAGTTGATGTAGCCGCCCGTCTCAAAGTTAAAACACACCAAGCCTCGGCCTTGGTGAAGAAAGCTGCACGTCAGGCGGCCAAGGATAAGGATAAGAATAGGAGGGACAACGCTGCCTCCCCCATCTTGGACACCACCCTAGAGAGCTCGGAGGACGAGCTCCCCCTCACCTCCACATCCTTGCATAGTGAAGGACAAGTTGGTGTTATAGAGTCAGGGGTCGAATACGCAAAGGATACACCAGAAGTATTGGGATTCCTGGCGGCATCGACAAGTCCAGCTCAAGATGGTCTGAAGAAAGGCATAACAGGTGGAAAAGAATTGAAAGACTTTCCTTAGTCTATAAAGAGAACCACCCCCAAATGTCTAAAGCCACAGTCTTCCATAATTCAAGACACTGCCTGTCGTAAATAATTAATTTACTCTCTTAATTTCTATGCAGGTAAGTACTTAATCAATAATAGCTCAATCAGAATGAAAAAAGACAGAGTCCGTGGTGTTAGAGTTTCTAAGGGTTTTATTCCTCATAAAGGAATGGTCTGATCAGGATATCATGTTCTGACCACCACAGGGGTGTCAGAAAGGATAGAGCGCTTCCGTTTATTAACAATACATAGCTTATATACTTGATTTACACCATAGGAAATAATGTAAGAGGCGTAACAGCTGAGAGAAGACAAGATAACAGTATGCACGTGATACTAGTACATCATCAAGAGGCGTAAACTAGGCGTGAACCAGAGGTGTGTGCTGAAAACGTCACTGATAGGTGACGCAAGTGGGTGGCACCAAGGGGTGGTGCTAACAGAATGTTGCAATGTCAGCAGAAATCGGAAGCTTGGATGCGCGCGCAGCTGCATGACGTGTGATTGACGGGGTGCAGGGGACTTGACATTTACACTGACGGAAAGAGACAGAAGTCTGGCATGTCAGATCAACTTGTACTTCTATCATATCTGATATCTGATGTTTAGGAACTATACTATCTGGGCGGAAAGGTCTCTTAGGGCAAAAGCTGTTCTATGCTAACTGTGGATGCGTGTATAAGCGCCTGAGTGTCTACATGTGAAGCGTGGGGCACGGGGCCTTCCATGGAAGCATGGCAACAGAGGCTATGAATTACTTGCATTGAGACAGGTCGGCCCTTTGGTTCTGCAGCTGGGGAGGATGTTTACAGGATCTAGTAGGCAGGAATGTATTCTCGGGGAGCGGAACAGATAACTCGAAGGTTATAGTCAGTCTTGGCAGAAAGCAGGCTTGAGCTGAGCGCGAGGGGCCGCGCTGAAAGTAGGACAGAGTTCACGGGTACAGAGGCAGCCTGGGCAGAATCAGGAGCCACAAAAGAGGTTCAGATGGCAGGAATTCAGGGCCTACTCTTGCTAGAGCAGGAATACTTGAAAAGTGTACTACAAAGAGACGGTGGCATAGCATACTTAGGAACGGACTACATAATCCATTCAGGGTGGATCTGAAAGAGGACAAGTTAACGTTGGACGCAAATGTATTCGCGTCTTCATAGCTGGCACAGGAGGGAAGTTACATGCACTTTAAGCTGGTACATGGAGTCAGTGGGGTACGCGCTAGGGAACACAACATGACCTAAATTTTAATTTTCCTCATTCCCTCCTTGTTCCCTACGGACCCTTCATGAAATATCGATCCTCATGAATCGATCAGTCTGTTCTTGTAACATTATTTGTTCTTCTTTCTTTCGGTTACGTTTTGAGTGAAAACTGGAATGTTCAATACAAGAAGTGGCACACAGTCCACAAATCGCTGGCCCACACTGCAGGCACAGGCAGCAACTGAATACTAGGACTAGGCCAATGCCTAGGAAGGATAGGATCTTCCATCCCCAAGCTGTTAACGTTGTCCAGAACCAACCGGACCAAGTCCAGGTGCCTGGATTCTGATGTATCTGATTTGCAATTTTATGGAGACGAGTGATAGCTTGATATACAGATGGTGCGTTTTGTGGAATGAAAACACAGCAACTTGACCCGATGACCTTACAGGCTCCACCTCTATCTGCCAAGATGACGTCAATTACAAGACGGTTCTGAAGGACAACAACCCGCATAGCGGACTGCTCTTCTGTTAAGTTACCTAAGGCGGAGGCAGTTTCATGTACTACTGCTTCAAGTGTTCTAGTTAATCTGCGTATTAATTTGCTATTCTGGACAGGTCCTAAAAAGAAAAAGAATCCTTTATTAAAATCGGTGTACTGTTCCCATGCCGTTTCTGTGTAGTCGACAAGTGGGACATCTCTTCTGGGTCTATTCTTTACTAGATTGCTATTTCTATGGTAATCAGGAGGAGCTAGGAAAACAGGTGGCAGAAGGAATGCAATGTAGCAGGTACCATCCCAATCTGGAGGTAGACGTATGTATGCGGTATGACCACAAACAAAGTAAGAATGACTGACAGCTTTGAAGGATGACTTTCCATGATCACTGAATTCGACCACAGTAGTGCATTTACTATGACCTAAGTGTACTGAACCTTTCTTCTTGATACATAATTCACCAGTGACTGGCAGCACTGACATAATAGGTAGAACTGGTGTGGCTTCGGATTCGACAGTAAGAATCATAAGGCTGATTGTGTAATTACCTAATCCATATACTTCATTTTCTAGATCAGTTCCTATTCTAGTGGGGAGTCCCTCCTTATCTGGGTAACAGACGTCTAGTAGGACCAAGTTCAGGTTTCCCCAAACCCAACCCCCATCGAAAACAGCAATATCAGGATCTAAAGAATTAATTATTTTGAACCATGCTCCGCAGGAGCCATTGTGAGAGAACGGGTACGGAAAGAGAGGCAGAGCTCCCTTGTAATTCTGGTAGGGAGGGAGTCGGCCACATATCCAGCAATTTGTAGCATTGTTAGTTTGATGAGAATGATGTAGCATACTAATGAATGTATTGTTGCGCAGCGCAAGTCTGTAGGAAAGCTCGTGTGGAGGTAACTCACTAAAGGTGTGTTCAGCAGAGACATTGTAAGCAGATTGTTCACGCTTGAAAATAGGATAATAGATAGGCAAGAGGATGCTAGTAATGATAATTAAAATACTGAGAATAAACATGATTATTAGTGTCACTATGCAGTGACTACGAAGTGATTTACAATATGTACGTTTCTTTGCTTCTCTCTCTCTCTCTCTATCTCGATCTAGGGGATACATGTCAGAAACTATTTAACCGATTCACCTAGGGGAGGACTTAAACAATTAAACTGTCTGACTTGCTAGATCGTAATTTCATGCGATATTGTTCTTGAGGAGTCTTTTCTCGTTGCGATTCGGTAAAGTCTTTGGTATCACAGTCTTTGGTGGGGGTGGATGAGTCTGGGTCAGGTTTCAGTCCAGCAAATTTCTTTATATGACTCATGTGTACCCACCCCTTTCTTCCCTCGATTTTCACCGCCGTCCTTGTTGTTAGAAGAACGGTCTTCGGAGACTTCCAGCGGGGCTCCAACGGACTTTTCCTGTCGAAGTTGCGGACGAGGACAACATCACCTGGACGGACGTCTTGTTGCTTTACATCAGTGTTGTCAGGGAAGGCTGCGGCAACCTGTGAACGACATGATTGGAGTGCAGACATCAAGCAGGCAAGGTAATCTGTCAACATATTGGAATCAACATCAGTAATTCTCTTTGGAATGGGCGTCCCCCACATATTCGGCGGTCTTCCAAAGATCACCTCGTACGGGGATAGCCCTGATCTTGAATGGGCAACCATTCTCATATAGAATAGTGCCACTGGCAGGGCGACTATCCAGTCGACCCCTTTATCCTGACATATTTTGGCAAGGCGGATCTTTAATGTCTGGTTATGCCTTTCAACAAGGCCTGCTGCTTCGGGATGTCGGACACAATGGAACTTCCACTGGTATCCTAGTAGTAAGGAAACTTCTTTCATTAAGGCAGACGAGAATGGCTGACCGTTATCTGAGTACACGACACGAGGCAGGCCGTATCGTGGGAAGAATTCACGAACCAACTGTTTGGCAGTGGTCGGAGCAGTGTAATCTGGAACTGGGTATGCTTCGGTCCAGCGGGACAGAGCACAGACAACTACGAGAACATATTTAAATCCTCGACAACGGTCCATCTGGATATAATCCATCTGGAGGACTTCAAAAGGGTAATCGGGAGGATGAAATCCACCTTGCTCTACAGGGACGCTTTTACCTGGATTGAACTGACAACAGATCATGCAAGTACGCACTTTCTGTTTTGCGGCTGCTCGTAAGTGTTTATTATCCCAGAGATTTTGTAAACTGTCTAACATTGCTTTCTCTCCTAGATGTGCAGGACTATGTGCTGTATTTATCATGACTTGAACCATAGAGTCAGGGAGAAACCATGTAGATTTTCCCTTCGTCATCCAACCTTGATCTGTCTGGATCCCTCCTAGTTCGATCCATTTCTTTATTTCTTCTGGAGTAGCATGTGTCTGAATGTCGATGACATCTAGTGTGGGATCCCTGATTGTCATGCAATTTGTCGGTCCTATTGTCTTTGTCATGTCAGTTGTCGGAGTGTGAGTCAGTGCAGTATGTTTTGCTGTCTGGTCTGCCAGGTCGTTACCCTGGGAAACAGAATCTGTGACTTTAGTATGTGCTCTACACTTCATGACGGATATGGCTGAAGGCAGATGTATTGCTTCTAACAGTGCTTGAATGAGAGGACCATGTTGTATCTTTGTACCATGAGAGGTCAGAAAACCTCTTTCTTGCCACAGCATGCCGAAGTCGTGTACGACTCCGAACGCATACCGGGAATCTGTGTATATGTTAACATTTCTGTTCTTGGCTAGAATACAGGCTCGGGTCAGAGCGATGAGCTCTGCCGCTTGAGCAGACAGTGTATCAATACGATGTGTTTCTTTAACTTCTGTTTCAGTGGTCACGGCATACGCGGCCACTAACTCTCCTGTACTTGTTCTCATACATGAACCATCCACATAAAGTGTCAGGTCTGGATTTGTCAATGGAACATCTGTTAAGTCTTGTCGGGGCTTTGTTACTGTATTAATGATCTCTATGCAATTATGCGGAGCTGGATCTGTCATAGCTGTAGGTAACAGTGTTGCTGGGTTCAGGATACTGCAGCGTCTGATTTCTATGTGTGGCTGGAATAATGTCAATTCGTAACCTGTGAGTCGTGCTATAGTCAAGTGTTGAGTCTGGGTTCTGTTTAACAGAACCTCTACAGAATGTGGAACTTGTACTGTTAACTGATGGCCTAAAACGATTGAATCGCTTTGTCTGATTGCTAACGCTGTTGCTGCTACTGACTTTAAACATGCAGGGAGTGCCTGCGCTACTGAATCCAATGTACTTGAAAAATAAGCACAAGGCTTATGTGAACCTGCTTGATCTTGAGTGAGGACAGACAATGTTGTACCATCACGTTCTGTAACAAAAAGTGTAAACGGTTTGCTGTAACATGGTGTCGCTAAAACTGGTGCTTGGCATAAAGCTTTCTTTAATTCCTCAAAGGCTTGTGTGTGTTCCTGAGTCCAAGGGAGGACAGTCGAAGTTGCTGCCTCCTGTGTCGTTAACTGGATGAGTGGTTTAGCTAGAAATGCATATTGAGGAATCCATTGTCTGCAGTACGAGGTGAGGCCTATGAAGGCCCGCACTTCCTTTTGTGTCTGTGGTCGTGGCATATTTACAATTAACTGAATGCGATCGGGAGTGAGCTGTCTCCCCACTTTGGACAGCAAGTGACCCAAGTACACAACTTGCTGAACACAGAATTGTAGCTTCGAAGGAGACACCTTGTGTCCATTGTCTGCCAGAAAATGTAAAACTGTCAATGATGCTTGTTCACATTCGGGCTCACTTCGTGCGGTGATCAGTAGATCATCGACGTATTGCAGTACGGCGGTGTTAACTGGCATTTGAATACAATCTAGTTGTCTTTTCAGTGCTTGACTATAGATGCTGGGGCTTTCTGTAAATCCTTGAGGTGCGCGGGAAAATTTGAAACTTCGTCCATTTAAACTGAATCCGAAGAGATATTGGCTCTCTGGATCAATAGGTACACTGAAGAAAGCGTTCTTGAGATCAATTACGGTAAAGAACGTTGCTTCTGAATCAATAGCAGTCAATAGGGAAGAGATATCGGGGACCACAGGATACTGTGGTACAATACATTTGTTCAGTTCTCGAAGATCAATCACCAGCCGATATACTGGCGGTGCATTGCGGTCTGTACGTTTAAGAATTGGAATGATGGGTGAATTACAGATGTTGGAGTCGGTCTCTACGACCACTCCCTGGGCAATGAGCTCTTCAATGATTTTCAGTAAAGCCACTACAGCATCGGGTGGTAACTTATATTGTCTGATCCTGGGTAAAACAACTCCTGTCTTGAGTGTAACACGATATGGAGTGATATGCATACAACCTACATCAGCTGGGCCTTTTGCCCATAGGTGATCTGGTACATTTTTCAATCTGACATCAAAATCTCGTAAAACATAATGACCCTTGAAATCCCGTAGAAAGAGTCTGACTCCCTCCGGGGAACAGCATATTATAGCTCCTAGAGCCTTCAGTGTTTTAATGCCTAACAGATTTTCGGGGCATGACTTCGTAAGTAACAAGTCTGTAACTCGAGATAATGGACCTACAGCTAATGGTACTGGTTCTGATACTTCATTTACAATAGGCTGTCCTGAAAAACCAAGGGAAACATTCTGTGAGCCTGAGAGGGGTGCCCCTGGGACTTCATTATGGCTAATTGTAGTGCGACTTGCCCCTGTGTCAATTAAAAATTTTCGGTCTTTTCCTAATACGTGACTGTGTACATAAGGACCTTCTTGATCTACAGGAATTTCAATAAGAGGCAAATCACTTTCCCTCCCTAGGCTGTTTCATGTGTAACGTTGATAATCTGGGTATGCCGACTGGGCATACTGGTACATCTGTGGTGATACTTGCCGAGTTGCGGCAATAGGCTGTATCTGGGCATGTTGTGGCTGCGGTAACGCTACTGTCTGTACTGTGTGGGACTGATCATGCTTAGGCTGTTCGTTCTGTGAGGTCTGTTGATGACCCTGTTCATGTCTAGGCGGACGCGGTCTTTCTTTAGTTTTACCTGTCTCGATGTTATGTTTCAGGACTGGACATTCATGTACGTAGTGACCTGGCTGCTTACAATAATTACATGTCCCTTTAACAGGAGCAGCAGAATGATTGGTCTGGGCCCCACCTTTTCTATGACCGTCGGCTGGGACCGTCTGAGCTACTAACATTTTCATTTTCGTGTCTTTCATACGTTTCTGTTCCTGATCTTGTTCTTCTCTAATTCTGTTCTGATGATATTGTAACATTTGTAACATCTGAGATGGCGTATTTGCTTGCCAAGTACTTTCAACTTTGTACACTCTATTTTTGACTAATGGTAGGGCATTCTCTACTAGTTTTGATACAAAAAGGTGCGGATATGACTCGCTACTTGGTTGTAGGCCACTATTTATGATGAAACATTTCTCGAATCTTGAATAAAAGTCACTAGTATCTTCATCTTGTTTCTGTTTACAGGACGAGATTGCGTCCCAATCTTCCTTTCTAGTTGTCAACAATCTTGGCAAAACCTGTACTATTAAACCTGGTAATGCTTTAGTCCTATCCCCAAGGCCCACCCCTGGGACTCGTTTGCTTTCTTCGTCTTCTATTTCTGCCCATGCTATCTTTGACTCTCCCACCTCCCAATCCTTTTCCTTTAATTTCTCGTAAATGCCCGTGGGCAACAGTACTTTTAACATTTTCATAATATCATCATACGTGTAATCTCCCATCAGTAACATATCTTTAAGCTCTCTGTGAAAACCTGCAGGGTCTTTATCATGGCACGGAACTAATTTCTTCATTTCTAACAGTTCTAACTTAGTCAGTGGTGTGTGAACATACACACGTTTCAGGACCTGATCTGTACCCATGACTGGGTGTACTTCTCGTAAAGGGTTCTGACTTTCAATGCCACTACCGCATTGCATGTGGTACGTTTTTCTTTCTGGAGGCGGGGCGGGAACATATTCAGAACTTATGAAGGTGTTATATTTACGTCGTTGTTCTAGAATTATTTGTATTAACTTGGTACTAAAGCCTCTCCATCTATCCATAAGTAGTGCTTCTAATGTTTCGTGTAAGGGACCTGGATCGGAATGATGGTTTCTGAACTTGATGAGGAGGTGCTGAATCATGTATACACCTGCTATTTTCTGCTCTTCCGGGGAAAGGTTCAAGAATGTCTGTACTAACGTGTCATCATTATACATGTCTGGGTTTTCGGCCCATAACACAGCTGACCGGGCTAATTCCTGTTCATCCATAGAATTTAGTACATGGTACCCCACTCGGTCTCGAAGCCTTTTATCAGTTTCCTGGAACTGATGTTCAGAAGAATTCGGATTTGTTAAAGCAGAGAGAAAAACTCTCTTGTGTTCTAGACAGATGCCCTTCCTAGGGTAGTTTCCCTTACCTACATACGCTATAGTATCTGTAGACCTTCCTGGTGCTTCATGTTCTTCTTCCCCCTCGGAGGAAGCTTTATCATTCTCTTCCTGGTGTGCAGTCAATACTGCCTTTCTGATTTTCTGGGACATACTGGCTATGCAATTCCCTTTATCATGATTTCCGTTGGCTATATTTTGACCCCACTTGTTTAATGCGTCTAGTTCACTTTGGTCTGTCTCGGGCCTGTCTCGTTCTCTTATTACACAATTTATGAAAAATCGTAATATCTGTGCTTGAACGTCAACTTTCTGTTTATGCATGGCATCTTTGACACTGTCAGGGTCTTTCCCTGTCTGTATAAACTCATATAATCTGTCGAGGCGTTCCTGCATTCCTACATAGCATAGCAAGTTATCGGTGGCAGATCTTAATCGTAATGATGCTAATATCATTAAATCGTCTTTTCCGGGTACTGGATCATATCTACAAACTGACATCTTCTCTTTAAATGCATCAAGCCGGGGTAAGCGGGGAGACTGGAAAGGATTCTGCGTGTCTCTTAAATTTAATCTATGTGTCGGTGGCGGGGTCTGTGGGCCCGCTGTCGCACCTCCTGAGGCGGATGCTTGAGCATTACCTCTCCGCGGAGTCTGGATCTGAGTCTGAATTTGTCGTTTAAGATCAGGTAGAACTGATTTCGGTAGGTCTGTCTTGGGTGTAGGAAGTGGCGGAGCTGGCGGAACTGGGGAAGTCTGTCGGGATACTGGCGGAACATTATCTGGGGGCGCAATGCCACCCCCATCCCTGTCAGTAGGCAGGGCACGAACAGGCAGATTGGTATAAGCTGGTGCTACATCCTCCAGATATGAATTTAGGAATATGTCTTTAGTAGTTTTATGCATTACTTTAGTTTTCGGTGGCTCTGATTGGGCTTCAGATGTGCCATCTGCTGCAAGATACATACCGTTTACAAGATTATTTCGGGCACGGTCTATTTGTTCTGTTTTTACTCGGATCCCTTCAGTAACTAATTCGTTTTCTTGGTCTTTATCTGATTCTTTAAGTCTGTCTTCTCTACGGAGTGCTTTATCAGCACGCTTACGTGATTCCTTACGCCAAAATTCTATGGCGTCCTTCTGAGATTGTCTAGCTTTCTTTTTCCATAATGCTTCTTCTACCCTCATGATGCACTCGGCATCCCACGTTCCGGTAACAGGCCATCTGTGTCTTTCGTCTAGGTGTTTGGTATAATCGGCCCATAAGTCTAGATATAATATGGCATCTATGCCATGTTTCTGATACATAAAATTGCCTGGAGTGTCCCTAGGGGGAATAGGAATTTCTTCCTCCAGTAACCCTTTCCTGGTTCCTATCTGTTTTAACTTGTTGAGAAACGGCATCTTGCTTACTTATTTACGGAATGCTAGATCCTTATTCCTTAATACTCTTGACAGCTAGTTTATACGAGAAACACAATAATACACGTTTAAACAGTCACATTCATACCACAACATTAATCACGTAAAAACATTGAAGACATAGATGACTACCCCCCCATACTGGATGTACTGCTCAACAGTACGGATACACTGGTGTAACAGTGCAGAAATTCGGAATACTCTATATACTGCTAAACAGTACAGATACACTGCCTAAAAACAGTGCAGACCGGACTTGCGTACCCAAACCCGTCTAGATACGACCCAGCAACGGTACTCACCGGGAAGCACGGAAACAGAAGGCCTCGGAAAACTCGACTGGACTCGACTCGGAACTTCGGAAAACTTCGGAAAATTTCGGAAAACTTCGGAAAACTTCGGAAAACTGGTGGGCCTCTTCACACCTCGGACCTTGCTTCTTTCGGCTAGGCTCTGGTCGGGATCCTCCGCACTCCTCACCGCCTCGTCTGGGCACTGATCGCAGTCTTCGTCACCTCCGTGGGTCAGAGGGAGATGCAGGAAATCCTGCCAGTACACGTGTGTTCCATCTAACTGATGGCAGGGGACATAGCTTGCAACGCGCCAACCGGCGTGTGAGGTGGGGGAGGGGTCCCTATTCGGGCGCCAAAATGTCGTAAATAATTAATTTACTCTCTTAATTTCTATGCAGGTAAGTACTTAATCAATAATAGCTCAATCAGAATGAAAAAAGACAGAGTCCGTGGTGTTAGAGTTTCTAAGGGTTTTATTCCTCATAAAGGAATGGTCTGATCAGGATATCATGTTCTGACCACCACAGGGGTGTCAGAAAGGATAGAGCGCTTCCGTTTATTAACAATACATAGCTTATATACTTGATTTACACCATAGGAAATAATGTAAGAGGCGTAACAGCTGAGAGAAGACAAGATAACAGTATGCACGTGATACTAGTACATCATCAAGAGGCGTAAACTAGGCGTGAACCAGAGGTGTGTGCTGAAAACGTCACTGATAGGTGACGCAAGTGGGTGGCACCAAGGGGTGGTGCTAACAGAATGTTGCAATGTCAGCAGAAATCGGAAGCTTGGATGCGCGCGCAGCTGCATGACGTGTGATTGACGGGGTGCAGGGGACTTGACATTTACACTGACGGAAAGAGACAGAAGTCTGGCATGTCAGATCAACTTGTACTTCTATCATATCTGATATCTGATGTTTAGGAACTATACTATCTGGGCGGAAAGGTCTCTTAGGGCAAAAGCTGTTCTATGCTAACTGTGGATGCGTGTATAAGCGCCTGAGTGTCTACATGTGAAGCGTGGGGCACGGGGCCTTCCATGGAAGCATGGCAACAGAGGCTATGAATTACTTGCATTGAGACAGGTCGGCCCTTTGGTTCTGCAGCTGGGGAGGATGTTTACAGGATCTAGTAGGCAGGAATGTATTCTCGGGGAGCGGAACAGATAACTCGAAGGTTATAGTCAGTCTTGGCAGAAAGCAGGCTTGAGCTGAGCGCGAGGGGCCGCGCTGAAAGTAGGACAGAGTTCACGGGTACAGAGGCAGCCTGGGCAGAATCAGGAGCCACAAAAGAGGTTCAGATGGCAGGAATTCAGGGCCTACTCTTGCTAGAGCAGGAATACTTGAAAAGTGTACTACAAAGAGACGGTGGCATAGCATACTTAGGAACGGACTACATAATCCATTCAGGGTGGATCTGAAAGAGGACAAGTTAACGTTGGACGCAAATGTATTCGCGTCTTCATAGCTGGCACAGGAGGGAAGTTACATGCACTTTAAGCTGGTACATGGAGTCGGTGGGGTACGCGCTAGGGAACACAACATGACCTAAATTTTAATTTTCCTTTGCATGACAATCAGGGATCCCACACTAGATGTCATCGACATTCAGACACATGCTACTCCAGAAGAAATAAAGAAATGGATCGAACTAGGAGGGATCCAGACAGATCAAGGTTGGATGACGAAGGGAAAATCTACATGGTTTCTCCCTGACTCTATGGTTCAAGTCATGATAAATACAGCACATAGTCCTGCACATCTAGGAGAGAAAGCAATGTTAGACAGTTTACAAAATCTCTGGGATAATAAACACTTACGAGCAGCCGCAAAACAGAAAGTGCGTACTTGCATGATCTGTTGTCAGTTCAATCCAGGTAAAAGCGTCCCTGTAGAGCAAGGTGGATTTCATCCTCCCGATTACCCTTTTGAAGTCCTCCAGATGGATTATATCCAGATGGACCGTTGTCGAGGATTTAAATATGTTCTCGTAGTTGTCTGTGCTCTGTCCCGCTGGACCGAAGCATACCCAGTTCCAGATTACACTGCTCCGACCACTGCCAAACAGTTGGTTCGTGAATTCTTCCCACGATACGGCCTGCCTCGTGTCGTGTACTCAGATAACGGTCAGCCATTCTCGTCTGCCTTAATGAAAGAAGTTTCCTTACTACTAGGATACCAGTGGAAGTTCCATTGTGTCCGACATCCCGAAGCAGCAGGCCTTGTTGAAAGGCATAACCAGACATTAAAGATCCGCCTTGCCAAAATATGTCAGGATAAAGGGGTCGACTGGATAGTCGCCCTGCCAGTGGCACTATTCTATATGAGAATGGTTGCCCATTCAAGATCAGGGCTATCCCCGTACGAGGTGATCTTTGGAAGACCGCCGAATATGTGGGGGACGCCCATTCCAAAGAGAATTACTGATGTTGATTCCAATATGTTGACAGATTACCTTGCCTGCTTGATGTCTGCACTCCAATCATGTCGTTCACAGGTTGCCGCAGCCTTCCCTGACAACACTGATGTAAAGCAACAAGACGTCCGTCCAGGTGATGTTGTCCTCGTCCGCAACTTCGACAGGAAAAGTCCGTTGGAGCCCCGCTGGAAGTCTCCGAAGACCGTTCTTCTAACAACAAGGACGGCGGTGAAAATCGAGGGAAGAAAGGGGTGGGTACACATGAGTCATATAAAGAAATTTGCTGGACTGAAACCTGACCCAGACTCATCCACCCCCACCAAAGACTGTGATACCAAAGACTTTACCGAATCGCAACGAGAAAAGACTCCTCAAGAACAATATCGCATGAAATTACGATCTAGCAAGTCAGACAGTTTAATTGTTTAAGTCCTCCCCTAGGTGAATCGGTTAAATAGTTTCTGACATGTATCCCCTAGATCGAGATAGAGAGAGAGAGAGAGAAGCAAAGAAACGTACATATTGTAAATCACTTCGTAGTCACTGCATAGTGACACTAATAATCATGTTTATTCTCAGTATTTTAATTATCATTACTAGCATCCTCTTGCCTATCTATTATCCTATTTTCAAGCGTGAACAATCTGCTTACAATGTCTCTGCTGAACACACCTTTAGTGAGTTACCTCCACACGAGCTTTCCTACAGACTTGCGCTGCGCAACAATACATTCATTAGTATGCTACATCATTCTCATCAAACTAACAATGCTACAAATTGCTGGATATGTGGCCGACTCCCTCCCTACCAGAATTACAAGGGAGCTCTGCCTCTCTTTCCGTACCCGTTCTCTCACAATGGCTCCTGCGGAGCATGGTTCAAAATAATTAATTCTTTAGATCCTGATATTGCTGTTTTCGATGGGGGTTGGGTTTGGGGAAACCTGAACTTGGTCCTACTAGACGTCTGTTACCCAGATAAGGAGGGACTCCCCACTAGAATAGGAACTGATCTAGAAAATGAAGTATATGGATTAGGTAATTACACAATCAGCCTTATGATTCTTACTGTCGAATCCGAAGCCACACCAGTTCTACCTATTATGTCAGTGCTGCCAGTCACTGGTGAATTATGTATCAAGAAGAAAGGTTCAGTACACTTAGGTCATAGTAAATGCACTACTGTGGTCGAATTCAGTGATCATGGAAAGTCATCCTTCAAAGCTGTCAGTCATTCTTACTTTGTTTGTGGTCATACCGCATACATACGTCTACCTCCAGATTGGGATGGTACCTGCTACATTGCATTCCTTCTGCCACCTGTTTTCCTAGCTCCTCCTGATTACCATAGAAATAGCAATCTAGTAAAGAATAGACCCAGAAGAGATGTCCCACTTGTCGACTACACAAAAACGGCATGGGAACAGTACACCGATTTTAATAAAGGATTCTTTTTCTTTTTAGGACCTGTCCAGAATAGCAAATTAATACGCAGATTAACTAGAACACTTGAAGCAGTAGTACATGAAACTGCCTCCGCCTTAGGTAACTTAACAGAAGAGCAGTCCGCTATGCGGGTTGTTGTCCTTCAGAACCGTCTTGTAATTGACGTCATCTTGGCAGATAGAGGTGGAGCCTGTAAGGTCATCGGGTCAAGTTGCTGTGTTTTCATTCCACAAAACGCACCATCTGTATATCAAGCTATCACTCGTCTCCATAAAATTGCAAATCAGATACATCAGAATCCAGGCACCTGGACTTGGTCCGGTTGGTTCTGGACAACGTTAACAGCTTGGGGATGGAAGATCCTATCCTTCCTAGGCATTGGCCTAGTCCTAGTATTCAGTTGCTGCCTGTGCCTGCAGTGTGGGCCAGCGATTTGTGGACTGTGTGCCACTTCTTGTATTGAACATTCCAGTTTTCACTCAAAACGTAACCGAAAGAAAGAAGAACAAATAATGTTACAAGAACAGACTGATCGATTCATGAGGATCGATATTTCATGAAGGGTCCGTAGGGAACAAGGAGGGAATGAGGAAAATTAAAATTTAGGTCATGTTGTGTTCCCTAGCGCGTACCCCACCGACTCCATGTACCAGCTTAAAGTGCATGTAACTTCCCTCCTGTGCCAGCTATGAAGACGCGAATACATTTGCGTCCAACGTTAACTTGTCCTCTTTCAGATCCACCCTGAATGGATTATGTAGTCCGTTCCTAAGTATGCTATGCCACCGTCTCTTTGTAGTACACTTTTCAAGTATTCCTGCTCTAGCAAGAGTAGGCCCTGAATTCCTGCCATCTGAACCTCTTTTGTGGCTCCTGATTCTGCCCAGGCTGCCTCTGTACCCGTGAACTCTGTCCTACTTTCAGCGCGGCCCCTCGCGCTCAGCTCAAGCCTGCTTTCTGCCAAGACTGACTATAACCTTCGAGTTATCTGTTCCGCTCCCCGAGAATACATTCCTGCCTACTAGATCCTGTAAACATCCTCCCCAGCTGCAGAACCAAAGGGCCGACCTGTCTCAATGCAAGTAATTCATAGCCTCTGTTGCCATGCTTCCATGGAAGGCCCCGTGCCCCACGCTTCACATGTAGACACTCAGGCGCTTATACACGCATCCACAGTTAGCATAGAACAGCTTTTGCCCTAAGAGACCTTTCCGCCCAGATAGTATAGTTCCTAAACATCAGATATCAGATATGATAGAAGTACAAGTTGATCTGACATGCCAGACTTCTGTCTCTTTCCGTCAGTGTAAATGTCAAGTCCCCTGCACCCCGTCAATCACACGTCATGCAGCTGCGCGCGCATCCAAGCTTCCGATTTCTGCTGACATTGCAACATTCTGTTAGCACCACCCCTTGGTGCCACCCACTTGCGTCACCTATCAGTGACGTTTTCAGCACACACCTCTGGTTCACGCCTAGTTTACGCCTCTTGATGATGTACTAGTATCACGTGCATACTGTTATCTTGTCTTCTCTCAGCTGTTACGCCTCTTACATTATTTCCTATGGTGTAAATCAAGTATATAAGCTATGTATTGTTAATAAACGGAAGCGCTCTATCCTTTCTGACACCCCTGTGGTGGTCAGAACATGATATCCTGATCAGACCATTCCTTTATGAGGAATAAAACCCTTAGAAACTCTAACACCACGGACTCTGTCTTTTTTCATTCTGATTGAGCTATTATTGATTAAGTACTTACCTGCATAGAAATTAAGAGAGTAAATTAATTATTTACGACATTTTGGAATAAAGCCCCTGGAAACTAAACCTTAAAAAACATTGTGGAGAGGCAGCGTGAGGGGAGCTGATCCTCGAGAAAAGGTACGGACAGGGCTGTGACCTTTGTGGGAGGCTGGTGCCAAAGTATATATCGAGACATTCTGAGACATTGCAAGGGGCTTGTGAATATCCTGCATCTATCTTTGCCTGTGCCTCAGCCCTGATTGTACCACCCAGCACTGCTTGCATGTCTCCGAGGGGGAGCGCTTGGTACTTCAAACCTGGAGGAGAACTCTCTTGAAGTACAAATATTACACTCAGTATTGAGATTTGATGTAATAATTAATAGTGCCTCTGGGGGTTTCAACTGCTGAGAAAAGAAAGAGCTGTTATCCGGTTGAGGAAAAATCCCTCTTTAAAATAAGGGCAGATTTCCAGATTAAAAAAGAAAAAAAAAATGTTTTTCTTCTAGCCACTGCAATCACAGGAGACTGCTTAGTGAAAAAACTGCAAAATAATATAGTGACCTCATGATTTTGCCCCTTGCTTTAATGGTGGTAACAGCGGCAAGCATCTAGTTGGCATTTTTGTGGGCCCAGCCCAATACCTCGCATGCTATCTACGCGGGAGGCGCCCTCTGAACTTACTTAAATAACAAACTTCTCTTCAGTGCAGCAAAGAGCGATTGAAGTGGAATAATGGGTAAACCACATAATGATGGAGATACGGTTAACAAACCCATCAAAGTTGATGTAGCCGCCCGTCTCAAAGTTAAAACACACCAAGCCTCGGCCTTGGTGAAGAAAGCTGCACGTCAGGCGGCCAAGGATAAGGATAAGAATAGGAGGGACAACGCTGCCTCCCCCATCTTGGACACCACCCTAGAGAGCTCGGAGGACGAGCTCCCCCTCACCTCCACATCCTTGCATAGTGAAGGACAAGTTGGTGTTATAGAGTCAGGGGTCGAATACGCAAAGGATACACCAGAAGTATTGGGATTCCTGGCGGCATCGACAAGTCCAGCTCAAGATGGTCTGAAGAAAGGCATAACAGGTGGAAAAGAATTGAAAGACTTTCCTTAGTCTATAAAGAGAACCACCCCCAAATGTCTAAAGCCACAGTCTTCCATAATTCAAGACACTGCCTCCAGGGCATCTAATACTTCATCTCCAGACATAGGACGGATCGTAAAAGCATCAATATCCTCTAGGAATTTGGGATCAGAGCTACATTCTCCTGAAATGAACTGTGTGGAGGTACAGCAGCAACAGACCGATCAGACTCAAGCCCGGTCTCAAATACAAGTGTCGCCGGTATCCCTCACATCTTCAATCCCCCTGATTGATCAAGTAGAAAATGGAGTACCCAATCAGGGTTTACCCTCAGTGCAAGAAATAGCTGATAAAAGAAGAAAGCCCCTGATGGAGACTCCAGTAATTTCGGGGGCACTTCAACCAGTAGTACTACAACGCTTTTTGCAGCCGGTAGCCACAATAATTTCAGACACGACCTCAAGAAGAGTACCATCTGAGGCTCCATCAATTTTACCTGTTCCATTGGTACAGCTGGACTCCAAGGGGGAAGCGCCAATATTGATACTGATATTCTGTGGAAAAATGCTAATCAGAGTTCAGAAAGCGAAGGGAGGTATCAACTAGATATTCGAGATATGTTGAATTTGATCCTCGAGGAGCTACGAGAAATGAAAAAGCTCAACAAGTAGAGATTGCTTCCCTACATTTGAGGCTGGAAAAGTTCGAAGAAACAATGTCTGGACTGCCGAATAGACTGCAGGAGGCTGAGGCTAGAATCTCCATATTAGAGGACCAAAGGAATTTGGCTATGGGTGAGTCCAAAGAGGCGGCAAAGTAAACTGGAGGAGCTCGAGAACCATTCTCAGAGGTCAAACCTAAGGATTGTGGGGGTTCCTGAAGGCACTGAAGGCTCCAACCCGCTCCAATGGGTCAACTCATTTATCCAACAGAAAGTATTGCCAGAGTTTGAGGGTGATCTCACCATTACAAGAGCTCATAGAGTTCCTGCACAGCGCTTCCCCAATTCTACCATTCCCAGAACTATCCTGCTGAACTTTGCTGATTTCCGGATTAAGGAGAAGATCCTGTCAAAGGCCATTCAGTAGAGACAGTTCTCTGTGACAGAGACAAGCAGATGTCGTATATTTTCGGACATGACTACCGCTGCTGCACGGAGGAGAAAAGAATTTGTAAAAATTCTCCATTTATTTAAAGCACATGGCGCGCAAGCTTCAATTGCTCAACAGTCACAGCTGAGAGTTTTGGTGAAAGGAATTTTTTTATGTTTTCAGATCTAGAAGAAGCACAATCCCTCCTGAAAGAAATCTCAGCAGGGGCTAGTATATGATCATCGATGTATGGGAAAATTCCCCAATAGTAATAGTAAAAGATCTCCTCTTTTAATATAATAGCTGACTGGAACACTTAGAGCATGGGTACTCACAAACTTTCTATCGGAGGCCCAATTTACAGTTTGGTTTGTGTCCAATGACTGCACCGGTGGGGGCGGGGTCAGTCGGGGAGGGGGCGGGGCTAGAGCAAAAAAAAAACTGTCCATGAGGTTGATCACAGGTGCCTGCAGGGACGCCTTCGTCCACTGAGCCACCAGACCCGGCATACACAAATCTTCTCTCTCGGTCTCCCTCCCTCTCTCTAGCTCTTTCTCCCTCTCTCCCTCCCTCTCTCCTGTCTCCCTCTATCTCACTCACTCTGACCGTCTCACTCTCTCTCACTCTCTCTCACTCCCTATCACTCCCTCTATCCCTCTGTCTCACTCACTCTGACTGTCTCACTCCCTCTCTCTCTCTCTCTCTCTCTCTCTCACTCCCTCTCCTTCTCTCTCCCTTTCCTGCCCTCTCACTCCCTCTCCATCTCCCTCCCTTTCACTTTCTCTCACTCCCTCTCCATCTCCCTCCCTTTCCTTCCCTCTCAGTCCCTCTCCCTCCCTTTCCCTCCCTCTCACTCCCTCTCCCTCTCACTCCCTCTCCATCTCACTCCCTCTCACTCCCACTCCCTGTCACTTCCTTTCCCTCCCTTTCTCTCCCTCTCACTACGTCTCCCTCCCTTTCCCTCCCTTTCACTCACTCTCCATCTCCCTCCGTCTCCCTCCCTCTCACTCCCTCTCCAGCTCCCTCCCTTTCCCTCCCTCTCACTCCCTCTCCGTCCCCCTCCCTTTCCCTCCCTCTTACTCCCTCTCTGTTTCCCTCCCTTTCTCTCCCTCTCACTCCCTCTCACTTCCTCTCCCTCTCACTCCCTTTCCCTCCCTATCACTCCCTGTCACTCCCTTTCCCTCCCTTTCTCTCCCTCTCACTCCGTCTCCCCACTTTCCCTCCCTCTCACTCCCTCTCCATCTCCCTCCGTCTCCCTCCCTCTCACTCCCTCTCACTCCCTCTCCATCCTCCTCCCTTTCCCTCCCTCTCACTCCATCTCCGTCCCCCTCCCTTTCCCTCCCTCTCACTCCCTCTCCCTCCCTTTCTCTCCCTCTCCCTCGCTCTCACTCCCTCTTTGTCTCCCTCCCTTTCCCTCCCTCTCACCCCCTCTCTGTCTCCCTCCCTTTCCTCCCTTTCCCTCCCTTTCCCTCCATCAACCTCCCTTTCCCTCCCTCTCACTCCTTCACTCCCACTCCGTCTCCCTCCCTTTCACTCCCTCTCCGTCTCCCTCCCTTTCCCTCCCTCTCACTCCCTATCAGTCTCCCTCCCTTTCACTCCCTTTCCGTCCCTTTCCTTCCATTTACCTCCCTCTCACTCCTTCACTCCCACTCCGTCTCCCTCCCTTTCACTCCCTCTCCGTCTCACTCCCTTTCCCTCCCTCCCTCTCACTCCTTTTCCCTCCATCTCACTCCCTCTCACTCCCTCCCCGTCTCTCTCCCTTTCCTTCCCTCTCAATCTCTTTCCCTCCCTCTCACTCTATTTCCCTCCCTCTCACTCCCTCTCCGTCTCCCTCCCTCTCCGTCTTCCTCCCTTTCCCTCTCTCTCACTCCCTCTCACTCCCTCTCCGTCCCTCTCCCTTTCCCTCTCACTCCCTCTCACTCCCCTTCCCTTTCCCTCCCACTCCCTCTGTCACCCTCTGTCATCTCACCCTGCTTGTGTGCCAGCCTGGGCACACACACACTCACATCCTCCCGAGCCCTTCACAGGTCTTTAAAAGACCATTTGTATGTTAATAAGGCTCTGATGTATTTCACCTCTTCTTAGGCCCCTGCAGCTTTACTCTGGCCATCGCTAGGATCGCCCGGCCCCCACAGAGCAGCAGAGTCTCTCGCGCTGCTGCAGAAACTCTTAAAAAAAATGTAAATCACAGGTGCGATATCTCGGGTGGCCGCGGGCCGCCACGGAAGACTTGCCGGGCCTCTGGAGGCCGCCGGGCCGTACTATGAGTAGCTGTGACTTAGAGTAATCTTAAGATGTTGAAGAGGATTTCTAGTTTGTTAGTCCTATTATTCGGTAATACATGTGCTTTTTTGGTCCTAAATGTTTGCAGTGCTTGTAAGTAATCCAAGTATTTAATATAGTTAATATTGCGGGGGCGGGGGATCACCGAGGATACCTAGGGTGTGATTCCATGACACCCAGGTTAGAAGGGAGAGGTGAAATGTGGTCAGCGTAGTTGGTAGGGGGGATTTCACATTTCAGAGGTGGGAGGGGGCTAGGAGTAGGATGGGTTGGTTTGGGTCAGGAGCAGTAAAAAGAGTAAGAGCAAAAGGTACTACTAAAAGTCTAAGGGCATTTTGCGATTGGAAACCTTGATGGAAATGAACAAATGTAAGATCATATTCATCAACGCTAATGGAATCTTAAACAAACAAAAATATGGTGCTCTTATTTAATGGTTGATATCTTTTAATTCCCAAGTGGTATTCTTTCAGGAGACACATTTAAAATCAAATTCTCCTAAATTATTTTTACCTAGGTTCTTTTCTCATGTAATTTTCTCCTCGGCTGAGTCGGCTCTGAGAGGAGTTGCCATTTATTTTTCTACAAAATTATCCTGGGAAGTTCTACAAGTCCAGAGAGACCCACAGGGGAGATGGGTATGGGTTGTGGCTAGGTTACAGGGGAAAGTTATGAATTTTGGAAATTATTATGGTCCGGTTTTGGACGATATTTCCAGTCTGGTCAAAATCAATGATCTTTTGAGGGGGGGCCCTGGGCAACTTATTGTAGGAGGGGATTTTAATTTTATACAGGATTTGAAAAAAGACACTTCAAACAAAAATTAAAAACAACTGAAACCAAATACTAAAAGAATTATGGAAGCCTTCAAACTAGAATATCAATTAGTAGATCCCTGGCGAAATAGCAACCCAGAAAAAACAAATTTTACTTGCTACTCGCATAGTTTTCGAACTGCATCTCAAATTGATTTTTTTCTTATATCAAGATCTCTCCAGGTTTCTAAGATAGATAGTGGCTGTAATCCCTTTTCAGACCATGCTAAAGTGGAGCTTCAAATTGTACTTGGCGGGGAAAACAGAGAGCGGTCCAGGTGGCAGCTGGACCGCACTCTGCTCCAAGATCAGGAGTGGGTGGCGGGTTTTAGAGAGTGGATTGTTGAATATTTTAAGATAAATAAAAATACTGCGGAGCCTTTCTCTGTGTGGGGTTGGTTTGAAGCGGCAGATCAAGGCCAGATTATTTTGCCTACACAGCCGCCCAGGCAAATGAAAGAAGGCTGAAAATAGCCAAGTTACAAACCGCAGTCGAAAAAGAATATGCCCTTCAGCTCCAGCAGTATCCTAACCAACTAGGCAAGAGCAGCTCTGAGAGATTATTTTGTATTGGAGGAAATGTGTAGTTCAAAAATGTACCAACAGAAGGTGTATGAAGATATCCAGTTAGTGGGGAAACTTCTGGCTAACACAACAAGAAAAAGACAGGAGTCTGCAACTATAGTTAAGATATGGGACCCCCAGACGGGCCAGGAGGAGGTCAATGGTGATAAGATTTTACAGATTTTTTTAGAACATTTTCACTGTATTTATTCCACAGAGTATACAGTAGAGGAAGAATTGATCCAAGAATATTTTTCTAATTTAAATATCCCTCAACTTTCAGATAGTCGGATCAGCCAATCAGGAGCCGATATAACTTCTGCAGAAATATTGACCTCTAATAAAAAACAGCTGGGGCAAAAGCATGTGGCCAGGATGGTTTCCCTATTGAATTTTATAAAACCGTTTAAAATGAATTGCTGATACCTTTGAAAAAACTATTTAATTATATTAAGCAAGGAGGTCTGGTTCCCGCAATTTTCAAAGAAGCGATAATCGTTTCATTTCTCAAAAAAGATCAAAACCCTGAGGATGTAAATTCTTATAGGCCCATCAGTCTTTTAAATTCAGACTACAAGATTTTAATGAAAGTATGGGCCGAGCGTTTTTTATTTGCATCCCGGGAGGTAAGTCATAGGGACCAGTCAGGTTTTATTGTGGGAAGATTAATGGCAGCTAATACTGAGTTTTTAATACAGGCCCTGGATTATTTTAACACCACCTTAATAGTATTAAGTAATAGTAATGATGGATGCTGAAAAAGCTTTCGACCTGGTTTATTGGACATCCCTGTTTTTTTCCCTTGGTTGATTCGGTTTCCCAGCTCAGGTAGGCGATATGATAAGTAATATTTATATGGGGGGCTCACCCAGGTTTTAATTAACACAAAACTAGCAGGATTGATTAAAATAAACCGGGGGACTAGACAGGGTTGTCCACTTTCACCACTGCTTTTTACTTTTTTTATAGAACCATTAGTAATTAAAATTAGGAATAATGCTGCCATCCAATCCCCTATTCTTCGAATGGCTAAGCTGAAACTTTTTGCAGACCACATTATTTTATATTTGATGCCCAATAAAGAAAATATCGAAAGTGTATTGAGGGAATTTAAAGACTTTGAACAGATTGGGGGCTACAAAATAAATCCTAACAAAACGAAGGTCCTTGCCCTCAACGCTGATATAAATCTTTTTCTATCTTGTCTGAGGGCTCAAGCTGCAAATCAAAACCCAGTTAGATACCTTGGGGTTTTTGTAACTAGCCAATACCATCAGTTGTATCATCTGAATTACATAAGAATGAAAAATATAATCAAGAGACTTTTAGATCAGTGGCTTTTACTCCCTCTCTCAATAGTGGGCAGGGTTTCACTAATAAAAATGTCGATATTACTGTTGCTTATATTTTTATTTAGTAACGTTCCAATAAAAATGAATGTGTATTTTTTTAAAGAAATGGAAACAATGCTTAGAAGTTTTGTCTGGGGGAAAAAAAGCATCAAGGGTCAAGCTGCCAGTAGTACAGCTACCCACTACCCAGGGGGGCCTCGCTTTACCTCATTTAAAAACGTATTATGAGTCTCCCTTTTTAGATACAGTGGCGGGATTGATAGGTTCAAAATGTATTCGTGATAGCTTCTTTTTTGATAAAATGGTACAAGAAATCGGCTCCCAAACCCAAGTGTTTTTAAAACCTCTAAACTTCCAGAAAAAACTAGAAACAAGACCTTAAGCTAATATTCTTCTAGAGTTCAGTCCTTTACTAAGAAGGTCGGCTCCTCAGGTGTGCAATATTTGAGCTTCAAGGAATGTACCAGCCTTGGCCTTCAATTAAAGACAAGCCATCTTATAAACTGGGAAAATTGTGGGCTATGGGAGCTCAGGCATTTTGTTATTCAAAATAGGGTGGTTGCTTGGCAAGAAGTGATGGCTAGGGCTAATAACACGAGGAGACCTATCTTTTTTGAATATTTTGAAATTGTTCACTTTTTTAAAAATGTCAATGGCCTTTTTGAGTCTCCAAATGAACTGGTGGCAGCCCTTTATGGGGTCAAAATTATTGGCATAGGCAACTGGTATAGGCTGCCACATCACCAGGGACAAATATCATTGATAGAAAGTCATCTGGGTAAAATAGGCCACCTAACTCGATGTGTTTTTTCAGGTAAGGACTGGGAGAGCCATTTGCCATCTAGGAAATAAATCCCTCCGTGTGGCCAATTTTAAAAGAATGGCATTTCTATCACGCTGGCTTGCCTATCTGACTCTAGAGGTTCTGGGGAAAAGATATCCGGAGGTCGAAAACAAGTGTTTCAGATGCCAAGCCAATTGTCAGGGCGGGTGGCACCACATTTTTTTTAACTTGTCCATGACTAGAGCCCTTTTGGGAGGCAATGGTCATGGATATAGAGCTGGCAATCGGGAAGAGAATTCAGCCGAGGCTGGGTTTGCCCTATTTGGTATATGCAAAGATAGAACGAAGTTAACCAAGGCCGAAGAAAGGTTTTTGTTTATCTCTTGTATGGTGGCCCGCTCCTTAATCCTTCAGAATTGGAAATCTAATGATGTCCCCTCCCAATTAAAGTGATTCAATAAAATGAAAAGGACTCGTAATTTTGAAAAAGTATATGCAAGCCGGGTGGGAGCCATCAGGAAATGTGAAAAAAATTGGAAGTAATTTGGAAATCTAGAAGAGCTAAGGGGGGTGGGTAACACTTGTTATTGATAGTGATGATAAAAATGTAGCAGACTTTGCTATTAAGCACGCTTGCCTTTCCCTTGTTGATTGCACTTCAGAAGCACTAGCACTTTTTGCTGTTATTGCACATTTTGATATTTGCACTTTTTTCTGCTGTACTTTATTGCAGGTTTTTGCACATTGTCACTGTTTAAATTATGGATGATGACATGGGTTGCTACTGTTTTATATCTTTTTTTAACTTGTCATGGAAGTAAGAAGCTATTTAATGTTTTGAAAGGTTTCAATAATCATGTCCTTGATCTCGATTGCAAAATGTATATCATGTACCTAATGCTCTGCTCAATAAAAATTATAATATAAAAAAAAAGAAATGGCAAACAAATTGCCTTTCAGAGGTGATTTTTTCTTTTTAAATTAGGTCATTCACATTTTTTAAAGAAAGTTACATTAAAGATACTAAGAGCGGTATGTGAGTTTTGGTATCAGACCAGAGGAATTTTGAGAATACTCTATTATAGCACCTTTGTACCCATTTGGAATTCTTCAGGGACCCCTAATTGCCTACAGGACAAGCTGGCTTTTCCACTAATGAAGGCAGTAATAAATAAATGGGGTCAATTATTGCAAGAAACAATATTTTGATCAAATATCTAGCTGGGCACACGGCTTAGGCAAAGATGGTGACGGAAACAAAGAATAGGAAGAAAACCTACAGTAGGTCTCTTTTCAACATAAGGAAATCTCATAGTGGTATTGGATGATGGTAAAGGGCAAGGATGCGACTTCAGCACCACTGGGGGAGCTCTGGATGCGGGACCGGCCAACTAAAGATTTAACACATTTACTGCAAGTATCAATACTCATTTTTGGTTGATAGTAAAAGCTGCACTTCTCAAAATAAATCATCTCTTTATAGTTCACAGAGCATACTGGACCATGAAAAGACTATCAAAGCTTGGAGGTGGATAAATGAAAGCTTGCCTAAAATATTCCATGGGGAAAGATGACGTACATATGTTTCGGCAGTGTCTTCTGGTCAGTTTTTCTGGGAAGTTGTTGGTAAGGCTATTTCAGAAATGTTGGGAAAAGAGTTTGAGGTAAGCCTTGCTTTGGTCATTTTCGGGGTTCTGCTAGGTGATGGGTCACAGATGCAACTTATAAAAAGGCACGCACAATTGTGATTTGTTCCAATATTATTGACAAGAAGGTAAATTTGTTCCAAACGGGTATCCCCCTCACCACTGGAATATTTGGATTGGGTTAGGTCTGTAAATAGAGTAAACAGCTTAGATCATAGCTGCTTATCTAAATAAAAAAGAGCAGGAATCTGAGTGACAGTGTCTAATGATTATATAATAAGTAAAACCATGGCAGGGAAGAGGAGTAACACCTAGGTCGATACAAATCCTCTGTTGGCCTGGTTCACATGAGGCTGGTACTCAGGAAATTAGGAGATGGTTGGAACCCCTGAACCTAAAAGAATCCCCTCTCCTTTGAAACTTCACCTGACCCAATACTTCTCAAAAAACTACCTATTTATGAATGAGGACTAAAACAATGAACAAATATTGTAAAAATGCATGATGGGTAAATTATGTAATATGATCAGTATTGCTGACTGCAGTCTCACTTTTACCATAGTTGTTTAAGTCATCAGTTTAAGTCATCAGAACCCCTTTATGGCAATGTAGGACCAAATTACATGCTCAAACCAGGAGCGGTACAGCAGAACAATAGTGATCACCTGCCCATGTGTGCTTGCACAAGTGTTTGTCGCATCAAGCACCCAATCCTTGGTGCTTGCATCAAGATAGCAGCATTGTGTGGACTACTGAATATTGTAGATTGTAGATAGTTTCCACTTCAGCTTGTCTTGCAGATTGCTCGGCAATCAGTCTATGTGAACATGTAGCATAAAGTCATATAGAGAATGCAGCAACTTGGAGTATAAGTTGAGGGAGGCGAAAACCCACCTCAAATAATAATCACAATCATTTCAGGGTGGACGACAGAAGTTACTAAATAAACCTGTTGTTAAACCTCAGCTGGCTTGGCACAAAAGCACCCATGCAATGTGTAAAGTATTTAAGCAGCACTGAAACAGAAATAAAGTGAAAATACAACAAAAGAAAATCCCCAACCAATGTAGAAAACAAAGTATGTTTTAATAAATATCTTGACATCAAAATGACAAAAATGAAACCAGTAGAACTGGAGATATGATTTTTTAAAATTTGAATCTAACAAACAAAAAAAAACACAAAGTGTCAACTGTGATTATCAGGTCACATTAGACTGGATCAAAAACAATAGCTAAGGCCGACCATTATGGAGCGAGGGTCGGATACAGGTGACCTGGTTCAACCTGTTGCAAAGTGGAGAAAAAGTAGATTTTGATGAGTCGTCCGAGGGTAGGCTGTAAGCAGGATCCAAAGCAGGGATCAGCAACAGCAGGTTGTTGAAGAGTGGGTTTTCGATACAGTCATTGTGTCTGTGCACAGGAAGGCGCCAATGTTGAAGGGTCGATGTTTAGTATCGGTCGAGATGAAGGTCTCTACACTCGGACTTAGAAATCTATCTGAAAGTCCGTTTCAATGGTTCACCAGGTACAATGTTGTCAAAAGTTTATAAGTCCCAGATCATGCAGTTTGGGGTCAGGAGCCAAGGGTGACACAAGCCAAGGGTCCAGGACCTCAGAGCATCACTTGAGGGTTAGATTTAATTACAACAGAGGCCAACAGGAGGTTCCAGGGCAGGTCCAGTCGGTACTGGTCAGCTGGGCATTTTCAGAAAAAGGCTTGTGAATTTGTTGTATCCCAGTAGCTCAAAAAGGCAGTCAAGCAAGTAGCCAGGTCCTCCTCCTACAAGTTCTTCAGACAGCCGAGAAGTTCTTCTTCTGATTCTCCCCAGACCCAAGAGTTCTCTGAGGGGAGCTTTGGCTTACCGTATTTGTGCCCATTTACAGCTTGTGAGTGGGTGAAAATCCTGGCCAAGGGAGACCCTAACCACTTTTGCAGCACTTCCTGTATGTTTTAATGGAGGTTTTCCTACAGCTCTCCTCTCTACCTACATTCAAACTGGCAGAACCTTTCTTTCCCTAGTCAGAGCTCCTTGTGCCCACTCAGATGTGTGGCTATGGAAAAGGGCATACCCTCCCTTGTGATGACTCCAAATCAGTTCTGGGGCAGCTCTCCTTCCCTCTGGCTTAGAAACCATGCTAATTAGGAAGACAAAAGGAGGGCAGGCCTAGGTGTGAACTACATCTGTCGGTGACAGGGTAGGTACCCTTTGAAGCTCAGGAAGTGGCTTGGCACAGCCCCCAAAGCCATCCTGTTCAAGGAGAAAAAAACCCTGCCCACATCCAGGTTTTTTGCCCACTGTCTGGGGGCATTCCTGATCTCACCACAGGGAGCCATTCACCAGTCAAGTAACACTGAACACAGGCAGATAGGCACATTTATTTAAAAATATATTTTTGGTGTTGTACATCATCACTAAAGGAGCACAAACAAGTACCCAATACAAATATGAAAACTAAGCAGTAGGGCATCAGTACATCAGATGTTTCCACATAGTCCGATAATGGCATCTCAAGGCAGATTGAATAATCTATAACACATCAATAGACTCGATAAATCAGATTACATGGGTTAAACATTCTGGGCTGATAACACTTCTTTCACATTATCCTGGATATCCAGCTCATAATAAATGATGCAGCTACCCCGTAATTTGTGGTATTTGCAATATGTAACTTTTTCCACTGGCATGTACCGGTCCATTCCCATTTTCTATTCCCTCATAGTTGGTATCTCAGGGGCAAATCCCAGAATTTGGCCAGGTCCCTCTTTGTTAGCACCATGCCTAAATTACAGAATAGCAATTTCATTTGTGTGAGGTCCACATCATTAGGTATACCTAGGAGGACATAGTTAGGGTACTCGGACAATTTTGTCCCTATTTATTTTACTCAGTTCTAGGAGCACCTTTTGCCTGAATGAGTGTATGGCTGGGCAGGTCCAGAGGGTATGAGAACAATCTTCCCTCTGACCCTTTCGCCTCAGACAGTCAGATGATGCCGCTCATCCAATTTTGCGTGAGGGTGCCCTAACATACTAAATCCGGTGGGGGATTTTGAACTGGATGAGAATCAGCCTGGACTTAATCACTACTTCTCTCAGCAACATTAACGTGGCCTATGACTCCAGATTGTCCAGTTCCCCCATTTCTTTCTCTTTCTTGCTTCCAAGTTTTATTAGAAACTGCCTTCTCTGTTATTTCCCTCATTAAGGTCAGTCAATTATCTTTATTCGATTATTAAAAATCATAAAAGAACGAGCATAATTACATAGCAATTCATCAGAGCACAAATTAATACATAATTCTGCAAGTAATCAATATTTAAAAAACACTAAAATCACAATATACAGACGAAACATATAGAAATATTAAAAAATATTAAAAAGAGACCCTCCGAAAAACAGAAATTTGAAGGATAAAAGGGGAAGTCAATGTTCAGTATTCAGTAAGGTGCCTAACTCTCGTACGGTTCTTATTTATCCGTGCTCCTGCAACTAAAAAACTGGCAATGTGGAAGGCTACTTTTACATTAGGAAGGAGTTGCAAAAACATCAAAGCTGGTTTAACCTGAATAAAACCTTGGTTACGCAGGATTGGAAGCAAATATCTTTTTCTGATGTCAGTGTAATGTCCATAAAACATGATGAAATGAATCGTATCCTGGGTGGAAAAGTGGTCACAGTCACATGGTTCAGCATTTATTTATTTTATTTATTTATTTATTTATTTATATGCTTCTATAGCGCCTGAATAGACCCCCGAAGGGGTATCTCCGCGCTTTGCCATACAAAGGAGACCAGCTACTCTGCCCATAAACATTTTTAGTGGGTGGTAGGAGGGGAGTGAATTAAATGCTGGAAAAAAGGTACGTTTTCAGGGTTTTTCGGAAAGACAGGTGATCAGTACTAAGTTTTAATGCGAGGGGCAGGGTGTTCCATAGGACAGGCCCTGTGTATGCTAAGGCCCTGCCTCCTTGCCGAGTTTTTTTAATTTTTGGAACCTTAAGGAGCTGGAGGTTGCTTGATCGTAGTGAACGTCCAGGAACATAAGGAAGGAATGCTGAGGTGAGATATTTCGGTCCTTTCCCCATCAGGCACTTGTGAATTGTACACAAGATTTTGAATTTGGTCCGTAGTCGCACTGGCAGCCAGTGAAGTTCTGTCAGTAGTGGCCGGGAGGGAGTCCTAGATGGAGCATTCATGACTAACCTCGCGGCCGTATTCTGGACCATCATCAGGTCTACTCCAAGTTTTAAAATTGCCCAAAATAAGGTGGATCAGATCAAAACGAAATCTCGTTAAAAGGAAACGATGGTATGGTTTAGTTACCTGGAGAAGGTATGGTTCCATTCCTGGGACAGATGTCAACATACAATGTTTCCTTACCGTAGGTTTTCTTAACTCTATAGCTTCCCTCTCCAGAACATATAACTCAGTCAGGGTATTTTTTACTGTTTTAAGATCATCCTGTCTAATCAAGTCTGGAGAAGAGAAAAGCTCCGGTCGTCCGGCAAGAGTCAGCTGCATTCGTACATATTTTACCCACGGAATGTGTAAGGCTCTATCCAGGGCTAAACAATTTTTTAAAATAATGTGATTTAATGTAAGCTACTGGTTAAGCCAAGTTTTCATCCATCCTATAACTGGGGCTAATTTTAAGGTGTCAGTTATATAGCCCAATCCTAGCTCTGCATGTAATGCGTAAGTGGGAGTCGATTGGGGGACTGAAAGCAGAGATCTCAGAAATGTATTTTCTACTTTCTGGATTTTATCATGACTAGTATACCCCCAAATGGCAGAACCGTACTGGGCAACGGACACACATTTTGCCTTATAGACTTTGATAATGCTTTCCATGGAACGGGCACCTAATTTCTTAGCAAATCCAAGCAACCCTGCTGCCGCTCTTGCAACAGCGTTGCTTTTAACAGAATGCTGGGGGCCCCAAGTGCCCTTTTCATCAAAGGTCACCCCTAAGTATGGGAAAGATGGGACTCTCCTAACCTCTTTCCCTGTGCAGAAAAATGTTTTTGTCTTTCTTTTCCTGCCTGCGGCTCCTGCGATCATTACATGGGATTTCTCTGTGTTAGTTTTCATGTCCAACGAGGTCATGAAATCTCCAAAGGATGAGAGGAGTTTATTCAGTGCCACTCCGGAGCGTGCCAGTAGGACTGCATCGTCCGCGTACAGGAGGACAGGTAACTTAGTCTCGCCTGCGCGCGGGATGTCGGTGTGAGATGCAGCCATGACTCTCTCCAGGTCGTTTATATAAAGAGTAAAGAGGAGAGGGGCAAGGATACATCCTTGCCTAACCCCCCTCTCCGAGTTAAAGTGGCAAGTGCATCTTTCTTCCCTGGTCACTCTGACCGAGGTCTTAAGGTCCCTGTGTAATTCAGCTAGGTATTCAACCAAATGGGGGTCAATGCCCATGGCCAAAAGGATCCTCCACAGCTTAGCCCTGTTGACCAGGTCAAAAGCTGATGAGAGGTCCATAAAGGCCATGTACAGGGAGCCCCCCTTGGCGATTACATATTTATTTAAAATTAGTTCCAGGTTTAGGCATTGGTCTACAGTACCTCTTTTGGCTCTGAAGCCATATTGTGCATTTGATAGAACACCCTTCCCTTCTAGGAGCTGGGTCAGTCTTCCTAAAAGGACTCTCCCCAAAATTTTAACACTTGAGTCTATGAGGAAAATTGGCCTATAACAGGCCGGATCTGTCCTTTGTCCTTTTTTAAAAATAGGTACTATTGTAGACTTTGTCCAGCTAATAGGAAAAATGAGGTCCCTAGTGACATTAAAAATATTTGTAAGAATCTTGGTACTAAATTCTGGGGCACTTTTGAAAAAATCTGCAGGGACCCCATCGGGCCCTGGTGCCTTTTTGCAGAGTGTATCGTTAATTGCTTTCTTAACCTCCTCTGAAGTAAAAGGAGTGATTGTGGTTGTTGGTTGCGGGGGTGATGTCTCGCAGTCTAAGAGGGTGTCAGGGCGACTATAGATGTTACTAAAGTGTGTCACCCATTGATCGTCTGGTATAATACAATCTGCTCTCTGATTGTCTTGTCCCGCGAAATATGGGTGATTTATGATTGCCCAAAATTTAGCACTATCTCGTTGTGTTTCGGGCAGTAATAATTCACTCCAGGCCTCATTTATTATCGCGAGTTTCCTCACCCTGATAGCGTGGTTGTATTGCTTCCTCAGTAACGCTATCTGTACTTTATCTCTAGGTTTGTTTTTTAGAGCCTTTAAGAGAATTGAGTGAGCCTTAGAGCAGTCTGAGTCAAACCATCTGGGGCCCCTGATCCTATTTGCCTTTGTCTTTACGGTCAGGTCTAAGTTGACCTGTCGGCAGATGGCGTCAAAAGCCTCAATCATGTTGGCACCAGAATTCTTATTATCCAGACAAATTGCAACCTCCCCCTCTACTTTTGCCAGAGTTTCCTGTAAAAAGGCGATAGGGGTCACTTGGTCCCACTTCAGTCTCCGATTCTGATCTTTTAAGACTAATTCTGTAGCACATAGAGTGTCAACCTTTCTTTTTCCCAAGACTCCCTGAGATATAGTCTCTAAAATCACAGGATTGTGATCACTAAAAACTGTAGTTTCTACCTTATAGTTAATAACTTCAGGTAGAATACTAGAAGATAAAAAGATATAATCTATAATTGTGCCTGTATTATTGCCCACGTATGTCGGTAACCTCGGGCCTATAGGACAACTAGATGATTCATAAAGGTTAAAAGTGGCTAAGAGCAATTCCAAAGTCTGTCCACGTGATGTATGTTCAAAATGCGGTGGAGAGGAATAGGAGGAAAATTCCTCATGTTCCACGTGGCAATCCGCATGGCAAGGATGGATATTAAAATCTCCCATGAGGATCACCTCGTACCCATAGGTACTTTCCTCACTGTGGGTAGACAGGAATTCCTCTAATGTTGCCAGATGCTCGTTAGGGTTTGACTGACAGGGGAATTATAAAAATTAACTAATAATATAGGGAAGGAATTTGGTGTAGATAATTCAACCGCTAGGCAATTTATTGAGTTAGATTTAATATGTCTTGGCTTTCCTTGAAGATCTAATGAAATGTATATAGCCAAGCCCCCCTTTGCCCTTCCTGCCTTACTAGGGTCTGTGGGTACAGTGAAATGGGAAAAGCCGTCCAGAGCCAGGCTGTCTGACGTTTCCCATGTTTCTTGAAAGGCAAGAACATCGTAAGATCTAATTATGTCCAGCCAGTTCTTATCATTAAATTTGGCTCTAAGACCAGCGATGTTCCAACTCATAATTCTGCAGGCCCTAATGCCTGCAGAACTCTGTACTAATGGACTAAGAGCAGGCTGAAGGTCCTCGCCTCTATTATCTTGTCTTGGGGAGAGTCAATCGTTTTGATCCATAAAGGATAAAGCAGCATAGCGGTTGAACAGTTGGAGGGGTTGTGCAACCGGATTAAACTGTGCTGGGTGACGGTGGTAAGCTGCTATGTTGTGCCTTGAATCCTGGTCCCATCTAAAGCTCGAATCCCAATTACTGTCCCGCCCAGGGGCTGGGGTCCTTGGATAAGTGACATTCTGCTGTTCGCCGTAAAAGAACTTTAGAGTCAAGGGAACAACAGTACCCCGTCTGCGTTGGGGAGGGAATATGTTAGCAAGAATATTGGGAAGGACATCATTAGTTGAGAAACTCACTGCCACGCAATCCCCTTTAAATTTTTTCGGTCGGTTTCCCAACCAGGGGACCCTGGTTACTGACTTAATAACACTAGCCAGGTGGTGCTTTCCCCCTGGTGCAAACCGCGTATTACTAGTCAGCCAGTGTAGGGCCTTACTACTAAGGGAAGTGGGGCTTTCCACTGTTCCCTCTTCCAGTGGAGGGACATTTGCTAAGACTAACACCACAGGTGCGGCTTCTACTAAAAATTGTAGAGGGTCTGATGAGTATGTTTGTACTGAGGGGGTATTTACCAGAGGGGTTATATCTGTGGGAATATTAACTGACAAGGGACCCTCGCTATTAACAATCAATGTTGGTGGGTGAGATGATAAAGTCTCCTCCGGCAATTGATTTCCTACTTTTTCAGTTACAACATCTCCAGCAACATTTCCCCCTGTATTATTACTCAGATGTGTAACTATTGTGGTTATATTTTCTACCCCACCAGCAACCAAAGTATGAAGTCCACCCAACTTCTTAACCTCTGCTTGCAATTTGTCAATTTTTGATATTAGAGGTTTGATGATAGTGTTGATTTTTATCTCAAGGAATTCAGTAATTTTTTCATAAAAGGCATCCTCAAGAGTTAGTTTTGATGTATCCTCATCACTAATCACTTGCTTAACTTTTGGGGTAGTAACCCTCTTCCGTTTTGCCCCTTAGCGTAGCCCCACCCGCTTTGGTGGGTTTTTAGTGCAAAGTCGTCTTGGCCTAGCATCATGCCTTATGGGAGACTGTTCATCCGCTAAGACACAAATCTGTTTTTCTTGTTCAAGTTCAGTGTCAATGTCTGTGTTACCCTCAGCATCTTCGTTTGATCCCTCGGGTGCCGGGGTAGCATTAACAGATGTGTCAATAGAACCTTGGGAAATAAGACCGCTACTAATATCCACACAATGAGCTTCTTGCAAGGTAGTGTCGTCAGTCAAGATAGATACAGAGGGAGACAGACATCGCATATCAGGGGATTGGCTCAGCCCCAGAGACTCTCTTCTTTGCATATTTATCTTTTTAACAGTCTGCACCAGGTAATTGTTAATGGTGTTTGACTGAACTTCCTCAGGTTTCTTAGGCATAATTAGCAAATTTCACACAAGACCAGTGTTAATCAAAACAAAAAGGCAGTTAGACAGCAAGTCTTCCTTGGAGAGGCGTCTTTGACAATTTTCCAGCAGCGTTTCTGGCCCAGCCCAGCCTCTTCCTGCCGATGAGGGCCGTAGAGGGCCGGCCCTTTGCCCGGGCTTCGCTCTGGGTGTCCCGCGAAGCGGGTTTCTGTGGCGCTTTTGTGCGCCTTCTGGCGCCCTCACGTCGTTGGAAAGCGCGCCACCACGTAGGCTGCCGGGAATTGAAGTCCTGGAGCGGCGGCGCGTGTAGTCAGGTGGAAAATGACTCTTGGCGGTGGCGGCGTGCTTCCAGGTGCCTGTGTGCCTTTGGAATGACTCCTGGCGGTGGCGGCGTGGCGGCGTCTAGCAGGTAAGTGTCCTTTTCGTCTCCCCCGCTCCGCCGGTTCTGTGGCGCTTTTGTGCGCCTCCTGGCGCCCTCACGTCATTGGAAAGCGTGCCGCCGCGTAGGCTGCCGGGAATTGAAGTCCCGGAGCGGCGGCGCGTGTAGTCAGGTGGAAAATGACTCTTGGCAGTGGCGGCGTGCTTCCAGGTGCCTGTGTGCCTTTGGAATGACTCCTGGCGGTGGCGGCGTGGCGGCGTCTAGCAGGTAAGTGTCCTTTTCGTCTCCCCCGCTCCGCCGGTTTCTGTGGCGCTTTTGTGCGCCTCCTGGTGCCCTCACGTCGTTGGAAAGCGCGCCGCCGCGTAGGCTGCCGGGAATTGAAGTCCCGGAGCGGCGGCACGTGTAGTCAGGTGGAAAATGACTCTTGGCGGTGGCGGCATGCTTCCAGGTGCCTGTGTGCCTTTGGAATGACTCCTGGCGGTGGCGGCGTGGCGGCGTCTAGCAGGTAAGTGTCCTTTTCGTCTCCCCTCATTAAGAAGTCCATTAGGATGTCGGGCAGTGGCACCACCGCGGTGCTGGCGGGATGTAAAAATGCCTTTTTCCACCCGCGAGCAGCGGGAAACAAGTCCGCCATGTTAGTATAGGAAAACATAGGTAAAATCCCTCCACCGCGTAGTGACGCGCAGCGCCATCAAAATGCGCCCGCCACTGCGGCGGTGGGAGCCAATGGATACTCACCGCCGTGCGGAATGACGTCCGCCCGCTCCACAAATTAGGATGGCCCAAACAGGCAGACGCACCGCAGCTGAGACACTGTCCAACCAGAGACGGTGGAAACTCGGCAGCAGAGCGCAATAGCGGAGACCCGGTCCACACCACCCGGTCACGACTGCCGTGGACCCAGCTCTACATGTGTTTCCGGTGCTGTACCTGCTACAGCACTATAATCAATGGGGTCGCCGAAGACGCCACCGCAGGTACGCAACTACACAAAAAAACACACAACACACAGGCTGACACAGGGTCCAATCCCACTACAGACACCCTGCTGGGGGTCGCAACACATCCACAAGGGCACCCACACATGACCCACCTGCCACCAAGTCATCCACTGCAGCCGGGACACACATCAACCGCAAACTTGCAGCAACGTCCCGGTCACCTCACCGCCAAGTCATGGGCAGGGCACAAGACCACACCATCCCCAACCGCACATCAACACACTCCATCAAGTCACAGGCCAGGTGCCCATCCTGCGCACCCCATGCACAGCAACAAGCAACAAGCAAGCCCAATCCACCCCCAGCACCACACAACAAAGAACCAGGGAGGCAGCCACTGCAGGAGTGGCTGACAAGGAACACACACCACCAGTGCCACACACACTGAAGGCTGACAATACTTGCCAGAAAATACACACACAAACAGACACACACCCTGGGTGTAGCCACAAACAGAACACACACAGGGATGCCTGAACAGATGCTTGCACAAAAGCAACACACAAACACCACAGGAACACACACAGAACCCCATCAGAAACTCACATACCCTGTCAGCCAAACTGGGGAAAGGCAATGGGAGCACACACACAACAGGAAAGCACAACCTCATCACTCAGGAACAAAACACACACAACATACCACACATCACACAAGAAGTGCACCAGCACAGAACTACACTGCCACATCAAACCAACCACAGATGCACATGAAATCAAAAATGAACAAACACCACAGGACATCAGGGGATGCACATCAGGCAGTGCCAAGGCCATATACACCCAGCACTGTATGCACAACAAGCAGTGTGTGCACAACAAGCACAACAGTCACACACTTACATGACTGACACAACCTCAACCCTCACAACACCAATCAGCACAGCACAAATACCCAGGAAATGAAGCAATGCCACAGCCAACACACATACATTCAACACAACAACAACAGATGCACCACTAAGGTAAACAAGAGCACAACCATCCTGACCAGAGCACTGGGCAGCACGCCCAGCTGAAGTGCACATGAGCAATCCTCACTGACTAATAGTACAAGAACATCACACAAACCATTGGAGCAATGTCCAGAGTGTAACATCATTCTTGGCCCAAGAACTGCACCACAAAGCACAGTCTCACAAATGAAGTGATGTGGAGGCACACACACATGTAAACCAAGGGGAAAGTTGACAACAAAGTGAACTGACCTGCATGTCAGTAGTAGACATGTAAGGGGTGTACCATACACAAATTGAGTGAGTGCAGACCCACAATGCGTAGGCATAAGTGGCACACATAGGGGATGGCATTACACCACACACCCCATGCCATACAGGAGGGTAAAAGGCACCATGTGCCTGCTATTTATGAGAAACACAAACCCAATGGCAGTGTGGAGCAGCAGGGCTACACAGTCTACACAAACACACTCAAGACACATTGATGATCAAACAAACAAAACACTGATGTGCAAGTCACACACTTTTCACACTCATAAGTGAGCAAAACAACAAGGAGGAGTCAGACAGAACAGCATGGACACACCAACACACTGCACAGTGCACAACAGACAACTCACACATGTGCATACAACCATATCCACAGGGCAGGACAATCCAAACAACCGGCACACGACTCCTGGGTGACACATGTGTGTCTATCACAATCCAGGGGCACACACACATCCACACCCACTACAAAGTCACACCCTTCACACTGCACACCTCTTGACTACCCAAGAGCACACATCCCATGTAGGCCATGGGACTAGGACTAAGGGCCAACACAAGATGACCATACACATACACAGCTGGTCACACATAAAGGAATAACACATATATATCATGACATTGCCCAGCCTGCATGCAAACCTGTGCACACCATCACACCATGTGCTGGCAGTGTCCCCCAAACTGACATGGCAACAAGGTAGCCAACAATAGCAAACCACTAAAAAGAGAACTGCATGACAGGCAAACGAGCCATCTCAGATAGCACTGGTATCAGTGTCTGAATGGACTGAAGACACTGTCACACCTGTTTAAAAATGTGATGCGGGCAAAGAGCTTTGTAATGTTGAAGTGACACATAGAGCATGGTGCATGGGCAATCAAATGCACACACCAAAAGAATTTTAATCAGCAATGACACTGACAAAACACACCACAGGAGTAACTGTCTTTATTCACATATTGCACAGATGTGACAGTAGAACAACAGTAGACAAGAGCAAGGCATAAAATGCTGATCATATGCAAGATAATCTGCACAGGCTAACTACAAAAAGGAAGGAAGGCCAGTGTCCATGGCACAGGGGAGAGCCCAACACAGCAGAGCAACAGATCCAGTGTCCAGTTCAGGGTGCACATCAAGTACATGGGAGACTGCACAGGGGAGAGTCCAACACAGCAGCGCAACAGTGCCAGTGTCCATGGCACAGGGGAGAGTTCAACACAGCAGAGCAACAGGTCCCATGTTCATGGCACAGGGAAGAGCCCAACACAGCAGAGCAACAGGGCCAGTGTTCATGGCACAGGGGAGAGTCCAACACAGCAGAGCAACAGGGCCAGTGCCCATGGCACAGGGGAGAGCCAAACACAGCAGAGGAACAGGGCCAGTGTCCATGGCAGGTGGCACACTAAGTACATCAGAGGCTGCACTGGGAATAGGCCAACACAGCAGAGCAACAGGGTGTGTGTCCATGACACAGGGGAGAGCCCAATACAGCAGAGCAACAGGGCCAGTGTCCATGGCAGGTGGCACACCAAGTACATGAGAGGCTGCACTGGGAATAGGCCAACACAGCAGAGCAACAGGGCCAGTGTCCATGGCACAGGGGAGAGCCCAACACAGCAGAGCAGCAGGGCCAGTGTCCATGGCAGGTGGCACACCAAGTACATGAGAGGCTGCACTGGGAATAGGCCAACACAGCAGAGCAGCAGGGTCAGTGTCCATGGCACAGGGGAGAGCCCAACACAGTATAGCAACAGGGCCAGTGTCCATGGCACAGGGGAGAGCACAACACAGCAGAGAAACAGGGCCAGTGTCCATGGCTCAGGGGAGAGCCCTACACAGCAGAGGAACAGGGCCAGTGTCCATAGCACAGGGGAGAGCCCATACAGCAGAGCAACAGGGCCAGTGTCCATGGCACAGGGGAGAGTACAACACAGCAGAGCAACAGGGCCAGTGTCCATGGCAGGTGGCACACCAAGTACATGAGAGGCTGCACTGGGAATAGGCCAACACAGCAGAGCAACAGGGTCAGTGTCCATGGCACTGGGGGGAGCCCAACACAGCAGAGCAACAGGGCCAGTGTCCATGGCACAGGGGAGAGCCCAACACAGCAGAGGAACAAGACCAGTGTCCATAGAACAGGGGAGAGCCCAACACAGCAGAGCAACAGGGCCAGTGTCCATGGCACAGGGGAGAGGCTAACACAGCAGAGCAACAGGGCCAGTGTCCATGGCAGGTGGCACACCAAGTACATAAGAGGCTACACAGGCAAGGGGAGAGCAGCAATGAACGACAAGGCCAGTGGGTATGGCAAAGTGCAGAGTCAGGACATGAGAAGCTGCACAGGCAAGGGCAGAACAGCAGTGAATGGCAAGGCCAGTGGGCCTGGCGAAGTGCAGAGTCAGGACATGAGAAGCTGCACAGGCAAGGGCAGAACAGCAGTCAATGACAAGGCCAGTGGCCAGGGAGAAGTGCAGAGTCAGGACATAAGAAGCTGCACAGTGAAGTTGTTTGACTGTACCCTTCCATGGCCAGCCACACACCCAGGTGGCAAACAATGGTCAGGACTAGCACACCAGTATGAGAGACAGGTGTATGAGGGGGACTGCCACTCACATTTGGCTGTCAGGTGGACTGGGAGCTGGCATGTGTTGGGGACAGCAGGCCCACTTGACTTAGGAGACAGAGGCCCAGGTGATGTAGGGCTATCAGTGGCTTGGCAAGCTGGAGGGCTGTTTGGACAGGGGGTGTTGTGGCACGTGGAGGTGGAGTCATGCAGACCTGTGACACAGTGTGTGTGTGTGTGAGAGAGGTTTGAGGGGTGTCCTTCCACTTTTTGGGATTTCAAAATGGCTTCCCTGTACTGGGGTTAATGGGAACTGATGATGACACAACAGGCACGCACACCAACAGTCCCGCATCAGGTGCAGACACTGGCACTCCCTCTGGTGAAGTGCTGAATCTTGCAGAACGCTTTATCTGGCTACGCCTCTAGACCACCATCCCCTGTTTGCCAGGTGTCCCCCCTACAGTGCCCTCCTGCACCTGTTTGCCAGGGGTAGGCTCTACAGTGCCCTCCTCCACCTGCTCCTCTGGGCTTGGAATTGGAGTTGATGTGGTGGGGGAATGTGGCCCTGTGTCCTTCCTAGGTGTACCCTTGCCATACAACACCTCCTCAGAGGGCATAGACACTGCACGTCTAGCTCTGCGTTACGTTTTAGGGACAGTAGAGTCCTTCGCTGGTGATGCCTATGAGGCATGGGAGCCTGATGTCTGTCTCATTGCTTTTTCGGCCTTGCTCTTGCCTGACGGGCTCTTGTCTTTGCATTCTGGGCTGGCTCTGCTCTTCTGTAGGGATGGTGTCTGTGGGCGGGCATTCTTGGGTTGTGTCTGCTGGGTGCTACTGGTGCTATATCGTGACTGTGATGTATGGGAACCATGGTCACTATCATCTGATGTGGCCACTGACTGGGGGGTGGACAAAGGCACCTGAGCAGGAATGGGAGAATGTGCTTGTTGAACAGCAGATGTCACTGTGGATGACAAAGCCTGGACTGTATGGTGTAGCCCACACACATCAGAGTGTATGCCCTCCATGTAGGCAACCACCTGGCCTAATCTTTTATCATGGTCTCTGAGGCATTGAGCAGGGCTGTCCGGACCACACAAAGCTGGCTCAGGAGCTCTACAGACTAAGCACTGAGGGCAGCAGGGGGAACAGGTGACAATGATGAGTCCCCATTCCCTGTGCCTGCCAACATGGATGCATCATCGCTGGCATCAGATGATGTTGTACTCTGTGTCTCAGGCACGGATTTCTCCTGCATACTCCGGTCCCCCTCAGATGCGCTGGTGAGCTCTGTGTCACTGGCCTCTGGTGCAGCTGTAGTGCTACTCTCGCCACAACTGGTTTCTGGCTCCTTTTCCTCCGTGTCCACTGGCGATTCTGCATGAGAGAGATGCAGGTTTGTGTTAGTGTCATCAGCAGGACAAAGCAATCCAATCAATGCAGTACAGGAGATACCCAAATCAACATGGTGACCACCACACCCTGCAATCACATTGCAGCAACACACTTCATAGACCACAACAGTGCCTAAAAACCTGAATCTCTGCCATTACTGAGCCATTTTGAGGCCACACAGAACAACACCTTGCCTGTGCATGAAGTGTAACAGACACACAACTTGCCATGCCCAAATCTAGGGACATGATGTGGGGACAACACTTATGACCACTGACAGACCTTGAGAGAACAGGAGGGGACAGCACACACCCCCATTAGGACATGACAGTCCACAATGGCAACTAGGCCATACCAAGCACCATGTGGTACTCTGGGGCACCTTGTTGTCAGATGTGAGGGCCTCACCGATCATGGTGCATGCAAAGTAGGCAAACATGAAGTCACACTCAGATAGTGGACACTGCTGTTCACCCCTAAAAGATTCCCCACACTATCCCAATGCTGAATGACCATGTAGATCCTAACACATCTGGCTATGGGAAAGCACAGCAGGGAGGATCACCTTTGTAAAGCCACTTTGGAACAATTCATGACACTGGCACCCATCCCAGCACCCACTCACATGACGCAGCACAGCACCACCCCACGAACATCAGATGGCCCACCGCTGCCACAGGCCCTGTACACATGCATCCGCTCCCAGCCAAAGTTACCCTCCCAAAATACTCACCACTGCCTTGCTGACGATGCTCCTTCAGACGTGCATCCAGCTCAGGATGAGTCACTACCAATATGCGGCCCATCAGTGGTGTCATGTTGCGCCGTGCCAAATGCCCAGTGCGTGGTAGCAGCACCAATGTCATCTCTGCCACGTTCTTTGCCAGCCTGCTTATGTCGTCGCACCTCTTGTGGCAGTGGGTGCCTTGTCAGTTGGATACCCCCAGGGCTCGCACCTTTGGTGCAATGGCCCTCCACACGGCCTTACGCTGGTGTACCTTGAGCTGAAGATATGGGAGAAAAGAAGGGGAAATGATCAGTGACACAGTGTCATGTACCAACATCTATCAGTACAGTAGCAAGACACAGACTCATGTCCAATTGTAATCTCCATCCATCCCAAATTGGAGGACACCTCTCACGGGTACCCTGCATGGGCTGACAGATGTGATTGCATGCATTCATGAAAGCGTACAGGGTCCCTGATAATCACACATACATGCAGGATGACTGCACTGAGCCCCCTCAGTGGCTTGAACACATCTCCTGTCCCACGCATGTCTGGCCACTACATACATCAAAATCTACCTGTGTCTGTGTGTAGAATCACTGTGTGCATGACTGGGCAGCATTCAATGAGCATGTCCTGTGAACATATGTGTTTGTAATGTGTGTGTCCTCTGGGCACATGGACTCACCAACAAAATAGCCATCTACACAAGTGTGGTCGTGTGCAATTATATAGGCCTGAGATGGTGCATATCTTCATTTCGGTGTGAATGAACAAGAGGAAGGCCCCAGTTAGTGCAATGATATGATCTCGTCTTGGTGGGCGTGCACTGGGCATAGTCTCTAGGTTCACACTGAGTCAGACAACAGGGGCACACAGAGACAATCACCCAAAAAAGTACTGTCCTGGCACCTGCATGTCCAACATCCTGTGGCTCTGTATGGCTGACAATGTAACACACTCTACTCAGACATACAACTGCAGGCAGGTAAAATCATGACATTGGTATACAAACACTTCCTCGCCCTGGAGACAGCCTGTTTGTCAGTGTATGACACAACCCCACACCCTCAGGCATTTACTGCAGCAGCAGTACAACTACATGTCTCCCCCCCGCCCTACTCACCCTCTACGATGACTTACCACTACATTGGGGCCACGATATAGCCTTGGGTACTGTGCCAGCACCTCGTCCAAAAGGATCTCCATCTCCTCGCTTGTGAATGGACTGGCACAGATCTTTTTTCTCCTTGCCATCCCTTTGTAACCCTTTTGTAAAAGGTTACAAAGAAATTAGGTTCAACTTTTGCACCTGCTGCTGTAACCCTTGCTTGGCTGAAAATTCGTCCCCGCTGATTCGCGGATTTTACCGCGATTTCGCGAGATTCGCGGATCGCGAAATCGCGGAAAATCCGCAAATTCGCCCGCGAAATGGATTTTACGCCCACCCTTAGTCACCTGTGTGTGGAAATGTGGCAGTGATATTACACCGGTGAACGTATACGTAACTCTATTTGTTGACACATGTTGCACATTGTGTTGTCTGCCTGTTGACTTGTGTAGATGGTTGGTGTAGTGAAATGTCTGTGATGCCAAACTCACACCAGTGACTATTGTTCTGTTGTGTCTCCCTAGGTGCCTTGAAATGTTCCAAGCCGACGTACTGTACATCCTTTGGCATACATTATGGACATTTTGAACAGTGGAAATATTGCACTAAAGGCAAATCTACACCAATTGAAGTGTGTAAGGTATTTTATTTACAAAGTTGACATGTGAGGGGTGCAGGCAGATTTACATGAAGGTGGTTATGGAACGTTTACAGTCATGGTAAATGAGATGCAAGAGTAGACAACACATGGATGTGGTGACCCTGTCTAACAGACAGGTGCAATTCATAAGGCAGTGTGGGGAAGGACAGTCCAAACAGTCAATGCAGTGGGGAAGAGGGTTGCCATCAGGGCTGGCTCTGTGCCTGGTGTTTGGCTGGTGCTTTGCCACAAGAGACTCCCAGGCTCTTCTTTGGATGCCCCCTTGCTCGCTTGGCTGGGGGGGTAGCCTGCTGCTGGGCCAGTGGCGTCTGAGGACTCACCCCTCTCTGTGGCCGCAGGGGAGGATGGTGCACTGTCATCCTGCAGCACAACAGATGGGGCGGAGGTGTTGTTTGGGATGCAGGCCTGTCCCTCAGTAATGCCACTTGCTGGCCCATGAGGTCCACCATTTGCCAAGGCGGGTGTTGATGGACCTCATCAGCAGGATGAGCTCTCGTAATAGTTCATCAGACCAGCCACTTTGTCCCTGGACCTGGTGAAACTTTGTCCCTGGACCTGGTGAAGTGGTCCAGGGATGGTGTGCCAACCGCCTGAGGTCTGTGGGTGACCATGGCCCTACCCTCTGCCCTGCTGCCATGAACCTGTTGCCTCGCCACTGTGGGTCCATGCACACTCTCCCTGCCGTCCACAGTTGTTGGTGTGGGCTGGTCATCCCCTGGGACAGGGAGGGTGCTGCAGGTGGCACTGGTGGTGGCGGTGGTGGTGGTGGCGGCGGTGAAGGCACAGGCTGTAACTGCAAGGGTCTGCTGCGCAGTTGTTGTTGCAGCAGATATGGTGGTGGGTAGGATGGGGGCCTGTGACCTGTCGTTCCCTGGCACACCAGATGGGCCCACCTGGAGCTCATCGTCAGGAGAATCCTGGGCGTCTATATCCGAGAGTCCATGTACGGGGGTGGAGACTGGCTCTGCTGGTTGGTGTTGTTGTCCTCAGCAGTGAGTTCTTCATTACCTATGGATTAGTTGGGGAATGGTCAGTGTTGTGCACTGTGCACATTTTCGGTTAGCTGCGTGTCATCCACTGTCTGTATACTACACAATTGGATGATCTTCACTATTTTTATTAGGTGCAATACTGTGCCTCATTACATGATGCAGTGGTACATCAATTACTGGTAAATGTCAGGTATCGATGCATTGCATGCAATAGGTGTTGTGTGTAGTGATGCAGGCCTCCCCCCCAACAGCCAGTCCAGTGTAGATGGCTACCTACCTGTTAGTTTGTTTGCTGTACAATGCAATGGCTTCCAAGTGCTCCTGGGTGGGGGAGTGCTCTATCCTGCTGGGGTGTGGGACAGGGGGCATGGTGGGACTAGGAGTGCAAGCCTCCCTCCCCCAAACACACTCACAAGCAAGATGGCTACCTACCTGTTAGGTGAAGGTGAAAAATGCAATGGCTTCCAGGGGCTCCTGGGTGGGGGAGTGCTCTATCCTGCTGGGGTAAGGGACAGGGGGCATGGTGGGAGTAGTAGTGCAGGCCTCCCTCCCACAAAGACCCTCACTGTGAAGATGGCTACATATCTGTAAGTTTGTTTGGTGTACTGCAATGGCTTCCAGGGACTCCTGGGTGGGAGAGTGCTCAATCCTGCTGGGGTGTGGGACAGGGGGCATGGTGGGAGTAGTAGTGCAGGCCTCTCTCCCGCAAAGACCCTCACTGTGAAGATGGCTACATACCTGTAAGTTTGTTTGGTGTACTGCAATGGCTTCCAGGGGCTCCTGAGTGGGGGAGTGCTCTATCCTGCTGTGGTGTGGGACAGGGGGCATGGTGGGAGTAGTAGTGCAGGCCTCTCTCCAACAAAGACCCTCACTGTGAAGATGGCTACCTGCCTGTACGTTTGTTTGGTGTACTGCAATGGCTTCCAGGGGCTCCTGGGTGGGGGAGTGCTCTATCCTGCTGGGGTGTGGTGCAGGGGGCATGGTGGGAGTACTAGTGCAGGCCTCCCTCAAACAAAGACCCTCACTGTGAAGATGGCTACATACCTGTAAGTTTGTTTGGTATACTACAGTTACTTACAGGGGCTCCTGGGTGGGGGGGGTGCTCTATCCTGCTGGGGTGTGGAACAGGGCCATGGTGGGAGTAGTAATGCAGGCCTCCCTCCCACAAAGACCCTCACTGTGAAGATGGCTACATACCTGTAAGTTAGTTTGGTGTACTGCAATGGCATCCAAGGGCTCCTAGGTGGGGGAGTGCTCTATCCTGCTGGGGTGTGGGACATGGGGCATAGTGGGAGTAGTAGTGCAGGCCTCTCTCCCACAAAGACCCTCACTGTGAAGATGGCTACATACCTGTAAGTTTGTTTGGTGTACTGCAATGGCTTCCAGGGGCTCCTCGGTGCGGAAGTGCTCTATCCTGCTGGGGTGTGGGACAGGGGGCATGGTGGGAGTAGGAGTGCAGGCCTCCCTCCCCCAAACACCCTCACTAGCAAGATGGCTACCTACCTGTTAGGTGAAGGTATGTATTCCATGTGCTCCTGGGTGGGAGGGAGTGCTCCACGCTGCTCAGGTGTGGGACAGGAGGCGTGGTGGGAGTAGGAGTGCAGACCTCCCTCCCTCAAACAGGCCTCACAAGCAAGATGGCTACATATCTGTAAGTTTGTTTGGTGTACTGCAAGGGCTTCCAATTGCTCCTGGGTGGGGGAGTGCTCTATCCTGCTGGGGTGTGGGACAGGAGGCATGGTGGAAGGAGGAGTGCAGGCCTCCCTCCCCCAAACACTCTCACTAGCAAGATGGCTACCTAACTGTTAGGTAAAGGTGAACAATGCAATGGCTTCCAGGGGCTCCTGGGTGGGAGGGAGTGCTCTATCCTGCTGGGGTGTGGGACAGGGGGCATGGTGAGAGTAGGAGTGCAGGGTGAATGTGCTTATGCTCCCATGGTAATATTGCTAACTACGTTTTGGGTAATTGGGTGTGGGTGACTGTTGGACATGTGAGACAGGTTTCTCTGGGTGTGTGGTGCAGATGGATGTGATTTGTCTTGTATGGTGTGTGTTTTTGGATGTGGTTTTCCGCCCACCATCCTAATGGGGCCCTAAGAGTCTATCCAGGGGGGCATTTTCTGAGTGATCTGCTCCCTCATTTCTTTTTCCTTTACAAAAAGGAAAAGTACATTTATTTCACACACACTACTAAATACAACCCAGTAATTTACAAATATACATAAGGCAGGTGGAAATTCCTCAGACCCTCTAATTTTTTATTTTTTTAAATACATTTTATTCATTTTCTTCCAATTACAAAAAAGGAAAAAAATTACTTCTGGACAGCAGGACCACGAATATGCACATGAGAGCGGTATAGATTTGCACTTATACATAATGTTTAGTCCTTCCGCAGTATATACAGGCATATAGTGTTTGGAATATGGCCATTCTGACCATGACCAAGTGTACATTAGCTATCCTCCCTGCTAATCTATCAATAGTACTAACTTAATGGATGAGAATGAAACAAGTACTCAATATTTTAAACTCCTCATCCCCACCCCTACCGATGGCCCTGAAAAAAAGAAACTAAATTCTAAGGAGAGGGACTGGATTGGGAAGGCTAGATACTGTGTGCCCAGTTAGTTTTGTGAGCACTGGAATTGTGGGTTGCACATATACTGTATATTAATAACATGCCTTATTTTGGCTACTAGGATTTAAAGGAATGGAAACCCTGGGGAGTTGTGGCTGTTTCTATCACCAAGTTCTACCATGGAGAGTAAGTGCTGGTGCGTGAGTAGGAGTGTAAGGACTGTGGATACGCAGAGAGCTTATGAAATCTTCAAGGGTTGAATATGTCAGTAGATTTAAAAGATTCTAACAGGCGGTCCCAGCTCATAGAATAGGCTCCTTTCACAGTCCTCTGTTTTCTTCTCTCCGAATAGCTAGACTTTCTGCCAGTTCCCATTTTTAAATCCGGGGATCTGCTTCCTCATCAAGCTGGCGGCAGAGTGGTTGGGCTGACATGTAGAAGCAGTGTGACTTTGTGCATTTAACCTTTTTTAAGCATTTTGTGCTTACTCTTATCATGTAACTTGCACTTTTTTCGCAACTAATTTCCTCATATCAGCAGTTTTTTTTACATGATGTTAGACATGCTTAGCCCTCTTTGGGTTGGTTGGGGCTTAGCCAATCAAGGAATTGGAGGGTGGAGTCTGCGAGAGCTCCAGGCCTCATCAAGCTGGCAGAAGGAGAGTAGCGCTGGCCTGTAAGAGCAGTGTGGCTTTGTGTTTCACCCTCTTTTAATTGTTTTGTGGTCATACTTATCTTGTAACTTGCACTTTTTTTTGCTACTGATTTCCTTATATGAGCTGATTTTTTCACACTGTTAGACATGCTAAGACCCCTTTGGATTGGTTGGGGGTTAGCTAATCAAGGCATTGGAGGGCAGAGTCTTTTTTGAGCTCCTGGCCCTCATAAAGCTGGTGGCAGCACGGTTGCGCCTCATGAAGAAGCAGTGTGACTGTTTGCTTTTAACCTTTTTTAATCATTTTGTGCTCACACTTAATTTGTAACTTGCACTTTTTGAGCTACTGATTTGCTCATATCAGATGTTTTTGTGAGCGCTGTTAGACACACTGAGATCTTTTTGGATTGGTTGGGGGTTACCCAATCAGGGCATTGGAGGGTGGAGTCTGTTAGAGCTCTGGGTCCTCATCAAGCTGGTGAGAGCACAGTCACACTGATGACTTGCTGAACGTGTGCCAAATGCAAGCCCGTCTGCGCTCATCGGCACACAGCTGGGGCCAGCCGCAATGGCCTAACTCTGGCATATTCCTATAATTAGCTGAGATCTCTACGCTCTTTTAAATACCATCTGGAGGAATCCATTGTGCAAAAACTGGACAATTTAGGTATTCTATATCTTAATCAGGTTATCTCTTTAAAGTTAGAGAAAATGCTGAATCATAAAACTATGGGGGAAGTTGCTCCCTGCCCAAAGACATTGCTTATGACAGGAGACCTCAGTACTGCTTATTTGAACACATGCTCTCTGGTTAGACACAAACCAGAGATATAAAACACTCTTGAGTCTGAATCTCCTGACATATTGTTTTTTACTGAAACCTGGTTAACTGAGGACTCTGTGCCTGACATCTTAACAGCACTCTCAGACAATTTCTATCTATTAAATTTGAATAGATCGCAGGGGAAAAAAGGAGGAGGGGTTGCAACTATCATAGAAAACACTTATTTTTCACCAAACTCACTCCTTTACCTGTCCCAATGGCAAAAAAAATGGTAATCAAATTAGAGTCATTTACCTCTCCTTTGATTTGCATCATCCTATATACACCCCTGGGCCATACGCCTCAGTTACCTTTACGGTTAACTGACTCGGTTACAGCCTTGACCATTGACTATGCCAAAATCTTACTTCTTGTAGATTTTGATTTGTGCTCTAATAAGATAAAAGGCAGCTATATCTCCTCTGACCTCACTGTGATCTGACGTTACCATTAAATTACATTTTTATTTACTATTATAATGAGTCATTGAATCATTCCTTTTAGCTGCTCGCAAACTGAAATCAAGTGTTATAACAGTGTTATAATGTAACCTAGTGTTTACCTAAGGGAGAGCCAGCATTGCTACAGTGAAAAACAACTTTGGAGGATATTCACTAACAGGACATGTAAAACATTAAAAATACATGTTTTGCTTTTAAATACCCTGCACCCAGCCCGGGGGGAATTTAGTGCTTCCCTTAGGGGTATGAGTATCAAAAAGGAAGGTTTAGGCCTTGCCAAAGGTGTATTTGCCAGGTTGAAACAGCATTTTCAAACTGCACACAGAGGCTGCAAGGGCAGGCCTGGAGACGTTTCTCCATTAGTGGGTGATAAAATGAGCGCTGCAGCCCACTTAATTTAATTAAAATATGATCTAATGGCTCTATGTACTTGTAGTACCATACACTATTCACTTATAAGTAAATAAAATGTGCCAATTAGGTGTATGACATGCTTACCATGTTTAGAAGTAAGGCCACAAGCATTTTTCCACTGGTTAGCAGGAGCAAAGTATGCAGTCATGTGGTCAACATAACAGGTTCAGGTAAAGAAGGCAAGATTCTGACTGAATACCATGCAAAAGATGGTAATTTCGAAAAGTGAGTCACTCTCTCTTTCACATTCTCATTGAGGGGGAACATGGCAGCATGCTGAGTGTGCAGAGCAGAGCTTCTCTGCTGAGTGGAGCAGAGTTCTGGTGCAGGACACCTTGGCCCCATAGTTATTGGCAAGAAAACAGAGGTGATGCAGCAGCATTTATGACCTTGATTCTTTTATATTTGGATTGTGCTCTTGAGGAGCTATTGCACTTACCTTATGTGCATGTGCCCTCGAGGATGGTTCTGTGTGGCTCATGAACTGCAGCTAGGGCATGTGATGGCATGACAGCTCTCTCTCCGGGGCAGAATCAGCAGTATCAGCACAGTTCATTCAGTTTGCTGTGTACATGGGTTAGACCATGAGGACACAGTGGAGTTGAAAGAAGTTCAGAGTGCAACCATGTAAGGAGCACCTCTTTGTTTGGTTTGGTTTGGTTTAAAACTGGAAGGCATGGTCAAGGGATGAAGGAGCAGTGTTACTCACGATCCCTCACAAGTGCAACAGTGGGTTTACCCTCTTTGTACTGTTTGACCTCTTCACCCCATGTCAGGATTGGACGTTGTGAAAAAGTTGGGGAAGTCAAGTAAAGATAATTCTAACTTAACAAATAAGGTGAACAGATACAGTTTGAGGTCAGTAAAATTAAATTTGTCCTTAAAAGAGATCCACACGTGAGCAAAAGTGCACAGCTAATGTTACAGGAGTGGTGACCAGTGAAGCCTGCAAATCCAATATAAAAAAACTTTAGGGAAGAAACTGCATTCCCGTTACTGCAAATAAGGGTACTGAAAATAAGTTGCCCAAAATCTGTGAAGGTAGGAGGTTCAAGAGGGGGAACTCGCCAGTAAGAGTTACACCGTCACTCAGGACTTATTTCAAAATCAAAACAGAGTGCCAAATGGAGAAGCAAGGAATGGAGAAGCCAGCATAGGGGTTGGGGAATGACATGAGGAAAGAAGGTTTAGGGGAAGCAAGGCACCAGAAGGATTTGCTGTTGGGTGAAAATATCAATACTGTGAACAGTTTCAAACCCCTTTCCTGTCTTGGCTCTGAATCCAAGGGTATGGAGCAGGGTTTCGAGATAAGCGGTATGACAGATCCCAGTGGTGAAGATCAGGGGAGGTGTGAAGCAAAGCAGAACTCCATAGGAGAGAATGAGGAGATTAATATCCACAGATTGCTTTTAAACCTCTCAGTAGAAATGAAAAAGGGCTTTGAGATCTCAGAGACAAATCAAAAGGCGACACAGATTAGCTGTGACGGTTGTGAGAAAAAATGCAATAGTATAACAACCCGTTCAGAGGTATTAGCAATGGCAGTTGAGAAACTAAATATAGCCATGTAGTCAAAATAATCCCGAATTTCAGTTTTGATATGAAAGAATAAAGAGATTCTAACATGGTGAGGAGGATTGAGAACAATGCAGGAAGGAACGACTTTAGGAGTACTTAATACGACTAAAGGGATGGAAGAATTAAACTCTCTGTAATAAACTTTCTAAAAGATGCAGTGTTGCCAGCAGACTCCCGTATAAATGTCCTGCAGGAGATTTAGAGAGTTCATTGTGACCCCCTTTGAACTCTCCCCTACCTGGAAGAAACCAAGGAAATTTTGAGTGAACTTTCTAAAGAATGATGTGAAAGAACAGACTTTAGGGGCGGTATTAAAGTTAATGACTCTGCATGAAAGATATTACCTTCCAAATAAAATCAGACATATCTTGTCTAACAAAAGCCAGGCTGCGAGGGAAACTTTTTGATGAATTGAAGGAGTTGGGGACCAAGGCACTAATAAAGTTTTCAGATGCAACTTTTCAGTGAAGCAGAGGAAGTTGAGAAATTTATATTGCAAAGAAAGACAATTAAGAGGAACTGAGGGACTATGTTTTAAGTAGTTGAAGTTGATAACAAAGTTTATTTAGACAATAGTCTATAAACCATACATAGACAATGGATTACACATAGTGATAAAAGATCTTTAAAACTACAATTCATTTTACACATTTACACACTTGTAAAACCATAGCATAACATTGGGAAACACTGTACTTTTTAATCTCTCCCGCCCTCCTTTGCTACTTCCGTTATATATTCTCTCGTTGCTTTCAGAAATTTCCCCAATGCAATTGTAATATCCAAGAAGGACATTTCTGTAAGGAGGTCAATGGCATCTGCACGGAAGGTCACCTGATATTTTAAAAAAATTGTATGTTTTAAGTAAATAACACTCTTCAGACAAGCTTGATGACTGACAATGGGTGAATGTCAAATGTTGGTTTTAGGAAGGTTCTCCACGGTAGGGGTATACCGGATGGAGAGCATGTGGAAAAAATGGTCCTCAAACATTGTTTAATATTTTATGCACCATAGAGATTTTTAGATTCCAGCGAAAAATAAACCTAAGATAACTGGAATAGGAAATTGGGTTTGTAGTCATTATTTTTTAACATTGAATGTAAATGGTTTAAGAATGTGTAGAAAACAAAGGTTAGTTATGCACTATCATAAAGATTGGAATGTCTCAATAATGTTTGTACAGGAAACACATCTGCTGAAATCAGAATGTGAGTGTGAAAAAATGGGTTGTTGGATGACTGGGGGTGAACCCTGTTCAAGCAACAGCCCCAGTTCCTAGCAGGGTGAACAACAGAAAGTCACTAAATTAACCTGTGCTTAACCCTGAGTAGCTTGGCACAAAAAGCAGTCAAACAGTAATTCAATGAAAACAGAACACAAGAAAACTCCCAAATCAATGCAGACAAATTGAGTACACTATAATAAATGATTTAGCATCAAAACATCAAAAATCCAATCACTAGAACCGTAATTATGAATTTTTTGTTTAAGGTTCAAAATAGCACCTAAAAGATTAAAGCATCAACAGTTGACATTTAGTTGCTCGAGACCGTATCAAAGTCGAAAGTTAAGGCTGACTGCGACGGAGCGCGGTTCTGATACAGGAAGTGGATTGGGCCCGGTCAGTGCTTACTTTCGGATTTAGAAAGATTCCTGAAGAAAAATGTCTGAGAAAGTAAAGTTCAGCATTGCTAGACTGCAGGAAGTTTCAGAGGAGGAAGCTTCATCGTCAGATGGCCTTCGCTTGGGTCAATGCTGCAGTGAGGATTTCTACTTTTGGATTTAATCGCCGAATTTGAAGTAAAAAAACTTCAGCGGGACAAGGCAGAAGGCCCTAGCCAAAGACAATATGGGCCGGGATGCCCGCCACCCCTGTAGTGTAGTTCCTATTTTCCCTATAGGCCCTGCGCATTGGAATAACATAAACAGCAGTGTAGACGTAGAAGCGCGGTCTTCCAGGTCTCTACTGACTATGCTAAACTTAATTGGGTCTGTACCAACTAGCTCAGAGGTCACTGGAAACTTTCTTGACTGAATAGGAAGTGATCAGCTTCCCTGGCACAGACAAGAAGGGATTCAGTTTTCCAACAACCACATAAACATGACAACTTTTCTCCTAGGAATAAGAGTCAATCTCTAGAGTCGTGTGAAACAATAGACAGCTATTTCACTCAGTCAGTTTTGCAGATTACTTTCACCAGTATGCAGAGAATAGAGAGACGGGCGTTTTCAATAAAATGTATTATTTATTGAACAGTCTTTCTTCTCATGCAAGAGAAATGAATTGCCACAATTGCAAGACTTGTTATTATAAAAAGTGCGTACAGTAAAAGGAGAACTGCGAAATAATACTGTAAAAGCATTGATATGGTTTCTTAGCCATACAATGGTTAAAATGAATAAAATATATACATTCATATATACATTTGACTAACGTACTCAACTGGTGCTTCTAACTACGCCTACCCCAGTGTACCTGACCTAAGCCTAATACTTGGGAGGGAGTAAGTAAGTAGCAGTTTAGTTAAGTTGGTTTTGCCAAGGGTTTGCTTCAAGAATTCTCTCTAAGGGTTTAGTCAACACCATACCTCTGGAATAGAATGTTGGAGGGCAGGTATCTCCTTTCAGGACTCGATATTCCAGTCACCCGCAAGGGTAGGCTGGAAACGCCGGAGCTGGATTTTCTCGGCAGGAGAAAAGACAGCGTCTTTCTCAGCGCGTCAAGGAGGAGGAGGGGAGGCGTCCATGGGCTTCTCACATCTGCTAGGCTCTGCAAGGGACAGCTGTTCTGCTCCTGTATTCACCACACCATCGCATTTGCCTAAGGCAACGTTGGTAATATTTATACCTGAAAGGTGCCTTGTTTGACGTACGTTTTTGGACATAAGACGTCAATAAAGATGTCACTCAGAACTGGTCGTTCTTACAGTGCTCATTAGAGTTCTATTACTAATAAAAACAAAGCAAGCGGGGCTTTCCCAGGTTGCTGGGGGTTTTATCTTGTTGAAGAACTCGGGGTGTAATCTAGGAATCTAAGATAGTGGCTTCTGCTGTGTCATCTACTGTAATGAGCTGCAGAGGCGAGGTTCTGAAATATGGCTCTGATCGTTTATGCCAGAGAAGAGTTTCTGAAATATGGCTCTGATCGTTTATGCCATTATAGGGGTATGGATGGTTTATAGCCGTATAGGGGCATAAGGTCACAATATTGATCGGGGTCCTAGATTAGAACACGACACCCCTTCCACCACCAATCCCAATGGGAGGAGACAGACACAGTTTGAACTTTTGGAAGGCAGGGGGGCCTCACTACTCCCCCGGCCGTATTTATTAAAATATGAAACAAAATTTAAAACTTTAAATTAAAAACGTTTCATGTATCATGTACAAATTCAACTTCCATTACATTTGATGAAGACAGGTATTCAGGCTAACCTTAACAAATCTCTAATACAAAGATTTCCTAACAAGTCTAACATCATGACAAATGCATTGCATACGAATTTGTACATCCTAACGTTAGGGGCCAACGGTAAGGTCTTAACCGGTGTCAGATCCCTATCACCAAATTCCCGCCCTCTCGTGTGAGTGGCGCATGCGCAGAGGACTTTACCCTCGTAGCCAACTGTAACTTCCCTTGTCGTGGGGGCCCCCTTTCACTCGACGCCATCTTAAGGTCGTCCGAGTTCCCGTGCGGGGTATCCGTAAGACGGACAGCGTGGACTCCCCCCCTTTCCCCGCACTCTCTTCCGCCGGAGCGGATATCCGGCCCCCGGGAAATTCTGGGGAGGGGCATATAGCCGTCTCCCCCTGGGAGGGGCCTATGGCCGTCTCCCCCTGGGCGACCCATCCGTAATGGGTGCCGCCCCCCCGTGGGAGGGGCCAATGGCCGCCTCCCCCCGGGCGCTCCCATCCATAATGGGTGGCGCCCCCTCTAGGGACCTTGAAATCACTGCTCACCGATCATGACCTTACCTCCCGACCGAAGACTAAATAAATACGACAGTTAGTTACCTACTAGGGAGAAAAAACATATGCTTACTCTTGTAGTACAGCTCGCTATATCCACTGACTTCAACATTGCTACAAAGGAAAAAAGGTCCTATAGCACAGAACATTCTTTATTGCATACATTCCTTAACATTTTTACAAAGGAAAAAAGGCCTATAAGCAAGTATTCAGTTACATGCACATTCTTGTCATCGACTTAAGATGAAAGCAACGATTCCCACAAGACATGTTTTATTACAATCAAATTGCAACATAGAACTTTGTTCACCCCCAAATTTTTTGCAACAGGGGCTGGTGGGTGGGTCAAAAACTGCAGCTTGTTCCCTTGAGGGCTCACGGGCGACGAGTGGTGCAGCCTTCAGAGCGCAGGAACAAGAGGACGCTTCCCTGGATTCTCGCGCCTTTTATCCAGCAGCGGGAAGGCGGGGCTGTGACCCCATCCCGCCCATAGGTGCTTGGACTTCCGGGCGGGTGTTAAGGAAAACCTCTTTAGGCAGCGGGGGCGTGCACCGACCACGCCGCTATGGGCATACCGGCCGGGACACGCCCCCCGCCCGTAACGGCTTCCCAGGGGATCGGGGCACCCATCCATACGTTCGGGGTGACCGAGTGGTCTCTCCTTTCCATATGGGCCGGGATGCCCGCCACCACTTCCACCACCAATCCCAATGGGAGGAGACAGACACAGTTTGAACTTTTGGAAGGCAGGGGGGCCTCACGACCCCCCCCAGCCGTATTTATTAAAATATGAAACAAAATTTAAAACTTTAAATTAAAAACGTTTCATGTATCATGTACAAATTCAACTTTCATTACATTTGATGAAGACAGGTATTCAGGCTAACCTTAACAAATCTCTAATACAAAGATTTCCTAACCGAGTCTAACATCATGACAAATGCATTGCATACGAATTTGTACATCCTAACGTTAGGGGCCAACGGCAAAGTCTAACCGGTGTCAGATCCCTATCACCAAATTCCCGCCCTCTCGTGTGAGTAGCGCATGCGCAGAGGACTTTACCCCCGTAGCCAACTGTAACTTCCCTTGTCGTGGGGGCCCCTTTCACTCGGCGCCATCTTAAAGTCGTCTGAGTTCCCGTGTGGGGTATCCGTAAGAAGGACAGCGTGGACTCCCCCTCTTTCCCCGCACTCTCTTCCTCCGGAGCGGATATCTGGCCCCCGGGAAATTCTGGGGAGGGGCATATAGCCGTCTCCCCCTGGGAGGGGCCTATGGCCATCTCCCCCTGGGCGACCCATCTGTAATGGGTGCCGCCCCCCCCGTGGGAGGGGCCAATGACCGCCTCCCCCGGGCGCTCCCATCCATAATGGGTGGCGCTCCCCCTAGGGACCTTGAAATCACTGCTCACCGATCATGACCTTACCGCCACAGGCCAGATAGTTGACCGACTATCTGGCCCCCCCAAACCTCCTATAGGTCATGTCTCCTCAATCCCACTAGCCAAGCTTTCATGTCTCCTATCAATAAGTCATTCCCCACCCTGGACAGGTGTACCCCATCATCTGAATAACAGTGATCGCCCCAGATGTACCCATGAGATATGCTTTGAAGATGAGCAGAGCGAAACAATGTCTCCATTCTATTGTTGACCCTCCTTACCGAATGGTTCAACGCTGTTGTGGACAACCCACCCCGCCATACCCTCCTCGGAATCATGTGAGATCAAGCTATTGTACATCCCGGCAGCGTCTTTGCTAACCAACTAACTGCAGAAAGTATGTGCTCAACTAAAGCTCGTCTGCCCAGTCTTACCAAGTCATTGCCCCCCAATGTGCACTATGACTACAGATGGCGGTGACCTGTGCTGCCCTAGTAATTCTTCCACAAAACCTTGCAGTCGGTCAATACACAGGCCGCCCTTCCTATGGAAGGACACCCTGAACCCATATTCCTCAGATGTGTGGATCGCATCACCTGTCTTGAATATGTCCCCGGCACGCCTCACGTATGAGTGGCCCACGACCCATACCACACGTCTTCCATTCCTTGTTCCTGAAAGTGGTGGTTAGCTTACACTGGGCCGGTCCCAATTTCCGCCCTGCGTCACAGGCTCGTAAAACTGTAATCCAAACAAAAGACAACAAGCGTGAGTGCACTTCTTCAGTAACTTACAACATGTGCAGCCGCACGTACCTCTTGAAACAATTCGAAGACCAGCGGCCTAACTGTTTAACATTGTCTGCCTGCAGACCTCTGAATTGGAAGTAAAAAAACTTCAGCGGGACAAGGCAGAAGGCCCTAGCCAAAGACAGTTCCATTTGGTCAGATACCCTTTTGGTGAAGGACCGCGGCGACGGATTGGCTGCTGCTGAGAATAATGTAGTGAGAGAACCCGCAACATCAAACCAACCGTCGATGTACCTTGGGTGGATAAATGAGCAGGTTGTTCCCCATCTCCACCTGGGTCTCAGAGCACTTTTTGGCCAAATTTAGTATGTCCTCACTTTTAGAAAATGCCCATCTGTGTACATTTAGCACCACAACCATGGGTCCAGGACTGCTGGGGCACCCCTAGGGGGTTCAGAACTCACTCAGGTTGGGTCCAGGTATACATTTAAGATGGGGGGAGCCTGTTATGTGTCTGTGGCTCTGAACAGGAGGCCAGCAACAAGCCCATCGAGTCACTTCTGGCAGTCCTTGGTGCAAGTGTAAATGCATGGCTGGCCTCTGAGGATTCAAGGCTCGCTCCAGGTACAGCAGCATTCTGTCAGACTGCACAGCAGGTAGCCCTCTGAGAGTCCTTCCACAGGTCCAGTATTGGCCTGAAGAGTAAGTCTGAAGGACTTTTTTTTACCCTGGTGCCCTTTTATGGAAAGTGGGAGTTGCTTCTGGAAAGGTTTGTAGAATTTCCTGATTCCCCTGCCCTGGCTCGACGCCGGCTGCATTGACAATATGGTGTTGTTAGGCACTTTTTGTAAATGCAGAGCACAGGCTATTCAAGTGTATGGGGGGCTGTGCTCAGCTCCGACCCTCCATCCTCCCAGCAGATGGCCCATTTAGGCACACCTAATCCTTCTATTGTGTGACTGTCTAGAAGGAATTCACAAAGTTAAACTATCAGCTACACCCAGTCATGTGACCCAGGACAGGCTGCAGGTACTAAGGGCAGGAAAATGGCAATTTCCTAAATGCAAAAGTGAACAGAAACAGCTAGGTATGCACTCAATTAAACTAGAAATGTATACAAGTTAGAACAAGAATGCAAATATTTAAAATTTTAGTGTGCACCTGAAGAGGAGGTACGGTCCACCTCCTACTCAAAAATATGTGTAAGCTGGACCAAAGGTCATAGCCTTCAAGTGCACTACCTTAAACACTCAAAAAGAGTGTGTCGCTTTGTATTGTAAGTACTCAAGTGTAACAAGAGAACGCACAAACAGTAAAACATCAGAAACCAAAATGATTCAAAGTAATCATAGTACAAAAGTTATGTACAATAGTGTTGATGCTGAGACAAATTCCTCTTTTTATTGAGCATTCTTGTATATGTCTCCTTTGGAGAACTTTAATCAATGATGAGAAAGTTAGAGTTGTGAGCTTCTTGTAGAAGTGAAAGGATCCCCTAATGAAGGGCGTATTAACTAGCCCGAAATGCATTGGGATTCTTTCACTTCTACTTTTTGAGTGTTTAACGTAATTTTCTTAATGCAGCATTTTCTAAATTGTAATGGAAAATCTGGCTTTACCTTTAAAATGGGGTTATCATTACAAAATGTTAGTTACCAAACTTGCCATATCTGCCTGCTCTCAATTATGAAATGCAGTGTATTAAATGTAATAAAGAAGCATCAATGTTATCCCATCGGATGGTTAGGCCTCACAGTAGTAAAAAACAAATTCAGGAGTTTTTCACTACCAGAACATGTAAAAGGTAAAGGTACATGCTCAATCATTTAATTACACAGTAGTAAAATGGGAGTTTAAATCTTGGCAAGTGGGTTTAAATGACCAGTCAACACAGCAGCTGAAAACTGCTTTCAGGCCACAATGGCAGGCTTGGGACATGTTTTAATGTGCTACTTAAGTGGATGGCAAAACTGCAGGCCCAATGGTAGCATTTAATTTACAGGCCCTAGGTATATGGTATATCACTCTACAAGGGACGTATAAATAAATTAAATATGTCAACCATGTGTAAGCCAATAAAACCATCTTTAGGAGAGTGAGCACAATCACTTTAGCACTGGTTAGCAGTGGGAATGTGTGCAGAGTCATAAGGCCAACAAAAATGAATTCCAGCAAAAATTGGATGTCAGCAGTCAAAAGGTTTGGGGGAAGACCACACTAAGGCTGACAGATCTAACAAAGGTGAGTATTGGAACAAAGTATTCGGCCACTGTCAGGCACCACCTTTCATGGAAGCTCAAACCTATATGCAGGATCATTTTGTTGATCCCAAACACAGGAGTCCCTTCCTATAGCCCATTCTCATAAAATAACCCAGATGTCACCAAAGTATGTTAGGTATTTTGCCTGCTTTCCCAGTAGTCAACCTAGACCTTGCCCCATTGGTAAATTACACAAACAGACTCTAAACCTTGCAACACAGGTATTCCTTGCTCACAAGCAAACCCTCATGTGATTACTCCTGAAGATATCACACCCACCGGCAAAATAGTGTGTCTGAACGCCTACTTGTGGGCCCACTCACTCTTGCTTCCCAGTGACCACCTACTTCTGGAAGCCAGTTCAGGTGGCCCTTACTCCCCACAGCTGATCCGCACTATGTATTCCGTGTATTTCAACCTTTCACAAAGGTATTTTCTAGACCCCAAAAATCCATTGTTACTGATAGCAAATGCCGGGCTGATAGCAAAATTATTTTCTACCACTTCTATTACTAATTAGCTCACCTGACTGCAGTGACATGTTTGAGTAACGTCCATCTTGAGTCCAAATAACCTCTCACCTCACATTTACTCAGAAAAGTAGTAGAACATTTGCAGCATTGTAAGTGGTGCATTTAGGTGAGGGAGAGAACAAAGAGGGAAGAGCAAGATGCAGCATAGTCAAGAACAAAACCTTCTTTACTGGAAATCAGAGAAATACATTGAAGTGGAAGAGAAAAGAAAATCAAAGCGAATGGGCACCTGTTTCAATGGTAAAATGATGGAAAAGATACAGAAGTCTGAGTGAAGGGAATTTTTCATTACAAGTATGATACCACTACCACAAGCATGTAGGGGTTAGAAAGGTCTATCCATGAGATACTTGATTTCAGCTTTTTGGGGATCTTCTTTTGTTAAAAACAGCTGTATTACTTTCAAATGTTTAATTATACACTTACACCAATGATAGATAATTTGATAAAACAATGCTTAAACATACATAACTTGTATTTTAAATTGGACAGAAATATTAAATATCAGTAATATTATTAACTACAGGCCCATAATGACTTCATATTTGAAAAAACATTTAACCAAAAAATGGGTTTAGCTAATGCTAGTAATATATCAAGCAATGTCTCTAGCTCAAGAGGTCAACTAAAAGCTTGTGAAAAACTTCCCAAAAAGTTCAAGAAGATTAAAGATAATTGAACCTGAAAACTATCATTACATTTATAAAATAACTTCTAATAAAGTGTATACACTATTTGGCTTATAAACAATATATGAAGAAATAATGTGTCAGGAGATAAACTAGACCAACAATTAGCAGTGTTCAACACATTCATCTTTAATATTTACTGGGGGTAAAAATCATCTATTATCTATTTTTTTAAACGTTTTTGTATTACTAGATGATCTTAATGTGGAAAAAACGTTAACTAAATTCTATTCCATTTCGTAACAGATTTTTTAAGATATAAATCATGTTCCACAGAAGCCCTATTAGCTACTGTGTGCTCTAATGAAAAATAAATAAATACATAAATAAATAAAAGAGGCTCTAGGGCCAGGTTTACAATGGAAGAATGGAACTTGTGAGTTATAACCTGTTATTAGTTTATCATTAGCCGGTAAATCGAGAGGTAAATCGATAGTTGATATAAATCCAGAATCAATACCCCAAAATGAATGTTAGTAAATCATACATCTTTTGCAAATAGTTAAATGACAAGAAGGAGTCACTATCAATGAGTTGTTAACCAATATAATACACTTCAATCTCCATTTTGTCAAAACAAGTTATTTATTCTTCATGTTAATTTATTTACTGTACCAAATTAGTAAGTCTAAGAATTGGTGCTTATTGAAAACATTGTTAATTTAAACAGATTTTAGAATAGTGCACATATTCCTAGGGATTGGAGAAAAATTATAACTCGTTCTCTCAGTCATAAATAGTAACTATTTCAACTAAAAAGCAGAGGTCCGTTTCTTTCCATTATCAACTCAAACAGGACGATTCTCCATCTTTTCTCTGGTACTTCAACACAATGCTTGTTTTTAGGAAAAATGCTAAATTGTTATCACAGCCTCCACAATATCATGTGTACGCACCACAACGTCACACTATGCTCCCAGAGATTGTACATCAACAGTTTCAACATGTAGAAAAAATGTTCCATGATCCCCCGAAAAGGTACCAGTATGGTGGTTGTCTTCTATTTTCTCATCCCATTTCCTCCTTCTCTTTGGTACCTTTCTATAAGTGAGTGTACCAACATTCACCTGCTCTGGAAGGTGCAGAGGGAGATTGGTGGCATGTTGTTGTCTATCGCTCCAACAGGTCCAGTGTCTGCAAGGTAAGTGGAATAATTTTCGGTGTAATCTGACAATTCCAAGTATAAAATTCAGTAAAATTGACTCAACTGTTATATTAACTATTTAAGTCTATCCAGGGAAATTCGAGGTATTTCATTACTCCACAAAGATTTTGAGAAATTGCTTTAAACAGAATAAAAAAATTGGAATAATATAGGAAGTATAGACAAGGAAATAATAATAATAGCTTACAAAATCTCAAATTTGGCATGTCAAAGATAAGCTCGCCTGTACCCACCGCGCTGACCCACGAGCTACTGTAGGACCTTTCACCTGCACCCACTGCCACTTCACCTGCCACTGCACACACACCGGACACCCGAACACACCACAGACACTACCTAGACAAAACACCAACTCTCATGCGCCCTTCTCAGCACACGCTCCTATGCAAGCATTCCACTGAATTATGGAACCTCAGCGCTGCCTTCACACCTGAAGTCTTCCTCACTAAACCTGGCTCAACCCCACATCTTCCCCAGACATTGCCACAATGAACATCGACAGATAAAAAAATCACTTACCCGGAACGCACCAACAAGCTGGGAGGAGGAGCAGCCATCATCCTCAAAGAGACCATACAGTTTACCACCACCACCCCCATGGAACATCTCAACTTCAGGCTCCACAAGGACGACAAAACAACCATCAGAAGCACCCTTGCATACCTACCCCCAGGCCTGCAATCCAGCTTATGCAACACCATCGCAGACTTCAATGTGCCCCTAACCTTACATTCCAAGGACTACATCTTCCTTGGTGACCTAAATTTCCATATCGACGACCCCAATGCCCAAAACACTGCATGCCTCTTCAAATGTATGAGCAACCCCTTCAAATACCTACATGTTACAGAACTCACATGGACTGATCACTCCATCGTCCACTTCAGCATCTTCAGCCCCCACACCACCACCCCTAAGATGACCAATGCCCCCCCCCCCCCCCCCCCACCAGATGTGGAATAAAATTTCAGAGACCAGCTGGGCAAACTCTCTCAACACATCCAACCCCGCTACCACCACCTACCTGGAAAAGGGAGTGTTAAAACACCAGCACATGGATGACCAATTGGGCAGGCAGCATTAACTGCATCAAGAGCAACATCCAGAGGAAAATCCTCTAAAAAGGCCAGATGGTAAACCCAAGAACTCAGAACAGCAAAATGAGACAGTAAACAGTTGGAGAGGAGATGGTGCACCAGCAAGGACACCTCCGACAGGGCAGCCTTCAAGATCTCCTTCAACCTCTACCTCTGCCTGCTGAGGGCAACAAAGAAGACGGCCATTGCTGCATGCATCAAAACCAGCAACAGCAACACCAAGGAACTTTTTAACATCGATAAGTAATTCTTCAACCCGGCTGCCAGCAGGAAAAAAAATCACACCCTCACAGGACCTGTACGACACCCTCTCCCACTTCTTACATGACAAGATCCCAACCATACACCGAAACTTCAAACCCCAAACCACACCTATGGACTTCCTAAACAGATGTACCACCAATTGTAACCAACATGAACCACACACTGACCACCTGAAACATCCTCTCCGCCGAGGGCACCACCTCCACAATGAAATCCTTCCACTCAGTAGCTCCCACAGACCCATGCCCACACCACAACCTCAGGAACCAAAGGATTGGCCAGGAACTTACTACCCTACTCAACACCTCTATCACAACACTGCCCAATGCCTGGAAACACACCAAAGTCAGACAACTACTCAAAAACCCAAGCAAACTCAAAAACTGCATGCCAATCTCCCTGCTCCCATTCCCAGCAAAGGTGCTGAAAAAGTTCATCAACAATCAACTCATGACCATCAACATTCAACTCATGAAACACCTGGAGCAGAATCAGCTACTACTCAACGCCTCCAAATCCGGCTTCAGCAGCAATCACTGCACCGAAATTGCCCTGATCCCAGCCACCGACGACATTTTAACCCTCCTTAACTGAAGAGAAACAGCAGCCTCGATCCGCTTCGACCTCTCTGCAGCCTTCAGCACTGCATCCCACCACACACTGATTAAAAGACTCCACCACTTCGGCATCCAAGGGGACACGCTTAGATGGATCACCTCCTTCCTTACCAGAAGAACTCAGAGGATCCACCTCCTACATTTCTCCTCTAAACTCAAGGAGATCACCTATGGTGTCTCCCAGGGCTCATCCCTCAGCCCCACGGTCTTCAACACATATATTACTCTACTGGCCAACATCATCAGATCCCATGGTCTCAACATAATTTACTATGCAGACGACACCCAACTCAACCTCTCACTTACCGACGACCCCACCACCACCGGAAAGAACTTCCAAAGATGCAGACTAATATTGTGAACTGGATGTAGAACAACTGCCTGCAGCTGAACACAGACAAGACAGAAGTACTGATCTTTGGCAACAGCAGCAACACATGAAACGACTCCTTTTCAGAACTAGGATCAGCACTGACTCCTTCTAACCCTGCCATAAAACCTCAGAATTATCATTGACAACAAGCTCACTCTGAGATCACAGATCAACACTGTCTCCTCTGCCGGCTTCCTCACTCTGCGCATGCTACGTACGATCTTCAAGTGGCTACCCCAACACATGAGATGCACTGTGACACAAGCCCTCATCACCAGCCAACTGGACTGTGGCAATGCCCTCTATGTAGGAATCGCCACACACCTTCTACAGATACTTTAGACCATACAGAATGCCACAGCCAGACTCATCCTCGGCCTTCCCCGATGAACCCACATCAACCCCACTTCAGAAAACTCCACTGGCTCCCCATACAGAAGATATGCCAATTTAACCTGCTGAGCTACACACACTAGGCTCTACACAATCAAGGACAAACCTATATTAACCCCCGCTTGAACTTCCACCAACCATCAAGAAGACTACACTCTGCCTCCCTTTCACTTGCCCATTCATACACCCGCATCTACCGAAGCTGAAGTGGAGGATGCTCCTTCTCCTATATCTCAGCAAAGACCTGGAACAACCTTTAACAACTCACCTCGGGACCATCACTTCACTTCACCTCCAGAATGCCGAATGACCCTCAAGACCTGGTTGTTCGAAAAAGCCTCTGGGCCTGCAAGTGCCTGGATACCCTATGGGGTGATTTGCTGTGCTTTATAAATCCTGATTGATTGATTGATTATATGTTTATCTTCCCCACTAGGCAGCTATAGGAAAACCCCTTTCCTAATCAGATTGTGTGTTTTAGATTTAGATTAGCAAGATTAGAAATTATAATTTCCTTAAAGTAATTCTTTATCACTTAATTGTATTTATTTTCCAACTAAAGTGAAACGGATAAAAAAGAAAACAAAATTAAGCCAGTATTTATTGAGTAGCCGAACTTCAGATGTGTCAATACTTAATTGGTGCCACATAAATATCCATCTTCATTTTTAAATGTATTTAAAGGGTAATTTGTGTGCAGTCAATACACTCCCGGCAGTGCAAAGTGGAAGAACATGAGCCTTCAGAATTAAGTTGCATACCTAAGATTTTCTTTTTGTCTCTTAAAGACACAATAAAACGCCATTTGGCATTGTTGCAATTAATATAAACGCTGCAGCCTATTTATATTTGAGTCAATAAGTGAACTATTGTTGCGGCTGATGTCGTTGCTAAATTCTGCGTATTGGACTTTAGCAAAACAATTTTTCCACGCCACACACGACAGTGTGGAGAAATACTGTTCATCGGAGCTGGAACACGACTTGACTTAGATAAGCCAGAACCCTAGCAATAAAAGACTGATAGGCAGGGGGCGTGGCTTGGCGTCCGATGGTGATAGCGGCGTCCGAGTGAGGCTCCGCTGCGGCTCCGGGGACGCCCTGGTTCCAGACCATTATTTCCTGCTTGGAGGACACGCAGCTAAACCGGAACACTCCAGGATGCATTTGCGACGCTTGGAAACATTTTCCATCCATTATTGACGGAGCATTTTGCCATAGTAAGTTCCGCAATTTTGCTGTTTAATGCGGCCGCCATTTTGTGATGCCTGGCGCTTCTCAGCATTCTCCCCTCCGTGACGGCTTTCACAGTCCTTTTCATGGATTTCTGCATATGGCTCCTCTGATTTACTGAGCCTTTTCTGATGCAGTTTGTAATGTCGCCTCAGAACTAATGCGACCGCCATTTTGTCCTGCCTTTCACATCTCCTCACTTTACCTTCTGCGACAGTTTATGCGGGCCTTGAGGTGAAGGAATCTGCCTTTATGCACATATCTGGCTGGCTGATGATTTTCCTGACCCTGCTGACGACTCTGTGATCTACAACTTTGCTCTTCAGCACGTCATTGCTCTGCACCCTGCTACTATTTGGCGTTGGCCCTTCAGGTACTAGCCGATTAAGAGGAGCTTTATCAGCTGGGCCTTTGGTTGCCACCACGACTTTTTACACATTTCTGATGCATTTGGTGCATTCCGGATGCCTTCTCTTATATTACGAGGAATGCTCTGTGCACCCCCTCACTCTCTACTGTCCAGCAAGTCCTGCACATCAAGCATGTGATTATGTAACTCAGCCAGTTTTGCTTTTCTGTTCGCCTTTGCTTCAATGTGCTTATTTGCGCATTAGTGCTCCCAATTTGCTCCTGCTCAGCCAGCAGTTTCATGTAAACCTTCCTCATGGAATTTATTTGGTGTTAAATGTGTTTTTCTTCTCCACTCTGGTGACTCTTTCTGCATCTGGCACTGATTTCCTCTCCTGCACATAACATATGACAGATACCTTGCGACGTATAATCTATGGACAGGCTTAAATCTATGACGCACCTACCTAATACAACAAAGACTGCTTTTGTGAAAAATTCTAAAGTCTTTTCAGCTTTTTCCAAACTAGAACACTCCCGCGCCTCGTCTGGCTCAGGTACAACAATGGAATTGTCCCAACCAGTACTGGGGAAAACCAACACCAAAAGACTGAAAAAGGACCCTCCTTCACCACCCCAGCAACCTTCGCCTGTCTCTATTGAGCTCTTACTGGAGGAGATAAGATCCTTTCGTCCTTTTCTGGAGGAAATCCGATCTCTTGGCGCTTTTATGGAGGAAACAAACATTAAACTACAGGTTCTCACTGACAATTGGTCACAACTTGACACAAGGGTATCTTCCGCCGAGCACTCTGTTGCCGGCTCCGTAGTACCCCATCTATACTCTCAAATATTTTCCCTTCAGAAACAGGTGGAGGAGTTGGAAAACCGAAATAGACGGAATAATCTCCGCCTTTACGGCCTGGTAGAGGGACTTGAGGGCTCGGATTCACTAGCCTTCTTCAAATCGTTTCTTCCTAAACTGCTCCATATGCCAGAAGGTACAAGTCTCAACATTCAACGCGCCCACAGACTAGGTCGCCCGTCCACTCTCGCTTCTCCCTCACAGAGACCAAGAGGTGCCATTCTCTGCTTCCTAGAGTATACTGATCTCCTGAAGGTTTTAACAGCGGCCAAATCCTCTCCGAAACTAACATGGTCTGGTTCCTCTTTGTTCTTCCCTCAGGACTATAAAAAAGCTACTGCCAACCGCCGAAAGACTTTCCTAAACATGAGAGAAGATCTCCGTTCAATGGGGTCAAGATATGGCCTTTACCACCCTTGCCTGTTTAAAGTCATGTGTAATAAGAAAACAACCACCTACGAGGATCCGGTGCGCCTCCAAAGTTTTATCAATGCACATAAGACTTCTGACAAGGATTCCTCTGGTTCCTCGTCCTCCTTCCCTGGCTGAGTTCTAGTCTTACTTGTTTTACAATGTCATTGCACTTCGTTTCTTTTTCTCTTCTTGGGAGTATTGACTCTTATTTTCTCAGAGTTGCACTGTTGTTCGTTGTTGTTTCTATTTTTTATTCGACTCTTGTTTGCATCTTAATCTCTTCTTCTCCTCCTTCCCCTCCAAAGGAACCTTCTCCTCGTTTGATGTTGTATTCCTGGCTCCCCGCCCAGCTGACCTTGGATGTGTTGTCTTGCCTATGTGGTTCCATCCCCCCCCGATCCCTCCTTATCCCCCCCTTGTGTAGGTATGTTGGTCTTTTGTTTCTCCCTTATGTTTCTCTTTTTGTTCTGTCAACTCTCCTTCACAACTCCTTTTCTTTATTTGTACATGGATATTGATCTTATTTGCTCAGGTTTTGCTCACTTTGATATTTTTGCAATTCTCATTCTGATGTTCCTTTTCCTCTTTCTCTTCCTAGACCCGCTTCTTTTTCTTCTCCTTCAATTCACACTCATTGTGGTTTCTCCTCTTTCCCTTTTCATTACTCTCTGTAAGCATTCTCTTCTTCTTCCTTCCCTTTTTCTGATGGGTGTTTTCTCTAACATTGCTCATTGTGTTTATTACAGCTTACTTTGTATAACACGTAATTGCTTCTTTACTTTTGATGATAGTTTCTTTCCTCCCCTGTCATTGTTTCTCATGGGCTTTTTCTTTCATTATGCTTATTGTGTTTATTACAGGTTACTTTGTATAGCATGTCATTGAATATAATTTCATGGAATGTTAAGGGTATTAACTCCCCTATCAAACGTCAGAGAATTTTGTCCCACTTAGCTAAACTGAATGTTGATGTTGCATTCTTTCAGGAAACTCACATTTCAGACACTGAGTCTGCAAAGCTTAAGAAAGGATGGGTGGGGGAGGTTTTTTATTCACAAGGTGATGGTAAGCGTAACGGCGTAGCAATCTTATGCTGCAAGTCTCTCTCCTTCTCTCTCATTTCTCAAGAGTCGGACACTAATGGCAGATGGACACATGTCAGATTATCTCTTAGGGATGCTCCAATCTCTCTCCTTACTGTCTATGCTCCCACAGGTGGCGAGCCTCTTTTTTGGACCGATCTCTCCCATCACATAACCCGGTTTATGGATAACTTCATCCTTGCTGGTGATTGCAATCAACCCCTAGATCCTTTTGTTGATAGGAAATCTGATGCCCATTATATTCCTAATAAATCCCACAAGCTCTTTACTTTAGCCATTTCCCAACATAAGCTCATTGACGCTTGGCGAATCTGTAATCCAACTTTAAAGGAGTTTACTTTTTATTCTCCCTCTCATCATTACCAATCACGGATTGACAAAATTTTTGTTTCCCACAATATTGCCCAAACCCTCACTACCACCGAAATTGGTCCGATTTTACTGTCAGATCATGCCCCTGTTTTAATCAACATTGATGTTCTCGCTAAAACTGTTGGACCCAAAAGGTGGTGCTTTAACGATATCCTTCTCTTAGATCCCAAGTTTACCGCCTCCTTTACCATTTTTTTAAAGAGTTTTTCTTGCTCAATAACACCCCCTCTATTTCAAAACATACCATTTGGGATGCTTTTAAGGCTGCTGCGGGAGATTTTATTATTAGTTTTGTGGCAAAAAAACGTAAAGCTGCCCGTAAATTTACTGGGGACCTTTTGTATGACATTAAGAGATTGGAACACGCCTACTTTACCTCTCACTCGCAAGATAGTCTGACTGCTCTTGTTGCTGCCAAAATGAAGTTTAATGAGAAATCTTCAGAAGATGCCTCACTGTATCTGTTGGAATCTAGTGCGAAGTTTTATGGAGGTAGGAACAAAGCTGGGAAAATCCTCGCTAATTATTTGAAGGTTAAGCACATTAAGTTAAACATTGAATCCATCTATGATACTAATTCAAGCACAAGGATGCCGACATTCTCACTGAGTTTTCCCTTTTCTACAAAACTCTGTACTCCTCTGATACTCAACCTTCTCCCCAGTCTCTCACACATTTCTTCTATACTAAACAATGCGGCGAGAGTCACCTACTAACCTGCACTTTAAGAGATCAATCTATTAGTATTCGCAATAGTGACATTTTTTTTTAGATACTCAACTTGGAGTGGTCCACCGCAAAGGCCACTACAACAATACTGAATATACACAAAACCAAGGAGTATCACATATTTAAAAAAAACATATTTTCAAAAAAGTCCTTTGTAGACAAAGTTCATATAAAGAAAAGTTCAGTTCAGCTTCACCCGCATCCGCATCCTGCGACGACTCGCCTGGTAAGGAGTCGACAGTTCCGTGTTGAAAATCAACGTTATTTAAATATATCTTGGACCAATCAAAAACTGACTTAATTAGCGCCAAAAAGTCTGCTCAATTAGGCGTCCTGAGTTCCCTGCAACGTCCGCGTATTAATTTGCGTTGTTGTAGTTTTAACCACCGTCCTGCTATGCTTAAAGCGGAAATTCACATGGCATTTCCGGTGCATTCTTCGACCAATAAGAAACTTGCCTAATGCTTGCCCGAGCGCCGGCTTGAAAGTGTAATGTGAGTTCCCTACAAGGTCCGCAAGTTCAATTGCGTGTTTGTAGCTTTAATGTCGGTCCCATTAGGCATTAGGCGGAAATCCTAATAATGTTTCCGGTTTGTGAGGCAGTCACTGTGATTGGTGCCGCCAATCTAATGTGTATTTGTCCGTAAAATGAAAATAACGTAACACATGGATTGCGTCTTCTACTGCTATTTAAAAAAGAGAAATATGTATATTGATTACAGTATTATAAAACATGCACGCAATTTCGGTGTGGCAATAACTAATCAGTGTTGTATATCCTTCTCGCCTCGGCCGACTTAATTTGGGCATTCACATTCCCTACTTCGTCTGCATATCTATATTTGAGTCCTAGTGACATCGTTTGCGTCGCTCTCATTAAGCTCGCAGTGGAAACCAGAGTAATGTTTCCGATAAATATTACTATTTAAGCGTATAAAATCGCATCCAAACTGGGGGTGGCCAAGCTAACAAATCTCCTCAAACACAGTAGTTTGTATACATGTACCCAATTGCGTATATCCTATCACTATTTTCAGCCCTAATATAATTGTTATCAACATATAAAGTGTTCTAGTTTAACATATTATGAGTCACTATTAATCTATATCAACTGAAATACTATATTTGATAAGTATAATTAGAGAATACAATTAAGCCATCGCTACACATAATATAAGAACAATTGTCTACAAATACCATCTCTATTTGACAACTTGACACAGTATATGAGCCAGATGCTATTTATAAATAAACTAAAGTATTTTTCTTATGAATTTCGTTTATTTCTTCTATCTACTATTTTTACAGTAAAACCCATTTTAATTCTCAGTCAAATAAAGTTGGATACATGACCTAAATAAAGTTACATTGATGAACATTCCACTAAACAGAAAACGCCGTTATGCTAATTTTTGCAAAATTAACTGTGGGGGTAATCTTACAAAAAGTAATGCATTTCTGAATCACTGTTTAACCCCTCTTTCACTGTTCTACATCGACTGATCCATCTCACTTCCTCTTTCCTAATGTATAGCTCCCAGTCTCCCCCTCTCACACCAGGTTCGATTTTTTGGAGACCATGAAACTTGAAATCTTTTTGCCCTTCATGACATCTTTTAATGTGAACAAAGATGGGTGATTTGGCATCTTCGTTGAGAATAGCCCTTCTATGTTCTTGCATGCGAATCTTGAGAGCTCTTTTAGTGCTCCCAATGTAAGTTTTATTGCATGCACAAATCAATGCATATACCACTCCTGTACTGTTACAGTTAATAAACTGTTTGATCTGATACGTTCGTGTGCTGTTATAATGAAATTCCTTGGTCTTGTTCATACCCCAAGGACACATATTACACCCCCCACATGTGTAAAAACCATTAGGGGTGACAGGCATCCAGTTTGGTTTAGATAGGTTGGTTGGTTGAACATAATTTCTGGTAATAAGATTACTTATGGTAGGGCCACGCCTATACACTACTTTTGGTATAGCTCCAATTTGTCCCAAGAGACCTGGTACCCCAATAGCAAATGCCAATGTTTTTTAAGGATCCTGAAAATTTTGTCTTTGTCTGTGTTGTGTTATATGTTGTTACAAATGCCACAGGCCTCTTTATCTCCTTATCTTTAGGTTTGGGTATTAAAGTTGCATGCCTATCTATTTGACTTACTTTCTTGCACGCAGAATCTAGAAGTTTTTTGGAGTAGCCCCGATATTTTAGCCTATTCCTAAGCTTGTTGATTTCAATGTTAAAATCTCCATCATCACTACAATTTCTCCTGATTCTGACAGATGACAGCTTGAGGCACCGACGGATAGTGCGGGGCCTCCTATACCTGAGCAGCGTCCAGGTGAGGTGAGGTAGCTTCACCCATCAGTCAGGGATTCACTATAGTGCGAGTGAGTCGGAGGGTGACAATACATGGTTATTACAGGTTGTACCGTATTGACCCATTCCATTTCAGCTTATCAACATTTTTTGGTTTTATGGTGAAGGTGGTGAACCCTTTTTTTTCACTAGTAAGAGTGCAACGAGTATAAGAACAGAGGCCCTGATGAATGCAGAGGGATTAGATACCCATTAGGCAGAAACATGTTGGCCCATTTATAGGCAGATATTTGTTACTGTCTTCTTGCACTGTTCTGTTTTTAATTAGGAGGCATGTCACGTCCATAGAATAAAGTTGTACAAAGGAGGGCATTCCATCCTATTTTAAGTCACATTTTCTGTTTTGTTGCACCTTCTTTCAAACCATCAACAGATCAGTCATTACGGATGTTTCATTAATGTTGGTGGACCAAATCCTAAGATATCAACACTGTGCGGTTCAGTCCCTATGATCAGGGGACTAGCCTTTCACACACCTGAGTTTGGCCAGATGATATGACTGATCATTAAGTCTTTTTTGATGGAAACCCTATATCATCGGTTTGGGACTGGTCAGCCACTTATGAATATTCTATAATGTATCGATCTCCTTTGCAGTTTGAGTCCACTCCTCTTTATCTATGTTTTCATTCTTTCACTATCCTTGTGATTCACACACGTTGAGATCTAGGCGACTCAGTATTGATAGTGTAGCTTTAATAGTTAGCTAATAGACCCCCTGTGTTTTTTATGGTATATATATAGCTCCAATTTGTCCCAAGAGACCTGGTACCCCCAATAGCAAATGCCAATGTTTTTTAAGGATCCTGAAAATGTTGTCTTTGTCTGTGTTGTGTTATATGTTGTTACAAATGCCACAGGCCTCTTTATCTCCTTATCTTTAGGTTTGGGTATTAAAGTTGCATGCCTATCTATTTGACTTACTTTCTTGCACGCAGAATCTAGAAGTTTTTTGGAGTAGCCCCGATATTTTAGCCTATTCCTAAGCTTGTTGATTTCAATGTTAAAATCTCCATCATCACGGAATTTCTCCTGATTCTGACCATTTCGCCATATGGTATGCCCTTAATAACTGATACTGGATGTGAGCTGTCTGCCCTCAAAATGGAATTAGTTGCGGTCTCTTTTCTGAAAAGTTTACTTTTAACAGTATCTCCCACTACAAAGAGTTCCACGTCCTGATATTCAATCCTTTCATGTTGAAAGTTCATAGTTAGTGTCACATTGAACAAATTATTGTTCAAAAAGGCCAAATACTCTTCCATATGTTTCTCAGTACCTCTCCAAAGAATTAAAATGTCGTCTATGAAACGACCCCAGAAAAGTATATGGTCGGTCCAATTGGCGGCTCTTCGGCTCCAGGCATGCTCCCTCTCATACCAACCCATAAATAGGTTGGCATAAGAAGGAGCAAACACATTTCTTTTCTGCCATCCAGAAACCTGAACATTTTCCTCTTGACCTCTCCCACTTGGAATCTGACATTTCCCAGAGGGAACTGCTTACTGCACTTCAACACCTCAAAATGAACAAAGCTCCTGGACCGGATGGTTTCACTGTTGAATTTTACCTTAATTTTTTCAAAGTTACTTATTCCAAAACTCCATTCTCTTATAGACACGTTTGCTGCCCTCGGTAGCTCTTCAGGGTCCTTTTGCGAGGCTCACATTTGCTTGATACCCAAAAAAGGGAAAGACACCAAATATTGTAAAAATTACAGACCTATTTCCCTTGTAAACATCGACTACAAAATATTCGCTAAGTCATTGGCAGCGCGACTGGACCTTCTGCTTTCCGACCTTTTAGGTGAGGAGCAGTCCGGTTTCGTAAAGGGTCGATTTATCTCAGACAATACTAGACTTTTGTTTAACATTTTATCGAAATCCTCGCGTATACAACACCCCCTTGCAGCGATCGCCTTAGATGTCGAAAAGGCCTTTGATAGGGTTGAATGGCCTTACCTTTTCCACACTCTCCAATTGTTTGGTTTCGGTCCCAGATTTATTTCCTTGATTTCCTTATTGTACTCTCACCCACGTGCTGCTGTTTGCGCGAATGGTCATGTTTCCTCCTTTTTTGATCTTGGTAGAGGAGTACGCCAAGGCTGTCCCCTTTCCCCTTTTCTTTTCAACTTGGCTTTGGAGCCTTCTTTGTCCAAACTTCGTCAGAATCCCATCATTCATGGCTTTTAGACCGCAAATTCCCATATTAAACTTGCTGCTTACGCAGATGATATTTTACTCTTCATCTTCAATCCAACAGACTCAATTCCCTCTTTTTTGGAGGAAGTGCGGAACCACTCTCTGATATCTGGTTACAAACTTAATAACGATAAATGCGAGATCTTGCTCTTGACGAAGTTTACTTTTAAACCTGACTTTAGCGCTTCCAATTTCACTTGGAGCTCCTCGCACATTAACAGCCTTGTTCATCAAGGCCAAATCGGCTCGCGAAGGGCCAGATTCTGAGAATCTGGCCCTTTGCGAGTGCGATTTTTGCATTTGGGATTCAACATCCCAAATGCAAAAATCGCTATTTGCTAATTCGCATATTTGCGAGGATTTACATTTAAGGAATCTCTATTTGAGATTCCTTAAATGTAATTCATCATCCATTTTACAATTGCGAAATCGCAATTTACCGCGAGGTCAAACCTCGTGGTAAATTGCGAAATCTCAGAAAAATGCATTTAAATGCATTTTTCTGAGTTGCACGTTACACACACACATGTCCTTTGGACATGTGTGTGTGCAACACCTGTGTTAATTTCCATTGCAGGGGTGCTTTGGACACCCCTGGCACCCTTGTACTCGCAATCTCATTTGCGATTAGCTAATTGCTAATCGCAAATGAGGAATGACTGCCCATGCATTCCTATGGGCCTTTTTGCCCATAGGAATGCATGGGGAGTTATTCCTTATTCGCAAATAAGAAATCAGTGGGAATCGCAATTAATATTGCGATTCCTACATGATTACCGTTTTGCGAGTCTCAAATAGCGATTCCTTATGATTTGCTATTTGAGCCTCGCAAAACGGCCCGTTCATGAATCAGGCTGTAAGTATTTAGGCCTACACATTACCCCCTCTATTTCAGATACCGTCTCCCTTTGCCTAAATACATGCATTCAAAAAATATCGGATCTAGTGACCAGATGGCATCCCCTTTACCTATCTTGGTGGAGTCGTCTTGATGCCATTAAGATGATGCTATCCCCCATAATTCTCTATACAATTTCCAATATCCCGCTGCCCATTCCCTCTAAATTCTTTAAGAAAATCAATTCGGTCTTGTCTTCCTTTTTATGGAATAACAAAAAACCCAGGATGTCCCTTGCCAGACTTATTCGCCCCACACCAGAGGGCGCAGTTAACTTCCCAGATTTCCCAGCCTATCAAAAAGCTTTTTTGCTGTGGCAAGCTTCCTTTTGGTTACAGGACCCCACCTCTCCCTGTCCCTTATGGGCTAAGGTTGAGCACCTTTTCCTATCACCCTTTTCCTTTGCTGAATACATTTCTTTCTCACGTAAACCTTCTTCAATTCCCACTCCCATCCATAAATTTACTACCAGACTCCTCCTATCCTCCAATCCTCCTCCCCCTGCCACTCTTGCTGACTTCCTTTCCTCCACCATTTGGCATAACGCACATCTCTTAATTCATAATAAGCCCTTTTATTGGAAATCCTGGAGACATAAGGGATTAGTCTGGATTTCGCAATTATTCTCACACTCTACCTTTCTACCTTTTTCCGCTCTCCGTTCTTCCTTTGACTTGCCTGCATCCTTTGCTCCCAAAGACCTTCTACTTAAAACAACGGTGATGGCGACTTACACTCGACTCTTACAAGTACAGGTTCCTCCCCCCTCTTCCACCCCTGCTTCACGACTTCACTCTCTCCTGTGTACTACCCCCAAGGCCTCTACTATTTATAAGTACCTTCATGCTATTGAGTCTACTAGGCCTAAGTCTAAGGTGGTAGAGCAGTGGGAACATGACTTTGTCACAACGTGGCCAACTTCCCTGTGGGACAGGATATGGACCAGGATACGCAAATCGACTAGAGCGGCGACCCTAACGCAATCTATGTTCTTTATTTATAATAGGCTGCTTCATATGCCTTTTACTCTAAATAGGCGGTTTTCTACCGTTCCGTATGTTTGCTGGTCCTGTTCCTCTCCACATGCTACTTTATTTCATATGTTATTCCTTTGTAAATCTACTCACGATTTTTGGATACAGGTGTGGGCTCAAATCAATGTAATCTTCCACACTCGCATTCCCTTCTCTCACGCTCACATCTTCCTGGGAAGCCTCTCACCGTGTTGGGAGGATACTAAATTTGATGTTCGCATTGTTGACCTATTGTTGGCTGTTGCGTTTCAACAGATTATGGTCAGTTGGAAGACCTCATCTAACATCTCCCTCAAAGCATGGTGGTACAATGTTTGTCACAATCATAGGCTGGATACTGCTTTGGTCTTCCCTATTCATATGGCTGCAAAACGTGCAGAATTATGGCTTCTTATTACGTTGTATCTGGATAAATGTGCCAATCGTTCATTCCATCTACAGCCTGATCAACAGGAGGTCCTAAACCCCCTTGAATACCCTTCACATTTCCTTCTTTTCTTCAGTATTACCTGTTATGTATATACTCTTACCCGAGCATGTCTTGCAACCACTGTATTTCCTATGTTTAATTTTAATGCCCATAGTTAGTTTATGTCATTGATTTTACTGCAATGTTTTTCTTGATTGTTTTTGCCTTCTTTTTCCCTTTCCTTCAGTTACCCTTGAATTATTTATGTACTATGTATTGATATCCTGTTTTTTTTTCTTGACTAATAAAATTCTTTTTTTTTAACTTAAAAAATAATGAGCCCACCCAACATATTGATGAAATTCCCCGCATACATCGATCTTACATTCTCCGTGACCCAGCACCTGCTAAGCAGCCTAACAGTGACATCTTGCAAGGCCCTGGGGATCTTTCATTTTAACCCAAGTGTACTGTGCTGGTTCATGTTTAACTTTATTTTGCTCCTAGTGGATTTTTTCTCGCAAAACACTTCCTGCTGCCTGCTCTACTGGAGCAGGAACAGGAACATGTAATTATATCACGAGTTGGCCGCTGAAAATAATCTTTAACCTTGCGACTCATCTCAAAGTATCAGTCAACAACATTAAGTGTGTGTAATCATACTGCAGGAGGCCATTTAAAACTCGTTTCTAATGGTTCAACACGGTTTGTTTTACAACCCAGTTCGCAGAAGAGGAGGGGCAAGAGCGTGCCATAATCATCCCGGAATCATTAAAGTTAAAGTAATTGGGTTTGTGGATTGCACTCACATCTGCAACTGGAGTTTGATACTTGCAGAATGCCTTGTTACGGCCAGCTGTAACCGATAAGGCATTAATGATTGTACAAGTTGATTCCAAGGGTTGTGCTGACGTTTCTTCATACGGCCGACTCAGTACCAAAGGTTCACTATAAATAGTTGAAGGCAGTACTGACAGCTCTCAATTAGACTGAAGACATCCTTGAGACCACCTCACACGGCGCCCTCGCAAGAAGAGATACAAAATGGTGAAACTGAAACTACAACTACCAAATCCCGGCTTGGAAAGCAGGATAACTTCCCACCAAGAGCTCGAGAGGATTGAGAAGGATGAGGCAAACGAGAGGCCAAAATGGGACAACAAAGCGCAGTACATGCTGACGTGTGTGGGCTTCTGTGTCGGCCTGGGAAACGTGTGGCGATTCCCCTATCTGTGCCAGAGCCACGGAGGAGGGGCGTTTATGATCCCTTTCCTTATCTTGCTGGTGGTTGAGGGTATCCCACTGCTTCACCTGGAATTCGCCATTGGACAACGGCTCAGGAAGGGAAGCGTCGGTGTCTGGAGCACTATCCACCCGTATCTGAAGGGAGTCGGTATTGCCTCAATGTTAGTATCATTCCTCGTGGGCTTGTACTACAACACGATAATTGCATGGGTGATGTGGTATTTCTTCAACTCCTTCCAAGAACCACTTCCATGGAGTGACTGTCCCCTGTTTTTGAACAAAACCGGTTTTGTGCCAGAATGTGCTGATAGCAGTCCGGTTGATTACTTTTGGTACAGAGAAACGTTAAACATTTCCACATCGATTGATGATTCTGGCACTCTTCAGTGGTGGCTTGTACTATGCCTAGCCTGTGCCTGGGCTGTTCTGTACGTGTGCACAATCAGAGGCATCGAAACGACTGGCAAGGCAGTATATGTAACATCCACGCTTCCATATCTGGTGCTTACAATTTTTCTGATCCGTGCCTTAACTTTGAAAGGATCCGTCAGTGGGATTGTGTTCCTCTTCACTCCAGACCTTGCAGAACTGGCTAACCCCGTGACTTGGTTAGATGCTGGTGCCCAGGTTTTTTATTCCTTCTCCCTTGCCTTCGGAGGACTCATCTCCTTCTCGAGTTACAATTCTGTTCACAACAACTGCGAGCAAGATGCCGTCATCATCTCTATCATCAATGGCTGCACATCTATTTATGCTGCAACTGTTATCTATGCCATCATTGGGTTTCGTGCGACTGCCAGATATGATGACTGCTTTGACAAAAATATACTAACTTTGACAAATGCCTTTGACTTGCCAGAAGGAAATATAACCCAAGAGAATTATGATATGATGCTGACATATCTCAATGCTACAGATGCAAATACAACACAGTCACTAAACCTCCAGACCTGCAACCTGGAAACTCTCTTAAGTGATGGTGTTGAGGGAACTGGCTTGGCTTTCATTGTCTTCACAGAAGCCATCACAAAAATGCCAATAGCACCGCTGTGGTCCATCCTGTTCTTCATCATGCTTTTTTGTTTGGGTCTATCGTCCATGTTTGGCAACATGGAAGGTGTGCTAGTACCACTCATGGATTTACAAATTATTCCTAAAAAATGGCCTAAGGAAGTTATTACAGGAACAATCTGTGCAGTATCATTCTTGATAGCATTGATTTTTGTGCTGAATTCCGGAAACTATTGGCTGGCCTTGTTTGACAATTTTGCTGGCTCCATCCCCTTACTTATTATTGCTTTTTGTGAAATGGTCGGAGTTGTCTACATTTATGGAATAGACAGGTTTAATGATGACATCGAATTCATGATTGGTCACAAACCTAATATATTCTGGCAGGCCACATGGAGGGTCATCAGTCCCCTCGTTATGTTAGTCATATTTCTATTTTATTTTGTGGTGAAAGTGAACGAAGAACTGCTCTACATCATTTGGGATCCTGAGTACAATCTCTTTCCTAAAGCCAAAAGCATCAATTACCCAAATTGGGTATATGCGATCATTGTAATTCTGGCTGGGGTACCAAGCGCTGTAATCCCCGGGTATGCTCTGTACAAAGTTATTAGGAACCGCTGCTCAAAACAGAAGGGCCGTCAGCAAGATCTTGTCCCTATAACAAGCATTGGATACCAAAATGGCAATGTGAAGAACCTAGCTTAAAATAGTAGTAAATCATGTATACTGAAATGTGTTAAATGCAAGATGGAAGATTTTGACAATGAACTTTCAAGATCATTTTTAATTCATGTTCTGTTTTAGCACTATGAAGCCATTTACAGAAACTTAAAAACTGGAAGAATCAGCAACGGACTCAAAAGGTGAACTAAGAGATGTGACTTATGTTAACTGTTCTACTTTTTTTCTCATAACTGTTTAGGGAAGGCGTATATAATCTGTATGGTGAAGATTCAAAGTGTATGCAGTTCTTAGTGTATAATATGTAGGAATGTTTCTCTGCTGCCACAAAATCTCGTTATAAAAGAATTACAGTGGTCCATTAGAACCATCAATCAGTTGCTGCTGCCCTAGTTTTGATTAAATATTTTCAAAGATTTGAACGAATCCTGGCTGCACTGGGTTGCACTTATTAGATGCGCAGACAATATTGCTTTACCACACTCTCCCATGAAAGTTGCAATATATGCCTACATGCATCAAACTGAATTGCATTCGCAAACGGTGAGAATCGCAAAATTTTGCTGTTTGCGAATGCAATTCATTGATTTGGGATGCATTAAGCTTTTTTGCTTTTTTCGCAATTACGAAATCGCGATTTATTTGTGATTTCTTAAATTGCCATTGCATTTAAGAAATCCCAATTTTGCGATTTCTTAAATACAATGCATGATTTTTTTTAAATTGCTAAATCGCAAAGAGGAAGTGGTAAATTAACATGAAGTTAAACTTTATGGTAATTTGCGATAACTTTAAAAAATGCACAAAAGTGCATTTTTCAAAGTTTCATTTTACACACACACATGCCCTAGGGGCATGTGTGTGTGTAAAAAGTACTTAAAGGTACATTTCAGGGGTGCAGGGGGGTCCTTTGGACCCCCCCCCGCTCCCTTGAATTGCATTCTCATTTTGCGATTCCTTAATTGGCGAATCACAAAATGAGAATGCCTTCTAGGCCCATAGGAATCAATGAAGGGATTCCTTAATTGCGATTCGCAAATTGTGAATCGCAATTAAGGAAAATTAAGAAATCGCAAAAAAAAATCAGATTTCTTTATGCATAGCCGTTTGCGAATTCTTAATTGCGATTCCTTAATTTTCGCAATTAAGAATTTGCAAACGGGAACATTGATGCATGTGGCCGTACAAGCCTATGGAGGAAACTCGGCGCCTTCTTCGCTACCAAGAAACCTCCATGCCAAATGTATTGACTACTCCCCTCTGCATTTGTCATCCTAATATTTACTGGCTTCCCCTAAAAATTACCCAATCACAGTGAATTCTTACTCCTCTTGCTACTGCCACCCAGTGCTTAATTTGTAAAAAAAAAAGAAGTGCAGGTGCTGAAAATTTTGCCAAGGAGGCCACAGCTCACTTCCTCCTCCAGTGGGCCCCACTTTCAACACTCTCACTGCCTCAGTCTCTATCTTCTAACCTTGATCTGTTCTCTGTCCCCTACGTCTTTGCTCTAAGTCTTCTAACCTCTCTAATTGTTTTCTATCATCTTTGTTACACCTGATGTGTTACCTTATTCCCTGTATTTCTGGTTTGCTCTCTATTCATTCTAGCCCTGCCCTTTTTCCTCTTCACTTTTATCCATGCTCTGCTCTCTCTCCCCTCGACATTGGCTCATTATTATCACTCTTCTAGCAGTGATTAGCTGTGTCTCCATTTTATCATTTGTCTGATGTTTTTCATCTGTCCTGTCCTCTACATCCTTTCATTCTCTCTTCTCTCTTCTTAATGCTCTCTTCTTCACATCATGGCTGCTTTCTCTTTGTATCTGATTTGCTCTCCTTCAAATTAGCTCCGTCTCATCTCTCTCCTCTCCTGTTGTTTCTTTCTCTTCTTTACTCCTGCTCTCTCTCTCATCTATAACACTGCTTCTGCCTGTGACCCCTGTTGTCAGCCTGTACATGTCCCTGATATTTTAAACTCTGCGCGTGTCCCTGTAAATTCCCTGATGTATAGCTTCTCTTATCCCAAATGTGCAGTATTTGTTGTAATCTCCTGCCCACCCTATGACCCCACAATTTCTGTAAGCTCTATGATGTACAGGTTCCTGTAATTTTACTGCGCTCTATACTACCCTTTGAATATGTAAAGCGCTCTGATACCCTCACGGGTCAAGTTCGCGCTCTATAAAACCTTAAAATAAATAAATAAAATGTTTCCTGTTGTCTTTCCTAAAGAAGAGGAAGATGACATGTGTTTTACTTTCTTACCTACACCGAGTGCAAAAACAAAATGTACACCAAATGAAAATGCTTTTTTTGCATATATTAATCAGTGCAGTATAACTGGGTTATTTGCAGAACAGGTAGCTGCTCAAGCAGAGCAGGTGATGTCACTACTAGTGCTGCCTGTATTTAGTAGGCCCAGAGAAGGCGACGGCATTGGCATCCACTGCTCAGCTTGCTGTGACCCTGCCTTCTACAGCACAGGCATTGTTCCCAGTCGTAATGCTGCCAATGCCGTTAAGTATGGCTGTGGTGCCTACTGGACTCACTCACACTCAGCAATTACCATGCTGGGGTTCATCGCACAGATTGTAAATGTGACGCCATGGCGCACAAAAGTTGTGTTGGGCCACAGCTGCATCGAGCAATTTGAGGATAGCAGCAATGCAGGGCTGCAGGATATGCTACTCTGGCTACACGGAAAGTGGAAAGTCCACACTTACTTTTGTTTATTCTTCCTCAAGAGCCCTCACTCCCAAGTTCCAAATGCGCTCTCGCTGCTTCCTTGCCTCAACTCAGTCTTGAGCCAGTCCCTAGCTACAATTATCAAATGGGAGGCTTAGGCTCAGGCAGTGGCAGGGTGCAGCAGACTCGGGAAATAGAATGCAAGACATAGTTTGTCAATGACTTCTTGGATTTGTGATGACATCATCACTAACATGGTGAAACACAATCATGCCTGCCTGGACAGGCGTATGCTGGCCTGTCTATGAACATTTACCAGCCAGAAACCATGCAATGTATGTTATTCTTTTTATTTTAAATTTGAACAATTCATTTTGAGACCACCACCTGCAGGGTCAGAAATTGTAGTCCCGGCCCTGTGAAAGAAGTGCAGGTGCTGAGCACCTGAAAGCTCCTGCTCAAATTAAGCACTGCAGTGCCACCCTGCAACATCTTAAAATTGTGAGCCATTGTCAATATATATTGTTTTTATACTGTCCTTGTAGTAGCTTTTCTGTGCAATTGTGATATATTTTTAAGACTGTTTGATGTATGTATGATGACTACAATTACAATCAATACATAGCCTACTGTACAAAAAAAAAAGACTGATAGGCACCTTTTTCTTGAAAGCCCACACCAAGAAAAACAGGAAGAGCAAAGATAAAATGCATATGCTCCAAAGGAAACAAAAACATACTTTTTATTCACAAAATATAAAAGTTAATATCATGTTAGCCAAAAGACATCTATACTGACCAGTGTTATGCCTCGTTGGTGCACTTAGATACAGTGGTGAAAGTCAGGTTCGCCTGCCCTGCAGAGAAGCACTTACAGCCACCAGGGCAAAAAGAAGTCAGCCCGTGCAGTTCTCACGATTGTGCTAAAGATATTGGTAAGCAGGGCTGCTGCATATGAATCGATGCCTTAATCACAATGTATGCTCTATTAATAAATGTTGTGTCCTGCAAGCTTGATTATGGCTCACACCTGACTTTTATGGAGTAAAGGCGGGAGGGGGACGGATAAAAGGAGTGTGAACAAGGTCCAATGCATATGGTTGGCAGAGGACATTTCGGAACAACGTGATGCTTCGGGGGTTCAGCCCTGTGGGCCTGGTTAGGGGTGCTCATGCGCAATCGCATTGGGGTCATGCAAAAAAAGCGTGCTTGACTGCGAGGCAGAGGAGGCCAGAGAGTGAGACGACGAGATGCTGGAGCTGAGCCTGGAGAGAGGCCCTAACCCCGTCATTTATTTAACTATTTGTAGCCTGCCCCGGGCCATGTCTGCCGGCTGCCACCTGGCGCCCACAGGTGAGTGGTGTGGATCAATTAATTAATTGGCCTGGCACTGCCTCTGGGGGCGTCACGACCGGGCCGGAATTAAAAGCAATTAAAGCTTGATTAGGCCCCGGCCCCGTGGATGTATTCAAGATGACAGACGCTTCCCTTACTCGAAGTCAGATCTGACTTAGAGTAAGGGAAGTGTTTGTCACCTTGAATAAATCCACGGTCCGGGCCGGGGCCTAACCAAGCTTTCATTGCTTTTAATTCCGGCCCGGCCCGTGGATTTATTCAAGGTGACAAACACTTCCCCAGCACCCCGAGAGAGAGAGTTTCTCCACTGCGCCAGCAGCAGAGTCTTCCAGAGAAACCCCGAAGGCATCCAGGTGCTCCCCGAAACAGTAAGTACGCCTCGTAATGCTGGTGTGGGGGTCTCGTTTAAAGCGTTGTATGAAAGCAGAACATATTTTATTCAGCTTTTTATAACAAGACCTTTTAATTCGTGCTGCTATAAATAGCAAACACAATTTGCCAACCACATGCCACACTTTTAATTCACCCCGGGAAGATAAAAGGCGGAGTCAACCGGCAGGCATTTGAACTTTGGACTCATTAAATACCAGCTGGTTTCTGTAGCAGCTGCATCTGACTATTTTACTTATAAGACTTATAGGAGGGTGACATAATAGTTCCAACAGTTGTCTTAACAAAATTGCTGCCTATAACTTGCCTGTGAAAATTGTTCATCCTTTGTGCAGTGAGTGTGCATGGATTGCACAGTGTATTTACAGAATAGAGGTGTGTGCAAGGCCCTGTGTAGACCTTGCTCTGTGACAGAGATGGAAGTGAAATGCTGCACAGAGGCGGAACGGGCATGAACTTAATTTGATCACAGATGAGAAGGAGCGTGCTAGAGTCTGTAGGCATGTGGAGTGAGCTGCAAAGTGTTCTGTGTGAGTGGGTGAATGAAGAATGTGAGTGACTAACTGAGTGGGCTGGATAGAAGAGTGATAGCTAGGTGTGTAAATGGGATGAGTGAGTTTGAGGGGAGTGAGCAAATATATGGTATAGGTAGGTAGTGGGATAAGTAGGTGAGAGAGTGAGAGGAATAGGTGACAGGGTCCGATGTGAGGGGTGTTTGACTTTCAGAGTCACTGTCTGGCAGCAAGGAATAGACTTGTGGAGCTGCCAGCATGAGCGAAAGTGGCGTGCACTACAGGCACTTGTGTAGTGTCAGCTTTTCAGTGCATTCGTTATGGGGTTATTCATCATCCATACTTTTGTTAAAAATATTTTTTTGTAAGACGACTGGTGGTTCGGTAAATGATTTTTTTTTTGTAAAAGGACAAACTAACCATATTGGTCAATTCACAACCTTGTGTTCTAATTCTCTGCCAACGTTTCTAGAATAGAGGGGCATATTACCAAGCAATAGCGATAATTATCGCTATTGCTTGGTTAGAGACAAAAATTTACCGCAGCGCTGCGGCGATTTTTACCGCAAATAAACCTTGGTATTACCAAGGTTTAACGCAAATGCGGTAAAAATCGCCGCAAAGCATGAATATCGCTGAAAAGTCAGCGATATTCATGCATTAGCGAGCTAATGCTCTTAGCCATGTTATCCATCTCCCATTGGATAACATGGCTAAGAACTGCTCAGGGCAGGTGTTAGCTTTTGGAGATATTCCCGCTTAGCGTGAATATCTCCAAAAGTTGGTAATAGGAGATAGCGATGTTAGCAACTGTTTTCAGTCGCTAACATCTTGGCACGCCCACTTTGCATCTCATTAGTGATAAATATCACTGACATGCAAAGTGGGACCCAAGATGGTCGCTATCTCCTACTAGCTGTCACTAACTGGTGTTAGCGGCAGCTAGGTAATAGGGAGATAATTTTATCTCCGCTTTCTTGGCTTTTAAAGCCAAAAAAGCGGAGATAAACCCCCTTGATAATATGGCCCAGAGTTTTGTGTAGAGGACAGGTTTGGGGGAACCTGCAAACAGCTCGACTGCACCCCCTCCTCTCCCCTAGGGGGGCTGGCCAAGCAGTGTGCCAGGGCAGGTTTCGGTTCCCAGTCGGGCCCTGCCCTGAAGTGACAGAAAAGAATTGTTCCAATGATGCTTCAACAGTCAAGTCCGTTAACGGGCTTGGCGCTCGCTCCTCCTTCAGAAAGTATTCAACACTCCCCATCATGTTAAGGAGAGCTCCTTAAACTGGAATAAACCATTATAAAATATGTGAGAAACAAGTTTTTATTACAACATCTCATCGCTTGCCATAACTCCTTGCATTCCTGGGAGACGGTTTATGTCTTCCTGCACATACTGTTATCCTAGTTTTCAGAACATTATGCTCGAGTGCGACATTCTGCAACACATTTACATAAACATTTAAGGAATGTGAGACAAATACGGAGTAATGTCAAGTAGTCTAGCAAGGGAGAGTGTTTGTGACAAACGACGAGCTGTTTGGGGAAAGCAAATGCCTCACTGCACGCCAGCAGCGGCCGTGATTTTCTTTCGGAAGACATAAACGTGGGGAAACTAACCTTGTAGTCGCGCACCTACCTACCTGTGGGGCACGGTAATAAAGGAAGAAAATATCACAAGAACGGAAGAAAGCTGTGTGCTAGCCTTCAGCACTAGTCCACAGGGACGTGGTGGATAACAATGCAGTAAATCTTCAATAACTGTTGCCATGGATACGCACGCGGACTGCTGACCAGTGCCGTGGAGTGGCCATGAGTTACGTGCCAGGTACACTTTTCTCTGCTGTCTGAGAGCACATTATTTCACTGCAATCGTTTTTCTTATTAGCGTAACGGTCGCACTGTGGTCATTTGGCCGTGTTATGTCCTTGCCTACCTTCAAAACTGACACAGAGCAATATCTAAATACCAAAGCGTGAACTGGGAAAAACATGTACATTAAATGTGGCTCGCGAATATAACTCCGCGCCTAATCTTTCAAGTGTACACGGGCTACTAAACAGTATTATTTGTTGAAATGCATAACTTGGGTCAAACGTGAAGGCATATGTTCACTGGTAATTAGCCTGCTATCATTTTACAGTGAAACAGGCACAACTTTTTCGAAGCACAAAGGCAAAAGCAGTACTCTGTACTCTATTGATCAGAACTGCCTTAACATATGTCATTACTCTCCCAACTCCCCTACTTCTCACTCAGACATATTCCCCATATGTGTGGTGTTCATCAGTTACTTTTTTCAGCCTTATTTTTAGTTGGATGGATAGGTATTATTGAACCGGGAAATAGCGACACCGCATGCTGAGACCAGATGAGGTCAATAACTCTTGCTCCAAGCTTTTACTCAGAAAATGTGGAATTACATTCGGAATTTGGTGGTTATGTAGAATTGTTTTCAAGTTTATATTTTTGTGCACTAATAATAACGTGCAAAATGCAATTTTACACATGATACTACATATATATACTGATTTAATATGATTGCAGTTGAAACGAATTTCGCGTTACATTATCGCCGCTTTTATCGGCAGGAAACTGCCGATAAAGCGGCGATAATGGGCTTGATAATATGCTGTAATAATTCCAATCGAAGCCCATGTTAGATGTGAAGACATTTAACATGGGCTTCGATTGAAATTCAATAGAGCATATTATCAAGCCCATTATCGCCGCTTTATCGTCAGTTTCCTGCCGATAAAAGCGGCGATAATGTAACGCCCTTTGTTGATAATATGACCCTTCGTATAATAAATAAAAGTGAATTTATTAGTGTGTTTCAGTTATTCCACTTGTCTGTATTAATCTCCGCTTCGAACAAGATGGATAACATCCCTGTTCCCCACTCCTGCTTCCTCCTTACACATCCTCTGTTCTCAGTCTTTGCAAAGCATCATTAGGCTGATGATGACATTATTGTTTATTTCCACTGCAGTGTTGAGCTTGCCTCGGTGCAGATGGAAGATTGTAGCAAGTATCTATTCCCATTCACTTTCTCCACTGGGTCAATTCACTTTGTGTTTCAACATCTCGGGTGACATGGTGTTGAAAACATTTTTTAGGATTGGTGTGGTGCTTATGCCTTAAGGTGAATACATATAGTATTTTTCTGTTCTTGTGTTCTGATTTGCAGAAGTACATTTACTCACACCCCAATGATTTTGAGGTTTTTCTAATCTGCTATGCAAGAATTGTGTATAAGATCTTGTGATTCTGGGGTTGAGCCAAATTTTGAGACCTTTGTGGTCATATCACTGAAAATACAAGATCTGAAAAAAATATTATTGTCTACAGATGCGCGTGGAAGATAATTTCTATGGACTGGAATCTAGAGAATGCTAAAGTGATTCTTTTATTTTACTGACCTCTGCTGGCCGTTTTCTATCAAGAAAATTAAATAGAGACAGTTGCCAGAAAAATTTAAAAAAAGAAAGTTCCTCACCAGAAAGCAATTCTGGTATTTTACTGACCTCTACTGGTCGTTTTCTATCCAGATAGTTAAATAGAGGCAGTTGAACAGAAAAAAAGTCCCTAAGCAGAAGCAGACAAGTCCTGGGGCTGATCTCCAGAGCCCACAAAGTACATACACATATAAGTATATACTGAAGTATATACAAGAGATCTTGAATGCTCCACCTAAAAATGCCAGAGCTACCACAGGCTTGTTGAATAGTGATCGTAATCAATGAGTTAATAGATATACAGAAACCATCAACATAGGTACCCGCAGAGTCCACAGCCTTTTGGATTATCACCCATTTTGAGGTGTAAATTCTTTCTTCAACATCAAAGAATCCAAGCTCCAGCCAGAACAGGTTATCAGAACTAGGACTATAAAGGACTGGAATTGTAGTCAGGGAAGAACTGAACGCAGTGTAAACTTGTCTGGGTGAATAGAAAGGGAAACACAGTGGTGGGCTGTACCCAAGAATGGCATCTAACTGTAAACTGTGGGTGGCAGCTTCTAGCCCATCAGCAGGCTAGCCAGAAACAAGTATCTAGAAAACTAAAAAAACAAGAATATGTGAACTGTCTGGGTACCCCTGATTGAAAAGTCAAAGCACTTTTGATGCAGACTGAAGGATCAGGGACTCATGTTGAGCATCTCATCATTTGAATAGTAAGAAAAAGAGGGAGAGCAAATAGTTGATAAAGAACGAAGTGGGTATAGGGATGTAATGGTGGCAAGAGTGCAAATAGATTGGCTACAATATTACAATTGGTATATCAGTTCAACATTTGGTGAACACAATGTTTATTCATATGACACTAACCAAAGAGGAAATAATACAGTTCAATATAGCTCATGGAAGGAAGTCCAATGTGTGGGAGAGACCCATGGTCCCTTTAAGTCTTGCTGTATACCTTTCCATTGCCCCCAGAGACAGTGGCCAATTGGCCTCTAATCAACAGTAGCAGACAACATAGTGTTCTGGTAGATTGTAGTGGTTCAGTTTCTTTCCTTTTCAAAACGGATTTAGACTTATAGCTAGCTTTCACAAAGGCTTTCATTGTATACCTCAGTTTTTTTATATCTGAGCTTCTGCCATGCATCCTGTATCCTCTGTTGCCTGGATCTGTAGTCAGGAGAGGGAATTTCCCAGTGTGGATGTTGCAGGTCTATGAAACATTTCCATGTCTGTGGTTTGAACACTGGCCAACAATCATACTAAATATTCTTGTTCTGTGTATTCAGAGGATTTGCAGTCTATGGACCATTTTTTATTTATTTAAAGAGTTTTATATAGAGTTGGCAAGATCAGAGAGTATCAGAGCTCTTTACAACTATGTCATAAGCAGTATCTGTCAACAGCAATATAGTGTACAACAGTGTTGAGAATTAAACCATAGCTTGTCCTTGAGAGAACATACATAGTTCGGGGTAGAGATTCCAGTTATGTCTAGGTGTTAGTGCCAGGAGAATTAAGGTGCCCCTTGAGGAGGAAATCTTTACATTTTCTCTTAAAGCTCATGAAGAAGGGGTTAATCCTGATAAGGGACATCTTAAGGATTTTGGGGGGCCCCTGTTCGGAACCACACTGAATTTTTCATCTAGTGTCAGCTCTTTCATGCCTTCTTTGTCTATGCCCCTGACAGCACACACACAAACAATTGCCAACTTAAAATGTGTGTTCATCTTATATTCAGGGCTAGTAAAGTGTGTCTCAATATAGTAATAGAAGCAGCTCATGCAAATAAACTCTGTGACACCCTCCCATTTCTCACATGTGAGGTCCTGTTTTGATCTAAAAAAAACTTTCAATGGATGTTGCATGAAATATAAATACATTTCCCAGCAAAATGTCTGTACTGGACTCTCACACATCACTGACTTTCAGGGAGCCCCCTGAAAGGCTGGGGCCCTGGGTCAGAGCCTATGAGGGTGCCCCCTGAAATGCTGGGGCCCTGGGCCAGAGCCCACTTTCTCCATGCATTAAAACATCTCCTATCCTGATATGGACTAGAAGGGAGTATCAGATTTTGGGGACATTGCCCGAGAAAGAGGGTGTCAGGACTTTGTGTTCATACTTAAGGGAGGATGACAAGCATAGTGTTTTTTTTCTTTTTGTTTTTTACTCCTCATACATGCCATCAATAAAAGAACGCTCTAGTTTGGGATATCTCCACTTCCCTCCTACAGGCCATAGTTGGAAGCAACCCTGATGGAAAGCCTAAGGAGGGGATAGAGTCTTCCCAGAGACCCGGCTGTATCCTTGTCCCGCTCCCGTTCGCAAGACCCAAAAGGGTTAGATGTTATTAGGGAGGACCGGACATACAAGCCTCGGCATAATCATTGGACTGATCTTACTTCTCTCTCCAAGTCTCCAAAGCCTACCAAATTTTATCAAAACTGGAATTATCACAGGCCATGTCTGATTGACTAACCATAACAATGTTTTTAGGCAAACAGCAAATGTAGGTGGTACCTCCAACTTCCAAGATCTGCAAATTTCCCTCCTAGCAATGGTTACTACATATATTTCAAACTTTGAAGCTAGATCGTTCATACAATAGTTTGCCAGGAGACCAAAGAAGATTAATCTAGCACATACTTCAATCTGCAGGCCCAATAATTCTTCAAGGAAACCACATACCTCCATCCAAAAGGGGCCGATCTTCGAGTAACTCATAAATATGTGCAGGTCATCCGCGGCTGGAAATTTACATCTAGCACAGTGGTATACTGTTGCAGACATCTTGGACAGTTTACCTGGAGTCCAGCATACCCTATAAGAGGTTTACAGATGATTCCTCCTTAAATTTGCTGGTTTAACCACAGCCTGTAACATAGAAAAAGAGTCACACCAGAGTTTCCGCAGGTCCTGTCCATTTTCGGTGAGAATATTACCCCAGGGTCTCACCAGCTCTGATTCTATACTGGCCCCTGTTTCTATCAATGCCCCATACCAAAAGGACATCTCACGTTTCCATGATCCAACTCTAGCAATATCGTCAATAGCTGTACTAGAGTCTTCATTACTCCATGATTGTGATGACCACGACGTGTATATCTGGTAAAACTTACATCTTGTCAGAGTCCCCCTAGTAACACAGGACATAAAGTCCCAGCTCATAAGATGTGAATCCACCTGGAGGTCTCCCCAAACTCTAATACCAGCGGATCTGAGCGGTTGTGTTAATTGGTCCTGAAGACATTCGGGGGTACCCGGAGAATCCCAGATTGGGGCATGGGGCGCATAGTATGTTATTCGTAGTGATTTCCTGATGTATCCCCAATTTCTTAATGCAGCCAATAAAACCTTAAGTCTGTCTTTCTTGTAAAACTTTGGATCCCCAAACTTATTGAGAAAGAATTCCTGTCCCTGTGGAGTATCATGCAATAAGGCCCGAAACAAACGGCCCATTGAGGAAGAATCCATAGTGTTAGCTAGCATTCTAAAATTTTTAAAATGAAAGGCATGGCAATAGGAGAGCAAGTCAGGTAAAGCTAGTCCCCCCAATTTCAGCCCTCTCCTCAGCTTTTTCCAAGCTATCCTCAGGGTTTTAGTGGCCCAGATGAATGACCCAATTTTGCCTTGAAGGATGGCAAGATCTCTGGCATTAAAAGAAAGTGGAATTGAATTGAACAAAAAGGTTACCTTAGGTAGAATTATCATTTTTATAGGGTTCACCCTCCCGTATATGTTTAATGGGAGATTCGCCGCGCTCACTAATAAGAAGCCCACCTCCTTCGAAACCTTATCCCAACTGATCTTAGATGTATCATTCAGCTGCTGTCCTAGATTGATCTCTAAGTATCTCATCCAACCTTTTGCTCCTGATAATACATCAGTACAATTCCAACTCATATTTTCAGTTTTTTTCTTTATTAATTTTGTAGCCAGAGATCTTACCAAATTCACCCGCTAACTTATATAATGTAGGCATAGCTGTTGCGTGGTCGGAAGTATACATTCACAGGTCGTCTGCATACACGGCGACCTTAAGATCTAGATCAGCAATCTTAAAAGGCAAAATTGAGGGTTCTTCCCTAAGGGAACAAGCAAAAGGTTCGATATTAACATTAAACAATAGAGGGGACAGGGGACAACCCTGTCTAGTGCCTCTTGAGATATCGAGACATTCTGAAATGGTACCATTAACCAAAACCTTTGCGCGTGGGCTCGAATACAAAGATTTAATGGCATCAATAAAATTCAATGGAAAACCAAAACTATGCATCGTCTCCCAGAGATAATTCCAATTGACTTGATCGAATGCCTTAGCGGCATCGATCACAACAAGTATTAATGGTAACCCTTTCTCCATTGCGACGTCAATTGCTCCTATTGCTTGAAAAATGAGCTCATTCAGCTGCCTTCCCGGTATAAATTCCCTCTGATCCACATGTATAATAGTTTTAATGATTTTTGCCATCCTAGAGGCCAAAATACCTGAAAAAATCTTGAGATCCGAATGAAGTAGTGAAATGGGCCTATAGGCCTACATTTTTGGGGGGTCCTTATCTGGCTTACGGATCAATGATACGGTCGCCTCCGACCATGTGGGGGGGATGGGTTCATTATCTAAGAATATTCTATTAAAGAGAGTTTTTAAAACTGTACAATCCTATCCATTAGACTCAGATAAATCTGTACTGGAAGCCCGTCTGGACCTACAGCTTTACCTCTGCACATCTTCTTAAGCTGCTCTCGAATCTCCTCCTCTGTTATACTTGTAGCTAGATATATATACTATCGCCCTCAGACAGATGTGGAAGATCTCTCATATTCAACCACGTTCTTAAAGCTTTAGGATTATAATCTATTTCTTCCTTATATAGGTCATACATAAAAGATCTAGCTTCCCCCCTAATTTCATCTTCTTCCTGCAGTAGTAGACCTGTCCTTCTTTGGACCACATTCTTTATATTGTTCCGGATTCGGTCCGCTCTAGATTTCCAAGCAAGGAGGGAGCCACATCTTTCACCATAGGCGAAATGCTAAAGCTTACTGGCATCCCATCTGTCTTTTAGCTTTGAGACTGGCTTGTAGGGAGACCAGATCCTTCTCAAGCTCTGGTAGGAGGCTTCTAGATGTAAGCGCTGCCTGCTGTAATTCCTTCTCCTTCTCCTTAATTCTCCTTAAGCTATCTGCATCCGCTTCCTTAGTTGATCTGCTTTTAATGATAATCAAGGATCTCAGGAGCCCCCTCACATAGGCCTTGAAGGTCTCCCGGACTATACATTCACTGGTGGTGGCGCTATTAAGTCTGAAAAACTCTTCAATCTTATTGTCCAGCTCTATTCTCACCCTCTCTTCTAATAATAAGGTCCTATCCAGGGTCCATCCCCTTTGACAACTATCTGTTTTAAGGTTAAGTTTCATCTCTACTACAGAGTGATCTGATATCGATGCAGGAGTATAAGCTATGGACTTAAGGTGTGATATTAGGCTCTGATCAATTAAGAAGTAATCGATTCTTGAGTATTGCCTGTATTTCTTGCTATAAAACGAATGCTCCCTAACTTTCCCTTTATTCACTCTCCATACATCTAATAACTTAAACTCCTATACCAAAACGTTGAGTGTCGGAGAGTAGGAGTATAGAGAAAGTTCTAGGTGGAACCCTATATTTTACTTTCGATGTACGGTCAAGATCTGTGTCAAATACTAAGTTCAAATCACCGCCCAGTATCAATGGGCCTGAAGTTTCTAACAGATTGGTCTGAAGCTTTAACAGAGGACCCGGATTGTCCTCATTTGGCCCGTGATATACAGCTTTAACAGAGGACCCGGATTGTCCTCGTTTGGCCCGTGATATACAGCACAAACTACTGATATACCATTAATAGAAAGAGTTGCAATTAGCCACCTCCCTGACTGGTCAGTACAGCATTTCACCATCTTAATCCCTCTATTACATCTTACAATCATTGCCACTCCTTTTGTACAACCCTTTTGATTTGAGGACATCACCTCTTGTACCCAACTCAACTTATTGAAACCTAGATTGCATTCCTGGGCCTCCAGGTGAGTTTCCTGCAGAAAATAAATGTGAGTCTCATTTTCCTTCAAAAACTCACACACCCGAGATAACTTTCTAGGATTTCTAAGACCATTAACATTCCAGGAGAGGAACTTAATCTCCTGTCTTCTACTTATATCGGATCTCAAGTTTTAGTAGGAACCCTCCAACTAGAGCCACTAAACATTACCTTTATTAGTATGAGGACAATTTTCAAATGTTTCTCCCCCTCCCTCCCACCCCCCACCCTCCTCCCTCCCCCCCCCTTGAGGAACCCACCTTCCATCTTTGGCGCACAGGCGCCAGATGGGACCCTCCATGGAATTGACGGCGTCTCATTGTTCGTTGCTTTATTATATACTTTCTACAACAAATTTATCTCACCCCATCCTTATAACCTCAATTGAACCCCCAGTGCTGTGAACATAACGTGGTTATGTAACATAGTCTAACATAATGATCCTACAAGATTATGGCATTCCCAGAATACTGTTCAACTTTTATTTATTTATTTAATTATTTTTTGTCTCCTCCCCTTTTTTAAACTTTTTTTTTTAACCTCTATCCCTGATCTGAAGCAGTAGAGCATCCACATCTTCTGGGGCACTGAAGTTAAGCATCTTATTATTCCACATAACTTTTAGTAGTGCGGGAAACTTCATTTGAACCTGTGCCCCCAGACTCCTAAGTTCTGGCATTCTTGAGCCCAACTCCCACTGCCGCTGCGCTGTTCTAGTGTCTTTATCTGAGTATGTCCCCATCTCATGGTGTGATGTTACCCCTTTCAGGGATCTCCCCAAAATCAGCTCTTTTACTGCATAGGTCTGCGAGTTAACCAGGATTCTCCTAGGGGCTTTCCTGTCTGGATGAGGTTTAAAAGGGTCCCTGTGGACTCTCTGGATCTCAGCTTCCAGATCTTTCAGAATGCCCTCTCTTAGCAACTTACACACAAAGGCCTTGATATCCCCCTTCTCCACCCCCTCTGGGATTTTAAGAATCCTTAGATTATTTTTACGAGCTTGCATCTCTAACCCTTCCATATCTAGTAGTAAAACTCGATTCTGGGATTTCAGAGCCTCTATGTCCTTCGTGTTCTCCTGCACTGAGACTGAGAGTGTCTTAACCTCAAGTTCAAGTGAACCTGTGCGGGTACTGATATCATCTAGCTTGGACTCTAGTGCCTCGCATTTATCTTGTATCCCTTTCTGGTTTGCTTCCGAGATTGCAAATTTAGAGAGCAGATCACCCCTTGGGGCCTGAAAAAAGGGTCCCAGTTGGATCTTACCACTCAATCCCCCCTCTCCATCTCCATCTCTGACTCCATCAGGGGACATTACTTGAGGATCTTCATATGATAACTCTGGCATGTCTGGGGGACCAACAGAATGAAGTTGTGAAGTTGTTTGAGCTGTTTGACTGGAACGATGAGTTAAAACAGAGGGGGTAGTAGTAATGTTAGTAGTAGTAGTTGTAGTAGTAGTAGCAGTGATGGTAATATCTGCAGCCCCTGCTGTCAATTCTACTTGCCGGCACAATGGACTTATAAGGCTGATAGAACTGATAGGGTTGGCAGAGTCAATAAGACTCTGCAAGTCTATGTTGGTTACCACTTCCTGCACCTCCTGAAACTTAGCCAAAGGGGAAAAACGATTATTGAGAGGAATTTGATAGGGGCTACTCTGCGGAGCTAACGCTGTGCCTACAACAGCTTCTGAGTTTGAGTCTTGTAGCCTCACAGCCTGCTCCATAATTTTAAAGTATGATTTAAGGGAAGGAGTAGACTTTACAGATATACGGCCCGGAATCTTGGTTTACAAAATACCCCGAGGCTTAGTATTTTTCTTTTTGCGGGGGGTCATAGGCACAACTTTTTTCAGGCTATCCAGGGGATCCAGGGTGTCATATTGTCTAATTTTAAACCCCACCTGAGTCTGAGACCAAAGTTGGTATCTATTCCTT